>NC_136070.1:447463853-448778186 GCF_964261635.1 Lissotriton helveticus
AACTGTTGCATTTATTTTACTTTGAAACCGTTAGCATTTCCGTGCCCCAGTGATTGTGTTTTGTTGAGCGTGAGATTGTATTGCGCGTATATATATTTCATGTGTAGTGGCCAAGTGGACTCATGTCATATGGGACACCTTTTGCTAGCCCTGGCTCTAGTCAATGGCATAAAGAAGTCTGGGACCCTGTATAGGGCTTTTAAGGAATATACTGACAAATGGAAGTGAGAATATAAGAAAAGGCTTAGACAATTGTCTCTAAAATCCCACATAACTTAGACTTTGCTATTGACACCCAGGCCAATTGGAGGTGATGTACAAGAGCCATAGGCAGGCTGAAGGTCTAAATAGTTATATCTGATGGGGGAGAATGCCTTGACTCCTTACCGATAATCTTCAGTACACTTAGACCTACTCATCCAGGTATTTCCTTTTGCCCCTCTGGTCCTGATGGACTTGTTTGATTTTAAAGTGTTGTGGGATGTTACAATGGAACAAAGTCTTACCTTCATGCCTCTACCTGGGATTAGGTAAAAGTGTTATGTTCCATTCTATAGAAAGTACAGAAAATATATACTGCCGCTGGGTTTATAGGCCCTGAGCCTCGGCTTAGGTCATGTTTTTGCAATACAAAAGTATAAAACTCACCACAAGTGAAATTGAAGATGCTACTTAAATCAAACACCCTTTAAAAACCTTAATTACACAGTTTAATTTTATTCTATGATGGAATATTTAACTGCAACATGTCTGAGATTTGGGTTTATGGATAAGGGCAGTGGCATTTAATTGGAATAATATGACACCCACTGAATAGTATTTTTTACTGCAAAGAGATTCTTTGTATTCTGCAGTTCTTCTGCACAGTACTCTAAGGAATGCTTGGGGTAATCCGCAATAATGGAATGTTCCACAGTTCAGCAGGGTTGGACTGGCCTATGGGGCAATCAGGCAATGCCCGAAGGGCTGGTCTGACAGGTCAGTGTGTGGGACTGTTTTATGGTTTGCTGAGTCTGGTTTTTGGCTATGGGCCTGGTTAATGGTCCGGAGAGCCGGTGTTTACTGTTTATTTCTATACTATTGCCACAAACATTGTCTGCAGCAAGCTCAAATCCATGTAATCTTCCATACCTTTCAAAACATGTTAAAGTGTTGTATCTTTACAGGCTGAACTCTTCCCAATTTGCAAACACAGGCCACTATTTAGGCTCTCCAATTTACTAATGCGGATCACTTTTATTTTGGTGCCTGGGCCTATTTTCTGTCCCAATCCGGCACTGATCACACAGCACCATATGCAGCCCGGCCACAAGGAACTTTACCTGTATTATCAATGTCTTGAACCACACCCTTATGACCAGTTCCATTAATTTACACTGTGTTCTACAGACTTGACGAGCCATTTCACAGATGGCTGTTACAGTACAATGTGATTATGGACGAGCAGGCAAAATATCGAAAATAAAATATTGACCTACAATAATATTGAGGTGATAATATTGAAGGGGAAGAATATCGATGTTAAGAATATCGATGGACAGAATATCGACCCTAAGGTAAGTAATATCGATCTTTTAATATTATGTATTTAATATGGATGTGTTATATATTTTTTTGTTACGTGTTCTACTGGTTTTAAAATATATGTATACAATTTTTATATGTTAATAATGTTATTTTAAGTTAATTTTGCATTTTAGTACCGTAGCGGGTTGTGGGTTTATAGGGGAATAGGGTGGGAATTAATTTATTTATATTAAATTTATAATTAATTGTTAGGAATTATAAATTAATTGTAATTAATTTTTGCGTGAAAGTTCTGTTGCGGGTTGTGGGTTTATAGGGGAATAGGATGAGAAGTAATTTAAATGTAATTAAGTCATAATTTATTTTTATTAATTGGTATTGATAATTATATTATTGTTAATTAATTATTAATTGGTAATTAATGTTTATTAATTGGTAATTAATTGTTATTAATTGATTAATTGATAATTATGTTAAGTGTATTATCTTATTATTGGAGTGTGTTGTGCATTTATGGGGGAATAGTGTGTAAAGTAATTGATATCTAATTAAGTAATTATTACATTTATTGTTGGGTATTGATAATTAATTTATTGGACATTAATTATTAATTGGTGATTATCTAAAACGTTATACTTTTTTGGTTATGAAAATTAATGTATTATTGTTTAATCATTAACTGGTAATTAAATATTACTAAATATTATTTATTGATAGTTTTAATGAATATAATAATAAGTAATTATTAATTGGCAATTAATGTTTAATAAATAATATTTTGGTATAAAAAAGTATTTAATTGTTCAATATTTGTTAATTGGTCATTACTTTTTAATAATTAATGTTTTTGTTATAAAAAATGTTATTGTTCAACATTGATTACTTGGTAATTAATATTTCTTAATTAATATTAATTGGTATTTATAATTAATTAATTGTTAATTATTTATTGATAATTATGTTTTTAGGAATTATTTATTGGTATTTGTAAATAGTTTAGATTTATTTAATAATTAATTCATTAATTATTTTAAAACATTATTTTATTTATAAGTATGTTATTTTTAACTTCTACGCTATCCAACACTGTCCCTACTGTTGAACTCTCTGGAGTGGGAATAGTAATTTTTACCCCTACTCTATCCAACATTTTCCCTACTGTTGCACTCTCTGGAGTGGGAATAGTAATTTTTACCCCTACACTATCCAACATTTTCCCTACTGTTGCACTTACTGGAGTTGGAATAGTAATTTTTACCCCTACGCTATCCAACACTTTCCCTTCTGTTGCACTCTCTGGAGTGGGAATAGTAATTTTTACCCCTACGCTATCTCACACTTTCTCTACTATTGCACTCTCTGGAGCTGGAATAGTAATTTTTACCCCTACGCTATCCAACACTTTCCCTTCTGTTGCACTCTCTGGAGTGGGAATAGTAATTTTTACCCCTACGCTATCCCACACTTTCTCTACTATTGCACTCTCTGGAGCTGGAATAGTAATTTTTACCCCTACGCTATCCAGCACTTTACCCTACTGTTGCACTCTTTAGAGTGGGAATATTAATTTTTTGTCCCCTATGCTATCCAACACTATCTCTACTGTTGCACTCTCTGGAGTTGGAATAGTAATTTTTAACCCTACGCTATCCAACACTTGCTCTACTGTTGCACTCTCTGGAGTTGGAATAGTAATTTTACTCCTACTCTATCCAACATTTTCCTTACTGTTGTTTTTTTTGGAGTTGGAATAGTAATTTTATTCCCTATGCTATTTAATATTTTTTGTATTATTTTAGCTAATGTAGTATATATTTAATGTTAAAAATATTAAAAGTAAATAGATTCTTTTAAATTTGTTTTACACAATTATTTAATTTTTATTTGTGTTATTATTTTATGTGTATAGTTGTATTTGTAATGCATAATTTTTTTTAATTATTTATAAGTTAATAAAATAATTATTAAAACTGATTATTAAGTATATATTATTTATTATATGTATATGTTTAATTCATGTTTTATCAAATTATATATATTACTTATTAATTGTAAACATTATAAAATATTTTAACTATGTTTATTTTATTTATAAGTATTATTTAGTTTATTTTACTTTTTTTAAAGTAAAAAAACGATATTTTTTATAACGATATTTTTTAGATCAATATTTTTTCGATATTTTTGTACTTACCATGTTGTAGATGGGATGTCGATATTCTTGACATCGATATTATTGCTCCGATATTTTTGTAGGTCGATTTTTTTACCTTTGATATTTTATCAGTGATTCGTGATTCTGTTCAACAGCTCACAAACTTTAATATTGTTAGAGAACTGACCAAAGGAAGCTGCAACTTCTCATAACTGGTTCCATCTAAAACATTTCGCAAACTACCTTAAGCTGCATATTATGTACAAAGGAAATTGAAGCCCATTTGGTACACTCGTCTACTACATCCTAACAAAATCAGCCTCATTATATGCAGTAAATTGATTTAATATTTTTTGCTTTTCCCACCTACAGTCAAGTACTGCCATGGGTTTCTCCTGGAGAAACCAAGTAAGTTAACTCTTATCGCTAGGCCTACAAGCATCCTAGGTACACAGTCGCTGAAGATCACCTTCCTACTTCAAATCTTAATTACACCAATAAGGGATCTTGCCTTTATTCAATCTGCTCTGAAGGAATCAATGCTCTTGTTACTGTCTGTGAAGAGGTGAGTGTTGGAAGACGTTGCCTTAATCCTTCCCATTGATGTGCACCTGGTGACAGAGAAATCCTAATTTAGGCATTGACAGTCTTCTTCCGTCTGGTATAGTAAATCTTATGACTTCCCTCTTTCTGGGGATCTTGTCATGGTCATATAAACCTTAAGATTAGGTTTTGTCCTTGCTACTGGGTTTAATGAACATTAAATAAAATTGATTGTCACAGAGCAGCACCCACTAGAGGGAAAGAATCGTCACAAGCACCGTAAGTTCCATCATGCACCAAAATGCAACTCACCTGCGAGGCCCACAGGAGGGCATGGTAATTCATTAATAAAGCATGAATTAGACGCTTGTGAGAGCTGCAAAGTTTCATTCCACCCTGTGAACAAGGAGCGAAGGGAGCACTGAAACGCGTCAGGGTAAATATGAAAAGACATCAGAGAACAAACGCCGGTTGCTTTTTTAAATTTTTTTAATTTTTATTTCTTTTATTAGAAATTTTATAGGTTTCCAACATATATCGCTCAATGGTACAGCACATTTATATGATTTGTAACATACCATTTCTTATTCTTATATTACACATTCTATATAATCAACTTTTTATACATGCACTTTCTATTCCTTATATCATTTAAGATTAATTTTTAAGCATAAACATATTCATATACCTTTAGAGTCTTTATTACATCCCTGCTAGCAATAGTTTCTAGGGATTATAAGCATCTGAAAACCTTCGCTATATCAGTACGCCAGTCCCCTCTTCCAACGCTCTATGGGATTCCAAATCTTCTCCCCCAATGCTCTAGCTCTCCGCCCCTTCTTATCGTATATTGCCTTCTCCAAATTATAAATAGCAAGTAACCTAGCAATCCAAATTTGAAACGTTGGCGGAGCCTTATCCAACCAAGCCTTAGCGGTGCATATTCTGTGCACTGCCATAGCAACAAATAAAAACTCTGTGAACTGGGTTTCGCCCTCCCCCGAGAGCCCCAACAGTATTAATTCTGGTGTCATTACTGCTTCAATCGCTAGTGATCCTTGTAAAAAGGCATTAATTGCCACTTTTAATAAATACAGTTGTGGGCATTCTGCGAACATATGAACTATATCGGCATTCATTGAATTGCAGCGTGGGCAAGATTTTCCTGAGGTGCCGCCCCATTGTGCTATTCTGGCAGGGGTATGATATGGGGAGAACAGCGTCTTATAGTGCTGTGCCTGTAGCGTTGCTGAGCATAACACAGTGCAACCTAAATCTAAGGAATCTTGAAAGATCTCAATAGAAGAGCCTATCTTCTCTCTCCATTTCGTAGCAAATTTTTCCCTATCATCTTTTTTAAGTGAGTGTAATTCTGCGTACAAATACCGAATCGTACAATGCTGATTACGCTCTATATGTTCCATTATCTGGGATTGCCCAAACCCTAATGTGCCTCTCTTTTTGTTCATAAAGTAGCTTCTGAGCTGCAGATATTTGAAAAAAACTCCCACCTGAAAGCTTATATTTTGTTTGTAACTCCTGAAAATGGAGGATACCTTCCTGGTCAAACAGATCTCCTATTTTCTTAATGCCCTTTTCCTCCCAATCTCTCATAACTGAATCCCTAAAAATATCCGCAGGGAGTGACTGATTAGTGTATAGTCGAGTATATCTGTTATACCTTCCCAGACCTAGTTTTTTTGCGACTACCATCCATACTTTGTATGCCGCCCTCAACGTCTTAAACCTTGTGTGCTTAAAATAACTAAAGTCACTTGTGTTCAACAAACCATTCACCGCGTCTCCCCCCATCAGTGCACTATATACATTTGTAAACCTAGAACCGTTGCCCCCGTGCTCTCCCCCACCTCCCCCTATCATCCCCTGGAAATATTGTAGGGCCGCCGCCCAGTAGTAAAGTCTAAAATCTGGGGCACCCCATCCCCCTTCCCCTCTTGGCAGTGTGATGTGTCGATATGCTCTCCTTGTTTTCCCTTGTGCCCATATAAGTCTATTGAGGATTAACTCTATTTTGGAAAACCATAAGTGGTCAAAGAAAAGGGGAATGGCCCTAAAAATATATAGAAATTTAGGAAAAGTAACCATTTTAATAAAGTTTATGCAGCCCATTAATGTTAAATGCAAATTGTGTACTCTCTCGGTATTTCCCTTCACTTTGGCTATTAGAGGCTCCATATTTATTTCCACCATCCTTTCTAAATCCGCAGTCACCTTTATCCCTAAATAGGTTGCCTCGGGGACCACCCTAACATCCTGGTGTACTGTGTTGTTATTCTGTACTATCTGTGTCTTCCCCTTATTAATCGAATATCCTGAGATTACCCCAAAATGTGTTGCCTCCAGCTCAATTTCGATCATAGCCCTCCCTGGATCTGGTGTAATAATGGCGACGTCGTCTGCGTAGGCGAATACCTTAAATTCCATATTGTGCAATTTAACGGGGGGATAGAGATATTGCCTGCCAGCCTACGTAGTAGAGGGTCCAGGTATAAAGCGAAGAGAAGTGGGGATGCAGGGCTGCCCTGTCGCGTCCCACCCCTTATTCGTACTATTTCAGTATATCCTTTGTTGATCCTAACCCTAGATGTTGGGTTTATATATAGGGCCTGTATTGCTTTAATAAAGCCCTGTCCAATGCCAAACCAGGACATCACCTTCCAGAGGTAGTTCCAGGAGACCCTGTCGAAAGCCTTCTCCGCATCGAGAAAAATGGCAGCGACAGGGTCTCCTGCAACCTCAGTGGTGTCTAGTAGAGTTATCATCTGTCTTGTGTGTTGGGTGGTCCCCTTCCCTGGAATAAACCCGTGCTGTGAACTAGTGACCAGGTTCTCTATCATTCTACCTAATCTTTGGGCCAGTGATTTTAAATACATTTTGGCGTCCGCGTTTCATTCCACCCTGTGAACAAGGAGCGAGGGGAGCACTGAAACGCGTCAGGGTAAATATGAAAAGACATCAGAGAGCAAACGCCGGTTGCTTTTTAAAGAAATAAAGGATTTGTGAAAATCGAACTGCTGTGGAGTGCGTCTTCAGCCCTAGGGCATTCCCCCAATTGGAACATATATATATGCGCTGCGTGCTGAGGAGGAGCCTTGATTTCATATATATATATATATATATATATGAAACAATCCCAATTTTCTCTCGCCTGGAGCCCAGTCACGGATACCTTTTGGCGCAGAAATGAAGAGGAGACCCAAGTGCAGGTGAGCAGTTTTATTAAGTCGTGGGGAAGGCGCACCTCAGCATAACGTTTCGGCCTTCACAGAGGCCTTGGTCACATGACGCATGCAAAATGGGAAGCAATATTTAAAGTGCCAGTGCAAGTGATCTTCGATGTATTATTGGTTAGACCTCATCACATAATATTATAAACAAGTGATAGACATAAAAGACAGATTTAGGCAAAAATGCCACTCATTCCGGGATAATCCCCTGACTGTACATGAGCAATGTGCAAATTAGCATGTGCAAAGCTAGACATGGAATTCGAATTTAGATAGAAAACGCCACTCATTCCGGGATAATCCCTTGAATAAAAATAGGCAATGTGCAAATTAGCTATGTGCAAAATACAATCAGTGTTGAACTAGTGCAAATCATAATATTTACAAAATGTTCAATTCAGAATACATCAAAATATATATACACTACCAATTGATATATTTACACCTCTCCAAAATGGCCATGTAACCATAGGTTATAAATAACGTTAGGTTATGATTGCTTAAAATGCATTCTAAGTAATAACAGTCATTTTAAAAAGATTTATCTAATGTACAACTTGCTCATCTTAAAAAAGAGTCATTTCTGTCTATGTCGTTGAAGTCGGCTGGGGAGGAGATAGAATTTGCTTAATTAAATACATTATCGCAGCCTCCCCTACCTTATAACCAAGATCTACATAACATTACACCAAACACTAGCAAACAGTGATTAAAAAACGTGATATGTGCACAAATATATTCTGTTCTCTCTCTTTTTTTCTCTTTTGTTTTCCCTTTTGGAAACCATTTTCAATGCAACTTTGTTTTCCTCTTATCAGTGGTATGATTCTTAAAGATTAAATTCATTCTCCCTGAATGCTATACACTCTTATAGCCCAAGCCTGGGCTTATGATAACGTATATGGTCAATAGGCATGATGGACATACTCAGGACCTAGATTAAACAGGAAGCTGTTTTTAACTGGCACCACTCATTTGTACAGATTACCTTGTTCCCAAACATACCGATACCCCACCATATCAAGGATCAATACCCAAACCCAAGGGAGTGGTGAAGTCACCATCATATAACTTTTAGAGACAGGTATAAAAATCTTCCGTGGAGTTTAATCCTCCTGGAGCTCTGCTGTCCATTTCCAGTATATACCTAGTCTCCAATCTTCCTAGTGCACCCTCTCTGTTTCCTCCTCTTCTCAATGGGCCCACATCATCAATGGCATAGTACCTCAACAGGGCGCTGTCATTGTTATGGCACTCCTTGAAGTGATGCGCAACAGGATATGCCGGGTCACTGGTATTGATGGCCCTTATGTGCTGGAGTATCCTTTTGTGCACCTGTAGCTTGGTACTACCTACATAACGCAGGGCACACGGACACTCCAGCACATATACCACAGATTCACTTTTGCAGGTCAGCTGTTTCTTGATCATTCGGGCAACAGTAGAAAATGCGACCGTAAACTCTGTCTTGTTAAGCCCGTGTTGACAGGCTTTACAGGTAGAGCACTTCCTAAAGCCCTTACTTTTGTCCAGCCAATTACTGCGTGACACAATTTCTGGACTAGATTTAACAAGGGCATCCTGCATTGAATATGCCTTTCGATAGGTGATACTAGGTTTAGTTGGAAGTTTCTCACCTATGATTGGGTCGCACTTAATAAGATCCCAATGCTTTGTGATGATTTTCCTAAGCGCTCCATGTTGCCTGTTGTAAGGCCAGATCAGCCTGGCTGGTTGATCTTGGGAGGTGTCTGGTCCAGAAGTTTTTTTGCGTTGGAGGGACTCACTACGTGATAAGGCATTCGCTTTAGCAATTGCCTTATCAATTTGAATAGCTTGATACCCCCTAGCCAGAAGTCTAATTTTACTGGCCTCCTGTGCCTGGAGGCATTGGGCATTCGTGCTACTCAGTCGTTTAATGTGCAACATCTCCCCATAGGGGATGCTGCGTATGAGATGGGAAGGATGGTGACTACTAGCATGGAGTACCGTGTTGCCTGATGTAGGTTTCCTGTATAACCTAGTTTCCAGTTTATCTTGGTCATTCATAATTGTCATATCCAAAAAATGCACCTGTACTTGACTAATCTCTGAAGTGAACGAAAGATTGTAGTCATTACAGTTCAAAGTCTCAATAAAATGCTCGGCTTCAAGACGTGTGCCCCTCCAAATAAGGAACACATCGTCTATAAAACGATACCAGCGCACCACTGAACTCATTGTTATGGCAGCGTGTTCGCCAAAGAGGACCTGTCTCTCCCAGTAGCCCATATGCAGACAGGCATAGCTGGGATAGAAGCAGGCCCCCATGGCAACACCCCTAACCTGCTGGTAGTATCTGTTGTTGAACATGAAAAAATTGTGACGTAAACAGAATGAAATCATAGAAAATAACATGCGATTATGCTCAACCATCATGATCTGTCTCTGACCCAGATAGAATTCGATGGCCCGTAGACCATCTTTGTGGTTTATGCTCGTATACAAAGATGTTACATCTAACGTAATCAAAAACCATTCAGGATCCCATTCTACGTCCTCTATTTTACGCAAAAAGTCAGTGGAATCCTGAACAAATGATGGTAACCGTTGTACATGTTCTTGGAGGAATGAATCCACATAGATGGTTGTCTTTTCCAACAATCCACCGCATGCTGCAATAATCGGTCTCCCCGGTGGATTGTCTGGATTTTTATGTACCTTCGGGATCAGATACATTACTGGCATAATCGGATTGTCATTTTTCAAATATTTTAATTCATCAAGGCTAATAAGGCCATAGGACCTCCATCCCATTAATAATGTGTAGAAATCCCCTTGGGCTTTCCTGACCAGGCTGATGTCACTATGTCTATAACAGTCTGAATTGTTAAGTTGTGAGAGGGCTTCCTTCAAATACAGTTGTCGTGGCCACAACACTATATTGCCCCCCTTATCGGACTGTCTCACAATGATATTTTGATTTTCCTGGATTTTCTTGATGAGTTTTGAATATTGATCATTCTGTGCATACTTTCTCTTTTTATTGCCAAGCATTTTAGAATACAGCACCTTAATTTAATTGGAAGTTGTATCATGAAAAATGTCAATATTGTCATATAACATGACAGGAGTGTATGTTGAGCGCGGTTTAAACGATGAAAGGCCCCCTATATTACCAACAGTCTGTTCCAATGCGGCCTGGGACATTGATTGTTCACCTCTGAGAGTTTCCATGTCCTGCAGACATGGGGCATCACAAGCCTGGAGCCCCAGATTGCCCGTATCCATCTGCGCCGGTATTTTACGTGACTTGCTCCCAGCAAAATGTTTCTGCAACTTTAATTTCCGGATGTATTTATATAAATCTATCCGAGCGTCTGCATAATTAAAGTCACTGGGAGGGCAAAACGTAAGACCCATGGATAGGATACTTAGTTCAGACTGAGTAAACACAGTGTCCGTGAGGTTGATAACGGAGAGGGCAGTACCTGTAGTCACCAATGACTCGCTCACTTCCTGTTCCATTTCCTGACATTTTTCTCTCTATATATATATATATAACCTACTGGCGGTCGCCAGTAGGTAGTTATAGTTAGGATCGTTTTCCATAGGATATCTGCAACATTCCATTGGGAATAACTTTGGCGCCGAATGAGGGATCTGCCTGTAATTTTCCTTAACTTTGCCTCGCTGGGCTCCGCTCCTTCCCTGAAAGTTTCAAGGGGATCTGTCTAGCGGGGCCGAGACAAAAGGGGGGTCCCAAAACGTGTTTCCCCATGTTAATTTCCATAGGGCGGTTGGACTCACTTTTAGCCCGAACGGCTGAATGGATTTCCACCAAACTTGGCAAAATTGTAGGGACTGGTACCCGATGTGCCTTTGCTATGTCTCAAGATATATGCTCCAGTGGTTTTTACGAAAATTAACTTTGAAAAAATATATATTGGGCTACATTGGGCTATATATATGTTAGAGCCCAAATGTAGCCCAATGTAGCCCAATGTAGCCCAAAGATGGCCACCAGAGACAAAAAAAACAAATGTAGCCCAAATATCAGCCAGATGTAGCCCAACAATAGCCCAATGACAGAATGTCCCAGAGTGTTCTAAAGAACAACTAGAGCACTAACAGTCTTACTTATGACAAAAGTATGGCACACCTGAAGTCATCTTGATTGGAATAAAGTGTTAACACTTAAAACATTTAATTTTCAAAGGATCAAAATGAGGGGGTTCATTTTGCCATTGAAATTATGATTAGTGCTGATGAAAGAAAAATTAGGGCACATTTTGAGTGACTTCTCAAATCATTTTATATTTCATTAAAACAATTCTGATATGCAGTCTCCCAAGATGGCCACCAGAGACAAAAGAGCCCAAATGTAGCCCAAATATCAGCCAGATGTAGCCCAACTATAGCCCAATGACAGAATGTCCCAGAGTGTTCTAAAGACCAACTAGAACGCTAACAGTCTTACTTATGACAAAAGTATGGCACACCTGAAGTCATCTTGATTGGAATAAAGTGGTAACACTTAATACATTTAATTTGAAAAGGAACAAAATGAGGGGTTTCATTTTGCCATAGAAATTTTATATATATATATATATATATATATATTCACTGAAAAAACCATAGGTTACACACCAGTTATAGTTAGGAATTAGCATTTAAAAAACCTTTGAAATTCACTGAAAAAACCATAGGTTTCACACCAGTTATAGTTAGCTAGAAATTTTACTCGCATAAAACCATTGAAATTCCCACGTTATAGTTAGTTGGACTCACTATAACTTGCACGTCTGCAATGCACTGCTGATGACGTCACATATTACATCACTCATGCATATATTTAAATATTTAAACATTACTCGCTAATATATGTATTCCCTAAGATACACTTAATCAGCCAGTTAACCAATCAATTTTTTTTTTAAAAACACTGTCATGAGTGATGTAATATGTGACGTCATCAGCAGTGCATTGCAGACGTGCAAGTTATAATGAGTCCAACTAACTATAACGTGGGAATATATATATATTTCTTTTTTTTTCTTTCTTTTTCTTTTTTTTGGTACAAAGGACGCCGCACACAGCAACTTCAGTTCACAGATTTATTGAGCAAGGCCGTCAGGCTGAAACACGTTGGTGTTAGACTGGGCACTGAAATAAATCTGTGAACTGAAGTTGCTGTGTGCGGCGTCCTTTGTACCAAAAATTGTTTTTTGGCCATTGGTCTGGCCCAACGCCGGCACCCGCTGGAGAGCGATCCTGTTACAGGACCACATTGAACCAAAAAAAAAAATAATATATATATATATATATATATATTACCTACTGGCGGTCGCCAGTAGGTAGTTATAGTTAGGATCGTTTTCCATAGGAAATCGGCAACATTCTATTGGGAATAACTTTGGCGCCGAATGAGGGATCTGCCTGTAATTTTCCTTAACTTTGCCTCGCTGCGCTCTGCTCCTTCCCTGAAAGTGTCGGGGGGATCCGTCAAGCGGGGGCCGAGATAGAAGGGGGGTCCCAAAACGTGTTTTCCTCATGTTAATTTCCATAGGGTGGTTGGACCCACTTTTAGCCCGAACGGCTGAATGGTTTACCACCAAACTTGGCTAAATTGTAGGGACTGGTACCCCGATGTGCCTTTGCTATGTCTCAAGATGTATGCTCCAGTGGTTTTAACGAAAATTAACTTTGAAAAAATATATATTGGGCTACATTGAGCTATATATATGTTAGAGCCCAAATGTAGCCCAATGTAGCCCAATGTAGCCCAAAGATGGCCACCAGAGACAAAAAAAACAAATGTAGCCCAAATATCAGCCAGATGTAGCCCAACTATAGCCCAATGACAGAATGTCCCAGAGTGTTCTAAAGAACAACTAGAGCGCTAACAGTCTTACTTATGACAAAAGTATGGCACACCTGAAGTCATCTTGATTGGAATAAAGTGTTAACACTTAAAACATTTAATTTGCAAAGGAACAAAATGAGGGGGTTCATTTTGCCATAGAAATTATGATTAGTGCTGAAGAAAGAAAAAGTAGGGCACATTTTGAGTGACTTCTCAAATCCTCTTATATTTCATTAAAAGAATTCTGATATGCAGTCTCCCAAGATGGCCACCAGAGACAAAAGAGCCCAAATGTAGCCCAAATATCAGCCAGATGTAGCCCAACTATAGCCCAATGACAGAATGTCCCAGAGTGTTCTAAAGAACAACTAGAACGCTAACATTCTTACTTATGACAAAAGTATGGCACACCTGAAGTCATCTTGATTGGAATAAAGTGGTAACACTTAATACATTTAATTTAAAAAGGAACAAAATGAGGGGTTTCATTTTGCCATAGAAATGTTATATATATATATATATATATATTCACTGAAAAAACCATAGGTTACACACCAGTTATAGTTAGGAATTAGCATTTAAAAAACCTTTGAAATTCACTGAAAAAACCATAGGTTTCACACCAGTTATAGTTAGCTGGAAATTTTACTCGCATAAAACCATTGAAATTCCCACGTTATAGTTAGTTGGACTAACTATAACTTGCACGTCTGCAATGCACTGCTGATGACGTCACATGTTACATCACTCATGCATATATTTAAATATTTAAACATTACTCGCTAATATATGTATTCCCTAAGATACACTTAATAAGCCAGTTAACCAATCAATTTTTTTTTTTAAAACACTGTCATGAGTGATGTAATATGTGACGTCATCAGCAGTGCATTGCAGACGTGCAAGTTATAGTGAGTCCAACTAACTATAACGTGGGAATATATATATATTTCTTTTTTTTTTTTCTTTTTCTTTTTTTTGGTACAAAGGACGCCGCACACAGCAACTTCAGTTCACAGATTTATTGAGCAAGGCCGTCAGGCTGAAACGCGTTGGTGTTAGACTGGGCACTGAAATAAATCTGTGAACTGAAGTTGCTGTGTGCGGCGTCCTTTGTACCAAAAATTGTTTTTTGGCCATTGGTCTGGCCCAACGCCGGCACCCGCTGGAGAGCGATCCTGTTACAAGACCACATTGCACCCAAAAAAAAAAAAAAAAAAATATATATATATATATATATTACCTACTGGCGGTCGCCAGTAGGTAGTTATAGTTAGGATCGTTTTCCATAGGAAATCCGCAACATTCTATTGGGAATAACTTTGGCGCCGAATGAGGGATCTGCCTGTAATTTTCCTTAACTTTGCCTCGCTGCGCTCTGCTCCTTCCCTGAAAGTGTCGGGGGGATCCGTCAAGCGGGGGCCGAGATAAAAGGGGGGTCCCAAAACGTGTTTTCCTCATGTTAATTTCCATAGGGTGGTTGGACCCACTTTTAGCCCGAACGGCTGAATGGTTTACCACCAAACTTGGCTAAATTGTAGGGACTGGTACCCCGATGTGCCTTTGCTATGTCTCAAGATGTATGCTCCAGTGGTTTTTACGAAAATTAACTTTGAAAAAATATATATTGGGCTACATTGAGCTATATATATGTTAGAGCCCAAATGTAGCCCAATGTAGCCCAATGTAGCCCAATGTAGCCCAAAGATGGCCACCAGAGACAAAAAAAACAAATGTAGCCCAAATATCAGCCAGATGTAGCCCAACTATAGCCCAATGACAGAATGTCCCAGAGTGTTCTAAAGAACAACTAGAGCGCTAACAGTCTTACTTATGACAAAAGTATGGCACACCTGAAGTCATCTTGATTGGAATAAAGTGTTAACACTTAAAACATTTAATTTGCAAAGGAACAAAATGAGGGGGTTCATTTTGCCATAGAAATTATGATTAGTGCTGAAGAAAGAAAAAGTAGGGCACATTTTGAGTGACTTCTCAAATCCTCTTATATTTCATTAAAAGAATTCTGATATGCAGTCTCCCAAGATGGCCACCAGAGACAAAAGAGCCCAAATGTAGCCCAAATATCAGCCAGATGTAGCCCAACTATAGCCCAATGACAGAATGTCCCAGAGTGTTCTAAAGAACAACTAGAACGCTAACATTCTTACTTATGACAAAAGTATGGCACACCTGAAGTCATCTTGATTGGAATAAAGTGGTAACACTTAATACATTTAATTTAAAAAGGAACAAAATGAGGGGTTTCATTTTGCCATAGAAATGTTATATATATATATATATATATTCACTGAAAAAACCATAGGTTACACACCAGTTATAGTTAGGAATTAGCATTTAAAAAACCTTTGAAATTCACTGAAAAAAACCTAGGTTTCACACCAGTTATAGTTAGCTGGAAATTTTACTCGCATAAAACCATTGAAATTCCCACGTTATAGTTAGTTGGACTAACTATAACTTGCACGTCTGCAATGCACTGCTGATGACGTCACATATTACATCACTCATGCATATATTTAAATATTTAAACATTACTCGCTAATATATGTATTCCCTAAGATACACTTAATAAGCCAGTTAACCAATCAATTTTTTTTTTAAAAACACTGTCATGAGTGATGTAATATGTGACGTCATCAGCAGTGCATTGCAGACGTGCAAGTTATAGTGAGTCCAACTAACTATAACGTGGGAATATATATATATTTCTTTTTTTTTTTTCTTTTTCTTTTTTTTGGTACAAAGGACGCCGCACACAGCAACTTCAGTTCACAGATTTATTGAGCAAGGCCGTCAGGCTGAAACGCGTTGGTGTTAGACTGGGCACTGAAATAAATCTGTGAACTGAAGTTGCTGTGTGCGGCGTCCTTTGTACCAAAAATTGTTTTTTGGCCATTGGTCTGGCCCAACGCCGGCACCCGCTGGAGAGCGATCCTGTTACAAGACCACATTGCACCCAAAAAAAAAATAATATATATATATATATATATATATTACCTACTGGCGGTCGCCAGTAGGTAGTTATAGTTAGGATCGTTTTCCATAGGAAATCCGCAACATTCTATTGGGAATAACTTTGGCGCCGAATGAGGGATCTGCCTGTAATTTTCCTTAACTTTGCCTCGCTGCGCTCTGCTCCTTCCCTGAAAGTGTCGGGGGGATCCGTCAAGCGGGGGCCGAGATAAAAGGGGGGTCCCAAAACGTGTTTTCCTCATGTTAATTTCCATAGGGCGGTTGGACCAACTTTTAACCCGAACGGCTGAATGGTTTACCACCAAACTTGGCTAAATTGTAGGGACTGGTACCCCGATGTGCCTTTGCTATGTCTCAAGATGTATGCTCCAGTGGTTTTTATGAAAATTAACTTTGAAAAAATATATATTGGGCTACATTGGGCTATATATATGTTAGAGCCCAAATGTAGCCCAATGTAGCCCAATGTAGCCCAATGTAGCCCAAAGATGGCCACCAGAGACAAAAAAAACCAAATGTAGCCCAAATATCAGCCAGATGTAGCCCAACTATAGCCCAATGACAGAATGTCCCAGAGTGTTCTAAAGAACAACTAGAGCGCTAACAGTCTTACTTATGACAAAAGTATGGCACACCTGAAGTCATCTTGATTGGAATAAAGTGTTAACACTTAAAACATTTAATTTGCAAAGGAACAAAATGAGGGGGTTCATTTTGCCATAGAAATTATGATTAGTGCTGAAGAAAGAAAAAGTAGGGCACATTTTGAGTGACTTCTCAAATCCTCTTATATTTCATTAAAAAAATTCTGATATGCAGTCTCCCAAGATGGCCACCAGAGACAAAAGAGCCCAAATGTAGCCCAAATATCAGCCAGATGTAGCCCAACTATAGCCCAATGACAGAATGTCCCAGAGTGTTCTAAAGAACAACTAGAACGCTAACAGTCTTACTTATGACAAAAGTATGGCACACCTGAAGTCATCTTGATTGGAATAAAGCGGTAACACTTAATACATTTAATTTGAAAAGGAACAAAATGAGGGGTTTCATTTTGCCATAGAAATTTTATATATATATCTATATATATTCACTGAAAAAACCATAGGTTACACACCAGTTATAGTTAGGAATTAGCATTTAAAAAACCTTTGAAATTCACTGAAAAAAACCATAGGTTTCACACCAGTTATAGTTATCTGGAAATTTTACTCGCATAAAACCATTGAAATTCCCACGTTATAGTTAGTTGGACTCACTACAACTTGCACGTCTGCAATGCACTGCTGATGACGTCACATATTACATCACTCATGCATATATTTAAATATTTAAACATTACTCGCTAATATATGTATTCACTAAGATACACTTAATAAGCCAGTTAACCAATCAATTTTTTTTTTAAAACACTGTCATGAGTGATGTAATATGTGACGTCATCAGCAGTGCATTGCAGACGTGCAAGTTATAGTGAGTCCAACTAACTATAATGTGGGAATATATATATATATATATATATATATATATAGTAGAGCAAATGCGCAAGCGCTTCGGGAGGGCTCACCGCTTCATCCGACCCTCCGGACTGTAACTTGGCTCCTCTGCAATGTTCAGAGATTCCCTTGAATTAAAATTGGGTCCGACGTGTTTCGGGGCCACAAACGCCCCTTCCTCATGGACTGCGCGCAGTTCAACACCATGTTCGCTTCTTGCTAGTCAAACACGTCTTAGTTTGAGCAGCTGGCGTCGTCCTCCCTGAATGGGTGGAGTTTGGCAACACCGGGACTTCTGGTCATCGTAGTCATGTGAAGTGAAACAAAATAGTAACCTTGAGTAGGTTGGCGTGTCTGCACTTTCATTACTGTCATTAAGATCCTTAAGTAGGATGGTAGGGAGGCTGCGGGCATCACATTTTATTCAAATTGGATGCTGCGCTGATAGGCGAGTGTGTGTGTTATGCCCGCGGTCTCTTAGGACAGGATACAAGTTCCGCCATCAGAGTGAAGCTCCTTCCACGACTAAGGCTGGCCGCCTGAATATAGTAGAGCAAATGCGCAAGCGCTTCGGGAGGGCTCACTGCTTCATCCGACCCTCCGGTCTGTAACTTGGCTCCTCTGCAATGTTCACTCAGGGAGGACGACGCCAGCTGCTCAAACTAAGACGTGTTTGACTAGCGTGAAGCGAACATGGTGTTGAACTGCTCACAGTCCATGAGGAAGGGGCGTTTGTGGCCCCGAAACGCGTCGGACCCAATTTTAATTCAAGGGAATCTGTGAACATTTCAGAGGAGCCAAGTTACAGACCGGAGGGTCGGATGAAGCGGTGAGCCCTCCCGAAGCGCTTGCGCATTTGCTCTACTATATATATATATTTCTTTTTTTTTCTTTTTTTTGGTACAAAGGACGCCGCACACAGCAACTTCAGTTCACAGATTTATTGAGCAAGGCCGTCAGCCTGAAACGCGTTGTTGTTAGACTGGGCACTGAAATAAATCAGTGAACTGAAGTTGCTGTGTGCGGCGTCCTTTGTACCAAAAATTGTTTTTTGGCCATTGGTCTGGCCCAACGCCGGCACCCGCTGGAGAGCGATCCTGTTCCAAGACCACATTGCACAAAAAAAAAAAATATATATATATATATATATATATATATATTACCTACTGGCGGTCGCCAGTAGGTAGTTATAGTTAGGATCGTTTTCCATAGGAAATCCGCAACATTCTATTGGGAATAACTTTGGCGCCGAATGAGGGATCTGCCTGTAATTTTCCTTAACTTTGCCTCGCTGCGCTCTGCTCCTTCCCTGAAAGTGTCGGGGGGATCCGTCAAGCGGGGGCCGAGATAAAAGGGGGGTCCCAAAACGTGTTTTCCTCATGTTAATTTCCATAGGGTGGTTGGACCCACTTTTAGCCCGAACGGCTGAATGGTTTACCACCAAACTTGGCTAAATTGTAGGGACTGGTACCCCGATGTGCCTTTGCTATGTCTCAAGATGTATGCTCCAGTGGTTTTTACGAAAATTAACTTTGAAAAAATATATATTGGGCTACATTGAGCTATATATATGTTAGAGCCCAAATGTAGCCCAATGTAGCCCAATGTAGCCCAAAGATGGCCACCAGAGACAAAAAAAACAAATGTAGCCCAAATATCAGCCAGATGTAGCCCAACTATAGCCCAATGACAGAATGTCCCAGAGTGTTCTAAAGAACAACTAGAGCGCTAACAGTCTTACTTATGACAAAAGTATGGCACACCTGAAGTCATCTTGATTGGAATAAAGTGTTAACACTTAAAACATTTAATTTGCAAAGGAACAAAATGAGGGGGTTCATTTTGCCATAGAAATTATGATTAGTGCTGAAGAAAGAAAAAGTAGGGCACATTTTGAGTGACTTCTCAAATCCTCTTATATTTCATTAAAAGAATTCTGATATGCAGTCTCCCAAGATGGCCACCAGAGACAAAAGAGCCCAAATGTAGCCCAAATATCAGCCAGATGTAGCCCAACTATAGCCCAATGACAGAATGTCCCAGAGTGTTCTAAAGAACAACTAGAACGCTAACATTCTTACTTATGACAAAAGTATGGCACACCTGAAGTCATCTTGATTGGAATAAAGTGGTAACACTTAATACATTTAATTTAAAAAGGAACAAAATGAGGGGTTTCATTTTGCCATAGAAATGTTATATATATATATATATATATTCACTGAAAAAACCATAGGTTACACACCAGTTATAGTTAGGAATTAGCATTTAAAAAACCTTTGAAATTCACTGAAAAAAACCTAGGTTTCACACCAGTTATAGTTAGCTGGAAATTTTACTCGCATAAAACCATTGAAATTCCCACGTTATAGTTAGTTGGACTAACTATAACTTGCACGTCTGCAATGCACTGCTGATGACGTCACATATTACATCACTCATGCATATATTTAAATATTTAAACATTACTCGCTAATATATGTATTCCCTAAGATACACTTAATAAGCCAGTTAACCAATCAATTTTTTTTTTTAAAACACTGTCATGAGTGATGTAATATGTGACGTCATCAGCAGTGCATTGCAGACGTGCAAGTTATAGTGAGTCCAACTAACTATAACGTGGGAATATATATATATTTCTTTTTTTTTTTTCTTTTTCTTTTTTTTGGTACAAAGGACGCCGCACACAGCAACTTCAGTTCACAGATTTATTGAGCAAGGCCGTCAGGCTGAAACGCGTTGGTGTTAGACTGGGCACTGAAATAAATCTGTGAACTGAAGTTGCTGTGTGCGGCGTCCTTTGTACCAAAAATTGTTTTTTGGCCATTGGTCTGGCCCAACGCTGGCACCCGCTGGAGAGCGATCCTGTTACAAGACCACATTGCACCCAAAAAAAAAATAATATATATATATATATATATATATTACCTACTGGCGGTCGCCAGTAGGTAGTTATAGTTAGGATCGTTTTCCATAGGAAATCCGCAACATTCTATTGGGAATAACTTTGGCGCCGAATGAGGGATCTGCCTGTAATTTTCCTTAACTTTGCCTCGCTGCGCTCTGCTCCTTCCCTGAAAGTGTCGGGGGGATCCGTCAAGCGGGGGCCGAGATAAAAGGGGGGTCCCAAAACGTGTTTTCCTCATGTTAATTTCCATAGGGCGGTTGGACCAACTTTTAACCCGAACGGCTGAATGGTTTACCACCAAACTTGGCTAAATTGTAGGGACTGGTACCCCGATGTGCCTTTGCTATGTCTCAAGATGTATGCTCCAGTGGTTTTTATGAAAATTAACTTTGAAAAAATATATATTGGGCTACATTGGGCTATATATATGTTAGAGCCCAAATGTAGCCCAATGTAGCCCAATGTAGCCCAATGTAGCCCAAAGATGGCCACCAGAGACAAAAAAAACCAAATGTAGCCCAAATATCAGCCAGATGTAGCCCAACTATAGCCCAATGACAGAATGTCCCAGAGTGTTCTAAAGAACAACTAGAGCGCTAACAGTCTTACTTATGACAAAAGTATGGCACACCTGAAGTCATCTTGATTGGAATAAAGTGTTAACACTTAAAACATTTAATTTGCAAAGGAACAAAATGAGGGGGTTCATTTTGCCATAGAAATTATGATTAGTGCTGAAGAAAGAAAAAGTAGGGCACATTTTGAGTGACTTCTCAAATCCTCTTATATTTCATTAAAAAAATTCTGATATGCAGTCTCCCAAGATGGCCACCAGAGACAAAAGAGCCCAAATGTAGCCCAAATATCAGCCAGATGTAGCCCAACTATAGCCCAATGACAGAATGTCCCAGAGTGTTCTAAAGAACAACTAGAACGCTAACAGTCTTACTTATGACAAAAGTATGGCACACCTGAAGTCATCTTGATTGGAATAAAGCGGTAACACTTAATACATTTAATTTGAAAAGGAACAAAATGAGGGGTTTCATTTTGCCATAGAAATTTTATATATATATCTATATATATTCACTGAAAAAACCATAGGTTACACACCAGTTATAGTTAGGAATTAGCATTTAAAAAACCTTTGAAATTCACTGAAAAAAACCATAGGTTTCACACCAGTTATAGTTATCTGGAAATTTTACTCGCATAAAACCATTGAAATTCCCACGTTATAGTTAGTTGGACTCACTACAACTTGCACGTCTGCAATGCACTGCTGATGACGTCACATATTACATCACTCATGCATATATTTAAATATTTAAACATTACTCGCTAATATATGTATTCACTAAGATACACTTAATAAGCCAGTTAACCAACCAATTTTTTTTTTAAAACACTGTCATGAGTGATGTAATATGTGACGTCATCAGCAGTGCATTGCAGACGTGCAAGTTATAGTGAGTCCAACTAACTATAATGTGGGAATATATATATATATATATATATATATAGTAGAGCAAATGCGCAAGCGCTTCGGGAGGGCTCACCGCTTCATCCGACCCTCCGGACTGTAACTTGGCTCCTCTGCAATGTTCAGAGATTCCCTTGAATTAAAATTGGGTCCGACGTGTTTCGGGGCCACAAACGCCCCTTCCTCATGGACTGCGCGCAGTTCAACACCATGTTCGCTTCTTGCTAGTCAAACACGTCTTAGTTTGAGCAGCTGGCGTCGTCCTCCCTGAATGGGTGGAGTTTGGCAACACCGGGACTTCTGGTCATCGTAGTCATGTGAAGTGAAACAAAATAGTAACCTTGAGTAGGTTGGCGTGTCTGCACTTTCATTACTGTCATTAAGATCCTTAAGTAGGATGGTAGGGAGGCTGCGGGCATCACATTTTATTCAAATTGGATGCTGCGCTGATAGGCGAGTGTGTGTGTTATGCCCGCGGTCTCTTAGGACAGGATACAAGTTCCGCCATCAGAGTGAAGCTCCTTCCACGACTAAGGCTGGCCGCCTGAATATAGTAGAGCAAATGCGCAAGCGCTTCGGGAGGGCTCACTGCTTCATCCGACCCTCCGGTCTGTAACTTGGCTCCTCTGCAATGTTCACTCAGGGAGGACGACGCCAGCTGCTCAAACTAAGACGTGTTTGACTAGCGTGAAGCGAACATGGTGTTGAACTGCTCACAGTCCATGAGGAAGGGGCGTTTGTGGCCCCGAAACGCGTCGGACCCAATTTTAATTCAAGGGAATCTGTGAACATTTCAGAGGAGCCAAGTTACAGACCGGAGGGTCGGATGAAGCGGTGAGCCCTCCCGAAGCGCTTGCGCATTTGCTCTACTATATATATATATTTCTTTTTTTTTCTTTTTTTTGGTACAAAGGACGCCGCACACAGCAACTTCAGTTCACAGATTTATTGAGCAAGGCCGTCAGCCTGAAACGCGTTGTTGTTAGACTGGGCACTGAAATAAATCAGTGAACTGAAGTTGCTGTGTGCGGCGTCCTTTGTACCAAAAATTGTTTTTTGGCCATTGGTCTGGCCCAACGCCGGCACCCGCTGGAGAGCGATCCTGTTCCAAGACCACATTGCACAAAAAAAAAAAAAAAAATATATATATATATATATATATATATTACCTACTGGCGGTTATAGTTAGGACCTAGTTTCCATAGGAAATCTGCAACATTCTATTGGGAATAACTTTAGCGTTGATTGACGGAATCGGCTGAATTTCTCCAAGAAAATGGCCAGCTCCGCTCCGCTCCGCTCCTTCCCATAAAGTTTGGGGGGATTCGTCAAGCGGGGGCCGAGATAAAAGGGGGGTCCCAAAACGTGTTTTCCCCATGTTAATTTCCATAGGGCGGTTGGACTCACTTTTAGCCCGAACGGCTGAATGGATTCCCACGAAACTTGGCAAAATTGTAGGGACTGGTAGCCCGATGTGCCTTTGCTATGTCTCAAGATATGTGCTCCAGAGGATTTTGAGTAATTTAGGTTAAAAAAAATATATATATCTATAAGCACGCCCCGGTACGCGCACCGGGGCGTGTACCAGCGCGCTACGCGAGTTCGCGCGCGGAAAGCTGATTGGCTCTTGGGTGTCTGTCAACATTCCAAACAGTCCGGAGCGGCCGCCATCTTGTGTCTCGGTAGGATCGAGACACAAGAGGTGGCAAAACCAAAGGGGGAAATGACCAAAAGGGGGCAGGGTAGGCCCCCTCTGAACCCATAGGTTTGATGTGGGGGCCATAAAAGAGCTTCGCAGGGCAAATTCTTTTTTTTTTTTCGATTTTCACGGGGGGATAGCCCGGTACACGCACCGGGGAGCGTACCGGGGAGCGTACCATGGGGAAAAAAGAATGACAGATTTTTTTTTAAATGTAGCCTTTTTTTTATAAATTGGAGGTAGTTCTAAAAAGAACTGTTTTTTTCTTCTTTTTGTTGTTTTATATTTTTTTAAATGTTTTTTTGAACATTTTGTACTTTTTTTTGGCTTTTATGAACTATTTTATATTTTTTTGGTTATTTTTATGGGGAGAAACAAAAAACAGGGAATTGTAAACGGCTCAACTGGAGCAAAGAAGAATAAGGAAAAAATTATGTTTTTTTGGGGCAATTGTGGTTGTCACCAGCACGGTTGATGAGCTTTATGCTCTGCTCACCATAGGTGATGGTCTTACCACAAAAAATGCAAGTGATCTTGAATTCACCAAACTGTGGTTGTATGTTTGCGACCATCTCCCTTGTCTCTGGTCCCGATGGAGTGGGTTGCTTTCTTTTGGAGGTGCTGGGTGAAGATTGGGGAGTGTTACTGGCCAGTTCTCTCACCTCTGCCGCAGCATAGTTGTTGGGATGCTTGCGCTGCATGTGCCGAATCATGGTGTTATTGCCAAATGAATATTTCTTATTAGGGTTCCCCCTTGAAAGTTCAGAGCCACAGATTTGGCAAGTCACCTTTGGCGCATTCACTTTCTTCTTGCCCTCTGGGATGGAAAAAAACTCCCATACAATGTGCTGCTTTGGCCTATATGGGGTATTGTCTTCTGGCAGGAATGTCCTACTCCCCTCCTCCTCCTCCTCCTCCTCCTCCTCTTCTTCTTCTTGACCACCAATGTGATGTTGTGGTGGTCCTCTTGGTGGTGGTGGTGGTGGTGGTGGTGCAGATGCTCCAGCTGCTGCTGCTACTGTAGCCATTTTAAAGTACAAAATATTAGTCACAGATCTCCAAACAGGTCTTCCTCAGTCAAAGGACAAAGTCTGAATAAGGAAAAAAGGTGGGGGCTTTCATCATTTGGAAAAAAAAAATGTCCTGGACCAATGAAAAGTGTTATTTTCAGGTCACATGACCCGGGCTTTCATCATTTGGAAACCAAAACTGTTCTGCACCAATAAAAAGTGTTATTTTCAGGTCACATGACCCGACGCGCTTACGCTACGCACCCCCGGGGTGCGTCGCCTAAGCGTGTCGGATGCTTACGTAGCGCGTTCGTATGCGCGTGGGTGCTTCCGGGCGCACTTACGCCGTACGTATCACGCGGACGCGGCTACGCGATACGTCACGAGGATGTTTTCGTTCGCGGCAATAGCGGTAACGGGACGCTCCCCGGGGTGTGCCGCAAAATTGCGCTGACCGGGGCGTTCCCCGGTACGCGCCCCGGGAGCGCTCCACGGCAAAAAAAATTTTTTTTTTAAATGTTTAATAAAAAAATAGTATTATATAAATATACAATATAGGATTCATTATAAAAAATATTACATTTCATAGGTTTGAGGCCCTATATATAGTTAGGAATTAGCATTTACAAAACCTTTGAAATTCACTGAAAAAACCATAGGTTTCACACCAGTTATAGTCAGGAATTAGCATTTTAAAAACCTATTAAATTCACTGAAAAAACTATAGGTTTCACACCAGTTATAGTCAGCTGGAAATTTTACTCGCATAAAACCATTGAAATTCCCACGTTATAGTTAGTTGGACTCACTATAACTTGCGCGTGCAATGCACTGCTGATGACGTCACATATTACATCACTCATGACATGGTCAGTGACATCACTCATGACATCACTGATGACACCATCCTTGTGACAGAGTGACAGACCTCCTTTCACTGAAATGTAACCCTTGAAACACATATTCAAAAATAAAAACTAACATTTTCAAAAAAATGGAGATAGCCATACCAGTTACAACAACCAATTCAATTATTCCACCATCTATATACTCATGCACTCATTCACCAACAGTTCTACATAGTCACTCATACATATACTCACTCTTCATATGAAGTGATACACCTATACATCCTCTTACACACCGACAGTCATCCTAAAGATACTCTCACACATACTCACACATGCAAATAAACTATTGAACATCCATTTATTTGAATATATACCTATACACACACTACCACTTTACTTCTAAGGAAACTTACACATACTTACTCTCTTAAACAATCACTTATAGAAACACATACTAATTTAAACAGGAACTCTTACAATTTCTCACTCTCACATATACTCACTTATATACATCAATCTTCACATATACTAGATTAAAACATATGTAGTTACTGATAAACACACTAGTGAGACAGTCATTCACTCACTAACACACACATATACACACTCATCCACCCATACAGTCCTGCACATATGCTGTCTTCAAAACACATACAAACAGAGAGTCAGTCATTCATGCATCTATGTGCTAAATAATACCCCCACCAAACCATACAAACACTCATACTGATACTAAGAAAAACATCTAATAACCCATATACATACACATGTAGCAACTCACCAACCCATGCAGGCACTTATACACAAAGTGAAACACTAATACATATATTTGAATATTTAAACATTACTCTCTAATATATGTATTCACTAAGATACACTTAATAAACCAGTTAACCAATCACATTTTTTTTAAAACATCCATGTAAACACTTATTTAAACATTTATTCTTCCATCAACTTTTACATATACATATATAACACATATTTATTTTTTAAAAAGACACACATTCACTGGATGGTGTCTTCAGTGATGTCATGAGTGATGTCACTGACCATGTCATGAGTGATGTAATATGTGACGTCATCAGCAGTGCATTGCACGCGCAAGTTATAGTGAGTCCAACTAAATATAACATGGGAATTTCAATGGTTTTATGCGAGTAAAATTTCCAGCTGACTATAACTGGTGTGAAACCTATAGTTTTTCAGTGAATTTAATAGGTTTTTTAAATGCTAATTCCTAACTATAACTGGTGTGAAACCTATGGTTTTTTCAGTGAATATATATATAGATAGATAGATAGATAGATAGATAGATAGATAGATAGATAGATAGATAGATAGATAGATAGATAGATAGATAGATAGATATGTGTAGCTGCTTTCAAAATACGCCCGCTCTCAGAAAATACAGAATCCGTGGAATAGTAGTATGAACTGCTGTTTATTCCACACAACGCGTTTCACCGAAAAGGCTTGGTCACGTGTACACAGACACCATAGAAACGAACCTAGATAGTGCGACATGTCAACAACATAGACAACGCCTTCCTGGATGTGTCACCGCCATTATTAAGTGTCAAACTTACATCAAATCAAAAGTAAAATGATAATTTCATATAGCACCCACGTACTGGCGATGCTGTTCATACATTACCCAGTATTTATGAAACGTAAATGCATACAATAGATGCAAAAAATAACCAAGGTGAAAAAAATTTGTATTAGTAATGTTTTGCAGTCATCTGGACAATCATACACCATACATTGAACTCTACGAGATGGTAATCGTGTGCAAGATGTATCCCCTCGTCGCAGGATTGAGCAGAAGAAATCACCTGCTGATATGCACTGTGCATGTCAGGGACCCATGAGTGCCCTACAAATGAGAGAACAATAACGTTTGAAAAGTTCTCATACCTCGCAAGTGCGGGCCGCGCGAAATTGCGGCCTCAGAGTACTGTTACCATAGTAATGACAGTACATACAGATTGAGGAGGGAACTGTAGCCTATCAAGGCGTCAAAACTTGTTCTGCGCAAGTGCACGCTATGTATGTACAGACGGGACCCAAAGCGGTTAACCAAGGAGATGGAAGTACCTGTGCCCCTCATGCAGTATAGCAAGGAATTAACTCATATATGGAAATACAGCATATGAGCTGGATCGAACAGGGAGGGGCAATGAAGCCAAGTGCAATCCGGGTGGGTAGTGTGCCATATCACTGTGGATATCTCTTTCCATCTGTAGAGTATACATAAGATCAGCTGCGGTCGGTAGGGTGATGACCTGCAGGGCAGTGACGTGGGGAGGGGCAGGGTGGGAAGTAGTAATGTATGGAGTACGGAGTTTTACAGGTAAGTAAACACATAAATAAATAAAACGAGTTTCGTTGCGTGCACTGCATCACCAAATGCAATGCAGTGCGAGCAACGAAATTCGTTTTATTTATTTATATGTTTACTTACCTGTACAACTCCGTAATCCATACATTACTACCGTACACCCTGCCACTCCCCCTCCCCACGTCACCGCCCTGGAAGTCATCCCCCTACCGACCGCGGCTGCATAACATGAAGGTAAAATACAGATATCTTCCGCAAAAACGTATTGGCCCTATTGGCAAGTGCCTTAGGGAGACATGGAAAGACGAAGGTTAGACAATACTGCGGAATGACCAGTATAGTCACAGGCGATACCCTGGAACTCTCAAGTATATCAACTCACCCAGACCTTGATCTGTTTTAACACAGTCCTATCGTGGTAATCTAAGGTTTGTTGTGATGTCCCCAGAATCCCGTGCTTGTGAAGAAAGTGGAAAGAATAAAGAGAAAAGCGAAAAGGTCGGCAGCCCGTGCAGGTGGGTTCAGGTGAAAGGGGCCCTTTTCTTCATTCCTACAAGTAAACAATACAAAACTGAATTAGAAAACAATGATTAAAGAACAGTGATTAAATATATATATATGAGCTAAAAATAAGTAAGGCTCCTAGTTTTCCCCTTTTACATAATTTTACAGCTAAATACAGACCGACAGAAATGTGTCTTCTGTCTGAATTTATTTTTAAAAGTGGAAAAATACAGAAAATTGGGCTTCTTTTAAGTGACTCTCCATTCTAACTTTTATGAATTCAAGACCAATGGCTGAGCAGATAGAGCACATGGAAACTTAAAAATAGCATGATATTTTCCTAAATAATGGCATATTTCAACATACATTTGTAGTATAATGCTCGTATTTACCTGTGGGTGTATTGTTATGTTGCATGTAGTTGTTTAATTTGCTTAAACACCCTGGCATCCAAGCAATAAGCGCATGTTTATCAGCTAAAAGTGGAAATATACAATTTTACAACTTCATTCATTCACAAAACACAAAATGAAAAAAAAAATGATAAATACTGAAATGATGGCCAAAAAAGAAATATGGATAAATACAGACAGAAATGTTTAAAAACATAAGTACCATAAACGGGGAGCACAAAAAATAATACATACCTGCCTACGAAGTAAAGGCCCTGTGAAAACATGAATGTAAAAACCCCCTTGATCTAAAAACATGCAATGTAAAGGCCCTCCTGATGTAATGACCGCAATGTAATGACTTCTGATTTAATGACCTGAGAAGAAATGAGTGACATTTATTTTTAGCATCCACTAATAACGCGAGGAAACCCTCTTCACCAACTCTAAGCTGTTGGATTAGGTTGGCTATCTGACAGGCATGTAATGAGTCTGGGATACAGGTTCCTACTCTGTCCAGGATCACTCCACTGGGGGTGGGGATGATACATCACAGGCAGATTGTACGGGGTCAATCCAGGGACATTTGATAAGCAGCCATCTAAGCTTCAACTCGCACATTAACTTCTCTTTTCTAAACTCAGTATGTAAGCCCTGAAGTCTCCTTTTGTTTCCCAGTACTGAGCTATGTTAGAATATAATATATTTATGTTGATAGATAGACTGCTCAATAAATATCACGGGTCTCTGATTTTTCCATATATTACAAAGGGAGAGTTGGAGGAACTCCGCTGCACACCCTCCAAGTACAACAGAAAACACAAATTGGGAACGGATGTGGCCTAACAGCCAGAGCTGCCAACCTTAGAGCTGGGGAACGAGGTTCAAGCCTCGGCGTCAGCTCGACATCCTGTGATACTGGGCAAATCACGTTATCTCCTCGTGCCTACCAAAAAAAATGAATGTGTCCTTGTGAAACTTAACTTGTGCTCATGTAAAGCGCTTCAATACCTTCAGGTCGAGTTTGCGCTATATAAAACCGCAAAAAAATAAAGGGGCATATTATCAATAAAGGGCGTTACATTATCGCCTCTTTTATCGGCAGGAAACTGGCGATAATGGGCTTGATAATATGCTCTAAGGAAATCCAATCGAAGCCCATGTTAGATTTGTTTTCTCTTAGATTATACCAGTCTTGATAATATCACTCTTCTAATACTGGAAAGGGCTTGTGTCAAGGAAGAGGGGGAGTGGTGACAGCCTCAGTACACAGGCCTTTATTCTCAGTGCTTCATGAAATGACAGTCTCTGCACAATCATGTGTTTGCATAGGCACTGCAATTACAAGTGGTGTGCTTTTTTATCGCACCCCGTGCTTTCTGGCAGCGATATATACCTTCAGACTGTTCTCATAATAAATTGTGGTAAATCAAACCTGTCAAAATGTAAAAAGGGAGGCGTGCTGAAAAATATCAGGACATGCAGAGTTTGGTGTAGAAAGCATGCACCGATTTTGACTACTAAACCTGTATTAGGTTTTATTTATCTCTCTTGTGAAATATCCAGACCCGTGAAATTGGATGTAAAAACATGCGCAATATGGTGCCTGCTCACCCAGGACACTCGTAATGAAGGTATTGGTAATCTTGGTTATACTGACTCCAATGATGTAACCTGTCGCAGCCATGTCCCCTATTTCCTTTTGTAAAGCACTCTGACACCTTTGGGTAAAGTCCGCGCTATATAAAATTGCATAAATAAATAAATAAATAAATAAATATCCGTCTAAACGCTAGAGGGAGGGAGTATATCCTTATAGGCACTGCAGGAGTAAATGGAGATGGGGCCCTTTGGGAGTCTGTCTTCTTTACATGTGCTGACGTGCTGCTGAAGATTTCCATACATTTGAGCGTTGGTGCAGTCAGTGCTGGCAATGCAGGGGCAGCTCCTCCATTTGAGCGGAGGAGTGTTACCCCAGAAGCCCCAGAGATGAAAAATAAAATGGTAATAATACCATATTACTTTTCAGCAAACTGTCCTAAACAGTCAGGACGGGCGGTGCCAGTGCTGCCAGTGGCAGCACGGAGCTGTGTGCTTTAACCCCTTCGCTACGGCCGCGATTTTTCCCCTGTGTGGTAAATAAATGAACAGGGCGAGGCCGTAAGGAACCCCAGCCGTCATCAGCACACGCCCACCGCGGGGCGTGACGACTGGGGTTCGTCACCAGCATGGGAGGGGTTAAAATGCGCGCGTCTCTTTGGCTGCCCATCTTGGGCCAGCCAGCCAGACATGCGCATTTTACAGTTCTCTAACCCAGCTGTATTACACAGCTGGGATAGAGAAAGTGCAGACGGCCAGTGCTCTTATGAGCGCTGGGAGAGCCTGCTCTATCCAATCCTGGCGTTGCTTTCATGCTGTGAGATCAGCGCCAGGATTGGGTAGTACAGTTTCCTGCATCTGGAGCTTCCTAGAAGACACCCGAGGGAGGAAGACTTTGCACTGTGAAGGTAAGTGATTTTTTGGGGGTCCCCACCTGCCCTACCACCCTCGGTACAAGGCAGCCTCCACTGTGGCAATGGTTCAGGAGTGGTAGTTAATCTGTAATGTAACATTTACTCAGAGGCCTGCAGGTTAGGAGGCTGATTTAATTGCAGAATGGGCTTATATGACCCAAACATGCCCATTTTGTACCATTCTGTTCACAGCTTCCCGTAGTGTGCGGTTGGTTTTAACATTTTTGACAGGGCTGATTTTGGTGTTCCATCCAATGCTACCGTCTGCCCAGTTTGACATACATTCTGCACCTGCTCTTAAATGTTAATTATCAGATATCAGCTCTGTGTCCCGCTGCAGTCCTTTCATGCTGAGAACACACATCCCCCACACTGAACAAGTTGTGCACACCCAGCACACCCTTAGTCACTCATTCGTCTGCTACTGCCTAATTGCAGGTATGCTGCCTTGCATCTGCTCTATCCTGGTCTTTAGAGTATCCCCTTATGAAATATTAACTTTACAACCCTGGCGTGAGGAGTGTGATCACTATTATGGACTCACTTCCCGCACATCACAACTCTTTCCACATAGGTTCAAAACAGAGACAACACCCTTCTAACCATACACCCGACCAGTGGCGGCGAGCATTAAAAAATTATGGTGAGACCCAATGGCGCACAACTCACCATAAGGAGCGGGACCATGACCGATGTGGCACTTCTCTGCCAGAAATCGGATCCTGGTTGTCCATGAGCAGGAAAGGTAAGGACTTCCCTTCCTGCTCAGTGGAACACGATCCAACCAATCCTGGAGCTACTCTCCTCAGCATGAGAGTAGCTCTAGGATTGGTTGGTGCAGGCTAATCCAGCGCTCATTTTGAGGCTGGGGGCCTGTGCAAGCAATCTCCAGGCTGTTTCACAGCCAGTGGAATGGTGGCTCTACACTGTACATGTCGGGCTGGCGGTCACAAGACAGCCGGCCAATCCGACATGCGCACTGTAGACCAGTGCTGTCATCCTACATTCCGGTTTCAGTAGCAAATAAATAAAATGGCATTGACAGGCCATTGTATTTATTTGTGTTAGCCTGCTGCGCTGGCAGCAGGCGGGGCGATGCTCCGCTGCTCTTGAGGAGGAGCTGCCCCTGCCCCCGACACACTGTAGCTTTCGATCAGAGTGGATCAGCGCTGCAGCATCCCACATAGGAGTAGTGATTGCAATACAAATATTACAATATTATACAATACATGGGAAGATGGAATTCCTCATGAAAAATGTTCTTTTGGCCTTTCTTTAACCTCCCCTTCCTTTTACCTGATGCAGCATTCCTTTCCTTGGCATGATATTGGCAACAGCCATCAACTGCCTCAACTTATAATAAGTTTGAATTAGGGGGCATATTATCAAGCAGGGCGATAGGTAATTATCGCCGCTTTAGCGTCCGTTTTTGACCGCTAAGCGGCGATAATTCTATCGCCGTATTAGCAAGCTCTCGCTAACTGATGTTAGTGACAGCGAGCGGTTTGGGGCCCGCTTTGCATGTCAGCGATGTTTATCGCTAATGACATGCAAAGTGGGCGTACCCAACCAGTTAGTGACTGAAAGCAGTCGCTAACGTCGCTATCGCCTATTAGCAAGGCAGGCGTAGCGATGGAAATATTCACGCTAAACGCGAATATCTCCAAATACTAACACCTGCCCAGACCAGTTCTTAGCCATGTTATCCAATGGGAGGTGCATAGCATGGCTAAGAGCATTTCGTCGCTAATGCGTGAATATCGCTGTATTCTCAGCGATATTCACGCATTTTGCTGCTATCGCTGGATATTTTAGCACAATGGAGAAAAACGTTGCGAATACCATGTTTTCTCCGCTAACATATCCAACGATAGGCAGTGATAAAAAAAATGCGCTGAGCGCATTTTGCAATAAATATCGCTATTCCTTGGTAATATGCCCCAATATGTTTTAATATTAGAGAATAATAGATAGCATTTTTCCAAATGTATGATTAGTGCTTGCACTTTTTCATGCAGTGCAATAACACCAAACACCATATTAGAGGTTGAATTGCATATAGAAAAGCATAGGAACCGTGATCTTGTACAATAGGGAATAGGTCAGCAATTGTGGGGGCAGTGTCATAGGCACGACTAAAAAGAACAACATATTCTCTATATGTTGGCCTTTCAGTTACAGGTAATTGCATACAAAATGTAATGCACAAACCTTAAATGAAAAATAAATGCAACTTAAATGTATCTGTGGGAAATGCATTTTTCTGGTAGGAAAGCTCGGTGGTTAATGTGATCACTAGAGATGTCTGCAGGTGTAACCTAAAAGGCACTGAATTGAGTCCTGGTGGGCGTACTAGAGAAACAGTGACATTTATTGATAGTGCTAAGAGGCCAAAATCTGCGTTAGAAAGCTGTGTGAATATGGAATTAGTTTAAAAAATATATCACACGAAGTAGAAAGTGGCACACGCAGTAAAAAGGCTGTCGTCAAATGTACTAAAAGATTGTTGAAATATTAACAGAGCTTTCAAAATCTATGCTTTTAGTTAGACACTACTGTACCTAGTGTAAACCTTTTTTTATAGGTTTTCATCAGTTAAAGTCTGTATTGGCACCCAAGCAGCCTTTAGGTTTGCTGATTAACCAATTACACAGATTTGGAGAAAAAAATCAGGTAGCAGGCACCTTGTTTCTTCTTTAGTTGCCTCTGTCTTTTCTCACTTATCAGTTCAGGAGACCCTGCTTCCCTTTCAACTCGTGGGAACTTAACCGTTTCAGGCGCGGTTGTTTTTTTGTTTTTTGATAAAATTAATAAAGCTGCTTGGGAACGTCGTTCGTCCAGCACGTGCTCAACGTGCAGCCAAACATATATAACATGATACGATGATGATTGGAGAGGTGCAGGGCTTTCCCAGGTCACAAAATATAAACCTGGGGTAATCACGGTATGAGGTTTAGATGACAGTCCAACGGTCCCTCTAAAATATGTATCATGGTGAATGCTTGTATTCTAAAAATGAAAATAAATGACATCTTCACAGGAAACCGCATTTATTTCCCTTTGGGAGCTACATGATTTACTCTGGGGGCCTCGCAAGATTAGTCAAGTAAAACAGCCATAAACGTAGGATTTAAACCAGTAATTGATTGTGATTTTGCTGGTATGGTCTGTTTGGTTTGGGTTACAGGGTCGAGCTTCCGGGTATGTAACTAAGTGATTTAGCTGACACTCCAGGGACCGGAATAGGAGGACATCTTCAGGGTCACCGAGCCTGGGTCACAGGGCTGCAGCGACGGCCATCGTTCTTATTATGAAAATAGAAAAGGGACTACCGAGGCAACTGCTGAGATTTTTCTGCACTGACATTCTGCCAGCCAGACGTTTAACCACCATTTACAACACGATTTCCAAAGTATTTTCAGGATTATTTTTTTTAATTGCTAATAATTACAGGAGTGACTTTGTTTTTTAGTCTTTGACGACTGGAATAGCTTGGTAGTTCAGAGGTAAAGTAAGTGGAAATAATTGTGCAAGGTAATAACTGCACAAAGGACACTGACATTTATGTTTTTACTGACTCCCTTCACTTTCATAACGAACCAGAGTACTGAAGTTATCTAATGTATTCTGCATATATGATAGGCAAAATGTCTCATGCCTTTGACAGTCCATAAAAACGATGGATGCTCCAGAATGGTGCAGGATATGGCAAGTCAGGGTAGGCCCGTATTAATAACAAATAAATCAAGAACTCCATGGGAGAGGAACACAGGTGCATTTTATTTAATTCAAGCAGTTTGCTGAAAAGCTTCATACTAATTTTGAAGACAATCATTCATGATTAATCACATTGATATTACCCAATTTATTTGTTGGAATATTTTCCTGTTTAGTGCCTTGTAGATTTATTACCCGATTTGTATACTTTGCAGTTTTATTGAACATATTGAACCCAGCTTTGTAAAGACAACCAGGTACAAAGCATTTTTATTAAGGAGGCGACCCGTCTAGCACAGTGGCAAGGACAACCCCTAAAGAATACCACGAGAAAGTAACTTTTAGTTAGAGATAGAAACAATCTCAGGCCCTAAATATGATGATAGAGTGGTACATTAGATGCACGTTTTTAGGACCTATACAGAATAAACTAGACAGAAACATTCTTAACAATTTTTATCCATCCCCATGAATATTTGTGACCGTATGGACTCTCTCCTACCCAGAGCCTACCTGCATCTCTAAAACCAGGCTGGGAAGTTTTTGCATTCGCCAGGGTAAACAAGCATTGGCAACGCAAATATGTTTTGGCTATGCAAGCACTAATATCTTTACAATGTCTTTTTACTCACTTGTACAGCAGCATAGGTGCTGTTAAATCAATCAACCACAAGATTTGTAGAGCACTTCTTGCCACCCCTGATGGTATACAGGCTCTGGCATGGTCCAGTTGATAAGCCAAATAGCCAGGTCTTCAGTGACTTTCAGAACTCTTTAAGATGAGGTGAGGAGGTCCAGAGATGAAAGGGTACCCCATTCTATATCTTCACTACTAGGTAGGAGAAGGAGCGACCGTGGCAGCTGCTACGTTGGATGCAGGGGTGAGGGTTAGAGAAAGGGAAGCGAAGCAGAGGTGTCTGGTGGGCTTATGGAGGTTCAGGCGGTGGTTCAAGTAGACGGGTTCACTGTTGTGTAGGGCATGGTATGACTGGGTCAGGAGCTTGAACTGGCATCTTTTCTGTACAGGGATTCAGTGGAATTCCCTGAGGTAGAGGATGATATGGGTTCATCTAGGGAGATGCAGAACAAGTCCAGCTGCGGTGTTTTGTATAGTCTATAGTCGTCGTAGGGGAGTTGTGATCCCTGCAGAGAGAGTGTTGCCAAGCCCAGTCTGCTGGAGATGAGGGCCTGGGTGATTGTGCATCTTGTGCTTTGGGGTAGCCATTTGAATATCTTATGAAGCATGCAGAGGATGGAGAAGCAGGAGGAGGAGACACAGTTGCCCTGAATCGTCATGGTTAGTTTGCTGTCCAGAATGATGTCTAGGTTCCTAGCATGTTCAGTGGGGTAGCAGTAGGCCTGAGTTCTGAGGCCCACCAGGATGTGTACCATGGGAAGCATTTGTTTCTGAATATCAGTACCTCTGTTTTGTCCGTGATGAGCTTCAGACAGTTGTCCTTCAACCAGTTGGCAAGTCTATTATGTAGTTGTGGTCTTGGTGTTGGTGGTGTCTTCGGAGAGGGACTGGATGTGTTGTGTGTCTTCAGCATAGGATATGATGTTGAGTCCGTCGGTTTTGACGATGCTGATGCCCCTCTCTCCATTCTTTTTATTTCACACAGGGTCACCAAGGTCCCTGATACTTTGCCTTTGACACGTCCACTGTTTGCAAAATTGATGGTTTGTTGTTCACCATATTGTTTCTGGTAAGAAATTGTTTATGTGGGATACCGGATGTATACTTTTTTAGGACTAGAAACTTATCACATTTACCTCAAGGTGCTCATTCACCGGAAAGATGGTGCTAATGCCCCTTTCCTTTTGCTTATCAAGGTCATGGACGCTTTACCTTTGACACAGTTATTTTTAGTAACAGCGATGGTTCAGTGTTGATTGTATAATGTTTTCTCTGGTAAGAATGGTACACCAGTCCTATAATATTTTAGGATTTTGGATTGAGTATCTTTATTTCTGGGTGACTTCGCACACATTAACATGTTATACATGCATGGTGAGACTCTTATTTGCTTACCCATTCATTTTGTTTTGTTCGTTATACTTGCTAACTGTAACTGACCTTGGCTCACATATGTTCAGTCTTATTGACTTATACAGTTAGCCTTTTACTATGAAAAATACTTTGTACGCTTTTTTACATCTATTTTCTTTCTATGTGTCCATTGTTCAGGTCACTTGGGAGATCATTTGGACTTTTAGTTGAGGACGTTTCTCCTTTGCAAGGCCATCACAGAAAGTGCCTCTTTCAAACTGAATTCCTTTTTTCGCTCTTTCTCCTAACCAACAAGTCCTATTTAAGGTTATGTGCATCCTTTTAAATATTCGTACATCTATTATCACTGGTGAAGGAATGGTGTATCGTCTGTCATAATTCACACTTGACAATTTTGTACCACAGCCCTTCTCTTTCCACCATACTATTCTCTTTAAGTATACTGTATATAATCTTATTTCATGATAGGGGGTTTGGTCTTTTCGAATATTTCCTACAGTGGTTCTTTGAAAAGCATACATTTTTAGCTCTTAAGAATAATGGCCATTCACTTTTAGAAGCTTATCTCCACTTTGTTTGAACAATGTTCATTTAAGATTAGATTTTAGTTCCTTATTATTGGTTTATCATTGGTATACAGCCTTGAAAAAGTCACTGTGTGACAAATCAGTCGGTAGTTGTTGAGTTCGCCCGGGCTCTGCCAATGGTGTCATTAATAGGGCATTGACTTCTGCGTGTTTCTAGTCCTCGGGGAAGGTGGCCATGGCAATTGAGGTGTTGAAGAAGGTGGTGAGTACTAGGCTGATTCTGGCTTTGCCTAGGTCGAAGATGCCTTGAGGGCATGGGTCGGTTGGGTCCCCTGAGTAGACTGAGTTCATAATGGAGGTGGTGTCGTATGGGCGAGCAGGCTCCATTCGGCAAGTCTGACATCTGTGGTGGGGGGGTTGTTGTGTTGCTTGAAGAAGTCAGTGGCCTTCTGCTGGAGCTTGAAGTTTCTGTACATGTTGGTGATCTTGTCATGAAAGAAGTTTGCAAGGTTATCACAGAGTTCCTGTGAGTGGGCAATGTTGTTTGTTGCAGCTGAGGGATTGAAGAATTCTTTGATGATGTTGAAGAGTTCTTTGCTGTTATTGGAGCTTGATCCAATGCGTGAGGCTAAGGGCTTTTTACTCGATTCTCTCAACTGTCTGTGGTAGAGGTTGAGGGTTGTCTTGAAGGTGGTGTTGTTGATTGTGTTGTCCTTGCTGGTGTGCCATCTCCTTTCCAGTTGTTTCCAGTGTTATGTAGCAGTTCTGAGGGATTCAGTGTACCAGCTTGTTTGCTTGGTGGATCTTCTCTGGGTGTTGCTGCTGATCTGAGCAACACTGTCAACACAGTTGGTGATGCAATTTGTGAAGTTTCAGATGTTTTGGTCTAGGATCTTGGAGGAGATGGGGTGGGTGGTGTTGAGGAAATTGATCCATGTGTCATTTGAGACTTTGCTCCAGCTGCAGTGGGGGGCATTGGGAAGGCTGGAATGGAGATCTGTGAGCTGATGACATTGAAGTAGACGATGAAGTGGTCAGTCCAGATGAGTTCCGTGGTGTGGCTGTACCTGATGCAGTGCCGAAGGTGAAGTTTGGGGTCTAGTGTGTGGCCTGCAGTGTGCTAGGGTCGTGGACAAGTTGGGTGACTCGGATGTTGTTCATGCTGTTGAGGAGGTTGATAGTGTTGATGTCATTGTGGTCGTCGAGATGGAAGTTGAGGTTGCCAAGGAAAATGTTGTTGTTGTAGTCTATGGCCAGGTGGGTGATGAAGTTGCAGAAGGCTGGACATGGTCATGGAAGATGGTAGGCGAGTGTGCCCTGGATGGAAGCTTTGCTGTATGTTTGGAGCCGTAAGCTGAGGTGTTCCACGGCTACAGTGATGGCGTCATTTGTGGTGGTGCATTGGATGTACACCTTGTGTATGATGATGATCCTTCCGATAGACTTGTTAATGAGGTCACGGTGGGTCATCTTGTATCCTTCGGATATTGCAGTGGCATTGTTGGGCAAGGAAGTGGGGGTTGAGCCAGGTCTCAGTGAGGAAGAGGACATGGGGGGAGGGTGGAGATGAGGTCTCAAATCTCAGTGGTGTGTGTCTGTATAGTGAGCGTGTGTTTAGTAGGGTGCACGCGTGTTGGTGTTTTTGTTCAGGTGGTGTATGCGCTGTGTTCGGGGTGAGACAGGCCGGTGGGTTGGTGGGTGTGCTGTGGCAAGTGAAGTGGCAGTGGGTGCAGGTAAAAGGTCCTACAGAGGAGAGTGTGTAGGTGCAGTGGCAGTGTGTAGGTGCAGCGTCCGGGGTTAAGGATGTAGAGCTCTGCAATGGTGTATCTGCGGGGGCGGGAAAGCCAGGGGTCGTGGTCCTGGGCATGGTCCAGGCATGGACAGGTGCAAAGGGGTTTGCCTTTGGCACATCCGTGGTGCAGACTTGCTGAGGTGTGCATTAAGTAGGCCAAGAGGTTGGCGGGGCTTCTGTTGGGGAAAAAAATGGTGTGCAGGGAAACCGGGATGAAAATAATTGGCCAGCCGCAGTGTCACTTGGTCAAACAACAGCAACTGGATCAGGCTGGAACAATCAGAAACTGGAGGCACAGTCAAGTGGCAGGTGAGGTACCCAGGTAAACTTGGTTCCCAGGTAAACGTGGTTGAAAGTTAAAAAAGAAGCACTATGATGTGCTCAATGGTGACTGTACCATAGCTTTATTTTTTTACTGTCAGCGATGTGGCACTGCAGAAATGCTGGTGTACAAAATGGCTTTAAAACATTGATAAAGCCAAACTGCTCTCATGTATGCAGGAGCTATTTGGCTCTTTTAATTTTTTGGGGGGCGTAATGGGACAGGGAGGGAGGGGGCGAGATGGGGTACAAAATGAGAAACAGCAAGAGGAGGATGGGACAGGCAAACTACGAGAGGGAAGGTGGTTGTGGCAATACCAAGGATGGCAGGAGGTGGGAGAAAGAACGGAGAATCAATAGCAGGAGGAGGATAGGGGGTGGAGGTAGGGAGCAAGCAAATTTTGGCATAGTGGGATGGGAACATGCTTCAGCAAGTTGAAGCCTGGTCTCCAAGTCACCACAGCAGTGTAGCACCAGTTTTAACTGTGTGTTCAATGGCAGATGCTAAATTAAAAAAAATCCTTACAACGTCATCTTTGCATTGGAGATGCTTAGTTCTGAACACAGACTTCCACAAAGTTGGAATCCAAGTCCCTGCAGACTTTAATTCCTCAAACTTTCTTGTGTTCCACCCAACTGTCCTCACACTGGTATCGTTCAGGATTTAACAAGTGAGTCTGTAGTGTGGTGCCTGGGGTACCAACTCAGCTCAATTTGATTTAGAGAAGCCATCACACCAATGAGAATGTACTGTTTTTAGCAAGGAGTCAGCATATGATAATGCATTTAAGTTTAAAGTGCTCTAAATAATAGGTATGCTTCATGCACTATGGAGTTCAATTTTGTGCAGGAATGCCACTTTTTGAGTTTGTTTATGCGTATAATGTTTTCACACGTAACGTTTTATGTTAGGTGTCGCATGTCTCAAAGTCCAAGAATTTATCCCATAGTCTTAAATGTTCTTTATGTCAAACTCTTCTATGCTTCAACACCTCCAGAAAGCAGCTACAGTTACAGCATCCAAGATCCAGAGATCTGTTTAGAGTCCAGTAGTGTCCAGTGCATCGCAGCTGCATATATATATATATATATATATATATATATATATATATATATATATATATATATTTTTTTTTTCCCACAAAGTTCCCAAAGCATTGAGAGAGAACACTACAGTGCTCCACCATCCGGCATTTAGATGCAGCTTGCTTCCTGCTCCAACTCTTTAACATATGCCAACGCGTTTCGCGGTCTTGCGCCGCTTCTTCCTGGGCTGCTGAAATCACACAAACAGGCACGCATTACCTTCATTTTCATTCAATTTATTCATGCTTAGCCACAATGGGCGTGTGCTGTCAAGTCTTTTATAGTAATGCATGATGGGACATTGAGTTCCCGAATGCGAGCAAAATCAAGTTAAACGGAATCAATATATATATATATATATATATATATATATATATATATTGATTCCGTTTTCCCTTATTCAGGGAGTTGTTTCTCCATGCACTCTCGTGCTTTTTCCAAATTTACGCCACACGTTCTATTTTGTCAATCAAGAAACAACTCCCTGAATAAGGGAAAACTGAATCAATTTTAACACGGCGGGTCCTGCCGTGCTTCGCGTGCACCGCCCCAAGAGCACCCAGAAGCCTTAACCTTGGATCAGACGGGAGGCGATATATATATAATCACATATCCAATACAAACAAACAATGAACAAAAATATTGCATCAATCAATAAGACAGTTATAGTGCTTAATTAAATATAAATCAATGTAGAACAATTTATTCTACTCTTTTCATGCAAGAGAAATTACTGCAACTTTTTCTTTAATAAAGAAAGAAATTGTTCTGTTTTTAAAGCTCAGAATTCAAGTTCATCAAGTTAAATAGAATTCGATGCTTTATTTCATCCAGCTAGATCAATAGCTGCTAGCAAATGCAAGTTAGGCAGAACAGAAAACCATGTTGATATTCCTTTGGACTAACCCGTGCTAATGCATCCTGTTTTCCAAGACATGGAACAATGGACCTGAGTTTACCAGCTGGGAAAATTGTCAAGTAAAATTGCCTTAGGCTAGGGCTGCAACAGCAGCCAGGTCATGTGCCAAGGTCCCACCCAGACTCCATTTACAGAAAGGTGAGAGAGTGCAATGTTCCTCCCCACCATGAGAATTCTTACACTTCCCTGCCAACCCTTCTACCTCCTCCTTGGTGTTGCATCAGCCTCCAGCACACATTGATCACCTGCTCACAGCAAGCGGTAAATGGACACATTAAACCCCTCGGAAGAGGAAACACTGTGCTGAAATCTACTTAGAAATGCTGGATCTGCACAGTTATTGCCCATTCAGAGGGATTTAACTTGTAGTTCCACAGTACTGGTTGGGTGTAACCACATGGTAGCATGTATTACAGGTGTGGAATTTACACACTACCAGTACCTTACAATTTGTAATTGGAATCATAGGGGTATAAACATCGATTAACCCTTATAATCGCTTTGCCCAATTGCCTATAATACTCTATTGGCATGCTTACTATCCTGATTCCCCAGTGTCACCACAGGTATAAGAAAAGAAAACAAGTACCTGGGGGACCCACAAATTGGGACTGGGTCAAGGTCATGCTGGATGCCATCATGGGGCATATAGTGTGGCAGTCATCCTATGTATACTTTTTTAGTGTTGCAAAAGTCCTGACTGCTAGAATTGTGTGATAGTAACATAGAGAATAGAAAGTGAGGTGGGCAAGCTGCAAATGACAGAAAGAAGAGGGATTGTTGATATAGGTTGGGGGCAATATGAAGACAAGATGGGCTAAAGGCCTGAATGTGTCAGGAGGTTAGGTCGTGGTGGATCATGATACTTTTTACTCATATCAGGCCACTTTGGCACATAATTGCCACAAGACACTTTTCAGACTAGTTTATGACCTGTCTGACCCCAGTAGGATTGCCTGTATCTTCTTTATCCCAGAGTCAATATAAGGAATTAGCACTCTTCTTTTTGAGCAAAGTATAGAATATTCAACATTCCAGGAAGGTGACATGAGGGGAACCTTCTAAGTTTTCAATTATTCCTCACCGTCTGCTTCTGTGGACTTAACCACTAATAATACCCACCAGGCACTAGATACTTCTGATGCTTTGGAAATGCCTTTTTTGTATCCCTGGCACAAACCATTCGCCAGAGCCATACGCTCTCCTAAAGATCCTCTTCCTCCTGTCAAACTTTGCCTACTGGACCCTGACATCATGCTTCCTATGGTAAGGCTCCTCAGCTGTTCAATACAGGAGGGAGTTATTGCTTGTCATGGAAAAATGCCACGATCCTTTTCCTTATGAAGAGACCTAACTTGGAGCCTTCCATCTGATCCAATTATAGACCAATCTTGCTGCACCCCATTATGGCAAAAATCATAGAAAAGCATGTTTGAAAACAACTTTCCGCTTTCAGTAGAGTCACAACGTTTTTTTACATAACTCTCAGTCAGGGTTCTGAGCTGGGCACAACACCGAGCCCACTCTCAGAACATCTTAGGTGGCTCCTAAATGAGGCCAAGATGGTAGCGCTGAGTTTACTTGATCTCAGCGCTGCCTTCAATACTGTGTCCCATGATACAATCATTCTGAGGCTGGCACAACTGGGGCTTCAGGGAACTGCACTTACCTGGCTATCCTCTTTCTTAAAGGACCAAACCTTTCAGGTTTCCGCGGGCAGCGCCTCTTCCAAGTGTCATGCATTTACTTCAGGGGTCCCGCAGGGATCGGCCCTAAGCATGGCACTTTTCAACATCCATGTTTGCTCCTTGACTGACCTGGTGGAATGCTGTGGTCTCACATTATTCTCCTAAGCGGATGATACTCAAATCATCTTTTCTTTATCATCCAATCAGGATCACAACTCAGCATAACTGAACTCCTGTTAGGCTCTTGTAGCATCTTGGATGCACAACAACTCACATGCTTTGGGCAATATTCCTGTCCCTGTCATCAATGTTAAGAATCTTGGCTTTTTAGTGGACTCCAAGCTTTCTTTGAAGCCTCAGGTGGAAAAGGTGTCTGTGACCTGTTTTGCTGCCTCGAAATGGCCTTGGAAATTCATCTGGATTCTTCCCATATCTGCTCAAAGAATTTCCCTCCATGCACTTATTCTGTCCTGCCTGGATTATGGCAACATCTTTTACTTGGGGGTCGACAAAACCTCCATAAGACATATACAGGTGGTGCAGAATGCGGCTGCCAAACTGATTTACAGACTGCCAAAACATGCTTCTGCTACTCCTCTTCTCTGTGAGCTTTACTGGCTACGGGTGGAGAAACATATCCGATTGAAGGCTCTTTGCAACGTTTTCAAAGCAAGGGCAGAGGTTGCCCCCGCCACATCATTAGCCTGATAATACTGCATCAACCTACTTGTCATCTGCTCTCAAGCAACCTCTCCCTGTGCACTGTTCCCAGGATAGAAAAACTTGCATTGGAGGTCGCTTCTTTGCGTACCTCAGCCCAAAACTCTGGAATGCGTTAAGGAACATCTGAGATTCTACTTCTCATAGACCACCTTTCAAAGATAGTTAAATATGTGGATGTTCTGAGTTAGCTGGGCCGGGAGCACTCTTGCCTGTTGACAAAGTGCCAAGAAACCCCGAGAGGGTAGCTGCCTCTCTATATAAGCGTCTTAACTTAACTTAGGTTAACAGAGGTGAGAAAAAAACTATGTGCACATAGATGAGAATGGGGTTAATTGCTCTTAAGAGGGATTCAGGCTACATCTTTCATAACAAAGATGGGCTGGATATTCCCAGACATCTAAAGTTGTCCATTTTAATTCTAATAGCTGGGGTTGCTCTGTGTAAACAGGTGAGAGACTAAATGAACACAGAATAGATTGTGCCAGCAACACACAGATGAGGGTTAGGTGGACTCTGGCAATAGATGCTATGTCTATGCAGGTGATGTAAGTCTAGTTGTATATGTTTAAAAGGGCAAAGTGTACATTTGTGAGGAGGGTTATAGGTGCTCACAATATGAGAGTGCGATCTACTCACATTTATAAATTCCTTTATTCGGTATTTCATAATAGAAATCCATAAAAGCATTTTGTACACATTATGTCGTAAAATAGAAAAAGGAAACAATATTACAATAAAAATTTGGGGAAAAGTGCTTGGAAAATAATTCAGTTTTCTTTACATTGAATACATTTCATTGTGTTATAAGCAGTTAGCAGTTTTCTCACAGATTATTTCTCTGTTTAACAATACATTTTAGGAAGTTAACCATGTAGTAACAAGTAACTTCAGAATCCAAAAATTGAAGGCGCAACATGGCAGGGCGACACTGTCTTAAGTTCCACGATTTCAGCAATGGTACCAACCAAATTTTGCGATGGACATGATTGAACTTACAGAACAATACTGTATGTATAGTGGTCTGTACAGATGTATCATCGCATGGACAGAGTCCTAACGTTTATTCCCAGGTGTTTCTCATGGGAAAGGCTACTAACCGGTGGAAAAGGTTTAGTCTGAATCTGGTTAGTAAAAAACGATAAAAAATGCCAATTTCAAGCGTTAGGTAGGGCTGAATTGTGGGGACAAGATGGACCGTGATTGCATGATGGACAGAAGGTTTCCCTATTTCACTTGTGAGTCTTAGTCCATCTAAGTGGGTCAAAGCCATTTCTTTCAACTCCTTCTTGGATATCTCACAGATCTTTGCTGGTGTAAGATAGTATGCCTCCAGGCCTAAGTCCGTAAGAAAATTTCTGATGTAGGTGAGCCATTTTATTTTTCCCGAGTGTTCTAGTGCCATTGAATCTGCCACAATCCCTTTGGTTAGCATGTTTTTATCTGAGGTCCATATGCGCCGCCACGATAGCAAGGGTTGAATTTTTGCTAGGTCCTCAATGTGCGGTATGCCTAGTTCGATATGGGATGCATATGTGGAGATTCGCCTTGGTGCCACCAGAAGAAATCTTAAAAAGGAATTTTCTGCCACCTGTAGAGCACTAACGTCCACATGCCCCCAAACCCCAGCCCCATACAGAGCTTCTGTCTGGCATTTTGCATTTTACATTTTCAGTAGTTCCACAGGGGACCGTTTGCCCAATTTTTGTGAAAAGGACATCAGAGCTGCTATTGCCCTCTTAAAGAAATGTTTCCTTGACTCGACTGCCGCTTTCCAATTTAGCTTTTCATCTATTGTAATGCCCAAATAAGGATACTGGGCCGTCAGTTCGAGATTTTGGTTATTGAGGGATATGTCTCTAAGGCCTTTTTTCCCTTTGCCTGCCACCATTACAAAGGTCTTCTTGATGTTGATGTGGAGGTCAAGGGTGCCCATGAAGTACGCATACCTGGTCAATGCCTTTTGTAGCTCGCGTGGAGTACGGGCTAGGATGACAGCATCATCTGCATAGAGCAGAGCGGGGATCAGGCGTTGTTTTATTTGGGGGAGGTCTTGAGCCCCCCTCAAAAGCTCCATCTCCAAGCTGTTTGTATATAGGGAGAATAGGAAGGGGGCCAAGACACAACCCTGCCTGACTCCACGCTCTACTCCAAAGGATGCGGTCAACTCACCCCTAACACCGTAACATACTCTTGCTGATGCCCTGGAGTATAGTTCCTTCAGGAAATCTAAAAGTGGAGGGTCCACACCCACTTGTGACAAGACTAGCCTTAATTTTGAATGGGACACGCAGTCAAAGGCTGCGGACAAGTCCACGTATAACATATAGAGCTTGTGTTTTTTTGCATGTATATATTTTCCCACGATTATTGACAGATTTAAGGCCTGCTCCACTGTACCAAATCCTTCCCGGAAGCCAAATTGTAAGTCGGACAGTACCCCTCTGTCCTCTGCCCACTGTTGGAGATGCTCAAGGATAACGCTACCGGCTACCTTGCCCAATGAGTCCAACAATGAGATGGGGCGCTAGCAGGTAGGGTCCTGGCGGTCTCCTTTTTTAAAAATCGGGACCATAACAGACTTGGTCCAGGATTCCAAAAGCCCCTTTTTTGCTGATGCCACGCACACCCTGGTCAGTATGGGGGCCCAGAGGTCCGTATTATGTTTGAAAATGTCCACCGGGACTCTGTCGAGCCCGGAGCTTTTCCATTTTTACTTAGATTTAGAGCCGTGAGGACTTCGGATATGTCGAATTCTATTTGGATTGGGTAAACGACAGCTGGGTCAGTTATTTCCTCGCTTCCTAAAGGCGTTTGCGTCCTAAAGATTTTTGAGAAGTGAGAAACCCAAGCGCCTTCTTCTATGGCCACTTCTATTTTTGGGAGGTTATCGTCAGCTAAAAAGGGGGATTTTACTACTCTCCAGAATGCTTCACTGTTTTTGTTTAGGGCACTTTTATGTAGTTCCTCCCACAAGGCCTGTTTTAATTCGGCCTTTCTCTGATTTTGGGCAGACAAATATTCTTTTCTGAGTCTGGCAATTAGCTGTGGATCTCTATGTTCGTTATTCAGGGCCACTTTGAGCTTGGAATGTGCCGAGGTGCAACTATGATTAAACCAACCTCTCTTATTTGATGTTTCTCCCTTTGATTTTTTTGTTAGGAGACCCTTGATGACAGTTAGAGTTTTAGAGAAGTTACTTAAGACTTCCTCCTCTGTTGTGTTTAGATCGAGGCATTTTATGATATAAGGGTAGGCAAGTTTAATTGCCTCTTCGGTAGTTTGCCCGGGATTTATCTTCCCCCATTTTAAAGTGTAACCATTTACCTGTGCCAGATATCAATTGTTCTGGTTCAGAGCTTTAGCTATCGTTAACGCAAGGGATTGTTGATGTAGTAAGTTGAGTTCTATCCTAAAAGTGGAATGTTCGCTTAGTGTATTTAGTAGAACCTCGACATGCTTAGTCCTATTTAACAGCCCATCTGATATAGGTATGTAATCAACAGTAGACTGGTAACCCCTCCCTACATATGTTGGTTCTAGTTTTTTTGTTTTTGAATTCAAATTGTTGGCTATTTTGAGGCCCAAGTCTGACAAAAGGTCATTCATGGCTATGCCCGATTTGGTATGACAAAAATGAGTAAGGGGGGTATCCAGCTCATTAACCATTCCACCACAATTTTTACTAAGGTGAGGACAGGGATGCAAGTTGTAATCCCCTCCCCATAGAAAGAAGACAACACCTTTCCCTCCTTTCGTCTGTCTAAAATTAGAGAGTTTTTCATTTAGGTTTAGTATTACTCTCAAGAATTCTCCTTCTTCCAGGTTGTTGTAGAAGTTAATGAGTAGGACAGTCTCATTTTTGGGTAGGGAAAGGGAAAGAAGCTGGAAATTTGCATCCAGTTCAAGAGTAGTTATTGTTATTTGTTGAATGGTATTCGCTATGTAAATAGTTAATCCCCCCTTAGCTCTGCCCATGCTCCCAGCCAGGGCTGGAGAAAAGAACCTCCTAAAACCCAGAAGATGTAGTTCCGTTGGTGACCATGTCTCCTGGAGACATACAATTTGGTGTCTGTCTAGGAAACTTATGGCGGAGCCGTCCTCAATCTTTGGACGGAGGCCGGCAATGTTCCAAGACACGACACTCAGAGTTTGAGGGTCTCTTGTTGGAATTTGAGTTATTTGTGGTCCAGTTTTACGCTCTAGTTCCCCTTTTTTGGGGCTAGGATGATTTTCAGCCTGTGATGGTCAATCCACTAACTCAAGGCCACTATATCTATTCATCATTGGGATACCGCTCCAACCCTCCCAGGATAGTGGTTCTCTGTGGGGATCCCTATGATATGGTCCTCCCCAGTCGTCCCTTTCTCTACCCCGATGTCGCGGGCCAGCTGTGTACCAGGGTCCATCATGATGGTAGCCATTACAATGTCTCGGGGGTAGAAGAAGGAAAGGCGCTTTGTTCCTATAGCACCATTAGAGGTTGGGTGATCCCATGAACAAATGTGGTCAACCAGTCTAGGGTCATCAAAAGTAACAAGAACACAATCACCCTGTATTGTTTTTTTACCATGCCCTACCCAAGGGGCTCTTCTTACCATTAAGATCTTAGTTGAGCAATAGGGAGGAGGTGGGCGATTTGCACTTAGCCAATGTTGGACCTTGTTCTTTAGCGACCAGGTTGCTTCATTAGTTTGGTCTGCCAATTCTGGTACGCCGATCATTACAACTATGAAGGGGGTGGCCTCCGGTGGAAGATTAACAGAAAATCTTCCATCAGGGGGTCCTCTATCCAACCCTCTGTTCGGCTGTGTAGTTGGTGTTTTTAGGCCCATGTTGTTATGTTCCGAATTAATGTTGTTGCTATTAATCGGGGTGTTAGTTAAAGTGTTTTCTAATGTATTTTTTTTTACACTATAGGTTGGGCTGGTTTGGCTACTGGGGGATAGGTTGTTTTTTTCTAACAGTTGAGATTGCGGGTGGCTGCTTACCTCCCCCTGTCTTTTGTGCCCCCTGATTTGGCTTGGTTTTTACAGACGTTGTCAAATCAGCTAGTGCTTTTTCTATTAGTCCCAATCTCATTTCTAGTGGTGTAAATAGTTGCTTAAGTAGGTCTCCAATTTTAATTAGTAATTGGGCATTGGGATCGTAGTTGTCGTCTGCCTCCTTGCCTAATGGGAGGTCAGTTACGATTTCCCCAGTATTAGAAGCCGGGGTGTCATGTGTTACTTGGTGAATAATCACATTATGGAGTTTTTGGTCTCCTCTCGGTGGGGTAAGGATTCAGGTCTCCCCTGTCTTATTAGGAACCTTGTGTAGTTTTTTAGATTTTTGGTTGTTTGGGGCTGTAGATTTTTTCTTTCGTATTGCACCCTCCCTCGTTCCTCTTGACTGTCTTATTTCTTCTGGGGTAGTTTGAATCACTAGATCTGGGGTCTTTTCTAAGTCCAAGGATAATTGCGAATCGGAGAGCTGTGAGACCGATAGACCAACCGTAGGCTATACCTTTGGCCACAGGCTTCACTCAGTCTAGGGTCCCTGAGTTGATCCGGTGTTCTTGCATCCACCAGGTGTCCCAAAGATGATCTCTTTGCATTTGCTAAATCTTGTGACACTCTACGTTCTATCAGGGAGATACTCTGATCTATAAAAGTGTTCGCTCTAGTGATAAAGTTATCAATAGGACCTGTAATTTGCCCAACCTTAGCTGCAGTTTTGCTTCTGCTTCATCGTGTAGACATGATGGACGATAAAATAATGCCTAACTTGTATTTTTAAAGGTGGGCGTATGGATATATAGGCAGAGTCTCGAGGTTGGTGAGAAACAGTAAGGGGTGAGTAACTTACATTTTTTATTTGAGATAGAACTAAATAAACATACTTTTTTTTTAGGGGGGTGGCCCAGCCCAGTCTATAACGGTCTCTAACGGGCACAAACGGGCCTGCCCTTGGCCCGGGCTTCGCCCGGCTTCGCCCGCGCGTGTCCCGCGTGCGCGTGAAGTCTTACTTCATATAGTCAGGGAGCGGGTTCGGGAAGAGGCCCCAGCTGCAGCCGCTGATGTTGTTGCAAGGCCCGCTGGACCTCGCAGTCCCGAGTCCCTGGTCTCCTCCTCCTAGGATAGCAATAGACTCCGGTGCAGGGACAGATTCTCCAGCAGCAGTCTCAGCCTACGTGCGGCTCCCGCGAAGCGCTGGCCGCGAGACGTGATGAAGGGTCAGTGGGCGGGCTCGGGAAGAGGCCCCAGCTGCGGCCGCTGATGTTGTTGCAAGGCCCGCTGGACCTCGCAGTCCCGAGTCCCTGGTCTCCTCCTCCTAGGATAGCAATAGACTCCGGTGCAGAGACAGATTCTCCAGCAGCAGTCTTAGCCTACGAGCGGCTCCCGCGAAGCGGGGGCCGCGAGGCGTGATGAAGGGTCAGTGGGCGGGCTCGGGAAGAGGCCCCAGCTGCGGCCGCTGATGTTGTTGCAAAGCCCGCTGGACCTCGCAGTCCCGAGTCCCTGGTCTCCTCCTCCTAGGATAGCAATAGACTCCGGTGCAGGGACAGATTCTCCAGCAGCAGTCTCAGCCTACGAGCGGCTCCCGCGAAGCGGGGGCCGCGAGGCGTGATGAAGGGTCAGTGGGCGGGCTCGGGAAGAGGCCCCAGCTGCGGCCGCTGATGTTGTTGCAAGGCCCGCTGGACCTCGCAGTCCCGAGTCCCTGGTCTCCTCCTCCTAGGATAGCAATAGACTCCGGTGCAGGGACAGATTCTCCAGCAGCAGTCTCAGCCTAGGAGCGGCCCCCGCAAAGCGGGGGCCGCGAGGCGTGATGAAGGGTCAGTGGGCGGGCTCGGGAAGAGGCCCCAGCTGCGGCCGCTGATGTTGTTGCAAGGCCCGCTGGACCTCGCAGTCCCGAGTCCCTGGTCTTCTCCTCCTAGGATAGCAATAGACTCCGGTGCAGGGACAGATTCTCCAGCAGCAGTCTCAGCCTACGAGTGGCGCCCGCGAAGCGGGGGCCGCGAGGCGTGATGAAGGGTCAGTGGGCGGGCTCGGGAAGAGGCCCCAGCTGCGGCCGCTGATGTTGTTGCAAGGCCCGCTGGACCTCGCAGTCCCGAGTCCCTGGTCTCCTCCTCCTAGGACAGCAATAGACTCCGGTGCAGGGACAGATTCTCCAGCAGCAGTCTCAGCCTACGAGCGGCTCCCGCGAAGCGGGGGCCGCGAGGCGTGATGAAGGGTCAGTGGGCGGGCTCGGGAAGAGGCCCCAGCTGCGGCCGCTGATGTTGTTGCAAGGCCCGCTGGACCTCGCAGTCCCGAGTCCCTGGTCTCCTCCTCCTAGGATAGCAATAGACTCCGGTGCAGGGACAGATTCTCCAGCAGCAGTCTCAGCCTACGAGCGGCACCCCTACATCTACTCACATACATAATAGGTGGGGAAAATATGTGTATACAGTTGAAATGTTGCTTAGTGAATAGAAATGCTACAGAGGTAGGTGTACAAAGGAGAGATAAGTTAAGGTGCACATATGAGACAGGGTTCGATGTACAGATAGTGTGCACAGATAAGATGTGGCTAGATGCACAGATTTAAAACAAAAATGTGATGTATTGGGTAATACCTATTAAAGCACCAAGAGGCAATACAGTTTGTGGTGTTCATTTCATAGATGACTAACATAATTCATGTATATCATAGGTGTCCGGCATAGGTTCTGGATGGCAGGATCTATGCCAGACTTATGGGATGTCCACATAAAAAATGTATGGTTTTGATTTAAATCCAACTCATTTAACTCATTTAGCTAGATAGTGCTTTACCTAAAGATATGGCATGGATCTAGTTCTTCTGGATCTATGTTGGCTATTCCTGCTGTGTATAAAATGAAGCAATCATAGTTGTTAGCAATCACATACCGGGTTTATTCAACACAAATCAGTGATTAAACTAAGCATGCTTCCTTTGCAGACAGTTGGTTGCGATGGGGAAGGAAAAAGGACTGGAAATTGTTTGTGAGCTGAGAGTACATTTTTGGTGCCCTTATTTGTGCCTGAGTTTAGGTCTGTGCAGTCTGTGTGCAGAGTGGTTATGTATGTATGTATGTATGTATGTATGTATATATGTATGTATGCATGTTTGTATGCATATGGTATTTCTATAGCCCGAACTTAGCTTAAAGACAGTAAAGTGCTGTAGATGGACAAAGACAATTTTAAAATCAATGAGTAATAGGAAAGGAAGCTGAGTTGTGGACGATTAATGCATTGTCATGTAGTGTTCTATAAAGAGGTGAGTCTTCAGCTATTTCTTTAATTGGAGCAGCGTTGTGGTGTTCCTAATGGATATGGGTTTGTTGTTCTAGATCCTGAGTGCATAGTTGGAAAAGGCATGTTGTCTTGTTGCTTTTCTCTTTTGAACTTCTTTAATCTACAGTTGGATCATCTCTTAGCTGTGGGGGTGCAGAGAACCACCACAGATGATGAGCTTGTGTGTAAGATAAGCAGGGTGCTGGTCATACTGGCTTTGTAAAATATGCAGCGGTTTTTGACAATGGTGTTGGTTGACAAGAAGAGCCAATGGAGTCCCATCAGGATGCGGGTGATGTGATCATATTTCTTCTGGCCCTGGGTAAGACATGCTGGGGCAGTCAGTGTGGAGTCTGGAAGGCCATGGAGTAGGGCATTACCACTATCCAGATGCAACCGTAAAAGGGCTTGAACAGCAGATCTAAATCCCTTTCTGAAAGAAACAGTTTAACTTTCTTTAAAAGAGAGAGCTATTACCAGGCTATCTTTATTATTTTGGCAATGTGTTCCCTGAGAGAGAGGTTGGTGTCTGAGTTGAATTCAAGAGATTTGGCATGCAGTGTGATTTAGGGTTTGACACAGTTGCAGTTTATGTCATTGAGCCAGGTTTCGACTGTATGTTGTCTGTTGTTCTTGGCAAATAATAGGAATTCTGTCTGGGTTGGGTTGAGCTTCAGGTAAGTACTGGACATCCAGGTTTGGAGGATGTGTAAGCAGTGTTTGAGGTGTTGTATGTCTGAATCAGAGGACACTTTCTAGCAGAGTTGTGTTGCATTGGCATATTGTTGCTTGTTGAAGCTTTTATGTGTGAGTACAGCACCAAGTGGTTCCGTGTCAAGGTTGAAGATAACAGGAGACAGTATGAAACCCTGCAGGACTCTGCATGTGATAGGGATCTTTTGTGACCTGGAGGTGTCCATATGAACTAACTGTACATGTCATAGTTGTTGATAGAGACAGCATGTATAAGTGTTCAAACCAGGGTCAGCCTCCAATGATTATGCTCTTATAAGACAGCACTGGGTGTATGGTGTTATGCCTGGCTGGGCATATAATGATTTTGCGTAGGAATGTGGAGATTCTGGCTGGGCTTTTGATGCTGGAGCTCAAGTCTTTTGATGATATGTATTTGCATATTATGGTTGCGCCTAAACAAAATGATGATTTTGCTTAGAAACCTTTCACTTTGCAGGGGCATTAAGATAGTGTCTGGGTACTTAAAGCTTTTTAGGATTATGGTAATTGTAGCAGGCCTATGTTGTCTGTGCCTTAGTCTATGATTGTCCTATGCCTGAATGTTGTGGTTGCCGCCTAGACATATAGGCCTAGTTAATTTGAGACAGGTGACAAAAATACTGTTTTACCTAATTCAGTATGATTTTTTTTATTTTCCTCCATTCTTGCTTTATTTTTGCCTTCGCTGATGTAATTTCATGAAACCTCACCAGAGTGAAATATCTACGATCATCGCTGAGCTCTGATGATACTATGGTCAAAGGTCATATGATGCCACTTCCTGTAAAACCATGAGTGGGGTCAATGGGCATGTGATGTCACATCAGCTATTGCGTGGATTTTGGTAACTCAACATAACTGGCGGCCCTTGTGGGGCACAGTGGTGTAACAAAAGTTTAAGGGACCCCCCTGCAATGTACACGGAGGAGCCCCGCTCTGGATTTAATCCAGAGCGCTCAGGCCTGAGTACTGTGCTGAGGGGGGCCCCCTGCAGCTCAAAGGGCCCCCCACACTGCGGGGGATGCGGTGCCTGTGTTACACCCCTGGTGGGGCAGCATCTGCAGTACGGGCTGCACCTTTTCAAGGCAGGGTGCATCCCATTCATGTTACAGATGCTCCACCTAAATCACACCAATCTCTAGCCAGAGTACGGGCTCAGGAAGAGAGGCAACTGCATAATGTTTTTTCTTTTTAATGTGTCCCTAAGGACAGGTTGAATGGCTGCTGCTTGCATTGTTCTGGTAAATAATGCATTTTTGAACATTCCATTTATTATTCGAAGCGGTGTTAATGTTAGCTAATCTGTAGTGAGATACTTGCATTTGTATTTCAAAGATTATCTCAATCGACAAGAAAAAAAACAGGAACTACTTTTTTAGTTTTTCGAGTATGCCAAGTGGTGCTTTGGATTCAAAACTCCCCAATGCAATTGATGGTGGCTAAAATGGAAGAGCTGGTGAAACGTGTTTTCCAGCCCATGCAGCCACGTGTCATTAAAAGTGTTATAGTCCTTACCAAAAACTCCTTGATTTAAATATAAAACAAAAAGTTAATTGTGCTCACATCCTTTTGAGGGTTCATGCTTTCCTTCACATCATGCATTAAAATAAGCATTGGCAAGGCAAATCATTTGTCTCTTGTAAAGAGCTTCACAACACAACAAAGGTACAATATGGACAGTAGTAGCACAACCCTCTGTAAAATAAAGTATAAGTAAATGCCAGCTGACAGTAGTGGTAGGAACATCGCATGATTCTCTCACATATACACAACAGGTAAAACATATGTAGCTAACACACTAAATTGGGAGTGAGAGGAGTGGACAGTTTCTACTTAAACAGACATTAACATACAAGACATACAAAACTCCTTAAAGAAACAGTCATACCTCTTATCAAGTTACTGTACAGGTATGTACTCATATGGGATGACAAACCTTCACTGACCTATTGTAGTGGCGGCTCCTCCGCTAAGGTGAAGGAGCATCACCCCAAGGCATTTCAGCAGTGTAAATAAAGGAAAAATAAAATGATAATAACTTGATGTTATTATCATTTTATTTGTTCCTGCTGCAGCAGCTTTGTGGGAGGGGGCGGGTCTACGCTACTGACAGAGGAGCAGGGGGAGGAGTGGTCAGCACTCTCTTGGTGCACATGAATGTTTGTCCGGCTGTCTTCGGCCGGCCAAACAGTCTTGCACACTTTGCATGTTCTCCACTCAGTCTGCATTACAGCCTTGGTGGGGAACATGCTCAGGCCCCAAGTCCCTGTCTGAGAGCCAAACCACGGTGCTCACACCAATCACAACACTACATTGCAGCATTGTGCTTGGCTTAGGGAGCCTGGGTGTGCTTCCTGTTCCGGCTGGAGTGAAGGGGGGACAGAGGAGTGGTGTGGTGAGGAGGTACGTTTAATTTTCTTTTTCTTTACCTCGCCCAGTCCCCTCACCCTCAATCTGTACCACTAAATATGATTCATAAAGGAGTTCCACATCTAGCACTGGAAATCATCCGAGAGTACTACTGCTTGCTGGTTTCCATGTCTCCTAGCTTGGAGTACCCTAGTTTAGGTAAAATGTTGTTACTTATGTTAACATTTATGTTCTCGCTTTATTAATCCAGTAAACCTATGTTAAAATATTTGAGTGGATAAGCTAAAATTGTAATTACTGGTGTCTGCCTACCGCAAGATTAAAAACAAGCATTTGCAATGCAATAGGTCTCGCAGTTGTTAGAGTTTGAGTAATTGGCATTGTAAATGGCACTGCCTTTAAATTCATGTTTTGGTTTTTAAAACGTAAATAAAAGGCAATGTCAATTACAATGCCAATAGGTTAAACTCTCGCAAATGTGAGAAATTGCAAATAACAATGCCTTTTATTTATGTTTTCGTTTTTAAAACATAAATAAAAGGCATTGTCATTTACAATGCCAATAGCTTAATCTCGCGTAAATGCGAGACCTATTGCATAGCAAATGCTTGTTTGTTGGTCTTTTTAAGTTATGTATGCTTGCAATAAAAATAAAAGATTTAAAAAAAAAAAATCACACCAGTTTCCAGGGCCAGACCGATTGGCGAAGCCGATGCTAGATTTAAAATGTAATTAGTCTTCAAATCACCTTGAATTTTAAAAACAATGTTTGAAATGTAAAAGGAGAAAAGAATATTTAACTAAATAATGGAAACATAATACACAACATGAAGATATCAAGCGCAAACAAAATCAACTGCCTGATCTCCTAAAGAAAAAAAATGACAGCATGTATAGTTTATTATTTTTAATTTGCAAGCTGTTTCCTTCCTCTTCTTAAATTGTTTTGTGGCTTTATAAGTAAAATATCTGCATTAGACAGTGCTTATCAGTTTTCATTCCTTCCAAAATACACAGTATATAATTTAGAGTGCAAAGAATATGGCAATTGACCTTCAAAAGCAGGTTTATGAAGATAAAATGTACTGCGCTAGTGAAATGGCTATGTCTCTATAACGAGATGAAAGCAGCATTGGCGGCCAAGCCACTAGATCTGGACCCTGGGACTTCTTGGATTGTGAATGGTTTTGGCCATGCTGTGCAGCATGGCAAAAAAAAAAGGAATACAAAATAGCCTATGATGCAACTGCAAGGTTGTTTTGTAGGCATGTGCACCACACACGCATGGTCCTACAAATTATGCCGGCACCTTTTGCCTTATTTAGCGCTCCAAGTTGGATAGGTAAATAAAAAATAAAATAACATGCAAAAGCTTTTTTAAGAGTAGGTGAGGGGGGACTATAAAAAAAACTCTTGAGAGGTAGGCAGTGGTCCACAAAACTACTAAAGAAACAAACAAAAAGTAAACTTTTCATTGTATACGCAGTACTGTTTCTTTTAAGTAAATCAGACTACAGTAAAACAAGTCTATTCTACTGCAAGTCAATAACAGACATGGAGTTCTGCTTTTCCGACCAGGCCACCATTCCTGTGATAGCCTCTAACTATAGTGCTCCGCAATTTGCAGCCTACCATATTAATATTCATGAGGTAGTTTAGATTGAAAATTAGATTGAAATTTAGATTTCTAAGAACTGATCTATTAGTAAACTGGTGAAGTTGTAAAAATCTTTACTGGTCGCAAAAATACTGGTCACAATTTGCACCCAGTATTTTGTGTCAGGATATTCGGAGGGGAAAGGATGTGGCTTAATAGCTAGAATGGCCGACTTTGAAGCTGGGGCCCAGGCTTATGGCTGGTGGGAGACTCAAGCATACTGTGAATCTGAGCAAATCACTTAATCTCCCCGTCCCCAGCCTAGAAGTAAATGTGTCTGACTGTTACGCAACTGGTGCTCATGTAAAGTGCTCTGAAACCTCCGGCTCGAGTTCGCGCTATATACAACTGTAAAAAACGAGACAGGTGGCTGATTCTGATGAGCACCCGCCGCTGAGGGGGCACGTGCAGCTCCCAGGTCTGAACTCAGTCAGAGCCAACTCACCTTTCATCCTTTTTCCAAAGATTAAATGAGTGCCGCTAAAAATAATGTATACTTAAGGGCTTTGGGTCAATTCATTGTGTCTGGCTCTTGCATTGAATCCATCGTGTTATCTCCCTAAAGCGCCCACATGCGCTGAAGTTCTGCAGTGTGCGCTATGAAGGGTGGTATCCATTTATATATAACACTGCATTAGAAAGTTGTACGAGGGTCAAGATGAGCCGACACCTGTGAGTTCAACAAACTTTGTCTGGATAGAATTGCCTGAGTGTCGAAGTTTGAGGTGTTTTACTGGGGTACTGCAGGAGGAGGGAGATGGGGTGCAAAGAACACCCCCACTTCAGTAACAGTGGGGGTGACAGTACGCTCTAAACAATGTGTGCGGCCCCTTCTATCGCAAGCACAATACTCTGATAACTCGCTTATGGGTTCACATACTAATGTGTCCATTGCACTTCTGTTGTTCTTAACAAAATATGGTTCATGTTACCCTAACAATAATTGTAAAGCAGCTAAACATCCGAGAATGTTGTCGGCAGGGAGTCAAGCAAACCCGACTTCCAATACCGACTTTCCCTCTTTACAAAAATGTGTGTTACTGGGCAAATTGCTTTCATGTACGGGCTTTATCTGCAGCAATTAAGTGTGTTTAGAAACAAAGCTGGGTTGGCTGTTGAGCGCTACGTGTAACTAAAACCATTAGCTCAGCGCATAGAAGCACAGTTACTTCAAACAAGCAAGGTAGGTAGGCGCTGGAATGTCCAGTGGGGACTTAATAGTCCATGCGAAATACTGGTTTCTGTTGATTACGTAGTGAATTTATGAGCTTCTGTATAGCGCATGAACACCATTAATTTACTCCCACAGGGTACATTTTTCTGCTGTCATTTTAAATTACGCACTGAATATGGAAGAACTGTATTTACACACATTGCAGTGTTATTGAAGAATTTGGTTAATTTCATTAAAGGCTTGTGTGTTTGTTTAAGCACCACTTGCCAGCGAGGCTGCTTCCGAGCGCTGACTAGAACCGCAGAGAGGCCAACAAGCGAGGCAGGAGGAGGAGAGCGCGAGTCAGAAAGAGAAAGGCAGTCAGAAACAAAAAATCAGAGGAAGAAGGGTGGGTATGCGAGGCGAGAGGCAGGCAACAGGAAAGACATGCCCAGAAGTTGTGTGCGCGCGCGTACGCTAAAACAAAATTAAAAAAAAAACAGTAGGTGTAAGGGCGAATTTGAAAACTCATGGGGGGGAGGGGGGACTTTGTGTGGGATATAGGAAAGAAAGATTGTCCGCAAGACAGCTTCTTGAAATTGAATTGTGCATTTGGCGGATATGAGCAGCGCAGCCGAGCAGTGAACACCTGGACCCGGCCTGATGACTCTCCGTCTGTGAGCCCACTGACAAACGGACCTCCGACGGTGCAAACCTCAGCTTAATCACCTCAGTCTCAAACGGATGGACAGACACACTGCTGGCGCTTCCTGGCCAACCATGGGGTTTGTATTGCAGTGAGGGGCAGGCTGCTGGGCAGCGTGAGCAAGACTGCAAGCGAGAAAAACAAGCATTGGCGCTGCGCGGCTATAAAAGTGACGCCGTGCGGCAATAAAAAAAAAAGATCTTGGCATAGCTGTGGGGGGGGGGGGGGCAGGAGCGCATTGGCGGGGGAGCAGCAGCCTTTGATGTGCAAGCGAGTGGGAGGGAACACCATATGGGGTGTGATTGAGAAGTGAGGCCAAGCGTGCGCCGGGGAACCGTTGCGCTTGAGTACCTCACATGCATTGGGGACAATCCTCGCTGGTTTCAAGAGTTTGTTTTGCCTACTATACTCTCGCAGAACAACGCATGCGCGTTGGTTCAGCGAGACCTAACAAGAGGATCAAGTACATTCAATATATCCTTTTTTTTTACACAACATGGGACAACAGCAGTTGAAACATTCCCCAATTATAAATCAGGTACACCTTGGGCAGAAATAGTGCAAGCTTTTCTCTTTCAGAGGACAGTTAATAGTAGGACAGCAGCATAACCTTTTTCCGTTACTGGACATCTGCACATAGGGCAGCAATAGTGCAAGTTTTGCTTCCTTACAGAACATGTGGCATTCCACAAAATATTGCTTCAAAAATATTATGAGAGACAAATATTGTGTGAAAAATATTGTGATTTCAAAATATAGTGGACAGAATATAGAAGGTAACAGTGCTGTTTTAAAAAACAAGTATTTTGCATTGTTTATATAAATATAGTTGTACATAATGTCATTTTTTTATTATTTAGTTGAGTTGTAATCGTTTTGTGTACTCCCTACCACTGAGGGGAAGTACTTTATTTTTGGATGTGTTCCTTGTGTAAAAGGTTCAATGCGTAACTCACAGTGAAGTTAGCCAGTGGCTGAAGAGGGCTAATCCACAGCCACATGCTGTATGCTGTAGTGGGAGAAAGATATGACGTATATGACACAATGGGTGATAGGGCTGTTTGAAAGCCCCTATAAGTACAGTATACATATAATTTTAGTAAAATCAACATTTCTCGGCTAACACCAGACCTAAAAAAAATAATAATAAACACAGCATGAAAGCTTTAAATTCTCCTTGCTGTCAGTCATCCTTCTTTTCATCGATGTGCATATTTAACAAACTTTCATGCAACATAGCAAGACACCTTTCTGTGCTGCGAGAAAGGGGGAGGGCAGAAATGCACCATATTTTACAACATTATGTGGTGCATTCCTGTCCTCTCCTGGCACTGAAATAAACAATGTGCTACTTGCGCCAATGCAGGCATCCTTGCGCCGTGGTGCAAGGGTAACTGCGTAGTAGGCAGGATTGTTTTGTGCAGGAAGGGATACCTTCCTGCACAAAAGCAATCCTCTGAGGCTTTTCCTTCTTTATATTTATCTTCTGCAGCACACAGAGAAATAGGAAGAAACAAGAAGAAATACAAATATTTCTCCTCGTTATGCAGCCGCGGCCGGTAGTGGGAGTACCAGCCGGGCGTGACGTGAGGAGGGGGAGGGGCAGGGTGGGGTTAGTAATGTATGGATTACGGAGTTTAACAGGTAAGTAAACATAAACATAAATAAAACGAATTTCGCTGTGTGCATTGCATCACCAAATGCGATGCAGTGCGCGCAACGAAATTTGTTTTATTTATTTATATGTTTACTTATCTGTTAAACTCCGTAATCCATACATTACTCCTGAGTAACCAAGCACCACAGGGCCACGCAATGTGGCCTTGCATTGCGTTGCGCTGCCCTTGTGTTACCATGCGTGACACAAAGATAACACAACACAGTGATAAATCTACCCCCTCGTGCCTTTCTTTTTAGTACATCGCAAAGAACAAGCAGTGGATATTCTCAGGGGCGCAGCTTTCCTCAGTGCAGCAGGTTCAGTGGTACCGGGGCCCGGGAAGGCCACTGCAGGCCAATAAACGGTGTAATTTAATTCCCAACTGGGGGGAGAGAGTGTGTGGAGGCCGTGATTGTACTGCTGTTGAAAGGCTGGGTCGCCTGCATTAATTCATGGAGCAGGGCAGGCAGGTTTGTAAGCTGAGCAGTAGGACAAGCCAGCTGTAGGGATGAATGAAGACAGATTCTGAAGAAAGGAGGGGGTGGAAATTGAGAGAAGGGCTCAGCTGAGAGAATGTTGCAGAGCAATGAAGATGGAAACTTTAGTCGCTGATAATGAAAAAAAAAACAATCCGAGGTGGACAGGTGTAAACAGCCGACTCCACACACGCACACTAATATAATGTGGTGCTGGCGAAGAGCGCGTGGCCAACAAGGGTTGGTTTAAACAGAGACGATTAGGCTGACAGGGAATTAATAAGAGGATAGTGAACTGCAAACTTCTACTCTTCAGACGCCGCAATTAAAATGGAGATTAAAAGGCTTGGACAGTGATTCCCCTTGCCTCCTAGACACGGACAACTGAGCAAAGAATTGCTTGGCCCGCAAGTCATTAGACGACGCGTGACCTTGTCTTTTCCTGACTATTGAGGGAAGAAGGTGATATGTTAATATATGTGAACCAATCAATGCGCCTGTGTGTGTGCGCGAGGCTAGTTTTAGTTTTCAGCAAACGCTGTTGGCTGTGGAGAGCCATTAATGACAATCTTCTTCACTGGTGGAGGTTAGGTAACAACCTAATAATGAGCTTTTATGTATTGCACACAAGTGAATTGTCCCAAAGCGTTTGTGTAACGGGTGCTATTAATCAGCCCCTCAATGATACTCGTTTTATCGACCATAGAAGAATGCCAGGCAGAGTCGGCCTTGTTGGAAATGAAACATTTGTCATTAGCAGGGTAGTCAGGGCATAACAAGACAGCTACCCATTTCACGTAGCTCGGGGGTTGATACAATACTTCGGTAGGCTGAACATCCACTAAAGTGACAGCCTTTCATCCTTCAGAGGGTCTATAATTGTGCACCATTACGCTGGGAATTTACAAAACCTAGGGTCACATTTTCAAAGATGTTGCCATGAATAGGTGTGGCTCACTCTTGTAGTAGTCCGACTTACACCTGGAATACCAGAGTAAGCCGGACGTACCACAAGAGTGAGCCACAGCAACATCTTTCTGAACCAACCCTCTTGTATTAAACCTACTCGAACAAATATTGTTGCTTTCAGTTATGTGCTACAAATCTACTCATTCTTAATAGAGCTGTGGCGCTCAGAGTCACGTGCAATTAGCTTACTATCCCAGAGTGCATACTGAAACTCTTTTGTGTGTCTGAAATTGGTGTGAGAAATAGGGTGACCAACTGGCACAGGTGCAAATTCAGGATGGTGAGTGTAAAAATTCAGGACAAAGGGACAAAATTCAGGACAAAAATTCAGGACAAAAGGTCAAATTCAGGACAAAACTTAGGGACAAAAGGTACGTTGTACAGACACGTCACAGGTGGTCGCGCAATAGTTATACGTAAGTAAATAGACAACTACCTAAGTACAAGTCAAAATAAGTTTATATTAGGTTGAGACAATCGTGCACTTCACGTTTTTTCAATATGCCTGTAGCTCGCTACATTAGACGATTCAAAATTCGCATCTCGCTCCAGCAGGTACACTAGTCACCAGACAATGGTGACCCACACCTGAATATACGTGAGGCCGCTTTTATTGTCGATTGAACTACTAGCTATACAAGGAACTTTGCAGTGTCAGCCCCCCAGTAACAAAACAGCTCCCCCCCTGCTTTCCAGCCTCCCAGGGAAACACCTGATGCCTGGTCCGGCCAGTCCGGCCTTGCTACCACCCCAAATTGGTGCCCCTCATTTTCACTTTGACCGTCTCTCATGTGCATATCCCAAGTATGTAGAGCAGGGTGTTGGAGTGCATTACATCACACACACATTACATAGAGACAATGACTCATATTAACATGAATGTCAATGTATAGGAAATGTTATTTAAGATAATGGGTGCTACAAGGTGTAATCCTTCTTTTATCTACCATTCAGTCTTTCACCATTCATTCTGTCCTTCCATCTGTGTGACCATCTATATCCAAACATATTCAACCATTTGCAAACCTATCCACCAAATATCCTTCCATCTACCCGTTCACTCATCCATCCATTATTCATCTACCCACCCTTTCACCCCATTCATCAGTACAGTCATCCATCCACTCTTCCACCCATCCATCTATTCACTCATCCATCCAGCCATTTACCCTTTCACCCATCCATTTACTTACTCATCCATCCACCCAGTCACTTATCCTTCCACCCATTCACCCTTTCAGTCATTCATCCTCCCTCTCTCCATCCCCCTTTCACTTATTCATCCATCCACCCACCCATCTACTCACCCATTCATGAATCCATCCATTGATCCTTTTACTCATCCATCCTTTCACTCATCCATCCGTTCTCTCATCCATCCACCCTTTCATTTCTTCACTCATCTATCCACCCTTTTGTCCATCTACCTCCTTCCACTCACTTATCAATCCTTACATTCACCCTTTCACTCATCCATCCATTCACCCTTTCACGTATAAATTCATCAATCCATCCATCCTTTCACTCATCCATCTACCCATTCACTCGCCCATCATCTACCCTTTCACTCATCCATCCATCCATCCTTTCACACACCTGTCCATCCTTTTACCCATCCATCTACACTTCCACCCATACATCCATCTATTTACCTGTTCTCTCATCCATACTTCGACTCATTCACTCATCCATCCATCCTTTCTTTCATTATCTATCCATTCCCCCTTTCATTCATCCATTCATCCTTTCAGTAATCCATCCAGCCATTCACATATTCCTTCACTTATTTACTCACCCACCTTTTCACATTATGAGCTGAGCCTTTGTCTGCAGAGTTGCAGACAGAAGAGGCCCGTCAAGAACTTCACCCCTGCTGCAGTTCCTAAAGCAAGGGGTGGGGTGGGGGAAAGTTCTCTATGCCCCTGCACAACGTAGAAGTCATGAGTCATGCATGATGCACAGTGTCAGGATGTGAGGTGACTGTGACATGGTGTTGTTTCCAGGGCCTTAAGTGGGGTTAAAAAACTGGGGGGTCTCTTCAAAGGGGGTAATCCATGTAATTAAGGGCGTGGCTTAAAACACCTATAGTAAAAATCTGCGCTTAGCATAGTATCCTCCCCCCCAACTTGTATTATGTTTCTGTCATTGCATCCAGATATATAATACAGCAAGTATCATTACACCAACAACAAGCCAAGGCTATTGGCTTTGTCAATGGTTGTTAGTTACTTAAAATTAAAAAAGCAGCAACCATGGCTTTGTTGAATATAATATTGAAAATACTTCAGTTCTAAAATGATGAGACTGAAAGAACGATAACCCTTCTTTTTTAATTTTATTTTTTAAACATATTTTTATTGGCATTTAGTTCTATATCCACCAGGAGCCTTAACATTCATCAGTGCATATCATAGCCCAAAGGAAAAACCCATCCAAAGCATATTTAAACGTTTGCTTGCTGCCGTCCATTCCTTTATATCATCCCCCGTTTCAAATAACAGTGCTGCACATGAACTGTATATGCGTTAGATTCATGCTATCCTACGGCTCACTTTTGCCTTTCTTAGTATATTGTTGGGGAGGAGCCTGTCATATTCTATAAATGGTCACATGAAGGTGTCTTCAAATATGCGGTGGCGTCGAGGCTCTGTAGTCTTGCCATTGATGCAGATTGATTGCCTGGGGTACGTGGAGTTTAGGGTGGGCTGGGGCAGGCAGAGGTCAGCTGACTCACGCCCGATTTCAAGCCATTACTGCACTCCAATCGTATGCTATTATCGTGGGGGTGGGGGGGGTAAATGGTATGTAGGGGAAGTACCCACGTGTAGCCTTTGTCTTTCAGAAGGGGTTACATAATAATAAGAAAATGTAAGACTCTTCCGCAAAGTGTCTTTTCATGACGTAGGTATCAAGGTACACTATTTAGATTCAACGATGTATTCTTTATTGTCTAGGTAATATGCTTGAGGAAAAACTAAATGTGCATCCATATCTAAAAGAAAATCAAATTACTTCAATACTGAAACTACAGACTATCCAGAAAAATTATGAATTCAGATATAGTGAAAGGTATAGGGAAGTGGCAGATGAGAGAATGGGTACGTTTGCAATCGAGCGGAATAATTTTGCATTAACTAGACTTAAAGCTGATCAAAAAGATAGACCTACCATATTTAGACATGAAAGTCTAACCTCTTCCAGTGTTTTCATCCTTCGTAGTATTAAGATACTTAAAATGAGTTACAGTTACTTCCATGGTTATACAGAACTTTTGTTTCACAGGCTTCTTTATATGAACAGTATGCTCACATTGCAGCATGGGCGTTATAACTTTTATCGAACCGAATGCCCTGCTGTACACTGAGGCAGGAGGAGGCCACCACATGCTTTAACACCCCAAGACTGCCCTATTGACATTCTGTATGTGGCAATCTGCGGCATACAGAATGACAAGGGGCGGGTGGGGCTGCTCTTGTACTCCAGGAAGAGTGTGAGGCAGTCCCATCAGGGGGGGTGAGGCCTCTCACAGGGGAGCAGTGCTGCTCCCTCTGATGGCTAAAATTACGGACAAAAGGCGTCCGTAAAAGGGATCCTCACGGACAACAGACGTGAGGTCCAAATTACGGACGGTCCGTGAAATTTACAGACGGTTGGTCAGCCTAGTGAGAAAGTGAACCACAGTGCTTAGTTTGAGTCAGTGGTTTCCGGATCCGGCACCGGCACTTATTTGTGTAAACGGCACTTATAACAGCTGCCACATGGTGGCGCTGTTCGTGTAATTAGGAGATGTGCCAAAGATCAGTTGCTTATTAATTGAACATACATTAAAAACAACTAATACCAGCCCCCAACCCATTCTTATAGCTTGATGGTTAGTGGTTGTGTAGGTACTGTCACTGGCAGAACTTGCAGTAGCAATGGGCGGTGCAAGCAGTGGCGGCTTCCTGACGAGGGTTCTGGCACTTATTTCTTTACAAATTAAGCACTGGATCCAGCACGATTTGATTTAGCTGGAAATACAAGTCGATGGAACAAATCCTGCCCAAGAACATGAGTTTCATTTATTTCAACCCCACTAGGGCTTACAATGAGCTGGGGGTAATGGACTCAGTTTTTTTTCTGAAACTTGCTGGTCGGTGTTTAGAATAATGTCAGATCAAATTTAGCCTTTCCTCATTCTCGTCACATTGATTAATTGAGTACCATTGAGTTCAGGAATATTGACCTGTACCAGTCAAACACTTAGGGGAAGAGGTATGGTGCAGCGGCTAGGGCAGCTGACTCCTGAACATCGGGGCTCAGGGTTTGATCCCCAGCGGTAGGTTAGCCAGACACCTTGTGACTCTGGCCAATACCTTGCTTAATCTTCCCAACGACCACCAGCGCCGGGACACCTCTCTGGAGGCGCTTTACAAATGCTGGTATTTCATTTCACTTAGAGACAGTTCATTTAAGTCATTGTACTTTATGTTCAATGTTATGTTTGGTTTCATCTAGGTCAAAGTCATACAGATTTATGTTAACTAAAAACATGTGTCACAATTGTATTGTCTTAATCAGAGGAACATGGAATCACTGTATGTTAGGGACTTCTCTCATCCTTTTCTGTCTCTCATGCATAACCACTCACACACCTCTTAGACCTCTTCCTTTCTCAGCATCTCTCTGTCTTTTACTCTTATTATCTCTCAGCCTCTTCTGTCTCCCTCTCACTCTTCCTATCTCTCATTCGTTGCATTTCTTTCTCTGTCTCTTGGCCTGTCTTCCCCCACTCACCACTCCCCATTCCCCCACCCTTCTCCCTCCCAGCATCTCCCTTTCCCTCTCTCTCTCTCCGCATCTCTCTCTAAGGCTTCCTCTTTCTCAGTTATTTTCTATTTCACCCTTTGCCAATCCTGCTCTCTCTTCCTCTCAGTCTCTCTCCAAGCACCCTCTTTCTGTTTCTGTACTCCCACTCTTTTTACCCCTCTCTTCCTGTTTCTTTTTTTTCGTTTTAAAAACAAAACACACATTTACAGGCGAGTATAACAGGTGAGTAGGACACATTTTGAAAGTACACCACACAAACATTTTGTGGTCGTTCAAAGATGCAGGAGACAAAAGGTGAGCACAACCCACCTACTGTTCCACCAATGTCCAACTTCCACTCACACACTATTTCCTTGTATGCTCACAACTTTAACTTGTTAAACAAAACAAATGGTTCTGTTGGGATTATCAATTACTTTTCAATGTTCAAGAAGCATACAATTTACTTGTAACATGTATCAACATTTTTTGAGAAAAGGAGTGTAACACACACAAAGGCCCTTGCCACTGAGCGAGAGACAGAGGACGCGTGCTGCCAGATCCCGTAAACGATCGACTGGCCACATCCATAGACTCCAACCGACAGGTGGAAGACTGAACCTAAGGAAATATTTAAAGAAATTATTTGAGTCTACCCCTGGCTGATATATACAGACCACTACCTGAATCAGATGCCCTTTGCAGACACATTAAAGAATCTGCACTTTGGCTGCATATCCCCCCCGTCCTGAAGAAGACCCACCTTGACGCCTTTTATAATTTGCACCAAGGGGTGGTGAGGGACAGAGTCTCTGAATTAAGCAGAATACTCTCACCCAGTCAAGAGATCAGGGCTAGATCCAACACCGTTTTTTAGCTCATTGCACCATCCCAGTTTCAGAACCTGGCTGTATGCAAATTAGCCTGTTCCTGTCCCAGTGCATGATGGGAACAGGGCAAACCAAACTACAAAAGCCAATTCTTACACTGGGAAGGAAACAAGCTTCCGGGGACCGGTTTCTGGCAATACAGCCGTCTTCGGCCCGGCTTGCTTGAATCCTGATGGTGCAATGAGCAAGGGACTCATGTCTGAGTATACCCTTCCACGCTTAGGGTGGACAAAAATATTTACAACAAGGGGTGGTGAGGGACAGAGTCTCTGAATTAAGCAGAATACTCTCACCCAGTCAATAAATCAGGGCTAGATCCAACACCGTTTTTTAGCTCATTGCACCATCCCAGTTTCAGAACCTGGCTGTATGCAAATTAGCCTGTTCCTGTCCCAGTGCATGATGGGAACAGGGCAAACCAAACTACAAAAGCCAATTCTTACACTGGGAAGGAAACAAGCTTCCGGGGACCGGTTTCTTGCATACAGCCAGGTTCTGAAACTGGGATGGTGCAATGAGCTAAAAAACGGTGTTGGATCTAGCCCTGATCTCTTGACTGGGTGAGAGTATTCTGCTTAATTCAGAGACTCTGTCCATCACCATCCCTTGTTGTAAATATTTTTGTCCACCCTAAGCGTGGAAGGGTATACTCAGATGTGAGTCCCTTGCTCATTGCACCATCAGGATTCAAGCAAGCCGGGCCGAAGACGGCTGAAATGCCAGAAACCGGTCCCCGGAAGCTTGTTTCCTTCCCAGTGTAATAATTGGCTTTTGTAGTCTGGTCTGCCCTGTTCCCATGATGCACTGGGCCAGGGACAGACTAATTTGCATACAGCCAGGTTCTGAAACTGGGATGGTGCAATGAGCTAAAAAACGGCGTTGGATCTAGCCCTGATCTCTTGACTGAGTGAGAGTATTCTGCTTAATTCAGAGACTCTGTCCATCACCACCCCTTGTTGTAAATATTTTTGTCCACCCTAAGCGTGGAAGGGTATACTCAGATGTGAGTCCCTTGCTCATTGCACCATCAGGATTCAAGCAAGCCGGGCCGAAGACGGCTGAAATGCCAGAAACCGGTCCCCGGAAGCTTGTTTCCTTCCCAGTGCAAGAATTGGCTTTTGTAGTCTGGTCTGCCCTGTTCCCATGATGCACTGGGCCAGGGACAGACTAATTTGCATACAGCCAGGTTCTGAAACTGGGATGGTGCAATGAGCTAAAAAACGGTGTTGGATCTAGCCCTGATCTCTTGACTGGGTGAGAGTATTCTGCTTAATTCAGAGACTCTGTCCATCACCACCCCTTGTTGTAAATATTTTTGTCCACCCTAAGCGTGGAAGGGTATACTCAGATGTGAGTCCCTTGCTCATTGCACCATCAGGATTCAAGCAAGCCGGGCCGAAGACGGCTGAAATGCCAGAAACCGGTCCCCGGAAGCTTGTTTCCTTCCCAGTGTAAGAATTGGCTTTTGTAGTCTGGTCTGCCCTGTTCCCATGATGCACTGGGCCAGGGACAGACTAATTTGCATACAGCCAGGTTCTGAAACTGGGATGGTGCAATGAGCTAAAAAACGGTGTTGGATCTAGCCCTGATCTCTTGACTGGGTGAGAGTATTCTGCTTAATTCAGAGACTCTGTCCATCACCACCCCTTGTTGTAAATATTTTTATAATTTGCACAGCGCATTGGGTCAAAATGTCGACACATCATATATGTCTGCACAGCACCCATGATTGTAGTTTAACCCTTCAATGGACCCTGGAGAGCATATGTGCGAAAATCATAAAGGCAAACAGAAATTCCTCTTTTTATTGCACTTCCATTTTTGTCTTGTACATAGTGTTTTGTCTATATCACTTATCACCACATGTCACTCCTTCACCACAGTCACTTGATACCTTTTTGCAATTAAATATGTATATTGCTATAGCCTTGAATATTCGATATTACCTAAAATATACGATTGAAATCTGACTTTTGCGTGTGTTACACTAATTTTCTCAACGTTTTTTGATACATGTAACAAGTAAATTGTATGCTTCTTGAACATTGAAAAGTAATTGATAATCCCGGCAGAACCAATTGTTTTGTTTAACATGTATACCCAGGTACTGAAGGACACCGGGTCACCCCATTATTATTGTTAATAACACAACTTTAACTTGAACACCAAATTTGGATCCTGAGGTTCCGTGAATTCTGAACCCGTTCCATCAAGGTCATGGTTTCATTATGAATTTGATATTAGCGAACCGTAACTAGTTAGTGCGGCAAGTATGAGTGTTTTCGTCATGTTAGACTGATGGATTCACTACGTATTTAGGGATTTCGTTCTGAACCCTTGGGTTCCATTTTGTGTATGGCAGCATTTTGTGGTTGCCCTCACATAGGCCGTTGACTGTGGCTGAACAAGTCTTTTAAGTACATGTACACCTTAGCTCCAGTTCGTGCTGACTCCTGTTTGACCTGAGTGAACTGACCCTGTTGCCTGAAGCCGACCTTGTTAAACCAGTTCCTGCCCTTTAGCTGATCAAGATTAAGGATCAGAGCACAGGACATCGTAAAGTTTTATTGCACACAAATATGCCTTATCCTACTCTCACCTGTTTATGCTCCTTTCTTTATGGTCTATTTATGATTGGGTTGTGGCCTTTTTATTATGGGTTCGTTCGACCTGTCTAAAGAAGAATGTTGGGTTTGACCGATGATTGATCATGGGCTGGGCAACTGAAAAGTGGGTTTTACTGTCATGCGATACCTTTGGTGTGAATACATGTGATTGGACAGTTTGTAAATATTAGGTATTTGTCTGGAATGTGATTTTTGGCATGAAAAGGGACGACTTGCTGTGTAAAATTGAGCAGTCTCCTGAGAACTCATACCGTGATGACTTCTAGGACTTCTGTTACTGGCTGCAGCCAATAAATTTGATCTTTGACGCCACCAAGAAGTTTCCGTGTCTCTGTATTCTAAGACAGGTGGAACCCAAAGACTTTGGGCGTGCCCCTGGCGCCGCTGGGTATTAAATAACCCGGTTCTTCAGTTGGCGCTTCCAACGTGGGGCGACTTCAGCGGTACCGGTCCTAGCATGAAGATCGTGAGGAGCTTTGTGAGGAAATTCTGGAGGACGGCCACCACTTCATCGACCCCGGCATGTCAAACGTGGACTGAAGGTCTTTTCTGCGAGGCTTCCCGCTTTCCTGACGGCTACTAAGGACTGCTGCCCTGACTGTCGCCCTGTCTTGGACCCATTTGTGATGCTTTGTACGGCGAGACGATAGACGGGTCTTCTGGTGGCGTGACTGATAGCTCAGTTAAGTAGAAGTGGGTCGCTCCCAGTCCTTAGTTTTTGGTTCTTTGGTTCTTAGTTTGTTTGGTCCTTAGTTTTGATTTGAAAATTGCAATTTCCAAAGCCGAGGGACTCGTATATTTTCGAGACTATCGTTGGAGATAATCCCTTGAAGTTTGAAGCTCGATTAGTGAGCGAAGATGCTTAATCGTAGCAAATTTGGTACTTGGTTTGGTTGTGGTTGCAACAGGGATTCCCGATTGGAGGATTCGTGTCCGATACCTCCGGTTGGAACTCCGACTTATGAGCTCTATTCTACACACGGCGTGGGTCCCATTACGTATAATGAGGTATGGATCCGCTACACTAGGACACTAGGAAAGATGGTGTCTTACAATGGCCCCAACATGGTAGCTTTAATATGGAGATTTTAGACAATTTAGAAACTAAATTATTTAGGAAGAAAGCCCGGCCGGCAATGTTTGACTCCTTTCGCCTTTGGCGTAAAGAAGCCAGACAACGAGAAATTAAACAAGCTAAAAGAGATAAGAGAGAAAAGGATGTATCAATAATGCAAGCTGCTAGGCAGTTTAAAGAAAACGAAGAAGATAAAGCAATTGAGGTGTCAGATAGGCAACATAATATGGCTATTGATAAATGTTATCCAGCTTCGCCATCTCTTCTTGAGAATGCAACGAAGGACCCTGAGAAGGATCCTTTGATGTCACATTTATTGAGATTACCACCCCCTTATGCACAGAGTGCTACGGCACCTCCGCAACCCCCGGTTGTTCAACCCTTTGTTGTTCAACCTCCTGCTGTTGCTCAGCCACCTGGTACTCTACAGGTGGTTTTACCTCCTCCTGCGCAACCCGCTCTAGGGTTGCCAGCTTTGATATCAGCTTTGCCTCAAAATCCTTTGCCTTCCGCTTCTACGTCTGAGACTCCTACTGTTCTTATTCCTACACCTTCTTTGCCTCAAAAGGATCACTAACATAATATTGACGGACAGAATATCGACTATCAAAAATATCGATGCCAAAATATCGACAGACAGAATATCAATTTTGTATCTACAAACAGGTAAGTACAAAAATATTGAGTCCAAAATATCGTTTACAAAAATATAGTTTATTAAAATATCGACTTTATTAAAAACAGTGTTAAATTAAATTAATAGTTAAAATTAACTACTAAAATATACTTAAAAATACTTAAATTAACTTATGATAATTAAATATTTAATGAAAGTTAATACAAAAAATTACAATCATAGTTTTAAAACATATATATATATAGTAACATAATGCAATTAAATAATAACCAATATTATTACCGTACGATAGCAGAAGTGTAAAAAATACTATTCCCACTCCAGAGAGTGCAACAGTAGGGAAAGCGTTGGATAGCGTAGGGGTAAAAATTACTATTCTCACTCCAGTGAGTGCAACAGTAGGGAAAGCGTTGGATAGCGTAGAGGTAAAAATTACTATTCCCACTCCAGTGGGTGCAACAGTGGGAAAAGCGTTGGATAGTGTAGGGGTAAAAATTACTATTCCAACTCCAAAGAGTGCAACAGTAGGGAAAGAGTTGGATAGCGTAGGGGTAAAAATTACTATTCCCACTCCAAATAGTGCAACAGTAGGGAAAGCGTTGGATAGCGTAGGGGTTAAAATTACTATTCCCACTCCAGGGAGTGCAACAGTTGGGAAAGCGTTGGATAGCGTAGGGGTAAAAATTACTATTCCCACTCCAAATAGTGCAACAGTAGGGAAAACGCTGGATAGCATAGGGGTTAAAATTACTATTCCCACTCCAAAGAGTGCAACAGTAGAGAAAGCGTTGGATAGCGTAGGGGTAAAAATTACTATTCCCACTCCAGTGAGTGCAACAGTAGGGAAAGCATTGGATAGCGTAGGGGTAAAAATTACTATTCCCACTCCAGTGGGTGCAACAGTAGGGAAAGCGTTGGATATCGTAGGGGTAAAAACGTACTATTCCCACTCCAAATAGTGCAACAGTAGAGAAAGCGTTGGATAGCGTAGGGGTAAAAATGACTATTCCCACTCCAGTGAGTGCAACAGTAGGGAAAGCGTTGCATAGCGTAGGGGTAAAAATTACTATTCCCACTCCAGTGGGTGCAACAGTAGGGAAAGCGTTGGATAGCGTAGGGGTTAAAATTACTATTCCCACTACAGTGGGTGCAACATTAGGGAAAGCATTGGATAGCGTAGGGTTTAAATTACTATTCCCACTCCAGTGGGTGCAACAGTAGAGAAAGCGTTGGATAGCGTAGGGGTAAAAATTACTATTCCCACTACAGTGGGTGCAACAGTAGGGAAAGCGTTGGATAGCGTAGGGGTAAAATTTACTATTCCCACTCCAGTGGGTGCAACAGTAGGGAAAGCGTTGGATAGCGCAGGGGTAAAAATTACTATTCCAACTCCAAAGAGTGCAACAGTAGGGAAAGCATTGGATAGCGTAGGGGTAAAAATTACTATTCCCACTCCAGTGGGTGCAACAGTAGGGAAAGCGTTGGATAGCGTAGGGCTAAAAATTACTATTCCAACTCCAAAGAGTGCAACAGTAGGGAAAGCGTTGGATAGCGTAGGGGTTAAAATTACTATTCCCACTCCAGTGAGTGCAACAGTAGGGAAAGCGTTGGATAGCGTAGGGGTAAAAATTACTATTCCCACTCCAGTGGGTGCAACAGTAGGGAAAGCGTTGGATAGCGTAGGGGTAAAAATTACTATTCCAACTCCAAAGAGTGCAACAGTAGGGAAAGCGTTGGATAGCGTAGGGGTTAAAATTACTATTCCCACTCCAGAGAGTGCAATAGTAGTGAAATTAAATACTTCATATATTATTTCAATAAATATAAAGTAATATCTATAAAAATTAATTAAAAGTAATTACCAATTTAATATAATATAATAATTAATCAATTAAAATTACAAATTAAAAATAATTATTACAATTATTTACCTATTAATGCAAATTAATTACAAATGAACAAATAATAATTTAACATTTAAAAATTATTTAACAATTAATTCAAATTAAATACAATTAAATACATTTATTTATTTAATTAATTATAAATAAATAACTTCCCACCCTATTCCCCTATAAACCCACAACCCGCTACAGAAAATAAATTAGTAAAATTAACATATTTAGCAATTAATCAATTCATTAAAATTAATTGCCAATTAAAATGTAATTAATTACCAAATATAAATTAATTAACAATTAATTAAAATGAATACCAATAAATAAATTTACATATTTAATTAATAATAAATAAATTACTTCCCACTCTATTCCCCTATACACCCACAACCCACTACAGAAAATAAATTAGTAAAATTAACATAATTAACAATTAATCAAGTAATTAAAATGAATTGCCAGTTAAAATGTTATTAATTACCAAATATAAATTAATTAACAATTAATTAAAAATTAATACCAATATTTTTTTTAACATATTTAATTAATTATAATTAAAGTACTTACCACCCTATTCCCCTATAAACCCACAACCCACTACAGAATGAAATTACGCAAAAATTAAAAAAACAAATTTCATTAATTAAAATAAATTATAACATAAATACACACTTTTCACACATATAATAACATTAAAAACACTATAAAAAATTAGATATTTAAAATTCGATAATTTTAATAACCTATATTATATACTTCGATATTTTAACTGTCTATATTTTTAACATTCAATATTACATTACTTACCTTAAAAACGATATTTTTGATGTCTATACTCTGTCCAGTCGATATTTTGTCCAATCTATATTTAAAACTCGATATTATGTCCATTCGATATTTTGTAGTCAAAATTTTGACTGTTTACCGCCTCAAAACACTTATTCTCCTGTTCTTATGACTGCTTCTTCTCCTTCTGTTCGAAAACGAATGACAGAAACTGTTTCTAGTTTATTGTCTCCATTGTTTGGGTCACTGAATATGACCCCTGTTTCGGAACGTAAGCAGAGTCGTAGTCAGCTTCCTGGTTCCGAGGAACGGGCTGTATTGGATTTGTTAGCTCGTAAATGGATTATGAATGCCTTATGGTATAGTTTGCCAGCGGTTATGGATGTTTTCTTTCAGTGGGAACCGCTTAAGCAGAGGTATGTTTTTAATATGATGTGTATGTTTCTGCGTCAGGAATGGGAAGATAATGATTTGGGTTTGATCCCGCAGGAACTACTTGATGTTCAGTCGGATTTTGCTAAAGGGATGATAGTGGAATCTGATATTACAAATGCCGTAGAGACGATACTGGTTTTTGGATCTAGCCTTCCGCCTCAGACATTGCACGAACCTGATTCCTCTGTTAGGAGAAAAGCGAGACAGTATCCCATGAGAGAAGTTCCCCCAGTTTAGAAGGAAGGGGACCCAAACGCTAATCCAGCTATTCTGCCTCATTTTCAGCGAGTATGGGTACATGTCCCTTGGAAGAGAGCAGAGGTCTTGGCTCTTAAGCAGACCTTACCTGATCCCCGTAAGAATCCTGCTGGCTATTACAAAGAATTGTCCCAGACAGTTGACGCATGCATCATGAATTTGGCAGACACAGATATGCTGTTGGGTAATGTAGTACCTCAACCTCTATGGGCAAAGATTCGTCATAAGAATCATGCGGTAGAATTAGGAGATACTTGGGCAAATATTATTGCTGCGGATGGTAGACAACAGGGAGGTGCTAAACCTGAACCTTTGGTTACGGAATTGCCAGGTAGAATTATTAATTTAATGAAAACGATGATGCCAGCGTTACGAGTAAATTGGGACAAGTTAGCAGCATGTAAGCAGAAGAAGGACGAAAGTGTATCTGATTTATTCACTAGATTTGAAGAAACATTTATAGATCATAGTGGTCAGGATATGAGTACGGAAGGTGGGCAAAGATTGTTGGTAGATAAGTTTATCTTTAACTTACTTCCTGAACTGTGTAATAAGTTGAAAGATTCTGAGAGCTCTTGGGCTGTTTCCTCTTCGGCCCAGATATTGGCAACTGCACAGTACTATGAGAATAGGGATAAGGACGAAAAAGACAGAGTAGAGAAAAAGACTAAAGACCTAAAGACAAAGGTTCTTTTGCAGCAGGCGTGTCCGCCTCACTCGAATCAGCAAGAATCGCAGCAACGCCCACAGTTTCAGCAACCTCCACCATTTCAGAGGCCGCAACAGAACGCTGGGTATTTTCCTCCAAGACCACCCTTGGGTTTGAATCAGTGTGCGTACTGTAGGGAGGAAGGTCATTATAAGAATGAGTGCCCTGTTTTACGACAACGCGCGAGTGGTATGCCGGCCCGAGAGGCCGTGGTGGTTTTCAGCAAGTGTCTAGGGGTAGAGGATGTGGTGCGTTTCCTCAAAACGAACGTTCCTTTCCCCCACAGAATTCTATGAATTGTTTTGATCAACAGAACATTGCATCTGGTCAGTCGACTCAGTACTATGCTGATGACTATTATGTTGAGAGTGAGAATGCTGATTATAATGATTGCTAGGACAGCCATGGACAACGAAAGGGAGTTGTGTCGGTTCCAGTAGATCAGAGTGGGCCTTATGTTGCAGTAGCCACATCGGGTGTGGTAGAGCCTCTTCTTTTGGATACTGGTGCAGCGAAGAGTTCTATCATGCACTCTAAACTCCCTGGCGCACCTTTGTCTGGCTTAACTAATGTTTCAGTAGGATTCTCTGGCGCCCCAGTTCGTAACCCAGTTTCTAGTCCCTTGTCTCTTTCTATAGGGCCTTGTGAGTTGGAAGCACCTCTCATTTTAACGACAGGTTGTGGTGAGAATTTGTTGGGTTTGGATTTGTTGAAAAGGTTGCATGCAACATTATGTTGTTCTCCTGCGGGAGTACAGCTTACATTGGGTAAGAAAGTGATCTCTCTGATGTATTTGTCAAAAGATCGGCTTCCACCGGATTTGCGTTCTCTCCCTGATACTCTTTGGGCTACTGGTCCTAATGACGTGGGTCTTTTGGAGATTCCACCTTATGTTGTAACGCTTAAAGCGAATGTTAAAATGCCGCGTATTCCCCAATATCGGATTTCTAGCGATGGTGAAAGAGCGCTTTTAGCGATCATCTATGATTTGATTGAGAAAGATGTGATTGAAGAAACGAGAGGTAATGTGTGTAACAGTCCTGTTTTGCCTGTCCTGAAATGCACTGACTTTTCTCAGCCACCTGTTTACAGGTTTGTGATCGATCTTAGAGAGGTTAACAAGATTGTTGTGCCACAGTTTCCAGTTGTTCCGGATATTACTGCTTTGTTGACTTTGATTCCTGCTTCAGCTGCCTTGTTTTCGGTTATAGATCTGAAGAATGCTTTCTTCAGCATTCCAATTGCCGAGGAAAGAAGAGATATTTTTGGCTTCTCTTTAGGAGGCCGAAGCTTCCGGTTTAAGAGAGCTCCCCAAGGCTATTGAGAAAGTCCTTCTATTTATAGCCAGGCTTTGAAGATTCAGCTTGATACTCTTGTGTTGCCTGCTGGTGCTGCTCTTATTCAGTATGTGGATGATCTGTTAGTGGCCGCTGATGATGAGAAAACTTGTAAAGAAGCTACTCTTTCTTTGTTGCGACATCTGTCGGACTTGCATCATAAAGTGTCACCTTCTAAGTTGCAGTATTGTCGCCAAGAAGTGCCCTACTTAGGTCATCTCTTGTCAAAGGAGGGAAGAAGGTTGACCCCAGAACGAATTCAAGAGATTGCGCAAATGACTGTACCAAGCACACAGAGAGAAGTGCGTGCTTTCTTGGGTATCACGTCGTATTGTAGACAGTGGATTCCAAATTTCTCTCTATTGGCGAAACCTCTGTTGGCTTTGACTTGTAAAGATACACCGAATCCTCTTCCGTGGTCTGACGATTGTCAGAAAAGTTTTTCTGAGTTGCGTGATGCATTGTGTTCTGCTCCTGTGTTAGGTACTCCCGACTACAGTAAGCCTTTTACACTCTATGTCCACGAGAGAGAGGGTTGTGCATTGTCAGTTTTGACTCAACAATTCGGTGATAAGCAGCGTCCATGTGCGTATTTCTCGTCAACTTTAGATCCGGTAGCTAGAGCGTTGCCGAGTTGCTTGAGAGCTACTGCGGCAGCGGCTGTTTCTATCCGACAGTCTGCTGGACTGGTGATGGATAATACGTTGATTGTGATGGTTCCACTTGCAGTGGATACTTTATTAAATCGGACAAAAACTCAACACCTTACTAGTGCAAGGTTGTCGGGTTATGAGTTGACACTTTTGGCTAGACATGTGCATATTAAGCGATGCAATGTATTAAATCCAGCAACATTGTTGCCGACGTCTGTGGTTACAGATGGTCAGGAACAGCACAATTGTTTTCTGAGGACGGAAGAGGAGACGTAGGGTAGGATCGATTTAAAAGATTCTCCTCTTCCGGATCCTGATGGTACGTTATGGGTTGATGGTTCATGCTACAAGCTTCCGAATGGTGACACGACTGCAGGATATGCCGTGATGACATTAAGCACAGTTATTGAGACTGCACGAGTGAGCTATAATTCAGCACAAGCAGCGGAATTGATTGCATTAACGAGAGCGTGTGTTTTGTCTGAAGGAAAGAGAGTGAATGTGTATACCGATAGCCATTATGCGTTTGGTGTTGCTCATAGTTTTGGACGCTTGTGGAAAGAAAGGGGATTCTTGACATCCAATGGGACTAAGATTCAGCATGGACAGTTGGTGAATGAGCTTCTCGAGTCACTTACTTTGCCGAAGCAAGTTGCGATTGTGAAGTGTAGTGCTCATCGGAAAGTTACAGATGATGTTGGCCGTGGTAATGCGTTTGCGGATGAAGTTGCGAAAGACACAGCAAGAAATCTGATGAGTCGAATGTACGTGGCAGGCCCTGCGAGATGGATTGGTGATGTTGGAATGTGCGAAGATACGATTGAGAGTGTGAAATCGATACAGGCTGAAGCTACTGAAAGTCAGAAGAATGTTTGGAGAGAAACTACGGGTAGATTGGATTCGACTGGTTATTGGGTTGAATTGTCAGAACACCAAAAATGGATGTTGCCAGATGCGTACGTGCTTGCAGTGGTTACTATGGCACATGGTTTGTCTCACATCAGTGTGAAAGGGATTTGTAAGTTGTTGGCTCCAGTATGGCAGAATGCTGGAATTCCCAAGTGTGCGAAGAATGTGGTCAAGAATTGCATGGTGTGTTTAATGTATAATCCAGGCAAGGGAACCCCAACTCCAGCTGATCACTTTGCTCCTCCGACGTATCCGTTCGAGGTTTTGCAATTGGATTTCATCCACATGGAAAGGTGCAATAATTTAAAGTATGTCCTTGTAGTTGTTTGCGCTTTTTCTAGATGGGTAGAAGCATACCCCCTAAAAGATAATACTGCCTCGTCCACTGCTAAAGTCCTGGTCAAAGAATATTTCCCTAGGTTTGGGTTGCCAAGGATGGTATGGAGTGATAACGGAAGTGAATTTGTGGGGAAGGTGATGAAGAGAGTGTGTGAAGGGTTGGGAATTCACGAGAAATTCCACGCTGCGAATCATCCCCAATCAGCTGGTTTAGTTGAGTGCTATAATGGCACGTTAAAGTTAAAGCTGGCTAAGATTCAAGCGAGCACTGGTCTTCAATGGCCTGAAGCTTTACCGTTGGCACTTTTGTCGACTAGAACTACAGTACATTCCCGGATAGGCCTTAGTCCGTATGAGATTGTCTTTGGCCGTCCGGCAAACGTTTGGGGAGTGCCGAGGCCAACGAAGTTTAGTGACATCGAATACCCAATGCTAGTGGACTACTTGTATGACTTGACGACTAAATTGCGTGTCTTACATCAACAGGTTCATGATAAATAGCCGCCAGCTTCTGCGGACCCAGGTCACATCCTCAATCCCGGTGACTGGGTCCTGGTGAAAAATTTTCAGCGGACTAAGAATGATCAGCCCCGCTGGAATGGACCGTACCAAGTCCTGCTATCTACGAGGACTTCAGTAAAGGTTTTCGGGAAGAAAAACTGGATCTACGGCGTACATTGTAAGAGGGCGCCGTTGCCCCTGCCGTACGACCAGTGGGTCCGTGAAGGTATTGCAGATTCAGAGACTGAAAGGGTGCCGAAGTTTGCACCGTTTAGCGACGCTGAGTGGTGTGGAGAGGCTCCGAGAAAGAAGATGACGATGTCCTTCAAGAAGCTGTGCCTGTGTCTCAAAGATTAGACACTACTGAACCTGAACTGTTGTTTCAGCCTCAAACGAGGCCTGGAAAAGAGCGTTATAAACCCTTTGTCACATGTACTGGTCTGCACACCCGAACTGTCTCCCCTACTTTAAACTCCGGAGCTTTGATCTTGTTTCTTTCATCAAAATATTTCTTCTGTCTCTGTGCATTCTTTCCACTTTAACTTAATGCTTTCATCTGACCATCCTGGCTCACTTTAACCCACTTATTAATCCAGGCTGGACAAAAGCAAGGCGTGGCTCTCCTTCCCTGTAACAATTCAAAAGGTGAAACTCCATTTGACACACGGGGCGTGGTGCGATAAAACCACAGTATGCACTTCACTGCATTTACCACAACACATCTGTTTGCAATAGCTCACTGAATGCATTCCCCCAAAACCTTGTTTGTCCTCTCAACCAGTTCATTTCTTGAGGGTTGAGATAATGAACATTTGAGATTTTCGATGCTGCTTGTTTTGAGGAAAAGTTCTAATTCACGATAATCAAATTGAACACCATTGTTTGACACTAATGTGGCAGGAAAGCCTTCTTTCAACAAAATTTCCTCTAGAAATTCAGCCACCACTTTTAATGCAACTTCACTCACAACTTCACTTCAAGTTATTTGCTGTATCAGTTCATCATTACTAACGCAAACCGTGATATGCTAGCCAAGGAATTGAATAGCCCAACAATGATCTATCCCAACTTTCTCCCAGGGAGCTGTAGTAACTCAATTGGATATAACGGGGGAGCCCTTAATTTAATGGACTTGTCACAGCTTGAATAGGTAACAAAAAGCCACATGCATCAACAGAAGGACTTGCGAATCCTAAATAGCTATTTTTAAGGAATCGCAATTTAGGAATCGCAAAAGCCTATGCATGTAGGAATCGTTATAAAAATAGCGATTCCTACACATTCCTTAATTGCTACTCGTTAATTGCGAGTCGCAATTAAGGAATGCTGTCCCATTCATTCCTATGGGCCTTCAGGCCCATAGGAATGTATTGGAGATTGCATGAGCAATTTGCGAGTACCAGTAGGTACTCGCAAATTGCTCATGTAATTTCAAGGGTACAAGGGTGTCAAAATGACACCCTGTTGCACCCCTGAAATTGATCTGTGCATAAGCATGGGCGGATCTAGCGGATCTCGCGTACGCGAATTTGCGTATTTACGGATTCGCAATCCGCGAGAATACGCGAACTCTCGCGGATTTGCGGATTTTCCCGGTTTTTGTGTTGGCGAGCGTTCGCGCGGATTTTGGGACAATTTCGCAATTGCGAACTTACTTTTCGGCTCGCAACGGCCGCGACTATGTTGTTTCTACGTCTGGTTTATCATCACAGGTTCACAGCATCCTCTGTTTCACCACTGCCACCCTCTGGGACACCCATGCCACCCTCTGGTACATCCTCACTGCCACCCATTAGGTTTGTTTATCACTGTAGTTTATGGGGGTTGAAAAAAGCAAGCACACCTCCCCTACTTCAACTGCCATGAATTAATTTGGGGTTGATTAATGTGTCAGTTATTTTGAAAGTTCCAGTCTGGCTGGCACCTGCTTCCTTCCTTATCTGTAATTTGCTTTCTGTTGCAGTGCAATGTTTTTTTTCACAGGACCTTTATGGTCTACTTGTAGCTATTCTATGAGCCTGCTGTTTGGGTCATAGCAGGGTCATAGAATAGTTGCAAACTCTGGAGGGGCCCCTCAGGAAGCACTAGAGTGAATGTTACTAATGTTAAGTTTGAACTTTTGCACCTGCTCATTGCTTTCAGTTTAGCAAAAATCGTTTTTTCTGCAATTTCGCGCGTTTTTTGGGGCGCGAATCCGTGCGAGATCGATTTCGGAAGCCGCGAATGCTTGCGAATACACTAAGTTTTTCTTTGCGACGTGTATGTTCGCGTGATTTTGTGCGTGTTCGCGAGGCGCTTGTAGCTATACGTTTGCCAAGTTACCCTAGCGGTCGTACACGGGCGCGGCCATCTTGTTTGCGTGACGTAATTCCGTTTCCGGCCGCTATGTGTAATCTCGCAAACTGTGCTGCTCGCTAGTACAATTTCGCGCGCGCTCGCGAGGAAAATCTCGCGCGAACTTACCCACGCGGTCGTGAACGGGCGTGGCCATCTTGTTTCTCATTCATTGCTATGGTTCTGGGCATGCTTTCTGTATCCTCTCTGAATCTCTGCCATCCTTTGCTTGTTTGAAGTTTATTTGATCTATTTTACTTATTAATCTATCCCTCTATTTTTCTAGCTCTATATTTTTGTGTTTTCTGCTGCTTTTAGTTACTTTTAAACTACTTTTTTAAACTCTTTTCTTTTCTTCTTCACTATTCTATTTCTTCTTTATCATTTAACTTTATTTCTGCCCAGACCATGGTAAAGGGAGCCGGGAAGCTCCCTGAGAAGGGGAAGGGTCCCGCACCCCGTGCCCGGCTCCCGTGCGGGCGTTTGAGGGGGGAGCAAGTGGTGCCACGGGAGATCTTTAGCGCGGAGGAGGTGGCCGCACTCATCTTCCACGTCCAGCGCCGCCTCCCCAAGACGATCCTGGGAGGCGGCAAGATCGCAACCGGCTATGGCATCCGGGAGCGCCGGAAGCGGTGGGAGAAGGTGTGCCGGGCCATGTTTAAGCTCTCTGGGGTCCGGCGCACATATAACCAGGCCACCCACCGCTGGACAGATGTCATGGACCGGGAACAGGACTTGCTGGACGCGCTCGGCGTAGAGGTCCCCGGGCTTGGTGAGTAGTAGTAGCTATTCATCACTACTCTGTTTTATCCGGCTCTGTCATTTGCAAATCTTTGTTCTTTACGAAGAGCAATAATGCTGCCGATTACATTGTAGGTAAATTATATTTCAAAATCTTCTATGCATTTCAGGTGCACTGCTCTCCTTCTCAGTAGCCTTGCTTGCTACTATGCTTATTTGTTTTGTATTTTGTGTTCATTTCATTGGCCTGAGAAATTATGTATGAGTGTAGTGTAAAGATAAGAACTGCGTAATGCTAGACACTAAGGGTCATATTTTCAATTACCGGCGCATCCCTGCAAAGTAGCAGGGGTGCGGCAGTAATTGTGTGCCATGCCACCACCACCCATTGGCCCAAAATGTCACAGAAGCCTTACGCATCTGTGCCGTAAAGGCGGCGCATTGCTGGAGTTGCGTGCCAACGATGGCGCAGCTCCAGCAATGCTCTGGGGTACCCTATCTCCCCAATGCTGCATCAAGCCGTACGTCGGCTTCAAGCGCGCAGGGTTTGAGTCATGCATCATTGTCCTAAAAGTGACTGATTGACATCTTGTAGATTTCCCTCAGCCACTTTTAGGATTCGTTCCTGCGCAGGTACGCCCTCCCTTGCGCCGGAACGCCCCCTGATGGCGCAGGGCTTTACAACGTGATGCATATATACGCCGCACCAACACCATGGCGAGTCTTTTGTTCTGCCGCTGCGTCACAAAAGTCATGCAACAATGGAGGAAAATGGGCCGCAAGGGACTTCTAAATCAGCCCCAACAGACTGAAGTCCAGTCCTTCCTTTAGACACATGGCTATAGGAAGAAATAGTGGCGGTGGTCGGTGGATTGATAGTTTGAGTATTCACTGATCTGCAAGCAGGATGGACTTTGTCTGTCACTTCGCGTGCTGCGGACTGCTGCCTGCCAGGCCTAGGCAAACCTCTTTAGTAGTCTGTTTATTGAGTTACATAGGAACTTTCTAAGTCAACGGTCCGCAAATCAGGCAATACGAATAACGTAGTATACCACATGAGATAGATCCCATGGAATAGTTGTCTATCTATTTGCTATTTCTCCAAAATATTTTGTTATTGTTCTTTTGAAATGTTTGATTTGGTTGACAAATCTCATCCATGTTTTCTGGTCTTTCTTTCTTTCATGTTGTACATCAGCTCCCCCCAAGGGCAAGATGACACAGGAGGAGGGTGCTGTTCAGGAGGATGCAGGCCAGGATCGGGCAGGCGAGGGCTCCTTTGCTGGCCCCAGTAAGTTTAAATTTTAATAAAGAGTACCTATTTTTTCCTAGCGTTCCTCATTCGATTTTTTCTAAATCGTCTTTGATCTTCTTGTAGACTGGATATAAATTCTTATCCTGCCTCGAATATGACTCCATGTGGTATTACTAGATTATTCTTATTAGTCTGTCTGTGTAGCTAACTAAGATTGGACATTTGGCAATTCCATTGTACTCCCATTCTATTCAGCAATAGCTCTATGCACTTGTCTCCTTACTGACTAGATAGTGTGGCAGAGTCATTTAGCTCCCGAAGTCACCGATGATTGATCCCCAATGATCTTTAGATTATCCTACGCAGGACAAGAGTACGGAGTCACAGTCAAGAAGTGTCAGAGGCACTCATGCTTGCAAAAATTCCAAAACCTTTAGCTCATCCACTCTAGTCTGGAGGACCAAAAACCACAGAGTCTATTTAAGTTTAATAGCTTTATTAAAGGTAAACACATTTATTAAAATCAACTTTGTCATAAAACTATTTAACTGAAAACGGAAAAGTGCTTAGTGCTGACGATTAATTGGACACATTTCTTGTGGTCGAGCCGAGCTCTCACCTGGTTTGAACTTGATCCTGGACTCGTGTTCTTAGAAGTCAAGCTTCTGTCTGTTAGGAGAAAAAGTGGTGCGTGTTAAAAATAAAAAGCAAGCATTCATCAGTTGTGCATAAAAGTGCAACAAGACAACAGCCTTCCCTGGAAAAAGGGACATTTTTACTTTAGAGTAGACAGTCACAAATTATTACATTGTATTCTGTTTTTTTAACATTTCTTTATTACTCCTAGACCAAATAGTATATAGTAGTGAGTGGTGTATTCTAACATTCTTAAATGTACTTTGTAGGTGGAACATCTGGTGGCGGGGCCAGCGCGGAGGTGGCGGTGTTGGGCGAGGACTCGGAGGACTCTGGGGAGGAAGCGGTGCAAGAGCCGGCGGACGGTCCTGTGGGGGTTCCCACGGTGTTGGCGGGAACAGGTAAGCTATATATTCCTTACTTATTGAGATTGAAGACTGCATAGTGTGCTTTCTGCACAGGTGTATTACAAATCAACCAGGTAGTAGCCTCCTCGAAATGTACTCCGACTTAGCTTAGAAGTTTTTGGTGAGAAGAATCCCAATAAGATCTTAGATGAACGTGATGGATGGGATGAACGAAAAGCGAAAGAAGGGTGTAAGTAAGTGGGACGCGAAATTTTATGATGGCTGGCAAAGAAGAACGATATGTGTTTGCTTGGCCCCCGAGGTGGCTGGGAAGGAAAGAATATGGTATGGTGCATGGCTGGGTCAATGATGAAGCAAGGATGGGTGGAAGGACAGCAGCCTGGGTGGGTGAAACAGAAACTGTATGTGTGCGTATACTTTGAATGAATGGATGCCTGGAGCATGGTATTCTCTGACTCTTAGATAGCACATGTGTATCTAGAGAGAGTAGATGGTCGCTGGATGAACTAAGTGTTACCTTGAAGAGCATGTACCACCGCACCCGCACGTCCGTTCCAGTGTAGGGAAGGCAAGGAAAAGAAATTGTAAATGTGTCCAATACTACCATGAATAGTAGCAGTACTTTGTATTGCAACTGCAAGCACAGCATATATCCGGTTATTACGGTGGACACTCCGTACCTCTCTTAATAACTTTAGTTTAGTTGTAGTACGTCATTCATGTGTGGGTGTATCACTGTTCACTCAATATTAAGCAAAGCACCTAAAGTCATCCCATATGTCATCAAATACGTCCCATGTGAAGTGATAGATAATCAAATTATTTAGCTTCTTCATTTTCATTTTCTAGTACTCATTTGCACTGTAGGGTGAAAGGTAAATTAATTAAGCAGTAGCCCTTGTAACAGAGTATTCTCAGTGCCACCCGTAATAGAAAAGTAATAGCTTCACCACCTGCATGTACTGGACCGGTACAGTAACGCCAGTGTGTCTCACTCATCATGGTGTGCAACTGTTTTTCTCGGGTGCAAGTTCACTGTGCTGCCATTCTGCCGGCTTGCATAAGATAACGTACCAATTTTCCTAAACAAGAGAGAAGAAGAAGAATAAGACTGGGGTACTGTCATAGTCGACTGTAATGGAAGTCCATAGTGGTCGTAGAATTTGTTCATTAAACTACCACTAATGTTAGAGCAAGGATGCAGAAGTGGGAGGTTACATAGATACTGTCCTCAATAGTTATGTACTGTGCTTTCAATTTGCTACTTGTACTGTGACCCAACTTTCGGCTCATTCACTTTGTGTTATTAATGCTAAGGAGCATTGGTTACAGACTATGTCTTTCTTTCTTCATATAGTTGCTCCTTCCAAATCAACATCACGGAGGGAGCAGGCTCGAATGGCCCGGCAACGGAGGCTGGATGCCACTGTCGCCGAATATCGGCGGCTGGTGGCCCTGGAGGAGGAGGAGGACACGCAGTCGACCGGTGCAACCACCACAACATCCTCGACTGGGACAGCTGCATCCTCCTCTGTGACCCCACGGGCCGCCAGCATGCGCAGTGCTCCAGCGGTACGGAGCCGGTCTAAGAAAGCCAACCGCCACCGCCAAGCAGCAGAAAGACCAGCTGCCCCCCACAGGAGCTGCAAGGCACGCCAGCGCCGCCTAGGAGTCCGAATGTCCTACCTGGAGCAGGAGGTCCTTACGTACAAGAACTTGGTGGAGGGCCTCCGCTTCGACCTTGCCACCCACCGCTAGGAGTATGATGCCCTGGCCGCAAAATTCACCAGCACCCTCCAGTAGTGGAGTGTCCCTTGCCCTTTTTTTAGAGACTTTTGGGGGGTGGGATTTGGGAGTTGGGATCTTTTTGGGACTTTTCAAAGACAATCGTTGGGGTTAGGGAGGGTCTTGAGGGAGATTATTTTGTTAGGGCTACATAAATATACTTTTTTGAACTTTATCTGACCATACCTGTTTTTTACTGCTTTTCAGTCTGGTGGGTGGGGGACGGGGGTGTAACAGTAAGTTTGTTTTCCTGAACAGTCGTAGGACTTTAGTAGTACTACCGTCAATCTCTCGTCTAGTCCTAATACTCCATTATACTACCTCCCACCAAACGCTTATCTTACCTGTAATTTGTGTTAGAAATTAGGGCTAGGCCCAGGGCTGGCTCCACGTGAAATGGGGATTAACGTTGGCAATCCTGGGCGGGTGAAATTTCCTCATTGCGGTGGTACTAGTGGTGTGACACAGTGGCAGTTGCATGCCTATGGAAAAAAAGAAAACGTTTCCTGGTTTGTCCTTACTGTAGCATTACAACAGTTACGGTACGATCGAGAATATAGCAGGTGACAGTACACTAGAACAGTGCCATAATGTAGCCTAACAAATGGTAAAGTATTTGCTTGCAAGTATAACTAGTACTTGCGTTGAATTTATTTGACATTGGCTCCTACTACTAGAAGAAATAGTACTGAAGCTGAGTAAGTCTAGAAGATATCCTCGTATTCCTTCGCCAGCCTGTTGCTATGACCTTATCCTCCCCAGCAAGTGTGTGGAATTATTGATGTCATTTTAGTCAGACATCAAGCAAAACAACACAGCCCGGGGGAAGAGGGTTAGGGTTTGGAAAATGGATGGGAATGGGGGTTTCTTTTTGGGTAGGTTTTGTGGAGGGAAGAAAAAAATGCACAGCCTGGACAAACAATAATTGAAGATAAAGAAATCTTTTGGTACAAACTAAAGCTAAGCACATGCAGTCACACTCATAGAAGAAAACAATGGATACTGTATCTGTATTCTGTATGTTGTTGGAGTTGTCCTGTTGAATTTGGTAAGTAAGTTGCATGCAGCAAACAATTCCTCTTATTAGCGGCACTTCTCCATTCCAGCTGACGCTTCGTCCATCAATGTTGGTGACCACTGACAGAAGACACCCTGCCACTGCCTGCCTGGCGGATGTTGACTGAAACCCGGCCTGTAATTATTGAACGGAAAACAGGAAGTGCTATTACAATACCACTGATAAAGAAATAAAAGGTATGTACGCTGTGTGGTGCAAAAAGTCACACTTTGATTTCCCTAATAGACAGTACAATATTTTTGAAATTGCGTGCTCTGTCTGAGTCACCTTTTTAAGGATAAATAAGTATGGCCAAAATATTATAGCGGATCTTTCCCCTCAAGGTAGGTGTACTGTAAACTGTGTTTTAGAACACAATTTGACCTTCCCAGCAATGCTCCCACCAAGACCCTTACTAAAGCCAGTCGCAAAAATGTAGAAGACCCCCAATCAGATCTCCAAAAACGATGCCTAGCAGAAAAATGGTGACAAAACGTACTTTGAAAGTAACAGTAGACCCAAATACACCCTTACCGACCGTGGATTGTATTCAAACCACTTGCAAGCAAGCAAAAGTATCCATAGCCAGCATCGCTCCAACAGTGCTCTAAAACCCCAGAACTGCGTTGCAATAGAACACCCCGAAACACATGCAATCCTGCTGCTAGGGCTAACCCTAACGAACCCTAACTTACAAAAAGTGACAAAAGGTGTTTCCTTTCCTTATGGATTTTGTCCAAAACACTTCTATCCGTTATTAGACCTTCCCAGGAATGCCCCAGCCAAGACCCGCCAACCCACCCGCAAAAAAGCACGCGACAACACCCCCAAACAGCGAAAAAGATAAATCTCATACTTACTATATCTCTCGGCCTTCGGTCCAAACGCGCTGTGCAGCTAGGTCATCATCATAACTCCTGTTTTCCACCACGGATTTCCTGAAAAGCAAATGCAATCAAGATTAGACTGTCGCAGCAGTGCTTCGACAGAGACCACGGCCGCAACCCACCCACGAACAGCAGGAAGCCCCCCAAAACGCTACATTGAGCAAGATGTCAGAAGAAATAGCAAGAAAAACGCTTTTCCTTAAGGATTTTGTCCAAAACACTTCTATCCGGTATTAGACCTTCCCAGGAATGCCCCAGCCAAGACCCGCCGACCCACCCGCAAAAAAGCACGCGACAACCTCCCCAAACAGCGAAAAAGATAAATCTCATACTTACTATATCTCTCGGCCTTCGGTCCAAACGCGCTGTGCAGCTAGGTCATCATCATAACTCCTGTTTTCCACCACGGATTTCCTGAAAAGCAAATGCAATCAAGATTAGACTGTCGCAGCAGTGCTTCGACAGAGACCCCGGCCGCAACCCACCCACGAACAGCAGGAAGCCCCCCAAAACGCTACATTGAGCAAGATGTCAGAAGAAATAGCAAAAAAACGCTTTTCCTTAAGGTTTTTGTCCAAAACACTTCTATCCGGTATTAGACCTTCCCAGGAATGCCCCAGCCAAGACCCGCCAACCCACCCGCAAAAAAGCACGCGACAACACCCCCAAACATCAAAAAAGCTAAATCTCATACTTACAATATCTCTCGGCCTTCCGTCCAAACGCGCTGTGCAGCTAGGTCACCAATCATCATAACTTCTGTTTCCCACCACGGATTTCCTGAAAAGCAAATGCAATCAAGATGAGACTGTCGCAGCAGTGCTCCCAGACCCCAAAACTCACCCACAAACACCCGGAACCCCGCCAAAGAGCACCTCAAAGGCAAGCAAGTCAGCAAAAACGGCAAGAAATTTCCACCTCATATTTGGTCCAAAACACTTTTATCCATTATTAGAGCTTGACAGCAATGGGCCCAAAGCCGTCAACTCACCCCCAAAGAAGTAGAACACCCCCACAAGTGCTGAGTCTTTCTTCATTGGGCGTAATCCAGCACTCTGCTTTGAGGGAAATCGCAGTGTGGAGGAGGAGGATAGAGGAGCATGTTCTTCTGAACTTGTGAACCTGAGGAATGTAGACTGCGGCACCTTCAAATCAATAAGCAAACAAGTGAAGACAGTTCTGCTGATGGGCTTGTTTTTGTGGTTAGGTGATTAAAGTTTGAATTAAATTAACTGTGCAAAACAAAGAAAGACAGACACACAGGAATAAAAGTGAATAAGGACGAAAAAGAAAGTTATTGATTCATTGTCTCATTTTCAGGGCTCGGTGTCAGGGAATAAGAATAAGAGTTCGTCATCATACTCTGCGAATTCAGGCAGGATGAGGTCAGCGTCACCGAACAGAGAACAAATTCCCTCATCTACGTTGCTGTCCTCCTCGTCTTCATGCGGCGTGCTTTCTCGTACTTTGTAATCTGGTGGTATGAGGTGCTGATTCATCTTGATCATTGTTAGCCTCTCCACATTTTTGGGCGAGAGGCGGCTCCGTTTGGGAGTTACAATGCCACCAGCAGCACTGAAAACACGTTCAGAAGACACACTTGCGAGTGGGCAAGACAAGTAGTTTATAGCCAGGTTGGAGAGCTGTGGCCACAATTGTTTTTTGCCATGCCAATACTGCAATGGCTCATCATTAAGAAAGACCTCTGTTGAGTCATTCAGATAGTCCTGCACCATCGACTCAAGGTCATCAGCGGTTCCTCCACTTTGCTTACTTTTTGCTGTGCCTGTGACTTTTTTTCGAGAACCATACCCAAGCAAACTTAGCCAATCCTCTACAGCAGCCACTGTTACTGTTGTGTGTGGTGCAGATGATCCAGTTGCCGGTGTCGTTAACGGCTGAGAGGTCACTTGTGCCCCAGCCACAGGTGCAGAAGTGGATTCTTGTGACTGGGGATGGCCTGCTGATGCTGATGCTGATGTACTGCCTTCTCCTTCAATAACCTGCCGTTCTTTTTCAAACCTCTTGGCTGACCAGGCTAGCCAATGTTTGTACTTTTGAACATCTTCATCAGTAAAAGGAAAGAATGCTTCGCCTGCCAGCGCCTTTTTGTAGCGTGGATCCAGAATAGTAGCACAAATGTAATGCTGTTCTGACTTGATCTTTTGAAGACGTTCATCACCACGTAGGCACTCTAATAATTTCTCAGACAAAATAAAAGGGTCTTTTTTTTACATCTTTTTCAAACTCAGAAGACACCGCCATCAGTTGGTGCTCCAGCATGCACAACAATGGGATAGCTTTTCCCAAATTACAGTCCTCCTGGCTGACTGCACGCGTGAAGAACTCAAAAGGACGAAGCATGTCTGTCAGGCTTTTAACTATGTCCCATTGCGCCACAGCCATCCACAGGTCCTCCTTCTGAGATGTACCCTCTGTTAAGAAATAGTGATCGAGTACCGTATACTGCTCATACAGACGCTCAAGCATGTAGAAGGTTGAGTTCCAACGTGTTGCCACCTCCTGGATGAGTGCTTTCACTGGCATTCGACGTTCAAGTAGCAGCCTCCTCAGATGCTTCCGGGCCTTAAAAGAATGGCTGAAATGGTTGCACATTTTGCGGCAGGTGGCCATTACCGCAAACGCTGCACTGTCTCTATCACTCAAGAATTTTTGAACTACCAGGTTGATACAGTGCGCCAAACACGGCACTCTGAAATAGCCACCCAGCGACATGGCCTTAACTACATTGGCGCCATTATCCGTGGAAACATAACCAATCTGGCGTTTTTTTGGGGATAGCATTTTCGAGACCTTTTTGTTAAACTCGTCCAAAATGTTTTCAGATGTGTGACTTTTCTCCAAGCCAAACATGGCTAGTGTTGCATGTTTCCGAGCAGCTTTGAAAACTTGGTCCGGGTCAACACCTGCATTTAGCTTTGCTTTAACACCTGAAAAAGAGACCCAGTGTGCAGTGATGCACATGTAATCAGCGCCTGCACCACTGGTCCACATGTCTGTTGTCAGATGTATTGTGTGAACAGCACTCTTCTGCAAAGCTGCCCCAATCGCCTCCAGCACATCTTCATGTAGTGCTGGAACCGCAACTCTGGCAAAATAGAACCGGCTAGGAACCTTCCATTTAGGGCAGAGCGTTGCCACTAATTCTAGAAAACCTACCGCTTCTGCAAAAGAAAAAGGGAGAAGGTCCACAGCTAGCATTTTAGCCAGCTTAGTGTTATACAGACGCGTCAGTGGGTGGTTGCTTTCATATGGCACGTCTGAAGAAAACATGGTTCTAATGTTGCCCTGGACCAAGCATTTACGGGCTGATAATGACTTCGTTGACCCAATTTTGCTCGCTGGTGAACTTTTGTGCATTGGTGTCTCACTCGCTCCAACTCTCTTAGTGTGCCTCACATTGGGTGTGCTGCTGACAGGGGTACTGGGTGTAAGGGAAGTGTTTGACACGTCTTCTTCCTCCTTGTCATCATCAGATGCAACATCAACGTTTTCTTGAATTCGTGCTTCCTTGATCGCATCTAGGTGCGCAAACCATTGGACAGTGTGCTGTCTCCTAAGATGACCTCTCTGGCCTCCGGTACCATAGTTGGTACCTGACTTACCACGACTAACTGCAAGCTTACAAAGGGTACAAATGGCAAACTTTGGATTTTTTTGACAAACAGTAAAGAAGTCCCAAACTGGGGACTTGAAGTGTCTGTGGGGCCTGGAGGAGGCGGCGATACTGGTGGTGGTGGTCATGAAGCTAATGCCAGTTGAAGTGGAGGATCTGGATTGCCCAACTTTTGTACGTTGTGCACTTTCACCGCCACTAATTAAGGTCGAGGTGGATGGAGGTCCCTTCTTGCCAGAAAGAAATATGGAAGCGGGACGAGTTGGTGTACTACTTAACTCCAATGATTGTGGTGTTTCCACTGCCTCCTCATCGACAACATCATCATCATCACGCTCAGCAGCTCTTCGGGCTAGGGTCAAAATGTCTGTTTGCTGCATGCCCGCTGGGGCTGCAGTGACCTTTATGATGACTGGGTCGTCGTTGTCAGAGTCTTCATCAGCAGCAGTATCCGCCACTTCTTGTTGAGCCTCATCACACTCCATAACTCTGAGACTTTGGATGAGCTTCCTTTTACGCTTAACTACCTTTGTCAGATCATGGTGTGCCTCACTGTCAGAAGGCAGTGGTGCTGGTTCCCAAGTTTGATCCATATCATCAGAGGGAGGTGTGCTTGAAGAAGATGTAGACACCACCCTTGATCTCTTCCTTGCTAGGGGTGTGGAAGACAATGAATGATCATCAGGAGGAGTGGCTTCCTCAAATGATACCTCGCCTTGATTGTCGATTTCCTGATGTGCCCCTACTTCGGGAGGAACAACTATTGTGGGCACTTGTGACCCTCCATGCACCTCTGCTTGCGTATCTCCTTGCGCTGCCTCTCCTTCCACATGTACTTGGGCTTGTACTTGCACATGTGATTGTTGTTGCGGCTGTGGTTGTTCAACACTCGTCAGATGAGCTACAACAACCTGTGTTGATTGAGGGACATTGCTGCTGCTTTCTTGCGATGAGCCAACATCACTGGTCGATGGTGATTGAACAAGTAGATTGGCTGCCTCTGCAGCACTCAAGGGCTTGGACTTAAGTTGGCGTGGTGGTGGTGGTGGCACTGAGCCCAATGGAGCGGGGGTGCTGCTGCCAGCTTGGTCCCCAGAAGATCCCGCTGCTGCAGCAGGCATACTTTTTTTTTTACTCCCAAAAAAAGGGGCGGGCGGCACACCAGTCTCCTTGGTAACTTGCTTCTTCTGCTCCTTACTGGCACCTTTCTTGCTAGAGGAGCTACAGGTAACTTTTTTTGGGGCCATCTTCTTCAGAGCAGGTCAGAACAGCAGGCAGCAGTTGCACGAGTTGCAGAGTTGTCTGTGTCCAGACGTGACGTCGCGTGACGTTATGCTGCACACACACACCGCTGCAGGACTTCTTCCTGGCACTGGTGGTTCTCTTGAGTCTTGTGCACCTAAAAGCAATGGAAGACAGAGGAACATCAGTTCAGTTATACACCCCAAAAAATCGACAAAACACAGAAAAATCAGCACAATCCCATGCCATCCATGATGTTTACATTGAAGACACCCCACAGAAAGACTAGGGCCATGCAAGTATGCAACACTCACTACCCCTGGGCATAATGGATGAAAAGTAGGCAAAATAAGTGCAGGCCTCAGACACTGCCTCTCTTCAAAATGGCCCCTTACACCCCAAGCCAGTCCACATCAACAGTACACCCCAAAAAAACAGAAAAACAGCCAAAAATCACCACAATCCAATGCCATCCAGGATGTTTACATTAAAGAGAGTGAGACCACACTACATGCACACTCAGTCCATGCACCACTACCCCTGGGCAAAAGGCCCCACCAGCAGCCCCAAAAAAACGACAAAAACAACAAAAAACAGCACAATCCCAGCCCATCCATGGCCTCAATGGTGTTTAAATTCAAGAAGACACCCCTCAGAAACACTAGGCCCATGCAACACTCACTACCCCTGGGCATAATGGATGAAAAGTAGGCAAAATAAGTGCAGGCCTCAGACACTGCCTCTCTTCAAAATGGCCCCTTACACCCCAAGCCAGTCCACATCAACAGTACACCCCAAAAAAACAGAAAAACAGCCAAAAATCACCACAATCCAATGCCATCCAGGATGTTTACATTAAAGAGAGTGAGACCACACTACATGCACACTCAGTCCATGCACCACTACCCCTGGGCAAAAGGCCCCACCAGCAGCCCCAAAAAAACGACAAAAAACAATAAAATCAGCACAATCCCAGCCCATCCATGGCCTCAATGGTGTTTAAATTCAAGAAGACACCCCTCAGAAACACTAGGCCCATGCAACACTCACTACCCCTGGGCATAATGGATGAAAAGTAGGCAAAATAAGTGCAGGCCTCAGACACTGCCTCTCTTCAAAATGGCCCCTTACACCCCAAGCCAGTCCACATCAACAGTACACCCCAAAAAAACAGAAAAACAACCAAAAATCACCACAATCCAATGCCATCCAGGATGTTTACATTAAAGAGAGTGAGACCACACTACAGGCACACTCAGTCCATGCACCACTACCCCTGGGCAAAAGGCCACACCAGCAGCCCCAAAAAAACGACAAAAACAACAAAAAACAGCACAATCCCAGCCCATCCATGGCCTCAATGGTGTTTAAATTCAAGAAGACACCCCTCAGAAACACTAGGCCCATGCAACACTCACTACCCCAGGGCATAATGGATGAAAAGTAGGCAAAATAAGTGCAGGCCTCAGACACTGCCTCTCTTCAAAATGGCCCCTTACACCCCAAGCCAGTCCACATCAACAGTACACCCCAAAAAAACAGAAAAACAGCCAAAAATCACCACAATCCAATGCCATCCAGGATGTTTACATTAAAGAGAGTGAGACCACACTACATGCACACTCAGTCCATGCACCACTACCCCTGGGCAAAAGGCCCCACCAGCAGCCCCAAAAAAACGACAAAAAACAATAAAATCAGCACAATCCCAGCCCATCCATGGCCTCAATGGTGTTTAAATTCAAGAAGACACCCCTCAGAAACACTAGGCCCATGCAACACTCACTACCCCTGGGCATAATGGATGAAAAGTAGGCAAAATAAGTGCGGGCCTCAGACACTGCCTCTCTTCAAAATGGCCCCTTACACCCCAAGCCAGTCCACATCAACAGTACACCCCAGAAAAACAGAAAAACAGCCAAAAATCACCACAATCCAATGCCATCCAGGATGTTTACATTAAAGAGAGTGAGACCACACTACATGCACACTCAGTCCATGCACCACTACCCCTGGGCAAAAGGCCCCACCAGCAGCCCCAAAAAAACGACAAAAAACAATAAAATCAGCACAATCCCAGCCCATCCATGGCCTCAATGGTGTTTAAATTCAAGAAGACACCCCTCAGAAACACTAGGCCCATGCAACACTCACTACCCCTGGGCATAATGGATGAAAAGTAGGCAAAATAAGTGCAGGCCTCAGACACTGCCTCTCTTCAAAATGGCCCCTTACACCCCAAGCCAGTCCACATCAACAGTACACCCCAAAAAAACAGAAAAACAGCCAAAAATCACCACAATCCAATGCCATCCAGGATGTTTACATTAAAGAGAGTGAGACCACACTACATGCACACTCAGTCCATGCACCACTACCCCTGGGCAAAAGGCCCCACCAGCAGCCCCAAAAAAACGACAAAAAACAATAAAATCAGCACAATCCCAGCCCATCCATGGCCTCAATGGTGTTTAAATTCAAGAAGACACCCCTCAGAAACACTAGGCCCATGCAACACTCACTACCCCTGGGCATAATGGATGAAAAGTAGGCAAAATAAGTGCAGGCCTCAGACACTGCCTCTCTTCAAAATGGCCCCTTACACCCCAAGCCAGTCCACATCAACAGTACACCCCAAAAAAACAGAAAAACAACCAAAAATCACCACAATCCAATGCCATCCAGGATGTTTACATTAAAGAGAGTGAGACCACACTACAGGCACACTCAGTCCATGCACCACTACCCCTGGGCAAAAGGCCACACCAGCAGCCCCCAAAAAACGACAAAAACAACAAAAAACAGCACAATCCCAGCCCATCCATGGCCTCAATGGTGTTTAAATTCAAGAAGACACCCCTCAGAAACACTAGGCCCATGCAACACTCACTACCCCAGGGCATAATGGATGAAAAGTAGGCAAAATAAGTGCAGGCCTCAGACACTGCCTCTCTTCAAAATGGCCCCTTACACCCCAAGCCAGTCCACATCAACAGTACACCCCAAAAAAACAGAAAAACAGCCAAAAATCACCACAATCCAATGCCATCCAGGATGTTTACATTAAAGAGAGTGAGACCACACTACATGCACACTCAGTCCATGCACCACTACCCCTGGGCAAAAGGCCCCACCAGCAGCCCCAAAAAAACGACAAAAAACAATAAAATCAGCACAATCCCAGCCCATCCATGGCCTCAATGGTGTTTAAATTCAAGAAGACACCCCTCAGAAACACTAGGCCCATGCAACACTCACTACCCCTGGGCATAATGGATGAAAAGTAGGCAAAATAAGTGCAGGCCTCAGACACTGCCTCTCTTCAAAATGGCCCCTTACACCCCAAGCCAGTCCACATCAACAGTACACCCCAAAAAAACAGAAAAACAGCCAACAATCACCACAATCCAATGCCATCCAGGATGTTTACATTAAAGAGAGTGAGACCACACTACATGCACACTCAGTCCATGCACCACTACCCCTGGGCAAAAGGCCCCACCAGCAGCCCCAAAAAAACGACAAAAAACAATAAAATCAGCACAATCCCAGCCCATCCATGGCCTCAATGGTGTTTAAATTCAAGAAGACACCCCTCAGAAACACTAGGCCCATGCAACACTCACTACTCCTGGGCATAATGGATGAAAAGTAGGCAAAATAAGTGCAGGCCTCAGACACTGCCTCTCTTCAAAATGGCCCCTTACACTCCAAGCCAGTCCACATCAACAGTACACCCCAAAAAAACAGAAAAACAGCCAAAAATCACCACAATCCAATGCCATCCAGGATGTTTACATTAAAGAGAGTGAGACCACACTACAGGCACACTCAGTCCATGCACCACTACCCCTGGGCAAAAGGCCACACCAGCAGCCCCAAAAAAATGACAAAAACAACAAAAAACAGCACAATCCCAGTCCATCCATGGCCTCAATGGTGTTTAAATTCAAGAGGACACCCCACAGAAAGACTAGGCCCATGCAAGTCACCACCCCTGGGCAAAGGGCCCCACCAGCAGCCCCAAAAAAACGACAAAAACAATAAAATCAGCACAATCCCAGCCCATCCATGGCCTCAATGGTGTTTAAATTCAAGAAGACACCCCTCAGAAACACTAGGCCCATGCAACACTCACTACCCCTGGGCATAATGGATGAAAAGTAGGCAAAATAAGTGCAGGCCTCAGACACTGCCTCTCTTCAAAATGGCCCCTTACACCCCAAGCACATGTTGCCTGTACCAGCCAGCACTCAAGATGGCCACCACCACCACCCACATGGCCAGTCCACATCAACAGTACACCCCCAAAAAACAGAAAACCAGCCAGAAATCACCACAATCCAATGCCATCCATGATGTTTACATTAAAGAGAGTGAGACCACACCACAGGCACACTCAGTCCATGCACCACCACCCCTGGGCAAAAGGCCACACCAGCAGCCCCCAAAAAACGACAAAAAACAATAAAATCAGCACAATCCCAGCCCATCCATGGCCTCAATGATGTTTAAATTCAAGAAGACACCCCACAGAAAGACTAGGCCCATGCAACACTCACCACCCCTGGGCAAAGGGCCACACCAGCAGGCCCAAAAAAACGACAAAAATCAGCACAATCCCAGCCCATCCATGGCCTCAATGGTGTTTAAATTCAAGAAGACACCCCTCAGAAACACTAGGCCCATGCAACACTCACTACCCCTGGGCATAATGAATGAAAAGTAGGCAAAATAAGTGCAGGCCTCAGACACTGCCTCTCTTCAAAATGGCCCCTTACACCCCAAGCCAGTCCACATCAACAGTACACCCCAAAAAAACAGGAAAACAGCCAAAAATCACCACAATCCAATGCCATCCAGGATGTTTACATTAAAGAGAGTGAGACCACACTACAGGCACACTCAGTCCATGCACCACTACCCCTGGGCAAAAGGCCACACCAGCAGCCCCAAAAAAATGACAAAAACAACAAAAAACAGCACAATCCCAGCCCATCCATGGCCTCAATGGTGTTTAAATTCAAGAGGACACCCCACAGAAAGACTAGGCCCATGCAAGTCACCACCCCTGGGCAAAGGGCCCCACCAGCAGCCCCAAAAAAACGACAAAAACAATAAAATCAGCACAATCCCAGCCCATCCATGGCCTCAATGGTGTTTAAATTCAAGAAGACACCCCTCAGAAACACTAGGCCCATGCAACACTCACTACCCCTGGGCATAATGGATGAAAAGTAGGCAAAATAACTGCAGGCCTCAGACACTGCCTCTCTTCAAAATGGCCCCTTACACCCCAAGCACATGTTGCCTGTACCAGCCAGCACTCAAGATGGCCACCACCACCACCCACATGGCCAGTCCACATCAACAGTACACCCCCAAAAAACAGAAAACCAGCCAGAAATCACCACAATCCAATGCCATCCATGATGTTTACATTAAAGAGAGTGAGACCACACCACAGACACACTCAGTCCATGCACCACCACCCCTGGGCAAAAGGCCACACCAGCAGCCCCAAAAAAACGACAAAAAACAATAAAATCAGCACAATCCCAGCCCATCCATGGCCTCAATGATGTTTAAATTCAAGAAGACACCCCACAGAAAGACTAGGCCCATGCAACACTCACCACCCCTGGGCAAAGGGCCACACCAGCAGGCCCAAAAAAACGACAAAAATCAGCACAATCCCAGCCCATCCATGGCCTCCATGGTGTTTAAATTCAACAAAACAGTTGTATCATGCACCCCTAACCAACCCTGGTCCTACTGGATACTGTGGCTACCCACAATATAATTTATTTAATGCTCTGAAAAAGTTCCAAAATTGTACTGGCAGCAACTGTAATGCCCCAAACAAACTTACTTGTGAAAGTTGATTTCTAATCCAAAAGTGATCCAAAGACAGTCAAAAAGGCCTCAAATCCAAATATCCAGCAGCACCCACAAAAAGTAATCCTTCCAGCTCCAGATCCAAATGAAAGTGACCAGGAGATGGACAAAGCACTGGGAGGAGCCTGCTGGACAGGAACAGGAAGTTGGAGACTGTGGGGCACTTCCTTCCTCCCCCCCCAAAAATGGACTCCTTGCAAAAAAAAAGGCCATGCAAATGTCAACCTGAGGAGTGATTCTGATAAAAACCATAATTTTCTGAAGGTTTATCCTGTTTGCTGGTGATTTTCTTGTGCAGAATTGCAAAATCTCTATTTCGCGAGTGCGAGATTGTTCCTTTCCGCCGCAACTACGTGTTCGCAATTGCGAACTCTCGCGAGGTGTGCTGTGCAAGGTGGCAAGCCGCGATTACGTATTCGCGGGCGCCAAACTCCCGCGGGATCACGCAGCAAGATCTAAAATGGCGCGGCACTAGAAAAATATGATCGAGAAAAACAACTCGGCAAGCGCTTAATGACGGAAAGTGAACGCCGTGCACCACGCCGCGCGCCGCAACCAAGCAAAAAATCCACCGCGAGCGATTCACGGATTTTCGACAAATTCGCGAGAGTTCGCGGATTGCGAATTTGCCGAAAATCCGAAAAATCCGCGAGCGGAGCGGATTTTACGCCCATGCTTATCTGTGCACATATGTTGCACACACACACGCCCTAAGGGCATGTGTGTGCGCAACATGAAACTTTGAAAATGCACAAAAGTGCATTTTTCAAAGTTTTTGCAAATTACCATGAAGTTCAACTTCATGGTAATTTGCTACTCCTATTAGCGAAATCGCTAAATTTTTTACTTTGATGCATTGCATTTAAGGAATCTCAATTTGGGATTCCTAAATGCAATTGCAAATTAAGGAATCTCATTTGATGCATCCCAAATGCAAAAATACCGGTCGATTCTGAGAATCTGCCCGTTTGCGACCGGTTTTTAGGTTGAGGCATGTGGCTGATAGTCTTTAACTGCTTGATCAACATCCATATCCCTAGAAAGCCACAAAAATGACAACTTTATACTGCTCTTGGTCATGTTGGCAGACAAATGAACGCCATGAGCTCTAACTATGATAGAATGTCTTAAGGTAAAAGAGGAAACAAACTTGTCCACCCTTCACAACAGACCATCTTCCACTGACAATTCGTCAGCAATCTTGAGAAATGTTTTGGAATCAAAATGTAGATTCCTTTCCTCTGAACAACCTGATTCTACATACTTCATGACCAAGCCCAATAAAGTATTTTCTTTCAGTTCCTTGAGCCAATCCTGCTCAATAAAAGCACCCAACTAGGGTAAATCCACAGATGCTGCTATACAATCATCCATGTTGTCCTCAAACCCCAATTCTTTATTCTCCTCCATAAACTCAGATGAGTATGAAAGGTAATCAGCGCATCCTTGGTTCCCGCCTAGGATATACTCAGGTATAAAATCAAATTGTAACAGCTTAGCCTAAAGCCTAGCAATGCGCGGAGTAAAACCCTTGACATTCATCCCACTCAAAATGCATCACGAAACGTCTACTCCACATATAGTTCCGAAATGTCATGATTGCCTACAAGCAATCCAAAAGCTCTTTTTCAATTACTGAGTACTGTTTTTCAGCACCAGTCCACACTCAGGATGCATATCCACTGCTCTTACCCTGAGAATCCTTCAACTGGCTGAGAACTGCACCCAACCCAACATTACTAGCATACACCGTCCAAACACACTGGAGTGCAGGGTTAACATTTTTCAACACCTTTGCAGACGGTAATTGCTTTTTCACCCATTTGAAAAACATTTGGCAGTGCACCATTCAAATGCAACACCTCTCCTTAACATAGAGGACAAAGGTCTCAGCTTGCTTGCATAATTTTGAATGAATCTAGAATAAAACTCGCACAAGCCAAGAAATGACTTTAGACCTACTTTGTCCACTGGTGGCTTGGCTTAAATGATATTCTTAACTGGACTAGGTTTAGATTCAATTTCTTGACTTGTTACACAATGCCTCAAATATTCCACTTTGTCAGTGAGGAAAACTCACTTGTCTCTTCTGAGTACAACTCATAGAGTCTGGAATCTTTTCAAGACTTCATCTAAAATCCTGTCATGAGTGTGTCTATAATGGGCATAAATTAAGACACTGTCATTAAAGATTGATAGACCCTGTGTCCCTTGAGCATGTTGGTCATTACTCTATGAAAAACAGAGACCGCGGAAGCTAACCCAAAACGCATACAGCAATACTGAGATCTCCCAAAAAAGGGAAACAAATCAGGTGTTTCGAATCTGTGTGACCCTGTTGTTGCCGTACTCATCAGCGTTTAAACTAGAGAGAATGCCTACATAAACATATGCTGTGTGTGTCAGCTTCAGAATTTTTTTTTTTTTAATTTATTGAATTTTAGATAAACAAGAGACATGGCATTCAGATAGTACGTACCCTCCCCCCGAACGAACACACAATGCGCATCAAGTCAAGTCGTGTATAACTAGAGGGAAAAAGGAGGTACTAAAGAACAGGTCGCCCTCCTAGGACGTCATAAGAAAAAGTGCGAGCCCACATTCCTGGGTTCAAAGACCTGTCTTGAATGGTGGCTGTTCACAAAAATTATAAGTGGAGCCAAAAATAAAAAGAAAGAAAAATTAATTTTTTAGTCCCCTCACTCACCGGAGTTTCCTCACGGTGACATGCTTCATCATTGGGGCCATCCCAGTTCTCTACGAAAACGGGCGTGCTGCGACTTGCGAACTACATAGGAGCACTTAGTTGTGAAGGACTATGTGTGGTGCAAAAAAGTGTAGTAGAGTGGAGTGGGTGAAAGTGAATTAAAAATACCGTGCTAGTGGGCCTCAATATTTTATTCTGCTCCTAGTTTGGTATAATAAAAATGCGGTTATACTGTAATCCGACCAACTATGAAGGTGGGGGTCAGTATATGGTCAACATGTTTCACGCTACCACTGGCGTTTCTTCAGGACCATACAGGGACCAGCCCTGTATATGCCATTCCTAAATAACCTCAAGTAAAGGTTAGGATATAATTAATGAAAAAAGGAAGAAATTGTAATTGTAAACGCTGCTCAATACAAAAACATGCGTGGCTCAAAATACATACGCTGTTGCTTACTGGCGTATGTTTAACTCATTGATGAACCTGTAAGAAATGAGACAAAGTTTAGGGCACCTTACCCCTTTCTCAAAGAGATCGGGTACATGTATGTCCTTCATGCCGCACATTTAGAATATATATATAAATATATACATATTAATGGTGCAATGTGCCCCATATCGGTGCGTGCAGGCTCTCAGGTCCGGTGCATGGTAAACATAATACACACAGAGTGATTGTGGCATGAGTTCACACACAAACAAGACACACGACTTATTATGACAAAGACGATAAACATACACTACAGATAACATAAAACCAAAACGAGGCGGGATTAATAAGAAATGCGGTTTGTTTTTTCGAAAACTAACCGCATTTTTTATTAATCCCGCCTTTGCAGCATTGCTTCCATAGAAGCGACACCGCCCCCCCTAGAGACCATGATGTGCTATTAGGCACCCACAAATGTAAATATTGAGATTCGTGTTTATATATATATTCTAAACGTGCGGCATGAAGGACATACATGTACCCGATCTCTTTGAGAAAGGGGTAAGGTGCCCTAGACTTTGTCTCATTTCGTACAGGTTCATCAATGAGTTAAACATACGCCAGTAAGCAACAGCGTATGTATTTTGAGCCACGCATGTTTTTGTATTGAGCAGCGTTTACAATTACAATTTCTTCCTTTTTTCATTAATTCTATCCTAACCTTTCCTTTAGGTTATTTAGGAGTGGCATATACAGGGCTGGTCCTTGTATGGTCCTGAAGAAACGCCAGGGGTAGCGTGAAACATGTTGACCATATACTGACCCCACCTTCATAATTGGTCGGATTACAGTATAACCCCATTTTTAATATACCAAACTAGGAGCAGAATAAAATATTGAGGCCCACTAGCACGGTATTTTTAATTCACTTTCACTCACTCCACTCTACTACACTTTTTTGCACCACACATAGTCCTTCACAACTAAGTGCTCCTACGTAGTTCGCAAGTCGCAGCACGCCCGTTTTCGTAGAGAACTGGGATGGCCCCAATGATGAAGCATGTCACCGTGAGGAAACTTCGATGAGTGAGTGGACTAAAGAAAGAAATTTTTCTTTCTTTTTATTTTTGGCTCCACTTATAATTTTTGTGAACAGCCACCATTCAAGACAGGTCTTTGAACCCAGGAATGTGGGCTCGCACTTTTTCTGACGACGTCCTAGGAGGGCGACCTGTTCTTTAGTACCTCCTTTTTCCCTCTAGTTATACATGTTCATAGCAGTCCTTAGGCTGCGGGAATCTAATTCAACAGGATTTTGTCAAAAAATCACGTTATTTCAGTGACAAAGATTGAAACACGTTTCACTACTTAACCTAAAATAATCTCCTTAAAACATGGCAGAAATCACGGGCCTATCATTCTCGGAAGAAGAGGTGGAAAGGATAATGGCCTCAATTTTACCGCACACAGGGGCCCCAAGTAGAGACAATGGCGATGCAACTCAGTGTTGGGACGAACTAACAGAATTGAAGAGAACACAAATAAAGACCTTAGTCCACGGGGTGATGATGGCAGAATATCTCAAAATCAGTGCAGCACCAAGGGGTCTTATCGTAAGGAATTAACCTTTTATTTTCCAACAGGACACAATTCAAAAAAGACTGGTCACTTATATCGTGGCACTGTACCAGAGATTGGTTGGTGCTAATAATTAAAACAGCTGCATGCCTCTCGGATACATTGAAAGATGAAATTCACACCTTAGAGGTTCGCCTAAAATCCTTCCAGGCTCCAGCAGATCTAAAACAGAGACTTGATGAATTAAATAAGAGCATGACAGATTTTGAGATAAGCTTAAAGGACACAAAGTATATAAAACTGTCAAAGGATCGGAAGTCCTTCTCGCACGAGAAAGTATATCCATACATAAGGGATGATTACAAACCAAGCAGTAGGAACTCCGGATCCAATAGAGACAGCGATGGATCAGATACTGGATCTGACAACTCCAATCCCACTAACAATTACAACTACTCAACGAATAGAAGACCAAGGAGAGGTAGAGGAAACTCTGGGAGATATCGAGGGAATCAAGCCCCAATGTGGCCCCCTTATCATGCACCCTACGGCCCACCTCCTCCGCCATTCTACTATGGGCCTCAACAGTTTCCCCCAATGTATCCTCAACAGCCATTCCAGAATTGGAACTCGAACCAAGGGAACCAAGAGAACCAAGGTCGACCTTTTTTAGGAGGGGGCCAACCAGCACAACGAGCAAAAAACAAGACAGGACAACAATTGCAGTGGGCCCAACCATTGGAAACCACAGGACGCCACACACGCAGCAAGGGCCCACCGGAACCAACGACGAGCAACCAATAGGCCTAGAGGTCAATCTGTCTACCATGACCCTCTCAAAGGTACAAACGGATGTACTAAATAAAGGTTTAGGGTTTGTCCCTACCCCTCACACTGATAAATTCAAACTCTGTTGGGAACTTAAAGAATTCCTTAGGAAATTAAAACTCCAGATCTTTTTCAAAGACAAAGAACCCGCAAATCCAAATAACAGCGATACAGGACTGAAGAAAAAATCAACCTTTGTTCCACCAACACACAGCTTACCGGTGGAGCTTTTGGCGTTTGAAAAAGCAATCATGAAAGAGGTGAAGGACCTGGACCCTAGTTCAATCAGGGTATTCCAGAACACAAGCAAACTTGAGTTACAAGCAATACAGGAACTATCCAAGAATGACAAAATAACCATAAAACCAGCTGACAAAGGAGGGGCAATTGTGCTGCAGGACTCTGAAGACTATAGACAGGAATGTCTACGCCTCCTTGCAGACACCAGGAACTACATCATTATAAAAGAAGATCCTACGGAACGCCTACGGATATGCATTGCACATCTAATTGAAGAGAGTATGGTGAATGATTGGATAGACAAGAAAGAATCAGAATTCCTAGTGAATACAAGACCTACGATCCCATACTTTTATACAATCCCAAAAATCCACAAGCGTTTGGATAATCCACCTGGGAGGCCAATAGTCTCCGGAATAGGGTCTATTTTGGAACCCTTGTCAAAGTACGCGGATGCGTTCTTGCGTCCAATTGTACGAAAGGCAGACACCTATCTAAGAAACACTAAGGATGTACTATGTCTACTAAAGGACCAACATTTCGACCCCACGTCTAGCATCTTAATTAGCCTAGATGTGGAGAGTCTTTATACAAGTTTGCCACACAAAGAAACACTGGAAATACTGGATGAAGTCCTTTTTGGAGATAATTGGACATATCTTACGCCGAGGCGTGTAGTCCTCGAATGTTGCCGCCTAGCCCTCACTGAAAATGTCTTCCGTTTTGAAGAGACACTATACCGCCAACAACACGGGACCAGTATGGCAGTACATTCGCGCCGAGCGTGGCCGGGTTGTACGTACACTAATTAGAGAAGAAGAAGATCCTCAACATGAACAACCCATACATGAACCAGATAACACTATGGAAACGTTACATTGACGATATCCTGCTGATCTGGGACGGAAACGAAGAAGAAGCTCAGAATTTCTGCTCTTGGCTCAACGAGCAAGATTTGTTCCTCTAGTTCACGAATACCATGAGTAGATCACACCTGGTGTTCTTGGACCTAAACATCTGGGCAAATGATGGGATCTTAAAAACAACAACTCACCATAAACCCACTGCGAGGAACTGTTTACTAACTTACAACAGTTTCCACCCAAGACACCTAAAACAGAATCTCCCGTTTGGACAATTCCTACGGTTGAGAAGAAACTGTACCAATAAATCGGATTATCACACACAAGCTGAAGAATTGAGCAAAAAATTGAGAGAAAGAAACTACCCTAAAAAACTGATAAAGGATGAACAAGTGGGCGAGTAACAACAACAGGGATGCCCTCTTAGAACCCAAGGTGAGGAATACATTGACAAATAACAGACCCATCTGCATCACCACCTTTGACAAGGTGTCTGACCAAGTCACGAAAATAGTGAAGAAACATTGGCCTATTCTGAACAGCGGCGACCTAAGCATACCCACACCTATGTTCAGCCATCGCAGAGGAATGAATCTGAAAAACTACCTGGTGCATACTCGCCCAAGATCTATTGAAACCATCAACAGGTTGCAGCCACTACTAAACGGCCACTACCCGTGTAATAATTGTAGTGTCTGCCATTTAACATCAGTTACGAAGTCAGTAACCTTCAACAACAATACAACATGGCAGCTTAGGCATTTTTCAAATTGCAATACATGCGGAGTAATTTATCTGATCACCTGTACCTGCAATTTACACTATGTGGGTATGACCTCAAGAAAGGTCAGTTCCCGCATTGTGGAGCACAGAAGTAACATTTGCTGCAAAAAAGAGCCACGACACGCATGACCAACCACTTCATTGAAAAAAAAACACACACCTAATGACCTAAAATGGGTGGTTCTGGAATGCATCAAAAACAAAGAAAACCTTGAGAGAAGCCTGCACGAACGTGAACAACATTGGGTCTTTAAACTTCAAACTGATATACATGGGTTAAACGATGACATACCCTGGGGTGCGTTCAACCACTAAATATGTAATCTGAATAGACACCAAGTACTTTTTTACTTTTTAAGAAATCACTACCTTTACCCAGTTAAACAGCACCAATATGAATACCTTAGGTCTAGTTATGCCCTTTCACTTTGCCCAGCCACAGCAGGTAAAGGCATTAACTGCGGTTGAAATTTTTATCATAGCCCCTGCTGCACACTGCTAAAATCAATGCCTTACTGGAGTAAATTTTGTATTAAGGCTTTTTTTCCCTCGAGTCACCTCACAAAGTAATGAGGCTGTTTTTTCAAAACATTCTGTAAACAAACCCAAACACTTTTGTATTCAGATACTTTGCCTGTGAATCTCTGCCCTACAATGATTCACTCATGTTTTTAAAAAAATCTCCTGAAAACCATCGTTTAACTTGAATATAAACGAAACTACACCCGTTTTTTTCTTTTTCTGTTTCTAAATTACGAAACTTTATCGACACGGGGAATTACATCGTCCTAAAATGGCCCCCGAGATTAAGCGGTCTAGTTTTTTCTATCCCAAACCCGGAAATGAAGGAAACAAAAGCAAGCCCCGCCGATCGCACTCTAAGATGCGGTCCGGCGGGGAAGCAGCTAGGTAATACCACGCGGTGTTGCAGTTCAGGAAGTAAGTGTACCATCCCTTTTCCTTCGGTTATTTCAGTGGAAATGATTGAGCAAGGCTTCAAAACTCGGCCCGTTCGATACAAACAAACTTTGTTTTTTCGAAAACTAACCGCATTTCTTATTAATCCCGCCTTTGCAGCATTGCTTCCATAGAGGCGACACCGCCCCCCCTAGAGACCATGATGTGCTATTAGGCACCCACAAATGTAAATATTGAGATTCGTTTTGGTTTTATGTTATCTGTAGTGTATGTTTATCATCTTTGTCACAATAAGTCGTGTGTCTTGTTTGTGTGTGAATTCACGCCACAATCACCCTGTGTGTATTATGTTTACCATGCACTGGACCTGAGAGCCTGCACGCACCGATATGGGGCACATTGCACCATTAATATGTATATATTTATATATATATATTCTAAACGTGCGGCATGAAGAACATACATGTACCCGATCTCTTTGAGAAAGGGGTAAGGTGCCCTAAACTTTGTCTCATTTCTTACAGGTTCATCAATGAGTTAAACATACGCCAGTAAGCAACAGCGTATGTATTTTGAGCCACGCATGTTTTTGTATTGAGCAGCGTTTACAATTACAATTTCTTCCTTTTTTCATTAATTATATCCTAACCTTTACTTTAGGTTATTTAGGAGTGGCATATACAGGGCTAGTCCCTGTATGGTCCTGAAGAAACGCCAGGGGTAGCGTGAAACATGTTGACCATATACTGACCCCACCTTCATAGTTGGTCCGATTACAGTATAACCCCATTTTTAATATACCAAACTAGGAGCAGAATAAAATATTGAGGCCCACTAGCACGGTATTTTTAATTCACTTTCACCCACTCCATTCTACTACACTTTTTTGCACCACACATAGTCCTTCACAACTAAGTGCTCCTACGTAGTTTGCAAGTCGCAGCACGCCCCTTTTCGTAGAGAACTGGGATGGCCCCAATGATGAAGCATGTCACCGTGAGGAAACTCCGGTGAGTGAGGGGACTAAAGAAAGAAATTTTTCTTTCTTTTTATTTTTGGCTCCACTTATAATTTTTGTGAACAGCCACTATTCAAGACAGGTCTTTGAACCCAGAAATGTGGGCTCGCACTTTTTCTGATGACATCAAGTCAAGTCCACAGTTAACAAAGTTCGTCCATACTCGAAACACAGCCTTAGGGCCAACAACCCGGATCCGGGCAGGCGGCGAGCAACATCATATCGTAAGGTGGACTATACAGCAAAGAGAAAATGTACTGCCCAAGGCATACCCCTCCGGCCTCCCACGTGTAATTAGCCCTCCCTCCTCCCACAATCCCCCATACCCGCAACTTTGATGGACATAGCTGGTCCCCCGGATCCCCAGCTCAGACATAGACAAAAGATCTGTAGTATGGTTTATATTTGAATGTTTTGTCATCTGAGAATTCCTCATGGAATTCTCATGATTCATTCCTTTTAGAATGTATTCTGTACTATATTCTCTGCTTGCTCTGTGTATCTTTAAAATGTTGTTTGTTATGGTACATCTTGAAAGATCAGTTATGAACAGTCGTTCTGCTGATCTTCAAGAAGGTGGATGCTCCAATAAATACCTCTTCTCTACAATTTGGATTTGTCTGCTTGACCTTCCTTGAGAACCCTTACTACATATTGGCGACCTTTGGGATTTCATTATCTGTCTGTTTGGAGCATCTACAGATCGTTTTTGGAAGTTTTTAATCAATTTTAAGAAGATAAACTTCCTTGCAGTGCACTCAGAAAACTATTCCAGCAACGGATTGTTTCAAACTACTCTCATCTGTGAATAAGATTCATTTACTTTTTGACCAATACTGCCATCTTCTGGAGAAGAATCTGCAGTTTGTCAAAAGAAATATTACATCTTTTGAATGCCTCGGTTAATTAACTCGTAATACCATCTCAGCTTTTCGCTTTATTTGTATCGAGTTACCGGATTGGCATTACAACTCATGGTTCCGTTGTGATATTTGGAATATTACTATGGCGAAAATCGTCTGACAGCAATCAGATTGGCAATCAGACTCTGCGATATTTGGATTACTTCACACTCGTGATGATCGTCTGACAGCAACCGATTCGACCTTGGATCGTGAAATCAGACATTGGCCACAAACTTTCTCCTTGCATCTTTATCCTTGTGTACATTTAAAAGTAGAACATACCGTATTCCCTGCTCGTCAAAGTTCTGGAATCGGGAATCGGTCATCTGTTCAACGCTCAATCTACGTGTCTGCCGTGTCGCGGTGACACGCACACCTTACCTTTGACATTCCTTGTTAAGCGTTATAACGTGGTGTCGTCATCACGTTTTGGCAGCCATTTTGTTTATTGAGATTGTTGCTTAGAAACTTAAAGAAAGATCGTACGAGTGTTTTGCTTGCTGTTTGTCACTAATTAACCTCGTTTTTATTGAAGAAATGTTTATCGGGTAATCTTGCATGTTATTTTAAGTAACAGTTACCACTGTTATTTATATTTTTAATTGTTTACAATGAGTACTGTGTGTGGAACACCTCCTCCTCCTTTTTATTCGAGGTCCCAATCAGCCTAGTATGAAATGGGAAAAATGGTACAGATTATTTGACCATTATTTATTAGCGATTGATGGAGCTAGTTTTACTGCTTCAAGAAAATTAGCTATTTTATTAAATACTTTAGGGGCTCATGCTGAGGATGTATTTATTCACTTACCTGTGTCTTCTACTCCTACTGGTATGGACAGTGGGGATTATGATTGTTTTACAGAAGCTATTGATAGACTTAAAAAAAGATTTATTGAACAGCCTCATATAGTTATGGAAAGATATAATTTTTATACTAGACATCAATTACTTAATGAGCCTGTTGACACTTACGTTGAATGTCTTAGAGTGTTAGCTGCTGATTGTGATTTTGGAGATCAAGTTGATAAGTACATTAGAGATCAACTTATCATTCATTGTTCAAATAAAAAGATTCAAGAACAGTTATTAAGACAACGCAATCCAACTTTAGAGGAAACAATAAGAATTGCTAAAAGTGTAGAACGGTCCATTACTTCCTTTAACACTATCAATGTGGATAAGATCACTTCTGGTATTGCGGCTGTTAATGTAAAAGATTCAAGTTCTCAATTAGTTTCTAAAGGCAAAACTGCTTTTAAACAGTCTTATGCTCAAAGTAATGTGAAATCATTTAGTAATTCTAAGAAAATCTTTTGTAATCGTTGTGGTTCAAAAACACATAATTTTCAATTTAAACAGTGCCCAGCTAGAGGTAAAGAATGTTTTAAGTGTAAAAAAATCGGCCATTTCGGAACATATTGTTTATCTAATAAGAGAATTGCTATGATTTCTGAATGCGAAGATCAAGAAGAAACGCCTTCAGAAATCTTTTCTGATAACGAGATTCTTGTTGTCACTGAAATTCATACTTTGGGACAAGTTATTACCAATGATTGTAATGTTGACTCTGAACCTTATATTCCTCCTTTATGTACCATATCAGTAGAGGGCAAGGATATTGAGGTTATGGCAGACTCTGGGTCTCCTTATACAATTATTTCTGATTCTTTTTTTTTTAAGTCTTGGGACAACAAACCTTTACTTCCAAATGACATTCGTGTTTTTGGATTAGGTGGGAAGGAAATTCAAATGTTAGGGTATTTTGTTTCCGACATTATTTTTAGACATAAAACTATTTGTGGAAAAGTTTATGTTGCAGTAGATGGCTTACAAGTACTTGGTTGGAAGCATCAAAGGAAATTTGATATTACTTTGTGTCCAAATGCTAAGAATCAAGTTTGCTTCTTTGAAGATTTGCATGTAAATACTATTGAAAATGCAACTCCCATGTCAGATATTATCACTAAACATTCCAGTATTTTTAAAAAAGAGTTGGGTAAAGTTAAAGGATTTTCACACAAAATTGTACTTAAAAAAAATGCTATACCTTCTAAACATAAATTAAGGAATGTTCCTTTATCTGTCAGAGGTGAATTATCTGATATGATTAAAAAACTATGTGAGGAAGGTGTAATTGAACCTGTAGATGCCTCTGAATGGGTTTCTCCCATTGTTTTAATTAAAAAAAAAAATGGCGAGATTAGAATGTGCACGGATTTGAGGTCTGTAAATAAACAGATTGTTACAGAATGTTATCCGTTGCCCAAAATACAGGATTTATTGACAAAATTAGATGGGGCAAAATTTTTTAGTAGCATAGATTTGAAATCTGCTTACCATCAAGTAGAACTTACAGAAGACTCACGAAACATAATAACTTTTATTAATCCTGATGGCACATTTAGATATATTAGGATGCCATTTGGGCTTTCATCTGCAGCCTCTGTATTTCAGAAATTGATGAATTCTTTATTTAAGGACATTAGTAATGTCATGGCTTTTCAAGATGATATCTTGGTGTTTTCTGTTTCGCTTGAACAACACAAAGACATTCTGGATAAAGTTTTGTTTATTTTGAATGAAAGAGGTATGACTATTCGTTTGGATAAATGTACGTTTTTTGTATCTGAAGTTGAATATTTGGGACACATGATAAATTCACAAGGTATTTTTCCTAAAAACGACCTACTTGCTTCCATCAAAAATATGGCTGAACCTAAAGATAAGGATCAATTAAAATCGTTCTTAGGTTTGTGTGAATATTATTCGAGATTTGTTCATAAATTTGCAGATATTGTGTTGCCATTGAGATTACTTCTTAAAAAAGGGTGTAAATATATTTGGACTGATGAACATTCTGCGTCGGTTTCTAAGATCAAATCTGCTATAATTGATTGCAAACCCCTGTCTCCTTTTTCTTCTAATGCGTTGAGTGTGATCACGGTGGATGCGAGTGCTACCGGACTTGGTGCAGTTTTGAGTCAAGTAAAAAATGATAAAGAAGTTACTATTGCTTTTGCGTCCAGACCATTGTCAGTAGCTGAAGTGAAATACTCTACCATTGAAAGAGAAGCTCTAGGATGTTCATGGGCTGTTGAGCATTTTAAGACTTACTTATGGGGAAAGTTTTTTAAGATTAGGACTGATCATAAACCTTTAATTTCTTTGTTATCTAACAATGGTGTTGGTAAGGCGTCTTCTAGGTTGGTCCGTATTTTAGCAAAATTATATGAGTATAATTTTGATATTGTTTACATTCCAGGTTCAGAAAATACCAGAGCAGATTGTTTTTCAAGATTGTTACCAAGTGTCAGTCTTCTTAATCATTCGGAAAGTTTTGATGAGTGTGTTGTAGCATCTGTGGATGATGTTGTTCTTTCCATGTCAGATTTGGTTAAGAAAGATGAGTGGTCCAAAGCTATGGCTTTGGATGATCAGCTTAAGTTAGTCTGTAAATATTTGTTGGATTGTTGGCCAGCTGAAAAATTTCTTTCAAAGGACCTTGCTGTGTTTTGGAAAGTTAGAGATGATTTGACTTGTAATGGAGATTTGGTGTTAAAGGGTGATTATTTTATTCCACCGATTTCTATTAGACAAAAGATTATTTCTATTGCTCATCTTGGTCATTTAGGACAGTCTAGTACTATTAAAAAGATTAGGGACATTTTTTGGTGGCCTTATATGGATGTTCAAATTGTTCAGTTTATCAAAAAATGTTCGGTATGCGCTAATTCTGATAAAGTTTTAAAACCCTTACATTCAAATGTCGTGAAAGTACAGACTCCTAATACTCCATGGAATAAAATTGCAATTGATATTTTAGGTCCATATGAGGGTATCCAAGCTCAAAAAATTTATATTTTTGTAGTTATTGATTACTTTTCAAAATGGGTAGAGTATAAATGGTCCACACAAATTGACTCTAGTTCGGTGATAACATTTTTGAAGGAAATATTTAAGAGAGAGGGGCTACCTTTCACTTTAGTTTCTGATAATGGAACTCAATTTACATCACATTTGTTTGATACTTTTCTTAAAAAAAATAACATTAAGCATTGCAAGACTGCTTTATATTCACCTAGCATGAATGGTCTAGTAGAAAGGTTTAATAGAGTTTTGGTTGAGGGTATACAGTTAGCTATTAAATCTCATGTTGATGTTAAAAATCATGTGGCAGATTTAGTTTGGTCTTATCTGTGTACTCCACATTCTTCTACAAAATTTTCTCCTTTTCTTCTGTTTAAAGGAAGGAATCCTCAACAAGAAATTTCTATTTCTTGGATTGAAAAGACCAAATCAAATGGTGATATGAGTACCATTTATAAAAAGGCTAAGCAAAATCTTGATGTCTCTAATAATACTGTTCATTCAACGCTTAAATCCAAATTACGTGTTGGTGACAAAGTTAAAATTAAACTGCCTATTTTTGTTAAAAAAGGTCAATCAAAATTTTCGGATATTTTTGAAATTTGTAAAGTTGGGAAAACTTCTGTTCTACTGGATAATGGATCCTGGTGGAATATTTCTAAAATTGCAAAGGTTGATCCATCTATTTTTAGAAATCACTTATCTATAGATCCTGATTTTTCAAGTGATACTATTTATGCTAAAAAAATGTTAGTACTGAGACTATACCTGTTGATACTAATATTTCTTTACATGATGATAATATTTTACGTTTTTCAAAGAGACAGAAATTTGTACCGAGGAAATTTGATAATTTTATTTTGTATAAGTAAATACTTCATATTCTTGTTCTCGTTTTGTTTATAAAGGGAGGAGATGTGTAGTATGGTTAGATTAGAATGTTTTGTCATCTGAGAATTCCTCATGGAATTCTCATGATTCATTCCTTTTAGAATGTATTCTGTACTATGTTCTCTGCTTGCTCTGTGTATCTTTAAAATGTTGTTTGTTATGGTACATCTTGAAAGATCAGTTATGAACAGTCGTTCTGCTGATCTTCAAGAAGGTGGATGCTCCAATAAATACCTCTTCTCTACAATTTGGATTTGTCTGCTTGACCTTCCTTGAGAACCCTTACTACAAGATCACGCATTGCACCCCCAGGGCAGATCGCCTAGGGGAGAGGCGCAGAAGAGGCGGCCTCGGCATCATGCCCTGTCGGGGATGCCTCACTTAGTCGGACGGAACTATCTGAGGGAATAGGCGATCCCGCTAAGTCTCCTCCAGTCTCCCCATGAGTGCGCTTAGCAGCGTTGCCACCAATGTATTTCTGGTATAGACCCCAGAAGTTCTTTGGGCGACTCGATGGAGGGAGGAGCTCACTGTAGTTCTCAGACTGTGTGCCGCAATATAACATGTCATGGGCCCAACGCTTGGTGGTGGGTACCGGGCCTCTCATCCAGCAGAGCGCTACTACACGCCTAGCCATCAGCATCCCCATATCTGCTAATCTACCGACAGCAGCTGGCAATTTTCTAGAATGTCCTAACAGCGCCAGCGCTGGGTCAAGGGCCAGGTCAACCTCCGCAATCCTGCTAATCTCAGCAAAAATGGAAACCCAGTATGCCTGCACTCCCAGGCACTGCCATGCCATGTGAAAGAAATCCGCCTGCGACGCGTGGCACCTGTCACACCTGAGACGCGAAGTCCGTACCTGTGGAGCCGCTCCGGGGTGTAGTAAACTCTGTTAAGGTATTTGAAATGAATCAACCTATGTCTCCCATTTAAAGAGATGCGCTTAGTGTTCACGCAGCAGTAGCGGCACATGTTGTCGTCTATGGAGACCTGCAAATCTTTTTGCCATGCTAGACGGGCTGGGGTGAACTGCTGCTCCCTGTGCGACATCGCAGTTTTATATAAGTTGGTCAGCAGCTTGCAGGGCGACTCTGTTTTAATGATATATGAAAGTTCGCGGACCTCAGGCGGTTCAGCCAAATCGTTCCCCAGTAATTCCAAAAGGGCACTGCGAACTCGATGAAATCGAAATTTCAGAAGCGGGGAGGTGTTAGGGCAATCCGCCGCAACCTGGTCCCAGGTTTTGACCTTCTCGTCCTGGAATAGGTCCCCTGCAATGTTAATGTTCAGCTTGTGTAGGGCCTGAACTATGCCTTTCTCTGCTATGGGGGAGAGCCATTGCGCCCATTCCACCGGCATTATAGGTGACTAAAGCAGCGCCCCACCCCGAAGCCGCAGAAGACAACGACACGCGTGATTTGTGTCTGTGATGGAATCCAAGATCCCAGTCCTGCTGTCCATTGGGCCGAAGACAGTCGCCGGGAGCGAACGGGGGGCGGCAAATACCCTTTCCATGCATACGTGGGGGACGTGTCCGTCACCGTGAACCCAAGTGTGCAGATGCGCCGCTTGGGCTGCTCTATAGTAAAGCTCAATGTCAGGGGCACCGAGGCCACCCATGGCGTATGGTAATGTGAGGGTAGTCCACTTCGCTCAGGGTTGTTTGCCCTCCCATGCCAGTTTGATCATAAGTTGCGTCAGTCTCTGAAAGAAGACTTTAGGCAGAACCATTGGTATGGTGGCAAACAGGAACAAGAATCTAGGCAGCACCACCATTTTCATGATCGAAATGCGACCGAGGAGGGAAAGCGGGAGTCTGCACCAAGCATCCATGTCGTCCTCGAGTTTACCAACGGCAACACCGTAGTTTTCTCGGAACAGGGTCTCAGAGTCAGCGCGGAGTCGAACTCCAAGGTACCGGATTGAGTCGGTAGTCCACTGCAGTGGGTATTCCATGTCAAATTACCTGGTATCAGGGGTGAGGGGGAAGGCCAAGTACTTTGCCCAGTTTACTTTAACCCAGAGAGGGCGCCAAAGCGCACCACCTCTCGTAGCATTGATGATGAGTTGTTTTCCGGATCGCGTACATATAGCAAAGTATCGTCAGCGTACATTGAGACAACGATTCTATATGTGGCGAAGCCTATGCCCTCATTGCCGTGGTACTCTCTTAATGCGCAGGCTAGTGGTTCTGCCACCCGTGCATACAGCAGGGGAGAGAGCGGGCACCCCTGTCATGTCCCCCTGCAAATAGGAAGGAGTCTGTGACCAGGTTGCCAAGGCACAGTCTGGCACACGGTCGATAGTACAGTGCTCCTATCATCTGGAGGAACGGATGGCCCAGCCCCATGCGACGCAGCACCAAGCGCATAAAGGGCTACTCCACAGAGTCGAAGGCCTTTTCCATGTCCAGAAATACAGCGATTGCTTTTCGATCTTGCTGCACATGTTGCATGGTGCCTAGAACTGTGCGTATATTGTACATAAGGTTCCTGCTTGGGATAAAGTCAGCTTGCTCTGGAGCAACCAGCAGTGGCACCAAGAGTGCTAGTCGATTGGCCAGTATTTTGGCAAATAGTTTGGTATTGACATTTAACAGAGAGAGGGGTCTGTAGGAGCTGCAATCGTTGTGTGCCTTCCCCGGCTTCAGAATAGTTACTAAGAGTTCCTCCCTCATGGAGTGTGGCATTTTGCCCTCCACGCAGATGTCATCGAACAGCGTCGAGAGATGTGGAAGATGCTGGTCCCGAAATGTTTTATAGAAACCCACTGTGAGGCATCTGCCCAGGGGCGCTGCCCAAGCACATGCCAGCTAATGCCTCAATAATTTCATCCTTCTCAATAGGAAGCATAAGAAACTCCCTGTGCGCGCTGGTGAGCGTGGGAAGATCTATGTGTTCCAAATATTCGAGGATTTCCTCATCTAAATCGCCGCTCTTGGAGGAGTACAAGTCTGAGTAGAAGGCACTAAATAGGTGGGCGATTTCCAGCTCGTCCGTGAGGGTGATACCCTCCCCTGTTCTCATCTCCGTCACCTGTTGCCCTCTTTCCCTTCAACGCTCTAGCTAGTACCGAGCCCGGTCTCCCCTCCTCTCCATACACCCTCGCCGTCGTGTACTTTCCCATATGTTTAACTTCCCTATCCGCCTCCTCGTGGTATTCTGTCAGGAGAGCCTTTATCTCGTCCGCTACCTCTGCGTCTGCCTGACTTAGTTGACGTTTCTCCAGCTGCCCTAACCGCCGTTCCAAGTCTGTCAACCGCTGTCTAATGGATCGGCGAACCCCTGAATGCTTAGTCATCACTATGCCCCGTATGTAGACCTTGAAGGCCTCCCATACCACTTGGAAGTCATCTACCGAGCCAATGTTAGCTTCAAAGAAGACATCAATAGCTTCCGCAATCTCGCCTCGGAACAGGGGGTCAGAAGAGAGTACGGTGGGAACCGCCATGTAAACGGGGGGATGATTCTCCTAGGGGCTTCAAGCACCAAGAGAATCGCCGAGTGGTCCAATAAGGTGCGTGGAAGAACCATACAGTCCCGTATATGACCAATCATGGAGGAGGACATGAGCCAGTAGTCTATTCTGGTGTGAATGTCATGATAAGCGGAATAATGTGTGTATCCCCCCTTCCCTGCTTGTCTCGATCTCCACACGTCCTCCAGGTCAAGTCTGGTGATAACGCTGTGTAGAGTAAGCGCCGCAGCCGCCGGCTTACGTGGGGGACTCGAAGATCTGTCTAGGGTCGGGACCAGCACTAAATTAAAATCCCACCCCATAAGTAGTGTGTAGCATTGTAGTCTGTAGCAATCTCCGCAAGTGACTGATAGAAGTCAGGGGAGTCATAATTTGGTCCATAAACATTAACCCCTTCGACGCTCATGACGAGCCCAGCTCGTCATGGAGTTTCCATTGACTTCAATGGAAATTACATGCAAAGCCATGAAACACCTTAGCATCCAAGTGGTTAAGTACTACGAGGTCTAGCCCCAAGCCTACACACCTCGAGACAACATAACGGCCAGCCGTGTCTGCTCTCAGGAGCGTCTGCGTAAGTTTGAATTTAGGGTTGACCCAAGTTAACACTCCTCTGGAATGGGAGGTGAATCCTGATACAGCACTATTGCCCTCAAGCCCCCTACTGAGCAGTATTCTGCTTGTGGCCAGGAGGTGAGTCTCCTGGAGGAGCGCGATATCAATGTGCTGATGCTGTAAATAACTCAACAGCTTCCTCACCTTACGATGGTCATTGAGCCGCCGGACATTCCACGTAAGTGCCCTAATCATGGCAGAGGATCGGGCAGTGCCTGGATCAGCGGTGCCCGACATGAAACCCAATCTTGAGCTCCCTGCAGTGTAGAACCTTGTGTGTGTTTACCGTAACCTGTGTGCGCCAAAACCCAAACTCAACCCTCCCTCCCCCTCCCAATTCCAACTCAGAACTTCCCCTGCCCCCCACCCACAGTGGACCACACCCAACCTCGCCCAGCCGAACACTCTACTACCCACCCCCACCCAACCCAAATCACAAACATCAGGACTTCCTGGAGGTCAACAAGGTGCATTGCACGTGGGGGGCCAAGGTTATCATACAACCCGTGTGTGGTGCAGAAGCACCAAAAACAAGACTCTCAGTTTCAGCTCCTCAGTGTAGTACATCTTATGCACCAGTTGCAGTCTCGCTATACAGGCCGGCATGCATACATAACATCCTCTAAAGTGTCCCCTCATCTAGCTTATATCGCCCCCCCCGGCACATGTCCTGGAGCTGCCACATACTGTCCCACGGTTCATGCCCTCTGAACCGTAAGATCATGTCAGCAGTGCTTATGTCTGCAATCGGGACATCACAGTCTCAATCGACGTGGTTGGTACTGTGGGCCTCATAGACCCCTGCATACGCCCCTTCAAACAACGTACAGAATGTCAAACCAGTCTGAAGATTGCCCTCCAGGCTGGCGTCACCCTTTGTAGAGCTTCATGCTGTCAGTGTCCACTAGGGGTAGATACAAAGGCGGACTTCATTCCTGCTCGTCAAGCTGGCTACTTTCATTATCTCCATGCGAAGGGCTGACCCCGTCCTTCCGACGCTCCTTCATCCATCCTTTGAGTGCTTGCTGTAGAGCTCTCGGATCAGTAAATAGGTGCGAGTGACCCTGTCGATTGACCCGCAGTTTTGCAGGATATAACATCGCATAGCCCAGCCCCAAATCTCTGAGCTGACGTTTGAACGGAGCAAAGTGTTTGCGGGCTTCCTGCACCCTAGCAGTGAAATCAGGGTAGAGTGATATCTCAGAGCCCTCAAATCGTAGCGTTTGCTTTTCTCTGGCAGTTTTGAACGCAGCATCTCTGTCTCTATAGTTGAGAAGCTTAGCAATAATAGGGCACGGCGGTGCTCAAGGTCGCGGGCGAGGGCTCAGCGAACAATGCGCTCGCTCCACAACAAACATCGGGGAGAAGACCTCCTTGTCGAGGAGCGTGACCAACAGTTTTTCCACAAATTTCTCCATGTTGTCCGTTGACATCGTTTCTGGCAGGCCCGTGATTCGCAGATTACATCGGTGTGAATGTGCCTCCAAGTCCTCAGTTTTCTCCTGCAGGGCTAGCATCATTTTCTCGACCTTTTTGTGATCAACGTCAAGCTCGGTTTGGGCCTCCTCCACCTCCGTGAGCCTCCTCTCCGAGATATCGAGCCTCTCTGCGTACTTGTCAATGCGCTCCGCCATCCTATCCACCCTGTAGGTGAGGGCGTCGATCTTTGCTCCCAGGGACGTCATGCTATTTTGAAGACCTTTCTCCATGGCTAGTAACATGGCCTTAATGTCTAGGCCCGCAGCTAGGTCCTCTGCCGCGTGCGCGTTCTGTCTGTCGTCACCTGGGGACTCCTGCGACTTCGAGCGTCTTTGTGCGAAGGATAACTTGCTCTGGGTTTTGTCCCCTCTGCCCATCCTGCTCGTCAAAGCAGGGCACCTCTGGCCCCACGACACACTGAAGCTGGGGCACTCGCCCCTGTCGAAGTTCCGTCTGGTGTGAGTGATTTGTTTTGTTTCGCCCTGGGTATGCCGCCTTTCAGCGCGAGGGCCAAGGCCTAGGGTGGATCACTGGAGCACCTCAGGTTGTGTGCCGTGGCACGCTGTAGCAGAGTCCCAGGGCGCACCCACAGCATGGGTGCCCTTGTTGTGTCCTTAGCCCAGAGCAAGAACACCACCACAGTTCCCAGGTGCACTCTGCGCGATCCTCCACTGCTTTAAAGGGATGCCAGGGGGTAGGGGGGGTGGGGGTGCTCGTTGGCGATCCGGCTGGGTTGCACTCGATATATGAAGGGAAGCGGGGGAGGGGCTCAGGTGATGCGCCTGGTGTTCGCTAGGCCCAGAAACGCCACGGGCCTTACGGCGCCATTTTGCCAGTCTGTAGAGAGGGGCCCACGATGCTGATTAGCGAGGTCGCTCATTGGCAGAGCCTGTGGGCGTATTGTCTGCGGGTTGTGGGGAGGATCGCTGGTACGGGCTCAACGCAGGTGACCGCTGGCACCCACGGAGTGCCGCTGCCAGCAGACGAGGATCCGGTGTGCCCCCCCACATTAGAACTTGGGGACCCGGACTCCCCCACGCCTACAACCGAAGCACTGGGATTCAGAGCTCGGTAAGGGCGCTGAGGTCGCCCGCAGTTGCGCCGGGCAGCAAGGTTCTTCCTTTCTCGCAGGTCAGTGGGGGGGGGGGATGTCGCTCACCGCTAGTGCCCGGGCTGCGCGCACGTAGTCCTGCAGTCCTCTGGACGCCTCCTCCGGTCCAGCACTCCCAGCGTCCGCCGAGGCCCCGCTACCTCCAGCCGCATGTACTGCGACGCAAGGCAGTCCGAAATGGCACTGTGGTTCGCGGCTCCGAGGTCCTGCACACCCCGGAGCCGCCGCGGCCGCTGATCACAGGCCCCCGGCTCCGGTATCGCTCCGCTAGGTATCCGCAGGTTGCAACAGCAGTCCCCGGTCTCAGGGGGGAACTCGGACCGCAGCGAGACACAGCTATGAAGCAGGATAGTGTAGGATTATTGTACTACTTCACGGAGCACTAGGCTTAAGCGGCCATTTCGGTCACTGGCAAGCTCTGCCCCCAGGTTCAACATTTAGACATGCTCAAACTTTGAAGCTTACAGCCTAATTCCTGCTCAGCTCCAAACTGGAGACATCTAGTCCATGAACTCTGCACACATAACAGCGCTGGCCGATTCAATATGGCCATAAGCTGGGGATACGATGCAACTCAAACAACAATACGCTGCATGTTGTGCACACGTATGCGTTTCAGGATGGCCCTCTGCGTTCTGAGCCCACTGCCACTGCGTCACTCGGCCAATGCACGTCAGACAGCCACCCCAATTTTACCACAGAAGCCTCATCAAAGTACAGCCGTCGATGATGGAAGCTTCCCTTGTAACTTCTATGTGCAGTGATGAGAGGTGTGACCCTCTTTTCCTTGAGGGAAACCCTGAGGTGCTGAGACGTCGTAGAACCAGTGAATTTCAACACCAACACAAAAGAGGTTTGTGTCAGCAGCTCTTCACTCGCTCATCGCTAGAATAATTTTTGGCGGCTCAGAAATGCAGGAGACAAAAGGTGAGCTTCAAATAGTATTTATTAAGCCTGGGTAAAGACGAGCTGATGGTGGCAAACAGGTAGGAACCAACTGCCAACAGATTCAAACTACATTCCACAGCAAACCTTCACAAGGCAATGCCAAGATTCCACAAGCCCATGCAGTGAAAACCAACTATAATACATAGGCACTACACATTTCATTAATTTTTCACATTTTGCATGGCAGTGCCGCACCCGCTGGTCCATTCCATGCTATATTGAAGGGTTGGTGAGGGGAAGCAACAATGTAATAGAACACACTGTGAGCAGGTATACTTGAAGGTCTTATGAGAATTGAATTGCAAGCCAATATATTTCGGGGAGTTCTCTCTCCCCTCCTCCCACGTCCCCATGTTTGTGTTTCCTATCCTCATTGTTATTGTACAGTAAGTACATTCTGCCTACCAACTCTGCACACCTAGAACACTATCCATCCAGTCTGACATTGAGACAGTGTTGCTTTTCAGGAAGAGTCTCATTATGATTTGGTAGCTCCTAGCACTGATTAATGTATGGTACTCCCTCAATGTGCTGCTTTGCATTACTCTGCCCTGTGAAGTTTTTCAATGGGTGGAGAGTGGGTGTTGTCAAGCATCACCCGTGGTTTTTTGAGCATTCCCAGATTTACTAACACTCGTAAAGAGGGAATGCATCGAAATGGTATGCCTATTTTTTTCCTGTTTCTACTTGTGCTGGATTGTTTAGCAAAATTAATCAGTAGGAGTATAGGGAGAAAAGAAGAAAAGGTAAGGCCGCCCCCCACTCAAGCCACTGTAAACAAAATACGCCTTACCTAAATTCAATACATCCAACTTTATAGACCAACAGGGATAATCTGATGCACCATTTAGATCATCCTAAGTGTGTTAAATAACACTAATCTCGTGGGTCAAGGATGTGGCTTTAAAGAAAGAATAGATACAGGTTCCCGCAACCACCAGGAAAAATGTTTGAAAACAGAGAGAGTGCCTCACGGACGTAACTCCCGAGGGGGTTCCTAGTTAACAGTGCCCAGTATAACCACTTCTCATCATCGATCACTCTCTCTGTGGGCAGTGTGTAAAAATGACCAACAAATAACAACAACCAAGTGTATAAATAATAATGGTGGTATGTACAAATTAGCTAATACCAGAATGCACAAAGGAGTGTACCAGTGCACCTCTAACCCCAACAAAAATCAATAAACCAGTGTATAAAGTGCAGCCAGAGTCGGTTAAAAACGATTTGTGGTAAGGGTTGGATGTATTGAATGTAGGTAAGGATGGATGTATTAAATTAAGGTAAGGCGTATTTTGTTTACACTGGATTGTTTAGCACACTTAGAAAGAGGACAAAGCCTCAGAGGATTGTTTTTTATAGGAAGGTGTACATTCCTGCACAAAAACAATCCTGCCTGCAATGCCTCTGCAGGGTGCCTGCATTGGCGATTGGCAGCCGCTAGTGCGCCAGTGCAGAGATAGAGCAAGAATGCACCATATCTTGGTAGATATAGCACATTCCTGCCCTCTCCATTCAACGCAGCACAGCATGTTATCTTACTGCAGTGCGCTGCATCAAATGTGAGTAAATCTGTCCCAATGTGTTAAGCCAGTCCTCACTTATATGTGCAGTAATTCTGCATCAGTGCAGTGCCACTCCACGCTTCACTAGTGATAATGCCACTGCCACAAATCACCTAGTACACCACAACAATAGTTTTACATAACCCAGCTCTTTTTATTTATTTCTCTCTCTCTCCTTATGTATAGTCGCTCTAACTACTCCTTCTCTCAGCCTGTCCACTTCCTCTTCCTTTCGTTCTCTCTCACATGCTGTCGGGCTCATTCACTTTTATCTTTTTGTACTCTTTCTCTAACCCAATCATTTCCTCTATTTCTTACTCCCTTCCCTACACCTCTCTCGTTCTCTCACCCACGCTCACTCCCTCTCTTCCCTTTCTTTTTTCAAGCTGACCCTATCTGCCCCACCCTATCCCCTTTCTCTCATGCTCCCTGTCCCTCCTTTACCTACTCTCTTTCAGGATATATATATTTATACACACACACACACACATCCACACACGCTAAGATTTATACGGCACAATTCTGCACCAGCCGACGCATTTAAGCCACCTTATTTCAAAACGTGTGCTTCTTTTTCATGAAAAAGGGAAAGCTTAATCGCTCACTTTCATTAAAGATCTTTTCTTCATGAAATGTGTTCTTTCTATCCCACATGCTACACAGTACGAATGTTCTAAAACATGTTACTAGGACACTGATCTTCAGCCATTTGTCTGTTCGCTTCTGGACTCCAATTGAGAGCGTCTTCTTTGTGAATTGTAGTCCTGTTTCTGCTGTTGTACCATTGATTGAGACAACTGAATCGGGCCATAGGAGGTGGAATTGTTATTGGTCGCGGCGTATACAAAGGTTTACAATGTGGTATTACGATACTCCAGATATAACTGTCTGTGCCTCTATAAATCGTAGGTATCCCAAAATATTTTATATTAATTGCCTAAAGAGCACCACCTGTGTTTAATCTTACTCTTCAATGCTTCACGTTGGCCCCGACAATACTTATCTCTGGCACTAAACGTGGCGCCCAATTAGCTCCACAAATGTTGCCAGAGTTTCCAAGACACCGTAAATCTGCTACCGGTAACGTTGTAAATTAAATCACAAAAATAGGCACATCCCCACAGAGGATGACAGCTTGATCCCACAAATTGGCTAACCTGGATGCAAGAAGAAGGCCATCTGGCCCAATGAACCTTACAAAAGGCTGCCAATCTGACTCTGGGAATGCTGTAGATCCCGTATCAGAAATATGTCACACTGGCATCAAAACTGTGAAATTTGGAATGCATAAATCATCAATTCAGTGCTTATAAGTCAATTTGTCCATAAAAATAGTCTTAGTTCTGGCCCATAAGCCCATACTTCCATAAGGCCAAGCTTAAAAACATGTCAAATTGGCTTGCTCTATGTCAACCGTGCGCACTCACCACATTTGTAGGCCGGGCTTCAAATATATACCCTACTAACTTTGAAGTACATCTCTACTTTATCCGCTGCCTCCATCCTACCATCCCACTACTCACTGCTGCTACACATGTAATTGTACGTTGAAAGGGGCCATGGACCTAAATCTGTTGGAGTGAAGCAAAATTACTTTCTGTAATCTCTCTTAGCCACAATATACTGTTCCATTAGCAAGTACTGGCCAGCCTAGGTGGAACACTATTTTACATAATGGGCCCAATCACTTACAAAGACATCTTGCTCAAATGGTAATAGACTTGGAAGAGCCCCTGTCTGGGCCCTACCCTCTCCAACTCAACGGAGTCAAAGACTGGTCTCAGGCTATAAAATTACTGTGTGTTTATTCAACCATCATAACATAACAGAAATTAAATAATACGCCTGTAAGTGGATAACCTACTTGCCTCACCCTCCAACATCACGGCTTCGGTAGCTTCATGTCCCTTAATCTCTCCATGCCTCCCCCTCACATAACACTACTTGTAGGCCCCCACCACCCTCGGGGTGATCGATGCATTGAATTCTTATGTTATTTTGCATTAAACAATTGTATGTATTTAGAGCGCCTAGCCATGGTCTTGGGGACATTAACATGCAGCCCATTATCCAGGGATGTTGAGCCGACAGCAGACTCGAACACGGATCCCCTGCTCTCCAGTTGGCAGCTCTCACTGCTGCGCAATATCTTTTGCCTAGCCATGTTGCAGGGTGCAGTACACCATGTGTCCAAAGAGGTCCCAAGAGACACCTAGTGACAGCCTGTGTTACTGCACCCTCACAACTACTTGTTTTTAGGTCGAGACCTGCGTAGGCTGCGCTTGCGCAGTCGCAGGGAGAGATCTTATGTTGACAGTGTGGGGGCTTGAACCCGCTCCTCTTATCGATTGGCTGGCTTCCTAAATGGGGCCAGCCATTGGAGGAAAGGGGCGTCACTGAGTTCAAGACGGGATTCAGGGGTGTGTTTTTGGTGTTCTTTCTCTCCCTGATGTCATTGGCAGAGCGCAGCCCTTCATCACGCTGCCTGCACGCTCAAGTCAGCTCTCTGATTGGTGTTCCTTAATAACCAATCAGAAGGCCGACTGGCGCGTGCAGGCAGCGTGAGAAGACTCTGCCTCCTCTCCACACAGCGCAGCCCGGCCCAGGTACAGAGGGGGAACTTGTTTTTACTGCTTGTGTGCCTGTTTATGGTCTGGTAGTGCTCTTTACTGCCAGCGTCCCTAATATTACCACACATGTTACCTGCAGGCGGCGCAGATGTAGGCAGTCATCCATACTTTGCAAAACACCATGCCTTTACATGTTAAGAACAGTCGAGTTGCAAATATACAAGCTTTTTTTTAGGAATCTGATTCGCTAATAGTGGGTGTGGTGGTCTTTTATTTTAGTGTCTCTGGCCTATTTTTTTCTCTCACCCTGGCCTTGTCTACATCACCGGCTGCTCAACCTTATACACCCTACCCTCCTGTGCCGAACTACACACGCATTTCGAAATTCGAAGTTTGCCTTGTGTATAAATTATTGTAGTCCTAAAATCGCATTTAGGCGGTCGAGTATAAAGGGGTGGGATCACTCCTTTTAAAGTGTTCCGGGTGACCGCTCTGTGACACTTACCCCTCCCCTGCTAAATAGTACATTCCAGTAGCTGCGCGGGGGAACTCTGCCACCCTGCTCTTCAGTAGCGCCTGGGAAGGCTGGACAGCCCTTTTATGGTGCTCGGTCCTTCGTAGCAGCGACATTTCGTGTTGGACTGATAAGACGGCCGAGGCCCGGGAATCGGGGCTGGAGCCCATGAGTCACTCATTATCTGTAGTAATACAGCCCAGCCCTCGGGCATTCACAATGACAGGAACCCATACGGAGTGAGGACTTCCAGCGCGCAGGCTGCAGATACCGAGACGGGTTCCTTCCTCCCGCCTCAAGGCAGGGTTAACCCCATTGTTATCAGGACAAACAGGGGGCCTCCTGACCGCCTGAGCCATCATCTGCACTGTGCAGACTGTGCGCCTTCGGACAGCCTCATTATATTTAGCCTGTTTCCTTCAAATCCTGCAGGTAGAGGAAGCAACTTTGCTGCAGTCTTAGCAACAAGCCCCAGGAGCCCGGGGAAGAATTGTAATCCATTTCATAGCAGCATTTCCGTAGCTAGTGTTTCAGCACTGAATCTTAATGACCCCTCATGCAGGGAAGTTAGCTTTTTGTTGTAACAAATGGAGTGCGCGGGGAGGAGCGTTATTCCTGTCCAAATGAGAGACTCCAGAAAACAACCCACGTTTGCATTTTTTTGTAATCTTTCTCTTCTCCTTTCTACCGCTCCCTCTCAGACCTCCTCTCGCTCTCTGCATCTCTCCACCCCTCACCCATCTCAAAGTGGTATTTATTCTTTGCAGTTTTATATAGCGTGAACTCAGCCCGGAGGTATTGAGCGCTTTGGATGAGCAGAGCACCAGTTACATGACAAGATTTTTGTTTGGTACAGGCAGTTTAAGCGGTTTGGGGGGTGTTTTTGGTGAACCGACGCCAAGACTCGAGCCTGTTTTCCCAGCTCCCGAGTCTACAGCGTTGGCCTGTCTCCCACCTGGTTACTGGCGACTAGCATGAAGTGGGGCCAAGAAGCCATTGGTGCCAACTCGCAGTACTTCCACTGGCTGCTTGGGCCATGCCCGCCGTCAAGACCATCACCATCTTGGCCGCCGGACAAGTGGACGGTGATGTGCTGAGCGCCGTCTGCTTTGTGGGCATCAACAGCGTGGACGCTCTGCATGGCTTCGTGCCCACCCCACTTTTTGTCTACCTCTTCATTGGCACCTCCTTCCTGCTGGTTGGCTTTGTGTCACTTTTCCGCATTCGCACCATCATGAAGCACGATGGCACAAAGACCGAGAAGCTGGAGAAGTTGATGGAGCGTGATCTACACTGTGCCTGCCACCATCGTCATAGCCTGCTACTTCTACGAGCAGGCCTTCCGGGAGCAGTGGGAGCACGCCTGGGTCACTCAGAGCTGCAAGAGCTCTGGCCAATGGCCTGGGCACCAACAAGCAGGCCATCAAGTACTTGCGGCAGGACTTAGAGGCGCTGTGCGCCGAGTGCCTGCAGGCGGGGCAGCTCTTCGAAAACATCTCCTTTCCGGCCATCGCCTCCTCGCTGGGCTTAAAGGAGCTGGTGCCCGGCTCCTCCAAGGTGCAGGGCGTGAAGTGGAAGCTGCCCACGGTAAGCCGGGCTCTGACGGTGCTTCAGGGAGGGAGGGGCAGAGGCTACCTGTGGGCAGCTAAGGACGGTGATGTGAGAGTGTGCACGAGGAAGGTGGCGGTGGGGGCTTGGAAAGTGAGGGGCAGAGACTCGACGAGTGTCCCGAAGTGACTGTGGGGCTCAAACTGTTAGGAGTCAGTGGATGCATAAATCAGTGGGTGGAAAGAGTACAGTGGTGGATGTATGTGTCATTGGGTTAATGGAGTTGAGTGGTGGTTGGGTGGATGGAGTCAGTGGATGCATGAGTTGGTGGGTGGATAGAGTACAGTGGTGGGTGTATTTGTCAGTGGGCGAATGGAGATGAGTGGTGGATGGAGTCAGTGGGTGAATGTAGATGAGTGGTGGTTGGGTGGATGGAGTCAGTGGATGCATGAGTTGTTGGGTGGATAGAGTACAGTGGTGGTTGTATGTGTTATTGGGTTAATGGAGTTGAGTGGTGGTGGGGTGGATGGAATCAGTGGATGCATGAGTTGGTGGGTGGATAGAGTACAGTGGTGGATGTATTTGTCAGTGGGCGAATGGAGATGAGTGGTGGATGGAGTCAGTGGGTGAATGTAGATGAGTGGTGGTCGGGTGGATGGAGTCAGTGGATGCATGAGTTGGTGGGTGGATAGAGTACAGTGGTGGATGTATTTGTCAGTGGGCGAATGGAGATGAGTGGTGGATGGAGTCAGTGGGTGAATGTAGATGAGTGGTGGTTGGGTGGATGGAGTCAGTGGGTGGATAAAGTTGAGTGGTGGTTGGTTGAATAGAGTTGGTGGATTCATGAATTGATGGTTGGATGTATGTGTCAGTGGGTGAATGAAGTTGAGTGGTGGTTGGGTGGATGGAGTCAGTGGATGCATGAGTTGGTGGGTGGATAGAGTACAGTGGTGGATGTATTTGTCAGTGGGCAAATGGAGATGAGTGGTGGATGGAGTCAGTGGGTGAATGTAGATGAGTGGTGGTTGGGTGGATGGAGTCAGTGGATGCATGAGTTGGTGGGTGGATAGAGTACAGTGGTGGATGTATGTGTCATTGGGTTAATGGAGTTGAGTGGTGTTGGGTGGATGGAATCAGTGGATGCATGAGTTGGTGGGTGGATAGAGTACAGTGGTGGATGTATTTGTCAGTGGGCGAATGGAGATGAGTGGTGGATAGAGTCAGTGGGTGAATGTAGATGAATGCTGGTCGGGTGGATGGAGTCAGTGGATGCATGAGTTGGTGGGTGGATAGAGTACAGTGGTGGATGTATTTGTCAGTGGGCGAATAGACATGAGTGGTGGATGGAGTCAGTGGGTGAATGTAGATGAGTGGTGGTTGGGTGGATGGAGTCAGTGGGTGGATAAAGTTGAGTGGTGGTTGGTTGAATAGAGTTGGTGGATTCATGAATTGATGGTTGGATGTATGTGTCAGGGGTTGAATGGAGTTGAGTGGTGGTTGGGTGGATGCATGAGTCAGTGGATGCATGAGTCAGTGGGTGGATGGAGTCAGTCGATGCATGAGTTAGTGGGTGGTTGGAGTTGGATGGTACTTAAATTGATGGAGTTAATGGAATGCACAAGTCAATGGGTGGCTGGAAGGAGTTTTATGGTTGGATTGAGCCAGTGGATGGTTGAATTGAGTTAGGTGTTGGATGGGTGGATTGCATGTTGGATGGATGATTCAGTAGGTGGGTATATGAATGGATGGAAGATGTGTGGCTGTGTGTGTGTGTGGCTGTGTATGTGTGTGGCTGTGTGTGTGTGTGGCTGTGTGTGTGGCTGTGTGGCTCTGTGTGTGTGTGTGGCTGTGTGTGTGTGTGTGTGTGTGAGTGGCTATGTGTGGCTTTGTGTGTGGCTGTATGGCTGTGTGTGTGTATGGCTGTGTGTGTGTGTGTGTGTGTGTGTGTGTGACTGTGTGTGTGGCTGTGTGTGTGTGTGTGTGGCTCTGTAGGTGTGTATGTGTGTGGGGCTCTGTGTGGGTCTGTGTTTGTGTGTGGCATTTGCGAGAGATTAAGCTATTGGCATTATAAATGACAATGCCATTTATCTGTTTCCAAAACCAACACATAAATAAAAATGTTGTTATTTACAATGCCAATAGCACTAACTTTTGAAAAGGCGAGACCGTTGCATTGTAAATGCTTGTTTTGCAGTTGTAGCCCGAACCCGACTGGAAAGCTTTACGTAAGCACCAGTTCTCCTGATAAAAGTGGCGCTAACATTTTCCAACTACAACATTTGTATTATAATCAGCACGACTGCTCTGTGTACTAATATGAAGCGGTGTTTAATTTTACTTTGCAACTAGGCGTGGACATTTGGCAGCGCTTTGGCGTCCATGCACACAAACAGAGACACTGCTCTCCTGTTATTTTGTTTTGCAGCTGTAGCGCAATCCTGACCAGAAGGTATTGGAGCGCTTTACAAGAGCACCAAGTCTCCAGTTCCAAAGAAGCAGCTCTTCGCACTAACATATTCCAACGAGGACATCTGACGGTATTAGGTTGGCTCCTAGGCTCACTTTCTGAAAACCATGACTTCAACAAATGGCTCTTACCCTCTCTTTCCTTGATTTGTTGCCTTGTGAAATGGATCCACAAAGAAAGAAACACTTTGGCTGCAAATGTCATCTTTTATGTTATTTTTCTATTCCAAAGTTTAGCCTCAGACTGGAGAGAAGAAAAAGGTCCAAAATATGAAAAGTGCTCAGATTGGTTTTATTGGTTTTATTCACAACCAAACAGATTAGTGCCATGTTACAAAGTTTGCCAGTGAAGCACTACTTTCGTTTTCTCGTCTTTCTTTGAACAACAGTGTTCACTTCTCCTACTCTGCTGATGCCCCCCTCTTTTTTTTCTCTTCCTCTTCCTCTTCCTCTTCCTCTTCCTCTTCCTCTAAATCCCTCTCTTTCTGTTTCTGTCTAGTTCCTTCTCAATTGCTGAAAACTATGAGTTCAACAAATGAGGCTTACCCTCTCCTATCCTTTTCTTTATTTGTTCCCATGTACCCATGTAAAATGGATTTTTTTTAAAACACTGTGGCTGCAAATGTCGTTGTTTCTGTATTTTCCGATTTGAAAGTGCAGACTCGGGATGGAAAGAAAAAAGGTTCAAAATACGAAAAATAAAGACATAATAAAGCACAACAGATTGATCACACAGTGGCCAGATTGATTCTATTCACACCCACACACATTAGTGCCACATTACCGAGTTTGGCAGTGAAGTGCTGCTTTCGTTTCCCCTGCCTTTTTTTTAACAACATTGGTTTTGCTGGGTGGGGAAGATCCCCATTCATGGAGGTACTACAATACCTGGTTGATGCGTATAGTGGAAAACGCTTAAGTTTGCTCCTCGGCTTTTCTTTGGTCCAATCGTTATAAAACCAACCCATTGCATGATTTTATCTGCCTCACCTTGGTGCTAGAGCCCCCAACTCACACCGCCCACCTCCCTCTAGTGTTCACTTCTGCTCTGCCATTGGCAGCTGCCCCTACAGACTCCCTCTCCCTCTTTTTTCCTCTTCCTCTTATTCCCTCTCTATGTCTCGCTGCTCCTCACAGGCTAAAAACCATGACTTCAAGACACAGCTCTTACCCACTCTTTCCTCTTCTTTCCTTTATTTGTTCCCCTATGAAATGGATCCAAAAAAGAAAGAAACACTTTGGCCGCAAATGTCCTCTTTTTCAGAAATGTTTCTATTCCAAAGAGCAGGCTCGAGACATAGAGAACAAGCATTTGCAATGCAATAGGTCTCGCATTAGGAACGTTTGAACTATTGGTATTGTAAATGACACATTTTTTATTTATGTTTTGTTTTTGAAAATAGCGAAATTAATAGCTTTGTCATTTACAATGCCAATAGTTATAACTTTTGCAAATGTGACACCTATTGCATTTGTAATGCAAATGTGTTGTATTTACGTGACTTACATGTATTGATATTACAAGTAACAATGTCTTTTATTTTTTTTCCAATAATTAATACTTAAATAAAAGTTATTGTAATTTATAATGGCAATAGCTTAAAGTTTTGTAAATAACTTTTGTGAAGATTAGGTTCAGTGTGTTTTATCGTGACGAAAATCCAAGAACAGAAGTGAAATATTAACATCTTTTTGTTACATTTGTAATAAAGATTGAAACATTGAGAGAACATATTTGAACCAGGTGTTGTTGAATGGTTGCACAGATTGATGCTGTGGTGGTGCTGAGTGATATTGTGATGGCGAGCGAGTGATGCTGTGGCGTTCAGTGATGCTCTGGTAGCACATAGTGATGTTGTGGTACTCCTGAGTGATGCTGTGGTTGTGCAGAGTGAAGCTGTATGCTATGCTATGTTTTGCTATCCTATGCTTTGATTTGCTATGTTATGCTATGCTGTGTTTTGGTATGCTATGTTATGCTATGCTATGTTTTGTTATGCTATGCTATGTTTTGCTATGCTATGCTTTATTATGCTATGCTATCTTTTGTTATGCTATGTTTTGTTGTGTTTTAGTATGCCTTGCTTTGTTTTGCTATGCTATGTTTTGTTATGCTATGCTATGCTATGTTTTGTTATGTTTGATATGCGATGTTTTGCTATGCTATTATATGTTTTGGTTTGCTATGCCATGTTTTGTTGTGTTTTGTTAAGCTATGCTATGTTTTGTTGTGTTTTGCTATGTTTTGTTATGTTATGTGTTGTTGTGTTTTGTTATGCTATGTTTTGTTATGTTATGCTATGCTATGTTTTGTTTTGCTATCCTATGCTTTGTTTTGTTATGCTATGCTATGTTTAGTTTTGCTATACCATGCTTTGTTTTGTTATGCTATGCTATGTTTTGTTGTGTTTTGTTATGCTATGCTATGTTTTGTTGTGTTTTGCTATGCTATGCTTTGTTATGCTATGCTATGTTTTGTTATGCTATGCTATGTTTTGTTGTGTTTTATTATGCTATGCTTTGTTTTGCTATGCTATGTTTTGTTATGCTATGTTTTTATGCTATGCTAAGCTTTGTTTTGTTAGGCTATGCTATGCTATGTTTTTTTGTGTTTTGTTATGCTATGCTATGTTTTGCTATGCTTTGCAATGCTATGTTTAGTTATGTATGATATGTTTTGTTGCGTTTTGTTATGCTATGCTATGTTTTGTTGTGTTTTGCTGTTTTTTATGCTATGTTTTGTTATGCTATGCTTTGTTATGCTATGCTTTGTTTTCTGTTATGTGATGCTATGTTTTGTTATGTTATGCTATGTTTTGTTATGTTATGCTATGTTTTGTTGTGTTATGCTATGTTTTGTTGTGTTTTGTTATGCTATGCTTTGTTTTGTTCTACTATGCTATGTTTTGTTTTGCTATGCTTTATGTTATGCTATGTTTTGTTGTGTGTTGTTAAGCTATGCTATGTTTTGTTGTGTTTTGCTATGTTTTGTTATGCTATGTGTTGTTGTGTTTTGTTATGCTATGTTTTGTTATGTTATGCTATGCTTTGTTATGCTATGCTATGTTTTGTTTTGCTATCCTATGCTTTGTTTGTTATGCTATGCTATGTTTAGTTTTGCTATCCCATGCTTTGTTTTGTTATGCTATGCTATGTTTTGTTGTGTTTTGTTATGCTATGCTATGTTTTGTTGTGTTGTGTTCTGCTATGCTATGCTTTGTTTTGCTATGCTATGTTTTGTTATGCTATGCTAAGCTTTGTTTTGTTATGCTATGCTATGCTATGTTTTGTTGTGTTTTATGCTATGCTATGCTATGCTATGTTTTGTTGTGTTTTGTTATGCTATGCTATGTTTTGCTATGCTTTGCAATGCTATGTTTAGTTATGTATGATATGTTTTGTTGTGTTTTGTTATGCTAGGCTATGTTTTGTTGTGTTTTGCTGGTTTGTTATGCTATGTTTTGTTATGCTTTGCTTTGTTATGCTATGCTTTGTTTTCTGTTATGTTATGCTATGTTTTGTTATGTTATGCTATGTTTTGTTACGTTATGCTATGTTTTGTTGTGTTATGCTATGTTTTGTTGTGTTTTGTTATGCTATGCTATGTTTTGTTCTACTATGCTATGTTTTGTTTTGCCATGCTTTGTTATGTTACGCTATGCTTTGTTTTGTTATGCTATGTTTTGTTATGCTATGCTATGTTTTGTTGTGTTATGCTATGTTTTGTTTTGCTATGCTTTGCTTTGTTATGCTATGCTATGTTTTGTTATGCTATGCTCGTGAGGGTGTGTGAGTGTGTGTGGGGGTGAGTGAGAGTGAGTGAGGGTGAGGGTGTGTGAGGGTGAGGGTGTGTGAGGGTGAGGGTGTGTGGGGGTAAGAGGGTGTGAGGGTGAGGGTGTGTGAGGGTGAGGGGTGAGGGTGAGGGTGAGGGGGTGTGAGGGTGTGGGGGTGTGAGGGTGTGTGAGGGTTTGAGGGTGAGTGAGGGTGTGTGAGGGTGAGAGGGGCTGAGGGTGTGTGAGGGTGAGGGAGGTGAGAGTGTGTGAGGGTGAGGGGGTGTGAGGGTGTGTGAGGGTGAGAGGGTGAGAGGGTGAGGGGGTGTGAGGGTGAGTGAGGGGATGTATGACGTTACAACGCAGGCTATTACAACGCCTGCCTTTACAACGCGGTTTTTACATCGCATACAATTACAACGCATAGGGCTTTTGGGTGTTGGATAGTGAATAGTTTAATTTACTATTCCAACTCCAGTCCCCGTGGACACTAGGGAAGGTTATTGGATAGTAAATTAACCTATTCCCTATCCTAGAGCGCCCCCCAGCGCAATGCGTTGTAATAGTTTGCGTTGTAATGACCGCGTTGTAATGGTAGTGCATTGTAAAAGTTTCGTTGTAAGTGATGTTTACCGAGTGAGGGTGTGTGAGGGTGAGTGAGGGCATGTGAGGGTGAGGGTGTGTGAGGGTGAGGGGGTGTAAGGGTGAGGGGGTGTGAGGGTGTGTGGGGGTAAGAGGGTGTGGGGGTGAGGGGGTGTGAGGGTGAGGGGGTGAGGGTGAGTCTGAGGGGGTGTGAGGGTGTGGGGGTGTGAGGGTGTGTGAGGGTGTGAGGGTGAGTGAGGGTGTGTGAGGGTGAGAGGGTGTGAGGGTGTGTGAGTGTGAGGGAGGTGAGGGTGTGTGAGGGTGAGGGGATGTGAGGGTGTGTGAGGGTGAGAGTGTGAGAGTGTGAGGGTGTGTGAGGGTGAGTGAGGGTGTGTGAGGGTGAGTGAGGGCATGTGAGGGTGTGTGAGGGTGTGTGACGGTGAGGGGGTGTGAGGGTGAGGGGGTGTATGGGTGAGGGGGTGTGAGGGTGTGAGGGTGTGTTGGGTAAGAGGGTGTGAGGGTGAGTGAGGGTGTGTGAGGGTGAGAGGGGATGAGGGTGTGTGAGGGTGAGGGAGGTGAGGGTGTGTGAGCATGAGGGGGTGTGAGGGTGTGTGAGGGTGAGAGGGTGAGGGGGTGTGAGGGTGAGTGAGGGTGTGTGAGGGCGTGTGAGGGTGTGTGAGGGTGTGTGACGGTGAGGGGGTGTGAGGTTGAGGGTGTGTGAGGGTGTGAGGGTGTGTGGGGGTAAGAGGGTGTGAGGGTGAGGGGGTGTGAGGGGGTGAGGGTGAGGTTGAGGGGGTGTGAGGGGGTGGGGGTGTGAGGGGGTGTGAGGGTGTGAGGGTGAGTGAGGGTGTGTGAGGGTGAGAGGGGTGAGGGTGTTTGAGGGTGAGGGAGGTGAGGGTGTGTGAGGGTGAGGCTGTGTGAGGCTGTGTGAGGGTGAGAGGGTGAGGGGGTGTGAGGGTGAGTAAGGGTGTGTGAGGGTGAGTGAGGGCGTGTGAGGGTGTGTGAGGGTGTGTGAGGGTGAGGGGTGTGAGGGTGTGAGGGTGAGGGTGTGTGAGGGTGAGGGTGTGTGAGGGTGAGGGGCTGTGAGGGTGAGGGTGTGTGAGGGTGAGGGTGTGTCTATCACTCTGGGAGGAATCAGAGTCCAGGCACGGTGGAGTGAGGGCCTTCAACAATTCTGTCTCATATGCCCACATGAAAACTGCCTCTGGAGTATCAAAGAATAGTGTTTGTGATATGTACACCACTCTCAAGTGAGCAGGATATAACATGTACTGGATTTTTAATTCCCATAGTCTCTGCTTCGCTGCTATGAATGATTAGCGCTGCTGCTGGATCATCCTTGTATAGTCTCTGAATATCATTATTGAGTGCAATTCAAATAATATCTTGTCTTAGCTCTAAGCATATTTCAGGATCGCATCGCGTATTTGAGGAGTTTGGCAGTCACTGGTCTGGTCCTTGCACCTGGAGGGGGTTTCTTAACCAAGGCCCTTTGGGCTCTCTCAACCACAATACAGGATGAGAATGATTCTGCCGGCATGATAGACTGGAGCCATTGTGCCAAGAGCCTGTCCATACAGGAGCCCTCACATCCCTGAGGGAATCCCACAGAGCGCAGATTATTGCGGTGGGCATGGCCATACGCATCTTCCACTTGTGCCGCCAGTTCCTTTGTTACCACCATCAGCTTGTTTCCTTTCTGCTGGAGGGATGTCACTGAGTCCTTTACACCTGACACTCTGGTCTCAGCTTCTGTAATCTGATCTACTACATTGCGAAGGTCCTTGCGCTATCAGGTCACTTCAAACCAACCGCCCCAAATTTGGCATCCAAAATATCTTGGGACTGCGTAATAGCTGCCAGCAGCCCTGCATTGTCTGAGCAAGCCCTGAGATTGCACCCCGGGCTGCGGCCCCATCTATGGCCTTAGTGAATTGATCCAGAGTGTTTTTTTTGGTCGATGTACTGGAGAGCTTATCCTAGGTCATGGTGATGTTTCTGGTACCGCTACTCTGTAAGAAGCCACCCCAGTATTTACTCCAGCATGACCCGCCTGACCCACGCAGCACCGTAACGGGCGGTATGAGCAGTTAGCGACCAGTAGTCTATAGACCAGGGCAGGCACTGATCTTCTTTCTCGAGGGCCAGCCGGCAAGTCAGTCAATCCCAGGCCACAAGTCGCACAAGGACCTAGCCTGGCTGCCTCCACGACCAACTGCAGCACAGTACTCCCTAATAGGGTCCTGCAACCTAGTATGTAATTTCTGACTTGATCTTGCAATCAAAAGTCTAGCATGTTGCGTGGCATATATGGAAGCATCATGTTGAAGAGCATGAGGAGGATCCCAACATTATTGTCATCCCTGGTCCCAATCTCACAGCACGGGGCAAGGAACAAGTGGTCGGGCAGTACCAGCTGCGTTCAAATTTACTCTGAAGTCCAGAGTTGATCAACCATCAGCTCCCCTCACCCCGCAGCTGATGGGGGGTGAATGGAGCGAAGATGGGGGGGACAGGAGGAAAAGGAGGGACCGCCACAGCCCTTCAATGCCAAACCCAGCAGTCTAGGACAATCCCAGGGCCTACCGACTATCACATGAAGGGGCCCTCCATCTTCATTCAAAAAGGTCTGGCACGTTCTTTCTAGGCCTGCCTGTCTCCTCGGCACCGCCAAGGCTGTTGTGATTTGGTCCCTGGGCCCAGATGCTACTGAAAGTATAACACGGATGCAGTGAGCATGGTGGTTAACTGGCCATGAGCGTAATCACCTGGGTCCTTTTATTAACAGGGTCACATCACTTGTGACGCCTGTGATGAATGGGTGTCGCGTGCATGTGTGTCCAGTCCTCTAGGGAGTGGCTGGTAAACTCAGTGCCTGCTGAGACACTAGAACGTGTCCAGCAGAACACTAGAAAGGCCACACCAGCTGCCCTGGGACCAAAGGGGGAGGGCCTCCATGCCTGACAGCAATCAGAAGGCCTGGAAAATGCCACATGTGCATGATCATGCTGGTCATGATCTTTCTATCACAGGCATGATCACGTGCTCTGTTTTTCTTGAAAAAGCCTGTTTGTCACGAGTCTCTCGGCTATGTTCCTTCACCATGGTTTCCACGGCCGTACTGTATATGTGTTGGTGGTTTTCATGGAGTTGGACCATGGCTGGAGGGGCTCCTGCTTTTAACAATACAACTTAGCGAAACTTACCTCAAGACTGTTAGTCTCCTATGATACATTTGGCGATGAGCGGAAACAAGCAGGAGCTTCATTACATGACCTTATCTCAACAATCCTGGTGGGGGTCACACTTCACTGCATTTGATGACGATCGGAGACCCTCATGCCGCGCAAGGAAGGCGCGCAAGGAATTTTGTGAGTTTTTCTCAATTTTCATTCCTCATCTCGCTATATGTGCCCGTCACGTATGACGTCACGTGGCAGCCATCCTGAAATGGTCAATTAGCTGCTCTGCAGTATAAAGCCACATACAAACGTACATCAAAGTGGCGGCCATTTTAAATTGGTCAACTCGAACGCGCAGCCATAGTCAACTGATTTTCATTAAGTAAATGGTGGCGGCCCGCCACCTTTCGATTCACTGCCACTTCTCCAGGCCGCACCGTCACACCTCCTCTGTCTCTCACCACTCCATGCCACCTCAATCTCGCAGAACAAGCAGGGCCTCCAGATCGCAAATTCTCGGCCATGAGGTGAACCCTGGGCCCTCGGAGCAGCAGCACGACCGCTGGCTAAATTATGTCCAGCCGCGGCAGCACCCGTAGCAGGCCTCCACGTGGCACCTCGGCCTGTGTCATCCTGTGCCGCCCAGCACTCCTCTGCTCCACTGGCGTGCTGCACCCTTTCTCACAGTTCGGAGGGGGCACTGTAGCGAGCCTTCGCGCTCTTCTATACTTTGTATCTCTGCATGCACTCCTCGTGGCAGGCTCATCCCAAGGAGATAAATAAAGGACGGGAGACTGCTCGGAGTCTTCCCGCCGCCACAGTATAACAGAGTGGTGTGCTATTATTTTGAGCGCTGTGCAAGACCTAAGTCCAATAGGTTGTACCGCGCTTCATTGGCGACGAGGCCAGAACAGACTCCAGTGCCTCCCTGACGTACCTGAAACGTGGGCTGTAACATCCGAAGGCACTCCAACGCCCATGGAGGAAGCAACTGCCATCGCAAGTCAGCTGTCGGAGCCCTGTGATTCTTGCCCTCATCGCTGCTCCCACGCTGCGCCCTCATGACGGCGCTGATAAGGAGTGTGGCTGCCGCTACCGTCTAGAGGCTGTTACCGCTGTGGAAGACCGAGCTGCTGTGTGGCCACTTCCTGCTCGGCCAGGCGGCCTGGGACAGTCTGTATCACCAGCATGCGTGCACGTGCTCCAGAGACTGCAAGGTGGGCGCGTAGAGATTATTTGCATGCTGCTGCAGGAAGCAAGCAGGTGCGTCAGTGTGAGCCACAATGAGGGACACAGCTACCTCCACGCAGACACTGAGGGACAGTGTGAGCCACAAGGAGGGACACAGCTGCCTTCACACAGACACTGAGACTCAAAGCTAAGGAGGGACATAGCTACCTCCTCCCACAACCGACACTGATCTATGGAAAAGTCCCCACAGGTAGGAAGTGTGACGAGATCCAACCAGGCGTGTGCCCACACTGAGCGACAACAGACACTAGAACCCTGGACTCATAGTGCACAGGGAGTGACCAACCAGCCCCAGGTTACAGAGAGAACAGTGACACTGGAACAGCGCCCACGCACAACTGAGCCACAGCGCTCGTGCAAACATGAGTGCACCACCTTAGGCAGGCACGGCAGGCCCGGCAGGCCCGCATGCTGATGTAGGAGAACCACACCTCAAATACACAGCCATGCGGCCGCCTCCCCCTACCTCCCTTCAGTGATACCGCTGACCCAGCCATGGCGGCCCCACGCTGGAAAGCATGGATAGGACGGCTAAACCACTATTTTAATGGTACATGGGAAACTGATGGGACAGTGGATTGGTTGCTGCTCATATATTATGGCAGCGCTGAGATCTACGATCTTTTTGCAACGCTGCCCGACACATGGGATGACGATGACTATGAAGCAGCGGTCGCTGAGCTCAACAAGCATTTTGACCCCCAGCTCAACCCTGACTTTTAGAGGTTCAAACTACGACAGGCGAAGCAGTCAGACACTGAATCAGTGGATATGTCTTAGGCGCGGCTGCGGAGGCTGTGAGCACGTGCACCTTTGCCGACCAAAGAGAAGAGATACGAGTTCAGGTGATCCAAGGGTGCCGCTCGATACTCCTGCGGAAGTTGATCCTACGACAACCAGGAATATCCCTAGACAAAATTCTTGTATTAGCCAGTTCTCATGACCTCTCAGACGCTCGTGCACACAAAATGGAGGCAGCCCTACACAGAAGCATCGCCGCATCCCACGCTCCCAGATTTGCGCCAGTCAAGAAAGAGAGGGTCGAAGCCACCCAACGGCACCCGAACACCTCCCGCGCCACCTCGAGGCCACCACCGGGCGGAACCTGTGGTTTCTGTGGCACAGAGCATCCACTGGTGGGGGTGTGCTGTGCAAAAGGCAAGACCTGCTCCAGATGTGGAAAACCAAACCACTTTGCCAAAGTGTGCAGGAGCAGCAGGTCTCGACAGGCCTATGCCAAACCACGGGGGCAATGCAACAATTGCGGCAGTTGTTACTCCGCGACCCACAAACACAAGAGGACGGTTCGGCACAGGGGCACAAGTTTGCCATGGAAGACAATGAAAATGATGTGTTTGTTATATTGTTTGTCAGCCGGTTGGACAAGCAAAGAAGGCCTCCCCCATGTACTCTGTCAGAGTAGAAGGGTCCAGCGTTCAGTCGTCAATCGACATGGGGGCATCCATAAATGTTATGGACTCAGATCAATATGAGCGCTTGTCTCCATGACTCCTGCTCGCCTCCACGAAAGACAGGATATACACGTACGGAGGGACTAATCCACTCCCCCTCAGAGGGGTGATCCAGGCAACAGTCACCAGCGACAAACACACCACGATGACCCGATTCCACATCACAGAAGGGAAGAAGGGGACCCTCCTCAGCTGTCACACCGTGGAAGACCTAGGCCTGGTTGTCTTTGCCAATCAAATGCATGACTCTCACGCTGAAGCCATCCTGCAAGAGTTCCCGAAACTGTTCGAGGGGCTAGGAGAGCTCAAAGGAAAACAGTTCAAACTCCATAGCGATACTACAGTCAGACCGACAGCCCTGAGACCCAGGAGAGTGCCATTTCATCTACGCCCACAGGTGGAAGCCGAGCTGAAGAAGCGCGAGGACCTCGACGTCATCGAGAAGGTATGTGGCCCGACCCCGTGGATATCACCATTGGTCATTGCATCAAAACAGCCAGGAGCCATCTGACTGGGCGTGGACATGCGACTCCTGAACCAGGCGGTCAAGAGAGAACGTCATCTGACACCCACCATGGATGACATAGTGGCAGATCTAAATGGCGCCATGTGGTTTACAAAACTGGACTTAAACGCTGGGTATCACCAGCTCGAACTGGAGCCGAAGATTAGATACATCACCACATTCTCTACCCACGTGGGCCTCCGGAGATATAAGAGACTAAGCTTCAGGGTGTCGTCAGCCACAGAGGTTTTCCAATATGCAATCAAAAAAGCTTTGTCTGGCCTGCAGGGCATTATTAACCTAAGTTATGACATCCTAGTGTTCTCGAATATCCGAGAGGACCACAACACACACCTACGAGCCACCCTTCAACATCTAAAAGACTGCGGCCTAACTCTCCATAAGGCAAAATGCTCCTTTTACCAGGAGTCCTTAGACTTTTTCGGCTATGTCTTCACACAGGAAGGGCTGAGAGTGGATCCCAAGAAATCAATGGCCATACGGTCAGCCAGCACCCTGATAAGGCCAACGGAGGTCTGCAGTTTCCTCTGAATGGCCACCTACTGTGGCAGATTCATTCTGAACCTGGCCTCCCTGTCTGAGCACCCGCACGCCCTCCCACGTAGCGACAGCTCCTGGGAATGGACCACTGCAGCAAACACGGCGTTCAACACCATCAAGTCAGTGCTGATGGACAAGACAGTAATGGTGTACTTTCACCCTGGATGGAGCACCGAATTAGTCATGGATGCCAGCCCCGTTGGCCTCAGCCAGTCCTCCTCCAGGAACATAGCCGGGAGACATGGGTGCCGGCTGCCTATGCCAGTCGGGCCTTTTCTGTACCTCTACGGACAAGAGTTCCACGTGGTGACTGACCACAAACCATTGATTCCACTATTCGCGGGGATATCAGGACTGGCACCCCCCAGAATTGAAAGATGGGCAGTACAGCTGCAGGTATACAATTTCAAGGTCATATTCCGTCCAGGGGCACACAACCCTGCGGACTATCTCTCCAGACATCCAGAAGTAACGGACGCACTACGTCCGCCCTCGGATGTGGCCTACATGGAAGCCTTTGTCAAAATGGTCACTCATGAAGCATGCCCTAATGCAGTGACACTGGAATAAATCGGGCTGGCCACTGCCGAAGATGAAAGGCTAGTAAGAGTCAAAGGCGCCCTGATAAATAACGGGTGGGCACACTTCCTGGATGGTGCACAGGCACTCATTACTCAAGACAGCCATGCCTAACAGCAATTGTGGAGGGTCCGCAGTGAGCGTGAACATGGTGTTGTGCTGAGAGGCCATGTCATATATTCCCAAAAGCGCTGCAGGAGAGGATCGTAAGGCTAGCACATGTTGGGCATCAGGGGATGGGGAAAACCAAGGCACAACTTAGAAACAAGGTATGGTTCCCAGGCATGGATACCATGGTGGAGGAAAAGATAAGACACTGTCACTCATGCATGATCACAGGTGGCGACCCCACACCAGCACCAGTCATCACCGAAGAACCGAGTGAAATTCCCTGGTCCAAAATCAGAATCAATGTTGGCAGCTTCCCAGAAGGCTGCAGCTCGCATGTGCTAGTAGACTCATTCTCTGAGTTCCCAATGGGGGAAGTGGTAGCATCAACCACGTTCACGCACATGCAAAAGATCTTAGACAAAATCTTCACACTGATGGGCTTAACTGAAGATATCCGGTCCGACAACGGACCCCCTTTTCAAGGCTGAGAGTTCCAGGAGTACCTTGAGAAGAAGGCAAATCGACACCAGAGGATCACCCCACTGGGGCCACAGGCGAACGGAGAGGTGGAGCAGTTCATGAGGACCCTCAACCGAGCCCTGCGCATCGCATTGGAACAAGGAGAAGCTGAAAACGCGCTGAATCAGTTCCTGGATGCGTACAGGCAGACCTCACACAGCAAACACAAGGAGATGATGGACGGAGCGCTGAAACTTTTCAGACACTCACCCCAGTCACAGATCTGGATTGCATCCATCACCATTCTTTAGCTCACTTCCCCACCTCAGTTCAGTCCCAGCTATATGCAAATCAGTCTTGACCCTGTGCCTCATGGGAACAGTCCAGCCTGAACTGCCAAGCCAGGTCTTCCCTGAACCGGAAACAAGCATCCTGGGACCGATTTCTGGGTAACACCCTTCATCAGCCAGGCTAGATTGAATCCAGTGGCAAAGTGAGCAAGATACCCACGTCTGGGCATACCCTGCCAACTTAGGGCGAACAAAGCAAACACAAGGAGATGATGGACGGAGCGCAGAAACTTTTCAGACACTCACCCCCAGTCACAGTTCTGGGTTGACCCTTCACAGCATGACCCGCTGCGCACCGTCTGATCTGCTCTTCAAGGGAGCCCCGCGGGACAGCATTCGAACTGACCCGGCATGGAGGCCTCCATACAGAGACAGTGCTGCCATACAGGCCTAGAGGACAGAGACAAACCAGAAGGCAAGTTTGGCCAGAGGAGCTAAAGCGCCACAGGTAAAAGTAGGAGATTGTGTGGTAGTCAAAGACAAGCACCCTGGCTGGAAGCTTTGGACGCCATACGAACCGGAGTGTGGACTGTGGTCCGCATTCAAGGAACCATGGTCTCTGCACAGAAAGGACAACAAATGGTTACCCGGAACATCACCTGTTTAAAGAAAGTGCATGAGCAAGATGTCGACCCCGAAGAGCTTGAAGAGTCCGGTTGGACAGCGAGTCGTACCAATATCGGTCCACCAAGCCCAACAGGTTCCCTGCAAGAATCCAATGCATCTAGAGATGGTGCGGATGTCTCCGTCTCTGAAAGGTCCAGCCAAGGCCTCATGAACATACCGTCACCAAGTGGTCAAGCTGAAGCAGGGACCAGTTCCAACATCCGGAGCCAGAAGTATGGTCCACGTCCAAGCCAAAGGTTCAAGGAATTTGTGTGCACGTCCCCATGAGCAGGGGGGACAAGATGGATATGTGCTAAAGGAAAGGAGGGATGTAGAGAACCATCCGGGCTCTTCTGTACTTTGTATCTCTGAATGCACTCCTGGGGGCGGGCGCGTCCCGAGGAGATAAATAAAGAATGGGAGACCGATCGGGGTCTTCCCGCCGCCGCAGTATAACAGGATGGTGTGCTATTATTTCGAGCGCTGCACAAGGCCTAAGTCCAACAGGTTGTGCTGCGCTACAGGCACAATATGCTCTTTAGCTCCCAGCATGGCAAAAACAGGATCTTAGGTGATTTCTGGCCAGGATGAGATAGGATACATGTGCGGATTGCCAGGAGCTCGCCTAACAAGCCTGTGCCACGTTGACCCGCTAGACCGTTTTAAGGGGCCAATTACGATGGCGGTGAATCCGCAACCACCGGTGGTGAGGCCCGCCGGCCCGGCGGTCACGGATTCACCACCATCTACCTTAAAATTCCCACCGCCATATTAGGATGGCGGCCGCCTTGCGGGACCAGGTACAGGGGGTTAATGGAGGCGGTGCCGTGCAGGCACCGCCGTGGGTATTAGATTGCCTGTCTTTTGCGGCGGAGTTTTCGCCACAAAAAGACAGGCGGAAAATGCCTTCGGGGGCCAGGTGGGGTGGGGGGTAGGGTGCTGCACGTGGGGGGTCCCTATGGTACCCCCCTCCATTTGCATGTACAAGGTGGCAGGCACTGCACGGTTCCTACCACATTGTACATTCCAAATGTAAAACATGTGTTTTTACATTGTGGCGGGTGCTGCCTCCGGCCACAATGTAAACATACAGGATGTGCCCGCCAGTGTGGCGGACGCATCCTAATTTGTTGTGCGGGACCGCCGCACCTATGGCGGTCGGTCCCGCTTGCACCACGATGGCGGGCGGACTTCGTCCGCCCGCCATCGTAATCGGCCCCTAAGTTTTTTTTAAATGAAATATTTATTGCACACTTGTGACTGATACAGCTAGACAGCATCGTGTGTTCTTTGTTTTCTTTTTCTGGCATATGCTTGGAATACACAATCTAAATAGAATTAACTACTGCACCTGCTTCCCACAAAAGTCAGACCTTTTGACCGTGCCAATACTTATGTTTTTTTTATTACAGCCCCTGTCACTTACAGGGGGCAGGGCTGCAAATTCCCCAATTATGACATTCACAAAGAGGAAGTAGATTGTCATGGGCAACTTCCACTTTGGCAGAAAGCAGTGAGATCCCGGCCAGGCAAGTAGTGATCTCATAATATGGCGCACAGCCAAGTGCCAGGGTCAGAGGAGGATAGGTCTTCTGCTGGCCGGGGAGGCTGGCAGGCCACCCACCAAGGTCTAAAGGACCCCCTTAGCCTCTTCTCAAACCAATCTCTTGTCACTGAAATGGCCTAAGCCCTCTGCACCCCCTGCCACGGAAAAACCAGTGCTCTCTTGGTCTTCATTCCTTTTAGAAATAGGCCTACTCTCCCCCTTATCTGCGGCTCTCCCCTCCTTTCTTACTCACCCCACCACCCTCCTCCCTACTCTGCATCTCTCCCTCTCTTCCGTCCTTCCTCACATTCACCTTCTGCCTGGCCACCCAAAATCGGTTCATTCCTTTTGATTCACCTTTCACCCATGCAATCCTCCCTTACACCCAGTCCGCCTGCCTGCCTGTCCGCCCACCCGCCCTCCAGTTGCCTGTCAGTTTATCAATCCATCACAGATGCGGCATTACTAATCGCAGCCTCTTCATTAATGCGTCTCAAAGCCCATGCGTGCAACATGTTCGCGCTACACCCCTGGATACTTCGGTTGTGCTTCCTTTTTAATTGTTGTCTATTTGCCCGGGGCTCTTTGAATACATACCAAGGCAAATGAGATCAAAAGACACGTTCACGCGCCAAGCGCGGCTCTCAGGGATAATGTTATGGCTGACGAGATGTCGACATTTTTTGGGGGAGCCATAATGAGCAGCGTGGCCGGGGCTCTCTCGCAGCCACCGAGGGCGGCAGATGCCGGGATTCCTCGGGGAGCCGATCTTTGGAATTTCATCAGCGTTCATGGGTGACCCGGCCTTTTCAAACACGCTGATAGACACGATAAATCATCCCTGCAACACATTCTAATTATGGGTCACGTGACCTGGGCGCCTCCTGAAAAAGTAGAAATGCTAACACTTTTCCTTCTTGCTCCCGGGGTCTGTCTGGGTGTCAAGTGTGGTTTGTCCTGTCGCTCCGTGCGTGGGTTACCCTGCGTGACATTAACTCCAAATCAAGGCTTCTTCAGGGCTCCTGATATTGAGTTAGTTGATCGCCCCCATAAAAGTAAATCTAATTCTGTTTCTCCTTGAAGCGATGCTCTGTTGTTCGAGATAGGATTATAGGTGCGGCATTATAGTAATTAATACGATAATGCCTTAATCATTAGCGTGCTACATTGAATTTCATGGATTTTTGTACACGGCCCATAGATTTCCCTTGGGTCCTCTTCAGCAAAGCATCTACGTCTTAGAAAATGAAATGTTTGAAAAAAAAGTGCAAGAACGCGCAACAAATCCAGTAATCATAAAATGTTATCATGACAAAACAGAAGCAGTACAGTACACCAAATGTCTATCGGTTTTGCGTTTAAAAAACATAAATAGGTACTTATTTCTTCGATCAAATTTACGTGAGTAGATGCAGTTTCAGTTTTACTGCATATTGCATTAAAGTAGAAGTGGTTAATATTTAGGTGGTCTGATCCATATTCATGGTCGAACAATCCTACACAACACGTGCAGAAGCACATTATATGCTATTTCAACATGTATTTCTTACAGTTTGAATTATGCCACAAAAAATATGAGCTTTTTTGTGAAGAATTGAAAATGCATTCCACTCCGAAATTAATTACTCATTCTGTTTTGCTTTTTGTAACATAGCTCACATTTCCAAAAGGGCAGACTAAACACAACATATACGGTTTTTCTGTATGTGTTTCTTATTACTTGTATGATATTCTGATAAGTGTATTGCATTATACATGTGTGTAAAATCGCCTGTAAAATTAAAGCAATCATTAGTGCATGACAACTGAATTTAAACATGCTAGCGAATCTACTTAGGAGTAGCTAAATATTTCTTTTATATTCGAAGAAAATGTAGTGTTTATTTCGCGGCTCTTCGATTAAATCCCATCTGTCCCTTGAGCAAACATCACTGTTTTTGGTGTAAATGAGTTCACTCAGCTGTTTTAATTCTGAGCAGTGATTTAAGTGAGGTGATAATGTGTATGTCTCTATAGAAAAAGAATTCCAATAGGCGTAGGGCGCCCTGCCAGTTATTGTCTAGTAGGGTAGGGGGGTCTCCTCTTTGATTTGGGGAGTGGGGTCGTATGTGTACCTTTACCACCGTTACTGCTTTCAAAATACCGTGTCTGCCACCCCTTCTATGGTGTGAAAATCAATTTTCTTTTTGTAGAAACATCACAAATGAAACTTTATTGGCAAAGCAGGACTGTTAACCAGAGTATTATCCTTCGCCTCTGTCCACCCTGCTGGTTAGTTGCCTGTGTCAACTTAGGGCCTAATTATGATGGCGGTGGTCCCACGGACCGTCATAGCCATGGTGCGGGCACCACTGGCCCGATCACTCTATTGCAAGTTGGGCGGTTGGACTGCCATGGTACCACAGTGACTGTCAGGGATCAGAGATCCCTGGCAGTGTTGTGGAGGTCTTGAGGCCACAATATGCTTGGCGGTGCCATTATGGCACTGCTAAGCATATTACGAGTTTCCTCTCTGCCACGTTTTTCATCGTTATGAGGAAACAAAGGGGGCCCTACAGGGCCTCCTGTTGCCTCAGGGCCATGGGGTGCATGCAGGGGGGAACATGTTGTGCCCTCCTGAGTGCCTGCACCCCAGTTCCTGCACAGCATGGACTTTATAGTCAATGCCATGCACAAACAGGTTTGGCTTTTCTATTGCTATACTTTTATTTTATAGCCACCACTGTGGAAATACCAAAGGACCGCCCATCAAACCATGAGGCTATTCGTAATCTGGCGGGCAGCCGGTGGTCGAGGTTGGTGGTCCTGGAGCGGGACGCTGGTGTGGCAGCCCACTCAAGGACCACCAAGCTCTTCATCAGGCCTTTAGTAAATAGATTGTCAAAACATACTACTTAGAGCTGCTGCAGAGATCCCATTATTATTAGGTCGAGCCTGCTAGAGAGGGAATGCGCTGTCTCTTGCAAGGCAAATTGTGACTTATAAAGAATTTAGAGCACCTTGGAGCCCACACATTGCTTACCATCAGTTGGCTTTTCTTGTCACTCTCCTTTGCCTCCTTCTTATTCATGTCCCAACTTAGCAGTCTTATGTTTCTCACTCGCATGCAGTATTTCCCCTTTACAGTCTCTGTAACAGGCAGGCATTGCTCCATCCACTGCTTGCTTTTCAAACACTAAATTCTTTTTTTTTGTGTGAAGCACTCCACTAGAGTTCTTGTGTTTTCGAGCCATCTCCCCCTCATTTATATCCATCCCCTTCGACTCTTTGTTGCTCTCTGTTGCCTGACTGCTTTTCCCCACTCTCAGTCCTCTTGCACTTCCTTGTGTGCTTCTCCCCATTGCTTACTCCATCCACAGCTTCTGTGTTGCATCCCCAACACTGTTTCACTTTAACCCCCCCAGTTTCTTTCATGTTCCCTCCTGCCCTACCCATTGCTTTCGCATCTCCTACTATGTTACTTTAGTGTCCCAACCCCTACCCTTCCTAGAATTGCTTCGCCGACCACTCTCCCCACGCTGCTTTGCCGTTTCCCCACAATCCCTGTGTTGCTTCCTCTTTGATATAGCAGAAAGTGAATTTTATTTGTAGGGGTGCATTATAATCACACATGTAGAGCACACCAGCATATAGTCCTAGGTTTTATTAACGTGAACGTTTTAGAATTTTGAAATATCATAACATGAAACATGATGTGTTTAGGCCATTGAGTAGTAACATGGAGAATTAAAGTAGAAAGTGAATGTAACTAGTGGAAAATATTAACTTGAAGATCTTTTGTTGTGGTATTGACATCTATTCATGTACTAAAATCGTTATTAATCGTGCCATTTTACATGTAGGCAAATGTATTAATTGAATGTGCCTTATTTCCTATGCAGTTTCGTAAAGCTCACATGCCATTACTTTATGTAAGCTGAATCTTGTAGGCCTGAAATATATTTCTCGATTTAGACTTAGCAGTTGAATTTCATGTGGACTGTGGAATTTGTTCTTTCTCATGTTTTGTGTTGCAGGTAAAAGAAGAGCTCTTGTTAGCTAGAATAATGTCTTTGTTTTATTTGGCAAGGAAAGAAATAGTTACATCGTTGAGTCTGAATCAATAAGGGAAGGCCGTTGTCCTTCGCACAGGAGAAGACTTGTGAACTACTGACAGATGTCGGGAGAAGAAGAACTCTGTTGTCCCATGTAAAACTACCTTTAGGACGGTACTCAGAGCAGATGGTGTGACCTGCAAAGGATCTTGGAAAAGCTCTCTTCAATATTGTGTTGTTGGGAATAGGGAAAGGCCCACTTCTCCTTCTGCTTTCGGAAAGAGAGCATCTTTGAACAAGCTCTCTCTCGATAGCTTTATGCTATTTGACCCATCGATGGTGAAGAGGGTTCTTAGGAAGACTCCACATGCTGACAACTTTTATTTCTTGTTCCTGTAGATGCTTAAGTATGATGTCATTTTAGTGTTAGTGTGGGGATAGATTTATGCTGTATATTCATCTACCCTCAATGCAGGGAAACTTGGACTCATGCTTTCTGATCCTTTGTATTCTGCTTCTTGAACTAATTGTTTTGTTTTTGTTGCACCATTCAAATTGGATGTGCAGATTTGGCTTTATGCTGATTCTTATGTATTTCTACACTCTCATTTTGAGGTGTCTGTATTTCCAGCTATTTTTGGTCTTGTAATAAGTTAACTAACCGTAAGTAGTTGTCTGTGGCTACTATGTGTCCAGAGAAATTCCTGTTAAATTGATTGGCAATAATAATGACTTTCTCTCCTTTTTTTAAGTTAAAAAAAGACTTTATTAGTCAAAAAATGCGACATAGGTAGTATAATGGATATATAAGCAATCAGGAAAACAACGTTCAAATAACAAATGGTAATGTAAGCAAAAGGGAATGCAAAGGGTGTTCAAGGTGGCTTGGTAACATCCTGTTGGGAGGGCTTTGGACAAAAGGAACGAAGAGCACAATTATCTAAATACAATGTAATAGGAAGCCATAATTCTGCATGCTTCGTGGCTATACGGAGAGGGAAAACAAAAGTAGTATCAAGTCTATGATTATGACAAACATTGTACCACCAAGCCTTGAAGGAAATGTTAGATGAAGCTTTCCAATTAATAGTTATCTGTTGGAACGCAACAGCTAACAATGAATCAACAATACGAACATCACAATCAACATCATCCCAGCAAGGCGAGAGGCTTCCCAAGAAGGCGTGAGCAGGAGAAAAAATAATGTGAGTACCAAAAATTACATTGATTTGGGCCCAAACCTGTATCCAGAAGTCATGTATGGATTTACAGAAAAACAGCATATGGAATAAGGTGGCATGTGGAGAAGAACAAGACCAACAAGCATCTGGTGTATTTGGGAATTGTTTATTAAGGGCAAAGGGCGTATATAGCAACCTATTATAAAGGAAGAATAAAGACTGTCTTAGGGACGCCGCTCTGGACGATTTACAAATCTTAATCCATATCTTGTCCCATAGGGATACAGACCAGGAAGTATCAAGGTCGTGCTCCCATTGCTCCTCCACCTTAGACTTGATTCTAGTTGACTCGTGGGCATGAAGGTATTTGTAGAGGGTAGAAGCCTTGGGAGTAGGGCGTAGGAGGGAGCGGAGTCACATAGCGGGGGAGGAGGGAGAAGGAGGCGCTTGCGTTTGTAGCAGCCGGGTGTACGTAGTCATTACTGCTGTCTTAAGTAAAAGGTACTTAGGAGCAAAAGACAAGGGTAGATCAAAGGAAGAGCAAAGAGTCAGGAAGGGTAAAAAGGTTGAGCGTGAGAACAGCTGCGATGCCCAAACTAAGCCTTTAAGCCTCCAGGATTTCCAATAGAAAGGTTTGTTGTGGATTAGGAGGTGTATATTATGCCAAATGGTGGAGGAAAAAAGAATCAGCAACGGTGACAGGAGGGCGGGTTTAAAGGAGAGGAGAAGCTTGGTGGTGAATTTATGGATGGGAGTAGAGATCGAAGGAGGTTTCCGAGAAAAAGAAAGATATTCCGCAAAAGAAAAGGGGGAAAGGAAAAGGCGCTCAACCTTAGCCCATAGGGGACTGGGAGAGGTGAGGTCCTGCAACCAAAAGGAGGCTTGGCGTAACAAAAAGGCTTTCTGGTAGGCAGGAAAGTCTGGGAAATTCACTCCACCTTCTGAAGCAGGGCGGATAAATCTAGCAAGGGACATCCTAGGTTTTTTGTTGTGCCATAGGAAGAAAGATAAGACTGTGTTAATCTTCTGAAAGAATTTGGAGGGGATAGACACAGGAATGTTGGAGATGGTATAAAGGATTATAGGGGAAAACATCATTTTAATGGTATCAAGACGGCCCCACCATGATAAATAAAGAGGGTACCATCTGGTTGCTAAATCCGATACTTTTTTAATACATTTAGTAAAGCAAAGAGATACAGTGTTAGAGATGGAAGTGGTAATGTGTAAACCGAAATACTTAATGTGGGAAGGGCTCCAGGTGAAGTTAGAAGCACTAAAGTCAGGCTTAAATGTGAATTTTGTAAGGGGCAGGATCTCGCATTTATCGTTATTAAGTTTATAACCAGAAATGAGGGAATAATTCAGTACTTCCTCCAGAAAAGCTGGAATGGAATCTGTAGGATTGGAGAGGAAGAGCAAAATATCATCTGCGTAAGCAGCGAGTTTGATATGGGAGTTCGCAGTCTGAAAACCATGAATATTAGGGTTTTGGCGAAGTTTGGACAAAAAGGGTTCCAACGCCAAATTAAAAAGAAAGGGGGAAAGGGGACATCCCTGACGGACACCTCTACCGAGATCAAAGAAGGGGGAAACCTGACCATTTGCACAAACTGCCGCACGTGGATGAGAGTACAGGAGAGAGATCAAGGAAATACATTTGGGACCAAAGCCAAACAAATATAGAGTATGGAAAAGATAGGACCATTCGACCCTATCAAATGCCTTTTCGGCATCCAGGGCGATCGCTGCAAGAGGATGCTGTAGGCATGAGGATTTGGATAAGATGTTAACCCCTTCCACGCTCTGCGCCGCTCGCATGCTCATGACGAGCTCAGCTCGTCATGTAACGCGGCTTTTTTAAAAAAGCCGCTCAGCGCGAAAAAAGCCGCAGCACGCATGCGGTTAAATAGTAATCTGGTATTGTCAGTGATATATCGGCCCTTCACAAAACCAGACTGTTCCTCACCCAAGAGATCCGGAAGCAGGAGGTCAAGTCGAGCAGCTAGCGCCTTGGCAAATATTTTGTAATCGATATTCACGAGGGAGATGGGCCTGTAATTCTTACAGTACTTGACGTCTTTTCCCTCTTTGGGTATTAAGCATATGTGGGCGTCAGAAAAGGATCCAGAGGAGCTTCCAAGGACAGCGAACGAACTCAAGAGAGAGTGGAGTTTTGGAATGAGCATCTTGGAGAAGTGAAGGTAAAATTCCACAGTGAAACCGTCCGGCCCAGGAGCTTTGTTCAATTTAAGATGTTGAAGTGCAGTGGTCAGTTCCTTTTGGGAGATGTCAGATTCTAAATGGGTCAAATCTAGGGGAAAGTGCTCGGGTTTCTTGATGGTGGAGAAAAAGTACGTGAGAGAGTGGGGGGAGTGCCGAGTCTCGGAAGAATACAGATTCTTGTAGAAAAGGGAGAACTCAGTGAGAAAGTCGGCATCTTTATGTTGGAGAACAGAGTTAGTATCATAAATGGAATCGATGTTCAGCTTATTGTGCTTAACCTTTAGATAATTGGCAAGTCTCTTCCCAGCTTTATTTCGTCCCCCGTAGAACTTAGCGCTAGACTTTAACAGATACAATGAGGCATCTTCCGTGGATTTTTGGTTAAACTGCAGTTTGGCGGCCACGAGAGCTGTCAGATTGTCCTGAGAATGCGAGGTGAAATAGGCATGTTCTAGTCTCTTAATGTCACTAAGGAGATTCTCAGTAAATTTGCGTGCAGCTGTACGTTACCGCGCTACAAATCTGATGATAAAGTCCCGTGCTGCAGCCTTAAATGCGTCCCAAATGGTGTGTGTTGGAAGAGGGAGTATCATTAAGTAAGAAAATTTCATCCGAGAATGAAGTAAAAGAGGCAGTAAATTTGGGATCTAATAGGAGAGTGTTAATAAAGCGCCATCTCTTGGGACCAACAGATTTAGGGAGTACATCTATGCTAATCAAAACCGCGGCATGATCCGAAAGTAAAATCGGACCAATTTCAGCAATGTTGAGGGTCTGAGCGATATGGTGAGAGACAAAAATGTAGTCAATGCGTGATTGGGAATGGTGTAAGGGGGAATAAAAAGTGAACTCTTGTAATGTTGTATTACAAAGACGCCAAGCGTCAATAAGCATATGTTGGGAGATGGTTTGAGTAAAGAGCTTATGGGATTTGTTGGGGATGTAATGAGCGGTAGAGAGCCTGTCAACAAAGGGGTCTAAGGGGTGGTTGCAATCGCCAGCAAGGACGAAATTATCATCCATAAATCGGGTAATATGTTGGGATAACTCAGCCCAAAAGAGAGGCTCACCCCCAGTTGGAGTATAAACATTAAGGAAAGAGATTGGAACACCTTTAAGAGATACTTTGGCATAAGCCCATCTGCCGCTAGCATCCGACTCCTGGGAAATAAGCGCAAGGGGAAGCGACTTGCGACATAAGATTGCTACACCATTGCGCTTACCATCACCATGAGAGTAAAACACCTCACCCACCCAACCTCTTTTAAGTTTGGCAGATTCAGTGTCCGAGAGATGAGTTTCCTGCAAGAAAGCCACATCAACATTCAACTTGGCTAGATGGGACAAAATACGTTGACGCTTAATTGGAGAGTTGATACCCTTAAGATTCCATGAAATTATATTCAATGACATTGCATGTAAATAAAACAATGGCTATTAAAATGACAACATTGGAGAAAAATACCCATGAAAAAATAATGGAAGTACAAGAAGAAGAAATGAGTTGTCATTAGAAACGAAGAGAAGGAGAAAGGGAGAAGAAATTTGAGGTGGAAAGTGAAAGGAGGAAAGAAAAAGATGTAAAGAGAAAAAAGAAGAAGAAAAAAAATTGGATTGAGGGAAACGCAGATACATAGCTGGAAAATTCTGATAAGAGGAAAAGCGTAGCCCATGCAAAAAAGGGGAAGAAAAAACTCAAAGGGGGAAGAACTGAACAAGGAGAGGGACAGAAAGGAGAAACATATGGAGAACATACCTATGAGAGAAAAAGGAAGAAGAGACAAAGGAAGAACATACCTACAGAAGGAAAAAACGAGAAGGTATCGAGGGGGGATGGGGCCACACAGGTGAGGCAACACATCCAGGGTCAGCTAAGCGGAAAGCCGGGGAGACATCATCAAACGAGAAGAACAAAAACAACAGTCAACAACAATACAATACAACTTCAAGAGAGTAACTATCGAAAAAAAAAAATATTGTAACTAGGTAGAACAAGACCCAGAAGCAAAAGCAATAGAAGGTAAGGAAGACTGCATCTCAGCCAGGAAAGGAGGAGGAAAGGAGGAGGAAGGACCAGAGGAATCCATTGCGGCAGTCTTATGTGCGTTGATGAAGCTCTGCAGTCGCACTGGGTCTTCGTAGGTAGTCGTCTTGTTGTTGTAGGTGACCTTGAAAAAACACGGGTGATAAAGGCCATATCTAGCACCCATTGAACGAAGATCTTCTCTCATGCCTAGGAAGGCCTTCCGGCGATTGGCAGTTGCCTTTGCATAATCCTGGGCAAAGAACAGAGAGGAGCCAGACCATGTTAGTTTTAGGGAGGCCTTGGCAGCTGATAGAACCTTTAGAAGATCAGTGTACTCCAGGAAATAGAGTATGACACCTCTTGGACGTTGTGATGAAGAGGCAGAAGCAGGTGGACGACCTAGGCGGTTGGATTTTGAGAACCGTACCATCTGGCAGACGGAGCAATTTGGGAAGGAAGGACTTGAAGAAAGCAAGCAAGTCTGAGCTCTCAAGACCCTCTGCCAGACCATAAATACGAAGGTTGTTCCGCCTGTTCCTATTTTCCAACTCCTCCACCTGTTTCTGGAGAGTACACACCTGCGAATTGAGAGAGGATACCGTAGAGCAAGTCTCCTGAAACGAAGCAACAGAGTGTTCAACTGAGGAGACCCTTGTTTCAATCTGCGACCAATTGTCAGTAAGAACTTGAAGCTTGGCATTAGTTTCCTCCATGAAGGGCCGTAGGGAGCTTATTTCCTCCAAAAAAGGGCGAAAAGATCGTATCTCCTCCAACAAAAGCTCCATGGAGACAGGCGCAGACTGTTTGGGTGGTGAAGGAGGATCTTTCTTCAATCTTTTGACGTTGGTTTTCCCCGCAGCGTGTTGAGAGGACTCCATGGTTGTGTCCGAGCCAGATGACGTAAGAGGATCTTCCAATTTAGAGAAAGCAGAGAACACTTTGGAATTTTTCACAAAGGCAATCTTTGTCGTTGAGGAAGGTAAGCGTGACAAAGACTTGGGTCTCCCCATAGAGAGATAAGCCGGAGTATGACAGTCATGCAGCATGCGCTAGCCTACTGTGAAACGAGAAATGTGGAGAGTTATGAAGAGGTTCCCTGAAGAAAGAGATAAACCACAATTGCCAATGAAGGAGGTCATTCAATAAAAGATCCAAACATGTGGCGCAAACAGGCAGCTAACAAGACAAGAACTGGGTCATAGGCACAAAAATTATGACAGCAAGCAGAGGTAGGTTAAGCTGCAGGAAAGACATATCCAGCGCTAAATGTGCTTGAGGAGCTGCAAGAAGCACGATACGTGGTGCCTTGAGACTGAAGTATATACCTTGCATCAGGCAGTGGAAACAAATAGAGCCTTATCCATCAAGGGCTCTAAAGTAAGGATGTGCCATCATGCCAAAGGACAGGGTTGCAACTCATCACATCAACAGCAAGGTCCCATGAAGTGCTGAGCATCCAAACTTAAGTAAGGAACAGCTTCTAGCGCCACAAGAATTAAAATGCCAAAATCAGGGACAGAGTAAAAAGAGCACCTATTGTGTCACAAAATGGCGTATGGAAAGAGCTGTGAGGCAGCACCAAATCGCCGTATTCTTGAAGTAGCAGAAAAGGTCACCAGTTCCAGAAATGATTGAAGGCAAATTTGTGTAATAAAAGATAAAACCGGGGCCAAATGCAAAGCTGCGTCAAGCAGGGAAGTTACTGCGCGAGTGTGAGGGAATAAATGCGATCGACATCGCAAAATGGCGGCCGGACTCGTAGTGGCGCCGGAAGACTTACGGGAGCAAAATTGACCGCTTCTGTGGCATGTAAAATCACTTCAGGGACCGCATGAGTGCCGTGGAGTGTTCCGCAGCTACAGCATGCCGTCCGAACAGGAAAAGGCGATCCACAAACGGCACGTCTCCGAAGGCTTCAGCGGAGCTTCACCAGGGCGCCGCCATCACCATCGGGCGCCAAGCCACGCCCCAATGACTTTCTCTCCTCTACAATTACATGCTTCTAAAAGGAACCATCAGATTCTAGAATAGGTCCAGAACTTATGGGCTCGGGCCTTTCAGTTGGTAGCAGAGTAGGATGGTTAGCACATGAAGCAAGGGGAGAATCCAGAAATCAAACTAGAAAAGCAGAACCTAGAACCCTGGATCCCCAAAATTCAGGTCAATGGCCAAGATGGGAGAGCCACGGAATTCGGCGGAGACTGACAGAGTCTGTGCGGCAGCGGCGAGCGGAGGAGTGAGTATTAATAGGTTGAATGTCATATGTTAGATTGTAGGAATGCATTGATTGTGTGTTGTCTGGTAGAGATAATGTGAGAGTTGAGTGAATGTGATTTTGGGATGGACGTGGTCCAAGGATTGAGAGTTTCAGGTCCCGAAGTGGCCTAAGATCTCGGGATATATTAAATGGTGCAGAAGACACAGAGATTGATTTTGATAGTCTGACCGAAGAATTGAGGAGTTGTCGTGAGATGTCATCAGCAGTTCCACCTAAGACAGGGAACTTTGTGTGAAGCAGATGTATTGGAATCGTTTAGTAAACCTCGTGTACAGAGGTGAGCTATACTAATTGAGGTGATCAGTGCAGGTCGAGGGTCACTAGGTGAATGATTCTTGAATTCTGTCAATCTTTTAGATGGCAGACAATTACGGAATTTAGGACGATTGTGTGAGTGAAGGCGTAGGGAGAATTTGCAAAGGAGGATGAGCCGCTGCAAGGAGTGAAGATGACATCTGAGTGTGCCGTGCTGTGATAGGTCGGTTGGTGCAACGCCTCGTGGGATTGGTTGGTAGTCATTGGGAAATTGTGTTAGGAAAATATTGTTCCATCGTAAAAATTTGAACAACTGCAATTGAATCATGCAATGTTTTAGGGTGTTGCAGGATCTTTTCAGGAGTGACCAAGGGGTTGTTACTTGAATGGGCAAAGAGGCGCCACCTGAGCATATTCCAGCACATTACATGGTGACAAAAGTTGGGCTCCGCACTATAATTTAGCTTCAAAATTGCAATAAAATCACGGAAAAAGAAGGTGACCTGGCATTTCCATGTTTTGGTTGGATGTGTTGTGCCAATTGAGAAGAGTCATGTTTGTGCTGCGACCTTTGCATAGATCAACACCATTTGTGACATGCATCACATGCCAAGAAGATGAAGAGATACCAAGAGAAGATGAGGAAAGCTTTGAGGGCATGTTAGGATGCACAATGGGACACACAGCTCAAGGGATGGAGAGTGGATACTATTGAGGGGGAAAGGTTGTACCTAATGCTGGTAGGAAATGGAGATTCTCAGAACAGGAACAGAAGGGTAAATGGAAACAACCGTAGTGATGCTGTTGACAACTTGTTGGATGGGTTGTTATCTGAGCATCCACCACCTTATAATTCTCAATCAGAGGAGGTGAGGTGAGATTTGGCAAATGCAGTGAATGTGGGAAGTGTGTCAGCACCTCAAACAGGTCCTAGTATGGGAGTTGTGGGAAGGATATTTGCAGGAGAAGGGGGAACAGGATTGTTCGCCTTTGGATGTATGGAACAGAACAGAGTCAATGCTGCTTCATGGTTACCGAAAGCTCTTACAGTACCAGCCACTATTGGTCCTGTTGTTCCTGTGTATGACCGGAGCTCAGTGGGAAGCCTTATTCAGCGAATGTCCTTTCATGTGGAAGGAACTGGATTGGGAAGGTAAGGGAACTTCAGTGGAAATTGCCCATCTCTGGTGCCTGTAGAATGTAGTACCCTTTTATCAGCTACTGCCAATCCTTCTGGAATATGCATTGGTTCCAGTACTATATGATCTATGCCTATGGCAAGCACTATTTCAGACCTAAGGATGTGGGAAACTCCAGTGAGAGGACCAGTTGGTTCAGCTTCAGAAGCAAGTGCAAGTTAGGGAGTCGCTGGAAATTAATATGTCTTAGATGTTGTAGACTTAGAGATGTGGTTGAGATATTACAATAAATCAAGGAAGGTCTGAGTAGTACATCAAGTGAAGGAACCAGCAAGGCTGCAGTAAAAGCGAAAGTATTGGATGTGGTGAGGTTGAAGGGTGAGGTAGAGAAGATCATCAGTGGGAAATGACCTTTGGGAAGAATAGAGACCTATGAGCCAGATGACCTGCTGTTTATAGCACAGGATGTAACACCGCAAATCGAGATAAGTACATAAGATGTTGATCAGAACTAGCTCAGAGATATGAAGTAGACTTGTCTTAAATAAAAATATTACAGGGAAACCATAGGCTTATTTACAGTGACCAGGAGCTGGAGGAAAAGAGATTGATTGGATTGAAAACACATATCTGAGAGTTTGTTATAGGAATACAGGCTTGGAATATGCTGGATATGTGGGAGGAAAGGTGGTCTAAGAAGTACAAGAAGGGTGACAGTAGTAACACCACTTCCAGGAGGTGGAAAATCAGTAGTTAAGGTATATCCGTTAAGGGAGATGTCTAGCAGAGGGTATATGCATGTTCCATGGAGTAGATGTGACCATGCTGCATTCACAAATGATTTCCCCAGATTGAGGGAGAAACCTGCTGACTGGTACAAGCAAGTCGATCGGTTTGTTAAGATCTTGACGGTGTTGTGGATTGACTTAAATTCTCTATTTGAAATTGTGGTCCCTAGTGATCTATGGTCCACGTGTAAAATTGCTATTGAGTGTCTGCTGCTGAGCCAGAGAGAGATCCTGTAACTCATGGTCCTTCGCTCTTAGTTATGAAGCAGTATGAATAGGTGATCACATAATTGCAGTCCAAAATAAGCCCTCCAGACATCGATTGGGTTAAGATCGATCGAACAACCCCGGAGCCTAAAGAGTCACTGCATGCCTATTGGGAAAGGCTCATGCAAGCCTTTAAGCAGTACAATTGGTTGGACACACTCGACCCTTAAGACATAGGCCAATTCGTCTCAAAATTTGTGGCAGGACTGAGGCCGGAAATCAGCCTCATGATCCAGCAACATTTGATCTGCTGGCAAAATAAGTCCTTGGTCGAAATTCTGTGGTATGCCAGGTATTGCAGTGATGAGGTAGATTCCAAAACATAGGAGGATGAAAGAAAAGTTAATTTTGGTTCAAATGTGAAATGCACAGAAGGGAGAGCAGGTACAGGTAATTGGAGGAACAATAGTTTGCAATCAAGGAATTGTCCCAGGAGGTGTTCAGGTTACATCAGTTACAGATCTGGCGGGACAGGGAAGAGGAAGAGGTGTCCCCTTAGATCCTAAAACATGGATAGATGCTGCTATGCTGAAAAAAGATAACAGCCTGTCATTTTGTCACAAGATCGGGCATTGGACGCACGAGTGCCGCTTAACTCCGGTGAATCAGGTGCCGTAGGGAGAAATCGTGCAAGTGACTGATGTGGTTAATCAGTTACCGACAGTGACAAGGCCAAGCGCCCTTAATGTGGGGGGAATCCAAACCAGTTAGTGCAAGTGCCCCAACCTCAGAGAATCTCGCAGGTATTCAAATGCACCATCAGATGCCCTTCATGGAAGCACTGGATGGATTTGATCAGGGCCCATTTTTATGATGGTGCCTGAGGGGGGAGGAAGACTGTATACTTGGTGCAGTCTTAGAGGTAGACCAGAGTGGACCATATCTAGAAGTTTACATAGATGGTCATCCTATTACATTCTTGATTGATACTGGTACTACGTGTTCTACTGTGAGATCTACAGTAGTCCCAAAACTACCTCTCTCTGAAAATTCGATCCAAGTTGTAAGAGTCGCTAACAAAAGCATGACAAACCCTTTGACAGAAGAGCATCATCACCAGTTCATAGTATGTGAATCAAGTGTAGTCTGTTTCTTAGTGCTTGATCTCTTATGTAAATTGAATTGTACTATCTATTGCACACCGAAGGGAATTGAATTGCAGACTAATGATGAGGACATTACCTTCAAATTGGCAAATCAGAATTATTACACAGCTATGCTTCCTTTACTGCCAGTGGAAGACATGCCACTGGTTTTGAGGGACACTGTCTCTCCAGTGATATGGGACTTCACAGTAGAGGAAATCAGACCGATTCGAACCAATCCGCATACATATCAACCCTAATGCAGAATTCCTAAGAACACCTCAGTACAACCTGACCCCAGAAACGATGCCGGGGATTTACCTGTGATTGAGTCCATGATTGCTTAGGGCATAGTGAAGGAGATCATATGAAGCTCTTGAAATTCGCCCATCATGGGATTGCAGGAACAGAGCTGAAAGTACTGCATAGTCCAGGACCTTAGAAAGGTAAATAACATCATGATTCCATGTTATCCTATGTTATCAAATCCATCTGTGATTCTAATCCAGATTCCTTGTGAAGCTGCCTGGTTAACAGTGATTGACCTTTGTCAGGTTTTTTTCTCCATTCCATCACACAAGGAAAGCCAATTTTTATTTGCTTTCCATGTGGAAAATCATGTTTGAAGATGGTGTTGTATCTCTCAAGGGTATACTGAAAGTCCATCCATCTTAAATCAGGTCTTGAAGAAGAACCTTTAGAGCTTGATTTTGCCACGAAACTCAGTGCTTGTTCAGTACATTGATGACCTCCTCATTGCATTTGAAACACAGGAGGTTTGTAAGGATGATACTATCGCCTTACTGAACCATCTGGCCGACAATGGGCATAATCTATTTTCTAGCAAACTTCAGTACTGTTTGACTGAAGTTCAATCTGTTTGTTTTTGGGAATGGTTGGCTATTGCCAACAATGGATTCCAAATTTCTCCTTGATGGCAAAGCCTTTGCCGATGCTGACCCACAAAGATGTGAGTGATCTGGTACCTTGGTATTATGACTGCTTGCTTGTCTTTTTGGAGCGAGAGAGTGCCTTTGTCATGCTCCTGCTTTAGGAATGGCTGATTACAACATAGCCTTTTCACTGTTCTGCCACAAAAAGGAGGGTTGTGCCCTTCCTGTACTCACCCAGTCACATGGAGGTGACCGTAGATCAGTGGCCTATTTCTCAACTACATTATATCCTTTAGCTACAGCATTGCCCTAATGTCTCAAGTCAGTTTCTGCAAAAGGTGTAAGTATCGAACAGTGTGAAAGCCTTGTGATGGGTCATCCACTTACTGTATATGTATCGCATTCAGTGAGCTCCTGATGACCAGAACAAAAACACAGCATTTGACTAATAACAGGCTGACAAGAGATGAACAGGTGGTGCTTGCTGCAGAGAATGTCACTCTGAAGCGATGTACTGTGTTAAATCCTGCTACCTTGTTACCTGTTCCCAGTGGCGGCCGGCTCAAGTAACAATTGGATTTTGATTCTAGAATAGGTCCAGAACTTATGGGCCTGGCCCTTTCAACTTTCTCCCCCGCTTTAAAAACAAAATGCTTTTGTACATTTTACTGTCTTGGTAGTTACCAATACAACTCAGATCAGTAACTAAAAAGACAAGAAATTGCCTGCACCATTTTGTATGCGTGTGAATGTGTGGTGCGAGCACTTACAAAAAGATGCAGTTAGATGTGTCAGCGGCTTTTTTAAAAAACTTTAATCACGCTACAAAACATCATGGATGCTGGAAATTTCATATGAGAAGAACAACAGATATGCTATCAAAGTTGCTTTTCAGCCATTTCTTCTAGTTCAGCCTCTAAGTTGTTTGGCTTAACAATAAGCCCATTTTAATTTACTAACACAGGGAGTTTTGAGTCAACTCCATACTCTTAAAAAGTGACTCTGGCTCGCTGCCACTTTTTCCTCTACTCCATCCTCCAGCTTATCCTTACGCAAGGTGGAAACTCATGCTCCTTGTCTCTCCTCCACCATAAACAGCCGGGCATGCATCTGGGAATGTATCCCTTATGTTTAGGTTTGGGCGTGACAGTATGTTATTGGGTTACCCTGTTTCTCTACAGACTAATTCATAGAGCTCAATTAGATGATTTAGGGAATACCATTTCTTAAATGGGTTGAGGTGCTACATTTATCCCATGCCCCGTTTCGCTGTCACTACCCATAGTGTTTTAACAGTTACATTCAAATAGTGTTAGATGATCTTAATTTTAACTGTAATGGCTACTGCATGAATTTGGTGCAAATTAGCATGATGTGAGTATCCCATTGTAATTTTTAAGTCTAGTTTATGTTCTATTTTAACTGTCTTGGCACTGTGTGAATTTCAGTTTTCTGAGATGAGTTTTCATAACTAAGTTGCAATATATTCAATTGTATTAACATGTTGCTTTTATGGTTCACACAATTTGTGCCAAATAAAGCTTTCTTGGCTTCACTTGAAGTCCATGGATGAAAATAAAAAACAGGACAATTTGCCACTTGTTCAAGCTGACCGCCCAAGATTGGGCAAAATTCCAACTCCAAGTCTTCAATATGCGGACGATATAGTCCTACTAGCACAAACCCCACTAGGTCTGTAGCGACTAATCTACAAACTTGGAGCCTACGTCACTTCAGTTCAACTTACTATCAACCATAAAAAAAAAAGAAGGTGATGTGCTTTTCCAAACACCATTCCACAAGTAAAAAAACTACATTTATCTGGAAAATAGATGAGAAACCATTGATCAGGTTGTCTTCGTACAAATACTTAGGCTTCCAACTGGATTGCCACCTCAACTACACACAACATCTGGACCAAGGCCGCTCGAAAGCAAAACAACTGCTCTTTGCATTTAAAAGTCTACACCAAAAGCTTTCAGGTTGCTCAACAGGGCACTTGCTCAAAGTAATTGCTGCTAAATTTCTACCCTCCATCGCATACAGCTCAGAAATATTGAATACCAAAGACGCCACAGCACTAATTACAGCACAATCCACCCTTTTCAAACGCTTGTTCTCAATTCCCCGATATAACTCGCAAGCCCAAATCCGACTGGAATATGGATTAAAAAACCAACAACCAGCCAGACAAGGCGCATTAGTTAAATATTACAGGAGGGTGAGAGCTGCCGAAGAGAACACTTTAGCACATCGCTGTTGGGTGAAGATTGAAATGCAAACAGGGCAAAAAAATTCTATTACATCAGTGTTAAAAAATTCTCTCCAGGAACTACAGTTAGAGGATTCTTGGTTGACCATCACAATGTTCTCCGGATTTAAAAAAATCGTGAATAATACGATCAAAAGAACATCCCTACTAACCGATAAAACTGCAATTGCAAAAAAAAAATCACGTTTGGGCAGTGATACAATCGTACCAGATTCTTAAACCTTAACAGTGCCTGTCTGCACATTTCTCATGTTACAAAAAGCATTATTTGACAATGTTGAGGCTGGGGGTATACCCTACGAAGGACCTAACCCCCAAATGGAAACACACATGGCCAACTAAAGCATGCCGGCTATGTAGACAGGGGGATTAGTCCTTGTTGCACCTGCTATGTATCTGCCCGCGCTACTAGTAACCAGGAGATCTGTTTTGCGAGAGGCACTAAGAAACGCAAAAATAAGGACATGCAGAGCAGCAGTTATAAAATGCCTCGGAGGCACGTCTATTCAATTATCCTGTAGAGCCATAAACTTTTGGAAAATGGCTGCAAAAGAACTGGACAAAAGTAGCAATTTAACATAAGCAGCTTGAAAATAATTGTACACAGCTATTTATCTGCTCTGATCATATAATTTTTTTATGTATTAGCTGCTAACTGTCCAGGAAGGCTTCATTATGTTACAAACTCTTGGAAAAAGGAAGCATAAAAATGTTTTAATTTCTTAATTTACCGCCTGTGGACACGTTTTAGCTCCAAACCCCTTTTGTCTTTTCACCCTCCTATAAACTCTTGTCTCTATTTAACTTCCTGCTTTAAAATGTTGATTTTTTGGTTTTATGAAACACGGTGGTACATCCACCCTTTTACGATTTTAATGAAATCAAATAAAATTATTTTTTGATTTGATATATTGCAATATATTCAATTGTATTAACATGTTGCTTTTATGGTTCACACAATTTGTGCCAAATAAAGCTTTCTTGCCTTTACTTGAAGTCAATGGATGAAAATAAAAAACCAGGACAATTTACCAGTTATATGTAACTGACATAAGTATAACTTGCATTGCCATTGATTTCAGATGTCATCAGTTATGATATGTGAAGTCATAAGAAGTGCATTACAGCAGTGCAAATTATACTTATGCCAGTTGAGTATAAATGGTGTATTTCCCTGTTTCTTTAGTTTTTAAGTGGTAGTGCGTTTTGCACTGAGTGCAGATTGAGTAGTAGAAGCTTGTGTCTTTGGATGGAGTGGGCTCCATGCATACTCTGTGCACTGAGCACTGACTGTGAATATTAGGGGCTTGCCCACCTAATGGGATTTGCGTCTCTTGAGGGACTGGGCTTTATACAAAGTCTGCGCACTGGGTGCTAACTGTGTGTAGTGGGGGCTTGCCCACCTAATGGAACTAAAAGTCTCTGTAGGGAGTGTACTCTACACACAGTACACTCACTTAGTGCTGACTATATGTAGTAGGGGCTTGCCCATTTAATAGCACTTTCACGCCGGGAGGAAATGGGCTGTAAGCAGTCTGCGCACTGACCGCAGACTGTGAGTAGTAGGGGCTTGCCCACCTAATGTAGCTTAGGTTTCTGGAGGGAGTGGTCTGTATGCACAGTCTGTGCACAAAGCACTGACTCTGCAGAGTAATAGCACTTCATGTTTGGAGGGAGTGGGCTCTATGCACAGTCTGTGTGTGGAGCTCAGACTGTGTGTAGTGGAGACTTGCCAAGTTAATGGGGCTTATGTCTCTGGGTGGCGTGGGCTCTATTCTCTATGCACAGTTTGTGCACTGAGTACAGTCTGTGCATATTAGGGGCTTGCACACATAATTGGGCATCATAGAGTATTGGAAGTGTACTCTCTGTAGAGAGCTTTGCACAGCCTGAAGGCTGTGTTTTAATATTTTGGGGAGTCTCTCCTGGTCTTGTGCCACTCCTCTGGGACCACATGGGGACCAATCTGAATTCTGCTGGAGTCCCACATTTGTACTTATTTTTTACATTTCAGTGCTAGGGAGGGCTTGGGGCTCACGGTATTCCTACCCCCGCACTCTCTTATGTCCTTTGTCTTATTTTTCTGTACTCTGGGACCGAGTCTTCGATTCCTGTAATGGGACCCACAAGATTATTCTTCATGTTGCAGCCGCCAATCAGATCATTCAATCTTGCAGGTTTCCCACAGGGCTAGACAGATGTATACCAAAAGCACACTTTCTGGGTAAAGATCTAGCTTTCTGCCAAATTTGGTGGAATATTGGGTTTTCTTCTGCATCACTGTCTAATATTCCCTACCACAACTGAATGGAGCAAAAGCATTTTAGGACACTCGCATTTTCATTATCCTTTGCTTGACAGTTCATCCTAAAACTTACCAGGAAGCATCTGAGGAGGATGAACTTTGTTTTAGTTCTGTCCATCTGCTAGAGCTTGGGTGTCTGAAATGAATGGCCTTTCCATCAAGTGATGTGCTGTAGTGGTTTAGTCACCTAATGGGGCTTGGGTGTATGTGGGAGTTGGCTGTCTATAAAAAGCAGTGTACAGTGGGAAGGCTGTTTATAGAAGGGGCTTAGACACCCAATGGGGCATGTGTGTGGAGTTACTGACATCTCCATAAAGAGTAGTGTGCGGGGTGAAGGCTGTGTACAGTAGGAGCCTAGCCACCTAATGGGGCTTGTATGTCTAGATGGAGCTGGCTCTCTTTTGAATAGTTGTGCACAGGGTACAGACTGGGCGTGGTAGAAGATTTACCATCTAATGACGCTTGGGTGTGCAGATAGAGGGGAATCTTCAAAAAGAGCCATGCACAGGGTGAAGCTGTGCATGGTAGGGGCTTTCTACGTAATGGTGGTTATGTGTAGAGGGAATGGGCTACAGAATAATAATTTTATAAAAACACATACATTCATGTAATTTACCCTTTATAGGATGCTGTGCCATCTAGCAGTTATTTACATAATTGAATGTCTGTTCTGGTTTGTAGAGTATATTGAACAGCATTGGGTTAAATGATGTCATCAGTGATGCCATTCAACATGTTATGAGTGATGTGATTTGTGAGGTCATAAGCAGTGCCAAGCACAAGTAATAGCTCACTGAATTATTACATCCTAACTTTTTTTTTAAATCATTTCAACGCCTCACTATAAAGCTACTTCAACCTTTGTTCTTTTTCACTGAATTTCTATTTTGTTAACACAAGCTAAGATCTTAATTCCACACATAAGTATATGTCATATTAACCATTGGTGCTTTAAGTTAATTACTGGGGGGTTTAATGTTAGGTAAGATGAGATTACCATACCTGACTATCACCTCCATTCAACCTTTTTTCATACATTTCTAGGTAGTTTTGAACATATTTAGCCAACATTTCCACTGTGGATAGCCTTCAGCATTTGTAACAAGGGTTTGCACAGGTCAACCCCCTGATGATGGCCAAACGGCCGCAGCCTGCCCTTCATGGACATCTTGCTTCCCCTGCTCCTGCTCACATCCTTCTTGCCCTCTGTTCCCCATCTCTATGCCTCTTACCATACATACTGCCCTCTGTGGTCACCTTTCTGCCCCTGCCCGCCTCCTGCCTGCCCTATATTCTCCTTCTGCATACCCCTGCCCTCCTAACTGCCCTCCGTTTGTTGTGTATGTCTCCCTGCCCCCTATTGCCTGTCCTCCACTGTCCATTTAGCTGTCCCTGCCAGTGTCATCCTGCCCTCCTTAGTCAGCTTGCTATCCCTGTCCCCCACCCCTTCCTCCTGTCCTCCATGGCCCATTGTGCTGATACTGCCCATGCCTCCGTGCTACTCATGGTCAGATTTGTCCCTTTGCTACCCTTCTGCCAGCCCTTAGTTCATCATCTACATGACCATGGCCCATCCTGGCAGTCCTCTCTGGAGAGCTTATTGCCCCTGCCTGTGAGCCTTACTTGGTTAACTGTTGCCTCTGCTCCTGCCCCCTCTTCCATGCCCTTTTTCCCGTGTTCTTTACCCTACCCCTCTCGTATGCCCTCAATGGTCCATTGTGCTGCACCTGCCAAAGTAACCCTTTCCTCCACGGTCAACTTGCTACTCATGCCGCCCTCCTCCTTGCACTCGATTGTCCGAGCCTGTGGCCTCTCCCCTTCCTCCTGCCCTGTGTAGTCTTTTGTGCTACCACTGCCCCTCCCGCTTGCCTTCCATGCTTAGCTTGCTGTCCCTACTCACCTTCTCCCTGCACTATGTTGTCCGAGTCCATGCTCCTGCCCTCTCCCTTCTGCCCTGCATGGTCTGATGTGATGACACTGCCCCACCACTTGCCCTCTGTGGTTAGCTTGTTGTACTTGCCCCTACCCCATGCCCCTGCCCTCTGTTGTCCAAGCCCATTTCTCTGCTGCCACACTCCTGCCCTGCGTGGTCTGAGGTACTGCCATTGTGATTAGCTTGCTGCCCCTGACCTTCTCCCCCATGCACTCCATTGTCCATATGTGTGCCTCGGCCCATCTGCCTTTCCAAATACGGTCCATTGAGATGCCACTGTCCCTCTTGCCTACTCTGACCAGTCTGTTGTGCTCCCACTGCCCCTTCTGCCTGTACAACATGGTCAGCTTGCTGCCCCTGGCCTTGCTACCTCCACCTGCCTTCCATCATCCGAGTCCTTGCCTGCTTTCCATATTCCATTGTGCTGCCCCTCCCTCATGCCCTCCATGGCCCTTTGTACAGCCATTGCCCCTCATGCCACTACCCCTTCTGCCCACACTGCATAGGCAGCTTTCTGCCCCTGATGCTGCACCCTCCCCTAGCCCTCTGTTATCCGAATACAGACCCTATTCCCTCCTTTCTGCCCTCCATAACCCTTTATGAGTGCCCCTGTCCCCCTGCCCACCATGGTACGTGGTGCTGCCACTAATCTTCCTGCCTGCCTCACGTAGTCTGTTGAGCTGCCACTGCCCATACATGTTCATCTTGATGCCTTTGCTGCCCCATCCACCTCCATTCATTGTCCGTGTGCATACTCTTATCCTTTCACTCTTTCCCTGCATGTTACATTGTACTTCCACTGCCCCACTTGCTTTTCCGCCATGATCTGCCGGCTTCCCAGCGTGGTCACGTGCTACCCCTGCCACCTACCTCTTGCACACCATTGTCCAACTCCATTCCCCTACCTAGCCCTTCAGCCCTCTACAGTCAGTTGTGCTACCACTGTCCATTCCCAAAGTGTTCTAATAAACAACTAGAGTGCTCATATTCTCTATATATGACAAAGTGGGGCACACAAGAAGTCATCTTGGTGAAATCAAAACTGAAAAACTGCAATCATTTCCTTTAGAAGGAAACAAAATAAGAGTGTTATTTTTTTCACAGAATTTATGAATAGCGCTCTTGAAAGCTCAATGATATTGTATTTGTTCTCAGTTAGCGTCAATGGGCTATTAAACTAGGTTCTGTGTTTAGCCAGTTAATCACTTGATTAAATGCTGCACAAGTTACTTAAACATTTTGCACACTTCTAACATTGGCTATATTTGAACTACATTTTGGGAGATATTTTGGCTATACTTGGGCTCAGTCTTTTTTCTTAGGCGGCCTTCTTTAGAGACTTTTTTTAATCAAACTACCTAATTTCTTCATTTACTTCAGTATCCTCTTTAGGAAATGCTCTTAGTTTTACAGCTTAGATACATCAAGATGGAGTTCAGGTGTGCCACACTTTTGTCATAAATACAGAATGTTAGCACTATAGTCGCTCATTAGAACACTGTGGTAAAGCTGCAGTTGATCACCAGGGAGTTAACTGATAGGCTGATGCTGGTACTGAGAGTAGATGTTTCATTTTACAAGTCATAATGTTTTGCTGAAATGATTGAAAAAGATTTTTGAAAACTCACAGAAAATGTGTTCTAATTTTGCTTTCTATAGCACTAACCACAAAACGTCGGTCTCATTTTGTTTATTTCTAACAGAGATTTTTATGTTTTGAAGCTTTGATTCTATCAAGATGACTTCAGGTATGGTAGACTTTTGTCATAAATAAGAATGCTAGCATTTTAGTTGTTCATATGAACAGTGTGGGAAGCTGCAGTAGAACACTGGGGAATCAACTAACAGTCAGAAGTACATGTTTTACTGAGTTTGTCAAACTTTATTCTCACATGGCTGAGGAAGATAGTGTGAATTTACAGAACATACACTCTCATTTTAGCTTCTGGGACACCTTTTATAATCTCTATGAGAAAATTATGAGTGAAAACTGTTGAACAGGGTTCATCAAATCCCAGCACAGTAAAATCATCTTAGAATACACCACAATTCCTAAACTTAGTATGGTACAACCAAATACGTATTTATGTTTATATTGTGACTAAAATCTGCTATACAAATCAAACAAAATGGGGAAAAGGGGATGAGGTTTACTGTGGACTCAACCTCCTTTCTTACATGAACAACCAAACAGAGTCCACGCATACTCAAAATAGCCATCTTTCCAGTAAACTTTATAGTATTCATGAGTGTGTGAGAGGCACACCCATCACAGTATGTTTCTTCTCTTCCCCCTCTTTAATAATACCAGCAACAGGATTTAATAAAACTTAGTTTCCATGCAGTCAGGTATTTTTTAAACCCACAATTCTCACCCTCCCACTCTTATCACTAATCACTTTATAGTCCACACCCTACATAGTGCTCCCACGTCTCCGTTTGGTCACAGCGCGCCCCGTCCTGCAGTGGGGCAGGAAGAACCCGATGATGAAACATGCCACCAAGGGACATTTTAGTGGGTGAGGGTTATTTTAGAAAAACATATTGTTTTCCTTGAATACTATAAAGTTCACTGGAAAGATAGCTATTTTAAGTACAGGTAAAATCTGTTATAACCCTTTATGCATGCTCCTTTTTATGAGCCTCAAAACAGGCTACAATGCATTTCAATGGGGACCATGCCTCAAAGTTCTGAAATGACTGTGACAATAAGTTGTGCATGTTGTGGCCAGTCAATCAGGATTGCCTACTCCCATTTAAAGTGACAAATCAGAGCATAGCTGGAAATGTCACAACCAGATACCTCTATTATTTTTCCCTTAATGTTTCAGAAACAGTTGAATAGATTTATCCATCTCACGAAAAGAACGCTCACTTGGTAAAGATATAGCTTTCTGTCAAATTTGTTGTGATTCTGTTAATCTTTTTCCCCTCTGTCATTGTCTAGAATTACCAATGGAACTTGCCTGGGTAAATTACATGTGGTGACCCCCCATTTTTTGTGGGCCCTGCTTGATGGATTGCACCGAGATTTTTCTGGAAGGAGTTGAGCTGGATGAACCTGTTTTGGAATGTTTCATTAAGATTCATCAATTGGTGTTAAAGTTATTAGCGAAATATAAAATGCTCTTCCTATTGAAAGTATATATATATATATATATAAATTCACTGAAAAAAACATAGGTTTCACACCAGTTATAGTTAGCTGAACATTTTACTCAAACAAAACCATTGAAATTCCCACGTTATAGTTAGTTGGACTCACTATAACTCACGCGCCCACAATCCACTGCTGATGATGTCACATATTACATCATTCATGACATGGTCAGTGACATCACTGATGACATCACTGATGACATCTCAAATGACATCACTGATGACATCACTGTTCAGCTAACTATAACTGGTGTGAAACCTATGGTTTTTTCAGTGAATTTCAAAGGTTTTTTAAATGCTAATTCCTAACTATAACAAGTGTTAAACCTATGGTTTTTTCAGTGAATTTCACAGTTTTTTTTTAAAAGCTAATTCCTTTGTATATCGACTTTGTAACCTACGTTTGTTTTTTTTATTAGCTGTTTTTTACAAATAATAATTATATATATATTGTTTAAATATTTGTTCAATGTATATATTTTTTTTATCATTTTTTCCTGGTGCGCTCAGGGTGCGCGCACCGGTAAGCTTACCCGTATCATTTTGACTTGGAGCGCTCAGGGTGCGCGCACCGGTAAGCTCTCCCGAGAGCGCTATTTCTGCGTTCGTTAAAAAAAAATGTATGAAAACTAAATAATAATGCAAGACATTCTTCCAGCAGCAGTGAGAAGTCAGATGGATTCATAGATGAAGAGCCTCCTCAGCCGAAGGTGAAAGAACATTTAATTTGGAAATTTTTTGATATTCCTGAGGGATTTAAAAAAGTAAATGCTCCAAAGGTGGAGTGTAAGATCTGCCATACTGTACTTTCCCGAGGAGACCCCCGAAAGAAGTACAGTTTTGGTAATTCCACCATCATTCGGCACGTCCAGAGGAGGCATCCCCAGAACTATGCCCGGGAGAGTGTCAGGGCTCTGGCACGAGAGGCTCCAAGCGATGGCGCCTCTACTTCAACTGGAGGAGCAACTGCATCGGTGAGGGGGTGACCAGAGCAGCTGATCCCAAATATTCAGCCTATTTTTAATAAGGAATGCATCAAATGCAAACATTGTGATGCCCTAATTTGTTACGGGGAACAAAGTATTTTGATCATTGCTCGAGCATTAGAGAACCACCGCTGCCATCCCCAGCCCTAATTTTCATTTTATTTTTGCTCCTGTTGAGCAGTTTGCCATTCCCTGTTTTTGTGTTTTTGTTGAAAAAAAAGAAAAAAGAAGAAGAAAAAAAAGTTATTTTTAGAACTACCTCCAATTCTCAAAAAAGAGCTGTATTCTTAAAAAAAATGAAAAAGAGAAACTGAAGTGAAGTGCAGTGAGAGAGGAGAGGAAATGAGTGAGAAAGCAAGGAAAGGGACGAGAGTGGAAGGGAAGTGAAGTAGGGGGACTGAAAGAAGGTGAGTGTGGGAGGTGAGTGAGGAGAAGGAGAGTGAACATGGGGATAAGTGAAGAAAATGTAGTAAAGGAACGGGGATGTGGAAGGGTAAGAAAAGAGCAGTGGTGTTTAGGAAAGAGTGGAGATACAGACTGGATAAAGGCAAGTGAGTGTGAGACAAGGTGAGTAATGGAGTAAAGAGACAAAGAAAGTGAAAGAAAAAGTGAAAGTAAAAGACTGAGGGCCTCATTTATGAGGCCATGCGTCACTTTTACGCCGCCGGTGCGTCACTTTGTGACGCACCAGTGGTGTAAAAAAAGGGCCTTGTTGAGTCATATTTACAAAGTGACGCATCTAGGTAGATGTGCCACTCTATAAACCCCTGCGCCATATTATACCTGCGCCAGGTATAATGTATGCAAAGGGGTTATATTGACGCAAGGAAGGGTCGTAGAAGTGACGCAGTGAAATCTATGAGATTTCACTGCGTCTCTTTTAGGACGCCGTTGCGACAAAATCTGGCGCCTGCCTCACAGCAGGCGTAAGACTGACGCAGGCCCTTTCACATGGGGCTTGCGCCATGTGAAAGGATGCATTGCTGGAGTTGCGTCACTTTTGTGACACACTCCAGCAATGCGTCACGTTTGCGCTTACAAATACGTCAGAAATACTGACATATCTGTAACTCCTTGCCACATGATGCTTCATACATTAAATATGACGCATCAGGAATGTCTTAAGGAGAGCGCACTGAGAAGTGACGCATCGCTGCTGTCACGCAGCGATACGTAATTTCTCATAAATGAGGCCCTGAGTGAGGGAGGAAAGAAACATAAGTGAGGGAGTGTGGCTGTGTTATAGGGAGTGAGCATGATAGAAGAGGAGTGACAGAACTAAGGGGTCAGAAAGAATTACTATAATTTTTTACACTGTTTTTCCCTGTGGTGCGCTCAGGGTGCGCGTACCGGAGCGCGCACCTGGGAACACACCCAGCGCTTACCCCGCGAAAATAAAAAAAATAAAAAAAGGTTTTTTGCCCTTAAGAATCCTTCTAGGCCCCCCTCAGAAAACCTAGGGGGTCAGGGGGTGTCTACTCTGCCCCCTTTCAATTATTTCCCCCTTTCTTTTTCACCTCTTGTGTCTCGATTCTACCGAGACACAAGATGGCGGACTCTCCGGACTGTTTAGAATGTTGACAGACACCCGACAGCCAATCAGCTTTCCGCTCGCGCACTCCTGTAGCGTGCCGGGTGCGCTCCCTGGTACGCGTACCGGTGAGCGCTCGGAGCGCGCCTATAGATATATATGTGTTTTTGACGTTAATTTTAAAAAAAAACACTGGAGCAATTTTCAGCAAATATAGCAAAGGCACATCTGCGTACCAGTCCCTACAATTTTGCCAAGTTTGGCGTAATTCCGTTCAGCGGTTCGGGTTGTAGACTTGTCAGACCGTCCTATGGAAATTAACATGGGGAAAACACGTTTTGGGACCCCCCTTTTTTTCTCAGCCCCCACTTCACCCCCGAAACTTTCAGGGAAGGAGCGCAGCGGAGCTGGCTAAAATTTCGGAAAATTACACACAAATTCCTCAAGCAGCGCCAGAGTTGTTCCCAATAGAATGTTGCAGATTTCCTATGGTAGCCAATCCTAACTATAACTACCTACTGGCGACCGCGTGACAAAGGGCGAGTAAGCCTGAAACGCGTTGCTGTTTTCGTGAATAAACCTACATCTTTGCTGTACCTGGCTGGTCCGTCTCCTTCCTTTGGTGTCACGCCGCGCTGTGCTGTACCAAGCTGTGTGGAGCTGATTCTGCATATATATATATATATATATATATATATATATATATATATATATATATATATATATATCAATCCAATACCAGAAACCCAACAGTGAAGTGGACCACATGGAAGCTTCTTTAGGAAAACACGGGGTTTATTCACAACTTGCTCGTGTCATAAAACATGGTTGCAGCCTCAGTAAATGTTCTTAGCCAAACGCGTTTCGGGATCACCATCTCCCTTCTTCGGTGGCGCTGAGTGAAAGCAAGCGATCTCGCTGTGTTTGAAGTGTTCGGTAAAACGCCTGCCCCTGGGCAGGGGCGTGGCCGTCACTACGGCCTTTTGGGCGTTGTAGTCCATTCAATAATTCCCTAGTGGGTAGCGAGTTCTATTGCCCGTAAGTACTATTCATGCCCCAGTGGGTTGAGGGGGCCTCCAGCTCCTCTGGCACGCAGCTTTGTAGTTGCAAACTGTGTTTGTGAGAGCGCGTACTGGAATAGCGCTCACACAGCTTCCCTCCATATGCAGAGCACCGGGTGGGGCTGCAGGTCCGCACAACAATGCGGGGGTCCTCTTCGCGACCGGGACGGCCGCTAACATCAATCCAATACCAGAAACCCAACAGTGAAGTGGACCACATGGAAGCTTCTTTAGGAAAACACGGGGTTTATTCACAACTTGCTTGTGTCATAAAACATGGTTGCAGCCTCAGTAAATGTTCTTAGCCAAACGCGTTTCGGGATCACCATCTCCCTTCTTCGGTGGCGCTGAGTGAAAGCAAGCGATCTCGCTGTGTTTGAAGTGTTCGGTAAAACGCCTGCCCCTGGGCAGGGGCGTGGCGGTCACTACGGCCTTTTGGGCGTTGTAGTCCATTCAATAATTCCCTAGTGGGTAGCGAGTTCTATTGCCCGTAAGTACTATTCATGCCCCAGTGGGTTGAGGGGGCCTCCAGCTCCTCTGGCACGCAGCTTTGTAGTTGCAAACTGTGTTTGTGTGAGCGCGTACTGGAATAGCACTCACACAGCTTCCCTCCATATGCAGAGCACCGGGTGGGGCTGCAGGTCCGCACAACAATGCGGGGGTCCTCTTCGCGACCGGGACGGCCGCTAACATCAATCCAATACCAGAAACCCAACAGTGAAGTGGACCACATGGAAGCTTCTTCCGTTTGGCTAAGAACATTTACTGAGGCGGCAACCATGTTTTATGACACGAGCAAGTTGTGAATAAACCCCGTGTTTTCCTAAAGAAGCTTCCATGTGGTCCACTTCACTGTTGGGTTTCTGGTATTGGATTGATGTTAGCGGCCGTCCCGGTCGCGAAGAGGACCCCCGCATTGTTGTGCGGACCTGCAGCCCCACCCGGTGCTCTGCATATGGAGGGAAGCTGTGTGAGCGCTATTCCAGTACGCGCTCACACAAACACAGTTTGCAACTACAAAGCTGCGTGCCAGAGGAGCTGGAGGAACCCTCAACCCACTGGGGCATGAATAGTACTTACGGGCAATAGAACTCGCTACCCACTAGGGAATTATTGAATGGACTACAACGCCCAAAAGGCCGTAGTGACGGCCACGCCCCTGCCCAGGGGCAGGCGTTTTACCGAACACTTCAAACACAGCGAGATCGCTTGCTTTCACTCAGCGCCACCGAAGAAGGGAGATGGTGATCCCGAAACGCGTTTGGCTAAGAACATTTACTGAGGCTGCAACCATGTTTTATGACACGAGCAAGTTGTGAATAAACCCCGTGTTTTCCTAAAGAAGCTTCCATGTGGTCCACTTCACTGTTGGGTTTCTGGTATTGGATTGATGTTAGCGGCCGTCCCGGTCGCGAAGAGGACCCCCGCATTGTTGTGCGGACCTGTAGCCCCACCCGGTGCTCTGCATATGGAGGGAAGCTGTGTGAGCGCTATTCCAGTACGCGCTCACACAAACACAGTTTGCAACTACAAAGCTGCGTGCCAGAGGAGCTGGAGGCCCCCTCAACCCACTGGGACATGAATAGTACTTACGGGCAATAGAACTCGCTACCCACTAGGGAATTATTGAATGGACTACAACGCCCAAAAGGCCGTAGTGACGGCCACGCCCCTGCCCAGGGGCAGGCGTTTTACCGAACACTTCAAACACAGCGAGATCGCTTGCTTTCACTCAGCGCCACCGAAGAAGGGAGATGGTGATCCCGAAACGCGTTTGGCTAAGAACATTTACTGAGGCTGCAACCATGTTTTATGACACGAGCAAGTTGTGAATAAACCCCGTGTTTTCCTAAAGAAGCTTCCATGTGGTCCACTTCACTGTTGGGTTTCTGGTATTGGATTGATATATATATATATATATATATATATATATATATATATATATATATATATATATTGCCACTCACCGTGCGATCAAGCACGCGTGGAATCCTATCGTACATTAACACCAACTCCAAAGTTGCTCCAAAGAAATTTATTTTCAATCCATCGAGCCAACAAGAAGTACCCAACGCGTTTCGGTGAAACCGCCTTGCTCATGTCGTTTCATGCTGATCCTCTATATCTACCAGATGTATAGGATATACGTAGAGTACGAGGACTAAACCTCACCCGGCACCATCTCCAGTCAATGAGGGCCCGCTCTGTCCGTCGTTATCTCACGCTTAAACTAAGCTGGGTCTAAACTTCCTATACATTTTGTAGATATAGAGGATCAGCATGAAATGACAAGGGTATAGTAAACCCAATTTGTATGTATATTTGTTTTTCACGTTAAAAATAATGCAGTAGCAAACAAATTTATGGTCAGGTCCTGAAGAAAACCATGGACAGTCGTCCAATTGGCTGAAACATGTCGACCGTTAAGAAGCAGTGAATTATTTTGAACTGCATTTTTTTCTGCACTGGTTTTACTTAGGAATGCAATTGAAGCTTTCGAAAAGATAACATTCTTTTTCTCTTGCAAATCCTATTTTAATTACACACTTTTTCTTTTTCTTTTTGCACTGCACTTTTCTGATTGGAAATATCCCTAGGGGTTGATACAAGCTCTAACCTTATTCTGTGCTCTCCCCCTTTCCCTCTGAAAACACCCAGTAGAGGATACGACTTACCCAATATTCCTCTATGAACGGTGAGGACGATTGGGAGTTTGGTTGGAACCCCAAATGATGACAATGGTCACGTTGGTGAAGGATGGGATTCCAAAAATCCTCAATGGGTTCTTTCTTTTCACAAATCTTTCTTCTTTCTGTACTCCTTCTTGATACTCTTTGGTTACACTTAGTTTGAGAGAATTTTTGCGCACTTTGTTCCAGAAATTCATACATCCAGATAAGCAGCTAGTACTACACACCACAGATTATATGTAATTGTTGCTTTAAACAAGTCTAACAAATAATATCCAACATAACGCATAGCGTACACTTCTGTAAACGTGAATTCAAATGGCCACGATTATCTCGTCATGTTCCTTGTCAATGTCCATGCCCCCCAGTCAATGGCAAATAATGTAGACTTTTTAAGTGGGACTGGATCTGACAAAACCTATGTCAGACACTTGTATCCAGGAAAGCTAAGGAAATGCGTTGGGTATTTTGTTTCACATATACACTATTAAGTCTTCTTTTGCAAGCAGCCCTGAGGTCAAATAATTCTGTTTGCTGACAGTTTCAACTGTATTCGTTATTAGCCAGAAACCGGTCCCAGGATGCTTGTTTCTGGTCAAGGAAGACATGGCTTGGCAGTTTGGGATGGACTGTAACCATGAGGTACAGGGTCAGACTGATTTGCATATGGCCATATCTGAACTGGGGTGGAGGAGTGAGCTAAAGAATGATGATGGATTAAACCCAGATCAGTTGGGGTGAGTGCTTGCAATATTCAACACTCCGTCCATCATCCCCTTTGGTTTTGACATGTTATTGCACCACCATCATCTGGACAGTTTGGAGGAAGCCATGAAGCTCTGTATTTTAAATGACATATTCTTTTCTCCACAGCTCGTCAAAACTGACTGTAGCTTATGGCCTGCACTACTATCTTTAGACTTCGAAGTTTGAACCTGTGCCAGCACATTTCTAGTGGAGAACGTAGGATCCGAGTTGGAGGACCAGAAGATGTGATTTCCAAATAACTGATCCATGCATGGTAGGGTATATCTATTCAGGCTTGCAGTATGTGGTACAGATGGGCAGAGCAGGTGTCAACATGGATTATATATACACAATGGGCAATTACAGAATGATTGCTAACTGTACTGTCTTGCGATTGGGACAGTATTCAATTTATTAGGCTGGCACTTGAATATAAACAAGGAAATTCCAGGCTGTGAATTATTGTTTGCAGGAACTAATGATAATAAAAATACAAACAATGAGCAGCATTAAGGGAATATTAACTATCCAGAAATTTAACAAATTGGAGAAATTATAGGAAAGGAAAAGGCTAGGCCCCACACCCAACCCAGAGGGTGGCCAATCCCCTGCTGTGCATGGCCTCTGGCGATGCACAATGAGGATGGCTGTGGAGCCAAGATGCATTGCCCAACCCCGCCGCGGGAGGCCACTCTCCATTGCATATGACCTCATTCCTTTTACAGTGGTGGGTTGGCCATAGAGCCTGACTCCTGGCTGGTCCCTGCATTCAACTGCCTGCTGCAAAAGGCCGACCCCTGAGGGGTGCCCAACACCCGCAGGTGCCCAAATCACATTGCATTTTTAAATTGTATTTGTTTAACTTTCTTTTGCCACTGCGGTACTACAGTGGTAACCGACACTCAAGGTTCGACCTCAATGGTACTCTGATATAATTCAAGCTTTCCTGAGGAAGCCTGCATGGTACCGCAGTTCTATGGGGTGAAGCTTGAGCAGTATCGCCCATGGAAGTACCACGGTTCATAATGGGAGGGTTGTGCTTTGTCCCGTTAGAGTACCTTGTTACCCATTGCATGAAAATAATATGTTTTTCAAATGTGGGCCCCTGGAGTTTCCCTCTGGGTCACTTACCCAAGTATCAAAGGGTCAGGGTGTCTCTACTTGGGTCTAGACTATATTTTAGGTCTTCTGTACAATGCTTAGGGTTTGTATAGTAGGGAGCTGGCCCCCTTAGTGGCCTTTAGATTTTTTGAAAACTTGTATTCCCCCAAAACCAGCCCTGAGGGAACTCCTGTGAGAGCTAGTATGGCCTCATGTGATTCTACGAAAGTACCACAAGAACGCTCTCTTAGAAAAATAAAAATATTTTGTTTTTATGTCCGCTGAAGGGGTCGCTCTATGACCCCCCACATAACTCCAGTTGGACCAGGGTGCCCCTACTCTGTCCCCTTCTATGTTTTTTTAATCAAGATTCAGGATACAGGGACCGAGCCCTCTTCTCCTATAAAGGCATACACAATATTTTTCCTCATCTTGTGGCCACCAATCACATGGCTCGGTCCCACTGGTGTCCCACAGGGCCAGCCAATCAGAATGCTTTATATTCTAGCGTGTATTTTGCGATCCAATATCCCGTCATGGTGGTGGCCATGATCTGGTAAGCCAGGTCATTAACGTACGATGCCAAGCCTAGAAACATGCCCTACATGAAAGAGACAGTGGGCAGGCTGCTCAGCAACATCTGCCTGGGGATAGACTTTGGAGGTAAGCACCAGATCAGTGTTGGTCTCTAGTCCCGGCTTGGAAACCCATGATCTCCTGCTGCCTGTGGGGCAGCTACCGGGGTAGGGCACCACATATGTATTTTTATAATGCTGTTTGTGTGCTTGGTGTGGTGGTGATGAGGAGGAGTGCTACTAGCTAAGCATATGGGTATGGGCAGGTTGTAGCTGCCCAGTGTAACTGCTGTGATTGTAACTGAGGCTGCTCGGGATGAGTTTACATGTTGCCAAATGCAGCAGAATTAACTGTGCAATACTCTGCCTGAACGCAGAACTCCGCGGAATTCGGCTGAGTTTTTAGGTAACCCCGCCAAATTCTGTGAAGTGAAACTCCATGAGCTCTGCCCACCCCTGAAAATATATTACAGTGCAGTACAAGTCTATTTGACAAATGATCAGGGGTATAAGCTAGTGACACAAGGATATATGGCAGTAATTCCTTCCCAATATGGCGGCTGGTGTGGACACTCTAGTCGTTCAATGCATGAGACAAGTAATACACGTCTCGCTCTGGCGGTTTCCAATTACTTTGTTTTTCCGCTAGAGAGGAGCAGAGATGGACCAATTGGCCCTGCGCTCTTCTTCAAATGGCATTTTATATGTTTCAACGTGGCCTAAATCTGAGGATATTTGGTCAAGGTGAGGTGAAGTTGTTGACTCCCTTGTTAATACTCTAATTTTATGATTATGTATGGACCCTCAATGGCATGATTCACCAATTGACATGATGTGTAAATGTCTCACGTTACGATCATTGCATGTACATGGGCTACAGCAAATCTATTTGATGGTCAGCCTACTAGACAAAATAGCCGCTCTACAATTGAAAAAAAAATACCACAAAAGACTCAAAACCTTGGTATGATGGTAGGCTAAATGAAGACAGACGTTCACTTAGAGTAATTGAATGACGATGGAGATCCACACCTTCAGCTGACCACCTGTGGCTACTAAGAACCACCAGAAACTCCTAATTTAGAAAGATCAGAAGATCTAAAACCGACTTCTTTAGTAATCAACTAGACCAAGCCAAGAACCGTCCCACAAAACAATTCAATCTAATCAAAGCCCAAACCAAGAATGCACCCACCCACCCCAAGGCTATCCCTGACACTCTACCCAACTGTGAGGAATTTGCCTCCTTTTTCACTACGAAATCAGAATCCATAAAAACCGACCTACTCAATGACATTTTATCCCTCATGGACATGCAAAAGAACTCCTCTCTGCCCCTGTAAGGTGACCCAGTCAAATGCTCCACAAAATTCAACCTTAAAAACAACGCAACCTGGTTCTTCTTCAACACTTACAGTGAAGATACTATACTTAAGACGCTAACCACCTTGAATCCCTCCAACCACTTCACAGACCTGCTACCCACTAATCACTTAAAATACTTCATTCCACTGTTACTACCTATCTGGACCAAGATTTGAAATACCTCCCTCCTTCAAGGACCATCCCAGAAATCCTGAAAACAGGGCTGGTATCCCCTATCCCAAAGAAACCAATCCTGACCCATCGGACTTAAATAACTATAGCCCAATATTTAACATCCCTACTCTAGCCAAGCTCTTGGAAAAATGTGTTCATATGCAGGTTAGCTACCACATCGAACAATTCAACCTACTCAACCAATACCAATCAGGCTTCCCGTCAGGTCACAGTACTGAATCAGCCATGACACATAATGGACGACGCTGTAAAAATCCTTGACCAAAACGAAGCCTGTTTACTAATAGTACTCGACCTCTCATCGGCATATTGTATTGTATTGTAATTACATTTATATAGCGCTTACTACCCCTGACGAGGCGTCAAAGCGCTTTTTCAACGGGTAGCATGCTACTCCGGGACCCACAGAGGATTAGTGTTGAATTAGTATAGTGAAACATGGAAGTACATTTTAAGTGGTGGATAGGTTAGTCAGTTATTTGGATTTGGAATGATAGCAGAAGGATAGAGTAGGACAAAGGTTTGTATTTATTTATCGCTCGCTTGTTGACGCATGCTATTCAGGGATCCTATTAAGGATTAGTGGTGAATTAATATGGTGAAATATGAGGTAATTTCAGTGGTGGATAGTAGTCTGTTACTTGGAGTGAGAAGGATAGCGGATGGATAAAAGTGGAAGAAAGATTTGCATTCATATAGAACTTGTTATCCCTGATGGGTGTTGAAGCGCTTTTCTGGCGAGTAGCACGCCACTCCGGAACCCATAAAGTATTAGTGTTGAAAATTAGTATAGTATAAATATGAAGTAATTTGAGTAGTAGATATGTTATTTAGTTATTTGGGCAGTATATTAGTATAGTTGAATATGGAATATGGAATTTGAGAAGTGAAACATTTTAGTCTGTTAATTTTGATTGAAAAAGGATAGTAGAGGGATAAAAGAGTAAAGGATTTTTTCATTTTTTTTTCAAGGTCAATCAATCCTTTTCTAACCCCGTTCCATGCACGTTCGGAGAACCGCAAGGCTCTTCCCTTTCACCCACACTTTTCAACCGTTTAATGGAACCACTCACCGAACTTCTCAGTCTCTCCAAGATCCATTTCCATATGTATGCAGACGGCACCCAACTCTACATCAAGATCCATTCACTGGAAGACATCAAAACTCTCAACACAACGCTACAAAAAACTCAAACATGGTTGGCCGAAAACCATTTGAAACTAAATTCCCTCAAAATGGAGTTCTTCATAAATGTCCCCCTACAAATCATCCAACATCCTTGAATGGATGAAGCACCTAACAACACTCAAAGGGCAACCTCTCATTGTCGAATCAGCGAAATTGCTAGGTGTGACACTGGACAGAAACCTAAAGATGCAGAAGCATATCAGCGCCTCAACAAAAGGAGCAAACTTCCACATGAACACCCTGTGAAAACTGAAACCCTTCCTGCCAACAAACAACTTCAAACAGGCAGTTCACGCCCTAGTAATCGCAAGAGTGGAATATTGGGCTGTAACCCTATGCGGCCTCCCCAGATCGACGACAGCCCTGCTAAGAGCCGCTATCAATTCAGAATGTGAGACTGATCACAGGCTCCAAAAGAACCTCTCACATCTCTCCAGACCTTAGAGCACTCAACTGGCTACCGTTTGAAGCTAGAATTCAGCTGAAAATTGCATTTATGATGCACAAGGCCTTACACCACAATTCTCCTAGCTATCTAGCGCAGAAACTGTGACTCTCCACTCGTAATAGACCCTCCAGGAGGTCCAAGAATCCTCTACTGAAACCACAATGATTTGCCAAGAAACAAACGTACAACCGGTCCTTCTCTGGAATGGCTCCCAGGATCTGGACTGCTTTGCCCACATAAACAAGACTGAACCCTTCCACTGCCTCCTTCAAAAAAGAAGTGAAAGCGATTCTCATGGTTAAACTCACGTGAATTACTTACTTATTACTGTATTTTAACTACTAGTCTGTATTATTGAGCACAATATATCTGCATCACCTATACTTGTACTAATCTATGCTTATAACTGTTTCCAACATCTGACGTGTAAAACGCTCTGATACCGGCGAGGGTCTTGTTTGCGCTATACAAAACCTTCAAATAAATAAAATAAATGGGTATCCCAAGAAGTGACACCACCCTGTGGTCCCACGTACTTAAGGTGTCCGCACGTCTTCTCTAGTAAATTTAACCTGAAGATGAGCTATGTGACATTGGTGTAGACATTACTTTTCAATGATTAGATCACCTTGTGCACAAGATGCCCACGATATACAAGGTATTCATTGCAGTAAGCTTGCAGGGCAACGTTGCTCTGAACATTGGATTTTATTATATTACCAGTGACCTTGACAGGCACAGTGTGAAGCATGAGACATTGATAGACACCGGCACTTTATAAGTGGGTAATGCACTAATGTACATGAATTCCACGCTACATAGATCAGTGCATTGCTACTTGATTGTCACTAGTACTATGTATGGACCGCAGTTGAGAAGTTTTTGTCGTTTTGTATATAATTAATATTGATACACATATTGTGTAATTTTCATAAAAACACACATGCTATGTAGATTTGGTGGTGTCATTTGGGCTACGTGGTTATAATGAATTTTCCACTGAGATATTCTGACAGAGACATACCTCCAGTTCTCATTTTGAGAAATGTTTTTTTACAGCTGTTGCCACTAGTTAGTATGTTATGGGAGTTTTTAGCCATGACCGCTGTCTTCTCTCCAATTGCAGATATTAAGTCAGATGACTATTGTCTTGAGAAGAACCCAAAAATTTCTAGGAGTCGAAACGTCAACATTATTTCACTTGGTTACTGATCAATAATGATTTCCTATATTGCAATGCTGTATGTACATGTCATCCGTTTGTAAGTATTTGTAGCCAGTGATTATTTATTGTGTGTCCTTAATATATATTCTACATTTATTCACACACTGGAGCACTGCATCGACTGCACTTATATTTAGTATTGTCAGAGTATCTGCATATACATTTAATAATATTCCTAAAAATAATTTCTGAAACCTGTTTGAGCAACTTGTGATCATTAACATATGTCTTTTTTTAGTATTATTTTTGTGTAAAATGCTACCAAAGTAGGAACTTACAACTTGGAATTTTTCTATATCACATTGAGTGTTGGCTCCCCCAGGCAGGTGGAGGAGTGGGTCACTTTTCCAGAAAAGACTCCCATGTTGGACTTTGTTGTTCATATACCTATTATTATAGACCCTGGTCCCCGTGGGAATGTAAGGGGTTGTCCTTGTGATACTATATGCAGGTCAACTAGTAACAATTGTTGTACATGCCCTGGGCACACACAGTGCACTTTACTAGGGACTTACCAGTAAATAAAATATGCAAGTCATGGATAACCTATCATAAACACAATTTACGCAGGGAGCAATTGCACTTTTGCAATACTCAGCAGTGGTAAAGTGCCCAGAGTCCAAACACCAGCAAAAACAAAGTCCAGCACACAGTCAAAAATACAGGAGGCAGAGGCAAAAAGACAGGGAAAATCACGCCAAGGATGCCAGGTCTAAGAGTAAGCCACTATAATGTACCTCATGCCACTGTGCACTGCTCCACTCTACACAACTGCGCCCTATGCTACTCCACTGTATGCTACTGACTCTACCACACTGCATTCAGCACCACTCCACTTTTCGCCACTCCGCTGTACGTTATTCTACTGTACGCCACTCCACTCTACTCTACGCCAATCCACAATACAAAGCTCTACTGCACGCTATTCCACTGTATGCCACTCTACTGCACCCCACTCCACTCCACTCCATGCCACTCCACTATACATTATTCCACTGTACACAACGACACCTACGCCACTCAACTCCACTCTATTCAACTCTTTGCCACTCCACTGTACAACAATCCACTGTAATCTATTCCACTGTATGGTACGCCACCCTTCTTCACTCCAATGTACACCACTCCACTGTACATAACTGCACTTTACACCACTCCACTGTATCTAATTCCAATCTATGCCACTCTGGTATACGCCACTACAGTGTATTCCACTCCACTGTATGCCACTCCACTCTAAACAATTCCACAGTATGCTATATCAATGTATGCTACTCTACTGTACACTATTCCACTGTTACCCACTTCAGTCTATGCCACTCCGCTATACGCCATTTTACTGTACGACACTTCAATAGACACTAGTCCACTTCACACCACTCCTCTCTACGCTGTTGTACTGTATGTCAGTACACTGTAGTTCACTCCACTGTACGCCGATTCACCCCACTCTAGGCCCCTGCGCTGAACGCCAGGAATTATTTTATCGGAAGACGAGATATCGTCACAGGAGGAAAATACCCAAGTAATACAGCATGGAGAGAGATTGATATTATCATATTACCTACGGGCCAGAAAAACGTGAGGAATAGATTTAGAAGATATCTCAACCCCAAAAAACGTTGCGGTAGGGGTGACAAACAAGAAACTAGAGGCCGAACAGAATAAATTAAGCCTTGAAGAAGTCTGTGGATTAACACCAATTCAGACGAAACACGTGTCGGCTAGGAAGTTTTATGAACGATCAACACATGAAATAAAAGAAAGAAAAAGAAGAAAAAAACAGCGATTTGTGATTTGTTCGTTGGTTGTAAAGTAACTTTTCTGTGTTAGCTCAGGATAAATGCTGTTCTAGGCCCCTGCACTGTATTCCATTCTACTGTACACTTTTTCACTCTACCACACTCCATTCCATGCCACTCCACTCTATGCTATTACACTGTACAACACTCCATTCTAAGCTCTCCACTGTATAACACTTAACTGCATGCTATTCCACTCTAATCCACTCCACTATATGCCACCGTAGTCTAGGCTATTCTAATGCACGCCTCTCCACTGTATGCTACTGCACTTTACATCATTCAACTCTGCGCTACGCCACAGTACGCCACTCCTCTCTACGCCTCCCCACTCTACGCTATTCACTTTATGCCACTCCACTCTGCGCTATTGCACTGTACACCTGTCTACTGTACACGACTCCACTCTGTCCTATTCCACTGTACGGCACTCCACTCTATGGGACATGAATGCAAAATGTCCAAATTGTGAATCCATGGAGATCGCTATTTGCAAATCGCAAACCTGAATGTATGTAACCGCCGATTCCACTAATAGCGATTCCTAAAGATTTACATTAGCAATTTGGAAATCCCAATTTTGCAATTTTGGAAATCACAAAATTGCGATTTACTAATAGGAATTCAAAAAATAGGAAAAGTGGAAAAGTTGCATTCTGGATGCAGAAAGATGATCTCAGACCAGGATGCTTACAGATACAATGTGGCTACAACCCAGAAGACTAGGAAGGTGCTAGAAGTAAGGGTTGCTCCTGCATCACTACTGCCAGGGTATTACACCATTCCTAGAGAACACCATGTCCAAAGAAGATGGAGACAAAGATTCAGGGAGCAGGAAGAGGAAGGTAACATTTTCTGAAAAGGAGTTGGAACTACTGACAGGAGAATGTGAGTCCCATATGGACCAACTGTTTGGGAAGGCCTCCGTCACAGTACGAGTGAGCCATAAAACAAAGATCAGGACTAGCATCTTGGAGAAGGTGAACCCCCTAAATGTCACCCAGAGGACCATCCCAGAGATATACGCAAATGCTGGTATGACCTGAGGACTCGCACAAAGGAGAAGGTGGCCAGCAGGATGACAGGAGGTCGTGGAACAGGCCGTGGACCCTACAAATACCCTTCTACCACTCCAATGGAGACACTCATCAAGGGAACCCTGGAACCAGAAAGTGTCTTAGAAATGTCTGACATTCAAACCTCCAAATCTGCAGGTGCCAGCCAGGGTAAGGCAGCTTCCCTTTACTTACTTTACATAACTTAACATTAGCAAATCAATAAATGATACAGCACAGCATATATAACTCCATTGAGATGCTTGTCCTACCCTGACAATGCAACATGGCAGTAGTAGTACACATAAGTGGCTTGCTCTACTGTATGCTGATGACTATACCAAACATATCTGTACATCATAAACATGTCCAAACACATGAAGCACAGTTACAACAATAGTGTGAACAAACATGAACCATTTATTTATAGTAACGATATACATGCTGACCCACAGATCACAACTAGGATGTGCCACAAACCATGGATGCAGAAGGGGCTACTGACACACGTAGAAATTGAGGACACAATGTCACCATCTGCTCAGCCCATCACTGCAACTCCAACTGCTAGGACAGCAACCATCTCAGCACTCGCAGACTTTTTGGATATGCAATGAGGGAAAATCGCAGAGCAGGGACACTTCACCATCTGTGGGCAGGACACACAGACAGTGCAGAGGCCAACTATCAATGGTCCACAATGATAATGTGTCAGATGAAATGTCAGAGAGTTCTCTTGTGTTTGGTGGTTTGAAGACGTCCATCATCTCAGTACAGCGCCGGCAAACAAAACCAATTAGGACTGTCAATAGTTATCTGCTATGAATGTCTAGGTCAATGCAGCGATTGGATAAAGGGCAGGATCACTGGATTGCTGCCATGGAGAAGGAGCACCATGTACAGAGAGAATGAGACACATGCAGTAGCCACGACAACACTAGCAATGTGAACTGTCAACATACAGACCAACATGGGGCACTGCTGTCAGAATATTGCACATGGGCTAGTGCAACTGACCACAGCCCTTGAGAATATTCAGACCCGCAACCTCGGTATCTCCAACATCCTGCCCCCACCTGAGAGTGAAAAAGGCTCTAGCCTCAGTGGCACATCTATTCAGGAGACATGCAGTTCCAGGCGTTCACACTGAACCGCTCTTGGAAATGACATTTCAACAGTTCCAAAAGTTCCATTGCCCAGTGTTACTGACACAGCACCAAACACCACAAGCTGGAAGAAGTGAACTATTGAACACTCAGTTTCACAATGGTATATCCACAAAGGATACATTTGATACTTGGGAGAAACAATGTTTTATCGACCTGAATTAAAGGTGGTCTCTCAGTTATGCCCCATGTATTACCATCTTGTGTGATGTCCATTTATTAGATGTTTTAATTACACCAGAATAGTTGTTGGTGATCTCTGTACAACGTGGCCATCCCTCTGTCGCAGGTGCACTCTGCTGCTGTACCTGTAGTGGTGGTAAAACGTCAGATTTAGGCTCTATGGAGATGTTGTGCAGACCCTCTTCATTGCAAAATTGTGCAGTTTGGCACATGTGCCAATGATTTTGCATCAGATCTCAGGTCTGTACTGTACTGCTCTGTTGGTATTGTGGAGGCAGCGAAACCAGGACTTTGGGATGTCCTCTCTATGATGGAGCGCATTGTCCTTAGTATCCTGTTGTACTGCCTTTCAATTCTTGTCCTTGGAGTGAGGTATGGTGTGAGTATCCAGGGACTCAAGGCATATGCACTGTCAACTTAAGAGCATGAGAAGGAAATCCATTAGGCCACCTTACACAGGCCACAGTATTCACAGTATTCATTGAGTAAAAATCATCGCTAAATTCACTCTGTGACAGTGAGTTATTTACTCCACTGTGGCAAAGCATGAATGAGTTCTGGGTGCTGCCTGGGAATCTGGCCACAAGGTCTGTTAGGATACAGGATACAGGAGGCATCACACGCTACCTGCATATTGAGTGAGTGTGAGCTTTTCCTGTTCTTGTATGTGAATTTAGTTGCTGAGGAGGGACATATGACTATATATGTGCCATAAACACAGTGACTGACATTGGGAAACTGTGACTAATTGCAATTAGGAAATCCTTTGTACATGCAGTTAGCAATTCACAATTTGGTAATCCCTATTTGCAATTTCCTATTTTGCGATTTCCAAAATGTGATTTCTACTAGGTAGAAATTGAATTTTGCACCACTGCAAATGTCTTTTGTACATATCGAAAAGGTTTTTGCATTTCATAACGGCCTGAAATTGCTATTTACACTGTTAGGAAGTGCAAAATGACTTTGTACATGTTGCCCTATGCCACTCCACTGTATTCCACTCCACTCTACGCTACCGTGTTCTCAGAAATTATGCCATGTAAGATGTCATAGGTGTTGTTATCAATGGTATTATTTCACATGCTATAGATCATATAATATGCAAAGATATAGCCAGTGCATTCAGAAAGATATAGTTAATATGGTGTTGCGTGTAAAGTGACAAGACTGTGTATGGAGGTGCGTGACTTATAGTAAATTGAAGACGGTGCGTAAATTATAAACATAATTTATAGCTGGTGGTGCATATACATTTAAGTTGTAAGTGTAACTTTAGAATTCCTAATGTTTGTATAGTTTAAGTTGGTGTTTGTGTAAAAGAATAAATAATGTTTTCCTAACTATAACTTATCCCTAACCTTTGTTTTTTTCATTGAAATATATCTATATATATATATATATATATATATATATATATATATATATATATATATATATATATATATATATATCGAAGTCAGAGTCACTGCGTAAACACACTCTCCGGAGCAGCCAAAGATACGCCAAACAAAGAAAGTCCAAGGGTGTTTAATCACTCGCTACATGTTTCGGCTTCTCACAAGCCTTGATCACGCAAATGAAAAGGGTGTGCACAATGTTTAAATAACGTGAAATAACAGTGATAGAAAGGGATCTGCGGTAGGGGCAGACATCTTGAGTAGATCACATACAATACGCGTGAGAGCTTGTCAGGACCTTCAAAATAATGAACGGAAAACATACAAATAAAATATATGTACAGATCAACGTTCGAAAGATATTAAATTCATATCCAAAATGAAGATACACAAAAATGATGTGTTCACAAGTAAGCGCCAGAAGTCCACTCTAAAATCAAAAATGGACAAAGCAAATTTAGATGTAATAAATCATCCTCATGTATGCAAATGCAAAACAAACAGGGCGCCGGGAACAAAAGCAGTCAAAAGTCAATGGCTGCTCAGAACCACCCAGGAGAAAGAGAAGGTTACTCGTGCTGTCTCTGTTCTTAAAGGCATAGCACCAAATAACGTTATCAGCAGTATCATTCCCAAAAGGGATGTAGGGGGGCATGACACGGGCGTGCAATCAACTAGACAAGTGTCACGAAGAAGTAATGAAGGCACAATCAAGGTAAGACAGATGCCCAGTACAGGTGTCAACGTAAACGTAAAATACTTGCAGGGCAGAGCTGGAGTCCCAGGTGAGCAAGAAAGTGAAGGTCAGGTCAGCATGTCGTGCCCAAAGCCCGCAAAATAGTCCAAGATGTGTTCAGTGATGCCCAAGTGGTCGTGCTCTCTAAGGTGTGAACAGGAACAAGAAGAATAGCACGCCCTGTGCAAAGTGCTGTGAAGGGCTAGGTTCCCGGAGTGCTCTAGAAAAAAGAGAACAGTATTAAAAACAATCATGACACATCATGTGCACGTGTACTAAACAAGTTCTAACAACATGGAGAAATGCAATAGCAGGTCAAATGGTTAACTATGCATAAGCAGTTCAAATGATAAACGAAAGGGAAGCAGCAGAACTAGGTATAGTCGTCTTTCAGATGTACAGCAAGTTCTTCGTCATAGTTTAACCCTCCGGGGGCCTTAGTATGGAAAGAGATGATGTATTTAGATTCCATCTGTCTCAATTTAAATAGTCTATTGCCACCCCTAGGGTTCCTGTTCACCTGTTCTAAGATGAAAAATTTTATCAGAGAGGGATTAGAAAAATGGTGTTCACTAAAATGCCTGGCCACTGGGTACTTAGCATCATTATGTATGATGGCACGGTAATGTTCAAGGATGCGTTTTTTTGCATGTGCGGTGGTACTGCCAATGTACCATAGTCCGCAGGGACATATGATGACATAGACAACGAACATGGTATTACACGTGAGGAATTGATTGACTTCTTTGCTTACCCCATTGTAAGTGACTTTCTTAGTTGAAGTGCTATATCTACAGGCCTTGCCGTGGCTACACGGAAAAAACCCTTTCAAGCCAAGATCATGGCTGTTGGGGTAAACCGAGATGTCACTATGGACACAAATGAGTAATGCACGTGTATAGACTGGTGATATCCATTACGATCATTACATCACCCTCCCTGCAGTGGAGGGAGGGTGATGTAATGATCGCTAAAAAGGAGCATTCCGTTTGGGGAACTCCTACGGATTAAAAGGAATAACACCAGAGAGATTGACTATCTGAAACACGCACAGGAATGCATCAATAGGTTTAGAGCACGAGGTTATGAGGAACGCACCTTGCAAGAAGCTTACAGTAGGGTTAACAAAATATCTAGGGAGCAACTTTTCAAGGGAAAAGATAAGAGAACTGAGAATGGTAAATTTAGGATGATAACTACTTTCTCTGAAAACGCAGGGGACTTAAGAAAAATTGGAACCTGCTAAAACTAGACCCAGTGATAGGTCAGGACATTCCCTCACAACCATTATTGACCTTTAGAAAGGCGAGGTCATTGAGGGATACACTTACAAGTACCTATCAAGGTAAAAAGCTTTCCACCCAACTGTCCAAGAACCTGCAGGGGCTTTTCCCCTGCGGAAAATGCAAGGCATGCGCTAGCAGTAAAAAAGTTTCCTCATACAAAGTCCCAGGGATGGACAAACCAAAAAAGATCAGACAATTTTTTACATGCAGTACTCCTTATACGGTATACTGCTTGGTCTGTCCTTGTGAACTTCAATATGTTGGAAGTACGATCCACGAGACCAAAAAACGGGTCCTGGAACATTGTAGGGCCATACAAAACCACGACATGACTTACCCTGTAGCCCGTCACTTTCAACAAAAACATAATAGTGACAGGGAACTGCTGAGATTCTTTGTATTGGATCAGGTCCCGGTACCCCCGAGAGGAGGTGATAGGTTAATGATGTTGCGTAGATTGGAATCTCGCTACATCATAGATTTACAAACCAAGCACCCGGAAGGTCTTAATACCCATGAGGAATTGGCGGTACATTTGGGAAAATAAGAGATTCCCAAGTTGAATATGGAACAGAACTGGTTAAGAAAATTTAGTGGAAATGGAAACCGATAAGGAAAATGTTTATGTAATATGTGTATATATATGTGGGCACTTTTGTAAATAGTAACACCATGAATTTTGTAGAGATATGGCCCATCCAGGGCGAGATCGTAGGACAAATTGTGTTGAGAGGACGAATTGGTCATAATAATTTACCCATTCAGGGCGTCATTTGAATGTGCCGTGACATTGCTATGATTTCATGCGATGTTTATGAAATGATGACGGTAATTTTGTTTGTCCGCAATGATTATATTGTAGACAATGCAATGAGAATGAATGTGTATGACCATGCCAAGATGGCGCTTATACTTTTTGCATTCTGGTCCTCTCTTCATGTCCATTGTTACCACGTGTGCGTGTAAAATAAAAATGTCTGCCTCAGACGCGCATTTTACCATCGATAAAGGCAAAACGCCGAAACGCGTCTGGTCGCTGCGGGTTCCTGAAATAAAACTATGAACCCGCTCCTGTGAGTGCTTTCTCTTTTCTTTGGAATACGAGGCATGGCTGAGCTTCAATATATATATATATATATATATATATATATATATATATATATATATATATATATATATATATATATATATATATATATATATATATATATATATATATATATATATATATATATATATATATATGTATGTATATATCCTACTTGCGGTCGCCAGTAGGTAGTTATAGTTAGGACCAAGTTTCCATAGGAAGAACATTTTTTGTTTTGCTTATAACTTTGGTGTCGTTTGATGAATCTTCATGAAATTTCCCAAATTAATTTTTTGATCATATCAGCTCCTATGTTGAAGGTTTGTGGTGATTCGACAATGGGGGGGGGGGCGAGATAAAAGGGGGGCCCTAAAACATGTTTTCTCCATGTTAATTGCCATAGGAAACTTTAGACAAGGCTACAGGTTGAACGGGTGAACGGAATTACCCCAAATTGCTTATAATTTTGGCGTCGTTTGATGAATCTTCATGACATTTCCCAAATTAATTTTTTGTTCATATCAGCTCCTATGTTGAAGGTTTGGGGTGATTCGGCAAGGGGGGGCCGAGATAAAAGGGGGGCCCTAAAACATGTTTTCTCCATGTTAATTTCCATAGGAAACTTTAGACAAGGCTACAGGTTGAATGGGTGAACGGAATTGCCCCAAATTGGGCAGGGAGAAGGGTCTTGGTCTAGAAAGCACACTTTTGTTTATTTGGTATAAATCTGGTCAGTAGTTTTGGAGAAATATCGAAATTATCAGATATTGATATTTGGGATTTCTGCCATCTGATTGGCTGGGGCGTTAGGAGCACAAGCTTGCTGCTTATTGGCTGCGAGCGGTGCAACTAGGAAGTGTTGGCCGCCATTTTGTGATTCCATTGAAGGGAAAAAGGGCGAAAAGAGTAGGAAGGAGGAGGATAGGAGCACTGTAACCTCTGTGGGGGAGTGCGGAGCGAAGTAGTCACACCTACCGGTCTGAAAGTGCAGTGTTGCGGAGAGTGACATGGTGCTGAGATGAGATGCTGCTACACTCGGGTATGAAACCGAGAGCCTAAACCATGAGCTGATTGCTGTAAGGTTATGGGCTCTGGGAGCTGTAGCATACCTGTGGAAGTAGTGTTAGTTTGCGTTTATACAATACACAGACCCCCCAGGATATAGCGGCATGGATTAGCAAATTTAGCGGCACAAATATGGAAATTTAGCGGCACAAATATGGAAATTTAGCGGCAATTTTGCGGCATTTTATTTGGCCATTTTTCCTACAACAAACACGGATATCTTTGTTTTTTTAGTTATTTAACAACATGAAGCTATGTATATTTGGATTATTTACAATGTAGACACTTTTTTCCCCTCGAAAAGCAAAAGACTGCCCCCACTCTATGCGGATGATTGTAGTTCACCTGGGGCCCTATTACACCTAGGGGGCACTGTCCCTGTTTGTACCAGGCACAGTTTAAAACAAGTGCACCGGGGGAAAGAGCACCCTATTACATTGAATGTGCTGCCCATAGGTCAGCCGTAAAGTCGTGCTGCCCTGGGGGCATTGCTTTCAAGTGAAAAACGGACCGGCTTTGAAGCACCAGTTCCATCTTTCAATGTGCAGGCTGCAATTTACCTTCATTTTGAAGAGGGACAAGAGATCCCTGTGCAGGCGGGTGTAGTGAGTGACTGCACCTGCCTACAAGGGGATGTCTGGAGGGGTCCCTAGGACCCTCTTTGCCCCCTTGTGAGGGATGCCATCAGGGGGCGCACCAACAGTGCACCTCCTGACAGTTTCTTTGCCTCTGATCCCATTTCTGTAATGCAGAGGCAAAGAGATTCCGTCATTTGCATGAGGCCATGCCCCCATGCAAATGAGGGAACATCCTCAGGTGATATGTGCACCAGCGCTATCTGTACTACAGAAAGGGCTGCATAAGCGTCTGTGGACTTTTCTCTAAATCCAAAGTGTCCCGGGGCACACAAAGTGGGCGGGGCACTTTTCATAATGCAGCCCCTCGTGCTTACCGTTTTATATCTACTCTTCATCGGGAGACGGATTGAAGGCAGCTGGTATCGTGAGAGTTAACAGGTCTTGTGTGTGTGTGTGTAAACTTTTTCCCTTCTCTTTTTCCGCACAGGTCTGCAGCTGGTTTCCCCTCTAAACTGTTCCATCCTTTACCTTGCAGGGGCTGGGTTTCTCCGATTGCACAGCCTCTCACGTCATTTAACTACCTCTTTCAGGCCCTCCATACTTGCCCCTTATAAGCTTTCACCCATAGCAACGACATCTACCTTTTCTGGGAATCAAGCGTGGATGTCAAGACTAAGGCTGTTTTCCCCGGAGATGATGTTATGAGTCTGGGTGAAAGGTGAATGGGAAGATCTGTAAGGAAAAGTTACGTCTGTTATCCGCCCCCTCTTTCAACCCTCCCGTCCACGGCCCGGGACCTTATCTCTCCCCACTGGCTTCTGTTGATTTCCATCTGCATTATCACTTTCTACGTTTTTGAAACGCCTCCAACGCCCATCCCTCCTCTTCTTTCTTCGCTACTTGAGCTCTCTTTTCCTTCACTCTTTTAGCAGTATCTCACAGTTTCGTCACATCCCTCCCTTGGTCTCCACCTCAGCACCTTCTGGATGGTCCTTTGCTTTCCTTGGCTTCCAACATTCTGAGCGCCCGTCCTTTAAATCTTTCCCAGTGCTTTCTCTAATCCTTTTTCTTCACGAGGTGTGTCTTGGCTTGTTCATTTACTCTAGCTATGGTTCGGTTGTTTCCCTCTGTTAAGTTTGCACTGTGTGTGCTCCTTCGTTCTGCGCAGGCTGCATGTAAATGAAATGCAATAATAGTCCGTAAACCTTCAGTTGTGCAAGCTGATGTGCTGCCTCCGCCCCTGGCTTGGAGCATTGATGAGTCTTGCAGAAGAGGTTGCAGCCGCAAACCCAAGAGTCACTTACACTTCTGTCCACATATCTATCGTCTTGTCTTTGGGCTAACTGAATGGTCAAGGTTTCCGGTGTTCGGTGTAGTATGTTGAAGGACAAGTTGATGAAAATCATCTAGTTATTGAGCTATTTCGAAGAGTCTGAAGCCTTGGGAAATCTGATGTCTGTATACACCAAAGCGCTTTTCTCAAACTTTGTTTATGCATGTTGTGGAAGCGGCCAATTAAAACCTAAGAAACCCCCCAATTTCAATTAAGTTAAACCTACTCATTCAATGGCATATTTCAGTATAAGAACACGTCTGCTGCCTAACTCTTAACAAAAAGTTTAAGGGTGACTTTGTTGATAATTTACATGAACCAACATCTCTGCTTTAATTCAATAAGCAGACCCCCCCCATTGGATTAGCGTTTGTAAAAATACAGCGATTTCTACAAGAGTGCCGATTTCGCGGGCACTTTAGTAAAAATCGCGGCATTTTTACAAAAGTGTTGATTTCGCGGCAAACCGCAAAATCGCAAAATCCTGGAGGGTCTGAATACAGGGAGTGGGAAGTCAACTACTCACCCCTACCGGTCTCAAGACTCGAGGGTGAAACCATGAGATCATTGCTGTAAAGTCTTTTGTTCTGTGTAGTATTCCAATGTAAGTCATAGTAGAATGTTAGTATGTAATGGTACTAGAATGTAAGTATGTAATGTTAGAATGTAGGGATGTTATGAGGGGTATCTTGGGGAGTTTGTACACGGTGCTGGAGAAGACGGTTGCCTTGCTGTCTGCTCCTGTTTGTGGCTATTTAAGCTGTCTTATTTTCCTGCAATAAATCTACATATCGGATCCACTGCTGTCTGCCTCTTCACTACATAAATTTGGCGACGAGCGGGAGAAGGTAAAAAGAAGGCAGCACTCACCAATATTTCGAGCTTCCTTGCGTTCTGCTGAAGACCCGTTTTCTTTGTGAAACTGTTTCTACTCATCACAGGGTCGTCGGCTCATTAAAATATGTCATCCGACCTCTGGTAGGACTTATATTTTTAGATTTTGCGCTTCTCCTGCCTTTTCAGTACACTCTGGTCGCTGTACTACATGTGTGCAAGTAGTGTTAGTATGCGTTTATACTAATTCTGTAGTTATGCAGTAACCAATGCATCATGGTCCTAGGGAGCACCTGCTCCCAGGCGCAGCTCATACAATGTCCCAGGGTGTGCATCCGTGGGACATTTATGTTTGCTATTAGAGGGCGGGTGCATGGCTTCCACCCTGTGATAGCAAATCCTTGTTTGTCTCATTGAAGCGAGAGGAGGAAAACCTCGTATCGCTTTAGTAGAGCGGATACGAATTGTAAAAATGGAGAAAAAAATTAAGCAGGGTCTCACCCATCAATTTCAATGAGCCCCCAAGTGGGTAATGTTCCATGGCAAATCCTATTATTATATTGCAGGGTCTCTGCAGGACAGTGGGACCTTAATATCACATGTAAATTAGACGCGGGAGGGCACAGAGATGTTTCGCAGCCTAGGGGATCGCCACCTCGCCGGGTATTGTTTACTAATTGTTCGGTTGGGCTTTGAGGCCAACTGAAGTCCGGGGATCGCCACCCTCCGGGGCTTTACTTAAATATGCAGAGTGTGCCTCGCCAGTTACTGAAGCCTCGGTGGCCCTAGGCAGTGCCTTATTGATTCTGTAATCACACGGACAGTACTCATGGTGTTGTAAAGTGATACACGCATGGAACCCTTGCAGTTGTAGAATTCTGCAGCCTTCATTTATGTAATAGTCTGTTGGTTTATATTTGGTAGGTGCACCACAAAATTACAAATGTTTTCCCTCATAACCTCCTATAAACAGAAGATTTTCACAATAAACTACAAACAATCGTTGTCAGAAAAAGAAGACATATACACTCACCTATTTATTGGTAAAAAAATAACCTTTATTAAAACAACACAAATAAATGGAAATGCAAGTTTATTACAATAAACAACAGTATAACATGAAATAAGTGGGTGGGACTCCTCCGGAAGCAGCGTACAAAACCTGCAAGACAAAAATGAAACATAAGTATGTGTGCAATGTCCAAGAGAAAAAGAAAGGTAGTCAGAATGAAAGGAAGATAGTGAGAATGGGACAGAGAGGGAGTGGGTGGAAGGGAGAAGGGGAGGGAGAGTCAAAAGAACAGAGGGAGGATGAGATACAGCATCGGCATAGTTCACCGTGCCCTCACGGTTCCCCTCCCGTCACCCATGTGTCTAGGACGCTGGGGTCCGCAAGAAAGAGTGTGGTCCAGGTTAAAATTAAACAGATTTGCATGAGGCCAGAGATTACATTATTATTTATGGCAACATCGCTTGCCTGCACCTGTGCACCCAGGCTGATGCACCCCAGCCCCATCCCCCACACTGTGCTCGATTGGAGTTCCTGCGCACAGAGGCTTCACTGCTCACCTGCCACCACTGGTGTCCAACGACGTGCCGGTGCAAGCAAAAGACTGCCCCCACTCTATGCGGATGATTGTAGTTCACCTGGGGCCCTATTACACCTAGGGGGCACTGTTCCTGTTTGTACCAGGCACAGTTTAAAACAAGTGCACCGGGGGAAAGAGCACCCTATTACATTGAATGTGCTGCCCATAGGTCAGCCGTAAAGTCGTGCTGCCCTGGGGGCATTGCTTTCAAGTGAAAAACGGACCGGCTTTGAAGCACCAGTTCCGTCTTTCAATGTGCAGGCTGCAATTTACATTCATTTTGAAGAAGGACAAGAGATCCCTGTGCAGGCGGGTGTAGTGAGTGACTGCACCTGCCTACAAGGGGATGTCTGGAGGGGTCCCTAGGACCCTCTTTGCCCCCTCGTGAGGGATGCCATCAGGGGGCGCACCAACAGTGCACCTCCTGACAGTTTCTTTGCCTCTGATCCCATGTCTGTAATGCAGAGGCAAAGGGATTCCGTCATTTGCATGAGGCCATGCCCCCATGCAAATGAGGGAACATCCTCAGGTGATATGTGCACCAGCGCTATCTGTACTACAGAAAGGGCTGCATAAGCGTCTGTGGCATTTTCTCTAAATCCAAAGTGTCCCGGGGCACACAAAGTGTGCGGGGCACTTTTCATAATGCAGCCCCTCGTTCTTAATGTTTTATATCTACTCTTCCTCCGGAGACGGATTGAAGGCAGCTGGTATCGTGAGAGTTAACAGGTCTTGTGTGTGTGTGTGTAAACTTTTTCCCTTCTCTTTTTCCGCACAGGTCTGCAGCTGGTTTCCCCTCTAACCTGTTCCATCCTTTACCTTGTAGGGGCTGGGTTTCCTCCGATTGCACAGCCTCTCACATCATTTAACTACCTCTTTCAGACCCTCCATACCTGCCCCTTGTAAGCTTTCACCCATAGCAACGACATCTCCCTTTTCTCGGAATCAAGCGTGGATGTCACGACTAAGGCTGTTTTCTCCGGAGATGATGTTATGAGTCTGGGTGAAAGGTGAATGGGAAGATCTGTAAGGATAAGTTACGTCTGTTATCTGCCCCCTCTTTCAACCCTCCCGTCCACGGCCCGGGACCTTATCTCTCCCCACTGGCTTCTGTTGATTTCCATCTGCATTATCACTTTCTATGTTTTTGAAACGCCTCCAACGCCCATCCCTCCTCTTCTTTCTTCGCTGCTTGAGCTCTTGTTTCCTTCACTCTTTTAGCAGTATCTCACAGTTTCGTCACGTCCCTCCCTCGGTCTCCACCTCAGCACCTTCTGGATGGTCCTTTGCTTTCCTTGGCTTCCAACATTCTGAGCGCCCGTCCTTTAAATCTTTCCCAGTGCTTTCTCTAATCCTTTTTCTTCACGAGGGGTGTCTTGGCTTGTTCATTTACTCTAGCTATGGTTCGGTTGTTTCCCTCTGTTAAGTTTGCACTGTGTGTGCTCCTTCGTTCTGCGCAGGCTGCATGTAAATGAAATACAATAATAGTCTGTAAACTTTCAGTTGTGCAAGCTGATGTGCTGCCTCTGGCTTGGAGCATTGATGAGTCTTGCAGAAAAGGTTGCAGCCGCAAACCCAAGAGTCACTTACACTTCTGTCCACATATCTATCGTCTTGTCTTTGGGCTAACTGAATGGTCAAGGTTTCCGGTGTTGGGTGTAGTATGTTGAAGGACAAGTTGATGAAAATCATCTAGTTATTAAGCTATTTCGAAGAGTCTGAAGCCTTGGGAAATCTGATGTCTGTATACACCAAAGCGCTTTTCTCAAACTTTGTTTATGCATGTTGTGGAAGCGGCCAATTAAAGCCTAAGAAACCCCCCAATTTCAATTAAGTTAAACCTACTCATTCAATGGCATATTTCAGTATAAGAACACGTCTGCTGCCTAACTCTTAACAAAAAGTTTAAGGGTGACTTTGTTGATAATTTGCATGAACCAACATCTCTGCTTTAATTCAATAAGCAGACCCCCCCCCCATGGATTAGCGTTTGTAAAAATACCGCGATTTCTACAAAAGTGCCGATTTCGTGGGCACTTTAGTAAAAATCGCGGCATTTTTACAAAAGTGCCGATTTCGCGGCAAACCGCAAAATCGCAAAATCGCAAAATCCTGGAGGGTCTGAATACAGGGAGTGGGAAGTGAACTACTCACCCCTACCGGTCTCAAGACTCGAGGATGAAACCATGAGATCATTGCTGTAAAGTCTTTTGTTCTGTGTAGTATTCCAATGTAAGTCATAGTTGAATGTTAGTATGTAATGGTACTAGAATGTAAGTATGTAATGTTAGAATGTAGGGATGTTATGAGGGGTATCTTGGGGAGTTTGTACACGGTGCTGGAGAAGACGGTTGCCTTGCTGTCTGCTCCTGTTTGTGGCTATTTAAGCTGTCTGCTTTTCCTGCAATAAATCTACATATCGGATCCACTGCTGTCTGCCTCTTCACTACATAAATTTAACGACGAGCGGGAGAAGGTAAAAAGAAGGTAGCTCTCACCAATATTTCGAGCTTCCTTGCGTTCTGCTGAAGACCCGTTTTCTTCGTGAAACTGTTTCTACTCATCTCAGGGTCGTCGGCTCATTAAACTATGTCATCCGACCTCTGGTAGGATTTATATTTTTAGATTTTGCGCTTCCCCTGCCTTTTCAGTACACTCTGGTCGCTGTACTACATGTGTGCAAGTAGTGTTAGTATGCGTTTATACTAATTCTGTTTACTAATTGTTCGGTTGGGCTTTGAGGCCAACTGAAGTCCGGGGATCGCCACCCTCCGGGGCTTTACTTAAATATGCAGAGTGTGCCTCGCCAGTTCCTGAAGCCTCGGTGGCCCTAGGCAGTGCCTTATTGGTTCTGTAATCACACGGACAGTACTCATGGTGTTGTAAAGTGATACACGCATGGAACCCTTGCAGTTGTAGAATTCTGCAGCCTTCATTTATGTAATAGTCTGTTGGTTTATATTTGGTAGGTGCACCACAAAATTACAAATGTTTTCCCTCATAACCTCCTATAAACAGATGATTTTCACAATAAACTACAAACAAGCGTTGTCAGAAAAAGAAGACATATACACTCACTTATTTATTGGTAAAAAAATAACCTTTATTAAAACAACACAAATAAATAGAAATGCAAGTTTATTACAATAAACAACAGTATAACATGAAATAAGTGGGTGGGACTCCTCCGGAAGCAGCGTACAAAACCTGCAAGACAAAAATAAAACATAAGTATGTGTGCGATGTCCAAGAGAAAAAGAAAGGTAGTCAGAATGAAAGGAAGATAGTGAGAATGGGACAGAGAGGGAGTGGGTGGAAGGGAGAAGGGGAGGGAGAGTCAAAAGAACAGAGGGAGGATGAGATACAGCATCGGCGTACTTCACCAAGCCCTCACGGTTCACCTCCTGTCACCCATGTGTCTAGGACGCTGGGGTCCGCAAGAAAGAGTGTGGTCCAGGTTAAAATTAAACAGATTTGCATGAGGCCAGAGATTACATTATTATTTATGGCAACATCGCTTGCCTGCACCTGTGCACCCAGGCTGATGCACCCCAGCCCCATCCCCCACACTGTGCTCGATTGGAGTTCCTGCGCACAGAGGCTTCACTGCTGACCTGCCACCACTGGTGTCCAATGACGTGCCGGTGCGAGCTCCAAGTCTGGGTGCCTCTCAGGGTGGCACAGCAGGTCTCACGTTGGGGACGGTGTCTTGATACCATGATGGAAGGCGTCAGAATGCCCAGGGCATCATCACTGGGTGAGCAGCCGCTCCGCCCATTTTGGCGCAACCTATTCAATGTCTGAAAAGGGAGAAAAATATAATGGCGGAAATGTCTGGAGGTAAATGAAGGTTTATTTGAAGCTTAATACAGAACACCAATTGAGTGCATCCTTCCTTCTTGAAGTACGATCTACCAACTGTTATTGGTAATCGTGGTTCAAAGAGGAGTTGGAGTGCACGACAATACACAAGGTTAAATAATAATACGTTATGCCAACGTTCACATACAAAGGAACAGAGCACATGCTAGAAGCCTATTGTGCATGTGTAATGCAGTGGCCAAGCCTATGTGCATGTACACTTAGTAATCAGCTCACTACAGTGCCCTAAAAGCCAACACCACGTGTCTGTAGGGCAGCGCTGCCTGCTGGCTCAGGCCTACATTACGGTCCAGCAGGTCCTTAAAATGAGACAGAGATGTGACTGAATGAGGTCAGAGATCACATCATTAAGCAGGGCAACATTGCTTGTTCTCACCTGCGCCCCCAGGCTGATGCACCCCACCCCTCCCGCAGCACTGCGCTCAACACATGTCTGTAGGGTAGCGCTGCCCGCTGGCTCAGGCCTACAGTATGGTCCAGCAGGTCCTTAAAATGAGACAGAGATGTGACTGAATGAGGTCAGAGATCACATCATTACATACAGTAACATCGGTAGTTCGCAACTGCGCACACAGGCTGATGCGCCCCACCTTTCCAGCAGTACTGCGCGCAACACGTGTCTGTAGGGCAGCGCTGCCCTCTGGCTCAGGCCTACAGTATGGTCCAGCAGGACCTTAAAATGAGACAGATGTGACTGAATGAGGTCAGAGATAACATCATTATGCATGGCAACATCGCTTGTTCACACCTGCGCACCCAGGCTGATGTACCCCACCCCTCCTGCAGCATTGTGCTCAACAAGTGTCTGTAGGGCAGCGCTGCCAGCTGGCTCAGGCCTACAGTATGATCCAGGAGTTCCTTAAAATGAGACAGAGATGTGACTGAATGAGGTCAGAGATCACATCCTTACGCATGGCAACATCGCTTGTTCGCACCTGCGCAGCCAGGCTGATGCACCCCACCCCTCCCGCAGCACCGCGCTCAATTGAAGCCTCTGTGCACCCAGGCCCCACTGCTCACCTGCTGTCATTGTTGTTGTGTCCAAACATGATGGGCAGCAGTGTTCACAATTCAAATGCAGTGTTGATTGTAGGATGGTGTACACCTCATCGACCACTTTCGAAACACGACGTCCAGTAAGGTTCACAATTCATGTCCAGTGTTGATTGCCATGATGGTGTACGCCTTATGGATCCCTTTCTTTGTTGCGCATTGTGATATGCGAGGTGGATGCGGCCACATCACCTGAGGCAGTGTGAGACATGTGGCGTCGTCGTTATCCTATTATTTTATACGTACACTAAGTTGGCTGGGCTTACGTACGCCAGGCCAGCGTAGGGATGTAAATAATCGTTCCGGGGACCTGGGCGTTGTTCAGTTCCTGCCTGGCCAGGAAGTTTACTTATGTGTGTTTCTGTTGCAGTTTTGACGTCGCAGAAAGCGCAATTTACATTAATGTAGGATGTACCGGGAGGGCGGCAACTATCGCTAATGAGATGCTGTTCAAAAACATTGAATGGCCAACATCCCATGTCATTGTCAAGGTTGTGGATATGCACAGACACGCATGTTAATGGTGTGGGGTATTATTGAAAGTGTTACTATCGCGAAGCGCACACATGTGAATATGCTCAGATGGAGGGAGGATCAGCAGTGAGGCTACATCATACATAGTGATAACGTACATTACAGTCAAGCAATGCATATCAAATCTGAATCTGAAAGTCTCACATATGACACACTACTATACTGGTAAAGCCTGACAACAGAGCATACAGCAATACAAATCTACACATTACTGTTTGTCACATGTGATCTCTCTGCACTCTGCCCGTGACTGATGAAACTCCTTAGAGCCACCAATACCCAGGCCCAAAGGCAGCACAATAATGTGCACACACACACACACACACACCAGGGGTGTAAAAGGGCATTAGATGCGATCGATAGCCCTTTTCTTCTAAGAATGCCCGGCGTAGCCGCCTCTAACTCAACTCAAGGTTATCAAACAAAGAGGCAGGCGCTGGAGACTGGAAGGCTAGAAACAGGAGTTTATTCCGACGGAGCAGAACACGTCAAATCAGACAACAGGGTATCTTCTCGAGGTGCTCTAACCGCATCTCTGAGGCCTGGCCTCTTATACACAGGTTTATGGCTTTATTACATACACTGCATCCGTAATGTTTCTTTGAAGGACAGAAAAGACATCCTCGGAATCCCCGGTCCAGGCCCGTTCCCACACACATCTACAGTAGAGTTCCCACCCCGATCTCAGCATGTGGTGGTTATCGCGCAGCTGGACATTCCGCTGGGAACGGGGATGTGTGTGATCAGTCGGATCTTCGGGGTGCGAAAGCGTTGATTAATCCCCGCTCCTTTGATGGGGTGAGTTCCTACTGTAGGGGGCAATAAACTACATCTGCGGGGCCTGGCGGTGGCCTGGGAACAGCTTGGACAATCGGGCAGGGAGGAAGAGGATATCAAAGGCTTGTTCCCGTGAAGGGATGAAAGGGTTATATGGTTTCGGCTCGGGATATTGCGCTGAGGCAGGATCGCGCTTATGGTTCGTTTATGGTTCAAGGAGGAGAGATCGGCGGTTGCCGGAGCGCGGGGGGATGCTTGGGGAAACAAGAGAGTGAGGGGGAGAGACGCGCTGGCTATCGGGAGTGGGCAGAGAGGCCATGGCAATCAAAATGGCTGCTGCTTACGCTGCTTGGATCTGAAAAGGACAAGATGGCGCCGATAATGTTTACGCCACAATCCAGATTTTAACAGTCCTCCCTTTTCAACATATCTAGCCAGCTTGTCAATTTATGTCTAACCCCATTATATTACGTATTTCGATATCATACAAAGCTTTCATACGTTCAGCTTCGAAGTTCGGAGTCTTAGGGCAAATACAGTTAGCAAACAGTGAGCACAGAGGCGGCAAGCATTGAATACCCAGGCAGAGTCCACATATTACGACGATTGGTATCAGTACGATCATGAACAACCTCCATCCCCAGTCCTTTACAGCACTCCAGAACCAACTCCCAAGTGACCATCCGTCTTGTTCCTGATGAACTTCTGAGGAGAGTCTGTGGAGGTGTTCAATGGCTTTATAGACTGAGGGCGAATTGTCTGGTATGTAGGTACAACAGCTGGACCCGATGATACGGCATGCTCCTCCACGGTCCGCCAGAACCACATCTAGAACAAGGCGGTTTTGAAGAGCCACCAGAAGGACCGCCTGAAGCTCGGCTGTATTGTTTGTGAGGATACCAGCTGTAATGTTCATCGTTGTTTCGACTGCCTGGGACAAATGCCGAATGGCACGACTGTTCGCCATCGGACCCCAAAGTGGAACAAGTCCCTTTATTGCATCCAAGAATTGTGCTCCAGTGGAGTCGGCCTGCTCAATGTCCTTTGCTCGTTTTTGTCGGTGATGGTTTGCCGGAGCCACATAGGTCGGAGGAAGGATGAAGGCAATGTAGCAGGTACCTCCCCAGCTCTTTGGGAGCCAGGTGTAGGCTTTTGTACCACAGACGAAGTACATGTTTGGGGAGGTGACAAAAGAGGGTGGGTCGGTTGAGTCCAAAGTTCTGGTGATGCGGCAAGCGCTGTGGCCCACCAGTTGTGTCCCATGGCATGGCCTGTGATGCATACAAGGCCCGAGACATTGACGACAGATAGGGCCACAGTCAGGGTGGCAGCCGTTCGTTTCCGGAGGTAGGAGAAGGTGGGTCTGGCTGGATTGTTGAATACTTGCATCTCTACCCTTTCTTTGGCGGGGATGTCCATGTGAACAGAAGCATTGGAGGATAGAGGGCAGAAGGGAGCAGCAGTTCTTCCGGTTTTGTTCAGCCAGACCCCATGATAAAAGTGCGACATAGTTCCGCTGGAAGTGGCATTGTCTCTGTAGCTCTGTTGCAAGAGGATCAGCCAAGCAAGGCAGGAACCATGAACAGAGAAAGGTGAAGGGATGAAGGGGATGGAATGTCCGGTGGCATGTGGTATCAACCCACAGATCCAGCAATTCGTGGCATTGGCAGCAAGGTTGTGTTGGTGCAGCAACTGTACGAAGGAGTTGTTCCAGAACTCCTTACGCCTTTCTTGGATTTGAGGTGAAAGAGAGACCAGGTAGTGTTCTTTCATGGTGGTAGGCTGTGCAGTCGTTAGAAATGTCTTATGAGCCGGTGAGTTCTCTTCCACGATCCAGAAGGTAGTCATGAGGAGGAGGCAAAAGAGAAGAGCGATAAGAAGAGCAATAGTCTTCGAGCTGTGCAACCTGTCAGTTTTCGGGTTTCTGTAGTGGGTCTTCGGATGTCCGGTTACTTCCATCATCTTCGTATCGGGCGCTTCCATCATCTTCAAGGTGCTCGGTAGTGGGCAGAACCACAAACTTCGTTGGGCTTCTCTCCTGGCAGCCTTAGTAGTGTTAGGCCACCAGTCTGAGAATTGTAACTTAGTCAGTGGTCTGCTTAGCCGAAGCTCCCTTCTTTCGTCGCAGGTTATACCCTTCTCTGGATGGCACAGTGGGATCAGGGAATTTCGCCAATTCGAGTGTCTCTGTCTCAGGGTAGCAGCTCAGGGATGGTCGGTCTTTGTTCAGGAGCTCTTCTTGGGTGGTCACGTCTTCGGTCGACGTCAGGGTCGGAGAGATTTTCTTGCAATGATGTGCATACAGCCAATTTCGCTTCCCCTCCACTCGAAGAGCTGTTCGGGTGGTGATCAAGACTTGCCAGGGGCCCGTCCAGCGGGGTTCCAGGCTCCTCTCCCGCTGGAAGTTCCGAATTAGGATGAAATCTCCAGGCTGGATGGTATGTCCGGGGCCCTTGGAAGCATCAGGGATGGCCTGCAGCACCTGATGATGAATAACAGACAGTGTTTTAGTTAGGTTATACAGATAGTCAGACATTAGGACGTCCGGGACGTCGTGAATAGATGTCGGTTTGGGTGCAGGCCAGATACTCATGGGCCGGCCGAAAATGACCTCGTAAGGGGTCAAGTGGTGTTTGGTGGGGGTGGAACGCATTGACAGCAATGCCAGGGGAAGAGCGTCTGGCCATTTTAGTCCTGTGGTAGCCACTATTTTCGCCAGTTTTAGTTTTAATGTGGCATTGTGCCGCTCGACCAGTCCAGCAGATTGGGGGTGAAAAACTGCGTGGAATTTCTGTCGTACCCCCAATCCTTTCAGTATAAGCTGGATAACCTCGGCTATGAAATGGGGGCCATTGTCACTCCATAAAATACGGCAAAGGCCGTAGCGAGGAAAGAACTCTTTCAGTAGTACTTTTGCAGTGGCAATGGCAGTGTTGTCACGCGTCGGGTAGGCTTCCACCCATTTGCTAAAAGCGCATACAACAACAAGTACATACTTCAGTCCTTGACATCTCTCTAACTGAATATAGTCCATCTGTAGGACTTCAAATGGGTGGTTGGGGACCCCAAATCCTCCTCGGGGTACGACAGTTCCTTTCCCAGGGTTGTGTTGCAGACAAACTAGGCATTGTTGGACAAGACGTTTGGCTGAGTCTGTAATTTTGTCGTTATGCCACACTCGGGAGACAAGTTCAGCCATAGGGGCTGCTCCTATGTGTGCAGGGGAGTGAGCCATGGTCAGTATAGGGATCAAGTATGAATTGGGTAGCAACCATTTGTTCGTGTCTTTCGTCCGCCAGCAGCCTTCATCGTCCTTCAGTCCCACCCGTGCCCATTCAGTCAATTCGTGTGGTGCACTGGCTATCTGGATGTCCCTAATGGTCTCCCTAGCGTCCTTCCATTTTTCTGTTTGTGACCTGGTCACGTATATGCGTGTTGTCATCCTATTCTCTGCTGTCATCCGGGCGGTGATGTCCGCCAGTGCATTCCCCTGTCCGACGATATCTGTCACCCTTTTGTGTGCCTGACATTTGATCACAGCAAGTCGTTTGGGAAGGAGAACTGCTTCAGTCAGAGCGGAGACTAGATCTCCGTGTAGGATGGGGGCACCGTGTGAGGTCAGGAATCCCCTTTCCTTCCACAGGAGCCCAAAATGATGCACCACCCCGAAGGCATACTGGCTGTCCGTGTAAATGTTTGCTGTCGTCCCTGCTGCTAGGATACAAGCTCGTGTGAGGGCAATCAGTTCTGCTGCCTGTGCAGATTTCTGTGTGATGCGGGCGGTCTCAACTACAGTTCGGGCTGTGGTGACTGCATACGCAGCTGAGGTGGTGCCATCTGTGAGTTTGATGCAAGAGCCATCCACCCATAGCTCTCCGTCAGGATCTGGGAAAGCTGTGTCTCGAAGGTCCACTCTACTCCTAGTCTGTTTGTCCGTGAGGGTCACACAGTCATGTATAGGGGGCACATCGGGATCATTCTCAGGCAGAGGCAACAAGGTGGCTGGGTTCAGTGTGGTGCATCGTTTCAACGTGATGTGAGGTGCGAGCAGTGTCAGTTCGTACCCAGTCAGCCGTGCGCTGGTCAGGTGTTGTGTCTTGGTCTGGTTTAGGAGGGTGTCAACAGCATGGGGCACTAGTACAGTGAGGGAATTCGAGAGTACGATCCACTCACTTTGTCGGATAGAGACAGCAGCAGCAGCTACTGCTCGAAGGCAGGCAGGCAAAGCTCTCGCTACAGGGTCAAGAGTGGCAGAGAAATAGGCACATGGTCGTTGTATGGGGCCGATGGTTTGGGTCAGGACAGACAAAGCGCATCCCTCACTTTCGTGGGTGTAGAGAGAGAAGGGTTTTGTATAATCAGGGGTTCCTAGTACTGGTGCTGAACAAAGGGCGTCTCGTAGTTCCTTGAAGGAGGATTGGCATTCAGGGGCCCAAGGGAGCGGGAAGGGGACATATTTAGCCAGTACGGAAAGTAGTGGTTTCACAATGAGGCTGAAGTTTGGCAACCATTGTCGACAGAAGGAGGTGAGGCCTACCAAAGAGCGGACTTGCTTCGGGGTTCTAGGGATAGGGGTCTCTAGAATAGCCTGAATTCGATCGGGTGTGAGTTTTCTCCCATCTTTGGACAAAAGGTGGCCTAGGTAAGTGACTTGAGGTTGGCAGAATTGCAACTTCTTCTTGGAGACCTTGTGGCCGTTTTCCGCGAGGAAGTGCAGGAGTTGGATGGTGGCTGTGACTGCAAGTGGAGTGGTGTCGGCCGCCAGAAGGATATCATCGACGTACTGTATCAACACCACTCCATCCGGTAACTGGACTGCATCCAGCTGTCTCTTGAGGGCCTGGCTGTAGATGCTTGGACTTTCAGTGTAGCCCTGGGGTGCTCTACAAAATCTATATGAGCGGGATTTTAAAGTGAAGCCGAAAAGGTAGCGGCTGTCTGAGTGGATGGGGATGGAGAAAAATGCATTCTTGAGATCGATTACCGTGAAGGTGGTGGCAGCGGAAGGAATCAGGGTCAGAATGGTGGTGATGTCTGAGACTACAGGGTACTGAGGTACGACTACTTTGTTGACTTCTCGTAGGTCGATGATGAAGCGGTACGCTTTTTCATCTCCCTCACCCTGCTTCTTCACAATGGGTAGGATAGGGCTGTTGCAAACATTGCTAACTACTTCTTCTACCACTCCTGCGTCTACCAGGGACTGGATGATTTTTACCAATGCCTTCTCGCCTTCGGGCGATATCCGATACTGTGGGAGTTTTTGGAGCACTGCGTCCGTTCGAAAAGTTATGTGTACAGGGTCTATCATCATGCGTCCTACGTCCGAGTCAGTCTTTGCCCATAGGTACAGAAGTAGGGTGTCGAGTAAGGACAAGTCAGCGTCAGTGATGGAAAACATGCGTTGTGTGTGACACGATCTGAGCAGCGTTGGGTTGTCGTACAGAATGACTCGAACTCCGTCTTGTGAACACCTAATAGTAGCTCGAAAATGTTTCAACAAGTCAAGTCCCATAATAGCGTCGGGGGTGTTGGAGGAGAGCAAAAACGTTGTGTCAGTGTTGTTATTGTCCAAGTTAAAAGAGATCGGTGTGGACAAGGGATTAGTGGAGGGCGTTCCATCAAAACCTATTGATGTCACATGTGAGCCAGACAAGGGTGCCCTGGGAATCAATCGTTTAGACAACGCACTACGTGTTGCACCAGTATCTACCAGAAATGGAGACTTCGTACCTAGGACCTTAGCGGTGACATAAGGACCTTGCTGGTCAACATAGAGCTCGACTGGATCCCTTCCTTGCCCTTGGCAGTCCTATGCAAAGTCGTGGGCATTGTCGCAGTCAGATTGTTGGCACTGTTTCTGTCGGGGACGGTCAAACGTGTTCGGTCTGCCAGGTCTGTCATTGTTGGTGTCGTTTGTGTGCCCTCGTCCCTGTCCTCTATTTCTCGGCCCGCCCGCTACGTCTCTCGTGTCTTTATTTCTGAGTGCTTCTTGCAGAGCTGGACATTGAGACTTCCAATGGCCAAATCCTTTGCAAAACGCACACTGGTTCTCATCGAGGTCTGTTCGTGGAGCGCCGGGTGCGGGTGTGCGGTCTCTAGGGGGTGGATTTCTAGGAGCATTCGACTGGTAGTTCCCTCTATACTGTTCCCTTCCTATAGTCACCCCTTGCAACTGAGCAATCATCACCCTCTCTTTCAAGTCCTTTTTCTTTTTCTCAGTCGCTCGATCGTTCTCGTTCTTTTGTCGCTCATAGTATTGAGCCATCTGAAGGATAGCTGCGGGCTTGGAGGCCGCCCAACTACTCTCGCTAGTCTGTAGTTTATGTGAGACTTCTGGTGTCAGGCCTTTCACATAGTTCTGGACAAACAAGTGATGTCCGGTTGCAGTGGTCATGTCCTGGCCGCTGTAATCGGAGAACACCGTTTCAAACCGGGAGAAGTATTCTGATACGTCTTCCTGGGGTTTCTGGCGACAGGCTGTTACTATCGACCAGTCCACCTTCCTTTCTAGGACTAGGGTTTTTAATTTCTGCACGATCTTATCTGGTAGGTCTAGAATGGCTTTCAAAGGTTTCTGTCCCGGCTCTCGCTGTTTGTCTACATCACCGAGTTGTATTCAGGTATGTCCGAACAGCTGAAGGTGGTCGACTTTCCGGATTTGCTTCCACACATCAGCTGGCAGACATAACCCGAAAAACAAATCGATATCCGCTAGGGTCATAATCGTCGAACCTAAAGCGGTGGCTAATTCTGTATAGAAGGCTGTGGGGTTCTTTTGCAGATCAGGCAAGGACTTTCGGAAAGTCAGGATGTCTTGCCGATCCCATGGTTGGTAAACCCAGTTGTAAACTACCCTCCCTCTCGCATCTTGGTGGTTAATATCGTCGTGTGTTCCCTGTCCTCGTGGGGGGACCCAATAGGGAGCGGCCTCCTTTATGGGCATCATAGTGTCCATTTTTTTTTTTACTCTGGCTTCAGTCGCTGCAGGAGTCGTGGTGTTAGTCTCTGGTTTCAGTTCCGTGAGGTGGCGGAAAACTTCAAGCGTACGCGTGAAGAGGTTCGTCACATCACACTCGCCCCCATCTCCGACATCAACTTTCCTATACAGAGTCGTTAGGTTTTCAGGGCCTTTTCCTTGGTATCGGTCCTCGTAGGCATTAAGGGTGTGGTAACAAAGGCGTACGACAAAGTGTCGTCTGTGGCTATTGGCATATGTATTGTACATATCCGTTACATAATCCTCACTTTCCTTTCGCACCACCAGTGTCTTTACAATCTTATCGATCCCAGCTCGTTCATCCTTACTTAATCTATTCGATCTCGCAGGGTCTTTCCTCCCAGCTTCGGAATCATCTGAAGTCGCTGCTCGCGCTGCACTGAGTGCGAGGGGTTCGGTCGGCGCAGAGGCCATGAGGACCGAGGCTCCGGCATTACTCTCGCCTGTCGTTGGGGGTTGCGGGTGCTGCGCTAAGGGTTGGGAAGGGGCATATGGAGGGGGCATGTAGATGATCGGGGGACCTAGTAGTAAATCATCGTTTGTTCGCTGTTTCGAAGGTAGCTCGGGGTAAAGTGTAGAGGGTGTCCTGACGGGACACTGGCCCGATGATTCGGAATCTTGTTTTAGCTTGGTTTCCTCTCTTTCTTTTATTTCTTCCTTCAATTTGTTAGCTGCTAGGTGAGCTGCTTTGCGTAATTCCTTTTCTGACCTGACCTCATTTCTCTTTTTCCGCTGTTCTGTTTCTTTGCGCCACATGCCGAAGCTATCGAGCATAGTGGGTGTTGTCTTATTGTTATAAAGGGCTGTTCCCAGCGCGTTTATTTTATCGTTATCAAAGGATCCTATCAGTGGCCACTGATTTTCCCGATCCTTTCTCGTGTATTTATGCCACAACTTACTATAAGCCATGGTGACTAGTCCATATTTAGTAAACATGTCCTTATTAGGGGTGCCCTCCAGTGGAGCCGGATGGTTCACCTCTAATAAGCGGTCCGGGCTGAACCAACTACCATAAAACGGGGCGAAGATAGGCATGACGGGTTACAAAGGGGACAAAAGTCTGCACTACCTATCCTTCACTATCCGCAAAGACTAAACAGAGTATTGCGACTCTGTACTTATTTGTGAATAGAGAATAACCCAAAGAGAACCAATTCCGAACGATCAATGTTCGGACAAACAATCAATCAAATGAGGGATAAAAATAGGCACGACGGATTACAACGGGGGCAAAAGCCTGCGTTACCTATCCTTCACTATCTGCAAAGACTAAACAGAATATTGCGACTCTGTGCTTGTTTGCAAATAGAGAATGATCCAAAGAGAACCAATTATAAAACAGTAAATGCTTGGATAACAATCAATCAAATGGAGAGGGAAGCAGGCACGACGGATTACAACGGGGGCAAAGGCCTGCGTTACCTACCCTTCACTATCTGCAAAGAGAGAATACTCCTATTCTTCCCTGTTTGCAGACAGAGAATCTCTCAGAAACAATCAAATGAGTAATACTAGTATTTTCAAACAATCAAACAATCAATTCGCAATTCGTCGTGTTACACGACCTTACCCGGACCGCATGGACGGTTTCTCGTCTTCCGCTTCCAGCACCCGATCGTCCTCTATTCTCCGTAATTGCTGTGGCACTCCTGATGGTTCCCAGTCAGGACCGTAGATCACTCGAGAGAGGTCTGTTCAGAACCGGTGAAGTTTGGATGATCGGCTGCCAGACGAGGGTCTATCGGGCAGGAGCTATTCCCGATCGTTGCAGTTGTTCACACTGTCGTCGGGACCTCTCCCACTGGATCCACGTGTCGCTGATGGGCCCCACGTTTGGGACGCCAATTGTAAAAGGGCATTAGATGCGATCGATAGCCCTTTTCTTCTAAGAATGCCCGGCGTAGCCGCCTCTAACTCAACTCAAGGTTATCAAACAAAGAGGCAGGCGCTGGAGACTGGAAGGCTAGAAACAGGAGTTTATTCCGACGGAGCAGAACACGTCAAATCAGACAACAGGGTATCTTCTCGAGGTGCTCTAACCACATCTCTGAGGCCTGGCCTCTTAAACACAGGTTTATGGCTTTATTACATACACTGCATCCGTAATGTTTCTTTGAAGGACAGAAAAGACATCCTCGGAATCCCCGGTCCAGGCCCGTTCCCACACACATCTACAGTAGAGTTCCCACCCCGATCTCAGCATGTGGTGGTTATCGCGCAGCTGGACATTCCGCTGGGAATGGGGATGTGTGTGATCAGTCGGATCTTCAGGGTGCGAAAGCGTTGATTAATCCCCGCTCCTTTGATGGGGTGAGTTCCTACTGTAGGGGGCAATAAACTACATCTGCGGGGCCTGGCGGTGGCCTGGGAACAGCTTGGACAATCGGGCAGGGAGGAAGAGGATATCAAAGGCTTGTTCCCATGAAGGGATGAAAGGGTTATATGGTTTCGGCTCGGGATATTGCGCTGAGGCAGGATCGCGCTTATGGTTCGTTTATGGTTCAAGGAGGAGAGATCGGGGGTTGCCGGAGCGCGGGGGGGATGCTTGGGGAAACAAGAGAGTGAGGGGGGAGAGACGCGCTGGCTATCGGGAGTGGGCAGAGAGGCCATGGCAATCAAAATGGCTGCTGCTTACGCGCACGTATGGATCTGAAAAGGACAATATGGCGCCGATAATGTTTACGCCACAATCCAGATTTTAACAGGGGCATCCTGTAACACACATTTGTTTTTTGATGTAACGTTTCAGATGCATGGCCAGCACACGTGGAAGGCTAATGTACAGACCATGAATATTGATCAAGATGATCGTTGCATGTTGTGTGTAGTATAAGATATGTGTACACAGCAAAAAAAACTTTTCAAAAAAGCTCTGTAAGCAGAAGGGGTGTGTCTCATCAAACGCTGTAGAGAGAATGACTAAAATGGGTGGGGTCCTCCAACTGTTACAATGGAAAATGTTATGAACTAATCAAATGCTTTTTTTAAGGTCACATGGCAATCGCGCATCGAGGGCACAAGGAGGCCACACCCGACGCGATTTTGAGAAAATATATTTATCATAATATAAGTTTATTACAGTTAGAAATATATAAATGTTTAAAATAGTTTAGATTATCGCTTGCTCTCATATACAGTTTAAAGTTATTTAGATATAGTTTTGAGACAAAAGCAAACGAGGGAATGGCGTATCCGGCGCAACACCATATGTCTATGATGTAACACAGGGCCTGGCAGCATGCCCTCATCACATATGCAACGCGCAGATGGGCGGGACCCTATACGTACATGACGTAACGCGTGGCTTTGTACTGCGTACCTGTCGGACACCAAAGTAGCAGCTGGCGCAACCTTATACATATATGATGTTACGCAGGACGCAGTGCCACGAACCTGTCGGATACAAAATGCGCATCATTTACGAGTTTAGCAATATGGCAGATAGGATTCGCCCGGTGATTGAGCTTGGTACACTACCGGTATGGGAGTGCAGTTTTCTAAAAAATAAAAAAGATATACATATTTTTGGGGGATGATATAAAATATTACATAATTTTTAAAGTTAAAAAAAGAAGTATATTAGAGTTCTAAAATAATACAAAAAAATAGAAAAAATAATAGAAGAAATATAGATTTTATAAACATTAAAATATGAAATTAACATTTAAAAATCCTTCGAAATTCACTGAAAAAACATAGGTTTTACAGACGTTATAGTTAGGAATTAGCACTTAAAAGACCTTTGAAATTCACAAAAAAGCATAGGTTTCAGGGACATTATAGTTAGTTGGACCTTTGACTCATATAAAACCAGAGAAATTTGCCTGTTATAGTTAGTTGAGCTAACTATAACTCGCGTGCCTGCAATGCACTGCTGATGATGTCATATATTACATCACTCATGACATGGTCAGTGACATCACTGATGACATCACTGATAACATCTCAAATGACATCATTGATGACATCACTCATGACATCATCCACGTGATAATCTGATGCACATACTGATGCTCTAATATAAACTTTGGTACACCCATTCTAAAATGCAGACTACTTTTTTTGGAAACCATACACACAAGAATGCCATATACTACATACTGCTCACTATTTCCTAGGTCTACACACACATCCAGTCAGTTATACATGTAGTTACTCATCAATACAGGACTATAATATGCGCTCATACATCTATACATGCCGTCACTCTCTGCCACTCATCCATAGAGTTACTCACACACCTAGTCAGTAACGCAAAGAATCAATCACATACCCATTTACTCATGCATACAGTTATACACACCAACTTAATTATTTTTAGACATACCACATCACTTATTTATACAGATACTAACACATATTTACTGTCTTATACAATCACTGATAGAAGCAGACACTTATTTATACACCCACTCATCAAATAACTTAGTCTCATGTATAGTCATTTATATACTCCACCACTCACATATAGTGCCTTAAAACATATGTAGTTAGTCACAGATATACCAATGAGACATTCATTCACTTACCAACAGACCCATATACACACTAACACACAAATACACCCCTTCCCAGATGCACTTTTTAATCCATACAATCAGTGAATCACCCACTCAGACATCTATGCACAGACTCATACACCCCCCTACCCACACAGGCACTCAGGGACCCATACAGATACTTAGACAACAAATCAATAACCTATATAGACACTCATGTAGCTATTCAGCAACTCATGCAGTTGCTTACACACCAACTGAGAGACTAATACAGACTTTCACACAGTTTAGTCACTAACACATGCATTCAGTAAGATACGTTCAATCACTCACTTATACAGTCAGTCACACACCTACGAAATAATCTCTTTAGGCACTTGTAAATGCATTCATTCTTCAATACACCTTGGCATATATATACATAACATATTTAAACTTTACAGAAACACACATACACTGGATGATGTCATGAGTGATGTCATCAGTGATGTCATTTGAGATGTCATCAATGATATCATCAGTGTTGTCAGTGACCATGTCATGAGTGATGTAATATGTGACATCATCAGCAGTGCATTGCGGGCGCACGAGTTATAGCTAGCTCAACTAACTATAACAGGCTAATTTCTCTGGTTCTATATGAGTCAAATATCAAACTAATTATAACGTCCCTGAAATCTATGTTTTCTTTTAGTGAATCTCAAAGGTTTTTTAAATGCTAATTCCTAACTATAACGCCTGTAAAACCTATGGTTCTTTTAATTGAAGACCAAGAGGCAGGGGCGCTCCAAAAGAAGATGGCTCAAAGCAAGACAAAGATTCAACAAATCAAAAGCCCATGGGAACCAGAAGGGGAGGCTACAGAAGAGCCAAATAATGATGGACACAACAATGGTAAATAGAACTATCATTAATTTATCTGCAAGAAAACCACCCTCTGCTTAGGATTGACTTTTTGTCCTACAGAACTTTTTAATTATTCCAATACTAGAATGGACGTATTCAAGTTTGTATGTAAGTTAAAACTCAGAAAATGGCATACTCTGTCCAACAGGAAATTGAGTGACGGTGTTACACAAATGGGAGTAAGCACGGGAGTACCGGGACTTACAGTAGGAGATTTAAAAACATTACAAACAGTCTACGATCTGGGGATGTGGCTACAATAAGAGAGTTAGAAGTTGGCTCTCAAGAACAGAATGATATCCCCATGGATAGGGCAGCATGTACCCCATTTAGACCTAAATCAATTTTTTTGCCAGTAAAGCCCCATGACGCGATTGATACCTTCCATGAGGTAGTGACAAGGGAACTGGTTAAACATATACACAAACAAAACAGAAATAATAATGCATATCTAAACTTGTCAAAATCACAACGTGATTTTATTGTCTCATTATCAGAGGATAGGAATGTAATCATCAGACCCTCTGATAAAGTAGGCAATATCGTTTTGTGGGGAAGAGGAATTGTATGTGGAGGAGGCCAATAAACAATTGGAGGACAGAGCCTTCTACTGTAAAAGTAACACCAGGGAGTACAATTCAAGTATAACTGACACAAAGGAAAAGCTAGCAGAGTAGCAAGAGGCAGGATTAATCACTTGGCATGAGTATTGCTATTTTAAGAAAGATTATCCCAAACTACCGATATTATATCTATTGCCCAAGGTACATAATAACTGTAATACACCACCGGGCAGACCTATTGTCTCTTCGATGAGGAGTGTTAATGAAAATCTATCCAAATACATCGATAATTTTTTGAGTGAGTATGTTACATCTTTACCCTCACACATCAAGGACACAAAGGATTTTCTCAATAAAATAGAGAGGATCACATGGGAGGAGGGACTTATCCTAATCACGATGGACATGAGTTCACTTCATACCATAATTGATCATGACCAGGGAATGCAGGCTTGCGTCCATTTTCTTAAACGCAGAGATAGCATACTTGGAACACATGCACATGCTTGTAGAGATGATGAGGATATGTCTTACCAACAATATATTTATGTTTAATGACGATCTCTACAGGCAGGTGCGTGGAACTGCGATGGGTTCTAGCTTTGCACCAAGTTTTGCAAATCTCTTCCTTATAACGTATTTCAACCTGGTCAAGGTATGGATTTGTTATACTGACGATCTTTTCGTTTTATGGAGAGGATCAGAACAAGAAGCTAAGAACTTTATTGAGCAATTGAATACAAATCCATACAATATCAAACTCTCATCCACCATGAGTTCCAACAGTATAGAGTTCCTTGATACTCAAGTAACGGTATGTGAGGGCAAACTCACTGCTAGTCTCCATAGAAAATTAACTGCAGGGAACACTCTTCTTCACACCCTCAGTGCTCACCCAGAGGTACTCAAATGGAGTATACCTTATGGAGAGTTACTGAGGGCTAGAAGAAACTGTAGTACCAATGATTTGTTCGAGGCAGAACAACGTTCAAAAAACGGGGCTACCCGAATGGGTACTTACTAAAGCCATGAATAAAGTCAACGATACCACCAGGGCCAGCACTCTAGAAGAGAAAGAGAGCATTTCCCAGAAGGAAATTGAGACTAGGGTGATCACTACTTTCAATCAGGACTCCAAGATAGTTCGTAAAGTTCTTGCAGATAATTGGAGAATACTCAAATCTTATCCCATCATTCGTCCAAATATCAATGACAGCCCCCAAATCACATACCGTAGAGGTCGTAGAGGTAGAAGTTTGAGAAATATTCTGGTCAAAGGTGACATCTCTGAATCCATCAATCGCAATGTTCCCAATAAGGCTCAAGATGGCCGCCGGGTAGGAGCTCTGGGTAAGAGCTCCGAGTGCTTGGGATCCCATCCTTGGATTTTATCCCTGTTAGCACCCAGCAGCAGCCCCACCGTTTTGAGCAATGCAGCTCGCAAGTAACAGGATTTGACAAAAGTAACTGGATTTAAACAAGTAACAGGATTTGAACGATATAATCCTTACCTGTCTGTCGGTGGACGAGGCGTGCTAGGGATCCCCGACCTGCACGGAGGCTGTGAGCATCGCTGGAGAAGACTGAATCACCCCCTCCTTCCTCATCGGACCCTGGGTTGTCCCTGGCCACATGCGAAGCACGGCACGGAGGCTTGTTGCCTGGAGCCCGCTGGGGACGACGGGTGCCCGTTTTGGTTGCCTGGGAGGCGAGCTGTAGCGGACCACCGGAGGGTCCGACCCGCCTGAAATCACCGCCGCTGGCGCCGGACTGGGTGGAAGTGGACCCGGACGGCTGGATCCTTGCGGCCGCCACCCGAGGGACCGACATCAAGAGGCGCAGGACGGACATCGAGAACCCAATGCAGTGTTGCCCTGCCCGCCTACGGCATCGCAGTGATCATCCCGGTATCCCGCTCACGGTGGAAGTGATCACCCTGCCCTGCCCGGTGAGCTGTGTGCCTGTCTACTCGCCCTCCGCGCCTGCAGTCACCGCCGGGAACACCTCGGACTAAGTGGAAGTGTCCTGCCCTACGAGCGGGCTGCCTGCCTGTTCGCTCCAGGGCTGAGTCCAGCGCACCCCGGCGACACCAGAGGAAGTTGGCGCCCTGCTGCCCGGGTGAGCGCGGCGTCCCCCCCCATGCCATTCCAAGCGGTATCGTGGAGCCGCCGATCGGGAGGCAAGCAGACGAGGCAGCACGGCCCGACCCAGCGCAGGCGAGCGAGGGCGTCCCCACCCCCGGGGCGACTCTAGTGGGAACGAGGATCATTCGCACACGTTTTGCTGCAGCCGGATGCCCTTCCGCATCCCCACCCCCCATCCTCAATAAAGTATCAACAAGAATTGAATCTGCCCCCATGATCCCCCTTCTACACATGCGAGCGTCACTGCCACCGTGACCCTGGGAGCAGTTCCTGTAAACGCTGGCAAAGATCGAGATCGTCTCTGCCCCCTGCGGCTGGGACTACAGCGCCTCTACTAAGCAGAAAATCTCAAAAAAAGGTATTTACTTCGCCCCACTCGCTTTCTCTCTCTAAACATCCTTTGTTCAAAATGGCTGGGGTCGTAAACTGAAGCAATAAATCCCCTCCTGTACCTCCAGATGCCCACGAGGCTCCTCACCAGCTCCACTCAAGATAAACAAAATAGAGATAAGACACCCCCCAGCAAGCAAGATACTGGGCTAGCTCGAACTGAAACTGAAAGTGCCCTTCCCTGCTCTCAAAGCAACAACAACTAACAGAGGACTAATGACACTATCCCCTATTTGGCGGCCATTTTAGACTAGTCTTTCTCTTCGGCGGCCATCTTGGTCTAGTCTTTTTGACTATTTTGACTATTTTGACTATCTGATCACACCCTATGAACTGCCATTTCAGACTAATCTCAACTACCGCGCACTTTATATAGCTCTGTAACCACACTTTCCTGTGATTGAGTGTCTGCCTTTAGTGTAGTATTATACTTCTACTGGTATTTTGTACACTTGTGTAACCTGCCCCATGTCACTTTTTCCACCTGTAAAGCACAGATTGCTACCTCATATGCTTTGGTAAAGCATAGATTGCTACCACATATACTTTGGTCGCTCACTAGTCTCAATTTTGATCCTTGTAACTTACTGTCTGCATTTGTATTCTGTTCCTGTATAGCATCAGTATTATACTTCTACTTTTATTTTGTTCATTTCTGTTACCTGCACCCATCTCACTTTTTCCCCGGTACTGTTTGCACTTGTATTTTGGTTCCCGTATATCATGAGTATTATACCTCTACTTATATTTTGTACATTTTTGTAAGCTCCACTCACTTTTTCCCCGGTACTGTTTGCATTTGTATTTTGTTCCCGTATATCACCAGTACTATACCTCCACTTATATTTTGTACATTTTTGTAACCTGCACACTTTCTCTCCTGTAATGCACCGATTGCTACCTCATATATTTTTGGGTGATCACTAGTGTCACTATTGATCCCTGTAACTTGTTTGCATTTGTATTGTACACCTATATATCATTGTTGTTCACCCTCCCGCACCTACCTATATCGCCATGGATCCCGTCGGCAAGCACACATATAAAATCAACTACCCACCCGTACTCACCAAAAAAGCCGCTAAACGCTTCAAACATAACTGCCTTAGGTCTCACCCTGAAACGCCCTTTGCCAACTCCTACTTCTCACCGGTCAATGGATCCCTGAACACCGATATCATCTTCCACACCATACGCAGAGCTCAATGGAGAAAAGCGTTCCTCACCTTACTCACCGTCTCCACCTCCAGGAAATCAGCGCATAGCCTAACACTATCCATCACGCCATCCCAACTCTTCCCAGGCAGAGCCACCATTACTATCTACAACAAGGGGATTGTCCTAATGCAATCCAGAGACAGGGACCTGGAACTACTAGACAACCTGTTCCCCACCTTCAAAGAGCACCTCTCCAATCCTCGGACTTCCACTCTCATCACCGCCAGTCCTACCACCCCTGATCTCACAGCTCCCACTCACAACCCTTCCAACCTAGTTCAGCACCAGAACGACACGCACCTCACATCTACCCCCAGCACCAGAGTCAATCACCCACCAGCTGTAGTTACCACACACTCCGCAATCACAGACACAGATCTCTCCCCCATACACCATCCGCACCCCCCCTACCTCCCCTCGGACCTCCACTCATACCACATCCACCCCTTTCACCCCTGACATCACAGCTCCCACCCACAATGCGTATAACCTAGTCCAACAACAGTCCGACGTGCACAACAACAAATCCCACCCTTTATCCCCCTCACTCTCAGTCCCCACTACCACCCTCTAACTAATAACGCAGGACACGCCACCTTTTTAAATTTAACACCCCCTCCCCATAACAGGACAATCTCCAACCCCATTTCCCCCCCCATTCTCAGCCCCCATTACCCTACCTGCACCCCCACCACCACTAATATACACTCATCTTCCACCCTGCTCTCTCCGCCTACCACCAAGGTCCTCACCTATACCACCAACCTCCTCCCTATTTCACCCACACCCCTCCCTACTTCAACTACACCCCTCCCTCCCAAACAATGTCTCCTTGGGGCCCACTCCACGGAGCCCTCCACCCTGCTCTCTCCTCCTACCACCAAGGTCCTCACCTATACCACCAACCTCCTCCCAACTTCAACAACACCCCTCCCTACTCAACCACACCCCTCCCTCCCAAACAATCCCTCCTCGGGGCCCACTCCACGGAGCCCTGCACGAACACCAGCCCACCCCCGACCCGCACGCCAATGCCCTGGTCAGTCACTCACCCCTGACTCACCCACATCCCACCACCAACATCTATCCCTCGCTGGACATGATTATGGCCGCCCTCATCCAGGTCAAAGAAGACATTCACATCATCAAAGAACTACTCTTCACACACCCCAAACAATCATCGCCTCCCTAAAAGGTCCCCCACCCGTCCAGATGATTCACACATTCAACACTCTACACACCGGACTTCAATCCCTGTTCGCAATCACAACAAACACCCCTCACCCACCACCTCCTCCCCACACAACAGGTCCCCCACCCGTCCGGATGATTCCCACACTCAACTCTCCACAAACCGGACTTCAATCCCTACAATCCCTGTTCGCAATCGCAACAACCGTCCCAACATGTCCCCCACCCTTCCGGATGACTCTCTCACTCTACACTCCCCTCAATGGACTTCAATCCCTGTTCGCAATCGCAACAACCACCCCTGTCGCCCACGCAACACTCTTTCGGACTTCGACACTCACACCCTTCTCCGCTCCTACGACCCAGCTCCCCTATACCACACATCCGCCACACACCTCGCCATTCCCACGATACACTCAAATCCCCTTAGACCCCCCACACTAAACAACAGAATCTCCATCCCTAATAACCTTAGAAAAGCCCCCCTATCTCTAGAACCCTCTACCTCCCTCGACACACCCCATCTCAAATGCACTCTCCTCAACTGCAGATCGGCCTCTAGACACTCCTCTGCCATCGCTGATCTCATCTTAACACTGGACCTGGACCTAATCATCATGACTGAAACATGGCTAACCGAATCCTCTACTCCTATAATGGACATTCTGGTTCCTCCAAACTACCAAATCATTAGACTTGACAGGCCCGGCAAAATAGGTGGTGGAATCGCATGCATTTACAGGAACAACCTCTCTGTGCTGAAAGTCACCTCCCCCTCCCTACCCTCCCCAACTTCCTGTGAATACATCTGCCTCGATATTATCAGTGAAGGCAAACCGATATGCTCTCTTCACGGCATTTACCACCCACCAGGAGACAACCCCACCTTCTCCCAACAAATCATGGATATGATCTCAACCAATTCCGGACGGCAGCTCACCCAAATATACCTCGGTGACTTCAACCTCCACTGGAACGATCACAATGACGCAGTGGTAAAGAGTCTTAAAAATTTCCTCAATGCCCTCGACCTCACCCAAATATGCAACAGCCCGACCCACGAGAAAGGCTCTATCCTAGACCTGATCATCTCCAAAGAAGACTCTATCCAACTCGAATCTATCCAACCCTGTGACTGGTCAGATCATCATATTGTCACATTCTTCATCAATGAAAAACTCAAATTCAACCCGGCTCAATCCGCCAAGCCCAAAATCTGGAAAAGAGACCTGAAAAAACTCAACCCAAACTCTTTACCCCCTAACAGCTGCAATCTCCTACTTCCCCCTACCGGCACTACGGATGTTCAATCCTTGACTGACCACTATCTCAGCGCAATGACCTCAATAATTAATGAGGCTGCACCTATGCAACTAAAAAGAGTCTCCACTAAAATCTCCAATCCATGGTACGACGGGAGTCTCAATGAGGACAGACGAGCCATGCAAATGGCAGAGCGCACCTGGAGATCAGCTCCCTCTGCACTGCACCTAAGAACACTGAAGAAAAAGAGAAACGCCTACTTCAGGAAAATTAAACGCTCAAAAACAGTTTTCTTCAGCCTCCAGCTCGACCAAGCAAAAAACCGTCCGAGAAAACTGTTTGAGCTAATCAGAACTCAATGCAAGGAGCAACCCCAGCCACTCAGCAATATGCACGAGGTTCGCTCATGTGAAGACTTCTCTGCTTTCTTTATCCAAAAAACTGACAACATAAAGAGCGATCTTATCATTGACGCAAGCCTCTACTCCAGACCTCACTGCATAGCACCCACTGAACGGAAAAACAATGCTACATGGTCATCCTTTGCCACCTACTCTGAAGAAGAAATTGGCAAACTGCTCAGCACCTTGAAACCATCCAATCACCTCACGGACCCCCTTCCTGCTAACGCTGTAAAAGACTTTACTCCTTTGCTCCTCCCACTATGGACTCAAATTATCAACAGCTCACTTCATCAAGGAACCATCCCTGACTCCCTCAAAGTCGGACAAGTCACACCTTTACTAAAGAAACCTACAGCCGACCCCTCTGATTTAAACAACTACCGTCCTATTACCAATATCCCCACTCTCGCCAAACTGTTGGAAAAATGCGCGCAACTACAACTAACTAAACACATTGATCAGTTTGATCTCCTCAACCCACATCAATCAGGCTTCCGAGCAGGTCACAGTACAGAAACTGCTATGACCCACATAATTGACGACGCCCTTCAAATCCTAGATCAAAACAATACTTGCCTCCTCATCCTTCTTGATCTCTCCTCAGTATTCAACACCGTTAAACATGAGAATTTACTCGAACTATTAAACATAAGAATGGGTCTATCTAGGACTGTTCTCAAGTGGTTCACTTCCTTTCTACACAACAGGTCGCAGAAATTCAAGAGCAATAATCTGTTGTCCTCGCCAATACCTGTTTCGTTAGGCGTCCCCCAAGGCTCCTCCCTATCCCCAACTTTATTCAACCTAGTTATGGAACCTCTCACCTCCTTGCTGCAAGCATCCAATGTACACTTTCACATGTACGCCGATGATACCCAACTATATCTCAAATTACAATCCCCCAAAGACATTTTGCTCCTGAACTCAACGATCAGAAGCACCCAATCCTGGCTTGCCGATAATCATCTCAAACTCAATGCTCTGAAAACTGAGTTCCTTCTCATCTCACCTCCCGCTAAGATCTCTACCACTCAAAATTGGCTTAAACAACTAACTGCACTCAATGTCCAACCCACCATCGTGGACTCAGCAAAATCTTTAGGCATAACACTTGACACCAATCTCAACATGCAGCAACATATCAGCAAGGCAACCAAGGGAGCGAACCACCAAATCAATACCCTGAGGAAACTTAAACCCTTCCTCCCTGCCAAAGACTTCCAAACTGCAGTACAAGCACTAGTCATCCCTCGAATAGAATATGGCAGCATCACCCTCTGCGGACTCCCCCTAACTACTACCGCACCCCTAAGAGCTTCTCTAAATGCTGCAGCGAGACTCATCACTGGGTCAAAAAAACACTCACATATCTCCCCTGACTTGAAATTCCTGAACTGGCTGCCTTTTGAAGCCAGAATACATCTGAAAATCGCCTGCATGACGCACAAGGCTATCCACCTGAGCTCACCCGGCTATCTCACTCAGAAGTTGACAATTTCTGGCGGCTCTAGAAACACCAGAGGCACAAACAATCTTCTGCTGAAGCCTCGAAGATTCCGGAAGGAAAAAACTTACAAACGCTCCTTCTCAGGAATGGCACCCAGGATCTGGAACTCACTCCCTCCTGAAACGAGGCTTATCTCCTCCACTACACTGTTTAAGAAAGAAGTAAAAGCTATCCTCATGGCTAAATACACTTGAAGTATTATTTTGAAATCTTTTAAGACTCTGCACTGATCTGTACTACTTGTTCGACACCTTTGCTTATATTGTTTTACCTGCATTATCAACTTACGTGATTTTCTATGCTCCCACGTATTTGTACTATTAGCATTACTGACGTACCTGTTTGACTATGTTCCCTCATGTTCCCCCTTTCTATGTAAAGCGCTCTGATATATGCAAAGATCTTGTTCGCGCTATATAAAACTTTCAACAAAAAAAAGAGTTTTACCCATGTGGACATTGTAGAGCCTGTAAACCCAGTCAGATGAAGAAAGAAATGGAGGTCCCAGGGAGAAAGAACTACACCGTGACACAATTCCTTACGTGTAGCACTAATTATGCTATATACGTATTAGAATGTCCCTGCAAATTACTGCATGTGGGAACTACTGTCTGCGTGGTTAAAAAACGGGTAAAAGAACATCTCCGTGCCATTACCAATGCTGATTTACACTACCCCATTGCCCGTCACTTCCAAGAGAAGCATCAGTCCAACAATGCACTCCTAAGATTCTATGCTATCGAACAGGTTAACATAGGAAAGAGGGGCGGCAACAGGGAACTTGCGTGAAGGAAGAAAGAGTCCAAATGGATTATTGAATTAGAAACTCGTTTCCCTGGGGGGCACAATCTGGATGAAGAACTGGCAACCCATCTCCATGAAAGTTGAAAATTGAAAATTGTATGTATTCTGCAGTTATCCACCACTATGAAATGTGTGTAAGAAGTATGAAAATTTAGATTTTTAAGTGTATGTTTTGTAACATGGTTTTAATCAGTGTTTGTATCTGGTTGTTTACAGGAGGAAAGGAAGGGACCCTTCAACGGCACAGTTTGAGAAACTTCACGGGTTCCCTACCCTTTTCTTCAACGGATGGATTTTTGCACTACTAACATAAGAGACTTTTTTGGTTATGGTACTTTAATACACTTTTCATTTTTTCATTTTTTTCCTTGTTTTGGTTTATGTATATATTAAATTCATTGCAGCAATGTAGCAATGGGGTTATATACCATTAAGATTTTAGAGCAAAAAGTGAACAATCGTGATAACTTGGACGTAGATCTATTTTCGCATTGTGTCGAGCAAAAGGAACTGTATTGGCTGGCACTAGTCCGCCAGTATCAACATACATATTAATGAATACATAGAATTATTGGCACTAGACTGTCAACAAAAAGCTGTAAAGTAATTGTCAAATGAACCTGATTTGTGGAACACTATAGCACTACTGCTGGCAATGAGGGCTCATGAATTTGAGATTTCACTTTGAAGTTAATATAATTGATAGCATGGAAAATGAGGAGTAAGAATTATCTCTTGTTATGCTCTTAGGTAAATAACTAGCAAATCGGGTAAATACAGTACGAATAATGTATGGAGATCAATGCCCGTGTGTTAATGATAATGCAATTGCTTGTAAATGGTGTAAAAAGCGCATTTCCTTTACCATTCAAAGATGATGCTCGTTTTGGAGTTTGCGAACAGACAGATTGTCAGTGCATCATTTGTGTTTTCCTTTTGTTTACTTAAACATGCCCTGTTCCTATTGTGATTATCATGTGAGCAAGACACCATTGTGTGTAGAAACGCGTAACAAAGGAATAAAAACCTGGTGAACTATCTCTACCGAGTGCGCATTATACCCTTCGTTTGGATTTGCATACTATTTACCGGCTTTAAGGTGGCTGCCGGTAATATGCCACCCGACTATGGGATCGACCCCGGAAGGACCCTCAACGCGCATATATATATATTGGAATTTGGTTGGTCTCGTGTGTTACAGCCTTCATTAAAACATTGAAGCAATACCTACCTGCTTGACGACTCTTTCGGAGGGGTAACTCTTGTTGTTTGGATTAAAACGTCTGACCCAGCCGTGAAAGAGGCCCGCCATGTAGTACGGACCCAGGCGATGCCAACCGGCGCGCGCGGTATGGAACAGGTGCGTGAAAATAAAGGCAAGAAGGTGAAACACATGTACGAAACTATGTCCAGCTACCCACTGTGGATGAATAAATGTTGAACATTGATAGGATTACATGCGGCTCACTGGAGTTTTATTTTTTCGCAACTACAGATCCCAGAATGCTGCAGAGAGAGCGGCCACGCCCACATGGGCTGGAGATCATATTTAAATGTAGAGGCACACGCAGCTTGTGAATCCTGTAACTGAAGCCTTGAAGAAGTGTAAACCACGAAACGCGTCAGGCTGAAAGACTTTGCATGGAATTAGTTGATCTCCTGTGTTACAGCCTTCATTAAAACATTGAAGCAATACCTACCTGCTTGAGGACTCTTTCGTAGGGGTAACTCGTGTTGTTTGGATTAAAACGGCTGACCCAGCCGTGAAAGAGGCCCGCCGTGTAGTACGGACACAAGCGACGCCAACCGCCGTGGGCGGTATGGGACAGGTGCTTGAAAATTAAGGCAAGATGGTGAAACACATGTATGAAACTATGCCCCGCTCCCCACTGTGGATGAATATATGTTGAACATTGATAGGATTACATGCTGGCTCACTGGAGTTTTATTGTTTCGCAACTACAGATCCCAGAATGCTGTAGAGAGAGCGGCCACGCCCACATGGGCTGGAGATCATATTTAAATGTAGAGGCACACGCAGCTTGTGAATCCTGTAACTGAAGCCTTGAAGAAGTGTAAACCACGAATCCCGTCATCCTGAAATACTTTGCTTGGAATTGGTTGGTCTCCTGTGTTACAGCCTTTATTAAAACATTGAAGCAATACCTACCTGATGGAGGACACTTCCGTAGGGGTAACTCTTGTTGTTTGGATATATATATATATATATATATATATATATATATATATATATATATATATATATATATATATTCACTGAAAAAACCATAGGTTATAGACCATATATAGTTAGGAATTAGCATTTACAAAACCTTGAAAATTCACTGAAAAAACCATAGGTTATAGACCATATATAGTTAGGAATTAGCATTTAAAAAACCTTATTTTACTCACACAAAACCATTGAAATTCCATATATAGTTAGTTGCACTAACTATATATCGCGCACCCGCAATCCACTGCTGATCATGTCACATATTACATCATTCATGACATGGTCAGTGACATCACTGATGACATCACTGATGACATCTCAAATGACATCACTGATGACATCATCCAGTGACTGTGTGTTTCTGTAAAGTTTAAATATGTTTTAGATATTGAAGAATGAGTAGATGTATAACTGTCTGGACGAAGGATTTAGTAGGTGCATGACTGAATGTATGAGTGAGTGATTAAATGTGTCTCACTGAGTGCATGGGTTAGTGACTAAACTGTCTTAATTTGTGCATCATTATGTCTGTTGTTCTGTAAACTACTGCATGTGTTGATCAGTAGCTATATAATTAACTATATGGGTTATTGATTGATTGTCCAAGTATTTGTATGGGAGACTGAGTGTGTGTGTGGCTGGCTGGGAGGTGTGTGACTCTGTGCAGATCAATGTGTACTTGTATCAATGATTGTATAAGAAAGTAAGTATGTGTTACTATATGTTTGAAAATGTAAGGTGCTCTATGTTTAACTGTATAGACAAGAAAATGGAAGTGTGATTGATTCTTTACAGGACTGACTAGGTGTGTGAGTAACTCCATGGATGAGTGGCAGAGTGTGAGTGTCTGTATAGGTGTATGAGTGCATATGATAGTGTTGTAAAGATGAGTGATTGTATGTATGAATGATTGTATGGGTGAATGAGTGAATGTGTGTGTAGACGTAGGAATCAGTGAGTACGTATGTAGTAACTAGTATTGGTGTGTCAATGGTTTCAAAAATTATACTCTGTATTTAACACTGGGTGAAACAGAGGTTATATTAAAATGTGAGGAGATGCATTGTATTGTCACATGAATGATATCATCAGTGATGTGGTCATTGATGTCAAATGAGATGTCATCAGTGATGTCATCAGTGATGTCATTTGAGATGTCATCAGTGATGTCATCAGTGATGTCACTGACCATGTCATGAATGATGTAATATGTGACATGATCAGCAGTGGATTGCGGGTGCGCGATATATAGTTAGTGCAACTAACTATATATGGAATTTCAATGGTTTTGTGTGAGTAAAATAAGGTTTTTTAAATGCTAATTCCTAACTATATATGGTCTATAACCTATGGTTTTTTCAGTGAATTTTCAAGGTTTTGTAAATGCTAATTCCTAACTATATATGGTCTATAACCTATGGTTTTTTCAGTGAATTTCAATGGTTTTTTAATAGCAAATATCATAAGCTGTCGAATGTCAAGTACGTGGTAAGTGAAAACATTTTCGTGTTTATGCACACTGATCTGCTTTGAATGGTGCCCCCCCCCTCATTTCTATTAGGAGTACTCTCTCTTTGCAGATAGTGAAAGGTAGTTAACGCAGGCCTTTGCCCCCGTTGTAATCCGTCGTGCCTGCTTCTCTCTCCATTTGATTGATTGTTATCCAAGTATTTACTGTTTTAGAATTAGTTCTCTTTGGTTCATTCTCTATTTACAAACAAACACAGAGTCGCAATACTCTGTTTAGTCTTTGCAGATAACGAAAAATCGTGTAAAAAAAAAGAAAAGGAATCGAGCAAAATCAGTAGGCCACTAATGGGATCTCTTTTTGACCTCGCTAAAATAGAAACATTAGGAACAACCCCTCATGACAAATACAAAACTAGTGAGATGAACTGAACTCCACACAATGATGGCTGCAAAACAGCTCGGCTCCGCCACCCACCCCGCCCAAAATAACGATAAAGAGCGGCTGCCATGATTGGTTGCGGAATGGCCACAATGGAGCTACGAAATGGTGCTGCTCTCATGCTAACCCCAGCTTCGGTCTGAAACATCCAGAAACACTGTAGACTACCAATTCGATCAGTTCCGGTAGCGCCCCAATGTAACCCGGTAGAGAAGAACTAGCCCTCCCCTCTTTGACTGATGGTTCTTGTTGCCTGTCCTTTCTGTTGTCATTTAACAGAACTATTTAGCCTGCTGAAAGGGGTTGTGTTCCGACCGCTGGTTGGTGGAGACATTTTGACTATATTCTGGACCTGCGTTGTCGCGTAATGCGTCATATGACGCGCCGCGTTAGCGCATCCGGAAGTCATCCGGGGCGCGCAGCGCGTAACGTAAGCATAACAAGTCATGTGACTTGTTAATAAAACTTTTCATTGGTTCATTTTACTTTTCTTATTCTAATGATGAAAGCCTTGGTCATATCACCTAAAAATTACGCTTTTAATTACTTCCGAACATTATTTTCTCTTAAATATATGTTATAATGTTCCAGGCTAATGTACTTTCCCGGAAATTTTACAACTGTCCTGCAAGTAAAATATATTCTTTTTTCGAGAAAAAGAGCGTTTCTTCGTCCCATGACGAAGCCGTTGAGCAAAAGAGGGTCGACCTGCTGTCTTAGTCGCCGATACGCCTGAATATGAGATTCTTATCGATCACTTTATGTTGCAGGAATAGAAAACACAACAGCCCTTGACCATTTATCTTTACTGCGTTCCTTCGTATTATACCTTTTACCCTTCATGTAATTGGTCTGCTTTATTTCACTTGCCTTTTAATGATTCTAAAACAGTGACTATTATTAAAAACTTTACCAATGTATACACTACTACCATGTTTTCTTTTAAAAACCTTTATTGTGAAAATTTCATTATACAAATACGAGCCTATAACCACGTGGGCCTGCCACGGAGCAAACTGTAATCGTATATGATGAATAGACATTTACACTGTAGAGGAACGTAACGGGCGGGCCATTAGGTTGCAAAAACTAAGGTGTCTAACAGTTACGGAATCGGTGGACGTACATTTTATAATTAAAATACGACAGGGCCAGTTACAATAAAATTATCTAGATATACATTTGCGGGCAAGTACCATGGGTGACGTTAATTCGAATTTTCAACAGTACAGTAATCAATAACACATCAGAACTTAATATCAATAGGGATGTCGAAATATTCAATCAATTCTCGTCCCCGCCCGCCATGTGCTTCAAAACTGCATACGTATCTCGTGATTTCAAGGTTCTACAACCAGTACACAACAAGGAGGTACGAGTCCCATTTATTCCGGCGCCATTTTGGGCGAGGACGGGCAGGTCCAGGATATAGTCAAAATGTCTCTACCAACCATCGACTATGATGATGTTCATATGCTGTATTTATTAGAGTAACACTCATCTGCCCACATGAAATTAATTTACCACAATCTAAACATGTCATTTTAATCTTTCCAAAGTTCTTCTAAATATTTGGGACCGTTTCCCTTGCCTCTGAAGCTCTCAGTGCCACTTCTTTGATGAATGTACTAGCAGGTCAGGGGTTCTCCTCCAAATCTCTCTTTTATGCAGCACTATAATTAATTGGTGCCACCTCTCCATATGACGATGCATGGTATAGTTACCACAACTATATATTTTTTCGGTTCCTCTGGAGAGTTCATCGTGGCAGATGAAGCGTGTAACATACCGGGCATTTACCTTTTTTTGCATGTACAGGAAAGGAAAAAAAATCGAGCGTTCGAGTTCTTAGGTGTCCCAGGGCCATTTTAGTGGACCAGGCCCAAATCCAAAGAACAGCTATCTCACAGGCTAATGGGGCGACCCACGCCGAGTTTCAGCATTGTAGGATGACCACACAAGTACAGCAACTTGCTAGACATCACCTCGGTGCCATCCGGATCTCGGCGCCCCACTGCAGATGAAGTGACTCTCAACTATGAAACCACCACGGTGACATCCGGATCTTGGCGCGTTGTGCTGCCTTCGGCCTATTCGCACATCGGTCCGCTACTGACGCCATCTCACAGGCTAATGGGGTGACCCACGCCGAGTTTCAGCATTGTAGGAGGACCACACCAACTTGCTAGACATCACCTCGGTGCCATCCGAATCTTGGCATCTCAACGCCTAGTGGTATCTTCCATACAGAAAATATTGTTACGCTGCCTTTGGCCCCATTCGCACATCAGTCCGCAACTTAGACATCACCTCGATGCCATCCGGATCTTGGCATCTCAGCGCCTTGTGGTGTCAGTCAGAAAATATTGTTGCGCTGCCTTTGGCCCCATTCGCACATCAGTCCGCTACTGACACCATCTCACAGGCCAATAGGGCGCCCCACGCCGACTTTTACCATTGTACGATGGCCACACCAGTAGCACAACTTCCTAGACATCACCTCGGTGCCATCCGAATCTTGGCATCTCAACGCCTAGTGGTATCTTCCATACAGAAAATCTTGTTACGCTACCTTTGGCCCCATTCGCACATCGGTCCGCAACTTAGACATCACCTCGGTGCCATCCGGATCTTGGCATCTCAGCGCCTTGTGGTGTATTCTCTTCAGAAAATATTGTTGAGCTGCCTTTGGCCCCATTCGCACATCCGTCCGCAACTTACACATCACCTCGGTGCCATCCGGATCTTGGCATCTCAGCGCCTTGTGGTGTCTTCTACTCCGAAAATATAGTAGAAAATATTGTTGCGCTGCCTTTGGCCCCATTCACACATCAGTCCGCTACTGACACCATCTCACAGGCCAACAGGGCGCCCCACGCCGACTTTTACCATTGTACGATGGCCACACCAGTGCCACAACTTGCTAGACACCACCTCGGTGCCATCCGGATCTTGGCATCTCAGCGCCTTGTGGTGTCTTCAAATCAGAAAATATTGTTGCGCTGCCTTTGGCCCCATTCGCACATCGGTCCGCTACTGACGCCATCTCACAGGCCAACGGGGCGCCCCACGCCGACTTTCAACATTGTAGGATGGCCACAGAAGTGCGACAACTTACTAGACACCACCTCGGTGCCATCCGGATCTTGGCGCGTTGTGCTGCCTTCGACCTATTCGCACATCGGTCCGCTACTGACGCAAACTCACAGGCCAACGGGGCGCCCCACGCCGACTTTCAGCATTGTAGGATGGCCACACCAGTGCGGCAACTTACTAGACACCACCTCGGTGCCATCCGGATCTTGGCGCGTTGTGCTGCCTTCGGCCTATTCGCACATCGGTCCGCTACTGACGCAAACTCACAGGCCAACGGGGCGCCCCACGCCGACTTTCAGCATTGTTGGATGGCCACACCAGTGCGACAACTTACTAGACACCACCTCGGTGCCATCCGGATCTTGGCACGTTGTGCTGCCTTCGGCCTATTCGCACATCGGTCCGCTACTGACGCAAACTCACAGGCCAACGGGGCGCCCCACGCCGACTTTCAGCATTGTTGGATGGCCACACCAGTGCGGCAACTTACTAGACACCACCTCGGTGCCATCCGGATCTTGGCGCGTTGTGCTGCCTTCGGCCTATTCGCACATCGGTCCGCTACTGACGCAAACTCACAGGCCAACGGGGCGCCCCACGCCGACTTTCAGCATTGTTGGATGGCCACACCAGTGCGACAACTTACTAGACACCACCTCGGTGCCATCCGGATCTTGGCGCGTTGTGCTGCCTTCGGCCTATTCGCACATCGGTCCGCTACTGACGCAAACTCACAGGCCAACGGGGCGCCCCACGCCGACTTTCAGCATTGTAGGATGGCCACACCAGTGCTGCAACTTGCTGGACACCACCTCGGTGCCATCCAGATCTTGGCGCGTTGTGTTGCCTTCGGCCTATTCGCACATCGGTCCGCTACTGACGCCGCCTCACGTGCCAACGTATTTTCTCCTAATTTTACACCCTATGCCGCATAACAGGTCATGTGACTTGTTTATAAAACTTTTCATTGGTTCATTTTACTTTTGGTTTCCTAATGATGGAAGGCTTGATCATGTGACCTAAAAACAACACTTTTCATAGGATGAAAACTTTTTTTTTTCCCCAAACGATGAAAGCCCCACCTTGTTTCTGGATGTTTCAGACTGAAGCTGGCGTCAGCATGAAAGCACCACCATCTCGTAGCTCAGTCGTGGTCATTCCGCGAGCAATCATGGCAGCCGCTCCCCACCAGAAGCCTGCAGGAGTCGGAGCCCCCAAAACTTTTGATGAATTCTCAAGGCGGAGGGGACGCTTTCGAGAATGAGGTCCAAGACCTAGCAGACAAGCGTCCGATTTCCAAGGTGTCCCAGGGCCATTTCAGTGGACCAGGCCCAAAAAGGAAACAGCCTGCCGCCATTTTGAGAGTCCTGTGACAGCCGCCTATCGCTGCACCGCAAGAGTGGGCGCAACTCAGCTGAATTGCGGCTTTTGACACAGTGGACCAAAAACGGACGGAATGGCAACTGAAACGGTAAAGGGGCGCCCCACTACAACAGATGACACTCCACCTGGAGAGGCCCGTTCACGCCGCCTCCCCCGGGGCGCTCCACGCCGTTATTCGGAGCAGCATTGTAGGATACCAAAACCAGTGCGGCAACTTACTGGACATCACCTTGGTGCCATCGTTCTGCTGCCTTGGAACTATTCGCGCAACAGTTTGCTACTGATGACCCACCCCCCGCGACGCCCCATGCCGTTATTTGCTGGGTGGCAACTTACTAGACATCACTTTCGTGTCATCTAGATTTCAACGCGTTCTGCTGCCTTGGAACTATTCGCACAACAGTTTGCTACTGATGACCCACCCCCCGCGACGCCCCACGCCGGAAATCTGGACGTTGTGCTGCGTTGGGACTATTCGCACAGCCGACCGCTACTTCGTTGTTTTTCCCTAAAAATGTTTATATGTTATTACTATTTTTGTTTTCTTGTATATATTTATAAATTATTAAAGTTTTATAATCTTACTACTTTGTCGGAGTGCTATATATTTTTAATGTGACACATAATTGTAAAAACTTTGATGTACAAACAGTCATCCCTGGAATCTTCCGCTTCAGGCTCGGTCCCCTCCCCAATCACAATACAGGATGGTTTTCAGATAATAGCAACGCTTCTGCTGTGACGAATCTCATCGAGTGTGGGCCTTGATCTACTATAACTCCTTTGAAGAGGGGTGATTCTTTACAGCTGTGGCCATAAACTACATCTGCAGGGCTAGCTGATACCCTAGGACCAGCCTGGACAATCGGACACAGAGGAAAAGGAGTGTCAGAGGGTGCGGTAGTGAATAGGGCGAAAGGGAGGTGTCGGGCGGGCACAGGGTGTGATTCTCAGGGAACAGCAGCGCAGATGGGGGAGGTTTATTACCCATGCATAAGACAGAGAGCGGGGGTGACCACTGCCTGGGGGAGATGTTTGCGAGGGTGGGGAGCCATGCTAAGGATCGACAGCGTGCACAGAGTGGGTCTGGTCAAGGCATCTAAAATGGCTGCCGTGCACGACAAAAGTGTGGCATTTGAAAAAAGACAAGATGGCGCAAACAATGTTTTTCAACACTTCCTGATTTCCTTCGAATCGAACGTTAACAGACGTTGGGGCATATTACCAAAGTTAAGCGATATTTATCCCTAACGATGCTTAGCAACGATTTTTTTACCGTCAGAAATTATCGCAGATAAACCTTGCTATTATCAAGGTTTATCGGAAATACGATAAAAAACGACCGCAATGCATTAATATCGCTGAAAACTCAGCGATATTCATGCATTACCGAGCTAATGCTCTTAGCCATGTTATCCACCTCCCATTGGATAACATGGCTAAGAACTGCTCAGGGCAGGTGGTAGCTTTTAGAGATATTCGCCCTTATCTCGAATATTTCCAAAAGTTGATAATAGGAGATAGCGATGTTAGCGACTGTTTCCAGTCGCTAACATCTTGGCATGCCCACTTTGCATGTCATTAGTGATAAATATCACTCACATGCAAAGTGGGGCCCAAGATGGTCGCTATCTTCTACTAGCCGTCGCTAACTGGTGTTAGCAACAGCTAGGTAATACACATATAATTTTATCTCCGCGAAGCGGAGCGCTGTTACAGATATATATCTTGTTTCTGAACGTTAATTTCTCAAAATGCACTGAAGCACATATATTGAGACCTAGCAAAGGCACATCGGGCTACCAGTCCCTACAATTTTGCCAAGTTTCGTGCAAATCCATTCAGCTGTTCGATCCTACCGAGAGACAAGATGGCGGCCGCTACGGACTGTTTGGAATGTTTACAGACACCGGAGAGCCAATCAGCTTCGCTTCGCAAAGCTCCGTAACGCGAAAAGTACGCGAAGCGGTGCGCTGTTACAGATATATACCTTTTTTTGAACGTTAATTTCTCAAAATCCACTGGAGCACATATATTGAGATCTAGCAAAGGCACATCGGGCTACCAGTCCCTACAATTTTGCCAAGTTTCGTGCAAATCCATTCAGCTGTTCGATTATTATTATTTTTATTTTTTTTTGCCCCGCGGGGCCCTTTTAAAACCTCCACATCAAACCTAGGGGGTGAGCGACAATGTACTATGCCCCCTTATGGTCATTTGCCCCTTCGCTTCGGCCTCCTCTTGTCTCTCGATCCTACCGAGAGACAAGATGGCGGCCGCTACGGACTGTTTGGAATGTTGACAGACGCCGGAGAACCAATCAGCTTCGCTTCACAAAGCTCCGTTGCGCGAAAAGTCCGCGAACCAGAGCGCTGCCCGGTCCGCTGTTACAGATATATATCTTTTTTTAAACGTTAATTTCTCAAAATCCACTGGAGCACATATATTGAGACCTACAAAAGGCACATCGGGCTACCAGTCCCTACAATTTTGCCAAGTTTCGTGCAAATCCATTCAGCCGTTCGGGCTAAAAGTGAGGCCAACCGCCCTATGGAAAACTCAATGTTAAAAACACGTTTTGGGACCCCCCTTTTTTCTCGGCCCCCACTGGACGAACCCCCCCCCAAATTTTCAAGGGCTGCTCAGAAACAAAATGTGCCATTTTCCTGAAAATTTCAGCCAATTCCGTCCACAAACGCCAAAGTTATTAGACATAGAATTTTCAAAAAACCCATAGAGAAAAAATCCTAACTATATATACCTACTGGCGACCGCCAGTAGGTAATATATATATATATATATATATATATATATATATATATATATGTATATATATATATGTTGGTGGTCTCCAGTAGGTCGTTATAGCAAGAATTTAGTTTCCATAGGAAGAGTGTTTTTTCATTTACCGATAACTTTCGTTGTTTGAAGAATCCTCGTGAAATTTTCTAAATTAGTTGAGTATTAATTCAGCTGCTGTCTTTAAAGTTTCTTGGGCAACAAGGGAGGCAATAGCCCCTTCAAAGCACCGTCAACGTTTGTCCCAGTAATGCCACGGGATGCGGTAGATGTCTTCCATAACAGGGTGGTGGATGAATTGAAATCTCTCTACAAGAAAACATCCATCGATAAATCAAAAACTGGAACCAAAGAAAAACAATATTTTCAACTGATGGCCAAATTGAAGAACAATGACTCTGTAGTGATAAACCGGGCAGATAAAGGGGGCAACATAGTCCTGTGGGACAAAAAAATGTATAGAGATGAAGCAAATAGGCACCTTAGTGAAGTGGAATGCTATGACATCTCCAATGGATCACAGGTCTTTAAAGCAAATGAACAATACAAAAAGGACCTAAACAGATGGACAAGAGAAGGTTTGATGTAATAATCACCCAAAGTTGCCCACATTCTACTTGATCCCTAAAGTCCATAAGGGCACCAATCCACTACAAGGAAGGCCTATTATATCCGCTCAGAACAGTACTTTTGAAAATACGTCCAAGTACGTGGACTTCTATCTACAAGAATTTGTCAGGGCGTTGCCCTCTTTCATACAAGATTCCAGAGACTTCCTTGCTAAACTAAATAGGGTCAAATGGGAAAATGAATACCTTTTAATAACTTTGGACATTAAGGCACTTTACATGTGCATCAGACATACTGATGGCCTGGCGGCAGTAGAACATTATTTGAATCGACGAGATATTGAACACTACGGCCATAATAAAATGTTACTTGAAATGATACATCGATGCCGAAATAGATTTTTATATGATGGCACTATTTACAGGCAGAAACAGGGTGTGGCCATGGGGGCATGCTTCTCCCCCAGCTACGCATGTTTACATGTGGGCTGGTGGGAGGAGCATGTCCTCAGGGGGGAACATCAAGCCCTATATGATAGCCATATTGTTCGCCTATGGAAATTCATAGACGATATATTCATCATATGGAAGGGTACGGAGCTGGAGGCTAATAACTTCGTGGAGGTTATCAACAGCAACCTGTGTAACTTGGAATTTACACATCATATAAATGCCACCACCATCAGTTTCCTAGATATTCAGGTTACCATCAGAGCAGGGCAAATAGAAACAAGCCTGTTCCAGAAACCCTCAGCAGGCAACACCCTACTCCATGCGAGCAGTTTTCACCCCAGTCATACCATAGCCAGCCTACCCTATGGCGAGTTCCTCAGGGTAAAACGAGCATGCAGTACATCTTCAGCATGTGAGGAAGCACTCGCCCTGACTAAATGTAGATTGTTGGAAAGGGGGTACAAAGAAAAAAACGTAACTGCCACTTTACGTAAAGTTGCCTTGATTGAAAGAGAAACCCTATTACACTCTAGGATAGAACATGAAACCCAAGAAACTTTCCTAACCGTGAATACATGTGATGTAACAAAAAGTTCTGATAAAACATGTAGATTCATCTCAACATATAGCAGGCCATCGAAAATGATCAAAAAGATTGTCAACAAGGAATGGCCAATAGTTATGACTGATGGTATCCTAAAAGACATGTATGCAAATAAACCCAATTTCACTTTCCGCAAAGCCCACTCCATGAAATCGTACTTGGTGAAAACCAGTCCTGAAACTCTTTCTAAAGATAACTGGTTTCCTACCCGCAATGGCTTTTTTAAGTGCTCATCTTGTCGAGCCTGCAAATTTGGCTCTAATACAACAACATACAAGAGTGCTTTTTCAGATCAGCCCATAAAAATAAAAGGGAATTACACCTGCAAAACTGAGTACGCTGTATACATTTTAACATGCAGTTGTGGACTTAGGTACGTTGGAAGCACTAAACTTCCCGTACAAGCTAGGATCCTCTAACATCTGAGAGCCACAGTAAACTCAGACCCCACGTACCCAGTTGCCAGGCACGTAAAAGCTGAACATGGAGGTAACCTTAATGTTCTCAGCTATTTCGTAATAGATCATATCCCTGGCAACAAAAGAGGTGGAGATAGGGAAAAACAACTTCGCAGATTAGAAACCAGTTATATAGTGAAACTAGATACTAAGAGTCCACAGGGCCTTAACATTTGCGAAGATTTACATCACTTCCTAGGTTGATCTTGAGATAACATGAACATTTTTTTCTACACATGATCTTTTTGTAAAATAAGGATTTAGTTTAATTATTCAGTTATTTTTGCTTATATGGTGTCCTTAATTCACAGGATACTGTGTAGGAAATAAATAACACTGATATATCTGTTGAAACCTTAGGCTACACAGAGGAAAGAATATTATCTTTTTCAAAGGCCTTGTTCACATAATCTCTAAACAAACCAGCACTAGATCAATCATATAAGAAGGTTGTACATACTGAAATTTTAATCTGAAATATGGGTTTGCTCAACATGAATAGATACATGTCAGCATTTAACAATATAGGAACCATCCAAGCCTCTCACTGTTTTCCAGTAAATTGACAATGTATTTGTACAGATATAAATGTTATCTACCAAATCAAGAATCATCAGCCTCCTTACCATTAACTCCCCCCCTTTTTTTGTTTAGGAATCTCGAGGTTTACACATGACTGTGTTTCTATACTCCCGGCTGGGAGTAGATATAATAGAACTTCGACATTCTATACATGTTTTAAATAAACGTTTTGCACTTTGCACATATTTGGGTGAAGTTCATGAACACATGAGTAATTTTAACGACGAGGCTTAACAACTGTTATAATGCATGACAGAGATGCGATGCAATAGAGAAAATACGGGGGGGAAAGCTGAAATTAATCTTGTATAAATATATGAATTATAGTTCCTTTTGATTCAGTCCTTTTAACAGACTTTGCATATGAAATTATAAGGTTGATGAAATGATAATGTGGGCAGAACAGCATGTTTAACAATTTAAATCTGTTTTCTATTAGTTTCATCATTTTACAGCGTTTGAATGCATCTAAATACGTCGTTTATTTCTATTGTGTAACCATGGCCAATCACATCAATTTTGGTTCTTTGAAAAGTAGGAGGGGTTGTTTTACACATCATACCAGCGAGCAAGGCGTCAGGGAACGCCGAAACGCGTTTGGTTTTTATGGCACAGCAATGCACGAAAAAAATGATTTCAAAATAAATAATACCAGCGGCTGCTGAATACAATAGAGTCCGTTTCTCTCATTTGTGGTGAGCGTTGGATCTATGCAACGTGTAGAGTGGAACCTGGATATATATATATATATATATATATATATATATATATATTCCAGCTCCTAGGTGTACCAGATTCCCGGGGCACTCCCGGGCGGGTGCCGTTGCGCATCGGTACTCACGCGTTTCTATGGCAGCTCCAATCGTTCCTTTATCCAAAAGACGATAACGCACTCCCGGGGGTTATGTGGCAAAAAATCTTTAATCAGCTACGGACAAACAGACGCGTTTCAGACCTAAAAGTCCTTCGTCAGTGTTTACACTCACGTGTCATTCAGACACGTTAAATACACCTTGTATCCTGTCATAAAAATAAATGATGGACACTTCAAACACCATTGCAAACCGCGGCCATCTCATAGTGGTTATTCACAAATGAAAACATAATTATAAAACATTATATTATTGGCCTAACACCTTCCTCGAGCCAGTGTTGGCGGCGGAATCAGCTCGTAACTTGGGGGTGATCTTCGGCCCAAACCTACAACTCGACATGCACGTCAACAAAACCACCTCGACGTGCATGATGCTGCTGCGCATGCTGCGCAAAGTTCTGCCCCTTCTCCCCGCTCAAGCCAGGCCGGAAGTAGTTCGTGGTACCATACTAAGTCGTCTCGACTACTGCAATGGGCTACTTCTGGAGGCCCCAAAAAACCTGACGGGGAAGCTACAACGGGTGCAGAACATGGCCGCCAAGTTGGCTCTCTCCCGCCCTAGGTCAATCTCTTCCACTCTAGCTCTAAGAGACCTACACTGGCTCCCGGTACACTTGCGGGTACAGTACAAAGCTGCGTGTCTGGTGTTTAAAGCTGTACATCAACAGGGTCCTATTCCTTTGCAAAATATGTTCGCGTGGTACTCTGCTTCGCGGCCCCTCCGATCCTCTTCGGCGCATCTACTTGTAGTACCGAGGTTCCAGAGAGTGAGGATAGGTGGCCGCTCCTTCAGCGTGGCAGCGGCCAAATTCTGGAACTCCCTGCCACTATCTCTGAGAAGCCACAGGGACTATTTTCCGTTCAGGAAAGCGTTAAAAACGCATCTGTTTCCAAAAACTGCTTGAGCGGATAAAGTGTAATTGCTCCTAGATCAAAGCGCCAGGATGCCCTCTGGGTGACAGGACTGCGCTCTATAAATACACAAAATAAATAATAAATAAATAAATAAATAATATTATGTTGTTGCCGGTCTGACAAATTAAATCTAGCTGTGTATCAGCATTTCACCGGCAAAATCTTTACTTGCGGTTTGTACACTCGGTTTGTAATTCAATTAACACCATGCAGATATCCTGTTCGGACAGTGCGATCATCTGCCAATTACCTGGGACTCTTATATTTCAATTATGCTAGTCAGCATTCTTATGCTAATGAGAGATCTCTAGTCCCCTGTCGGTGACCGAAGGAATAATCTCGCCATGGATCGGCATGTCACCGACTGCTGTAATGACAGTATGATCGCAATGTCTCGAAAAAGATTGTATATATATCCCCATTCAGCACCTCATTTCAACAATATACAATATTTACAAGACTCATAATTTGGCCGTCGATCGGCTAGTGAAGCCACATATAGCCCAAAGGTCCCCTTCAATTTCTGCCTTGTGACTAAGTTGGCAGACCTGATTCTTTATACTTATCCAGTGATAATCATATTTCATTATACATAGATGGAGATTGAAGAAGAAAAATTGGAAAGTATTTAATCGAATTTTAGAATTATAAGGAGAGGAGAAGGCATAGGAGGAGAAAGAGAAAGAGAAGGGAAAGAATAAGAAAAAAAGGAAAAAGAAAAAAGGAAAAAGAAAGAGAGAGGAAAGAGAGAATAACATTTCTTTCCACATGGATTCTTATAGCGATCATATTCATTTACCGATATGGAATGTAATGTCCTATCGGCCTATCACATCATCTTCCCAGATGCACTGTGAGTTCCTCCCCAATGTTCAGCCCACCAGGTTGTTTCGTCTGCATATCTATTATGTATCGTGACTCAAGTCTGCGTAAACATAACAGTCTGTCCCCTCCTCTGGGATTAGGCAGTACATGGTCTAGACCAAAATATTGGAGCAACCCACGGTTACTCTCATGTTCCTGAGCGAAGTGTCTGGCCACCGGATAAGATATATCTTTATTCATTATGGCTCGTTGGTGTTCCAACACTCGCATCATAACGTTGTTGATTGTACTGCCTACATATTTGAGGCCACAGGGACATACTAAACAATATACCACATATGGTGTGGTACATGTAATGAATTCCTTGATTTTCTTGGGGTGGGATAAACCTGGAATTTGGTAATGGAGGACCCTCTTGCTGTTTTCACATGCCCGGCATTTTCCACATGGGAAAAAGCCTGCCATGTCCCTAAGGGTGCCTTTCGTAGGGATTTTGATGGGAGCAAGATGGCTGTGCACTACCATATCTTTGATGGATCTGGATTTGCGGAAAGTGATTAGAGGTCTTTCTGGTACATCACAACCAATTATTGGGTCAGTACGTAGAATGTGCCAGCTCTTCGAGAACATGCCTCTTAGAGCATTGGCCCCATCTGAGTATGTAGTGATCATCCTGAATTTATTTGCAATGTCAGAGTCACTTTTCTTTTTCTGATCACAATCCAATAGTTGTTGCCTCGGAATCCTAATTACTTTCTCAAGAGTTTTATTGAGCATGTCTGGATTATATCCTCTCATACGGAATCTCTGTATACTCGCATTAGCTGCTGACATAAAATCAGTGTCACGGGAGCAATTCCTTTTTAACCTAAGCAATTCACCGTACGGTATACTTCGTACGAGGCTTGGGCTATGACTGCTCTCGGCATGTAGTATGCTGTTCCCTGCCGTCGGTTTCCTATATAAGGCAGTCTGTAACTTACCCTCACTAACAAATACCCTCAAATCTAGGTAGTGTACTTGCTCATCACTAATGTCTGCTGTGAATTTTAGATGTAGATTATTTTTGTTGAGATCCCCAATAAATTCATTGGCTTCTGCAGAGGAACCCCTCCATACCAAGAACAGGTCGTCTATGTAACGACGCCACATCACAATGTGCTCAGCCCATTTTGCATTTTCTCCGGCAAGGGCTACCTGCTCCTCCCACCAGCCCACGAAAAGATTCGCGTAGCTGGGGGCGAAGCAGGTTCCCATCGCCGTCCCTGAGGTTTGTTTAAAATATGTGTTCTGAAACAAAAAGATATTATTTTGTAAACAAAACATCAACATTTCAATCAGCATTATGCCATGTTCTCGATATTTGGCTGGTCTCTGATCCAGGAAATATTTGACAGCCTCCACCCCCTTGTCATGCTGTATGCATGTATATAGACTGGTAATGTCTAAGGTGATAAGTAAGAAGGAAGAGTCCCACGTGGTGTGTTCAATCTGTTCTATGAAATGTTTGGTGTCTCTCACATATGATCCAAGATTCACAACAAACACTGCTAAAAATGAATCAATGTAGATTGATAAATTCTCTGTTAGTCCACCTTTTGATGATACAATGGGTCGCCCCGGAGGGTTTGCCAAGTCCTTGTGAACTTTGGGGAGTTGGTAAAAGGTTGGAATAGTAGGTTCAGGATTACGTAAAAACAGGAACTCATTCATGTCCAGCATTAGCTTGTTTCGCCATTTGGTCAAGAGATCATGGTACAATCGTCTGCTAAGTTCATATTCATCTTTGTTTGTGACAAGATAGTTATCAGGATCTTCCAATTGTCAAAGAGATTCTTGACAATACTGATCTCTAGTTAGCAAGACAATATTTCCCCCCTTATCAGAGGGTTTCACGATGACCTGCTCATTTTTCTGGATATTAGATAGAGCCATTGTTTGTTCTTTAGTCAAGTTATTATTGTTCTTCCGGTTCTTGTTTTTGTTGGTACTGGCTCTAAATTTGAGTAAGTCCTGTGTGACGGCATCAGAGAAGGTATCTATCGCATCATAGGGCATCTGAGGGTTGAATTGCGAAGGTGCCCTAAAACTCGTTGGAGGTGATTGTTGTTCAATAGTATCCAGATGCCCCAATGTTTGAGTTTGTTCAGCTCTGAGTTCTTCCAATGTCTGAACAACGTTCAAGTCTTTTACCGTCAACGCATCAGTTGGTTGCGTAATTGTCCTTTTCTTTGATTTTCGTGTATCCAAGATGCTAGGTTTTGTTTTGTGAAATTTATATAATTTCATCTTCCTGGTGAGTTTGAAGAGGTCAATTCTTGTTTGTGTGAATTCCAATTGATCGTTTGGGCAAAAAGTGAGACCCAGTTGAAGGGTTTTCTCTTCAGTCTCGGTTAAAATCTGATTAGTCAAATTGATGATAGTTAGATTTTCGCTAGAATATACCATCTGCTGCCCTTCTTCCAGGTGTTGTAATTGGTCACTTTGCCTCTTCCTCTTCCTCTGCCAGCCCCCCCTTTGGGTTTTTCGTCGTCTTCCGGGGGTTTGGTTTTGGTCTTCTTTCCCTTCTCTTTCTCTTTCTCCTCCTATGCCTTCTCCTCTCCTTATAATTCTAAAATTCGATTAAATACTTCCCAATTTTTCTTCTTCAATCTCCATCTATGTATAATGAAATATGATTATCACTGGATAAGTATAAAGAATCAGGTCTGCCAACTTAGTCACCAGGCAGAAATTGAAGGGGACCTTTGGGCTATATGTGGCTTCACTAGCCGATCGACGGCCAAATTATGAGTCTTGTAAATATTGTATATTGTTGAAATGAGGTGCTGAATGGGGATATATATACAATCCTTTTCGAGACATTGCGATCATACTGTCATTACAGCAGTCGGTGACATGCCGATCCACGGCGAGATTATTTCTTCGGTCACCGACAGGGGACTAGAGATCTCTCATTAGCATAAGAATGCTGACTAGCATAATTGAAATATAAGAGTCCCAGGTAATTGGCAGATGATCGCACTGTCCGAACAGGATAGCTGCATGGTGTTAATTGAATTACAAACCGAGTGTACAAACCGCAAGTAAAGATTTTGCCGGTGAAATGCTGTTACACAGCTAGATTTAATTTGTCAGACCGGCAACAACATAATATAATATTCTATAATTATGTTTTCATTTGTGAATAACCACTATGAGATGGCCGCAGTTTGCAATGGTGTTTGAAGTGTCCATCATTTATTTTTATGACAGGATACAAGGTGTATTTAACGTGTCTGAATGACACGTGAGTGTAAACACTGACGAAGGACTTTTAGGTCTGAAACGCGTCTGTTTGTCCGTAGCTGATTAAAGATTTTTTGCCACATAATCCCCGGGAATGCGTTATCGTCTTTTGGATAAAGGAACGATTGGAGCTGCTATATATATATATATATATATATATATATATATTACCTACTGGCGGTCGCCAGTAGGTATATATAGTTAGGATTTTTTCTCTATGGGATTTTTGAAAATTCTATGTCTAATAACTTTGCCGTTTGTGGACGGAATTGGCTGAAATTTTCAGGAAAATGGCACATTTTGTTTCTGAGCAGCCTTTGAAAATTTGGGGGGGTTCGTCAAGGGGGGGCCGAGAAAAAAGGGGGGTCCCAAAACGCGTTTTTCCCATGTTAATTTCCATAGGGCGGTTGGCCTCACTTTTAGCCCGAACGGCTGAATGGATTTGCACGAAACTTGGCAAAATTGTAGGGACTGGTAGCCCGATGTGCCTTTTGTAGGTCTCAATATATGTGCTCCAGTGGATTTTGAGAAATTAACGTTTAAAAAAAGATATATATCTGTAAGCGCGGACCGGGCAGCGGCCTAGGACGCGTACTTTTCGCGCAACGGAGCTTTGTGAAGCGAAGCTGATTGGTTCTCCGGCGTCTGTCAACATTCCAAACAGTCCGTAGTGGCCGCAAACAGTCCGGAGCGGCCGCCATCTTGTCTCTCGGTAGGATCGAGAGACAAGAGGAGGCCAAAGCGAAGGGGCAAATGACCATAAGGGGGAATAGTAGATCCTCGCTGACCCCCTAGGTTTGATGTGGAGGTTTTAAAAGGGCCCCGCGGGGCAAAAAAAAAAAATTATAATAATAATCTTACGGCTGAATGGATTTGCACGAAACTTGGCAAAATTGTAGGGACTGGTAGCCCGATGTGCCTTTGCTAGGTCTCAATATATGTGCTTCAGTGGATTTTGAGAAATTAACGTTCAAAAAAAGATATATATCTGTAACAGCGCACCGCTTCGCGTACTTTTCGCGTTACGGAGCTTTGCGAAGCGAAGCTGATTGGCTCTCCGGTGTCTGTAAACATTCCAAACAGTCCGTAGCGGCCGCCATCTTGTCTCTCGGTAGGATCGAGAGACAAGAGGAGGCCAAAGCGAAGGGGCAAATGACCATAAGGGGGCATAGTAGATCCTCGCTGATCCCCTAGGTTTGATGTGGAGGTTTTAAAAGGGCCCCGCGGGGCAAAAAAAATAAATAATAATAATAATCGAACGGCTGAATGGATTTGCACGAAACTTGGTAAAATATTAGGGACTGGTAGCCCGATGTGCCTTTGCTAGGTCTCAATATATGTGCTTCAGTGCATTTTGAGAAATTAACGTTCAAAAACAAGATATATATCTGTAACAGCGCTCCGCTTCGCGGAGATAAAATTATATCTGTATTACCTAGCTGTTGCTAACACCAGTTAGCGACGGCTAGTAGGAGATAGCGACCATCTTGGGCCCCACTTTGCATGTGAGTGATATTTATCACTAATGACATGCAAAGTGGGCATGCCAAGATGTTAGCGACTGGAAACAGTCGCTAACATCGCTATCTCCTATTATCAACTTTTGGAAATATTCGAGATAAGCGCGAATATCTCCAAAAAGTAACAGCTGCCCTGAGCAGTTCTTAGCCATGTTATCCTATGGGAGGTGGATAACATGGCTAAGAGGATTAGCTCGGTAATGCATGAATATCGCTGAGTTTTCAGCGATATTAATGCATTGCGGTCGGTTTTTATCGTATTTGCGCTAAACTTTGATAATAGCAAGGTTTATCTGCGATAATTTCTGACGGTAAAAAAATCTTTGCAATGCATCGTTAGGGATAAATATCGCTTAACTTTGGTAATATGCCCCAACGTCTGTTAACGTTCGATTCGAAGGAAATCAGGAAGTGTTGAAAAACATTGTCTGCGCCATCTTGTCTTTTTTCAAATGCCACACTTTTGTCGTGCACGGCAGCCATTTTAGATGCCTTGACCAGACCCACTCTGTGCACGCTGTCGATCCTTAGCATGGCTCCCCACCCTCGCAAGCATCTCCCCCAGGCAGTGGTCACCCCCGCTCTCTGTCTTATGCATGGGTAATAAACCTCCCCCCATCTGCGCTGCTCTTTCCTGAGAATCACACCCTGTGCCCGCCCGACACCTCCCTTTCGCCCTATTCACTACTGCACCCTCTGACACTCCTTTTCCTCTGTGTCCGATTGTCCAGGCTGGTCCTAGGGTATCAGCTAGCCCTGCAGATGTAGTTTATGGCCACAGCTGTAAAGATTCACCCCTCTTCAAAGGAGTTATAGTAGATCAAGGCCCACACTCGATGAGATCCGTCACAGCAGAAGCGTTGCTATTATCTGAAAACCATCCTGTATTGTGATTGGGGAGGGGACCGAGCGTGAAGCGGAAGATTCCAGGGATGACTCTTTGTACATGAAAGTTTTTACAATTATGTGTCACATTAAAAATATATAGCACTCCGACAAAGTAGTAAGATTATAAAACTTTAATAATTTATAAATATATACAAGAAAACAAAAATAGTAATAACATATAAACATTTTTAGGGAAAAACAACGAAGTAGCGGTCGGCTGTGCGAATAGTCCCAACGCAGCACAACGTCCAGATTTCCGGCGTGGGGCGGGTCATCAGTAGCAAACTGTTGTGCGAATAGTTCCAAGGCAGCAGAACGCGCTGAAATCTAGATGACACGAAAGTGATGTCTAGTAAGTTGCCACCCAGCAAATAACGGCGTGGGGCGTCGCGGGGGGTGGGTCTTCAGTAGCAAACTGTTGTGCGAATAGTTCCAAGGCAGCAGAACGATGGCACCAAGGTGATGTCCAGTAAGTTGCCGCACTGGTTTTGGTATTCTACAATGCTGCTCCGAATAACGGCGTGGGGCGCCCCGGGGGAGGCGGCGTGAACGGGCCTCTCCAGGTGGAGTGTCATCTGTTGTAGTGGGGCGCCCCTTTACCGTTTCAGTTGCCATTCCGTCCGTTTTTGGTCCACTGTGTCAAAAGCCGCAATTCAGCTGAGTTGCGCCCACTCTTGCGGTGCAGCGATAGGCGGCTGTCACAGGACTCTCAAAATGGCGGCAGGCTCTTTCCTTTTTGGGCCTGGTCCACTGAAATGGCCCTGGGACACCTTGGAAATCGGACGCTTGTCTGCTAGGTCTTGGACCCCATTCTCGAAAGCGTCCCCTCCGCCTTGAGAATTCATCAAAAGTTTTGGGGGCCCCGACTCCTGCAGGCTTCTGGTGGGGAGCGGCTGCCATGATTGCTCGCGGAATGACTACGACGGAGCTACGAGATGGTGGTGCTCTCATGCTGACGCCAGCTTCAGTCTGAAACATCCAGAAACAAGGTGGGGCTTTCATCGTTTGGAAAAAAAAAAAAGTTTTCATCCAATGAAAAGTGTTGTTTTTAGGTCATATGATCAAGCCTTCCATCATTAGGAAACCAAAAGTAAAATGAACCAATGAAAAGTTTTATAAACAAGTCACATGACCTGTTATGCGGCATAGGGTATAAAATGCGGAGAAAATACGTTGGCACGTGAGGCGGCGTCAGTAGCGGACCGATGTGCGAATAGGCCGAAGGCAACACAGCGCGCCAAGATCCGGATGGCACCGAGGTGGTGTCCAGCAAGTTGCAGCACTGGTGTGGCCATCCTACAATGTTGAAAGTCGGCGTGGGGCGCCCCGTTGGCCTGTGAGTTTGCGTCAGTAGCGGACCGATGTGCGAATAGGCCGAAGGCAGCACAACGCGCCAAGATCCGGATGGCACCGAGGTGGTGTCTAGTAAGTTGCCGCACTGGTGTGGCCATCCTACAATGCTGAAAGTCGGCGTGGGGCGCCCTGTTGGCCTGTGAGATGGTGTCAGTAGCGGACTGATGTGCGAATGGGGCCAAAGGCAGCGCAACAATATTTTCTGACTGACACCACAAGGCGCTGAGATGCCAAGATCCGGATGGCACCGAGGTGATGTCTAAGTTGCGGACTGATGTGCGAATGGGGCCAAAGGTAGCGTAACAATATTTTCTGTATGGAAGATACCACTAGGCGTTGAGATGCCAAGATTCGGATGGCACCGAGGTGATGTCTAGCAAGTTGCTGCACTGGTGTGGTCATCCTACAATGCTGAAACTCGGCGTGGGTCGCCCCATTAGCCTGTGAGATGGCGTCAGTAGCGGACCGATGTGCGAATAGGCCGAAGGCAGCACAACGCGCCAAGATCCGGATGTCACAGTGGTGGTTTCATAGTTGAGAGGCACTTCATCTGCAGTGGGGCGCCGAGATCCGGATGGCACCGAGGTGATGTCTAGCAAGTTGCTGTACTGGTGTGGTCATCCTACAATGCTGAAAGTCGGCGTGGGGCGCCCCATTAGCCTGTGAGATGGCGTCAGTAGCGGACTGATGTGCGAATGGGGCCAAAGGCAGCACAACGCGCCAAGATCCGGATGGCACCGAGGTGGTGTCCAGCAACTTGCCGCACTGGTGTGGCCATCCTACAATGCTGCGCCGAAAGTCGGCGTGGGGCGCCCCGTTGGCCTGTGAGTTCGCGTCAGTCAGTGGGGGCTGTTTGAGGATCTGACTGCATTGGAAAGCAATGTGATGCTGTGCGTCGCCCCCAAGATGGAGGTTCCTCGGCTGCAGTGGGGCGCCCCTTGGTGTTTCACTCGCTATGCAGCTGAGTTGCGTGCGCACTTGTGGCGAATAGGCCGAAGGCAGCACAACGCGCCGAGATCTGGATGGCACCGAGGTGGTGTCCAGCAATTTGCCGCACTGGTGTGGCCATCCTACAATGCTGCGCCGAAAGTCGGCGTGGGGTGCCCCGTTGGCCTGTGAGGTGGCGTCAGTAGCGGACCGATGTGTGAATAGGCCGGAACCAGCACAAGGCGCCAAGATCCGGATGGCACCGAGGTGGTGTCATAGTTGAGAGTTCTGAGCAGCGCTTGTAACACTGTCTGAAGCTTATTTGCACCTGCTGCAGCTTCACTATTGCCCTGGTGTGGCCTAAGATCGCCCATGACATAGGCGGCCACCTCCCGGGGTCCGGCGGAACTTTTTTCCTTTTCCTTTGTGCATCTTGTCCCACAATCCGTTTGACCTGAAGACACGACCAGGTCCCTGAATGTGTGCAGGGGGACGCTATTGATTGAATCAAAATGGCGGCTTCACACAAAGCTGACTCAAGCGTTGCTGCTGATGCTATACAGAGAAAAACTGGTTTTCAGTTTGTACATTCTTCAGGATTTTTCCATCCAAGGCTGGTTGAGAGTTTGTATAACAATGGCTTCAGATTTTCAACATACTACTCTTCAACATTCTTCCTAAATGTAACAATGTGAGACTCACTAGGAGAACGGTGTAGTGAGGGCCACAAACGGCTGTTTGTCTTTCCTTTCAAAATGCTGCCAACAATATTTTCGGAATGGAAGACAACACAAGGCGCTGAGATTCGGTTGGCACCGAGGTGGTGTCCAGCAAGTTGCCGCACTGGTGTGGCCATCCTACAATGCTGCGCCGAAAGTCGGCGTGGGGTGCCCGAAGGGGGGGGGGGAGGCGGCGCAAACGAGCCTCTCCCGCTTCTCCATGTGGAGGTAGTTCATCTGCAGTGGGGCGCCGAGATCCGGATGGCACCGAGGTGGTGTCTAGCAAGTTGCCGCACTGGTGTGGCCATCCTACAATGCTGCGCCGAAAGACGGCGTGGGGTGCCCGAAGGAAGTGTCCTTATCCAGGGCATTATCGCTGTATCATGTCCTCCACTAAAATGGCCCTGGGACACCTTAGAACTCGGACGCTCGATTTTTTTTTCCTTTCCTGTACATGCAAAAAAAGGTAAATGCCCGGTACGTTACACGCTTCATCTGCCACGATGAACTCTCCAGAGGAACCGAAAAAAAATATAGTTGTGGTAACTATACCATGCATCGTCATATGGAGAGGTGGCACCAATTAATTATAGTGCTGCATAAAAGAGAGATTTGGAGGAGAACCCCTGACCTGCTAGTACATTCATCAAAGAAGTGGCACTGAGAGCTTCAGAGGCAAGGGAAACGGTCCCAAATTTTTAGAAGAACTTTGGAAAGATTAAAATGACATGTTTAGATTGTGGCAAATTAATTTCATGTGGACAGATGAGTGTTACTCTAATAAATACAGCATATGAACATCATCATAGTCGATGGTTGGTAGAGACATTTTGACTATATCCTGGACCTGCCCGTCCTCGCCCAAAATGGCGCCGGAATAAATGGGACTCGTAACTCCTTGTTGTGTACTGGTTGCAGAACTTTGAAATCACGAGATACGTATGCAGTTTTGAAGCACATGGCGGGCGGGGACGAGAATTGATTGAATATTTCGACATCCCTATTGATATTAAGTTCTGATGTGTTATTGATTACTGTACTGTTGAAAGTTCGAATTAACGTCACCCATGGTACTTGCCCGCAAATGTATATCTAGATAATTTTATTGTAACTGGCCCTGTCGTATTTTAATTATAAAATGTACGTCCACCGATTCCGTAACTGTTAGACACCTTAGTTCTTGCAACCTAATGGCCCGCCCGTTACGTTCCTCTACAGTGTAAATGTCTACTCATCACATACGATTACAGTTTGCTCCGTGGCCGGCCCACGTGGTTATAGGCTCGTATTTGTATAATGAAATTTTCACAATAAAGGTTTTTAAAAGAAAACATGGTAGTAGTATATACATTGGTAAAGTTTGTAATAATAGTCACTGTTTTAGAATCATTAAAAGGCAAGTGAAATAAAGCAGACCAATTACATGAAGGGTAAAAGGTATAATACGAAGGAACGCAGTAAAGATAAATGGTCAAGGGCTGTTGTGTTTTCTATTCCTGCAACATAAAGTGATCGATAAGAATCTCATATTCAGGCGTATCGGCGACTAAGACAGCAGGTCGACCCTCTTTTGCTCAACGGCTCCATCATGGGACGAAGAAACGCTCTTTTTCTCGAAAAAAGAATATATTTTACTTGCAGGACAGTTGTAAAATTTCCGGGAAAGTACATTAGTCTGGAACATTATAACATATATTTAAGAAAAAATAATGTTCGGAAGTAATGAAAAGCGTAATTTTTAGGTCATATGACCAAGCCTTTCATCATTACAATAAGAAAAGTAAAATGAACCAATGAAAAGTTTTATTAACAAGTCACATGACTTGTTATGCTTACGTTACGCGCTGCACGCCCCGGATGACTTCCGGATGCGCTAACGCGGCGCGTCATATGACGCATTACGCGACAACGCAGGTCCAGAATATAGTCAAAATGTCTCCACCAACCAGCGGTCGGAACACAACCCCTTTCAGCAGGCTAAATAGTTCTGTTAAATGACAACAGAAGGGACAGGCAACAAGAACCATCAGTCAAAGAGGGGAGGGCTAGTTCTTCTCTACCGGGTTACATTGGGGCGCTACCGGAACTGATCGAATTGGTAGTCTACAGTGTTTCTGGATGTTTCAGACTGAAGCTGGGGTTAGCATGAGAGCAGCATCATTTCGTAGCTCCGTCGTGGCCATTCCGCAACCAATCATGGCAGCCGCTCTTTATCGTTATTTTGGGCGGGGTGGGTGGCGGAGCCGAGCTGTTTTGCAGCCATCATTGTGTGGAGTTCAGTTCATCTCACTAGTTTTGTATTTGTCATGAGGGGTTGTTCCTAATGTTTCTATTTTAGCGAGGTCAAAAAGAGATCCCATTAGTGGCCTACTGATTTTGCTCGATTCCTTTTCTTTTTTTTACACGATTTTTCGTTATCTGCAAAGACTAAACAGAGTATTGCGACTCTGTGTTTGTTTGTAAATAGAGAATGAACCAAAGAGAACTAATTCTAAAACAGTAAATACTTGGATAACAATCAATCAAATGGAGAGAGAAGCAGGCACGACGGATTACAACGGGGGCAAAGGCCTGCGTTAACTACCTTTCACTATCTGCAAAGAGAGAGTACTCCTAATAGAAATGAGGGGGGGGGGGCACCATTCAAAGCAGATCAGTGTGCATAAACACGAAAATGTTTTCACTTACCACGTACTTGACATTCGACAGCTTATGATATTTGCTATTAAAAAACCATTGAAATTCACTGAAAAAACCATAGGTTATAGACCATATATAGTTAGGAATTAGCATTTACAAAACCTTGAAAATTCACTGAAAAAACCATAGGTTATAGACCATATATAGTTAGGAATTAGCATTTAAAAAACCTTATTTTACTCACACAAAACCATTGAAATTCCATATATAGTTAGTTGCACTAACTATATATTGCGCACCCGCAATCCACTGCTGATCATGTCACATATTACATCATTCATGACATGGTCAGTGACATCACTGATGACATCACTGATGACATCTCAAATGACATCACTGATGACATCACTGATGACATCTCATTTGACATCAATGACCACATCACTGATGATATTATTCATGTGACAATACAATGCATCTCTTCACATTTTAATATAACCTCTGTTTCACCCAGTGTTAAAAACAGAGTATAATTTTTGAAACCATTGACACACCAATACTAGTTACTACATACGTACTCACTGATTCCTACGTCTACACACACATTCACTCATTCACCCATACAATCATTCATACATACAATCACTCATGTTTACAACACAATCATATGCACTCATACACCTATACAGACACTCACACTCTGCCACTCATCCATGGAGTTACTCACACACCTAGTCAGTCCTGTAAAGAATCAATCACACTTCCATTTTCTACTCTATACAGTTAAACATAGAGCACCTTACGTTTTCAACCATATACTAACACATACTTACTCTCTTATACAATCATTGATACAAGTACACATTGATCTGTACAGAGTCACACACCTCCCATCCAGCCACACACACACTCAGTCTCCCATGCAAATACTTGGGCAATCAATCAATAACCCATATAGTTACTCATATAGCTACTGATCAACACATGCAGCAGTTTACAGAACAACAGACATAATGATGCACAAATTAAGACAGTTTAGTCACTAACCCATGCACTCAGTGAGACACATTTAATCACTCACTCATACATTCAGTCATGCACCTACTAAATCCTTCGTCCAGACACTTATACATCCACTCATTCTTCAATATGTAAGACATATTTTAACTTTACAGAAACATAGTCACTGGATGTTGTCATCAGTGATGTCATCAGTGATGTCATTTGAGATGTCATCAGTGATGTCATCAGTGATGTCACTGACCATGTCATGAATGATGTAATATGTGACATGATCAGCAGTGGATTGCGGGTGCGCAATATATAGTTAGTGCAACTAACTATATATGGAATTTCAATGGTTTTGTGTGAGTAAAATAAGGTTTTTTAAATGCTAATTCCTAACTATATATGGTCTATAACCTATGGTTTTTTCAGTGAATTTTCAAGGTTTTGTAAATGCTAATTCCTAACTATATATGGTCTATAACCTATGGTTTTTTCAGTGAATATATATATATATATATATATATATATATATATATATATATATATATATATATATATATATATATATATATATATATATATATATATATTGGTGGTCTCCAGTAGGTCGTTATAGCTAGAATTTAGTTTCCATAGGAAGAGTGTTTTTTCATTTACCGATAACTTTCGTTGTTTGAAGAATCATCGTGAAATTTTCTAAATTAGTTGAGTATTAATTCAGCTGCTGTCTTTAAAGTTTCGGGGTTTTCCGTCAAGCAGGGGCCGAGAAAAAGGGGGGGTCCCAAAATGCTTTTTCCCCCGTAGCAAATTTTAGCCCGAACTGCTGAATGGAATACACCAAGGGGCATATTCTCAAGGATCTATCTCCGAGTTATGGGCACTTTAGCGCAGCAAAAGATGCAATAAATTTATCGCCCCAGTCACAAGCTGGTGCAAACAGCCGATATCACCACTTTTCTGGCAATAGCATTCTCAATAAACATTGCCATGGATGAGACCGGCAACTATCGCTAATGAGATGCAGAGTAATAATAATAATAATAATAATCCACATTTGTAAAGCGCACAATCACCCGTAAGGGTCTCTAGGCGCTGGGGGCCGTCGGGAAGATTAAGCAAGCTATTTCCCAGAGTCACATGGTGCTGGGCTAATCTGCCGCCGGTGCTGGGGATCGAACCGTGATCCCCAGATTCCGGAGTCAGTCGCCCTAGCCGCGGCGCCACACCTCTTCCCTCAGGTGAGTAGGTGTTACTGAGCAAAAAGCCATGACAACACCACTTCACAACATCCTCAACAATCAGAAAGATCGGCGATAAGATCACAAAACAGGCGATAAGGCGCGTTAGCAGCAGGAAATTAACTCCTGCTCTGACCTGGGGCAAAGCCGGACCACAACCTGTAGCATAAAGGGAGCCCAGCCCAGAGCCACACCTGAAGAACAACAGATGCCATAGAGCTAGCCATTCAGTTCATAGCCCCAACAGGGCCACAACACCCACCGCCACCACCCCCAGGACCACTACCCCCCACGCCCCCCTCTCCACCTCCCGGACCACCACAGAGGCAGTGCAGACAAAGACCGCGGATCTTCAGGAAACGCACCACCCTCACAGACAAAACACCAGTTGAGTGGTTTTATATTACAGCAATATATTATGTGTATAATGTCTTATTGTAAGATTTTTTAAGTAATCAAACAATAAAGAATTATTATCAGAGACTAAACACCAGAGTAGGTCTTTACCCACTACAGGCTCAAAAGGACAATCATCCTCTGCATCGTGAGCATCATTGACCACAGGCTGACGGTACCAACATAGCGGACAACCAACATCCCTCTGCAGACAAAGCTGCTGGTTGTGCTGCACCTGTTGGCCTCTGGGACATTCCAACCAATAACCGCCAGAGTTGGAGGAGTCTCACAGCCAGCCCTATCCAAGTTCCTCAAACCGGTCCTGGATGCCATCATCAGCCTGGTACCCCAGTACCTATACTTCCCCTACACTGCGCAGGAACAGCTGGAGACCAAGCAAGGCTTCTACGCCATAGCTGGATTCCCACACATGTTGGGGGCAATTGACTGCACACATGTCCTACTTGTGCCCCCTGCCGACACTGCACACAAGTACCGCAACAGAAAGCACATGCATTCCATCAATGTGCAGGCAATAGTGGAGCACCGGGGTGTCATATAGTTACTGCTTACCTACATACCGTGTTAAGTTAGCATGAGCTTATTAAATGTTTAAACGCCATTTTTCCTTTTGCTGCTTTTTGCACACGACACATAATTGTTATTTTAGCTTTCAACCTAGAAGAGCGTTGAGATTTACATGAGAATAATATGTTATTGCTCTGATATCAGCTTTGCTTTGTAAACTGTCTGCACAGTGAGTGCTGAAGCCTCCAAGGATAACTCGACACAGTGTCGTTGTGAGGTCTGATCTTCGCACCTTCCTAGACATAACATGAATGCAGCGGCTGCCAAAATCTGGCTTTACGCTCGTTTTATATTGCTTTGCATAGAGCACACGTTACACACTTGATGGTGCTTCGCATGCAGAGAGCTGGTGGAAGATGATGTGATCCTCTGCCACTGAGATTTTGAGGTATGGGCCCGCCCTGCTAAAACCAAAAGAGACTTTCTTAGACATAATATATACTAGATAGGGAGGGTGAGAATTAGGTGTTGTTAACTCCTATTCATTTCAGCATTTTAGCATGCTGTCACCTTTCGCATTTTATGGACTAGTAACTATGCTGATAACTTTTCTTCTCATAATATGTTTGCTTGTATTATCTAAGATACTGCGTTTGAGAACCCTGCATTAGTAAATACATATTTCAAATATGCACGTGTCCTCTTTTACTCCAAGTTCTGGTTTGAAATGATTGTATAACGAAAGAGTGTTCATGTGTTCGACGATACCTGAGGTATTCTAAGTACATGTTCTGGTCTGTCTAAACATATGGAGTTTGTTATGACCAATGAGACACTGTAGCTAGCTCGATATGGGGATTTTGGGTACTAAGGTGAGTTTTGGGCCACCCTAATTCACTGAGGTTCCAAATCTCTATGCACAGTTCTGTAGGAGAACGGAATTCCCACTACATGGCGCCCAACGTGGGTGGTCTTATATCAAGACACTCGAGTAGTATATCATTCAATCCTTAACCCCTTCACTGTCGTTTCCGGAAAACGGCGGTGTCGGAAAAAACCTACCTATTTTTGAAATAGGTCTTTTCAAGCTTGAATCTTTCTAAAACGGTTTCCTTGAATTACTACCCAGTTGTGCTACAATTTTTACTTTGTCTTTCTATCTTTCTGTGCAGTCATGGCCAATGCAGTGGACATTCCGCAACATAGTCGCATTGCTGTGCGCAATCATTTGCAGACTTACCAGGTACCCTTAGAAGGCTTGGCTGTGGTATTGGTGGTGAGTTTGGAGGCAGCTTACCCGTACGAACTGTTTTATTCGTGGGTGACGTTTCCGGCTGTGGACGCTAATTCTGGTGTGTTCCACACTTACACTCCCTCTCCTGTGCCGAATGAATATACTCCGTACAGGGCACAGGAAGTTCCTATTGATACTTGGCAGCATCGCGTTTGGTTTGGTGGCGCCCTACCCCATTCTTTAACTGCTCCGAGGTTAGGTCCTTTGTCCATTCCAGGCGCAAATTGGCCTGTTTTGGCTGGATTCACTCCTCATCCTCAACACGGCAATTGTACCCTTGCTGAAGGTACATGTAGTCTCGATTGCTGTGATTCGTGCTTTAGTACAATACATAGCCCGCAATCTTCCGGGTGGGCCCCCGGGTGGTGCGGCGCTTCCGGCCGGACAGGGTGGATTGAAGCTCAGTCCCGTGATGGTCAATGTTGTAATGGGCAAGCGTCCCCAGGAGAAGGATGATTTTCCTTTCTGGCTTGCCGAGAAATTTGACCAGCTGGAAGCAGTATTTCCTAATATCACTCCTGGTGAAAAACACAGGATTTTAACACTTAGTTTGCAAAAGGATTTGGCCCCTGAACTCGGTGACTGTGAAACCTGGCGTAAGACATTTGCGGCGGTCTATGCAAGGTGTTACAGCACTCCATCTATGTCTGTCCTGCCTACGGTCCTTAAGCGCGTTCAGGATGATCACGGACCGGAGGCTGCGGTTGAATTGGGTATGCGCCTGTGTGGCACCTTTGATATAGTTTGCAATCTCATTCTTGCTAATGTCAAGGGGGATGCAGTGAACTTTCAGGTAGCTAATGCTTTGGCGGCGATTCCCGATGCTGAGAAACCCCAACAGTTGGCGAGGATTATTGTGGCGGCTTATAAAACCGTGGGTCGCAATAGCAGGGGTGTAAAACCCTTTTCTGTCAAAGAGAAAAACCAACCCCAAGGGCAGAATTCGGAAACAGAAGTTCAGCCCAAGTCCAAGAAACAAAATTGGCCTAAAAAACAAAAACAGGGAAAGCAACAGCAACAACAGCAGACACAGGAATCTCGTCCTGCGTCTCCATTACCTGCGCAAACAGAACGCATTTTTGACTTGCGCAATTGCACGAAAATTAAATCTCCTGATCGTTTTCAGGCTTCTGATCAACGCTCTCCTCATTCCTTTCAGGACACATCGGCTCCAGCGACCGGTGGTGGAGGAGGCGGAAGGGGTCGGGGTGGTCAACAAGGACGTGACCAGCCCCGCCCGAAGGACGGTGCAGGAAAGCAAGACAGCTCGGCGCCGAAGAGACCGCAGTTTGCAAAGAAGAAAGTCGCCGCCTTAACAGCGCACAGATATGCCACAGATAGTGAGAACGCTGCTTTGGAATCTGACATGGGCTCTGACCTTGCTGGACAGCTCGGCGGAGATTACCATTGTGAGAGAGGCCCTGCATCCACTACTGAAGGTGACAGCGACTGACATTTATGTTGTGATAGAAACAGCTGATACAAGAGTTGCTCCCCCTGATAGACTTTATGAAATTGTCCTGTTAATCGAAGGTGACATACAACGTACCATAAAAGGGGTATTTTGGGAAAACCTTTCGTCTACGTATGACATTTTGCTTTCGGAGGGTGACTGGCCCCCACCTTTTGTTCTCGCAGCACCACGAGGGGAGGAGGTAATCCTCCCCAGTTTCGCGAACACAGTCTCGAAAGAGCATGCGCTGCATTTTGCAGAAGAGTGGGCTAAGGCTCTAGCGCCGGCTCTGTACAGCAACCAATGTGGTTGGGATAAATTGTCCCCAAACCACGAAATTCCGATACGGTCTCAGCCGCAGCCTCAACCTCAATATCCTATTCGGCATGAAGCCAAGGCTTCCGTCGCAGCAATCCTTGAACAATTGGAATATCAGCGTGTAATTGAAACATGTGTGTCACCAATGAATAACCCTCTTTTTACTGTAACCAAGCCTGAAGGTTCATATCGTTTGGTGTTGGATTACCGGCATTTAAACTTGCATTGCCGCAACTGTGCAGTACAGAATACTCACGGCTCTGCCCTAGTGAATAGTCTTGTGCGTAAGCGTTTTCCAACGGTTTTTATGCCCATCGATTGGATAGTCTAAGTTCCCAATGGACCTCCTTTACATGCGGCGGTGTACAAAAACTATTTTGGCATTTGCCTATGGGCTATAAGTATAGTCCTGGGATTTTTACTGCCCGCATAGTCTCTCTTTTGGAGAGAATCGACCCAGATGCATGCTCGTATGTGGATGACATATACTCACAGACGACGAACTTTGGGAGCATCTGTGTCGAGTAAATAGCATAATTTGTAACTTTGCAGACATGGGTTACAAGTTTAACTTTGCAAAATCGCACATTGCAGAGTACACAGTGTTGTTCCTGGGCTACGAGCTCAACAATGAAGGTAGAGGTTTGGCTCCTCACTTCCTGGAGAAATGCGCACAACTGCTTGCTCCAACAACGCTGAAAAAATTACAGTCTTTACTTGGTTTCTTAAATTTCGGGAGGGCATACATTCCGGAATATGCCCAGCGTATCAAGCCTTTGTATGCTTTGATACAACCAACTTTTTCCAAATCATGCTGGCTGCCTGAGCACTCAGCCATTTTGCAATCCTTGCTGGCTGATCTGCTCGCTTCTAAATTCTTACTGACTTGTGATAACCACACCAACCTGGTGATAAGAATCATCCCTAGGACGGTTGGTTTCACGTACCTGACTTTTAATGAAGGAGACACAGTACCTATTGCTTACAAGTCACACTTGTACACTTCGGCTGAAATGCGTTTTTCCACTGTGGAGAAAGTTTTAACGGCTGTGCAAATGGCGATTCTTAAGGAACGTGTCCTGTCACAGGGAAAACGCATGTTGGTTGTTACCCCGTGTCCTGCCTTGGAGGCAGTAACGAAAGCCAGTGTACCAAACTCTAAAGCTATGCACCCTCGGTGGATTCAATGGGCTGCATCTTTGACATCTGAGGTTGTCACGTTTATTTTTGACACCACGTTACGGTCGCAGGAGTATTTACAGTATGAATTTGTTCATCCTGCTCCTTTAGCAATGCGACCTTTGGAGGATTCCCATTGCATCATTTACACTGATGGTTTGGCGCAGGTTGCGCATGGCTCTAAACACGCCTACATTTCCGCATGCGCCATTGTGGTCGGTGCCATGGTGAACAATGAGTTCAAGTCCAGAGTTGTGCACACGCAGACTCTAGGGGACTGCACCGCACAATTGGCGGAGCTTCGTGCTCTCTCACTTGCGTTAGAGTACGCAGATCCTAGTGTGACGACTCTTATTGTGAGTGATTCCTATTACTGTGTCCAGTCTTACACTGAAAACTTGTTCTTTTGGATTCAAAATGACTTTCGTGATTCCAAGGGTAGCACAATAAAACAGAAAATGTTCTGGGTTCGAGTGGCTTAGCTCGAAGAGCAGTTGCCACTCGTGTTTGTGATTCATACTCTCGGCCATCAGCGTGTTGGAGTTCACGCTGTGGGTAACTCGCTTGCTGATGAGGCAGCGAAATCAGCGGTATCTACATATTTAGTTGCAGCAGTTACATGGTCCAAAATTAAGATTGATGATGACATCTTGGCGGCAGTTGCTGCCACTGAGAAGGGAGGTAAACATCCTACGGGGTTCCCTTCGAAGTACACATACCACTTAAGTCCCGATAAGGTTCCTTTTGTGAAAATTCCTGAAGTTGGAGAACGTTTGATTCCCAACTCGGATCGCAGGGCTAGCTTGATTACAGCGGCGCATGAAGGTGTGGCGTCTGCGCATGCGGGCGTCTTGGCCACTGTGGCTCAATTACAACAACGTTTCTGGTGGTGGGGACTGTACAAACAGACGTGCGACTATGTGCTTCAATGAGACGTTTGCCAGCAGATTAAACCTTCCACTGCTGCACGTCCGCCACAGACACAGTTGTACTTATCTAATAAACCACTCGGTTGTGTTTATTTAGATCACTGCGGTCCTTTTTCTTCTGATATTGCGTATAAGTACATCTTAGTAGCAGTTGATTCATGCACACGCTTTGTGTGGGTCTGGCCCCATCGCAGCGCTGATTCACGGACTGTCATAAGAGATTTGCGTGTCTTTGTAGGGATCTTTGCCTATGGCACCTTCCATTCGGATCAGGATCCGGCTTTCGCCTCTAAGGCGTATAAGGATGCCATGATTTCGATGGGGGTCCAAGTCAAGTTTTCGTCTCCCTACAGACCTGAGGGTAACAGTGTAGTGGAATAAATGAACCGTGACTTAAAGTAATCTTTGACAGCACGAGTTATAGGCACTGGCAGAAACTGGTTGGCCCATCTCAATGGCGTGCAGCGTGCTCTTAATAATCTCCCTAGAAGGTCTCTGGGTGGGCGGACCCCATACGAAATGCTCTTTGGTATCAAGATGTTTGTCCCGGACCTTGACGGTCTAGACGGCGTGGCCCGAGCCACAACCTTTGACGTAGATGAACATTTCAATGTTTTACAGAATCTACAAAAGACCAGAGACAGTCTTGCAAAGGAACATTTGCCCTCCACATCGGATGGTGCGTTGCAGATCCCGGTAGTAGGCTGGCTATCCCAAGTTGGAGAACTGGTTCAAGAGAAGATCGATAACAAGAAAGAATTTGGTCCTTCCTATCGAGCTCCGGTTCCTGTGCTTGGAGTGAAGGGCACAAGAACAGTCATTTTACCACCACTTCCAGGTCGTAAGGAAAACAGGTTTATCTCTATTGACAATGTCAAGATACACAGAGTGGCCGATTCTTCTTAGTATGACTCCGGCGGTCTCCTGTCCTTCGATTGTGAGAAATTCTGTTTTGGCCACTGCTTCTACTCCTATGCCTGAGGTGGCCCTCGAGATGACTGCTGTTTCCAGTCCTTTATTAAGTACTTTACCTGTTGATAACGTTGATGAACTTGACTACACTTACTCAACTGACTTATCGATGCCTGATTTGCAAACACGTTTGGCCACAGAATCCAGATTTTCCTTTGACACTGTTTCACAAAATTCGAAAAAACCCTCACGTTTTGCAATTTATGCCACATTATTTAAAAAACATTTTTTGATCCCCCCCTTGGACATATATTTGGCTGGTACTTTTTATGTCAATTGGTTTTGTGTTTTCTTTTTTTCGTCTTGTCGATGGCAATTATGTCGAGGAGAGAACATACATTCGGCATCTTAATGGAACTTTAGCCCCTCTTTCCTCGTCACATTCAGCACACAGACTGAAGAGAGACTTGAATTTTGTTAACATCACTGCTAGGCCTGTTCTTGATGGGATTGTGTGGGATGCGGTTAAATTTCAAAACCATGGCCCTACTGAGGTTGTTAATGTTCCTAATGTGCTCAGGGTAAACATGGGAGATGTGGTGAAACAAAACATACGTTCTGATGATTGGGATATTCAGGCCGTAGAAACGTTGTTTTCTGATTTGAAATATTATGCTGCCTTTGATGCTGAAGATTTATACTTAGTTTCTGTTAATTGTGGTGAATTATTTTGCTTCCAACATTTTGGCAATCATTATCTGCATAAAACGAGTTCCAGAAGGGGTACTGTAAATTACACGCAGTGGGAACATTGCCCAGCTCCTTTACAAGGCAGTTCGAGTACTTTTTTGAAAAAGTGTACTTATTTTACTGACTTTAATCAGTCCAATCCCGAGTCTTTTTATTTTAAAATGACACAGAAGTCCATGTCCAAGGTTAGACTTACCGATACTAAATTGTTGTATTCGAAGTCCTTTCTAGACAAATTGGCTGTAGAAGGCTACGAGCTATGGAAGGAAACCATTGACCTTAAATCAGTTTGGGGATCTAGAAGTTGGCAGGTACAAGGCACTGACGCTTTGCACCGTGCATGTCTCATCCCAAATCATATGTTGTTTTTGAATTCTGGACCTTCTGTGGCTTGATTACTTCATTCAGAAAACGGGCCAACTTTAACTGCCGGCCTGAACCGAGGCCAGTGACCGGCCGTTTCCCTCCCTGTGGTCTGCATAGCCAGACCTACACGCGCAAAATAATGTGAGCCGCCCTGATACCTGCAAGCTTCTGAAGCCTGACACCACGCCTTAAGTCCTGCTCTGCGCCTATTGCAGGTGTGAACACGACATACCTACGCCACGGCAACCTTTGTGCCCGCGTGCAGAATCTGTTTCCCAGTCCCTGTCCTGAAGAGAACCTTGAATACTTAGGTTCGAAACGCGTCGACAATACCACCCTGTGGCTACAACAAAGGGTGCCGCTAGGATGTAAATCATACCACCACTCTGTATCCTAGCCTTGCAACCCTATTTAACATTACACCACAGGCTTTCGTTGACAGGCAGGCTTGTTTTTGATCTCAACCCCGCCTGTCACTTGGTTTTTTCAATCTCTAGGACTGGTTCCCGTTTGTTCGCTTATGGATTAATCTCTGCACTGTATATAATTGCAATTTATTTGAATTATTATACATTTGTGATTGTCTTTTGGTGTGTCTAACCAATCTTTTGTTTGATTCTTTGTTGTAAATTTGTAAATGTGTGCATTTGTAGATACTGTATATATGAACCTCTTGAATTGACAGTGGTTTTGTTTGTGCTTGTGTTTCAAAAAATTGCTGATAAATGTAAAAAAGAAAAATAAACTTGTTTGGAAAATTAAATCCAGTGGTCACACGGTACAGATTGACTGTGTGTCTGGTGAATTGTTTCACGAATAATCCTGTCCAGCCACCCTGTTCTGTTTTTCCTGTTTTTGAATTCTAGCATTTCACAAACTACATGCTTTGGATTGGCTACTTCTAAAAAATTAAATACACCTACCGTCCCTGATTTAGAGGAATATTCTGGTTGGAGTAATATTACACAGTTTTCCATTAGGGAATTGCAAGCTCTATTGCAAAATTCGTCCTTTAATATATCCAGTTTGGATCCAAAAGGTTGGCTGATGTGGCACAGAAGCTCTGATTCGTGCCAACGTCGTTTTCTGGGTTTAGCTGATGGATTTACACAATCAGGCCTGATCCCCGTTTTGATACTGACCATTCTATCACCACTTATTCAGTAGGCAAATTATGTCAGACTTGGCTTAAACATTCTACATTGGCTGCAGTTAAACTGCATCTATCCAAACTGACTGATGATGTGGATTTAAATGATTTAATTAAATCCCCGGCTAGTGGTTGATCTAAAAGATGGATTTATGCGATTTACAATGAAATCTGGAAGACTTCACAAATTGAGGCTGCTACACGCCTTAGAGCTATTGATCAAGCTAATTTAGAAAAAGTGCTTGCAGTTGTGGATAATAGTATTAACATGCTTTCTTCCCGCATTTACACGTTAAATAATATTGTGTCTTCTGTTGTTGATATTGTGCAAGATGAAGTGTCTGTGTTATACCATGGTCAAAATCAATTGCGTTCCATTATGCAGTTTGCGTGGACCCTGCAGACGCTTAAGTCTGGTAAGGTGCCTTGGACTTACATGAACGTGTCCTCCCTCTTTGCCCCTTTTAATTTGACTGACAAGCAGCGCATGCTTTCAATGCGAGATGCTTCTTTTTCCATGCTACACATTGAAAAGTTAGAGTCCTTGCCGTTCTCTGTGGCAGAAGCCACTGCTGCGACGTGGCTTATTCACGGGTTGATTACATTACCATTTGCTTTGCACAAATTTACAAATTGTATGCGATATATCGCGATAGGCAGATATGAATCACTAGGTAGTTCGTTTCTCCATGAGGCATGGTCGCTTCCATTCACTTATCGAGGCTTGAAAGACGAGAAGGAAGTTTATCTTAAGGGGGAGGAGTGCACAGAGACACCTGATCACTCATTAATATGTAGACACATCCAATTGCACGGTTCTTGTAACCAGGACCGGCCAAATTTAGCCTGTGCTTTGAAGGGTACTCCAGTTCCCGCAATCGTTTCTACTTTCACATTACTGGCAGATGGCAGTTATTTACTTTTGAATAACGAAGACTGTTGTGGGTTAATTAGAGGTATCGCTTATGTGGTAACAGTATCAGAACGTATGGTGTGTTGGAAAAACGTTCTGTATCCTCCTACACATGGGAATTCAGATGTTTCCATCTGGCCGCGAATCCCAACCTTGACGGCAGAGTTCAATGGTATGAGTAGAATAAGAGCCCTTTTGTCTCAAAAAGAGGTGGCCCTGAGTTCGGCTCGTAAAACATTTGTCCTTCACATAGCTAACACGCGCACAGAGGTGCAGGGGCAATTGAATACTGATTTGCCATTGCATTTCAGCGAGCTGATTCATCAAATTTTTAATGCCTCCTCCACTTCTGGCCTCGCACACTTTTTTAAAATAGTTAGCAGTGGTCTCGTGACTTCCTTCGAGAAAATATTTGGAGTCATCCCTGCTTTCTTTCATTCTATATTTGCAAGCCTATTTGGTGGCTTTCCGGTTTTGCTGGCGCTGGCTGCAGGCATTCTGGTGATTTTTTGTTTTATTAAAAATGGATGCCCGTCCTGTGTTAGAAGCCGCACAGCCCCACCTGGCTCTGTTTCGCAATCGGATGCTTGAATATTATGGCGCACTGCCTCTTGCGACCTTAAGCACGGCATATGGATTATATTTCGATTTTCATATTTCACATGTGTCCAGCCTGTGTTTCATTGCCTGAGCTGCGATTTCGACTGGGCCCTTGATTTGTGTCTCTGCAAGACGGTGTCTCCTGACGTCGATTTTAATCACCTGATGAGTCCCGTAGTTACTCACGAGTTGGTTTGTTCTGGCGAAAGGATTATGGCCTTGGCAGCGATGCATGGACTAATGGGTCATTGGAACATACTCGCAGCAGCGCAAGATTTCTTGGCACGGAGCTATATTGAGAACCCGCCGAGTTGTCCTCCGATGATGCTAGAGGCTCCGGTGCTAGAGGAGCACGTATGTTCTTTCCCACTAATGGATTGGATGGCTGAACTGTTTTCGGATGATGACAGTGATTTCATGCTGGAGGCTGTTGCTGCATATTTTGCATATTCAGTCCTGTCCTGAAAGCCTTCGAGACTTTTTGCTAATAGCCAGTTCTTGATTACGAATTTTTTGGACCTTTTCCGTACACTTTTTTTTACAAACCCAGACCTATTGACTTGAGTGATGCCTCTATATTGACCTCTATAAGGCCTTTTCACCAGATTTTAGCTCATTATTATTGAACTCTGCTTTCATGATATGCCCCTATTCTGGTTTTACCTTACCTTATTTTGTCCGTGCTCGGATCATTGGGGGGGGGTGTCATATAGTTACTGCTTACCTATATACCGTGTTAAGTTAGCATGAGCTTATTAAATGTTTAAACGCCATTTTTCCTTTTGCTGCTTTTTGCACACGACACATAATTGTTATTTTAGCTTTCAACCTAGAAGAGCGTTGAGATTTACATGAGAATGATATGTTATTGCTCTGATATCAGCTTTGCTTTGTAAACTGTCTGCACAGTGAGTGCTGAAGCCTCCAAGGATAACTCGACACAGTGTTGTTGTGAGGTCTGATCTTCGCACCTTCCTAGACATAACATGAATGCAGCTGCTGCCAAAATCTGGCTTTACGCGTGTTTTATATTGCTTTGCATAGAGCACACGTTACACACTTGATGGTGCTTCGCATGCAGAGAGCTGGTGGAAGATGATTTAATCCTCTGCCACTGAGATTTTGAGGTATGGGCCCGCCCTGCTAAAACCCAAAGAGACCTTCTTAGATATAATATATACTAGATAGGGAGGGTGAGAATTAGGTGTTGTTAACTCCTATTCATTTCAGCGTTTTAGCATGCTTTCACCTTTCGCATTTTATGGACTAGTAACTTTGCTTCTCATAATATGTTTGCTTGTATTATCTAAGATACTGCGTTTGAGAACCCTGCATTAGTAAATAAATATTTCAAATATGCACGTGTCCTCTTTTACTCCAAGTTCTGGTTTGAAATGATTGTATAACGAAAGAGTGTTCATGTGTTCCACGATACCTGAAGTATTCTAAGTTCATGTTCTGGTCTGTCTAAACATTGGGAGTTTTGTTATGACCAATGAGACACTGTAGCTAGCTCGGTAAGGGGATTTTGGGTACTAAGGTGAGTTTTGGGTCACCCTAATTCACTGAGGTTCCAAATCTCTATGCACAGTTCTGTAGGAGAACGGAATTCCCGCTACAGGGGACTCTTCACCAATGTCGTCGCCAACTACCCAGGCAGTGTGCATGATTCCTACATCTTCCGACAGTCCATCATCAACCGGCGCTTCCAGGATGGCACATACGCAAATGCAGTGCTCATTGGTAAGTACCAAATGAACACACCACACACCTCCAATCCACAATCATGCAACTCACAACTCTGGCAATGCACACGTCACAAACCCACATACAACATGCCCAACAACATTCCCACACACCAGGCACGACGGCACCACATACTGTGGCAACCTGGGCTAGCCATGTACATGAGCCACCAACGTAATGGCACAGCAGCTACACACCAGCGGAATGTGGACGCAGGTGGCAACCACTCATGTGCAAAGGAGGCAAGTGACCCATGAATGAGAATGCACACATTGCCAAGTGTGGAGTGGATGTGCAGGACAGACTGCAGTATGCAGACCACAGACATATCCATGTTGACACATAATGCTGGTGCTGGCTGTGTTGTGGACACCCCAGCCAGTGGAGAATATCACAGAAATGTAGGTTGTTACGTCCCCCCTGTAGGTGTATGCGGAGTGGGCTTACCTGGCGTAAGCCAGTCTAGCATAGGGGTGTGAATAAAAAACACGTAGCTCTGAGCGTGGTTCTCTTCCGGAATGGCCGTGTCAGCCAGGGCTGCGCCTCTCCCCTCGCCACAAGGCTGACACCATGTGTCGCAGGGCCTGCAATCCTGTGTGTATTCTGCACCCCGGCCCGCTTGTCCCCGAACCAGTTTGTCCGCCCCTGCCCATCCAGGCCTCACTGCTCCCCTGCCGACACCAGCGTGTCTCCAAGAGTGCCCACCACGTGCCTGAGCTTGCTCCAAGCCAGAGGCCCGTGACCTTGGCAGTCTCCTCAGACTCTCGCAGCCTCCGCGAGCAAGGCCTGCAGTACTCCTTTCCCGTTGATGCTTTCCACCGGCATAGACAGGGGACAAATAGGTTACACATTTCGAACTGAGCCTTGATTACACAGTGGCAGAGTACATATTCATGGCACTGTTTGAATCCCTATACTCCCTTCGATGTGGTGCCACCAACTCTGTGCATAGCATTTCGACAACACGTGTCTGTGGGCCCTTGCGGACTTCCGCCTTAGGCCTACACACCGGTCCAGCAGGCCTCAGACAAATTCAATCCAGTCCGTCCCGGGCAGGACACGGCCTCGTCGCAGGGTGCACACCCGCTCAGTTCTGGTGCCTCCACCTCGGTCAACCGGGAACCTACTCCACATGCCATTTCAACGCCGTGTGTTAGAGATCCAGGAAGTGCTGGCTGCACAGCAGTTGCCCCACGCTAACCACTGTCTCCGGCACACACTGCGGTCGAGTTGGACACACAATTAGAACTGAGTCTTGATTTGTTCACTGCAGAGTTGATATCATTGTACAGGCCTCATCGCAGACTGCATCCCCTTCCAGCTCTAGTGCCACTGACTCTGTGCCACGGGAGTCATGGGCACTCTCCCGTTGAACTTTGTTGGCATCTAAGTCTAAGGCCTGGGGGTTGTCTTCATCATGTAGCTGATACTGACATGGTGGGAAAAAGGAGACAGTAGCATTTGACTCCTCCATATTGCCAGTTCCTGCTTGCTTCAGCCCCCTGAATCATGCCTTGGAAGGACACCTTCCACTGTCCTCAGTAACACTCCATGACATTCTCCTTGGGCATCAATGAGTACCTGTTCAGCTTGGGGGCCCTATCTCAGTGCACCACAAGTCACCGTCCCTTGCGGGTGTGTCTGTGCCGGCCGCAGTGCATCCGGGGCCACTAACTCTGTGCAGCTCAAGTCATGGACCCTTGCTGTTTGTTCTTTGAACTTCTGGTTGTCTGATCACTGTTGTAGTTGTTGCCAGCACCAACCAACCATTGAGGGGTTGCGCACACTACCCAACACCCATCCAACACAGGCGTCACTGGACGTGTGACCCTGGCAATAAAAGGTGCCGGGGGCACGGGCCCGTAGCCAGTTCCACAAATAATGTCAGAGTGTCCATGTGGTCATTATGTATGCATGAGGGATCCAGGGTATACCACATCACATTGTGCTGTGTACAGCATGCGCAACCTTGTCACCTCAGGCTGTGGGGTAGACCTGGGACTTGTGGCTGTGTCAGAACCCCCTGTGAGTGTAAGTGAGTGGACCGGCATATGGTAGTACGGCGTGGGGGTGTGGTCATTCAACACATGGCTCTGGGCGTTGTTGAGTTTAGGCCTTGACAAAGAGGTAACTGATGCGTGTTTCTCTGGTGTAGTGTGCATCACCCGTCACGCAATGTGCAATGTTGCTATGTAGTGCGGCCTCGGCAGAGGGGTACATGAGGGTGAGCTAGCCCGCTCGGGGTCCGGGATCATACATGCCAACTGTTGTGTGTGTCACTATTTCCGATCTAACCTCAACCACATGGCGAGTTTAGCCAGGCATGAACTCTACATCTGTGTCTGCCCTGTCCTTACCATAGGCCTGCATACACGTGGCTGCACACCTTCAGCGCACAACATCACTGTGTCGTTGTCAGGCTTGTGGACATGCGCAGACGGACATGGCAATGGTGTGCCGTAGGGGAGCAAGTGATGCAACCGTGCTGCGCACACTAATGCATAGGCACAGGGGAGGGAAGAGCAGCAGTGAGGCTTTCTAATACACATTGATGCCGCTCATTTGCAACAAGCAGTACATGTCATAGAGGAAGCACAAGATCATACATATCACACACCAATGAATCAGTGAGCCTGCCAACACATCATACAGAACCAACTATTGACTCATGACTCTCTGCACTGTCACAGGTGACCATGGATATGCACTCTGCGCTTGGATGATGACACCCCTCCGAGCCCCCAACACACAGCCCCAGAAGCAGTACAATGCGTCCCACAAACTCACCAGGGGCATTGTGGAACGCACATTTGGCGTGTTGTAGTCACGTTTCAGGTGCCTGGATGTCACAGGTGGAAGGCTCCTGTACAGCCCAGACATTGTGTGCAAGATGATTGTTGCACGATGTGTGTTGCACAATAAATGTGTACGCAGCAAGGCCCCATGGCTACCAGTTCCAGAGGCACCGGACGATGATGATGAAGATGAGGCTAGTGGACCACACCCCACTTCAGCCGCAGAAAGAATAGCCCGCAGGGACACCAACATTGCAAATTTCTTCAGCTGAGCACGTCACATTGTGACAGTCCTTGGTAATCATGGGCCAGTACAAAATAGCCACAGGCAAAGCATGTGTAAATAAAGACATTAGAAAAGGACATTCCCTAAGTGCATTTCACTTATCTGTACAGGCACATCACTCAGACAAGTGTGAGTGCGACATGTGTTGATAATGATTTTATGATATGGTCATGGATGGCGAGTGTGTCACCTGTGTGCAGGGAGTCTGTTTGGGGTGTCACATATTCGAACTGCCAATACTGTGTGTCACAGCTAGTAGGGTATCCCACTCTTCGGCGTTTCACATGTGTCCAGAATCATTCCATTTTGGAGGCCATGTGTGACCTACAGTTGACAACAGGGCTTCTTTTGGGGTCAGTTGTGTGCCACCGTGATGCAGGGATCCCCCTGTGACTGAGGTCCCACAACATGGGCAACATGTACGTAAGCTGGAGTCACTGCCCCTACATTCATCCTTGCTGTCATAATTGATTGTTCATGGGCATGACACGTCTGTGTGCAGGAGGGGTTGCTTGTCCCTCTGCAAAGTGCAGGGGAGATGGGGTTTCACTATGTGTTCCATGCTTGTGTCTGCATTGGTGCAGTTTACATGCGGACTGCATGTCAATGTACTTTGTGACTGTGAGGAGATGCCTATGTGATGCGGGACAATGGTCATTTGTTGTACGTCACGGATGTGGGGTTGTGCTCGTACATTGTCATCTCACCGTTTTGGTACTCTGCTTTTGTGGTGTATTATCCCGCATGACATGTGGGAATTGTAGGCCTATTGCTGGTTATCACAGATTTTTGTATCGCGATTGGCCTCATCGCTACTATTTTCGCTTTGGTGTTTCGCATTTTTGCAGAGTCGTGTTGATTATAGCACGGTCATTTGATGCGTTGTCGTGGTACTATCGCATAGTGCAGCCGGCTTGGGAATACCACATTAACACAGAGTTAATTTCCCGCGATGTGAAGAGTTGTGTTAAGCTACTTTTGCAGTGGTTATCACACGTTCTTGAGAATATCCCCCCAACTTAGGCAGAAAGGTAGTTGTTGGTCCAGAAAGTGACCTTTTCATAAATTGGTGTAAATCCTTTCAATAGTTGCAGAGGTATTTAAAGACATTTCCAGTTGAATATATAAGGACGCAGAGGGTCACGACCCCTTCCTATCTTGTGCTCAGAGCTGATTGGCTGTCAACACTTCAAAACAGGAAGTGTTGGCAGCTATTTTGGGACTTGGCTTGACTCGAGTCACAGAAAAAAAGGGGGCAGGGTAGAAATTTCTGAATTTATTTTTGGGTCTGATAAACCAATTTTTGATAAAGCCTTACAAAATTACATTCATTGGTCTATTTCTAAAAATTTGGGTCCGGTGACTCATCAAATAAAATCTTGATTGTCCTCTGTATGAGACCCAATTGTGGAATTTGGCATATCTATCACAAAATCTAAAAAAACTATTTCAAAATCTAATGCTCTGGAAAATCTAAAGATAGCATGTTTTGATGAATTCCCAGATACTCCTGAACAAGAAGACGAAAATACATTTTCAGATAATATTCTTTCAGGAGATAATTTTGTGGATTTTTGTGACAAAGAATGTTCCAATGATGAGAATAAACAGCCTTTGAGACCTAAATCAAAAAAACCAAAATATGATAATGATGTTGGAGCTGCTGAAGTCCCTTCCAATACTCAATACTCAATCCTCATCTCTTCTTTTGATACCTCTGATCCAGAAAAAATATACATCCTATGTCATCTGAATGGCCAGAAATCCCTAAAGCTTATATTTAGAACAGGTTGCAGAAGCATTTACCTAAGGAAGTTCAAAATAGCTGAATGCCTGAGACCATCAGATCATGCTGCTCAACACTTGATATAGACCCTAAATTGGCAGTATTCTTGAGGACATTTATTAAACGCCCCATAAAAGGGATAGATAGATCTTGGAAAAGCTGGCAAGATAAATTATTAGATTTAACAGGTCCGTACCAAAAATTCTAGACCTTATCTTCAGATCCAAAGATCCAAGTAGTAGTATTGATCCTGAAGTCTTAGCTAGCTGGCCTCTGATAGCTATTTGCCTTCTGGGGAATGCCAATTGTGCATTTTCAATAAGAAGGAGAAGACCCAATCTTCCTGCTTACCCAAAACTCTGTGAATTAGCATCTAATGAAGGGGGTCCATCAGAGAAAGTTCTTTTATTTGGAGAACATTTTCTTAAAGATGTTCGTAAAATCTGTTAATACTTTTACATCTTTAGAAAAGGCGCAATCAGCATAAGGAAAGTTTTCCAAACTAACCTTCTTGTCAGGGCTGGCAGAGGAAGAGTCGGCTCCGCCAGTTGTTTCTCACATCAGGTTTTGAATAAAAAATCAGAAGAACTCTTTCTTCTTTCCCTCCAGAGGAAAGTTTTACAGAGGAAACATTTCTTGTGGAAGCTTCAGTGGAAACTCATCACACAATTCCATTCAAGGTAAGTCATCGAATTTCTTTCTCTCAAAAAAGAGGTAGGAGAATTCATCATTTTATACCAAATTGGATGGAAATAACAGAAGATGAATGGGTTCTTCATACAGTATTTGGTTATCATCCCAAATATTTCCTCAGCAGTATTTCTCTTATAGAAAAAAAAGAGGAGTTTTTCATTTACTCAACAACCTCAATGATAACATTTCTTAAAACTTTATAAAGACATTTCAAGACCGAAGGCATCCATCTTTTAAAAGAAGACGATGTCATGCTCACACTGGGTCTCAAGGATGCCTATTCAGCAATTCCCATTCATACTTATCACCAACATGTCCTCCTATATCAATGGAAAGATCAAATTTACAAGTTCTTAGCCCTTCCATTTGACCTCTCTTCAGCACCATGGTGCTTCATTAAATTATTGTCACCAGTAGTAAAGTTGATTCAGCTGGTTCTCATATTTATTTTTAGCTCACATCCTCCTTGCACTCTACTCACCTCTATATACACCACACATACCACACACCCTCTTCATTATCGGCCAAAATCACATGAAAAAGATATCTGGCAAAGAGCTCCTCTGTGGGGCCTGTTGGGCATTGCAGCGACAACCCAACGAGGAGCTGCCTGATGATAAAATATGATATCCTTAGGGGTGTGTGAGGGCTCTTGCTCCTTTTAGGAGCATTCCCCGCATGTGCCCCCTTGGTTCGGACTGCAACTCCCTTCCCATTATAGGAACTGCATACCTCTTGTTTCACATTTCATACCTTGGGGCCTGTGTGTTGGACCATTTTTGCCCCCGGCCCCCTCTTGTTATTTATTGATTTCTCCTTGTGTTTGATCTAGATAACCATGCCTCGGTCAAGATTCTCAGTATTTATCTCTTGTACCAAATATGGTGGAAACCATAATCAGGGATCTGAGGCTGAATGCATTTATATTCTAATTGTCCTCTGTATATATCTATGCATAACATTGACTAACATGTTTTGATTGTTATACATTGTGAGAAAGTGGCTCTATTTATACTGGACTAGAATGAAGTACAGTGAGGATAGAGTCCACCAACCCCAGAGGTATAACAGAGGTTAAATTCAGAACTGACCTTACTCTCCAAAGTGGTAGCTTGGTTGAGCAGTAAGGTAGTACCAGAGGACAGTGTAAAGCATTTGTTGTACACACTCAGTCAGCAAAAGGTTTCACACACTCAAGGACTGAACTCCAGGCCAATTGTTTTTATATCCACAGATATAGTTGTTTTATTTTTAGAACCAATAGTTATAAAAATATACTTTTCCGGTTATGAGTACTCTCATGTAAATATTTTGCAAGGGAGCAATAAATTTCGTGCATACAATGATTACAGTATTGGTAGTAAGCAACACAATCCTAAACCACACTCTAGCATTGAGCTCAATGGGTTTTTCTACATATAAGTACAGTTGATTACTATATGGATTACTTTGGTAGTTCCAGGACTGGTTCTGAGATTCAGTCCTGGGGTCTAAGCTGAAACCGGATTAGCAAAAACGTTTTAGTTACTGTAGTGAATTTTCATGAAAATAAAGCTGTTTTAAAAGTTCACACTTAGAATCTTTTCAATGTAAATCTGATAATGTTATTCAATGGGAGGAAATTCAGGTTGCAGGTAAAGTATGATTGCGTTACTTTTCTAACCCAGCACTGGTCTCCTAGGGCCAGCACTGGGGGCTTAACTCAAAACAGGTAGGTAATTACGTTTCAGAATTTCGTATGATTTTTAAAGAATATTTCCAGTTTTCAAAAGTAGACAGACGAAATTTCATAGAAAAGCAGACAATGGGTTCCTATGGAGAAAATACAGATTACTAGTAAACACGCTAGGGATTACTTTTGCGGTTCAGTACTTGGCTGAAAATGTACAGTACTGGCGTCTCCCCTTGTCACAGGTGAGTACTTCAGAATTCGGACTTTGGCTGATTTTATGTGAATATTTCCAGTTTTCGAGTCAAAAGCGGTCAATGTTATCCAATGGCAGGTAAGTGAATTACCGGTTTCCAGGTGAGTACTTGGTTGGTGAAGTTAAGGTTCTGGGTATAGACTCAGGGGTCCCCCAGGGTCAGGGAAGTACAGTTAGTTCAATCCCAGCGGCACAGGGGCGGCCGGGTGCAGAGGTAGGTAGGCCCAATTATATTTGGTTGGTGGCTGCTGGCTAGTAGGCCACGCGGCTCTGGGAGCTGGGCTCCTGGTCACTTGCTCAGGGCAAGGGGGGAAGTAGGATAGGACAAAGGGGTCACAGCCAGCGGCACTCGGGTGGCTGGGTACAGGGTGCTTTTGAGCCGTTGGGCGCTCAATGTTATCCAATGTGGATCTTGAAAAGGGAACAAAGGCAGCAGGCTCGGGGACGGAGACTCTCCTGGGGCGACCAGCACTTCAAGAGGTAAGTTGGGATCTTGGAGCACAGGTAGGTACCCCAAAGGGAGGCACGGGGGGCTGTAGGGCATCGGGTGCAGGGGTGTCTTTGGGTGTCTGAAAAGCTTACCCTCTGCTGGTCGCAGTTGGGGTGGCCCCTTGTTCTGAATCTGCAGGCACCGGCTGGTTCGTCGAGGAGGGTCTTTGGGCACTGGACTTTGGGTCCCAGTTGTCGGGGGGACGTCCTCATGGTCTTGGTTCGGGTTGGCCCGGCCCGGGCTCGGCTGGTGCAGAGTGGGCTGGTCCGGAGCTTCCTGGTGGGCACCAGGTGGGTTATTGCAGCAGAGCCTCTGCTGATGGGAGTCCCAATCTTCAAGAGGGTCAAGGCAGGCCCTAGGTCCCAAGGTTGCTGTCCGCGGGGGTCACTGGGTTTAGGCAGGAGCAGGTTCCAGGATCAACAGGCCGAGTCAGTTGTTGTTGTCCTGTTGTTAGCAGCTGCACGGCGGGTCTTCTTCTTCTTGATCTTCTTTCTTCTTTTTGGTATTGGGATCTAAGGAAGGAAGGTTCAGGGCACCCCTAAATACTAAATTTAGGGGCGTTACAGGTAGGGCAGGGGCAGGAACCAATGGGTCCCTGTCCTGTCCTGGGGTGAGTACACCCCCTAGCTTGCTCCTCTCCTATGGGAGGGGGGCAGGAGCCTAGCTGGGATTGGGCAGGGCTCCCCATCTAAAAGATGGCCGGAGCCCAGGGTCGTGCTTCACCTTGCCTCCTCCACCTGAGGGGTGGAGTTGGCAAAGGTTGGCACCCCTCCCTTCCTGACGTAGTTTATCCCACCAGTCTTCCCACCAGTGTGGGGGTAGAACTGGTGGGGGCCAGTTGCTGGGTACAGCAAATGGTCTGGAGAAGCTCTCAGAGGCTGCATGCCTTTGAAGCTTCCCCCTGTCCATCCTGGGGGAGGGGACATAGCACCTCGCCCAGGATGTGCATTGTTGCAGGGCCAGGAGAGCGGGGACTCTCCACTCAAGGGTCCAGCAACATGTCTCCTGTGTGGCAGCCTCTGCAGCCACTCAGCCCAAACGTGGATTGTAGGTTCGGGTTTTGGAGAGCACCTCTAAGATGCCCTCTGGTGCATTTTACATTAAATCCCACACTGGCATCAGTGCCGGTTCAATGTGCTGAGAAGTTTGGTACCAAACTTGTCAGTCTTCAGTGTAGCCATTATGGTGCTGTGGAGTTCGTAATGACCACCTCCCAGCACCATATACTCTTAATGGCATCACTGCACTTACACTGCCAAGGAAAGGCCCTGGGTACTGTAGAGGCCCATGGCTCATGCACCTGTGCCTTCACCTCTGGCATAGGGCACCCAGCTAGAGGGGGGACTGAAGTATGCCAGGGCAGTGGGTTCTGTGGGCATGGCACACAGGAATGTGTGCCATGTCGACTCTTGTTTTAGTTCTGTACTTAGGCACTCAGCCTGAAAAGGTAGTGTGTGGGTGCCAGGGTACAGGGCCCCTGAGGGTGGCACAATAAGTTCTTCAGCCCTCAGGGGTCTTCTCTGGTCACCATGCCCTGGGTACCTAGGGTACCATTTACTAGGGGCTGACCGGTGGCCAGAGATGCCAATTGGGTCTTTGTTTCAGCATAGTTTTAGGGATGGAACACAGGCCCTGGGTACCTGGATGGCGGGAACCCAAGGCACACTCACTCAAAGCACATCAGCAGTTCAGAAAAAAGTGGGGGCATACCAATGCAAGAAAGATTGCACTTTCTCACACACATTGTAATTTAAAATCTGTGTAGTATGAATCTGCTTTTTTAAATGTATTGACACATATTAAACTCTGCTTTAACTTTTTCTCATTTATGGTCATAGTATATAAATTGCTGTTATAAGGTTCCTTTGTCATTAATGTACAAATGCATAATTGTTGATGAACATTTGGGGTAGCGTGTTTATAGAGAGAAGTGTGTCAATGCTGGGTGGTAGGAATTTTATGGATCCTCACATATTCCAGGTCTTTCCTTCACATAAATATGAGGAAAATCTAGGATTTAGCCACACTTTGGTGCTTTCAGAGTTTTCTAGGCAAGAGAAAAAACTGGATCCATGCAAGCTACACTACCCAGTCTACTCTAGGTGCCTTGTTTTCAGAAATGTCTGGGCCTGGCAGGTTTCACTGGGTGCTGACTGAGCCCTGACCTAAATACTGGAACTCCCTATATCACTAGAACTGGACAATTTGCAGGGCCAATCCTTGACGCTTCCTTGTGTCTTAGGGGGTTTAGGGAGCCCTTCCTTTCACCGGATATAGTCCAGTCACACAAGTGGGGTACTATTGTTATCAGGAGAAGTGTAGGAATACACTGTGGTAGGACATTTGTGGATCCCTGCAGATTCCATTAGCTCTGTCTGCTTTCACGTTTATTTTGTTGTGTAACATCACCACTCGCAGTATCCTCCGCAATACAGCAAAAGAAAAAATCTAACTCTGGACTCATGGGAAGCATTTGCCTCGCGTCCCAAGTTTAATTTTGGAAAACAAAATGATTCTGGTGCTTTTACTAGAAACACTTATTTTTTTACAGTACAGTAGATAACCCGTTGAAGTCCACCACACTGTGATGAAAGTGTGGTAGTGTTGAAAATGGCAATGTATATGCACATAAGCGGCGTTCATTTGTGTTCACTGTACCCCTTGTTGTAAACTGAACGGATATCGCTAAACACTGACTGTGTTATCTCGCCAGCATAGACCCATGCACGCACGTACACGACAGCCATTTTAGGCACCATGGCCTCTCTGCCCGTTTGTTCCCGGCACCCCTCCCCGCGCGCACTGCTCATGCATCGGCCATAAGACCCTCTCCCTCTGCGTGACCCTGCCCTAGAAGTAACCCTCCTGCTTGACCCACACCCCCCATTTCCTCCCAAGAACACCCTTCCCCTCAGCTGATGAGCCCCCCCCCCAACTGCACTTGGCCCTTCGACCCGGTCCCAAGTCCTAAGACCAAGCCTCGTGGATGTACACCCCCCCTTTTTTCTGCCCAGCATAACAAAACCGTGATACACCAGCCGAAGTCCCAGATCTTATCGCCTGCCCAACCTTTGATCTGATCATCCCCTCCTGCCCTCGTGTCCTGTAGGAATGTCCGGCTGAGAGATCACAATCTCTTGTTACATTCAGGAGGGGAGAATGACATCTGAGCGACTGGTATGGGAATAGGCCTGAAGCTGGGATTCCAAGCATGCTTCTTCCTACTTCAAAGCGTCTTTATTGCAATAAGGAATGTTTTGTGCATCATAAACATGTGTATAAAAGACGAAGCCTCAGAGAAACTTGTTAGAGCACCTCCTGAAGACACTATGCGAGTGTCCGAAATGACAGGCTCTCCTCATGAGAAATAAAACTCTGTTCTTGTTTTCCTGCTTCCAGCGCCCGTCTCTTTATTTGGTAATTGTTCAAGATGGGAACTAAGAGGCGTCCTGCGCCAGCAACCTGGGCATCAGGTGCATTATGGGCTGACTTTTCCACAATTGGCGTCCCAACGCGGGGTCCATCAGCGACATAAGGTCCGGTAAGAGAGGTCCAGACGATGGGGTGAACATCTAAACGATTGGAGTATACCTGCCTTGAGAGGGCCCTCGTCCGGCTGCCGATTGAATGAACTTCACCAATTCCGAACGGACCTCTCTCAAGTGACCTACTGTCCTGACTGGAATCCCACAGGAATGCTGCGGTAAAAACATGGAGAAAGAGAACGATTGGGCGCTGGAAAAGGGAAGGCGAAGAATTGCCCACACGGTCCGGTCCGGGTAAGGTTAAGTAGGACATCTTTACGTCCGATTGGTAGGATGGCTTTATCCATCTGATTGATTGATTGATTGTACTTGAAGTATTGGTTCTCTTTGAGACATTTTCTATTTGCAAACAGCGATGAATAGGAACGTTCCCCTCTCTTTGCAAATAGTTAAGGATAGGTAATGCAGACGTTTGTCACCCATTGTAATCCGTCATGCCTATCTTTCTCCCCACTGATTGTTTGTTATCGATTTTTATCGATTATTGCTCTTTGAGATATTCCCTGTCTACAAACAGGGAAGAATAGAAATATTCTGCCCCCTTTGCAGATAGTGAAGGATAGGTAATGCAGATGTTTGTCCCCGTTGTAATCCGTCATGCCTGTTTTTCTCCCCACTGATTGATTGATTGTCTGGACATTTATTGTTCAAGGAATAGTTCTTTTGAGGTATTCTCTGTTTGCAAATAACGTAGAAAAGAAATATTCTGTCTAATCTTTGCAAGTAGTGAAGGGTAGGTAATGTGGACCTTTGTCCCCCGTTGTAATCTCTCGTGCCTATCTACTCCCCACTGATTGGTAAACTAGTTCCACCCGGACCATTTATTAGAGGTAGGTCATCTGGCTCGACCAGAGGGCACCCCTAATAAAAAGGACATATGCAACAATAACGAAGTAATCACCGTATCCTGTTAACAGAAACTTTAGCATGAAACACGCTAGAAAGAGAAGAAAGAAAAAGGAAAAAAAAGAGAGAAAGAAATAAGAAAGCAAAATCAGTAGGCCACTGAAGAGTTTTTGATTTCGCAACAAATAGGAAAACGTTAGAAATAGCTCACGATAAAACACATGATTTCGCTAGAAATAAGAAACGTTAGAAATAAGCCCGTAATAAGAAACATGAAAATGGTGAGAGAAGCCAAGCTTGACATCGCAACGGCCACGAGGCAACCAGGCTTCGCCACCCCTCACTGCTCCAAACATGTCTGTCCCACCGCCTGCCACGCCCCAATAACGGTAACATGAGAAAGATACAAGTCAGCAGATACCTACCCCCATTCTGGAAACTCCCGAAGTGCAACAGGTCCGCGGCTACGCCCATCCGGAAGACGAGATCTTCGGCACGTGTAGGGCGGGTCCTGCTGCCAGCCGTCGGCCGGAGGTCGTCGCATAAGGTGGGCCAGAAGAGGAGCCGAGGCCGACGGAATCCGGGCGTCCCCTCTTCTTTCTTCAATAATGGCTGCGACAACACGGGGGGGATGTCTTGCTCATGCCACAGACCCCCCCCTCCTCGCATCTCCTGGTCCAGCCACGGCTTGATAGAAGCTCCCCGTTCGGCCCTGAAGCGGTGCCTTGCAGGCCAACGGGGGGGGGGGATGTCTTGCCTATGCCTCCGACCCCCCCCCCTCATCGCCTGGTCCGGCCATCATGAATATTAGCGCCGAGAAAAACGGCGTGGGGTGCGCTGGGAGGGAGAGGCGGCGCGAACGAGCCTCTCCCACCTCCCCAGGTGGAGGCCCCTAGTGGCACCCCCAACGCTCCACTCACCCGACGAGGGTTCGCCCACTCATAAAATGGCGGTCGACCATGCTGGAGCGGGCCCGGCGTGCAGAGATGGCCCGGTTGCTTGTTGATTAAGAAATGAGTCCCACAATCAAAAGTGTTCTCCTCGACTTTGAAGATTCTATAAAAGCCACGGGGGCCCCCGACCCCCGCAGACACCCCCGATGGGGAATGACTGCCATGATTGCCCGCGGAACGATGAAAATGTAGCCGCGAGACGTCGGCACTCTCATGCTGACGCCAGCCTCAGTTTGAATGACTAAAATCCTGCAGACTACAGTTCGGATCAGTTCCGGTGAAAACCCAGTATGACCCGGTAGAAAAAATTGTTGCCTCCCTCCCCCTTTGACTGATGGTTCGTACCGCCGATCCTTTCTGTTGCCCTTTAACGGAACTTTTGGACTGCCGAAAGAGGCTCTGGGCCAACCACGAGTTGGTGGAGATTTTGACTATGCCTGGATCTGCCTGGCTGCACCCAAAATGGCGCTGGTACAAATGAAACTTTCAACTCCTTGTTGTACCCCGATTGCTCAGCCTTGGTGTCATGAAATATGTATGCAGTTTTTAAACACAATGAATTGATATGGGATGGGTACTGATTATGTGTTCGGACAATGAATTGAAGTGAGATGGGTACTGCTTGAACATTCGGACAATGAATTGTTGTTAAGTTTTGGCGCATCATGATTATTGAAAGTTCGAATTTCAACACTTATGATACTCGCTCACACTGAAGTTTCGATATGATTTTATTGTACTTGTCGCACTTTTTATTATGAAATCAACGACCACCGACTCCATTAGGTTTTCCACTAATAAGTATCCCCACATGTACAGTTCCAGCCTGCTCCGTGGCTGGCCCACGGGGTTGTAGGCCCGTATTTATGCACCGACATTTGTATTAAAGATTTTTGGAAAAAGCAAACGTAGTTGTCACGCGTAAATTGGTACGTTTCGAATAAATGACCACTATTTCCGATATAACTAGATTACAGGTGAAATGGCTCAGCTCGACTAGTTAAGGGTTAAAACGTATAGTACGCAGAAATATTGCAAATATGAACGGTCCAGGTTTTTGTTGTATGTGTTTTGCATTTTTGTACAAGCCTAAAGCAACTGCTAAAGATCCTGGTATTTAGCCTATACTTTATATGCTACCTGTGTCAGGAAAGTTGTTTTAAAAATGCCCCTAAGTTGCCTCGAAGGAGTGCCACCTGACCCCCCCCCCTGGTACGAACGACAAACGACCCCGTACCACTGTAGGTTATCACTTTTCCTCAAAGGAGAGCACGAGCTCGCCCCCCACGTTGCACCGACTGCCCTTTGTTCTGGCCCCCCCCCCTGCGCACGATCCGTAATACCACACTTGGGCGACCTATGCTATCCACAGGCTTCCGATAATCATCTCTCCCACACTAAATGGTCCACCTGGGCTTAAACGCCGAGTTGGCAGGGACTGCGTCCAGTAGAGATAGCCCGAGTATGTAGTAAGTAAAAGCCTTTTCGGGTTTATGCGCGCTAATGTGTTTTTAAAATGCTGCCCCCGCCCCCCTTCTTTTTCCCTCTTTCTGCAGGTCACATCGGAAGAAAATGGTGATCTAGCGGACGAAGAGATGGGAAAAAGGGGTGCGATTATGGTGCTTACACACGACGAGCGAACAATGGCTATTTCCCTCCCTGAACTTAGCGCTTGGGAGGACAGCCTGAAGCGGAAACTACAAAATATGACTTCGCTTGGCCCCCCGAATAATACAACCAAGAATGACGTGCACTAATGAATAAATTCCTACGTTTAATTAAATAGGGAAAGTTTAAGGAATATTCCGAGGTGAGGTTTACCCAAGTACCCTCCGCTTGGAGGACTAGGAATGTTGCCAGTGTTTAAAATCTACTACCTTCTTTCGCACCCTCATAGACATGAAACTCAAAGCTGCCCCATTGTTCTCACAACTGACACCCACTGTTGCCTCAGCCTGGAAACACCCTAGCCCGACCAGGTTAGTTCTTGACCAATTGCCAAAGGCGTAAGTGTGTGCAACCAAAGCCACCAGTGAAGGCAGCCGACGATAAAAGAGAAGGAAAAAGGTAAAAAGAGCTTAGGATGTGCAGCATACAGGAAGAGATCATTTTGGCCAATGACTGTTCTAAGTTTTGTCTTGGATTTTTTTGTATATAATACATGTACTGTCTCCCCCGTCTGAGTTTGTGCGTACGTGATGTATGGATCTACGTCGTCCCTCTGCCTGTGTTTCCGTATTACTTGACCCCTGCTGTTCTGTATTGTGTGCGCACTGAATGACCCATTATTGTACACGTCTCTCTCTCTCTCTCTCTCTCTCCCTCTCTCTCCATGTCATACGTGTACCGAATGGTTCGTTTAGAGTGCGGACTCTCTCTCTCTCTCTCTCTCTCTCTCTCTCTCCCTCTCCCTCTCTCTGAGGATCCCCCTGTTCCCTCCTCCCTTGTATGGTAATGTTGTGCCCCACCGGCACAAACCTAATTGGGTCTCTTTGAACACAAAAGTGTTCGGCAAAATTGACAGGAACTAAAACGATTGTAACTTGCCATATTACTACCTCTCCTTTCTGCAAAACGATAGAACCCGAGTTGGTAATGAAAGAAAGGACAGGTAAGACGACTGATGTCCCCTAATCTGGCCTTTTTATAGGGGGACTATAACGTCAATGGTCTTCTGTTTTTCAGTTCATTAGAAATGCAATCCCCAATGCCCAGATTGCCTCACCCCTCTGCACTTAAGTGCGGATGTCCAAAGCGTCCTCGCTTCTCCCGATTGACCCCAGCTCCCTGTCCAAAGCGTCCTCGCTTCCATTTGAATCTTTATTCGGTATTTAAAAAATACCATAAAAGTGCATAAAACAGTTCATTCATTAAAAATACAGTTCATAATCCCCACAATTATACAATTTATACAAATATCAACACTGTCCCCTCGAGACCCTCAACCTTACAGCAATCCCAATAAAAATCATTTATACAAAGCAGAGTGTAGGAAATCATTGGCCCTTCGGAGAAACAACGATGCCAACTTAGCACATTTAGACTTTGACTATTTTAAAATACCTACTAAATTTTCGATTTCAAAGTCTTTATTCTAATACTGTTCATTTTGGCGATGCGGCAGACCATAAGTTAATAATAATAATAATAATAAGCTTTAAAAATTAAAATCATGAAAGCATACAGACACATGCAACAATGCATTCAAAACGTTTTTTAAGATAAAATAAATCTCATAAAGGCTTTAGATTTACGCAGTTAAACGTATTAGACGTACTTTACACTACCTTTAGACAACGGTATAGTTCACAGTATTCCAAAAAGGTTTAATAATTACCCCCCAAAGGGCTGTGAAACCACGGTTTGGGACAGTTAGTAGGCAGAGAGAAACTATTGAAACGGGTCCCTCTGCCCACTAGGATGTTATCAAAGCCCCATGTACTGGTTAAATGATTATAGGGCATGTAAGGATAAAAGTCATATAGGTCCCAAATAGAAATAAGACCATCTTCGTTCTGAGGTAGCCATGTCTGCAAGTATGGCACAATATGTCTGCTCCTAAATCGAACCAGGATCAAAACCCCCGCGATGTCTTTTTTAAGGGATCCAAGCCATCCCACCCTCCGGACGGTTATTATGTGTCCATCAAGATGGTAAGGCAGAGGTCTATTTTTTGATAACCAGAACTTAACCTTGTTCGTAAGTTCTTCGTGACTCTCAATTTTGCCTTTTGTAAGTTCAGGGACTCCCGATAGGACTATCACAAAAGGCGCTGCTTCAGGCGGTAACTGAATGTGGGTGGTTCGAACGTGTTTAGGTGGGATATGACGTGGTGTAGTCACTTTCAAGGGGCCTTTGGGTTTGATGGGCAACAAGGGAGTGGTTATTAAGGGTTGATTAGGCGCCACATCATGAGAAATAGTCGGGTTAGATGGATTTGTATGGGCGGTTGTTGGCGAGCAATCAGTAGTAAAACCGTGGGCTGATGGTTTCAGGAAAGAGTCAATGGAGTTCTCCAGCCCCGTAAGTTTATTCTCTAGCGTATTAATTTTATCCATCAGAGGGTGTATTAAGGATTTCAACAGTTGCTCGATCATGGTCAGAAGGGCCTGGTGGGGAGATGGTGGCGAATCGTCCAGATGAGCATCAGGTGGCACAGTAGAAGAAGAATTAATGGAAGGGCTTACAGAAAGTTTATCAGATATTTGAGGTTTAGTAAGACTCCCATTATCTTTGTCCCCCTCGTTCTTCCTTTTGGCAGGGGTAACCCTGAGAGGTATGGATTTCGGCTCCCTTGTAGGTAATAGTGAGCTGCTACGTTTTCGCATGGGGGAAAGTGCTGCTGGAACATAATTGACTTTACACATACTATTTAAATCCTCCAGCCATGGGAAGTTAGGAGATGAGTGAGCGAATATGTCATCTGGGATTGTATTGGGCATTTCCCCTGCTTTGGGCTTGGGCATGTAGATATAAAATGAGAGATGAAGAATTACCTCAGCGAACAGCCAAAGGGTGTGGCCCGTCCCCGTCCTCCTATGTCCGATGAGGGCCGTAGAGGGCCCGCCCTTTGCCTGGGCTTCGCCTGGCGCTCCCGCGCGCGACTCGCGATGCGAGAGGTTCCCCTGCCTTTTGTCCGCGCCTCCGGGCGCTCCGCTGACGTCACCTGACCGCCGGGGCACCTGGGGGGTGTGGTCCCTTGCCCTCACGGCGGTCAGGGTGCTGGCGCTAGTGTGGCGCTAGTGTATCCTCCGCCGTTCCCCTCACGGCACCAGGTCAATACAGCTGGACCTCCCAGGGCGATCACCTCCCTGCTTGCAGCCTCCCCGACAGCGCTCGCAACCAGCGCTCGGCTCCCCTGCCTTTTGTCCGCGCCTCCGGGCGCTCCGCTGACGTCACCTGACCGCCGGGGCACCTGGGGGATGTGGTCCCTTGCCCTCGCGGCGGTCAGGGTGCTGGCGCTAGTGTGGCGCTAGTGTATCCTCCGCCGTTCCCCTCACGGCACCAGGTCAATACAGCTGGACCTCCCAGGGCGATCACCTCCCTGCTTGCAGCCTCCCCGACAGCGCTCGCAACCAGCGCTCGGCTCCCCTGCCTTTTGTCCGCGCCTCCGGGCGCTCCGCTGACACCTGACCGCCGGGGCACCTGGGGGATGTGGTCCCTTGCCCTCGCGGCGGTCAGGGTGCTGGCGCTAGTGTGGCGCTAGTGTATCCTCCGCCGTTCCCCTCACGGCACCAGGTCAATACAGCTGGACCTCCCAGGGCGATCACCTCCCTGCTTGCAGCCTCCCCGACAGCGCTCGCAACCAGCGCTCGGCTCCCCTGCCTTTTGTCCGCGCCTCCGGGCGCTCCGCTGACGTCACCTGACCGCCGGGGCACCTGGGGGATGTGGTCCCTTGCCCTCGCGGCGGTCAGGGTGCTGGCGCTAGTGTGGCACTAGTGTATCCTCCGCCGTTCCCCTCACGGCACCAGGTCAATACAGCTGGACCTCCCAGGGCGATCACCTCCCTGCTTGCAGCCTCCCCGACAGCGCTCGCAACCAGCGCTCGGCTCCCCTGCCTTTTGTCCGCGCCTCCGGGCGCTCCGCTGACGTCACCTGACCGCCGGGGCACCTGGGGGATGTGGTCCCTTGCCCTCGCGGCGGTCAGGGTGCTGGCGCTAGTGTGGCGCTAGTGTATCCTCCGCCGTTCCCCTCACGGCACCAGGTCAATACAGCTGGACCTCCCAGGGCAATCACCTCCCTGCTTGCAGCCTCCCCGACAGCGCTCGCAACCAGCGCTCGGCTCCCCTGCCTTTTGTCCGCGCCTCCGGGCGCTCCGCTGACGTCACCTGACCGCCGGGGCACCTGGGGGATGTGGTCCCTTGCCCTCGCGGCGGTCAGGGTGCTGGCGCTAGTGTGGCGCTAGTGTATCCTCCGCCGTTCCCCTCACGGCACCAGGTCAATACAGCTGGACCTCCCAGGGCGATCACCTCCCTGCTTGCAGCCTCCCCGACAGCGCTCGCAACCAGCGCTCGGCTCCCCTGCCTTTTGTCCGCGCCTCCGGGCGCTCCGCTGACGTCACCTGACCGCCGGGGCACCTGGGGGATGTGGTCCCTTGCCCTCGCGGCGGTCAGGGTGCTGGCGCTAGTGTGGCGCTAGTGTATCCTCCGCCGTTCCCCTCACGGCACCAGGTCAATACAGCTGGACCTCCCAGGGCGATCACCTCCCTGCTTGCAGCCTCCCCGACAGCGCTCGCAACCAGCGCTCGGCTCCCCTGCCTTTTGTCCGCGCCTCCGGGCGCTCCGCTGACACCTGACCGCCGGGGCACCTGGGGGATGTGGTCCCTTGCCCTCGCGGCGGTCAGGGTGCTGGCGCTAGTGTGGCGCTAGTGTATCCTCCGCCGTTCCCCTCACGGCACCAGGTCAATACAGCTGGACCTCCCAGGGCGATCACCTCCCTGCTTGCAGCCTCCCCGACAGCGCTCGCAACCAGCGCTCGGCTCCCCTGCCTTTTGTCCGCGCCTCCGGGCGCTCCGCTGACACCTGACCGCCGGGGCACCTGGGGGATGTGGTCCCTTGCCCTCGCGGCGGTCAGGGTGCTGGCGCTAGTGTGGCGCTAGTGTATCCTCCGCCGTTCCCCTCACGGCACCAGGTCAATACAGCTGGACCTCCCAGGGCGATCACCTCCCTGCTTGCAGCCTCCCCGACAGCGCTCGCAACCAGCGCTCGGCTCCCCTGCCTTTTGTCCGCGCCTCCGGGCGCTCCGCTGACGTCACCTGACCGCCGGGGCACCTGGGGGATGTGGTCCCTTGCCCTCGCGGCGGTCAGGGTGCTGGCGCTAGTGTGGCGCTAGTGTATCCTCCGCCGTTCCCCTCACGGCACCAGGTCAATACAGCTGGACCTCCCAGGGCGATCACCTCCCTGCTTGCAGCCTCCCCGACAGCGTCCTCGCTTCTCCCGATTGACCCCAGCTCCCTGTCCAAAGCATCCTCGCTTCTCCCGATTGACCCCAGCTCCATATCAGCTATCCCCGAAGCGTAATTGATGACCTTGATTAACCGTCGCTCCCCAAGAAAAGCATGTTTAACCTCTGCCCCCTCTCATGATGATAACCCCCTGCTTGCAAGAGTTTGCCGACCCCGAAGGGAAATGTAAGATTGTCAGTACTTGGGTTAAAAACAAAAAGGGCGAGTCTCTACCTAAGGACTCGATTTCGAGTTTGATAGAATACACTGTCAATGGGAGTCCGATTTCTGTCCACGTACGTCACGAATGAACGCCAAATAGGCTTACGAATTCAGGGGAAATGCCCTCCTACGTACTCCATAAGTGATGACTTCTGACTGTGACTGATGAACCCATCCCCCACCTACTTAGGATTGGGGACGGAATTGAGATGTATAAATGTCTTCTCCTGCCAGTCTTTCTAAAACTTGTTTTGTACCCATTCAAAGATACAATCACCGGAGGAGAGGAGCTGGACGTGACGCACAGCCTGGCCACAGATCATGAAGCACGTGTGACCTCGACCAAAGGTGGAATCACAGAGCAACGAGACGCGGGACGAGGCACCACTCTCAAACTCGGCAGATAAAGGAATGAAGGGCTGCCTTGAATCCCTCGATTTGCTGACCCACTCGTGCCTGAAGTCCCCGTCCCTTTTGAGCCCGACTGATGGGCCTGCCTGCTCGTCGTCCTTTGGTCCTTTGGTCCCTTGGTGTGTTCAATGATCTGATCCCACTCCGCCCTCTCTTCCCTCGATTATTCAACAACATCACCCTTTTCGCATAATTTTTGACTCAGAAAAGAAGAGCAGCATTTAGATAGAATAAGGTTTTGCCACGGAAGAAGAAAGACACGCAGGTGCCCAGCATGAGGCACCCCTAAGAAGATCAGTTAGGAAACAGGACTGTGATCTAACAGCAGAGGACTGATCGCACCCTGCAACGCGTAAGGATGAATCCGAGCTGGACCTATAGCTCCACCGCCGGTGCTCAACAGCGCCAACGAAAGAAGACGGACTCTGTTAAAAAGACACTGTGACAAAGACCCCCCCTTCCTGAACTTTCTACCCACCCCTTGACTAATTGCTTGTATCGAACTGAATTCCTCCCTCAACCATTTTTGTATGGCTTTCAAAAATGTTTCATCGGTCACTCATGTATTTAGTTTTCCAAAAGTCTCTTATAGCACTGACAAGACCCGAAGGTATCAGAGCACTTTTTACTGTATGTTGACGTCACCGGAGAGAAAGTCAGAACCTGATTCTATAATGTGTCGGAACCTTTTTCTTGATTGACCCCGACTAAGTATTATGCCGATCTCTAGACTTGTATGAATAACCCAACAAATGTAAAATCATATGTACCGCATCCCGCCAATCGTATCGACTGTATAGAAATGAACTAGCTTATGTAAAAAAGCGGCGACTGTTGAAAATGGCAATGTATATGCACATAAGCGGCGTTCATTTGTGTTCACTGTACCCCTTGTTGTAAACAGAACGGATATCGCTAAACACTGACTGTGTTATCTCGCCAGCATAGACCCATGCACGCACGTACACGACAGCCATTTTAGGCACCATGGCCTCTCTGCCCGTTTGTTCCCGGCACCCCTCCCCGCGCGCACTGCTCATGCATCGGCCATAAGACCCTCTCCCTCTGCGTGACCCTGCCCTAGAAGTAACCCTCCTGCTTGACCCACACCACCCATTTCCTCCCAAGAACACCCTTCCCCTCAGCTGATGAGCCCCCCCCCAACTGCACTTGGCCCTTCGACCCGGTCCCAAGTCCTAAGACCAAGCCTCGTGGAAGTACACCCCCCCCTTTTTTCTGCCCAGCATAACAAAACCGTGATACACCAGCCGAATTCCCCGATCTTATCGCCTGCCCAACCTTTGATCTGATCATCCCCTCCTGCCCTCGTGTCCTGTAGCAATGTCCGGCTGAGAGATCACAATCTCTTGTTACATTCAGGAGGGGAGAATGACATCTGAGCGACTGGTATGGGAATAGGCCTGAAGCTGGGATTCCAAGCATGCTTCTTCCTACTTCAAAGCGTCTTTATTGCAATAAGGAATATTTTGTGCATCATAAACATGTGTATAAAAGACGAAGCCTCGGAGAAACTTGTAAGAGCACCTCCTGAAGACACTATGCGAGTGTCCAAAATGACAGGCTCTCCTCATGAGAAATAAAACTCTTTTCTTGTTTTCCTGCTTCCAGCGCCCGTCTCTTTATTTGGTAATTGTTCAAGATGGGAACTAAGAGGCGTCCTGCACCAGCAGCCTGGGCATCAGGTGCGTTATGGGCTGACTTTTCCACAGTAGACATCAACAGGTTGTCATCTGACCTCAAACAGTTAAACCCCACTGAATCCATGCACCCTGATGTCCAGTCCACCAAGTATTCACAAGAAGCTGCAGGGATGTGATGGTCACATTGCACTAACTTCTTTGTGCAGTGATCGTAGGGGACTTCTCCAGTTCCAGGAGGCTCCGAGAATGGTAAGCTTCAGGGACTGGGGAACAGTGAAAAGTATAGTGGTCCAAGAAAGGTGGCAGGTAGTGCTAATGGCCATGCACAGCCAAGAGGGCGTTTCAGTTTCCATACATGGTCTATGGAGAAGAGGGCTAGAGAAAGAATAAAAATTGTGAGAAGTACAAAGAAGATAGAAGAGAAGATAGAAAGGTGAGGTTCTAGAAAAGAAGAGAAGATTGAGAGAAAAAAGCAGAGTAAATAGTAAAAGCAAGACGTCAGGAGCAGGAGAGACAGGAATAGGAAGATAGATGCAGAAGCAAACATGAAGGGGTAGTGGGGGAAAAGTCAAGAGAGGCAGTGGGTACAGACATTAGGATATGGGGAGAGACTAGAAAAGGTAAGAGAGCCATAAGGAGCAAAATGTAAATGAGCAGAATTTGGAGCTTATCATGTTTTGGCCAGTATAACTTGCCCAAAGATGACTTCAATACGCAATTGTGCGCTTTATTTTCTAAAAGGTATCTTAGTGTGAGATCCAAACTTCACCTTGTATATTAGTCTTTAAAGGCCTAATAGGGTCCAACCATTGTTATGTGATCCACATTGTGTATTTCAAATTGCTTAACAATGACACTACTTTGTTATTTGTTCCAATATGCTGTTTGTGAGAGTTGCTGCCACCTTCTCTTTTAATGCATATCAGCCATATCTACATTGCTGGTACAGTTCCTGGAAAGTGCAACCTACTTACTGAGAAGTCCAGGTTAATTTAAGGAGGGGATTTTGGCTTTCTAGTGTACATTTTAATATGGTAGTCTCTTAACTGTTTTATAACGTGAAGCTTGCTTTTTATCTGCACCGGTAGTAATGCCGCACAATCCCTATGCAAGTAAATATTTCCCATTTCTAGTACACATGACAGGCTTCCCTGCTTTCTATATATATCACTCTGAAAAGTGCCTGCTCTTCCAGGGCAATGTTAGCCACATATAGGGTGTTACCTTGAGGATTATATGCAAGGGGTCTACTGCATGTGAAAGGGTATAGAACATCCATAATTCCGGAAGTAAAGGACTCTGTAACATCTAAATAGGAAATACCATGTGAGCAGCACCTAAGAGAGAAATTATCACAGAGCAGGGTCCTAAATGTAAACAATGAGACAATCACTCAGTCCATTAAGAGACAATGCTCTTGCTTTCCAGTCTATGGTTTATCTAACTAGAGATGGAGCTAGTGTCCCCGGCTAGGCCACAGGCCTCCAATGGATCACTCCTGGGCTCACACAATCACCTATCCTTTACCATGCCTACCTGCAATGCTGGTCGATGTCTAACAAAGGTCTCCTTGTGTCCAACACTTTTTGCACAACCGGCCTGTAACTATGAGCGGTGAATGCCAATGTCGGAGCCTGCGTCAAGACCATGCAGGCTTGACTGGTGCTTTTGATCAAATGTAATTGAAATATCCATCTTTTGTTATATTGGAATTCATTGTGGGACCTTCTCAACTTCTTTTGCAAAATGACACGTAAGTTCAATATAGTTTTCCCCATTGTTGAAGCGCTAAAATGATTAAAACACACTGTTTGCCATTACATTCCCAAAATATTCCTTATTTACATGCTCCAAGCTCTCTATAAATTTATTTTCAATTTATGGCAAGTTAAATTAAAATGCCATTAGGAAGTTGGGTGGAATTAGGAAACTCCACACGTCACGAAGCAGATGAAGTTTCGTAACTTTATGTAAGGTATGGTATATCCTTTTGGGCCGTTCAGATATGATAATTTCTTGATGAAGAGTCATCCTCCATAAAAAAAGTAGTGTGTGGGGGGCGGGGGTTCTTAGAGGATGTCAGCTTTTGTTTTTTTAAGCTTTGCCTTTTCTTAGCTTGAACAGTTTAGAAAATGGGCAAAGCTGTGAGTCAGCCTCTTTTGAAACTTTTTACCCCTCTAATTTAAATCCCATCTAATTGATTGGATTCAAAGTTGGATTGTGAAAAGTTGTTTGAGTGTGCTTTAATACATATGTTAAATAAATCTGCATATTCCTTCACATAGAATCACACTGTGTTCACTGTTAATATCAGAACCAGACTATTGATTGCACAGAATATCGAGGAAAGAATATTAATTAAGAAATATAGTCAAGTAAGTACAGATCTTCATCACCTTCTACAATACATATATATCTGCAAGGTATGCAGATGTGGAATTAGGAATAGTAAATCTATACTTCCCTATATGCACATGCATTTTGATATTCTCTCCCTGATATTCTTGTGCTATTATATTCAGAAGGCTGATATTTAGTAGTACAACCAGTTTTTGGGTAGAAATTAACCCATAGAGCACAACTTTAATGTTTGGTTATAGTTGAGGGCAATGCCCCTTAGTATATTCTCCTGGCTACGGACCTGGTATCAAGCTCTCCAAAGATTAAATATCTTGCATTTAAGAAAGGGACTTTCTTTTTCAGATCAGATTCAGGTCACCTGAGAAGTTCATCAAGAGTTACAGTGGTGGCTAGATCACATGGATCAGAGCCATTTTTGGACTCATTACAGACATGGTGATTGAGTCAGCCGCCAGCCATTTACGTTGGGGTGCAAGATGCATAGATTTAACAGCTAAGGGCAGATGGTCTCTGGAAGACACCTCTCTTCATATAAACTACTTAGAACACTTAGCAGGTTTTTTTGCAATTCGATCTTTTACTAACCAAAAATCTCATTATTGTATTCATTTGAGAATGGGCAATGTCTCTGCAGTCAAGTATGTCTTTGGAGAAACAAATTCTCACCTTTTAGCAGATATGGACAGAGAGTTTTAGCACTTTTGCTTTTCAAGCAATGTTTCTGGTTTAGCAATGCATCTTTCAGGGAGACAAAGCAAAATCGCCGATTGGAACTCAAGACATCTCAGAGATTCCAGTGAATGGAAACGGCATCCTTCAACATTATCCATGATTTTAGATAAGTGAGGTCCTTGTCAAGTAGACCTCTTGGCTCCTGACTAACTTATCAACCACCAACATTTTACTGTTGGGGATCCGATTCATTAGGTCTTGGGATGGATGCAATTCTTCAAGAATGGAAAAAATTGAATTATGCTATTCCTCCATTCTTAATGATACTAAGAGTAGCTCTTCAAATTAGGAAATAGATTTTAGAAATAGTTCTGAACACCCCTCTCTGGAGTACCCAAAGTTGTTTTTCACTTCTATTAAAGCTATCAGATATTCCTGCATTGGTTCTGCAGGCAGCTATTTTACTCCAGAAGGAGTTACCTTTTATTTATCTAAACAAACTAAATCTGCCACCAGGTGAATATCTTAACATACCTTACCGGTAGATAAGAAACAATGAACCTCATTACAATGCTGGCCGACCGATATCGTAGTAGAATTGGGTCCGACCAACAAGTAGTCGGAGTTCCCACCCACCAAATTATGATGCAAACGCCATGGAGGTGGTAAGAATCATGACTTTTTCCATTGCAGTTTGAGCTGCGGACCAAAAAGGGCTGCAGCACAGCTCAATGGAAAAATAGATGTTTTCAAACATCCATGACCCGCTTGGTAGGCACCATGTTTATGAGGGCACCACAGGTGCCCCCCTGGGGCTATAGTGGAGGCCCACGGGGACGGGAGCCCTGCTAGGGGCCCTCAAGTTCCATTCCAGCTACCTTTTCAGGGCAAGCAGACTGCCCTGAAAAGGCATTCGAAATGGTTCATCGTAATCTCTACGGTGGTGCTTGAGTAGACTCTGCCTCTATTGTAGGGTATTAAGTTCCGATTGATAGTCCCGCAGGCTCCTTGAGCCCGTAGGAAGCATCAGGTGGCCCTACTGCCTGCTGCCTCAGACCACCAAGCAACATAATGTTGGACGGTCCGCCACAGACAGGCCATCAGTGGCACTCCGTCTGACATCATAACCGGGCCCTATGTGTGTAAATTGTTTAAAGTCTTATGACTGTGTTGCTGAGGAATTCAGATCATCTCAGTCTGGATAGTTACTTGTTTCTTTCATAAAACCTTATTCTCCTGTTTCATGCCCTAAATTAACCAGATGGAACAAATGGATTTTATCTGAAACAGGCATATTTATCTATATTTGCATCCATTCCGTCAGAAGAGCAATGGATTCAAAAATCTTTTGTCTCTGGTCCTTCTCTTACAGACATTATCCATATGGCAGATTGGTCTTCAGAGTCAATGTTCAAGGAATTTTATTATAAACCAGTAAATAATATTTTTTTCTTTAATCGCTGATAAGCTTTAAACTTGTATAATCTGAATCCTCCACTCCTGACATAGAATCAATAATTTTATAGCATTCGTGAATGAGAATTTTTAGGACACGTAGGCAAATATGATCCCATCCTTTAGTCATACTTATTATCTGATGTTTTTGTTCTTAATAATTTGATTCTTGGTTTCCCCTCCTTTATTTTCACTTTTTACTAGTATTCAGTTTCTTAGTTTTGCCTTTTTTGTACAGTTCCAGATCAGAAGCAGAATATGCTTTACGGTTACAATTTGCCGATTACTTTGGAACCTCACAGCAAGAAGAGGGAGAATTCTATTGGACATTATGGTTTATATGGTCACCTGAATGCTGATTGGTCATTATACTTTGGACTTTTAGTTTTGTTTTATTCATGGGTATTATATTAATACATTGTGATGTTTTGTGTTTCATGGCTGCTGAGAAAAAACAGTGAAGTCTGCATAATCTTTGCTTCCGTGTCCTTAATAGATTTGAAAATTCTTGTTCACACATGCTATAAAATATTTGATCCCTGGTGTTCTCACTTATTGCCTCGCAGCACTGGTATGCTTTTCCCTGTGAGCACTCAAGCTCTCCCCTCCTGCCTGGCTTTCTACAAAGTGCTCGAGACCCAGCAGTCTAACCAGGAGGCCACACTGAATAGACCAGCCTGCACGCCATCATTCCTACTAAATTCTAGGGGCATCCAGCAGTTTGAGCGCCTCCCCGTGCTGGAGTATTTATTCAGTATCATTAAAGTCTGTCCAAATTTACTTTATATCAAATACCCCATCCTACTCTTGGTTTCTGTAACCAATAGTTTGCATTTTTTGCATTTACTTAAATACAAGTACGAAATTCAAATTTTTGAAGGTAACATGAAAGGCGCATTTGTCTAGTGTTTGCCATCATATAGGGCGAAATCCCTTTGATAAAGGTGTGTTGGGGGTAATTTGTTTTGTCAATTGCAAAGGGAAGGCATGGTTTCTGCGGTTCTCTTCAGTATGCCTCTCCACTCAGCTGCTGATTTTCATTACCCTAGCTTTTTTGCGTCAAATTTGTCTCCGCACGTTGTCACTAGAAATCCATACTAGGCTTCTTTAGTGCTCCGAAACCCTCTTCGTTGTAGTTCGCGCTGTACAAAATACCTCATAAATGGAAACAAAATACATAAGAAATGGTCGAAATAAAATGTTTCCCGGGAATTTGCTGTTCTTCTTCCGCAAGGCTGCCACTGTCTTTCGTGCCATTCGCTAGTTCTTGGTTCATGTTTTCCGGGCCTCGCCTGGCTCGGAAATAGCTTCCGGTTGTTGCTGCCTAGGTTGGACTGCTCTGCACTAGGCTTCGGGACCTGAGACTGCTTAGATATCCCTGACTGAGGAAAATAAAGCAGAGAAAACAGAAAGTGAGTTAAAACAATGCTGCCCTCCCCCACGTAGGCATTGCTGATAATGTTAGTATTATGGCTAAATGTGTTTCCATTCTCTGCTTTACTGGGCAGGGCAAGCACATACAAGTAAAAAATAATTGAGTTTATTTATCAACGCAGAATGTAAAGAGGGAAAAACACGGATCATGGTATTAAATAATTACAAAGAAATTCCAATGCTCGTTTTAAATAAGCCCTAATCAGGCGATTGTAAATCTCGAAAACGCCCCCTGTTGTGTGAGAGGATGTTTACAGTAGTCACTGATAGCTGCCGTGGTTATTAGAGGTAATGGCTGTCTGGTTATCTGAAATTGGGCATTCTGCGTCACGGAGATAAGATAAGTATTGAGGCTCGAGCCCTAATGTCCAGCGATAGCTTTCACAAGGCACCAGAGAAATGAACTTTATCTAGTCTATTAAGGGCTCCGTGTAATCAGTTCTTTGGCGTTGTTATTTTATTTTACACAACAGACGCAGAAAACGTGATAACTTGCTTTAAAGCCTGTCCTTTATCAGCGGGACACCTGGGCTGTGCTTTACTGTCCGAGTTCATTAAAGAGTTGCATTCAACGACTTTTCCATCTGTCTTTCACTGGCTCTTTCAGTGGCTCCAGCACGTTCTTGTTTTAATACACTCACGCGAGACGTGATTGACCTCACATTGTTCCGCTTGAACTGAGGTAGTGCCTCAGACAAAAACAAGCATTTGCAATGCAATAGGTCTCGCATTTGTGAGAGTTTGAGCTGTTGGCATTGTAAAAGACAATTCCTTTTATTTATGTGTTGTTTTGAAAACGGAAAAATAAAAGGCATTGTCATTTACAATGTCAATAGCTTAAACTCTCACAAATCCGACACCTATTGCATTGCAAATGCATGCTATAAAAATAAAAAAAAGCCTGCAATAGCAGGCAGGGCACACAACTCGAAAGCTGTAATTAAAGCCTACCAAGCAACAACACACGTAACTGGGTGTCGTCATGGGAGGTTACAAAATGTGACAAGGCGTTACTAAGGAGGGACTACTAAGCCTTTTGACCAATGAACCGCCACAGTTTACAGTGGACAACTCCACAAGCCAATGAAAAATGTGGATGGAGAGTGAGCGGAGATGTAAGTCCCTGCCTCAATACAAGCATGCCTTGCAGAGCAGCGCAGGCGCTGTCCAGGGTCGACCTAAAAAGACACTGAATTAAAACAAAACCATTCAGCTGTGAAATACGGAAAGCATGCACATGTCCTTGAGAAATACGAGTGTGTGCACCCTGTCCCCCTAACCACCAAGAACCGTGAGGTGAGTCTCTTTGAACAGTTTTCATTTGTTTATTCATTTATTTATTGTATGGTATTGTATTCATATTTCTATCGCGCTTTCTAGCTCCTTGTAAGACCCAAAGCAATTTTGTTCTTCCCCTCCACCCAAAGATTTTCTTTCACCATGCATCTTTAATGCTATCCAGCATGACTAAGTCGCATGAAGACAACATCACCACCTGTGCAGAGAAGAAACTCATTCTGTTACCCCAGGAGGCAGTCCTGTCCTTGTCGCGCTCAGTGACTACTCAGAAAGACTTGCATAGACCAGCTTAAGGGTTGCATTTTTGTGGGAGAGGGTAGGAGTGAAGGAGCATTGGAGATACTTTAGTTAACAGAACAGTAATCACACACCCTCTAATAATGGATACTTAACTTTAAGTAGAAGGCAGCTGGATCGCTGGACAGTTTTAACCCCTTCCATGGTGATGACGAGCTCAGCTCGCCATCGGCGTTACCTACCGTGTGCTGATGACGAGCTGAGCTCGTCATGTAACGCGGTAATCTGAAAAATGCCGCATACCGTGGGAAAAACGGCTGCACGCATGCGGTTAATATTCATAAGGTTGCAATGTGATCCACTGATCTAGGGCAAGCGTCCCTGACCTGGTGCTGCAACCTTGTGCAAGCTTGACTTGCTGCCACCGGCCCCACACGATTGACAGTGGCTGAGATTATTTCAAGCATTCCCTCCATCACCTTGCTGGTTTTGCATTTGATGTCCTGAAGGCGGTGGGTATGCCCAGATGAGGGTTCCAGGCTCACTGTCCCACTAGAACCAAACTATACCTGGCTGAAGAGCCCTAACTAGGGTGAAATCCAGGGCTGTGCTTTACTGACTGGGAACCCAAAGCAACCCTGGCAGTTTTGTTGGACCAACCCCCAGTGTGAAGCACTGCTGCTTTTGTTACTGAGGGCTGATATTACAAAAATGGCCCCCAGTAACAAAAAAAATGCCCCTCACTGATACAAACCCGGCCCCCACCCTTTCAGCCTCCCGGTAAAATGCCAAATGCCGCCTACAGCCAGACAGCCCCTGGTGAAACTGGTCCTAGGTTACCTGTGTTCTAGTTCAAGGAGGACCTAGCCTGACAGTTTGAGCTGGACTGTTCCCATGAACTGGTACCATTTGCATATGGCTGGGCCCAAACTGTGGTGGCATGGTGGGTGAAAAACAATGGATTGGGATGCGGCCCGAGCGATTGCCAGTGGCTGATATTGAAGCAGTCATCCATAACCTTGTTGTTTTTGTATTAATTCTCAGTCACCTTTTTCTGGGTGTCTTTCCATCCAGGGACCTTCTGGGCTTTTCTTTACCTGGACAGTCTCTCCTCCTGCAGGGCCAGTAAGACTCCTTCTTTCCCTGGACAGGGAGGAAGGGTTCTAGGCAATGGACATCCCCTGAGCTCCTCCAGCAAAATGGTAAACTTCAGATGACAGGAAACTTTCTGGGTCTGATTCACAAAGAGCCTCCGCACTCGTGTCGGAGACCTCACAGTCGTGGCGGAATCTTGGCAAAGAGAAACTGCAGTGTGGAGAATCCACCACAAGTAAGGAGCCTCGGCCATGGCTGTGGAGGCTCTTTGTGAATCTGGCCCCAAGTCAGGTAGACACCAGCCTTGGTCACACAGCAGTCCTTCAAGTACTCTGTGGGACACTTCCTTACTTTATTATGAAGTACTTGTAAGTGGCACAAAATGGAATGCTTTGGATCACAATTTTATGCACATTTTCTAGACAATGATGGGCATAGTACTCTGTGGAACACTTCCTTACTTTATTATGAAGGACTTGTAAGTGGCACAAAATAGGATGCTTTGGATCACAATTTTATGCACATTTTCTAGACAATGATGGGCATCCACTTTCTCATCCTTTAGAAAGAAATTGTGTTGTTATCTTTCCACGTATCCTACTCGGGCTGCTCCTCAGAGACACCCTTGTGTAGCATGGTTCTTCGCACAACAGTCATCATGGCAACTCTCTAAAAATCAGAGGGCCCACAACATGGTCAAAATAAAATATGAGGTGAAATGGTTTGGCCACTCTATCACTTTCAAAATACAGTATGCTGCCACCACTGCTTGATGTCCTATACCTAGGACAAGTAAAGTAGTCCTCTGTTTGCTATAAGGGTATTCTTGATATACCCTTCTGTAACAGGACAGGTCCAGGACCTCGCATATCCAGGGAGAGCCCTTGGCCTCTGTGATCATGCTTAGATTAATATAACGCTAGGGCTTGATATAAATGAGGATAACACATACAGTCAGGCACTCAGGGCATAGCAACATGGCTTTATACTATGCAGAGGATATATTTGCTTCCAACAGTTATCCAAACCCTTTGAAGGTGGCCATTAGTTAATCCAACCATAAAGACTGACATGAGGAACTGTAAAGGGATTACCACTTAGTAATCAAATCATTGCCACTTCCTCTATTTCCATGCCCAAGTCCTTTCAAAATGAGGATATACCAAAGTAGATATATGTGACAATGAATTAATAAATACCAGAACAAGTAAGGTCATAGACAGAAGAATGTTTTAATTTGAAAACATATCAATGGAAAGTATCCTACTAATCATTATCTGGTAAAAGAGAAGACAGCACAGAAGGACAAAAAGTTCCCTTTCCCTCTAGACCCATTTCCAGCCAATATTAATAACTAAAGCTGGAAGATCTATACCTGGTTGCAGTCTCACAGATGTCTTTTAAGGAAGTCTTATAGCCTCTGCCCATTAAGCAGACTTGCATTTAGTGGGGCAACTCACCACCCATTGGGACATGGATGACTGAAAAGCTCATGAAAATTACTGATCTCAACCATCGGCTGAGAAAAGAGTAAGTAGATTTGAGATCTTGCCTAGTAAGGCCAACTTTCACAAAGAGGGAATCAAACTGCCTAGAGCAGCAGTGGGGTGTAAGCAGATAATCTCAGCCCTGTGCACATCTAAACAGAGAAGCAAAGACTCAACAGTAGTAGATGATTGGGAAAAGGGGTGGCAATACAATCTCTGGAGAGCAATCAAAAGAAGAATTAATTTTGGTATCAAACCTGGACCATGACGATCATTGTGAAACATTCTGTGGTGGAGCCCTGTAAGCAAGAGAACCTGGTTCCCCAACCTTCTAGAAGAAGTAACGGATGCAAGCAAGATACCCTTAAAGGACCTACATTTAAGAGAAAAACATTACAAAGGCTAAAAGGAAGAATCTGTGAAATAAAAGAACCAGGTAGACGATCTTACATAGGGGCAATGGACATAAATTTCGGAAAGAAACCATGAAACGCTCTTTAAGCTATGGTAAACCACACACTCAGCCTCTCCAGTACCACCAAAAGGTCTCTAATAGCTTGGGTGACTGGCAATAAACTTTGAGAGTAGAATCTAACAACCCTTAGTAATACCAGTGCTGAGGAAACTGAAAAATAAAGGAAAGGTTCACACTGTAAAGGATGGATGCCGTTGCAGACAGACAAGGCAGAAAAAGACGACCAGTGATGGTCACAAAATTTTAGGACAGCAATATGATGGGAGTATTGAATAGAAACTGCTAGTTCTTGAGAAATACCTAATCATCGGAGCCCCAGCCTCTCAGCTTCCGAGTCAAAAATTGACATTTCCAAGAGGTTTCAGGAAGGAGGACCAGAAATCTTAGACAACAAGGAATGAGCAGAAACACCCATTCTTTGTATATCACCAGTTGCTGTCAACCCACCCTCTTCCAGAAAGGGACTACTATACTTTTTCCAACTTGTTCCTTTCTGAGCCTTGCTAAAACCCCAAAAAGGAGCAGAAAGGAGGAGAAGCATGGAAAAGACATGGATACCAAGGACATGGAAGAACATTTACTTCCCAAGCCCCCTGCTCTTGAAACCAGCTGCAAAATAGAGAAAGCAAGACATTAGTCTCTGTGTTGTAAAAATCTAGAGATGGAGGCCCAAAGATAGAGCATAAGGTCAAAAAGAGCTTTCATGAAAGGCAAAACTCCAGAGAGAAAGTTCAAATTCGAATCAGGGAGTCTGCCAGTCTGTTGTCTCTTTCCCAGATATGAAAGGTAGGTAGGGGACAACAAGTGATCCACTTTTGAGTAGCAAATCAGCACCGCCACCGGGGAATTCAATTGTCTCCAGCTGACAATACATGTAAGCTTCGTTTGCAGTATTGCCGAAATCATGGTGTGTTCTGGAGAAAAAAAGCAGACGTCTGAAGAGCCAGAAACACAGCTGACAGTATTTCCAAGTTCAAAGACCATATGAGGAAAAGTGTCCTTCTTGTCAGAATTTATTTTGTGTCAGGACTCCATTATTTTTACATTGCCATTTCGTGTAAAACACCTCTGCACGACCCTCCTTGTCGTTTCTGCTGATGTCCTGCTCCTTGTGGTTGAGCACATTTTGAAAAAGGGAACAAAGAATTGACCTCACCACCCTCGGAATGAACTCCTGCACACACCCAACCTGTTTCGCAAGACTTGGTCACACCATTGTCCCAGAACTTGTTTCTTTCACATATCCTGCTGTTCAAGATCTGTCTGTTCTCTCACGTGCATATCCTGTTTTGCAAGACCTGTCCGTAATCTTTTGCACCATCTGTTGCAGCACCGTCCTGCCTGAACAAAGAATGGCGTAACTATATTCTGACTCGGGGGCACCAGGCCCCCATCCTAACTGGTTTCTCAAAGTGTAAAATGTGTATATAAGTCCTTTAAGCTGTGAAGTAAAGCAGCAGCCTCCTCTGTCTTGTTTCTAACAAGCTTGGGACTCTGTTCCATAGCCCGGGCTATTCGAATAAAACTTGGTTCCTCCTGCAGACGAAGGCACCTGTGTCTCCTTTTTCTATATAAGGAGGGTATGGAAGACTTGGGCGGTTCCCCCGCCACCGAGACCCAGTAAGTGGGTATACACGGTTCTTCAAATGGCGCCCGAATAGGGATTCCACGAGCACGAAGGTCAGGCCCGGTGGATGTGAGGAGGTGCACGGAGAGACTCCAACGGAAGGTACCCTACCCGAGGGATTCTTGCTGTCCGGTAGCCGAACGACTCGCCCGCTGTTCCTCCCCACCCGGTCTGGGCCACATGACCGCGTCCTCGCTGGAGTCCCCTAACAAAGAGATTTCTGGAGCAGGACACAGCCCTACATCTGCAGAAGAGAACTACCCCTGTCAGGTAAGGGTGGTCTGATCACCCACTGAGTCTGTATGATTCTGCTGTTACTGACTTTTGCAAAAGCCAAGCCGGCGAGATGAGTTTTTAAACCCGCTGTTGTCTGTTATCTGTTTACAAGCATGCCAGTCAGAAGTAAGTTTAAGAAATTATGTTGTTGTATGTGTGCGCAGGACTCCCAGCTGGAGGCGGCATGTCCGCTTCCTCCAGAGGGGACCCCTGGTCACACCATGTATACTAAACATGGTCCTTCTGCTATAATGTTTTCCCCTTTTTGGACCAAATACACTAAACAAAGTGACTCAGAATTACAATGGCCACCTTATGGGTCTTTTGACCCACAAGTTCTGGCAAATCTAGAGGAACAGCTATTAAAACGGAAAATTCACCCCTCGATGTTTGAGTCTGTCAGGTTGTGGAGGAAGGAAATTGAGCAGAGAGCAAAGAAGGAAAAGGCACTAGAAAGGAAGCGGGAGCGGATGTCAATGGCTGACCATGCTAGGGAGCACTTACAGGACCGAATGGAGAAATCTGTAGAGATAGCTGATAGGGAACATAGGGCGCGGGTGCAGAAGTGCTACCCGGCCCGTGAAGAGAAAGGAAAATGCTTTATGGAAGGGGGAGAAGATGGCGATTGCCTGCTGGATACCATGTTGGAAAGTCCAGCCTGCTTATGCCCCCATGTACCCTGCGCTGACACCCCCTGCCACGCATGCAGCTGCACCAGCCGTGCTGCACACTCCTGCCCCCACTGCCCCTCCTACTGTTCCCCCTTCACACCGACCCCCCCTATTTTGACCTCTATGACACCGACTGCCCACACTACCCATGTCCTCGCCACGGGAATGACAATGAGTCCCCATCCGCCCAATCACTGCAGCTTTACCCCTGCCCGCCCCTTCCCTTCTTTCCCGTGGTCTACGGTTAGGCAGGATTTATATAGATTATTGAATTCCCCCTTACTGGATTCCTTGCACTCTGCAGTCAGCTTTTCATCCCCTCGAGAAGATGACCTGCAAAAGCAACAGTGTGAATGTTGGATAAATAGCAGGAATATTTATCCATTTAAAGAAATATGGTCCACCTTTTCCCAGTGGACGATTATGGAACAGACCACCTGGGCTGAATGGATGTGTACCTTGGTTATGCAGATACTCGCCGGATTAGTGGACCTCAGGTCACAAAAAAAAAGAGGCAATGTGCAGGGAGTGGGGATGTTTGGCGCTATGTCTGCTTTGATAGCTTACCGTGATATGACCGCCTTCCCCAAACCTCCTCTACCTATGCCAATGAGAGAGGCGGCCCCTGTCTTTGTTAATGCACTCACCGATGCCCAAAATAATGGCAGAGGGGCTGTCGAAGCACACTGGTGCAGGCTATGGGTTCATGTCCCTTGAAAAAGGTCAGAGGTAATGCAGTTGAAAGGGCAGTTACCAGATCCTCGAACAAATCCGGCTGCCTTTTACAAAGAATTAGGCCAGATAATATCTGCTGGTACACTTATTCTTGAAGACATCGACTTGCTCTTTGGTACAGTCGTTCCTCCTGAAATTTGGGATAAAATTCGACATACTGACCAGGAAGTAGAGCTGGGAGGTAAATGGGCTAATCTGGAAGCTATGGAAGACGCAAGGGCAGGAGGCACTAAGCCAGAAGCTGCCATTCTGACTTTGCCCGGTAAAATAATAACGCTTATGAAAACATTTTGCCAGAAACAGTCATTAACTGGGATAAGATAAATGCCTGTAGGCAGTGAAAAGATGAAAGTGTGGCTGACTTCTTTACCCGTTTTGAAACAGAATACAAGGGACATAGTGGCTTGGACCCGCGGATTCCAGGCTCTAGCCCAGTATTTGTCGATAAGTTTGTCAGCAACTTGCTTCCTGAGATTTCCGCCAGGCTCAAGGAAGTTGAGAGTACATGGTCTGCCCAGACTATGACTGGTATCTTGGCTATGGCCCAGTATCACTAGAATAGGGAAAATGAAGATAGAGAGAAGGAAAGTAAGAATGCTAGGGATCTTAAGACTAAGGTACTTCTGCAGCAGGCTTACCCTCCCCGAGGTCCCGATGCCCGGGGGAATTTCAGACCATAGCCCCAACCCCCTCCGAGGGCTCGCTTGTCTACCCCCTCAGGCCCTCAACTTACGGGAGCCCTCCAAACAGATCAGTGTGCTTATTGTAAGGGGTACGGCCATTGGATAGATGAGTGTCCCAAAATAGCTGAAAACATCCAAACAGTGAAAACTCGGCCTCGCGCTCCTAGGGAGGGGAGGCTGACTAGGGACCATGGCCAGCCCCATCCGCAGGACAAAGAACGTAGGTCCAGGGATGACGCTCCTGTCCGGCAACGCCCGGCCAATAGGTTTGATGGATACGAAGCAACACGCACTTATTACAATGATGATTATGACGAAGTTGATGAGACAGGGTTCTATCAAGCATAGGACAGCCAGGAAAGGGGTATTACTAGAGTGCAAATTCCAATGGATCAAAGGGTCCCGTATGTTCAAATTTCAGTTGTGGGGAACAATCAGGATTTTCTTTTGGATAGTGGGCCACCAGGTCTTCTATTGCATGTCTGTGAGTCCCGGAGGCACCCCTTTCTGCCAAAATAAATGTCTCTGTGGGTTTTGCAGGAACACGCGTGACCAGCCCCGTCTCTGAACCCCTCCCTCTCGATATTGGCCCCGCACATGTTGACGCTCCCTTGGTCCTTACTACAGGTTGCAGTGAAAACTTATTAGGCATGGATTTAGTGAAAGCTCTGTATGCGACCATATCATGTAGTCCCCAAGGTGTATCCCTAACAATTTCCCCCACCGCAGCCTCCTATATGTATGTGTCCGGTCCTCTCCCAGCAGAGTTGCAGTCTTTACCTTCCTCCCTCTGGGCATCATCAGACACTGATGTTGGCCGTCTCAATTTACCCCCTCATGTGGTACGTATTCAGCCTGGCGCCATCCTTCCCCGCCTTCGACAGTATCGACTGCCCGCGGAAGGAGAAGCGGCCCTTTTAACAATAATATCTGAATTGATGGACAAGGGAGTAGTGGAGGAGACACGTGGTAATATCTGTAACAGTCCTATTATTACGGTTCTTAAAAAGACCAATGGAGATGCTCTCTCCCTTAAAATATACAGATGTGTGATTGACCTGAGAGCCCTTAACAAAATAACGGTCTCCCAATACCCTGTTGTCCTCGACATTACAGCCCTCTTGACGATGGTCCCTTCTGACGCCTCACACTTTTTATTGTCATAGACCTGAAGAATGCCTTTTTCAGTATTCCTATACATCCTGACAGCAGACAATTTTTGGTTTCTCCCTTGGTGGGCGGAGCTTTAGATTTTGCCGTGCCCCTCAAGGCTTCACCGAGAACCCCAGTATATATAGTCAAGCTCTCAAAAGTCAACTAGATTCCTTGGAACTCCCTGATAATTCCAAACTGCTGCAGTATGTTGATGACCTCCTCATTACTGCAAATTCTGCCCCGACATATAAAGAGGCTACTCTCTGTCTGTTACGTCACCTTGCCCTCCATAACCACAAGGTCTCTTTAAAAAAGCTTCAGTTTTGTGAAGAGAAGGTGACCTATTTAGGCCATCTCCTCTCGAATGAGGGAAGGCAGCTCACCGCTGATCGTGTAGCTGTTATCAATGCTATGGCGGCCCCTCGGACACAAAAGCAGGTGCGAGCCTTCATAGGTCTAACTTCATACTGCAGACAGTGGGTTTCCAATTTTTCGGCCATGGTCAAACCTCTTCTTGCCCTCACCACTAAAGATGTATCAGACAGTTCATTTCCATCGACTAGAGAACATACACAGGCCTTCCAGGATTTAAAAAGAGCTCTGTGTACTGCTCCAGTCCTCGGTACTCCTGATTATAACAAACAATTTTTTAGGTCTCGACCTAAAGCATTGCTTTTAGCAATGCTTGTTGTCGAGATTTCTAGTAAGCAGTCCAAAAAGTCTGCCAACGGCGGATTAGCCACAGTTCATGTGACCTATGCCCGTGCACAAATAAGCTACGTCACAAACCCCCATTTGTCTGAGCCTCGGAGACTTCAAAGCTGCCGCTCCCCTGCTCCCCGCATCAGACTTCAAAGGAATGCGCTCCCGCCCCGCCCCCGCCACAGCAATGCAGAGAGCTTGTCATCCTTTTACAAGCTGACTTTTCTCCTACTGGTGCTTACATTCAGGAAATTGTTAATACTGTGGGATTGCATGCTTTTCTTTCTCTCTCCCCGCGCACCCATGCCTCTTACCACCCACTCTCTCCATGTTGCTCTCACCCTACCTAGCTGTCTGTTTATTCCTCTACCCATTCCCACCCTGCTTGGCTTTTTTATTTTTATTTAAATAAACCAACCCACTCTTGTTTCCCCGTCCCTATTTGCCAACCCTTACCCCTGCCCTTCCCATTTTTTAAATTCACACTTTTTAAAAACTTCTTTGGAGTGCTCGTCGGTTTCATTTTGCAACCATGATACTTTTTTTCTGTATGTGCCCTTTCACATACCTTTTATCTATATTTGTTAATTACCACTCCAAGCGCATACACCATCTTGGTAACCCATTTACACCTATAGGTCACCATGCTGGGACCACCGTAGTAAGTGAGCTGACTGCCCGCTCACTCCGGTGCACTTTGCTGCACCACGGAACAGCACTCTCCAGTTCCCCCCATGCTCGGGACCAAGTTGTAATTTCGGGCTAGTCCCGCCTTGCATGTATTCTTAACTTCCACAGCTTTCATTAATGCCAGAATGGCCTCAATAGGTATGAGCCAGCATGCCCTTGCTTAAGAAGTTTGGACACCAGGCCTCACACACCCACCTCACCCTAACACCCCCCTCACACTCACTCACCCTCTCACGCACTCTTTCACCCTCACACACCCTTTCACCCTCACACACCCTCGCACCCTCACACACTCTCACACACCCTCACCCACCCCACCCTCACCCTCACACCCCCTTACCCTCACACCCCCTCACACCCTCACCCTCACACCCACTCACCCTCACAACCTTCTCACCCTCACTCACCCTCACCCAATCACACCCCCACACCCTCACACCCCCTTACCCTCACACCCCCTCACCCTCCCACCTGTCACCCTGACACCCCCTCACCCTTACACAACCCCTCATCCTCACTCACCCTGTCACCCACCCTCACCCACCCTCTCACCCACCTTCTCACCCTCACATACCCTTTCACCCTCACACACCCTCTCACCCTCACCCTTACACAACCCCTCACCCTCACTCACCCTGTCACCCACCCTCACCCACCCTCTCACCCACCTTCTCACCCTCACATACCCTTTCACCCTCACACACCCTCTCACCCTCACCCTCACACACACTAACCCACCCTCACCCTCACACCCCTCACCCTCACACACCCCCTAACACCCCCTCACCCTCTCACACCCCACACACCCCCAGACCCCCACACCCCTCACCCTCACACACCCTCACACCCCCACACCCTCACACCCCCTCACTCTCACACCCCCTCACCCTTACACACCCTCATCCTCACACACCCTCATCCTCACTTACCCTCACACCCCCTCACCCTCACACCCCCTCACCCCTCACACTCACACCTCCACACCCTCACCCTCACTCACCCTCACACTCTCTCACCCTCACACACACTCTCACCCTCACACACCCTCACCCTCACACACCCTCTCACCCCCTCACCCCCCTCACCTCACGCCTCACACTGCTGCATGCCACACACTGCTGCACACCTCACACTGCTGCACGCTGCACCCTGATGCATTACTCATACTACTGCATGCTGCACACTGCTGCCTGTCTCACACTGCTGCCCGCCTCACACTGCTGCACGCCTCACACTGCTGCACGCCTCATACTGCTGCACACCTCACACTGCTGCACGCTGCACAATTCTGCATTACTCACAATGCTGCATGCTGTACACTGCTGCACGCCACACACTGCTGCATGCCACACACTGCTGCCCGCCTCACACTGCTGCACACCTCACACTGCTGCACGGCACACACGGCTGCATGGCACACACTGCTGCATGCCACACACTGCTGCACACCACACACTGCAGCACGCTGCACACTGCTGCATGCTGCACACTGCTGCATGCTGCACACTACCGCACGACTCACACTGCTGCACGCCTCACACTGCTGCACGCTGCACACTGCTGCATTACTCACACTGCTGCACGCCACACACTGCTGCATGCCACACACTGCTGCACGCCACACGCTGCTGCACGCCACACACTGCTGCACGCCACACACTGCTGTATGCCTCACACTGCTGCACGCTGCACACTGCTGCATTACTCATACTACTGCATGCTGCAGACTGCTGCACGCCTCACACTGATGCACGCCTCACATTGCTGCACGCCTCACACTGCTGAACGCCTCACAATGCTGCACACTGCTGCATTACGCACACTGCTGCACGCCACATACTGCTGCATGTCACACACTGCAGCACACCACACACTGCTGCAGCCTCACACTGCTGCATGCCTCACACTGCTGCACGCCTCACACTGCTGCACGCTGCACACTGCTGCATTACTCACACTGCTGCATTACTCACACTGCTGCATTACTCACACTGCTGCATGCTGCACACTGCTGCACGCCTCACACTGCTGCACGCCTCACGCCTCACACTGCTGCACGCCTCACACTGCTGAACGCCTCACACTGCTGCACGCTGCACACTGCTGCTTTACTCACACTGCTGTACGCCACACACTGCTGCATGCCACACACTCCTGCACACCACACACTGCTGCACTCCTCACACTGCTGCATGCCTCACACTGCTGCACGGCTCACACTGCTGCATTACTCACACACTGCAGCATGCTGCACACTGCTGCACGACACACTGCTGCACGCCTCACACTGCTGCACACCTCAAACTGCTGCACGCCTCACACTGCTGCATGCCTCAAACTGCTGCACACCTCACACTGCTATACGCCTCACATTGCTGTATTACTCACATTGCTGCATGCTGCACACTGCTGCATGCTGCATACTGCTGCATGCCTCACACTGCTACACGCAGCATACTGCTGCACGCCTCACAATGCTGCACGCCTCACAGTGCTGCACGCTGCTCCAGTACTCACACTGCTGCAAGCCACACACTGCTGCACGCCACACACTGCTGCACGCCACACACTGCTGCACGCCACACACTGCTACATGCCACACACTGCTACACGCCACACACTGCTGCATGCCACACACTGCTGCACGCCACACACTGCTGCACGCCACACACTGCTACACGCCACACACTGCTACATGCCACACACTGCTGCACGCCTCACACTGCTGCACACCTCACACTGCTGAACGCCACACAACACCACCACATCACTCAGGGACACCACCACATCACTCTGGGACACAACCACATCACTTTAATACACCACCACATCACTCTAATATACCACCACATCACTCAGCCCAACCACATCATCACTCAGCACCACAACAGCATCACTCAGCACCACAACAGCACTGTCCTTGCTTGCTATTAACAAGCATCGCCATAGCCAATAGGACTCGCATTAGGAAAGTGTAAGCTATTGGCTTTGTGAATAACAATGCTATTAATTTATATATTTTCAAAGCCAACACATATTAAAAAAATTGTCATTTACAGTACCAATAGCTCACACTTTCCTAATGCTAGAACTATTGCATTGCAAATGCTTGTTCTTTTTGTACATGAGACAGACGGCTGTGCATGCGCTGTCTTGACCCAGATATTCGGAGGTCACCATCGGCCAAGTGCCTTTTCTTCAACTACCTTAGATCCTGTTGCAAGGGCTCTCCCAGGATGCCTACGGCCGCTCTCATGGTCCGTCAAAGTGAGGGGATCGTCATGAAATCCCCCTTGACTCTGATGGTTCCCTCTGATGGTTCCCCATTCTGTGGATACCCTCCTTAATAACACCAAGACACAGTACCTCACTAGCGCACGACTCACAGGATATGAATTGACACTCTTTTCCAGACACATTAACATTAAGAGATGCACTGTACATAATCCCGCCACATTACTCCCACTGGATACTCAGGATGCCTGTTTAGATCCACATGACTGTATATTGAGGACAGAGGAGGAGATGAAGGGACGGGTTGACTTACAGGATACCCCGATAGCAGACCCACTGTATGTGGACAGATCATGCCTCAGAGAGCCAGATGGTAACACATTGGCCGCCTACGCCCTCACGACATTGGAGCAAGTAGTAGAAACAGCTCAGATTCCGCAGTGCTCTGCTCAGGCTGCAGAATTAGTGGCCCTCACTAGAGCCTGTGAGTTAAGCAAAGGAATAACGGTTAATATCTACACTGACAGCCAGTATGCCTTTGGGGTGGCTCACAACTTTGGGAGACTATGGAAAGAAAGGAATTTCCTTACTTCACATGGGACGAAAATTCAACATGGCCCCCTAATTCACCGATTATTAGACTCCCTGACATTTCCCAGAAAGGTAGCTATTATAAAATGTAAAGCGCATAAGAAAGTGACGGATGATGTTGGAAAAGGCAATGCCCTAGCTGACCAGACAGCCAGACAGACAGCTCTTAAGAAAAAGGAAGGAATGTATGTAGGAGGTCCCGCTAAGTGGGTGACAGAAGGGGGCTTGGTTGAAGACACAGTACGAAGTGTGATTGATATTCAGTCCCATGCTACTCCTGAGGAACTAAGAGTGTGGAAGTAGCATTTGGCGAAAGAGGGAATTGATGGTTGCTGGGTCCGCATCACTATGGAGAGACAATGGATGTTGCCTGACAGTCATGTGCTACCAGTAGTTACGATGGCCCATGGTCCTGCTCACATTAGTGCAAAAGGGGTATGTAAGCTGTTGGTCAAAACATGCATGATTTGCCTTATGTAAAACCCAGGTAAAGGCACAATTACTCCTGCAGGAGGATTCTCTCCTCCTACCTTTCCTTTCGAAGCCCTCCAGATGGATTACATCCAGATGGACAGATATAACAGTTTAAAATACGTCCTGGTGGTGGTCTGTACTTTCAGCCGATGGGTGGAGGCCTACCCTGTCAAAGACTGCACCGCTATCACTACCACCAAAATACTGTTGAAAGAATACTGCCCACGATTTGGTTTGCCCCTTTGGTCTAGAGTGACAATGGGACACACTTTACGGCTCAAATAATGGAGTATGTCTGTTCAGCACTAGGTATAAACAAATGTATGCAGCTAACCACCCCTAATCAGCAGGTCTAGTGGAGGTGTACAATGGCATCCTAAAGACTAAAATGGTCAAGATTGTAGCCGAGGCAGGTATTACTTGGGTTGATGCTCTGCCCTTGGCTCTGCTGTCTGTCAGGACAACGGCCCATTCCAGGATAGGTCTATCTCCCCATGAGATTGTATTCAGGAGGCCTGTCAATGTGTGGGTTGTTCCACGGCCCCAGAAACTGTCTGATGTTGAATACCCTGTGTTGACTAATTATCTGTACAGTTTGACTAACACCTTTCGTACTCTTTACCAACAGGTGCACGAGGCCATACCTGATAAAAGCGAGTGCCCAGGACACGTTATCCAACCTGGCGACTGGGTTCTAATTCACAACTTTCAACGTACTAAGAGCCTCAAGCCCCGCTGGACACAGCCCCGTCAGGTGTTACTGGCCATCCGCACTGCCGTGAAAGTTGATGGACGGAAGAACTGGATCCATGCGACTCACTGCAGATGAATACCTCTGCCTCTCCCCTATGATCAGTGGGTGAGAGAAGGACAAGGTGACTCAGAGACAGAAATAATCCCGACGTTTGTTCCCTTCAGTGACGCAAGATTACATTCTACATCTACGGAAGCAGAAAGTGACAGTATACTCCCCTCACTCTGCTAAGCGTCAGGAACAATTATTCCCCAACCATACTGTTCCTACTTCTACCCGATATAACTTGCATTCCAGAAGGAAGGCTTGCCCTTGACTTCGCTCAGGTGCCTATAGGCTGTGGGGCTGTGATCTCCCGGCTAAGAACGGTGCTGGTATGTCAGACTAAGGTACGCCATAGGGCTCTTGGCACCTGCATCCAGTGAAGCAGCCACCAATCACAGACAGCCGCTAGTGGTCCCTGGCTTAGTACAATAGCAGCCGTCCAATACACCTAAAGCCAGAAACGATATGTCAGTCTCCTACATAGCAAGTGCTTTGTTGCCCCCGTGGTGACGCTGTTTGTTTCAATCCTCTTGTCTATCATCTGTTGGATGTTACTGATCTACTATCCTGTTACCCCACCAACTCCTACCCCGACTCCTGTAGAGCATCAGTATTTCACGGTACCCGCCCACGAATTGCCCTGCCGTGCAGAATTTTTCAATAACACCTTTGTCTAGATGTTACATCATCATCAGCTGATCATAAATACTTCCAACTGTTGGGTATTTGGACTGATTCCGCATGCTATGACACAACCTGTTCCATTCTTTCCTTATGCTTTTTCCATCTCTGGGTCCTGTCTTGCATGGTGGATGTTGATGCAGGAGGCCTATACTGTCAATGGTACTGCCAATTTTGCCCTTGGAACATTTCGAGATGACTTCTGGCGAAACAGGTCTGGCACTACCAATACTCCTTTTTGCCCGACCAGTTCATCCACATTGCTATTACCACCGGATGAACTCGGTGAGATGGTGGTATTTAACTCAACTTCCCGACAAACATTTACCAAATTTCACGCCAGAAGGCTAACACCTGATGTACGAAACACTCTGAATGTTTTAAATCTGCGTGTCCGTGTCTGCATCCATGGCTTAGGAGCTAAGAAAGTTGGTACTAGTATCTGTGACATCACTAAAACTTTGAACTCTACGTCTCCTACAAAGTTGGTGGCGTCCCCCAACACTTACTTTATCTGTGGCACAGCAGCCTATACTTGGCTCCCCCATAACTGGTCTGGTACCTGCTATCTGGCCTTCCTCCTTCCACCAACGCATTCTACCCATGGAGATTACCACCTGTTGATGAAGGGTGCTTTGTGCCGCTCACGTAGGGGTATCATATCGGTTGAGGATACAGTAGGCCAGGAAGCCGGGGACTTCTTTAAGGGTTTTCTCCCATTCTGGGGCCCAATGGCAAACAGTCGGGCTATACGAGGACTGACCAGGGTCCTTGAGGCCACTACCACAGAAGCAGCTGGTGCCCTCTCCAACATCACTGCAGAGCTACAGGCAAATCGCCTTGTAACACTTCAAAATCGTATGGTCCTTGACATCATCCTCGCTGATCGTGGTGATGTGTGTAAATTGATTGGCTCCAGCTGCTGTGTGTACATTCCTGATCACGCACCCTCAGTATATGATGCCATCCAATGTCTGCAAGACCTTTCCCCTGAAATTCATTAGGATGAAGGCAACTGGTCCCTCACAGGCTGGATCTGGGGCCTCCTTTCCCAATGGGGATGGAGGGTCCTCATCTTCCTTGCCTTGTGGTATGCAATTAATTTACATTTTATAGAGCCCTAACAGTATTACTGACTCGTGGGCTAAAATAAGTTGGAGACAATGCCCCATGAGCCGATCAGGAATGAGGGGTAAATGAAACTTCCATTCAACCTTGAGTTCTCCTCGCATCCTCCCTCGTCCGCGGCTTCCGTGATGATCAGCTCATGGGGCATTGTCTCCAACTTATTTCAGCCCACGAGTCAGTAATACTGTTAGGGCTCTATAAACTGTAAACTAATTGCATACCACATAGGTATTAGAATATCCGTTTCACCTGTATATACACATAACACACATTGATGGCAACATTAGTGAGTGATAGAGGGATCTGACCCCGTCCTGATGAAGAGGCAGGTAGCCTCGAAACATGTTGACACCATCAGGAGAACTAGGTCATTGACAAGCTGTGTTTTTCTCCGCCACACCAATTTTTAACAATACCAGCCTATGAGTAATAAATATTTTTTTGTTTTCAAAAGGCCAGGTATTCTTTTAACCTCACTTTTCCTATCACTTTTTGACCCTACTTACACTCACAACAATACACCTCACATAGCACTTACAATATCGGAGTGCTCCAGCGTAGTTGCTAGTCGTAGCACACCCCGTCCCGCAGCGGGGCGGGAAGACCCCGATGATGAAGCATGACACCAAGGGACCTTTTGGTGTGTGAGGGGTATTTTAACAAATACTGTGTATGCCTGTCATATCTTGGCTCACAGGAAAACCTGTTAGAGGTGGATCTTGTTGTTTGAATATGACTCTGTTCCATAGCCCGGGCTATTCGAATAAAACTTGGTTCCTCCTGCAGACGAAGGCTCCTGTGCCTCCTTTTTCTATATAAGGAGGGTATGGAAGACTTGGGCAGTTCCCCCGCCACCGAGACCCAGTAAGTGGGTATACACGGTTCTTCACATTAAATATATGATTGATGCCAAAGACTCTGGGTGGAGAGGTTTCACAGGGTTGTCCCTTAACCCAAGTCTGAAGCATCAGTAGTGACAGCTTTACAGTTTGGATGATTCAATAGAACCCCTCGGGAGAGAGCACAAATATCGAACCTCCACAGCAGTCTCCTGCCGATTGAAGTGGTGATTGGAATGGGGACTCCATGATGAGAGAAATAGGGTTACAGTAATCATGAATGTGATGGGATACCAGCCTCAGATGAAGACAGGAGGGAAAATTGTGAACCAGATAACATCTCCCTCTGTAGTGTGCCTAATGGTGCACAGGACAATTGTTTTTTGGCAGATGCAAGCTTACATTAGTGCATAATTTGAGTGCATTATTCTCCGACAGAAAGAATGCACCCAGATTTCTGAAATGTGCACTAAAGTACCGACGAATTTTGCAAGGAGTTAGATAGGTTTACTTCACATATGTTAAAATTCTCTGATACTCTAGGAAATTGCATACTACAGATATCAACCTCTGGACTGACTAGGAGAGCAGAACCTGCACATGCCAACCAGTTGTTCGTGTATAGCTAGGCAGAAATGTGCTGTTGTGTAGAAAACCCCAATAGCGGAGCTAGAATCTTTGTAAAGACTCAAGAGACTGGATTGAGACTGAATTGAGACTAAAATCTGGAATTGACAACATTGATTTCCTACTGCAAAGGGGAAACATTGGTTATGACGAGTATGAATGGCAATATACCTGTAGGTAACTTCCATACCTAGAAAGTCTCTTGGAAGGCCCAAGGAAGTTATGCATTGGGGTCTTTCAAATGAATGTCTTTCAAATGAATGGTGGTGATGTAAAGCATGAGGTTATGAAGATTGATAAACATGTGATAGGCCCCAGTATTCATCTCTGTGAGTGTAAACTCTCCAGCCTCTCTGAATCATAGGAACTGCAGAGATGGCCTTTTTGATAACAATTTCCAATTTAAAACATTTGTAAAGCGCAACGTTCACCGTACGGTTTCTTGGCGCTAGTGAAGGGTCCGGCAACTGAGACTAAATAAGCCTGTCGTAGGGCAAGAAAAGGCCTATTACACGGAGAAGGCCTGTTTAAAAAGGAACGTTTTTAGGTCTTTGCGGAAAGAAACATAATGAGTGGCAGAGCGAAGGTGGTCGTGGAGGGAGTTCCGGAATATAGGAGCCAAGGTAGAAAAATTGGCTCCACCCCACTTTTTGCGTTTGAAACGTGGGATTTGAAGGAGAGACTTAGAAGAGGAACGGAGCTCTCTAGTGGGGACGTATTCGTTTATCAGCGAGGAAATGAAGGCGGGGGCAGTGCCTTGGCGGGCCTGGAAGACCATGCAGCCGGTTTTAAAAAGGGAGCGTTCCTTAACGGGAAGCCAATGAAGCTCCCTGAGAAGGGGTGTGGAGTGGTGGTAACGTGGGAGACCATAGACCAGCCGGGGCGCCTGGTTCTGGACCAGTTGGAGCCTCCGCAGGCTGTATGCCGGGATGCCGTTATATAGGGCATTGGCATAATCCAGCCGCGATATTACCAGGGCGGCCATAATCAACTTGAGTGCCAGAGGGGAGAAGAAGCGGGAGACAGTGCGGATGGTTCGGAGGGTGAGGAAGCAGGAGGAGACTACAGAGCTAATTTGTGAATGGAGGGTGAGATGGTGGTTCATTTTGACACCCAGTGTTTTGACCGTGGTAGAAGGAGTGGGGGCGGGACCAAGAGAAGAGGGCCAGAAAAGAGAGTTCCAGGGACTGGAAGAACCACCGGTGAGAACCAACTCGGTTAGTCCGGGTTCAATTTGAGATGGTTGTGGTTCATCCAGTCCCTGACAAAAATCATAATAGATTGGAAATTAGAGACAGAGAGGGGAGAAGAGGATAGGTCAAAGATGAGTTGGAGGTCATCCGCATAATTGAACACGGTGACCTCCAGCTGCTGAAGAGCGAAAATGAGAGGGAAGATATAAAGGTTAAACAGTAGGGGGGAAAGAGAGGAACCCTGGGGAACACCACAAGTGACAGGGAGAGAGGTAGTCGTGAAGTCTCCCAGCCGGACCGCCTGGGTGCGGTCCCTCAGGAAGGAGGAAAGCCAGACCAGGGCTGATCCCTCGATTCCAGCCGCCCTGACACGGGACAGTAAGATGAAGTGGTCCACCGTGTCAAAGGCGGCGGAGAGATCGAGGAGCGCCAGCGCCTGGTGTTTGTTGTAATCCATTCCCTTCCTGAGGTTGTCTAGGACTGAAACCACAACTGATTCCGTCGAGTGCCTAGGGCGGAAACCGGCCTGGCGGGAAGCCAGACCCCCATTTGCCTCTACATGGGCACTGAGTACCACGGTGACATGGCGCTCCAGCACCTTGCTCAAATAGGGCAGCAGGGAAATGGGGCGGTAGTTGGCTGAGATGGACGGGTCAGCGCCAGGCTTCTTTAAAATGGGCACTATAGTGGCTGATTTAAGCTCAGGGGTCACTACTCCCTGCGATAGGGAACAATTGAGGAAAGTAATGGGGGGTTCAGAACAGACGGAGTAGATTTGTTGCAGGATTCGTGCCGGGCAGATGTCTGCTGGAGAGCCTGATTTGACTTTGGGAAGTATCTCCAGGAATGCTTCCTCAGTGAGGGGGGGAATGGTGGTGAGATGACATTGTACAGTGGGAGGGGAAGGTTCGATGAAGGCAGACGAGGGAAGAGGAATGTTGGCCTTGATGGTTACGATCTTATCCAGAAAGTGGGTGTTTAGTTGGTCGCACAGAGGCTGGGATGGGGGAATTTGGGGTGAGGCTCTGTCAGAAAAGGCTAAGTCATTCACTATACCGAAGATCTCCCTAGGTTTATTTTCGGCTGACATTATTTTAGTTGAAAAGTAGGTGGTTTTGGCGGCGAGGATTGCTATTTTATATTCTGCAAGTGATGTGAGATAGAGGGGTTTTAGTGAGGGGCAATAATTTTTTCTCCAATGCCTCTCTGCCTGTCGAACGGTCAGTTTTAGCTTTTTTAGGTTGTCGTTAAACCACCTGTTAGAGTCCTTAGGTCGTCGGATGGAGATGCGACGCAGAGGAGCCTCTGAGTCACAGCCTCCAGCCAGCCAGGCATTGATAGCCTTGGCTTGAGAATCGGATGAAAGGCCAGAGAGGGTCGGAATGGAGTTCTGGAGCAGCGAGGTCAAGGAGGAGAGGTCAACTCTGTTCCAATTCCGCGCCCAGGTGTTTTTGGCATGTGGAACTTTAGATACCTGTTTAAGAGGAATAGAGAAAGAGATAAAGGCATGGTCGGACCAGGGGCAGGGGGATACAGTCACCGGGGAAATTGGAAGGTTGAGAGACCACACCTGGTCAAGTGTGTGACCGTGAGAGTGGGTGGGGACAGAAACGTGCGGAACGAAGTTCAGAGAGAGAAGAGAATCTGTGAATTCTTTCGAAGCAGTACACTCAGAAGGGTCGGAGGGCCAGTAGTTAAAGTCGCCGAGCACCAAGACCGAGGCGTAGTTGACCACCAGGGTGGCCAATAGGTCTTGAAATGCCGGTAAGAACAGAGACGAAGACTGGGGTGGGCGATACCTCAAGAGGGAGGTGATGGGGGGGAAGAGGAGAGGGAACGGACTACAAGGAATTCAGTGGGGGGATGGGGGGGAAGGGCAGAGTTTGAAAGTTCAATTCAGACCGAGCAATTAATGCCACACCACCGCCTGCCCTGCCCGCCGGGCGATCAGCGCGTAAGGCAACGTAGGAGGGGGGGAGGGTAGCCAAGAGAGCGGGGAGGGAAAAATCACAGAACCAGGTCTCGGTCAAGAGCAGTAGGTCAGGCTTCTCGGAGTCGAGCAGGACAAACAGCTCATGATGGTGTTTGACCGCTGACCTGGTGTTGAGTAAAAGAACGGATAATGAGGGAGTAGGGGGCAGGGGATCAGGCGGGGAAGAGCAGTGCGGCGGAGTGGCCGGCAAAGGCGTCGACAATGTTGGGGTAGACGAAGGGGTGAGCCCTAATGAGGCAACGTGCCTGCGGACGGATTCTGAGAGTGACCATTGGCCTTGGAGGGTAGTGATCTCCTCAGAAGAGTATGATGTGATTTTGGCATGGAGTCGTGCCCCTAGCCCCGTCCGGCCGCGGACGGGCGCAGACGGGCTTGCCTTAGGCGCGCCTTTGGCGCGCAAACGGCGCGCCCGCTGCGCACGTCCGCTGCGCGTTCTAGAGTTGCACATTGAAATAGGCGGCCTCAGGGGCGGGAAGGGGGCGTGGCCTATATGTGGACGTGGCCAGCGGCGATGGAAGCCGGTACAAGGGGGTCACGTGAGCGCTAGGTCCGCTGCACGGCGCCCTTAAAGTGCAAAGTGCTTAGAGGATAAAATAAGGTTTTAAAATCACACAAATCACAATAATCCTAAGCTTCTACTCCCGGCTTTTCGCCTCAGGAGACAGGAACCAACAGAGCGCTCGCGTTTCAGCGCTTAAGAAGGGCGGGAGGGAGGCGTGGCCTATATGTGGGCGTGGCCAGCGGCGATGGAAGCCGGTACAAGGGGGTCACGTGAGCGCTAGGTCCACTGCACGGCGCCCTTAAAGTGCAAAGTGCTTAGAGGATAAAATAAGGTTTTAAAATCACACAAATCACAATAATCCTAAGCTTCTACTCCCGGCTTTTCGCCTCAGGAGACAGGAACCAACAGAGCGCTCGCGTTTCAGCGCTTAAGAAGGGCGGGAGGGGGGCGTGGCCTATATGTGGGCGTGGCCAGCGGCGATGGAAGCCGGTACAAGGGGGTCACGTGAGAGCTAGGTCCGCTGCACGGCGCCCTTAAAGTGCAAAGTGCTTAGAGGATAAAATAAGGTTTTAAAATCACACAAATCACAATAATCCTAAGCTTCTACTCCCGGCTTTTCGCCTCAGGAGACAGGAACCAACAGAGCGCTCGCGTTTCAGCGCTTAAGAAGGGCGGGAGGGGGGCGTGGCCTATATGTGGGTGTGGCCAGCGGCGATGGAAGCCGGTACAAGGGGGTCACGTGAGCGCTAGGTCCGCTGCACGGCGCCCTTAAAGTGCAAAGTGCGTAGAGGATAAAATAAGGTTTTAAAATCACACAAATCACAATAATCCTAAGCTTCTACTCCCGGCTTTTCGCCTCAGGAGACAGGAACCAACAGAGCGCTCGCGTTTCAGCGCTTAAGAAGGGCGGGAGGGGGGCGTGGCCTATATGTGGGCGTGGCCAGCGGCGATGGAAGCCGGTACAAGGGGGTCACGTGAGCGCTAGGTCCGCTGCACGGCGCCCTTAAAGTGCAAAGTGCTTAGAGGATAAAATAAGGTTTTAAAATCACACAAATCACAATAATCCTAAACTTCTACTCCCGGCTTTTCGCCTCAGGAGACAGGAACCAACAGAGGGCTCGCGTTTCAGCGCTTAAGAAGGGCGGGAGGGGGGCGTGGCCTATATGTGGGCGTGGCCAGCGGCGATGGAAGCCGGTACAAGGGGGTCACGTGAGCGCTAGGTCCGCTGCACGGCGCCCGCAAAGTGCTTAGAGGATAAAATAAGGTTTTAAAATCACACAAATCACAATAATCCTAAGCTTCTACTCCCGGCTTTTCGCCTCAGGAGACAGGAACCAACAGAGCGCTCGCGTTTCAGCGCTTAAGAAGGGCGGGAGGGGGGCGTGGCCTATATGTGGGCGTGGCCAGCGGCGATGGAAGCCGGTACAAGGGGGTCACGTGAGCGCTAGGTCCGCTGCACGGCGCCCTTAAAGTGCAAAGTGCTTAGAGGATAAAATAAGGTTTTAAAATCACACAAATCACAATAATCCTAAACTTCTACTCCCGGCTTTTCGCCTCAGGAGACAGGAACCCTGTCAGTTCCTTCAAACTCTCTCTGAGAGCTAGACACTTACCATTGTTTGCTCCCTAGGGAGTTGCTATGAAACTGGAAGTGGGAGGAAGAGGAGCCGAGAATTTCCACCTGTAGCCCTCAAGAACTGTAGTGGCTGCCACGGAATAGTACAGGTGAGGCGGAGTAAGAGAAAATTCCAACAAATTAAATTTCACCTTCCTTTCTGTAGGCTGCCGCCTCTCCTCCATTCTCTTCTGTTAACATACAGATGCACACAGGCTCCCAAACTCCCGTAAGCCAATCACAACGCTGCTGTCACCAGCATGACAGCAGCGTCATGATTGGTCTGAGCAGCCCAGTTTGACATTCAAACAGTTAGTGGAAGGCTGTGCATGTTTTCGCAGGGTGGAGAATTGTTAACTGCCCAAGACGGCTGGCCAAATCATCAGGCGCACTTAAGTGCACCAACCTCTCCTCCCCTGCTGACTGTGACGACAGCCCAATCCTGCCCTGTAAGGTAAACAATACAGCCTCAGTATGGAGAAATAAAATATTTCTCACCAATTGCATAAGGTCTGTCTTAAGTAAGCCCACTTTTTTAGTTGGCACACTGTTTAGTATACTCTTATTCTTACTTCTATAGTGGGCGGCAAGCTCTGTTTCTCTTTTCTTATTTACGTGTCTTTTGACAATATCTCAATGATGGCCCTGGTTGAATACACCATTGGGGTCGAAACATCCACAATCTTCGGCAATATTAATTGCAATTTTTTTTAACAATCTATATTGTACACAACTAGGAATGTTGGGCCTCATTTATGAAAAGTGACGCATCACTGCGTGAAAACAGCTATGCGTCACTTTTCACTGCGCCCTCCTTGCGAGACCAATGATGCGTCATATTTACAGTATGACGCATCATGGCGCAAGGAGTTACAGATACGTCAGTATTTCTGACGTATCTGTATGGCGCAAAAGTGACGCATTGCTGGATTGTGTCACAAAAGTGACGCAACTCCAGCAATGTGTCCTTTCACATGGGGCATTCCCCATGTGAAAGGGCCTGTGTCAGTCTTATGCCTGCTGTGAGGTAGGTGTAAGAAATTGACGCATTTATGTCCTAGAAGTGGCGCAGTGAAATCTTATAGATTCACTGCGTCACTTCTATGACCCTGTCTTGCGTCAGAACGCCCCCCCTGCATACATTACACCTAGATGCGTCACTTTATAAATATGGTGCAACAAGGCACATTTTTTACGCTGCTGGTGCGTCACAAACAGTGATGCACCGGCGGCGTAAAAGTGACACACGGCCTCATAAATGAGGCCCGTGTGCTTTGCATACTGAGTTATTGGATATTTTACTGCAAGATCTGAGCAGATTATAGTTTGTTTAGAAACATCTTTTTTTCTATTCCAAATTTTCTAGCATCTCACTGATCACAATTGTCACTGCGCAGTCACATAAACTATACTGCACTGTTGTGATTTTTTTTAATGTATATTTATTGGGTTGATTACAACATACCATAAGTGTTAATTTTTTGAGTATGATCTTTATTCTGCCCAAGTTATTTGCATTGTGGGCTTACCAATTAAATCATATTTAGAAATTGTTTGTCACAATTTTTTGCTGCTTCTAACCTATTCCGCCCTCCCAACCCGCATCCCCCTAAGTGATCTATTGTCTTTTATATATGATTTGAATAAGAGAGCTTCTTAGTGCTGGACTGGCTGTAAGGGTTGGAAGAGAGATGGTCTAGGATCCTTCCTTGGATGTCCTGTTCCTCTAGTCTAAGAAGTAGTGCAGCTACCCCATTTCTTCCCACGTTTGTTTTGAGGGTGGAGTGGTGCCTGTTTGATGGTTAGTGAATAATATGTGCCCTTATACGATATTAGATCTGTGTAAAGGTAGCACTCGCCATCAGGTTTCTATGTAGTGAGCAAGTGATACACCCATTCCTCAACTTCCTGTTTTCAATGTGTGCCACTTTCCATGATTGTTGCAATATTTTGGTTTTGGAATCTTCATTGAAACTGTCTTTCTTAATAATGATGTCTTCGATATTGCTTATATGTGATCTGTTGGCAGTCACTCTAGATGTGAGTTTGCTCACGTCTTATCTGATACCTGCAATAGCAGAGTGAATAACACTGCTGCTTATAATAGATTGGGAGAAACGTAATGGCAGTAGACTGGCACCTGAAGGCCAGTGAACATGGATACATTATTTTGGGTGATTGATTGTCTCCTATGTACTTACAACTCTCCCTGTGAGGATCTGCTCTTTTTTAGGCAGCGTATGCCTCTCTTTTTATTGGGCATCAGGGTTGGCGAATTGTTGGCCAGTTCCAAATCAGACTTCTCTAGGAGGTTTCAACTCACCTATGTACATTTAGGGGATTGCACTATATAATCGGTTCACTGACAGAATATCGACGTCAAAAATATAGATGAAAAAAATATTGAGGTAAAAATATAGAATGGAAAAATATTGACTACCTATACTTAAACAGGTAAGTACAAAAACATTTAAAAAAGAATATTGATGTCAAAAGTTTAGTTGTACAAAATACAGATTTTTATATATAGAGAATAAAATAATAAATATTAAATATATTAAACATTAAAATTAATTAAAAAATGAATTAGATTTAATATAAATTTTAACAAATATAACAAATAAACATAATTCTAAAAAGTTAAACACGCATACATCATAATTATTATATATATATATATGTATATATATTTACTTTAAAACAATTAATAAACTATTAATTTTAATTTCTTTTATGATTTTTAAATTATATCAAAATGTACAAATATATATATATATATATACACATATATATATATGTGTACATTTTGATATAATTTTTAAATGATAAAATACATTAAAATTATATATAGAATGGTTCTCTACCAAGAAGGGCTTTTACAAGTGTAGCCATTGTAGAGCCTGTAAATTTGGCTCCAACACTAAAACATATAAAACTGCTTTTTCAGACAAGTTATTTGATATTAAAGGTAACTTTAACTGTAAAACTGATTATGCAGTATATGTTTTAAGTTGTGTGTGCGGTCTACGTTATGTGGGAAGCACAAAACTCCCAGTGCAGGCGCGCATTCTACAACATCTGCGAGCAACAGTAAATTCAGATCAAACTTATCCTGTTGCTAGACACGTCAAATCTGAACATGGAAACAATCTTAATGTTCTCTCTTATTTTGTAATTGACAGTGTCCCGGCAAACAAAAGAGGAGGCAACAGAGATAAAGCTCTGCGTCAACTGGAAACACACTATATTTTAGAACTTGATACCAAGAGCCCTCATGGTTTGAATATGTGTGAGGACATGTACCACTATCTTTGAGCAACTATGGACCATGGGAGTGTCTGCGAAAATCAAACAATAATTTCCTGCATTATTGGTTATAACATCCTATTGGAGATTTAAAGCATTTATGGTTATAGCTGTCATATCTTTCATGCTGTGAACAGGCGACTAAATGTATTATTATGAACTGATGATTTGCAATATCTATTGTCGCATGCATGAATTCCAGTGTCCATCTTATTTCACTGTATCTATATTATTTGCAACAATTGCTGATTCTCTCTCTGAAAATAAGTAAAAAAGAGGTTCCCGGCTGGGAATATTTTAGAATCAACACTACTGCACTTTTTCACGGTTTGCACTTTTTTGGCACAAAAGCACTTTTTCATTATACAGGTCAATAGCATTTACCCTTTTCTTGTTTTTATGACCCAGTAGCTGGACTAGCACAATTATGTACACTTTGATAAAAATCTGTGAAAATAGGAATATCAATGCATTTAAGCAGATATCAAAAAAACGAATATTCATTGCAATAGTATGTTATGTTTTAAAAAAAAAAACTATTTGAGCATAATATTTATTGTTTTAGTAATTACATTTTGGATTTCACGAATTTTGAATCCGAAAATATATTGCAGTGTTCAGTATGCATATTTCAAATTACAAGGAGATGCGTTTAACTTAATGCATTTAAGCAGATATCATTCAGCAGGGTCTGTTTTTGTTTATCTTTATGATCAAATTAGAGTCTGTCATCTATACCCATTACAAACAAGAGAGGGTCATGTGACCTGTTACGAGGAGTGCAGGGATTGGTTATGTCTATTTTAAAATGTTTGCACCAATAAACGCTTTCATCTGGTGAGCAAGGCGACAGGATCGCCGAAACGCGTCGGATCGCGGCACCCTTGACACTGCAAATGATAAAATAAAAGAAAACTTTGCTGCACAGATTACCGGATTGGTGTCCGTTTTTTCTTCCTCGGAGTGCTGTGTACACGGTGCGTCAAGGGAGTGTTGGCGTATATATATATATATATATATATATATATATATATATGAGCAAAGGTCCAGGCTTTTGAGGGCGCACTCACTGCAAGTAAGCACCAGCCGGTTTATTATCGCTGCACGCATCCCCTTCGGTGCTGTGTTTGAGGAAACAAGACCACGCGAAGCTGCTCCAAGAAAGATTTATTTTCTGTTACTGGCGACCTGACGCGTTTCAAAGCAATAGCTTCTTCCTCAGAGGTCTCAGTATTGTGCAACAGGAAACAGGAAACTCCAAATCTGCAAACTCCGCCTTAAGTAGGACGTGCTCAGTGCACGCTTTGCTTTCTGGGACATGTAGTCATAGGAGTTAAAGTTTATGCCTTAAGTAGGTCCTATGCCTGTTCATTTCTAAAAGTTAATTAAAACCCTAAGTGGGCCTCGCAGCAGAGTCCGTGGTTCTGGTTAGTTCCAACTTGCAGTACCGCTTAAGTGGCTGGAACTGTTCCAATCTGCGGTGTCCTTTGCATTTCAATGGACGTTGCTGCCCCCCACGGCAGGACTGCCGTGTTTGATATAGATGAGCAAAGGTCCAGGCTTTTGAGGGCGCACTCACTGCAAGTAAGCACCAGCCGGTTCATTATCGCTGCACGCATCCCCTTCAGCGCTGTGTTTGAGGAAACAAGACCACGCAAAGCTGCTCCAAGAAAGATGTATTTTGTGTTACTGGCGACCTGACGCATTTCAAAGCAATAGCTTATTTCTCAGTATTGTGCAACAGGAAACAGGAAACTCCAAATCTGCAAACTCCGCCTTAAATAAAAAAAAAAATGGCATTTGAATCAAGCAAGGTGAACCTGGTGTGCCTTTATTCTGTCCATGAGGAAAGGGCGTTGTGGCCCTGAAACGCGTCGGACCTTTGCTATTCTTGGAAGGAGGCTTGATACTGCACGGGAGACAGTTGAGACCGGAGGGTCCTGGGTGTTGCGGTGAGCCCTTTTGAAAGCGCTTGCCCACCTTGCTCAAACTACATATCACGGCTGGCCTGAGTCGTGGAAAGGAGCTCCTCTTCCTAGGCGGAATAAGACCCTGCACCTACGAAGACTGAGGCAAGGACACTCACCTTTGCCTGACAGCGCAAACATCCACGAACATTAGCGGAATCACAGCCTGCCCTCCCTTCCGACTTAAGGTTGTGAAAGACATTTATCACATAAAGGCATTCCAACCTACTCAAGGTAATCATGACCACTCACCTTAACGGACTACAATACCCAGAAGTCGCGGTGTTGCAACTGATGCAAGCCACGCCCACTAAGGGCGGACTCTCTTTTCAAATAAATGGCATTTGAATCGAGCAAGGTGAACCTGGTGTGCCTTTATTCTGTCCATGAGGAAGGGGCGTTGTGGCCCCGAAACGCGTCAGACCTTTGCTATTCTTGGAGGGAGGCTTGATACTGCATGGGAGCCAGTTGAGACCAGAGGGTCCAGGGTGTTGCAGTGAGCCCTTTCGAAAGCGCTTGCGCACCTTGCTAAAAAAACAAACCATATATATATATATATATATATATATATATATATATATATACCAAACCTATAAAATATAATTTCAAAAACATTCTATTATAAATTGAAACATTAAACTATTTAAACATCTTTAAACTTACATTTCCCACTACAGTCAGTGCAACAGTTGGTAAAGTGTCGTATAGCGGAGGGGTAAAAATTACTATTCCCAGTCCAGTGAGTGCAACAGTAGGGAAAGTGTTGGATAGCGGAGGGTTAAAATGTACTATTCGCACTCCAGTCAGTGCAACAGTAGGGAAAGTGTTGGATAGCGGAGGGATAACAATTACTATTCCCACTCCAGTGAGTGCAACAGTAGGGAAAGTGTTGGATAGCGAATGGTTAAAATGTACTATTCTCACTCCAGTCAGTGCAACAGTAGGGAAAGTGTTGGATAGCGGAGGGATAACAATTACTATTCCCACTCCAGTGAGTGCAACAGTAGGGAAAGTGTTGGATAGCGAATGGTTAAAATTTACTAATCCCACTCCAGTCAGTGCAACAGTGGGGAAAGTGTTGGATAGTGGAGGAGGTAACAATTACTATTCCTACTCACATGAGTGCAACAGTAGGGAAAGTGTTGGATAGCAGAGGGGTAAAAATTACTATTCCCATTCCAATAAGTGCAAGAGTAGGCAAAGTGATGGATATGGAAGGGGTAAAAATTACTATTCCCACTCCAGTGAGTGCAACAGTAGGGAAAGTGTTAGGATAGCAGAGGGGTAACAATTATTATTCCCACTCCAGTCAATTCAAAATTAAAAAAATACAAAATATTAACAACAACAAAATATTTAAAAAACAAAATAAATAAAAAAAGATTTAAATATGTTAAAAATGTCAATACAAATATATTTAATATTAAAAATAAAAAAATTAAAACCTATTAGAATGTAAAATACATATGAAAAACACCTACAGATATTATATAAAATAATCAAAAAAATTATTTTCAAACAAATAAATATTTTTTATTGGAAAATATTTAGAAACAAAAACATTTAGTACATATGTTTTTTAATGTCCTACCCTATAACACCACACAATTCACAACCCACATCTAAATGTAAAAAAAATGTACTTCCATAATTAACATAATTATTTACCAATTAAAGAAATAATATTGATTAAACAACATATTAAAACTCATAAAAATTGATTAACTTCCTACATTTTACCCCTATAATCCCCACAATCCACAGCTAAAATTAAACTGTAAAAAATAATTACACAATTAAAACGTATGTTCAATTATAAAACTAATAGTATTTAACAACTAATTATAAAGTAAAAAGTATTTACTCCCCACCCTTTACCATATAAAAGTGAAACCCTCACGCACACAAAATAAACAATGACCCTCATTAAATATTAAGATTAATGATCAACTAATTATCAATTAATTAAACATAAATTACTTCCCACCCTTAACCCCTATAAACCCCACAACCCACACCTAACATTAATTACACACTTACCATAATTAATAGTCAATTAATTAATAAATGTTAATTAACAACTAACTATTAATTAATTAAAAATACATTACTTCCCCTCTTTACCCCTATAAAACCCACAATCCACACCTAAAATTAATTACTCAATTACCATAGTTAATTGTCAATTAATTAATTAATGTTAATTAACAACTAATTATCAATTAGTTACATATAAATTACTTCCCACCCTTTACCCCTATAAACCTCACAACCCACACCTAAAATGAGTTACCCAATTACCATAATTAATTGTCAATTAATTAATGTTAATTAACAGCTAATTATTAATTAATTAAATATGAATTACTTCTCACCCTTTATCCCTATAAACCCCACAACCCGCACCAAAATTGTACCCAAAACAAATACGATTAACATTATAAAATCTCAATTAAATAAATATGAATAAATTAAAAATATTCATTATTTATTATAATTAAATTACTGCACACTTTATACCCCTATAAACCGGCAACCCACTATGGAACTAAAAAGCACAAAAGTTAATTAAAATAAAATTATTAACTGCTAAATATTTGACACATATATTAAAAAACATAAACAATACTTATACAAAAAATACATCACATACATTTAAAATATATACTAAAATACACAACACTAACTAAAAAATCGATATTTTAAACAACTATATTCTTGCAAACGATGTTAATATCTTCTATATTTTTTAAATCGATATTACTTACCTTCAAATCGATATTCTTGACAACGATATTCTTGCACTTGATATTTCCATTCCACGATATTTTTAACTAGATATTATGGTAGGTCGAATATTTTACCCTCGATAGTCTGTCTCATTACCATCCATAACCTCCCATCAGCAGGAGACCAATCAGATCCGTGTTAGGTAGAGCACTGGGACACTCCTATTCACCGGTGGTGGTGTTGGCAGATGTAATGCCAGCGTTACTTATATGACAGGCCATTGTACTGCATGTTTACAAAGATGAGGTCCCTCTTTCTATGTTCAGTTTGTCAAAGTGCTGTCTCTTGACTTGTGCGCTGCAGGTATTGAGGCCTCTCACTCCAGTTCACTCTCATTTAGAATATGTGCAGATGCATGGGCACCAGATTTGGGTCTGGAACAAAGGGAGATTCAGAGGATTGGGAATAATAATCTGATTGTTACAAGTTTCACGTTCACCTACACTTGCTGTAGTGGAGTCTTGAGGTTGCTATGAATATTGGATGCTCGGTGCTTTGTGCCATCCTCTGGTTTCCTTTCATTATGTGTGCATTACATCTAAAAATCTGGTCAGTGTTTTGACCTTTGGCCATACTTTTCTGCTGCAAGCCATGGCTACACAGCTTTCTGGTGATTTTCAGCACTGAACCATGAGTGCAGGTTTCAAGATGCAGGGTTCAGCTTCCATCGACTCAGGGCATGAGAAATGAACTATGCTGTGAACGAACAATAGAAAGTGGGCTAGTGTTTTCTGAACTCATAATTTTGCACACTGGGAGGAATGACATGGCTAAACATGGCAGGAGGAACCCCTTCAAACTTTGGATGACTCACATCGCATGACTAGTTTAAAAGGAAACCTGTGCATTTATTCTCAGGAGAGTTCAGAGACATGAGTTATCCATCAAAGTCCTGAACAATTCAGTGTAATGTTTCAATAAGGCAACGTCTACATTCCTGTAAAGTTGGATTTTTTTAAATCTCATCCTCGTCGCCAAATGTAAAGTTGGATTATCATATAAAAGTTGAAAAGATGAATGAAGCTTGAGAAGTTGTAAATCCAAATGAAAAGGATTTATTTTCCATATACAGCAATTCATGGGAATGCTGCCGTTCTCCTGAAGGTTCAACCGCTGAGTGAAATAACAACCACACCACGAGAGATGCATCTTCAAACATAATCATGTTTGAAGATACACTCTCTTCAATGATGCAAACACGAGGGACCTCAGAGCGAGACCAGGTTCCAAGTGACATAGTAATGAACATAGAAAGAAGACTACAATAAAATGAATACAAACAAAGCTCATTTCAATTCCTCAGTAGCATATGTCGAAGACCATCCCACATGCCTACTTGACGGGTGTTGACAAAAGTGATGGTGTCCATTTATCTCCTAGGCAACATGATGTTTGTGCATTCCTTATTCTACTTTTCGTTATAGTGAGTAGCAGGATTAGTAGGTAAATTGAGTGGTGGGTATACTATGGTCAGCCTAGGGCAGGGTAGGTTATCGATTGGCATAAATACAGGTAGACACCATTTGCACCCGTCACCACATTTCATTTCATTTTCATTGTTTCTTGTTGATACGAGATTTTGTTCCTACTAACTTTTGAATGTAATTCTTTCATTGTGGGATTAAATAGGGGCCATAATGTTTTCTCATGTCACAAATATTGTCTTGGGCAAGTCATCATTTGGTCCTTGCTCAAAAGCCTCCTCGATTGCCTGATCGCCATCCTACTTCCAATTCCCTCTAAAGAGAACTTATAATGCAACGATTGGGAACCTACCTGGTGCACCAACCAAATCAATGTATCTATTCAGTCTCTAAATGATATTACATTTAAAATGACATAATTAAGTTACACTTTAAGCCCACATATTCAGTCCATGATGAAATAGTATGAGTAAGACTTCTTCAGATAAGCCAAATGCTGATATTAATCTCTATAACGCTTTGGATTCCTCATTATAATAAAAAAAACTCCTTCTCTAGGGTTGGCATGTCACATTAGTGCTTCTCCACCCAATTGTTTATTACAATTGGTAGTTTAGCTTGTTGAGAAGATAGCATTTTGAGATTGTGTGTAACACAATTGGCAGTATTTCTAAAAGATAATAAACTTGCTAGAGTAGGCACAATAATGTTTTGGGGAGGACTGAGCAGCTATATTGTTTAACTTCCTCAAACTATTCAGGGGGGGTATTTGAGTCAGGTCTTCCAATCTTGATAAAAGATGACTTGGATACTTGTTTGTGTAATAAATGTATATTTTCTAGAAATTGTTTTCCTTTTTTCTGAGCGGGTTCTATCTGGAAACAACAGTAAAATACGCATTCCATTTTGAACATCTGCTTATGTAGTATGTTTTGTACAAATTCATTAGTCCAAGGTGTCTCCTTATGGGTTACTATCTTAGGTTCCATCAGCTTAGCTGCATTTTTCATTGTAGGTTTTTCAAAAATGGAATTAATTGTTATGCCACTTCTTTGTTTTTTTTATTGTGTAATTTTGTGGTTTTGTTTTATTAATATTGTCTGATTTGGTCTATATTACATATGGAAACAAGTCTTTTTATAAAACATGTGATTTTAAATGTTTTTTGTCAATAAACAAACAGAACCTTAGTTGTTAATGTGTTACCCTAGTTGTTAATGTGTTGCCTCTCCTAGCTGTCATTGTACAGATAAGACAATACAATTGCCTAGGTTGTTACTTTCCATACAGCATAACTACCAATCCATCAAGAAATCTACTGCCTGGCTGGTGGGACGTGTTAAATAGAATACAATTGATGACATGGTGCTTTAAGTTTTACAAACCTGTTCCATCGATGATCAAACATCAGTCTGCATTCTCACCTGTACTGCCTCATTGACTGTATTTACTTTCAACTACTATTATCAACATGTAAAATATGAATGCATCATCATCAATCTCTTTCAGTATTTGTATTGAGAATTGGTAGGTGTGGTACCCTGGAGTACATCTTTCAATTCATGAGCAGTCTCAGAGGAGCTCCTCTGGTTTACTGATTAGGACAGTGGCCTCTGGTACCCTGCCCATGGCATTCCCCACATTGCACTCAAATCACTTCTCTGTAACTCTGAATTGCCCAATCTTCTTCTAATGGCTTGCCCACTGCACCCTGGATCCATCCACCTTCTTACACACTTTGTGCAAACACAGTGAAGTTTGGTGTCTGCACTGCAAGACTTACCAGGAAAATGGTAATTGAATCCAGTGATGAGCACCAGACACGGATTGGCCAGCTCAAAAACAGTATGACTAAAAACAATAATAATAAAGGGAGTGGAGGGGGAGTTACAGAGAGAGGATGGTAGAGGGGAGTGGCAGGAGTCATAGGACGAATCTTCCTGAAATCCATTTTAAATGGAGAATAAATTACTGAAATGGATGTGGTTCAGTCCTTCCCCCATAGAACAAAAGAGAATAGGCGGAAAGAAAACGAAAGGAACAGCAGCTGTGTGCTAACCATGAGGTACCAATCCAATTTGGGAATCAAAAGACACTCGGAACTTTCAGTTGCAACTATTTTGTTCCAGCCAGCTGGCCCCTATTTCTAAGGAGGTATACCCACTTCCTTTGCTATGGACCTGGAGGCTTAGTGCACCAGAAAGACTATGAATTATCTTTCCCACACTTTTCCCATGTACGTTCCAGAATACACATTTCATCTGCCTTAGACTTTGATACAGTTTTAGATGGGTTTTAGGACAATGTCTGCACCTTCTGCTAATCCTAATCCTGCTGTCCTACTGTTGCATGTCCCTGCTTTTCTATCTGGGACAGATAGTCACCCGCCATTTATTGTAGCTAATTCAGTGACTGGAGTATGAAACACGATACTATGGTATTTCTTTAATAAAGTGACTTTGAGTTTAAAATGAAATAGGTGAATTAGTGATTACTGTTTCGAGGAGGTATGATCATGTTTAGATCTCAGTCCCTGAAGGTGTCCTGACATCTGGTTCTTTAGCTGTGCTTATGTTACCTGCCCTTCCTTATTAACCTCTAACTTAGAAAACTGGAGAAAAATAACAGTTCACATAAAGGATGTTGCGCTGTAATATCAAATGAACTTGGAGAAAAGCAATTACAATGGTATCACTGCTTCATTGATGAATACCAACACTGAAGGTATCAACACACACACACACTTCTCAACTAAGATTTTTCAGTAAGAAAATGCCACAATATGTACTAATTAAGATGACAAAGTCCTAGGAGAATGAATAACCACTGAAAGACCATTGATCAGAGATGCGTCAGAAGTAGAGGATGGAAGAAGATTATTAAAATCCGCTAGAAGAATGAGATGAAGTATTTATGGATTTATAAAAAAGAGAGAGGATGTGTTTTTCACGCATTTGTGATAGAGAGATGGCAGGGGTATCTATGATAGAGTATAACAATTTAGTTGCCTGTGTTTTCTATGAAAAAGAATAGATTGTAGCTGTGTTGACATGTGGAGAATATTGAGAGGTTAATGGGTACAACAATTAGTCTGTGCTAATGAATGAATTTTTCAACGTGGTGTGGGAAAGGGTCACCTGCCCACTAAGATGCGCGCTCAATTCACACTGAAACCTGTTGATTTCTTAGCAATCTCCAACTGATTAGTCCAAAAAAAATCTCTCCAATTAGTTTCCATCCATTTATTGTTCAAATATTCGATGTATTCATAATAATGCTCTTATGATATAAATCATCATTGTATTGCGGTCCTTCCAAGCACCCAATGCATTTCGGGTCTGTCGAATGAGACCCTTCGTCAGGTGTCTGTAAAATAAGTCATACAGGACCAAATTAGATACTCCATCATCTAATGTGCGACAATATGCAGTTAGTTAATTAAATTTAGGTGTGAACAATTAAAATGCTCAAAGATGGTGCTTATATCGGGAATACGGTCAAGTGCACATACAACGCAGTGGTCCACTAAAGTGATTAGAAAAAGCGAAAGACGAAAGCGAAAGGCTCCCAAAGCTCCCAAAGTGCAATATGTGCTGAGGGTGAACAACAGCTTAGTATCGTAAGTTCCAGTGAAGAAATATCGACGCTACGGATGTGAACCAAAAGTGCTTTTAAACCATGCTCTAGACCTAAAACGTAAAGGAAGGAAAGCAGAGAAGAGTGTTGTCTAGCGTGACAAAATACAGGATATGGATCGAGGAAGACTTACAGAAAGACCGTGCAAGCCGCGTCTTGGCGTCCGCGATAATGATCATGCATACGGAAGTGAAACAAGCATTAACAAATGAAATTTGACGCTGATGCGTGAGCCCCGAGTCACGTGATACGGGGATCTCGGCTTCGAGGAAGGGTAGCCATGTGAATCTAGTGCTAATTGATAAAGTTTTAAAAAAGGAAGCGAAAACGAAAAGAGACACAATACAAAGTCACCAAAAGCCACGTATTCAAGATCCAAGGTATATAAAAATACAGTGGGGTATATCATGTGCAAATTAAGTGTGTACATCGCCTAAACCTTTAAACATCACTGACATTCGAAAATATGTTCAGCAACATAAAAAAGGTAACAAAAGAGAAAAACAGTGAAATACCATTGTCATGAGGATCAAGGATATATCATCAGCCAATGACAAGAATGTACACAAGTTTACAAGAAACAAACATGTTCAATACGATCATTCATCCCCATTGGTTGTAGGGAATTTAATTTTTTAATCCAAAAGTACTTCGCTCTCAGTCTGTGTTTCATCGGGTCCATGTCACGGCGCTGGGGAAGCACCTCCAGAATCGTGAATCTCAATTGGGATATTTGATGTCGAGCTTCCTGCCAATGACTGGCGATAGTAGATTTCATATTCGATAGTCGTATATTACTTTTATGTTCAGTGATCCGAACTTTAATTTTGCGCTCAGTTTGGCCCACATATATTTTGCCACATGGGCATTTAATGGCATAAATACAATTGGTTGTGTCGCAGGTGCTTGTATGTTTCAGTTCTATTGTGGTTCCTTTAGTCGGGTGGGCGAATTTGTTACCAACCATTACGTTGCTGCAATGTCTACAGTTCTGGCATTTCAACATGCCTTTGCTAGTCGTTTTACCTATGTTGGGAGTATTCAAAATTTCTTACAAATTTTTAGACCTTTGGAATGCAAACGTGATTCTGTCGTTGTACAGACCCTTGAGGTCTGGTTCCATTTGAATCAAAGACCAATGTCTGTTAAGAATGTGTTTAATGTGAGATGATTCAGTCGAGTATTTGAGGACACATACTGTTTTTTATCCAAAGTCTTAGTTTGTTCTTTGAGTAATTCTTCTCTGGGTATTTCTGTGACTTTTTTGAGAGATTCATCCAAAATATCTTGCGGATATCCACGTTGACGATATTTGTTAGTTTGCTCCTTGAAGGATTCTAGTAGATCTTCGTTATTCGTAGTGATCCTTTTCAGTCTAATGTACTGAGAAGTTGGTAAATGTTTCAGTGTGAATTGTGTGCGCATCTTAGTGGGCAGGTGACCCTTTCCCACACCACGTTGAAACATTTAAGGCACGGCCAGACTCCGTGTGTCAGATGTGGCGCCAACCGGATTTCGTTTAAAATTTGTATATAATTGGTCTATTTGAGTGCACGGGGATAACACAGTATTGCTAATGAATGAATTTACCATATGTCTATTGTAATGAATGATGTCAATAGAAGTCTATGAATATATGTTCATCAACCCCTCTCAGATGTGAACCCTTAAGGTGCACCGAAGGATGGCAAAAACCAGTGAAGATCCGCCTGAAGTAAATCCTACCCCATCTTGAGGTGCTCAGTGTGCCACTCCTCCGATACACATCTGCGTGCCCATTTGAGGCCTAAACATTTGTCTTAAACTGGGAGCTAGGTGGAAATTGGAACTACACTGCTTTGGAAATCTACACAGTCTCATTTATTTGACCAGCTGGTGCCTACTTTGCTCTTCCTTTGTAAAGAAAACCCGGGAACATTGGCAAATGTCTGGTTGGCTAGAGGTATGTATTTTGGAAATAGTACACCTTTCAATTGGACAAGTTTCCTGCCATTGACCCCTAGGAACTGGATGAGCACTTTCCCTCCTGAACCAGTTCTTTGTATTGATCATGACTTGGGAAGAGGCTCTACAGCTCCATCTTAGAGCGATGCCTTACCAGGACACTGGTGCCATTGTCCTTCCCCTTTCCCTCCCACCCCCAGACTATCTAGAGTGTGGGAGCGATCTGAGGTCACTGGAATAGCCCGACTGAGGTACCCTGCTGAAAAGACTAGTGGAGCGGGACCTAACACCTGAACCTGCAAGCAAGAGGAATGTCCAGCTATCTACATCTGTGACAATGACTACTTGAGGAATTGAACTTACTTTGGTGCCACAAATATCTGCTCCCAACTGTTAATTTCTCCTCAGAGTCTGGAACTTAATGACACCATTGAAGGTTTGTGTCTGTAGGTAAAACTGCATTTCGCCTTTACCCAATCACTTTATTGGACCCCGTTCAGGAACACAGCAGACGTTAGAACTTATTATCACATCCAACTGGTTGAGACAGGTCACCATGAATACAGGACCATATAAATCACCCCTCTGAACCTTACTAGCAAAGAGATGTTTTGGGTTAAAGGTGTATTAGAGCCCGTATGCTAAATCCCAGTTCACCAGTTGCAAATATGAAGCAAATTGTCATGTGCCTGACATAGGGCAAGCCACTGCCCATGCCACCTGAAATTTGTGACTGTGGCCAGCCATATAATGAGTGATGCGGCATGAAAATTGATACTTCTGGCGGCATGAAATGCGTGCGAAGTCATTTTGCAAAAAAGAGTATTAATGAAAACATTTCTAACTCCCGGTTTTATGGTATATATATTTTTGTCATTTCCATCTGTATTTATCCATATTTATTTTTTGCAAATTGTACCTACAGTTATCCATATTTATTTTAGGTTTTGTGAAAAAAATAAGCTGAAATGGGTATATTTCTGTATTTATTTAACCAGGTAATGTGCACTAGTGCCTGAACACCTGACAGGTTTCAATGATATATTCACACACTGGTGGTAAAATATGCACTTGTAAGAAAATATATACATTTTAGTATCAAGGGTGTGCAAATCTACTGCTGTTTAAGGCTCTTTACTAAAATCCCTATTTTTTTAGGTCGAGCCTAAGCCATCCCTTTAGGAATGCTATGCGAAATAAAAAGTAAGGGCTCTGAAAAATGCACCCAAAAGCGGATTGCCTACAGTGCATGTGAGCCGGGCGCATGCACATCGCACACCATTTGTAAGCTTCTGAGCCTCGGCATCAGACTTCAAAGGAATCAGCTCCCCCTTCCTCTGCATCATACTTCAAAGGAATCCGCTCCCCCACCCCCGCCATGCAATGCCAAGAGCTTGTTACTCTTTGCTTTCTCCTCAGTCTCTGTTCACAATCGCATTGTTTTGAGCTGAAGCCAAGATTATCTTTGAAACATTCTATTTACTAACACTCACCCTCCAATTTCCAGCAGGCATACACAGCACACCTCCCCCACTTGGCATATTACTCCGGCAGCGCGTCATTCATTTGTGTTTAGAGTGAGAGGCTGCAGCCCTAATCATGTGTCAGCTGCTACCCCGGAGCGTGGTCCATCCCCGATCTCAGGGCTCAAGAAGGCACCGGCTAGAACAGAAAGCAGACAGGGCTTCCAGCCCGGTTTATTGTCTGTACCTTCCACTCCTTGCCCAGGGGCCAACCTGTGATGTCATCGCGGGTAACAATGTGTGTGATGTTATTTTCGCTACACTTGCATTTTAGGGCATTGACATCCGTGCCTCAGGACTTTTTCTATGTGAGATCACTGGTGAATCCCTGACAGCCCCCTTGCTTTAAGTTCAGCACATAAACGTTGCCTAGAGTGCCACCGCCTGTTTGTGCGAGTGGATACTGATCTGTGCGTCAAGAAATAACAGTGTTACAGAAGACAACCCTTTCCTTCGTCAGAACAGAAAATATCTTGTAGTCATATGTCTATGAGGCGACTCATTAGGCGCTCTGCTTGCTAGCGAGCCTGTGGAATCGTGTCTTATGCGTTATTCCACAACCTGACTTGCAAACTGTCTGAAATTACAAATTGGTGAGCACGCTGGTGGATAGGCAAAAACGTTTACACTCCTCTCCTACCGGGAGTTCAGTGCAGTGGGGCGCACACTAGCTGGGTGTCTTATATAACAGCCATCTTTCCAACAGAGGCAAGGGGGGCACTTTACACCGAGTCAAAAGAATGGCGCAGATGGTCAGCATATACCAAAAGTAACCACCTGTGCAGTCGGGCCACCACGACCATCATACCAGAACCCCAACAAACAGGCATGCCTCACACTGTTTTTGGAGTAGCCTGGACGCAGTTTCATTTAAACACAGTTTAGTCACTGCACGCAGGTGGGGAACATTTTGATGGTTATTTATTGTCACTTTAAAATGCCATCTCAATGGCAAATTAATATTAGGCCCTATCTCGGTTATCAAAGCTTAACATTTGGCAGTACTCAGTGAAGTGTCCAAATGTTAGTTGGGAGAGATTGTTTGCTATAGGGCAGTTGTGCAGTGCGCCGCTCTCTCCAGACAGGGGCTTCTTTTCCACCCGGTGTCTGCCGGTACGCTCATGACAAAAAGATATTAAAATGTAAAAAACTGCAGCTAATATATATGGTATGCTATAGGGCATTTGTGCAGCACGCCACTCTCTCCATACAGGGGCTTAATACCTGCATTCCTCGTTGGTCATGTGCTTTCGCTTCGCTTTTGGTTGTTATCTGCTAATGAAATGCATGGCCTTTCCAGATGCTGCCGCCCTTGGTTAACCTAGTATCCTGTTACTAATTGATTTCCGCCCGGCTTTTCTTTGAAATGCTTGTTGTAATTGAAAGCAGTCCCCAAATAACCTTTTTCGTCACTGTTTTTGGCCAAGTTTATTAAATAATAATACACAGTAGAGTCGTGTACCGCATTTTAGAACAGCAGTCATAAAAATGTTGTCCTGAGCACAAAAATGAACTCGAAGAATGCCTCAAACTTCCCTCTCAAAGTTGTTTCAACAGAAGGTGCTCGCGGTATGCTATATGGCAGTTGTCTGGTGAGAGAGTCTCTTCATTCAGGGGCTTAATTTCACCCGGTGTTTGCCGGTACGCTCATGACCAAAACATATTAAAATATAAAATAATACGGCTAATATGTATGATATGCTATAGAGCATTTATGCAGCGCGCCACTCTCTCCGTACAGGGGCTTAATAGCTGCATTCCTCCTTGTCACGTGCTTTCGCTTCGCTTTTGGTTTCTCAACTTTTTGTAATTGAAAGCAGTCCCCAAAGGACCTTTTTCGTCAGCAGAGCCGTGTGCCATGTTTTACAACAGCAGTAATGAAAATGTTGTCCTGAGCTCAAAGATCAACTGTTATTGTGACAGTAATCATGCACTGTGAGCTAGTGTGCCAGTAATCGTGCCCCATCAGTTATTGTGCATGCCATCAGCTGCTTCAAAAAGTGTCTGTGGAGGAAATCATGCCCCATCATATGTTAACATGTCTGTAAACATGGCACACCAATTATTGTGCTGGTAATCGTACCCCATTAGTAATTTTAAGTGGAACAATGTCACAACAGTAACAGTGCATGCAATTTTGCTCCTTTCCACTTATCTATGCTATAGATTATGCATTACAGTACATTTAAAATATCGGCATACTATAGGGCAGTTGTGCGGTGCGCCGCTCTCTCCATACAGGGGCTTAATTTCACCCGGTGTTTCCCGGTACGCTAATGAACAAAACATAATAAAACATACAAAACTGCAGCTAATATATATGGTATGCTATAGGGCATTTGTGCAGTGTGCCACTCTCTCCATACAGGGGCTTAATAGCTGCATTCCTCTTTGGTCACGTGCTTTTGCTTCGCTTTTGGTTGTTATCTGCTAATGAAATTTATGGCCTTTCCAGTCGCTTCCGCCCTTGGTTAACCTAGTTGGATTTCTGAAACGGGTCACCCTATTCCAGCCCCTTTGTTTTACTTTATCAGCAACCAAGCTCCGTGTCTTGTGTTGGTTCCCTTCCTCCCCCTTGCCTCCTCCCAGCTGTTTCTGCTTGCTTTCCCAACCCCTGCCACCCCACCCTACCCTCTATCCTGCTTTACTACCCAATATTCCTCCCCTGTGTTTCTGTGTTAGTTTTTTTATTGTTGTGAAAGCTTTTAAAAAAGCACTAATGTGGACTGCTTAGAGCTAATCGGAAAAGTCTCTGGTGCTCCACACAATAAACAAGCATTTGCAATGCAATAGGTCTCGCATTTATACGAGTTTGAGCTATTGGCATTGTAAATGACAATGCTTTTTATTTAAGTTTTGTTTTTTAAAACATAAATAAAAGGCACTGTCATTTACAATGCTAATAGCTCAAACTCTCGCAAATGCGAGACCTATTGCATTGCAAATGCTTGTTTTATCTCTTTGCCTGTCAATCCGCACAGTTTTTGGCCTGCAGTCATGATTGACAGCACTTAGAATCACACCATTTTTATCCACATTTAAAAATAAATATAGACAGCAAAATAAATGGTTTTCTGTCTGTATTTATCTGTAAAAATCAGTAAAAACGGAAAACAGGGACCCTTCTTTATAAGCATCGCTTTTGTATACCATTTGAAGCTGTAAGTGGTTTCCCTCTGAATTGCTACCATCAGGACTTTGCAACATTTTCATGGAAAATCACTGTTTTGGCACCAAAAATGTATACATCTCTTGTGTTGGAAATCCCCTATGCGCTTTGAATGGCTGTGTTGGGGCTTTGGAAACCTATTGAGAATTCTCTGTGTTCTTTACAGAGCGACGACTCCGACTGAACATTGAGTTTATTGTTTATTTTTACTTGGTCATACCTCATCTAAATTTCAGACCTATTACTACTTTTTGACCTTCTGGAGCAAGGTAAGACTGCTGGTTTCAGCCTAACCTTGGAGAGTCAAGTGTACAAAGGGAGTAACACGGTTAGCCAACTGGAGTGCAAAAGTACCACAGTCCCTGAGACACCATTGCTATGTGAGATTGCCCACTAAGGAGACTTCCTATTCCCAGTAACTATGAGCATGTGTAAGAGAGTGCTAACAGAACCAGTTTGAGTCCATGAGAAAGAGTGAAAGCAGCAGCGAGGTCTTTAAGAACATGACAGAGAGGGAATGGCAGGCAGAGGTTCATGGCAAAGTAGATGTGAAATTTGTCTAAGACTCTTAGGGGCTTATTTTCTAGCCCATTGCACCACCAGTAATTCATTTTTTCCCATATACCAAATGACACACTGGTGGCACAAGGTGCTTGTAAATAAGCCCCTAAGATTCTAAGGGGTAGATTAACATTCATCAAAAGTGGCGCTAACCAGTACAAAATGTTTTTTTTCTAATTTGTTTTGCGTTTGAAAGTACCCTAAAAGTAAAGCAAAGCAGCTGGAAGCACTGCTTTTTGTTACTTAGCACCAAGGGGGCATTACAAGGGTAGTACATGGGCGTTCTCATACATCACACATGCCTTTTGATGCAAACCCTATCTACAAACAATTATAGACAGGGTTTAGTGCCAAAAGTTAATGCCACTTCAAAGGAGGTGTTAACAGGAGAAATGTTTTTATTTCTCCTTTCCTTTTTGACTTTGCATGCATGCTGCACTCTGCAGCACACATACACATTGGGAAAAGTGTTTAAACTTGTCTAGGCATAGTATTTTGTACAGGAAAGGTACCCTTCCTGTACAAAACCTACGCTAGACTCGGGCAAGCATGCTAAGGTGTGTGCCTGGTACGTGGCAGCTGAAATCAGCGTCGGCACTAGGGAGAGGGGAGGAGAGAGCCACATCTCTGTAGATATGGTGCTCTCCTGTTCCCTCTCTGTCACACAAAGCAGCGCAGCATCTTTTGGTGCAGGCTGCATTACGTGTCTTTTTTTAAATCTGGCCCTCAGATTCTACATACATGCCAACATTTTAGAACAGGAAAGTGGGAGAGTCTGGAAAAAAAATTGGGGGAATGCATGTTCCTCCATTGACATATTGTAACAGTGGCAATTTCAGGCAGACAACAGCCAAAATTAAGCTTTTTATGGCTTAAAAATCGGGAGTCTCCCACACCATTTGAGTCTTTGGGCATGTATGGTCTAGGAGACCCAGAGAGTGGGTGCATAAGAGACAAGGTGGAGCAGGTGGTGCCCTTTCTGCTCTTGCAGCGTGCAATGGGTTATCTGTGAGTCTTTGATAGACAGTGAAGGCTGAGGTTGTCTGTGTGACCCTGATTAAGAGTGCAGTGGTGTCTAGGGTCGATAGAGGGTGGGAGCAGGACACTGGATAAATGTGAGTGTATTCTACTAACTGAGTGAAGCGGTTTTCCCAAAGCTTCAAGGCTAACTCACTGAATTTGCCTGTCCATGCCCACGTTCAAGAAGGCAATGGCACGGGCGTGGCCAACTGCCGAGGAAGATGGCCGCACTCTCCCGCGGCTCTGACTCACCACACCCAGCATCAAATAAATCCGTACATTAATCCGGAAACAAGAGCAGAATCAAAGCTAAAATAGAGTCCACAGCACTCCACGATCTCCTCGACCGAGCGGCGCAGAACTCCAGTGCCCAGAAACAAAGGTAGAGACCAACTTGCCGTAACCACGAGGCCTGGAAGGAAAGCTTGCTGCGAGCGGCCCGGATATAAGTAAGCACCAGTGACCGCCGAGACGGGGATGCGCGAATCCGGCAGGTGTGCAGGCGGCCCGAGAAGAGCTAGCTGAAGGAGGAGGAGGCTCAGCTCGCCAAACAGAGGTACTGGCTGCGCCGTCGAACCCAGGAGGAACGTTCGCTACAACTCGGGGAGAACGTCCCGAGACAACCAACCACCGGGGGCATCTGCCTCAGCCGGGGGGTGGGTTTGAAACTCAGCATCACAGTAAGGGCCACGGCCAGTGCCCACCTCTGAAATGGGTGTGCTGGAGGAGTCGGCCCGAAGTAAGTGACTGGCTGGAGAAATGAGTCCGGTCTTGCCGGGCCCGTGGGGCCACCAAAGGCCATAGCGCAGACCAGACGGGCACAAGCGGGTAGAATCCCTGAAAGTCCACGTTGAAGAGTGGTTTGAGTCCCTGGTTAACTAGTCGGCGGAAAGTCAGGGGAACGGATAGTGAGTGGGTCGAACAGCTCCAGGTATGATGGTGGTTGCGGGGGTCCCCGAAGGATTACATACACGGAGCAGGCCCCATGGGGGATGGGCTGTGGCCAGTCCTGGGCCGCATTATAGAAACTGACTGGTGGTGCCTGCCTGCAACTATATAAGGAATGCTAAGACCTGGTCCGCCCCCACAACAAGGCTGAATACGGACATTCGGAGCAGGCCACGCGGGACCAGTGGCTCACAGATCTGATGCCACAGTAGTGGAACCCAGTAATTCAGCGATCGGGAGAAGAGAGTAAACAGAAACCCGAAGCAGGTGCAGATGGAGACCGGGGCCTGGGCAGGAACATCGGTGACACACCATTACAGTAAGAATACTCTCAGTACCCATAAAGGTCACAGGGAGTGGGTGGCATGCCCTAGGGGAGAGTTGGCTGGTGAAAACCGACAGGCCAGACAGGGCCATCGGCCCCGAGCAGGCGGTGGCGAATAGCCGGCAGACTCCGACCTTCCTGTGCACGCCCTTGGAGGTCCACTGTGTGCAGCAATGGCAGGAGGGAAGACCGGCTGCACCTCGCTGCAGGCAAAACTTGACAAATATGCTTGGCAAAAAGGGACAGACACCTAAGTGAAAGGGGATGAAAGGGCAAGCAGTGAGGGCGCAATGGCGCAGCAGGCTGGGAAAAATGCAGACTTGACCCTACAGGGTATAATGTCTGCAATCACCACAGTGCGCACCTCTCTAATCAGGGCAGGCATCTGTAACATGAATGCCAGAATCAAAGAAGTTGAGACCACCACTAATTTGCTAGTCACAGATACATCCTTCCTCAAACAAACAAATCAAGGACTTGCAAGTATGTGCAGAGTGGATGGACAACCAGCTGGATGACTATGAAGTGATGAGGCGCAACAACGTTCGAATCCTAGGAGTTCCGGAGCGCGCGGAGGGACCAGCAGCAGATCTCTTCATAGAAGACCTAGTCCTGAAGTACCTGAAACACTGTGGCTTGTCTAAGTGTTTTTTGATAGAAAGGGCGCACAGAGTACCTGGGGGTAGGACGAGGCCGGGAGCACCTCCTAGGCCCATTTTGGCATGGGTATTCAACTTCCGCGACAGGTACGTAATCCTACAAGCACCGGGCAATACATCACCAGTTTCGCAAGCAGTAAAATAACATTTTCCCTGATTTCACGCTTCGGGTACAGAGACAATGCCGCAGTTGCTTGGACATTAAAAAGGCCCTATGAGAGAAAGATGTTGAGTACTCCATGTTATTTCCTACCAAATTAAGGGTTGAAGCAGAAGGAAAGGTGTGGTTTTTCACCAGTCCAAAGGAGGCTTGGGACTGGCTCGAAGGATGGTGCACTGTTGGGAAACGCAATCAGACAGACAAATGTGAGCGAATTAATCTGACCTGACAACAACAAGATGTGGCAGATGAGACAGGCACCAATCCGACAACGGAGATGCTGAATGTGGACATTAATGAATGAATGAGCAGAAGTTAGAGTTTACTCAAGGGAAGGAATAAGAACAATCTGAACTGAACACTCCTAATTTAAAATGGGGCCTGCTCCCCACATTCACTGAAGTACTGGGGTCAAATAATATAAATTGCTATTGTATGGATGGATGGATGGATGGATGGGTTTTTATATAGCGCAATATCACCGCCAGGTCTCAAAGCGCTTTGCATTGGGAACCCGTCCTGGTTTTTCCCTGTGAGATAGCCCCTACTGGGTATCCCCAAGGTGAAAGCCAGGCATCCCGCCGTGGGGGGCCGTAGTGGAGATTAAGCAAGCTATTGCCCAGAGTTGCAGAGTGTGAACCTGTGATTCGAGTAGGCACCGAAGCGAGAATTACCGAGTCGTGGACATTTTGGGCTCAAGACCCTGCCGCGTCGGGAATTTAACCCTGGTCCCGGGTCTGATCTCAGCATCCGGGTCTGCCTCCTCTAACCATCTAACCAGTGAGCCACACTTCTCCACCTTGTTTGAATCCAGGAACAGGAAAGTTGATGTGCAAAGATAGAATGGGTAACTTCCTCCCTTCTGGCTAACGGATAGGCTCCAGTATTGTTTACTTTTGATGCCGGGGTGGGGTCGGTCCAGGCACCGCCGATTCTCCAGGGGTGGGCGACAGGCACTCTGCAAAGTTGGGGAGGCAGGAGGTTCCAGTTCCACCATGCAAGGAGGCAGGGAGGGGGGATGGGTATGTTCGAGTTGGGGGGATACCAAGTTATGTTCTAGCTCCGTCTTTGCGACAGAGAGAGGGAGGAGCCTATACCCCTGGGTCCACAAATGCAATCAGGCTGGAGTGCCTTTGTCCTGGGTCCGCCATGGAATGGATGTTTCACACATAACCCAATACACTACAGATAGGTTTACCCACAAAGATCATGATGGATAGTAGAAAGAGACGTGTTCTCCAATTCCTCACCTGGAACATAAATGGACTTAGAGATAAACTCAAACGGTAGATTGTCCTTCAATACCTAAGGCGCCAGGCCCCTGAGTTAGTCCTATTGCAGGAGACACACCTAGTAGGCAATACTTGCAAGGCTCTAGATAGAAGGGGGTACAGACTAGTAGCCCATGCAGGGTTCTCCTACGGTTCCTGAGGACCAGGCATTCTTATCCGTAAGTACTGCCCATACATAGATCATAAAACATCGGTGGCTACTCGGGGCAGATTTGCAGCAGTGGCCGGAATGTGTGGGGGAGCCACTTAACGTGCTATTGATATATATTCCCCCAGCCCTGCAACAAACGACACCAGCAGAGCTCAGCAAATTCATGCTCGACCTTATAATAGGGACTTTGGTAATTTTCCTTGCGATTTCAATTTGACAGTGACTGGGCAGATTGACCAACGCCCCCCCAGGCGGGACCCGCATGACAGATCAAAATTTGCAGATTTCTTCTCTGCCTTCGGCCTTGTGGCTATATGGAGGCATCTCAACCCACTGGCTCACCAGTTCACATTCCACTCTGGAGCCCACAACAGTCAATAACGTAGAGGCTATCTATTGACGCACACAGAGGACGTCCATAGTTTTACCGAAGCTAGGTGTTTGGCGAGGGGTATTTCCGACCACTACCCAGTCCTTCCCCAGCTGGGGTTGGACTCTCAGCACAGATGCACAACCCTCATGATTAATCCTTGGTCGCTGAAAATTCCACATATAAAAGCAGAATTACTCAAGGACACTGATCTATTCTTTAACAAAAACGTTGGCATAGTAGTTTCCCCGCAAACCCTGTGGGGAGCTTTTGGGGCCGTCATCAAAGGCTGGGTTCTTGCTCTAATAGTAAGGCACAAAATAGAATTGAAGGCACGCATAGAATTACTAGAGAGAGATCCTGGCAGAGGAAGGGAAAATAGCTACCACGGATAATGAGTCGGCCAGACAAATCCTGGGTGCGAAGAAGCAAGACTATATGCAGCTATTTACGGACGCAGCTAAATCCAAACAAAAAGCTGTACAGCATAAAATACATGAACTTGGGGAGAAAGCAGGTAAGTTGTTGGCCTGGTTAGAGAGGCGGGGTTAGGCCCATCATTGAGTTCCCCTCTTAAGGGGGACAAAGGGGGAGGACTTGCAGGACCCACAAGAGATAGCAGAGGAATTTGCCTCCTACTATGCCAAAATATATACTCCCACTACCGCAACCACTGCCCTTGACTCCTGAAACTGATTAGCTACTATCCCAGTCTCCTGCCTAACACCCTAGGAGTGAAAGTCTCTGGAAGGAGACCTTACAGAAGAGCAATTACAAGTTGCAATACAAGGTATACATTCCGGAAAAGCTATGGGACTCAACAGGCTCCCGATTGAGTTTTTCAAGCTAACGACCTCAAAGATAACACCCTTCCTCCGGGACATGTATTTGGAAAGCTATCAGAAAGGCTCCCTTCCAATCGACCTTAGACTAGCCTCAATAGTAGTGATACATAAGCAGGGTAAACCAGTGGAGGAATGCAGTTCATACCGACCTATCTCGCTGCTTAATGCAGAGGCTAGCATTCTGACCAAAGCACTAGCCACCAGGCTGATTCCCATAATCAACAAAATAGTGCATCATGCCGGGTCGAAGCACTACTCTCAATCTCCGACATTTACATGGGGTGTTAGGTAGGACGGGTATGATCCAAGAGGATGCAGCTCTCTTGTCAATTGATGCTATAATGGCATATGATAGTATCGAATGGCCCTACATATTTACCGTTTTGGAGCGCATAGGCTTTGGCCCTAACTACATAAAATAGATTAAACTCCTCTAAACTGACCAGAAAGCACAAATAGCAGTCAACTGCCACACATCCTGGAAATTTCAATTGGGAAGGAGAACCCAACAGGGCTGTCCCCTACAGCCTCTCATTTTTGCCTTGATGCTGGAACCACTAGCGACATGGGTGAGGGGGGACCCCTTGGTTAGGGGGTTAAAGTGGACAGAATATCATGAAAACAAAATTTCCCTCTGTGCGGACGACATGTTCTTATATATCACAGCCCCGGCTGCATCGATTCATCAGATACTTCACATATTTTCGATTTGCGGCAAACACTCAGGGTATATCATAAATTGGACTAAATCTATATTATATTCGATCCATGGTCCAATGCCAAAACTACCAGCAGTTTGTAAGGTCACCATTGCGAACTAAGGATTCCGCTACCTGGGAATCTTCATAACGCCGTATCCACTTCTCTTTTATAACACCAATCTCCAGTGCCCATTGGCCCGCCTGCACGCCGATGTGCGACACTGGCGGGCTCTCCCCTTGACCCTTCTGGGACGGGCAGCCCTTTTTAAAATGTTGCCGTTGCCTCGCTTCCTGTATATACCAGGTCCCAGACTCGTATTTTATTAATATTGAAAGTGCGGTGAGGAATCTGCTGTGGAATGGTAAGACGCCTCATATTGCAACGTAAAAACTGACGAGGGGATGGTACGATGGGGGGATCTCCTTGCCAAACCTTAAACAATACTACTGGGCATCCCAACTGGCAGTAATTAATCAATGGGTTTACGGCCGGCAAACCAAGCTGAGCTATCAAATGGACAAATGGCTAATGGGACAGGTTGAATATCGTAGAGCCCTTTATACTAGCCCTAAGCACCAGCACCTCACAGGCCCCACTGCCCACACCATAGCAATCTGGCACCAAGTTACTAAAACTCTGGGGTGGCACAAGAAAATAAAGCGAGCGACACCATTCTGGGAGTTGGAACGGCTTGGTAGACTGAGCGCTTGCCCTGGATTCGATAGATGGGACATAATTGGCATTTCATTAATGGGGGATCTGTGGAAAAGGGATGGGTTGATCTGATTTGTTAAATTGCAGGCGGAATATCAACTGGCAACCTCTGAAACTTTTAGGTATTTACAAATCAGTCATGCCCTTAAATCTGCTGTCCCTAACGGGGAGGCTCTCCAGGAGGCGTCCCCATTAGAAGATAGGTTGCTGCTGGAGCCAATGACCCAGAAAGCTATATCCTTGACCTATCGGAAACTGGTCAACGACCAGCCTGACCCACTAATGTGCCTTAGACAGCAATGGGAAGCCGACGTGGGGGACCTAGAAGACGAGGACTGTCCAGTGGCGTAGCGAAACTTGAGGGAGCCCCCCTGCAAAGCACATGGAGGGGTCCCCCCCACCCCCCGGCGGCCCGGCCCACCACCTACTACTTTGTCCCACCACCCAGAAATCTAGTATATTTTGATTTGAAACCTCAAACATTTAAATGAAATGCCTCTATATTGTCAGAAAAAACACCTGGGGCACACAGTGTTGTGCTAGAAGACAGGACATTGTCATATTAGAACCAAATTGTAAACACACTAAAAACAAAAAGTAGGCTTTTCCTGTCCTAGCTACCAGGAATTGAAATATCAACATCAGAAAGGCCCTATCCTGAAAGGACCTGAAGATTCGCCTTTTCAAAAACGCTACACTGCTTAACAATAGAAATCACCATTGTAAGATTCTGCTTTTTGTGGATGATAATGAATCATAGCCCTGCACTCTTGACAATGTAATTATTATTAGCTTATAAAGTGCACTGAAACCTAAAATCTATCCTGGTGCTGAGATAAATGGCAGATTCCAATTACAATTAGATAAGAGTACCAGTTCAGGCATGTTGTTTATAAAGCCAGGTTTGTAAGCTTTACTAACACAACCACTGTGGATCTTCTGCAAAGCTGGGCAACGTGTTCCAATGTTGAACAGCGTTTACTGAGGAGTTGCCTCCCAACTAAATTGCAGAACGTACGATTCTGGCTGGAATAAAAAACATCAACTTATTTTGTATGTAACATGGGCCCTTACCATGTAGAGCCCAATCGGCCAAATACAAAGATTTGAAACTGACCCGCTTGACAATCAATAACCAATTACGAGAATCCCATCCTAGGGAATCCGAAGGCATCCTCTGCCATTTTTAGGCTATTTTCACAGCCACATTCTGAATAAGCTATAAGCCCTTAAGTATGCCTACTGCATATCCTGAGAATAAGAAATTGCCATTATCCATATGGTTCACAATTAATACCTAGACAACTACAGGCCAAGCTTGAGAAGGAAAGAGTGGTTCAGCATTCAAATGCTCCCTAGCTAAGTCTGTGCTATGTGAATATACATACACACAAACTTGGCCATACCTAAGCAGTCAAAAGTACCCCACTTGGTTGTTTGAGACCTGTCCAGAGATGTATCAAAGTCTCACATGATCATTATGTCCAGAACAGAGACTGGTCAGTTTCCCAGTTCATTACCACTATCTGGGTCACAGATTTGGGCGCCCGTAACAAAGAAAGTGACCTGCTTGCCTCCTCTGCCAATCCCAAACTATTACAAATGCTTGTGAATCTCCAACCTGTGCATCCCTGAATAGTTAATCGTCATGTAAGCATATAATGTCATCCTCCATTACATAGGGGCCTGTGAGCTCCATATAAGGATAATTAATAACACTATTAAAGTCTTCAAATTGCGCAACTGCCCTTTTCTGACCAGGTTCAGAGATATGCAGAATTTCATCTGGCAGTCCAGAGATTTGTGAGCTTTTAACTCGGCTATTCTGGAGAGAACCGAACCTCCATTTAGCAACTCTTTACCAGTATCAAGACTTTCAGGTCTCCCAACTGGCCACCCCTTACCACCTGGCAAAAAAAAAGTTTCCAACTGGCTATGTGAGAGATGATGTGAAATAGGCAACTCTTCCACATGGACATTCCTAACCTCTTCAGAGACTAGCAGGTCACCTACTTCGCTGTCCCTAACCAGGGTTAGAGGTGCGCGCACATGCCATGCACTACTCAGGTTCACTGATCCCACAAAGTGTTGGGTATTGATTAGGAAGCTGTAACTCACCTGCCCATCCACCTAGCTCATATGTGGGTAGTCATTTAAGTAGAGCCTAAAGACGTGCTAGATTCCTAGAAATAGATCTTTGGCCGACAAAGGCTCAACGCCACCTTGGCTTATCCACCTGTAAGATCAATGCAGTCCCTTCTCTTAAATGTATGTAAGAGGTCAAGTGTAACACCAACAATCAAGGCTCTGCTTTTTAGCGAAAAGCTGTTGTATTCAGGGACTTCTACTTTCCTTTTAAAGTTTAAATACGGATTGAAAACTCTTAGCACTCAAAGTACTGCTGTTTGCTAAAAACCCAGCAACAGAAGTCAAACATGGCATAAGGAAACTTAGCAGTTCCTTCACCACATCGTGCTACGATAAAGGGGATACCATTATGAAATTAGAAGACATTCAGAAGTAATATTAAAAACATATATTTTCAATTAACAGTTATGAACAAATGAAAAGATCAACCTCCCAGCAGAGGGGTGTTGAGAGGACCTTGATATAGGAATTAAAAGGATTGGGACAGTCCCGGGTGAACACCAATCCTCAGTAAGCAAAGATAGCGCTGAATACCTTGTAAGAACAAGAACAGGCTTGTGACTTCTGGTAGTATAGTGATAACAGCTGGACAGCGATTATCTAGTCTGCAAACCGTTATGGTTCATTGGTAGTGCTAATAAATACTTCCAGGAGGTGTTCTCACAAAATGACTGGTGTCAGACCATCTCTATGACATTAGAAATATTTTCTTTGCAATTTGGATTTTCTAATGGCTGTACAGGCAAGAGATGCCAACCAGTGTCATATTGTTTACTGCAGTGCTTATTTGTACTGTCAATTAACTAAAATGTATTTAGTTCAAAGGAGAATTGTGCAAATGCTGCAGCACAACCATTACACTTTTCATATGCCAATCGGCTGCCTGCGTGGAAACTGAAGGATTGGAGGCTGACTTTACGATGCCCTGGCCTCTTCCAAGGAGCCCTGCTCAAAATGCTGTGACAACAAACAAACAATCAGGAGTTTCTAGCGTCACTTGAGCCCTCAGCCCTGGCTTAGACCAGGTATCATATTTAACTAAAAAGCGCCCCGTTGGAGACAGCATTACCTTCGCCTCCAGTCAGCATGCGCTGTGACCTGTAACTTCACAAGTAAGCTGACACACAAATCTATAAATTAATGTTATCAAGTCAAGAAAAAGTGAAAAAAATTAGTATGGTATCAAAGAGCAATTGTGGACGGCAAGGTATGGGACATCCTCTGTGCAAGATAATGGAGTAAAACAACATCTATCAAATGCCATTTTGTGTATATTGTATTGTAGGCTATGTGTCATTACATTATTAATTAACATTTATAATGAACAATACCCTCCTAATTGTTTTGGCGGCTGCTGCGGGTGCATAATACACTCACCTATTTTACTGCGATTGGTACTTGTGACGGGCAAGATGCAATAGGCCCCGGAACCCCCTGCTATGTCCCCGCCTCCTCCTGACTAACATGCAAACCCACATATAAATCACCAAAGAGATTTTGCGTGGGTATAAAAACGACCATGTTTATTCACAAACAATCCATAAACATGACAAGCAAATAACATGCATAAATGATAATTCAAATTCACACTTTTAATAATGACTTTTATGATTGATCCTCATGCCCCCAGCACAAAGGGGGCCCTCTGGCCCGCATCTCGCAACTGAGCATCCTACGCCAGGTGCCGTGCACCTGCCCCTTAGAGTGGTGGGCCCCAACCTCTGATCCTTGTCCGCCATTACCAGGGCCCACCCCTCGACCACCAGGCTGCCCAGGGACCCAGGAGGCTCGCAATCTGTCGCCCTAGCCTCCCCAGCCGGTGGTCACTTCTTCCCAGCGGAGAGCTTACCGTCTCCCCCCTCAGTGCTGGCCTATGGAGTGCGCAAGGCGGACTCCTGTCCATTGTGTTAGTCACTGTTCACTGATCGCAGGTCTCTTTACCGCCAAAAAAGCCCCCTTCAAGCCACTAAACTAAGGGACGGGTGGGTGGGAGTCAAAACAAAGGCCGGGAAACAGTCCAGGGGGGTCAGGATCGACAGCGCGAGGTCCGGGCAACCGGAGTGGCAACAGGAACAGAGACCGAGGCCACAGGGATTAGCCCCTAAATAGGCCAAAGGTCTCCGCCCTCTCACCCCTCCGGAAACGCCTACCCCATTGACCCGGAAGTGAAAGAGAGACCGGAGGCGGGGCCCGGGGACCCGAGTCCTAAGGGCGCGCGTCATGAATGACGCACTTGGCATAGAACCTGGACCCCCCAGCAATGTCCCCGCCTCCTCCTGACTAACATGCAAACCCACATATAAATCACCAAAGAGATTTTGCGTGGGTATAAAAACGGCCATGTTTATTCACAAACAATCCATAAACATGACAAGCAAATAACATGCATAAATGATCATTCAAATTCACACTTTTAATAATGACTTTAATGATTGATCTGATCCTCATGCCCCCAGCACCAAGGGGGCACTCTGGCCCGCATCTCGCAACTGAGAATCCTACGCCAGGTGCCGTGCACCTGCCCCTTAGAGTGGTGGGCCCCAACCTCTGATCCTTGTCCGCCATTACCAGGGCCCACCCCTCGACCACCAGGCTGCCCAGGGACCCAGGAGGCTCGCAATCTGTCGCCCTAGCCTCCCCAGACGGTGGTCACTTCTTCCCAGCGGAGAGCTTACCGTCTCCCCCCTCAGTGCTGGCCTATGGAGTGCGCAAGGCGGACTCCTGTCCATTGTGTCAGTCACTGTTCACTGATCGCAGGTCTCTTTACCGCCACAAGGGTGGCCAAGGCCCACAGGTCTGCCACCCTCCCCACCTGCGTTCAGACTAAACGACCAAAGTTCCTCGATAAAAAATTTCCCTGCACAAGTCCGACAGATGCACCCCATCATGGTGATACATAGCGTCCCCTGAAATCATCCGGTGCTGGATATGACACAAGTGGTAATATTTGACCTTTCATAAACATGACAAGGCATTTCAAATTCATTATTTACCATTATCAACACAATTTTGTTATTGACTTTCCAAATCTTTAGCCAGATTCTAATCCTCCAGCACTAAGGGGCCATCCAGCTCACATCTTCCATGCAGAGCATCCACGCAAGGTGCAACCCACCTGCGCACATGAGGAGTGGGCCCCAAACCTATGATCCTTTTCCGCCCTCTCCAGGGACCCACCCTCAGACCACCCGGCTGACCAGGGACCCAGGAGGCTCGTAACCTGTCGCCCTAGCCTCCCCAGCCGGGGCCATAATATCCAGCAGAGAGCTTACCGTCTCCCCCCCTCAGTGCTGGCCTAGGGAGTACGCAAGGTGGACTACCGTCCATTCCGTCGGTCAATTTTTCTGTTTCAAGGTCTTTCTAAATTCCATCATTGTGATACCTTACCTCACTGATAAACATTCAGTGTGGAATGTGACGCGGGCGGCCCTTCGCTGAGCACGACCCGGTCCATTCCCCCTTGAGCCGCCTTGCAGAGTCATTCCAGGCTCTTGGCCACGCTCTGGGTCCATCCTTGTGATACATCCCTCACCGGAAACCATTTGGTGCAGAATATGACGCGAGTGGCCCTTTGCTGAGCACAACCCGGCACATTCCCCCTTGGGCCGCGACATTCCAGGCTCTCAGCTCAGGGGCCCTCAGCCCTGTGTGGAATCATGCCCGACCATGCGAATTCTGCCAAGGGCAAGACCCTTCCCGGAGAGAAATGAAAAAGTTAGGCACCGTCATGACCAAGTTGCAAACATCATTTAACAGCCACCCCGGCTTGATAGGAAGGCGAACCCTGCCGACCACCAGTCTCGCATTGTCCTCACAGTGTTAGCTGGTGAGCCTGCCCTTGCTGCTAAAGCTGCCGCCCCAATTCCAAGATTAATCAACTGAGGCTGCTGGTTCTTTAGTGCAATATTTTTTGCCCCAACCAATGGAGTACCTGCCGCGGTACAGTTATACCATTAGGGCAATCAGGGCCCCCCGACGGCCAGAACTATCTTGCGTAACTCAAGCATAAGGAATGTACTTCTACCCTCGCAATACTGATTATAACGTACATCATATCAATCACGAACAGTCTTATAAAGCCTGATATGGTTTCAAGACCAGATATTGCTTAAAACGCATAAGTCACATACCATGATAAAGGCAGGCTAAGAGTGTTCAACTGGTGCTTTTTAAAAATTGCCTACCCCGATGTACCTAAGTCTAGTACGAGGAAAGGACTAAGAAAGGAGTGGCCTACATTTAGTAGTTCTCTGCCCCGAGTCTATCCACGAGTATATCCCAGGATTCTCTACGCGATTAACCGGCTCGGTCTCTTGTATCTCTCTCACAACACTAATACGTTCCGCCTATCCTGTGGGGCCCCCTTCTGAGATGGGTGGGCCTCCACCCCTCTCCCAAGCATCCTGGGTCGGTGCCCCCAACCAGTGTGCATCTTTGCTGGTTGACAGACAGCCTCGGGAAGTACAGGGCTTAAGCCTAACACGCCCGGGCTGTGTTTAATTAGCGAGACTGCACCATCGTACAGGGGGGAGGGGGGGGGGGGGTAGTCTGGCAGACTTTAGAGGTCCGAGGTTGAAGAAAGGTAAGCCCAGCAAATAATGCAACAGCAGCGCATGTGGCTGTAAAAAGGCCTGATTGCTTCAATGAGTTAAAATGCAGTTCGCATTGGCAGGGAATATAACAAATAAAAAAAATGACAGCAGGAAATAAGAAAGGAACTGCCACTGTAAGAGGCCTTTCCGGGCCCACGCACCTTTTAATGAATGAAGAGGCTCAGAAGGCCTCTGAAGCCCTGGGCCCCGGCCGGGGCCCGTGCTGCCGTGTTCACCATTTAATTTATTACGTGCATGGCGCACCATTTCACCTCATGATGAAGTGATGGGGCCCCTGGAGCGAGCCCCCCCCTCGCAACGCGGGGCCTGCGGGGGGCCTGTGTTACGTCCCTGGGACTGTCAGGATGCGTTGGCCTCCCCACGTGAAGTGGCCATTACCATGAGACTGATCCAACTTAAAGTCCTACATAGAGCATATCTCTCAGCGGGAACCTTGGTCAAAATGGGGAAGAGAACAGGTTCAGAATGTCCCCAGCGTTGTACCCATGAGGGAACCTTCGTCCACACGCTCTGGAACTGCCCTACTATTAGACCATTCTGGGAGGGAGTCACGTCCACACTGGAAGAGTTGGGAGGAATAGAATTCCCATCTCCCCCGCAGCTCTGCATACTCAGTATATGGGAGGCTACTGATTTAACCCACACTGAACAATCCTGGGTCTTCTTGGGGTTGACACTAGCCAAACGCAACATTGCTCAAAAAAGGGGAGCTGGGAACATACCATCAATGGGGAAGTGGGAAAAAGACATGGATAGATCCATGATAGTGGAAAAAGATGTACTTAAAAACAGAGGATGCCCGAAAAAATGGGATCGAAATAGGGCCTCATGGAATGCGTATGGGGGCGAAATCAGTAGAATTGCGCAGGGGGGGAGGGGGTCGGGGGGACGGGGCGGCTCAGCCGCAGTTGTGAAGGGGAATGTGCAATGAGAAATTATTTGTGACCCATGACTCAAGGATACTTAACGTAATGTACGTCACCCCTGGATTCTGAGAACTGCTCTACTACCTATTGTATTGAGCTGTTGTAATGACGAGCTTTTTCTTTGTTTTTCCAATCGAAGGAGTTAACAAAAAAAAAAGGCGGTGGCACCACTGTTGCCTGGACAATAACGTTTGACATGAAACAATATACAGGGGAAACACTGATTTAACAATAGTGGAAGAATGCCATTGCCGCATAAACACGGCAGCAGTTGCAGGGGACAAATAGACGTGGCATGACCTGAGCCGTGAAATGTATTATCCCGCGCTATGCCTCGTTCAGCGTGTCACTGTATTCCCGCTGTGCGCGCGCTCCAGCGCCGGTGGCCATGGAGTTTGTATTCTGTCTCCTCAAGGCACTCGCATTCAGAGAAATGCGGGCGCTTTCATTTCATGAGGACTGGGCGGCAGTCACCCAAGGCGTGAGCCTTATCAAGCTGATGTATTAAATAATTAACGAAATAAGACCTCGAAAATAGCTCTTAGAGGTAAAAACAAGCCACCGTAAGATAATTTCCTATATGACCTCTCCAGAGATGGTGGTCGTCCCTGGGAGGGCTGGTGGCGCCAAGCAGAAAGCGGGAGTGTGTCAGCGTCTCAGCAGCAGCAGCTGGCCTGCAGAAGCGACAGGGACTGCTCATGCAGAACACGGATGTGGCCCACGGGCTGTCCGACAGGCACCAGACCTGTGTGATCATGAAGCCACTCAACCGCATCAAGACGGGCGGGCAGCGCCGGGGCGGCGGCGGCTGCAGGCGCAAGCGGAAAGTGCCAGTGATACACTTAATATAGATTAATGCCATAAAAGCGCCAATGTGAAAGATGTAAACATACGCTCGATGTGCTAAAAGTAAAAATATTGTGGTGAAAGATATTTTATTGCGCGAAAGGGATGAACATTACCTTAACGTATTTATAAAGTATACATTACTTTAATGAGTTTGCATGTAAGTGTTCGGACCTTGGCAGGTGTGCCAACTAAACTAGGCATTTATGTAAAAAAAAGTAACCTCGATTTTAGTCGAAGTGGTAGCATCGTGTTTAACCTCGTGAATTAACAATGAGGGTGAAATCCAGTGTTTCAGGGCGTAATCCTATTAGGTGAATGTGGATAGAACACGAAAAAAACTAACGACGAGTATAATAAGGCGAACACAGCACATTAGTGTGCTTAAAGTAACAGTCTTTGTCGTAAAACCTTTCAGAAAATTCGATAAGTTCAGATATTTAAGAGTTGAAACAGCTGTTACTGTGCTGAAGGTGAGAAAGAATTGAAGGGCCAGTTACTCTACTGCGATAGAAGTACAACTAATTATGAGGTGAATGTCGCTTACATGCGTAGACGTGAATATTAATGTTGTGAAACTGAAATTATGTTGTGGTGCTAAAAGTGCGTACAGTTATGCTCTGTAGAGCGCGTCGATGTCCTAAAAGTACCCGCATTTTCAGGTGATCAATCTACAATGCGCAGAAAGTGCAAATAGTTTAAGAATGAGCACATTACTATAGTTTACTAAAGCTCAAGAATTAATGATATCAAAAGAGCTGTTTCTGGTATAAAAGTCCACTTTACGACAGGAGGACAAATTCTGTGTGTTTTCAAAGCATGTTTTTCAGGGGTGAACCTTAAAGTGCGAGTGTTTAAAGGTTAAATGCACTTTAATTTGGTAAATGTTCAAGGGTTTGATTAAAGTCAACGTTTTACATGATAGTTATTACCGCTCTGTGCCAAAAGCGCAAGTATCAAAAGAGGTGGCATTGCCTTACGCCGTAAGGCTTACGGCGTTAAAGTTTCAAACAACACGTTTGTATCCAGAAGCACATTTATTTATGAGGCAACTCTACCAGTTTTATGTGACTCCTTTAATCACCCCAGAGCCGAGGGTAACTCGATTGGCCTGTGTCCTTTGGCCCTTTACAGCACCATAGCGCCCTTTGGCGTTTCACGTATTTTTCCTTCCTCCTCTGTTCTCCACCCTGGCTGTTCCAGCGTGTCACTGCTCGATTTATTGCCTCATTGGCTCCCTTGCAAATTACAAGGCTGTAATCTCGAGCATCCGGGTCTGCTCTGGCGTCTCTGCGGGTCAATTCTGAGCAGAAAGTGTTCCCCTGCTGCAGGGGGGGACGTTAGTTTAAGGAATTGATTAGTAGACTTTGGAAATCGATGGTTGTGGCTCGCAAATGAACACATTTGCTTTAGTATTCCAATTTTGCTCTCTGCATTATGTATAGCATTTAAGGTTAGGTCACTATCTGCACAGATGGAAGTAGCTGGTCTACTCAAATGGACAATACATTGCAACTGTAGCCACGCATTCTACTGTTATACTGATGGCTTATTATGTTGCTTAAAATACATAGACTATAGATTGCAACTATCGTTATTGCCACTGTTTTGCCACTGTTTTACACTGAGGGGCTCCAAGTGACGTTAGCTAGACCAGTGGTTCTTAACTTGTGGTCCAAGGACCCCTGGGGGTCTGCAAGGCCTACTGAAGGAGTCCACAACTGTTGTACAAAAATAAATACTATTACAATTCGTACATTAAAGTTGAAACGGTATATACAAATAAAAAAAGAAAAATTGAAAAATGTAAAAAAAAATCTATATTTGATTGTGATATTTGAGCATTTGTTTGGTGTATACTTATTTTTATATTTTTTTGCATTGTTTTGAGGTTCAAATCATAGAATTTGCTTATGTTGGGAGTCCCCGTCCTCCTATAATGACTCAGTGATGGGGTCAGCGGATTCCAGTAATAATACAGAGGTAGTCCGCAGAAGTCAAAAGGTTAAGAACTGCTGAGCTAGACAACATGAGCGATGCTACGGCTGTCTTATGCTTTCTGACCTATAGCCGGGGGACCATTTAATCACTATACAGGATGCCTCCAAGGCGTTGGGACATGGCCAATGGTTGAAAAATGTTAAAATAGCAGCCACAGCCAAGCAACTGTGGCCAATGTTCCCTCAGTCCCCTAAACCCACGTAAACCTCGATTACTCAACTCTCCCTAGCTGCGGACCGTACACACATAACACATATATACCGGACACTCCAGGTGGATCATCAGGTGGGGCTACTCCGACTGGAAGAGACTTGGCAAAAGGTGTGTGAGGAGCCTGACTTCGGATTGGGCCAAAATCCACGAGGCAGTGCCGAAAGTCTCTGTAAACCCTCAGTTTAAACTCATACAATATAAATATGTGCACTTCACCTATTTATCTCCCAGACCGCTCCACATTATCTACCTTAGCAGGTCCTCTACGTGCACTAGGTGCGGTCATGATAAAGCTATTTTTTTACACATAGTTTGGCACTGCTCAGCATAACAATGTTCTGGTCAGAGGTGTTATCCGGACAGTCCCTATTATTGCCTATAAAACAAGGATACAATTATCCTCAACTATACTACCATAGCTCAAGAGATCTTTGCATTTATATCCACTACAGACATTAATACATAATAAGCCAACAATAAAATCAGAGTTATACACAATTTATTTTAAAATATACAAAGACAAATGTCAAATACAGTACCACAGTGCAAAAAATGTAAAAAACAGAATGTTTACGGTTTTTGTCAGCACCCTACCAATAGGTCAATGGTGCACACACAATTCATACATGAATAAACAATTAAAAAAGCAAATCGCTATTAAAAACAAGTTAGTGGATATAAATGCAAAGATCTCTTGAGCTATGGTAGTATAGTTGAGGATAATTGTATCCTTGTTTTATAGGCAATAATAGGGACTGTTCTGATTTCCTGTTTCTTCTCTCTCCTCGTCCCGTCATTGGATATGTGAGGAGACCTCCCTTTTTAATTTTTTTCAGAGGTGTTATCCCGCATGAAATTTGCCACAGGAACGGTGGTCTCCAATACAATTAGGCAATGCCTGCCTGGCCTCATCCCAGATAACACCAAAAGGAAACTGAGGAGACGGTTTGTACTTCTGGGCCCTGTAGTGTCCAAGAGGTGAATGGCAATACGATGGCTTAGCCCACACTCCCCTACAATACAGAACTGGAGGAGGGACATGATTGAGTGGGTGGACGCTGAGGAAGAGCACATGTAACGAACGAGGAGAGATGACAAGTTGTCAGATGATTTACTCTCCTGTGGGATGATGACAGACACTGGCCACCCTTTCAAGCAAGACATATTGGAATGAAGGCTTCCATCTCTTACTGGGTGGGATAGCTGCTGCAGTGGAAGGGCATAGCTGCAACACCAAAGCCCTGACCTCAAGGGTTTCACACCATACTGGGTAGCCGGGGATGCATCCCTCAAGGTCTGAGACCTAACTAGTAGTCAGTTCTATTTTTTTTTTTTTTTAAGTTTTGTATAGCGCTAGTTAGACCCGTAGGTATCAGAGCGCTTCACATACATATTGTGCAAAGACGAAGGGCCTTACATTACCTAGAAGGCTGACAGTAAGTAAGCAAACCACGGATAAAGAATACAGTATGAACAATAAGTAACTGTGCAACGGTGGGGGAGGGGAAGAAAAAAAGAAAAACAGGGAGATTAGCATAGTCCGTTCACCAACAATCCTTGAATGGGAGTCAACTCGGAATATTGAGGTCTAGGTTAGTTGCGTTGACGGTGGTTTCGGTGCTCAGCACCATCACTTATTTTCAGGTGCGGTCGGCAGTGGGAGTAAATGCAGGGCGGTGACGTGGGCAGGAGGAGGGGCAGGGTGGGGGGTAGTAATGTATTGATTTCGGAGTTTTACAGGTAAGTAAACATTTAAATAAATAAAACGAATTTCATTACGCGCACTGCATCGCATTTTGGGATGCAGTGTACTCAACGAAGTTCGTTTTCTTTATTTAAATGTTTACTTACCTGTAAAACTCCATAATCCATACATTACAACCCCCCACCCTGCCCCTCCCCCTCCCCACGTCACCGCCCTGCATTTACTCCCACTGCCGGCCGCGGCTGCTTATTTTACAGGGCCAGGGCTATAACATTTTCCTTCCGACAGTGGTGGGGCCTGATAATTATTAAAAATACAGGTACCTGTCCTTCAGTGTGGCTGCCTGGTGTGTCTTCACAGGCAAGCCCATCCAGGTCCAGGCATGATGATGACTGTGAATCATCATGTTAGTGAGGTCAGCATGGCTGTCTGTCATGGTTTTCATTTGTGCTGATGTAGATTGGAGAATTGGGTCAGAGGCCTGCCTCCTGTCTTCTGGTAGGCTAGGAGTTCGCGGGTGCAGGTCGAAGTTTTCTGCGGGGGCCTGACACTTGAAGGGAAAATTAAATGTGCACGAAGCGCTGCCTACAAATAAAACTGCCTGCCAACATTCTGCTGTCATCGTTGTGCCAGTTACCCACCACCAGTGCTAGTTAGAATACTGTGCCGGTGTGCTGCACTGCAGGGTCTAACAGCCAGCACCATCCTAATTGCTGAGCTACATGAGTTGTGCAACATTAGGAGGTCGGGAGCAGATGAGCAGCAGGTACAGGCCTGCCTGCTTGGATAAATCACAATACCAGCCAGCGCTGTGGTGACCAGCTGTGACCAGTCATTGTAGTGAAGGCAGGGCCTTGCGTGCACACATTGCTATGTTAGCACAAGCTTATTAGAAGTTTAAACGCCATTTTATCTTTTTGCTGCTTTTGCACACAACACTATATGTAACTGTTGTTGTAAGTTAAGCTGCGTGAATTCTTCATATGAGAATTGCTTGTTTTCCACATCCCTAGACCTTAGTCTGCACAGTGAGTGCTGAAGCCTCCAAGGTTATCAAAACAATGGGGCCTATTAGGATGGCGGACGGACCTGCGTCCGTCCGCCACCCCAGAGGAGGAGGGACCGTCCGCAGGGGCAGCGGCGGTCCCTCCGTGCCAATTAGGATGTGACCGCCACCCTGGCGGTCACATCCTGTATTCTTAACATTGCGGCGGGTGCTGCTTAAAGCAGCACACGCCGCAATGTTAAAAAAATGCATGTTTACCTTTGCATGCACGAAGCTGCAGGCACCGCGTGGTGCCTGCCGCTTCATGCACGCAAAGGCCGGGGGGTACCATAGGTACCCCCCATGTGCACCCTCCCACCCCCCTTCACGCCTGGGGGCCCGCAACGGGCCCCCGAAGACAACACCGTATGCCTTTCCACGGCGGAAATGCCGCCGTGGAAAGGCATATGACCGCAGCCATCCTAATATGGCTGGCGGTGTCTGATAGACACCGCCAGCCATGTTAGTGCTTTTCCGCCGCGGTCGGAAGGCGACCGCGGCGGAAAAGCGGCGGACGGAAAATAGATCCCCCAGCCATCCTAATCTGGCAGGGGGGTCTTTTTCCAGTCCGCAGCGGATAATCCGCATCCTCCCGGCCGGCGGTGGATTCCGCCGGCCCGGAGGATGCGGATTATCCGCAATCATAATCGGCCCCTAAGTTAGGTGCTGATCAGCTCATGCACTAGACATAACATGCACGCAGCTACAGCTAGCTGAAATTCTGGCGTCTTTAATATCACACTGCATGCATGAATTAGGCACTTGGAGCAAATCCGTTTCCAGAGAGAGAGAGCATTTGCAGATCCTGATGTGATTTACTCCTGCTGATCTTGGAGGTATGGGATTCCCTATTCAAGCCTAAGAGACCTTCTATATTTTATAAAACATTGCCCCTAGCTAGGGAGTGTGGTACACTAGGCACTATAAGTCCTATTTCCACTCACATAATAAAATGCTTTCTCCTTTTGTGTTTTATGGCATTGTAACAATGCTGATCGTATTATTTTTAATCATATGCCTGTTTATGCTTGCAAAAATACTGCATCTTAGAGCACTTCGTTAAAATAAATATTTTGAACTTAGTGTCTCTTTCTTTACCCATGTTGTGGACTGGTATGAGAAAATAACGAAAGAGTGTTCTTGATTCCCACCATTCCTGAGAGTAATCTAAGTCGCATGTTCTGGGTTGTTTAATCATTGGTTCCTTTGTTATAGGACGAAGAGCTAATGTGACACTGATGCTAGTCGGTTATGGGGTTCTAGGTACTGAGGTGAGTTTTTGGTACACCACAATTCACTGATGTCCTGGGTCTCTGTGCACAGTTCTGTGTCTGAGCAGAATACCTGCAACATCAACACCCCTCACTGAGCGGGTAAGTAAGGGAGGTATGAAGCATTCTCAGCGCTGGGACTTTAATGACTCCTTGAGGACTTTCATATGTGGCAAAGCAAAGGCACAAGCACTTAAGTTATGCAGTTGTGAGAGCAATTGTTCAATACAATTTGCATAGCACTGAGCATGCACGTGTGTGTGTGCATTGTATTGTAATTGTAATTGCATTTATATAGCGCTTACTACTCCTGACAAGGCGTCAAAGTGCTTTTTCGGCGGGTAGCACGCTACTCCAGGACCCATAGAGGATTAGTGTTGAATTAGTATAGTGAAACATGCAAGTACATTTTAAGGGGTGGATAGGTTAGTCAGTTATTTGGATATGGAATGATAGCAGAAGGATAGAGGAGGACAAAGGTTTGTATTTATTTATCACTTGTTGACACACGCTATTCAGGAAGCCTATAAAGGATTGGTGGTGAATTAATATGGTGAAATATGAGGTAATTTCAGTGGTGGATATTAGTCTGTTACTTGGAGTGAGAAGGATAGTGGAGGGATAAAAGGGGAAGAAAGATTAGCATTCCTATAGCACTTGTTACCCCTGATGGGTCTTGAAGCGCTTTTCTGGCGAGTAGCACGCCACTCCGGAACCCATAAAGGATTAGTGTTGAGAATTAGCATAGTATAAATATGAAGTAATTTGAGTAGTAGATATGTTATTCAGTTATTTGGCCAGTATATTAGTTAGTCTGTTAATTTTGATTGAAAAGGATAATGGAGAGATAAAAGAGTGAAGGATTTCTTTTAGGTCTTAGCAGTAGGAAGAGGCTTTTGGATGAGTAAAAATGAGTTTTGGAGGGGAGAAGTCAGAGGGGAGAGTTTAGAATGGTTTGTTTTAGGTGATCGGTGTAGTAAAAAGAGGTGTTAGATGATGCAAGGAGGGGTAGAGCATGAGAGAGTCTAGAAAGGGTTATTTTGGCGATCATAGTAGTGGTATGGGGTTTGGGATTAATGAGAGAGTGGATGTAGAGGATATATTGATAGATGTATAGGATGAGAGATAGGGTAGTGCATTGGAAGGAGTAGTAGAAAGAAGTTTGAGATGAGTCAGAAGGTTGGGCTAGAAGATATATTGAGCGAAGTATAGGCTGAGAAATAGGCTAGTGCATTGGAAATGCTAAATTAGAAGAAAGTGATACATATATAGATCCATAAGTACATTGAAAGTATATAGATACATAAAGGAAGTAAGTATATTTAGATTAAATATATTGATAGAGGCACAGGATGAGAAATAGGGTAGTGCATAGGATATGCTTTTTCAGGAGAAAAGTAACAGACACACAGATCCAAGTATATGAAAGGTACATAGATGCACAATGGAAGTATGTACATGTAGACCAAAAATAATTTTTATTTATTGATTATTATTATTATTATTTTCTATTTTTTCTTTTCTCTTAACAACATAATTATTTTACATGTTTTATAAAGTAATACACAAAGATAGGTACATAGCTATAGCGAAAACAAATGCTGACATACAGAGGGATATGCTGTAAATTTCTGTTTCCGGATGGTGCTTATGTGGGGAAGAGCCAAATCTTGAGTAGTTTTCTGAAGATAAGGTGGTTGTCGGTGGATCTTATGTTGGGGGGTAAAGAGTTCCATAGTTTGGCTGCTTGAACAAAGAAGGATGTGCCACCCATGTTTTTTTTCTTGTATGGTGGAATTTTGAGGTGAGATGCTCCTTTAGAGCGGAGGTTCCTTTGTTGAATGTGTTTGGTGATTTTATTCCTGATGAAGAGTGGTCCTATTCCATGTATTGCTTTGTGGGTAATTCAAAGCAGCTTGAACGTGGATCTTCTGGCAACCGGTAACCAATGCAGGGCTTTCAAGGCAGGGGAGATGTGGCCTCGCAGTTTGATATGCAACAGTAGTCTGGGAGCCGAGGTCTGAATCCGTTGTAGTCTTTTAATGGTCGTTAAAGGTGATCTTTGGTAGAGGCTATTGGCATAATCGAGTTTGGATAGAACAAGGGAGATGGTAGCTTAGATCTTGTGTGGAAATCCCAAATGAGGGAAAATTCGTCGCAGCGTTTTTATAGTAGCAAAGCTTGATCTTGCTAGTTTATCCACTTGGGCATTGATCAACAGCTTGGAGTATTAGGATAGCAATTCTGTAGCTGTTCTGTATCGTGTTCCTCATCCAGCATGCTAAGAAGACATTTTGATGGGTCTGCATGTGTGTGAGTTGGAGATGGAGTTTGAGAGTGAGTTGGAGTGCTGTGTTGCTTTTGTGGTGTAACATTTTTGTGAGGTAGACTTGGGGAAGCAAAGTTGTGAGGTGTGGCATGTTGTTTATATTTTTTGCGTGCGCGTGTTTAAGGGGGAAGGTGTATGAGTCAGGGGAGGTGGTGCAGCGTGTGGGTCATGCCGTAATATTCTTAATTGTCCAATGGATGAGAGGCCGTTAGAAGAGAGGTGCTGTATGTGTGTTAGGTATGGTGGAAGAGTGAAAGCTTGGCATTGGAGTTAGTTCCTTTGTGTGGTTTGAAAGGTGGGTATATGTATGTATTTTGTGATGGTAAGTATTATGAGGTGTTGTGCTCTGAAGATCTTGTTGTGCTGGTGTGTGTGATCTGTTTTGCTTTTGAGGTGTAGTGAAAAGGGGTGCTGATGTATATGTTTCATGCACCGGATTTGGTTGTGTAGCAAGCGCGCAATCAAAGAGGCCGCCTCCCAGTGAGCTCAGCCCATTATTCGCCCGTTTTACATCAAAAAACAATGATTTTCTGTCAGAATCCTGCTAATCTTAAGGTCGCTATGATTTAAAAGCCTTTATGAGTTGCTGTGCGGTTTGTCCTGCGTATTTCGTCAGCAGAAGTGGTGTTTTCCTCCCTCTGGTTCCAGCAGCCAGCTCTACATCGAGGTACTGCCCAGCTTGTCTGTCAGGGGGGCGGAGTGAGTAAACAAGAGAGGGCCTGGCTTTGGGCCTAGCTTTGGCCTAACCACTCCCACAGTCCATTTTAGCTGCTGCACCAGTCCTTATCAAGCTTTCTACTCAAGCAATACTCTACTTTCTCCTTAACATTACTTTCTGTTACAATTTTAATTCTTTCTACAAGAAAATGGAAAATAAAAATGTGCATTTTCTTCATAACAAAAGGAAACAGCAAAGATCACCACCTCCAGTGAAATCTAAAGTGGTAGAGTCAACTGAGCCTTCTTCATCATTAATTCTTGATGAAATGTAAGCACTTTGTTCTAATACAGATTCAATTGCGTCAGAGATTTCAATTCAATTCAAAATTAGCTTTATTTGGTTGGGACAATCAACCATAAAAGCACAGATTATACATAACAGTCTAAAAAGCGGTTCTTTGTAAGAATAGAAACAAGTACATCTAGATTCATACGAGGGTGTGTACAATAGTACAACTCTTACTTAGTAAGTGAACGGTTGAGTTAAAGTGCATAAGTGTAGCAAATACATTGCCTCATATAAACATTAGCAGCTATTAGGGGCGGTAGACATTATCATTATTAAATCGAGACATACATTACAAGTATGCACAAATAAAAACGGATAAAAAGCAAATAAAAACAACCCCAGCATGAAAGGCCACCAATTTTGCTGTGGTATATATACATATTTAAAACTCAGTGATATATACAAAGTAAAGTGAAAAGTGCATTGGTGATCCAGACCACCACAGACTTTCTGACAATTTAAAAAGAAAAGAGGAGAAATTCGTTAATACACCATACTTTTTCTGGCCGTGATTGAACTGAGGATAAATGTAGTAAAAAAGCAAATCCCTGGTTCTTCCATGGTGAGTAATAATGTCATAGCAGCTGTTGTAGTTTTGACCCCATGTTTTTTAAAAAGTGGTTTGAGGAACGTAATTCTAAAAGGCAAAAACAGATCACATAAAAGTAGAAAGTGCATAGGGCTCTGCTTTGAGGTCCCATCACAGGGGCATGGGGAGGACGGATACTTTTTCATTATTGGGAACGCAACCAGATGATGCAGCAAACCTAGCCTCGTCAGAGATTTAAAATTTACGCAAAGACAAAGCTAGTTTTTTAATGAAAATCTCTGATTCAATAAAAATACAAGATAATAAAGTTAAAATTGACGCTTTTACTCCACTTGTGGTGAAAATATCACCTATGTTTACACGCCTCGTAATCGTAATAGACAATATAACCTGCGCATTTTCAATTTACCAGAAGATGTTGAAGGTTGCAATTGTAGATTGTATTTAGAAAATCTGATTCCTGGCCTCCTAAACATCAAATTTCCAGAAACATTTGAAATTGATAAGGCACACAGGATTCCTTCTCATCGCAATCCTCATCATACTAAGCCTCGACAAATGATTTTCAAAGTTCTCTGCCACCACCATTTGGTCTTGATCAGAAAAGCAGCACGAGAAATTCCTTCATTGATGGTCAATGGAAATAAAATATTTATCCACGAAGATTTTGCCAAGGAGACAGTTTTAATTCACAAGGAATTCACTGCTCTTCGTCCTCAACTAAGAAGTCTTGGATTCAAATACGGTCTTTTTGATCCATCATCTATGCGTATTTGGAAAGATAACTTCTCTAAATCCTTCCATCATCCTGAAGAACTTTCGAGTGTTTCTGGATCAACATTCACAGCATTCAATGGATACTCAAGATTCTGCTACTTGAATATTATTGTGATGTATATTCTGACAAAATGATGGTTTATGTACTCATAGGGCTCCAACGGTTCCGGCCATGCTTGAAAAGCGCGTGTGCGTTTAATTTCTGTATTAATGTTTCTTGTCTGTTGTTTTTCCATGTTTTGTATGTTTTCGTTTTTCCTATTCTCTCCCTTTCACTTATCTCTTTCTCTACTATTTTTCACACTCTTTCTCTACTTCTTTCTTCTCTTATTGACGTTTTTCCTTCTTTTTATTTATGGCTAAGTTTCATAATAGTAAGATAGTCTCTTTATATGTCAAGGGGTTACGCAATCCAGTTAAACGTACAAACATTTTAGATTATTTAGGTAGTTGCAAGGCGGACATTTGTTTTATACAAGTAACTCATATTGATGACAAAATCCTAGATTATATGAAAAATAAGTGGGTTGATAGTATGGTATCTTCTCTTGCAAATGGCAGAAAAAATGGTGTTGCTATCCTTTTTGAAAAACAGCTACGTTGCCAAATTTTGAGTAAATTTTTTGAGACTGATGGCAGATTCGTTATAGCTAAAATTAAAACTCACGATTCTGTTGTGTTTTTGCTAAATGTGTATGGTTAAACTGCTGATGATCCTAAATGTGTATGGTCCAACTGCTGATGGTCCTATTTTTTTGGTCCACTCTAACAAAATAATTTCTTAAATAGGGTAACGTTCCTCTTATAGTTGGAGGAGATTTTAATATCATATCTGGCCCCTTATTAGATAGATTATCTCTTACCAAATGTCGACCTCCTAAAGCTCTTTTTGCTTTTAAGTAATTTCTTCAAACTAGAAAGCTAGTTTATATTTGGCGTTTACACTTTCCTACAGAAACATTTTTTATGTTTTTTGTAACCTGCACAATTCTCACTCCAGGCTTGATTATTTTTTAATTTCCAGACAACTAATTAACTCTGTTATCATCCCTATTACTGGTAATATTAATATATCGGATCATGCCTTAATTTCCTTTGTTTTGAAATTAAATTCCAATTTTACCTCGCAATCCAGATGGAGAATGAATACAAGCATTGTTCTTAATTAATAAAATAAACCTAGCTTTTAAATGCTATTCATGATTATTTCCTTCTTAATCCAGAAGTTTCTACTTTCATGGTGAATAGATGGGATGCTTTTAAAGCTTATATCAGAGGTGTTTCTATTTCTCTTATGGCCCTTAAAAATGAATCTTTTAATGCAAATATTAAACATTTAGTTAAACAGATTGAAAAATATGAGAGACTAGATTGCAAACTATGAGAGACTTTTTATTACATCTAATGATCCTCAATATAGATTTAAATTGCAAAAACTTAAATATGAGTTTAATTCACTCCATAGCAGAAGAGCTGGAATTCTATTATCAAATTCTAAAGCCAGATTTGGTTTTAATGCTAACAGATCTGGTAGATTGTTAGCCAATTATTTACACATTACAAAAGATAAGTCACAAATAAACTCAATTTATGGCCCTGATGGTAAAATTGCTTTATCCCAAAATGATATTGTTAATGAGTTTCTAGATTTTTACACCACTTCACATAATAAAACAGTTTTTGACGATGCCTCGTTAATTGATTCTTTTTTAACTAAATGTGGATTACCCAAGATTTCCCAATCTGATAAAATTGATCTTGACTCGCCCATTACTAAAGATAAAATTTTATTAGCTATAAAATCTCTTAGAAAAAACAAATCCCTTGGACCAGATGGTATTCCCGCTGAATTTTATAATGAATTTCAAATACAGCTTATTCCTCATTAATTTAAACTTTTTACTTTTTTTGGTTCTACGGTAACTACTTCAGGTTCTTTTACTGAGGCTCAAATTATTGTTTTATCCAAACCTAATAAAAACCCTACTCTGGTGTCAAATTATCGTCCGATTTATTTAATAAACCAAGATTGTAAGTTGTATGCCAAAACACTCGCTACTAGATTATCCTCTGTGCTAGACTGTGTTATACTTCCGGATCAATCTGGTTTTATGAAGAATAGATATTCAGCTAATAATACAAGAACTTTGGTACATGTGATTGAACAAGGGTCTACTTTTTTCTCTACCACCAGGAATTCTTGCTTTAGATGCTGAAAAAGCTTTTGATAAAATTCACTGGTAGTTTTTATTTCATACTTTATTATCATTTAATTTTGGTGACATTTATTCATATGATTTCTGCTTTATATTTTTCTCCTACTGCCCGTTTATTTATTAATGGCCAAATTTCAAACCAATTTCCTCTTTTCAGAGGTACAAGAAAAGGTTGTCCCCTTTCCCCGCTTTTGTTTCTTCTAGGTATCGAACCCTTACTTACTTCCATAAGAAAATGTGACAACATTATGGGAATCAATATCAAAGATGTTATTATTAAAACTTTAGCATATGCTGATGATGTACTTTTATTTATTAGTGATCCTTTGTCCTGTTTTCCCTCCTTATTGGAAATTATTTCATTTTATTCTACTATTTCTGGATATAAATTAAATACCAATAAAATAGAATTCTTTTCTTTAAATATTTACTGCACTCCTGATATGCTACCTTTAAATGAAATTAGTTGGCAAAAGGATAATTTAAAATATCTTGGTATTATTTTCTCTTCATCTATGAAAGCAATGATATATGTCCTATTTCCCACCTGGGTGACCCTTTATAAGCATGTCCCCCCAGCAATGATTGAAGAAGCATGAATCAATCTCAAGTGCAAATTTTGGAGACTCACAAGTCAAATGCGCAATCAGCTTATGTGCATTGCATTTTCTTACCCCTTGTGGTGTAGTCAGTTGGGTGTTAGTCTCTGAGTTGCTTGTGCTTGTCTAGTGTGGAGCTGGTGACTTCGTCTACTCCGGCTGTAGTTGGAGACAGTCCTCCAAAGCAGTCGTACATTCTGGACATGGACTGCATCTGTTCTCATGTGGCTGCCTGGATTCAGTCCACTGTCAATCAACATCCCTGGCACTTCTGTGCAGGCTCAGGGCAAACTGATGCTGCTCCTAACCAGCAGGTGAGATGGATCCAGTCCCACTTGAGCTGTTGCTGTAGCAACAATTGGCCTCAACTGAGCCGACATGATGAATAAATAGGGTTCAATTTTCACACTAAGAGAGCGGCAGATTACTAACCAAGTCACATTCTCCTAAATGGTCACGGTCTCACATATGAGCAACCTGGTGAAGGAAAGAGAAGAAACTGTGTCGAATGAGGGCACCTCTTAGCTGCCTCACAGGTGTATCCAAAGATATTGGAGCAGACGCCTCATTCACTTAATTATGACATGCTTAATCATCAGCGCCTATCCATACCCTGGTAGGATGGTACCACCAGGGCAGACTCAACCAAAAAGAAGGTGGGAGTTCTTAGATCATTTCTATCTGGATAATGTAGGGATCCAGATGAAAATAGAAAAAGATTAAAAAATACCTTGCAGTATACCCAAAATAATTCTTTATTGGTAGGGTACTTGGGGTATGACTAAAATATATTACAGTGTTCTGATTTTACTGCTCAATTTACCCTGATTTTATAGTTCCAACATTTTTCAGCCCACGCAAGGAGTCCATTCGGATCTGGACCTTCTTTAGGGCTGTGTGTGGATCCCTGCTTACACTACACATGCATTCCATGTGTATACATGAGGCCTAATGCTCCCACCTGGGTCAATACTTCATTAATGGAAGATACCCTGTCTTTGAGTGGTCGAAAGTCATGTTCATCTGGTGCATAGTGCCATGCTATAGTCACACTTTCGGCAAGTTATTGGCACCTCCTCTTCACCTACGGATTGCTGCTACTCAGATCACCGCTGAACACCAAGGTCACCGCTGGTCACCTTTCCAAGAGAAAAATGCCGGCCATTTGTTGTTGCTTTAAGAATGCAAACCCCTGGACATGATACTAAATAGGACTCTAAACAAAATTGCATGTATTCATTTGCAAGATGGCTTTTCTGCCTTTGTATAATTATTAGTCAGGGATCATAATGCAGCTCTAAAATACATTTGGAAGTGCTTTCTATTTCTATTTGCCATTTGAAGCATGTACAGACGAGGGCTAAAAATATCGGCTTTAGGTGATTTTACTTACCTTTGTACTGGCCAGGACATTAAAATACCGTTGGTGCCAGTAGAAAACCAGTGAGGTGACAACCCTATCACCAATACAGTTGCAGACCTGAATGGGCCAACATCCTCACCAAGGCAACTGCAGCCCTGACTGGACCTGTGCGTTCATGTACGTTTTTTACAGTTATCACCAGAATCCGTCTGAGAAATCAGGGACCCTCTGCAGCACAGGTCACTCCTGGCTTTTCTCCAGGCAGGGAGCTTTCTCTGACTGTTCCTCCACCCAGGCCCTTGCTAGACTTCTCATCCTGGACATTTTCTCCTTCTACAGAGTCAGGCAGGCTCCTTCCAACTCTCTGCATGCATGAGGATTCAAGGCATTATGCAGATTTTGAGCTCCTCCAATAAAAAGTGTAGACTTTAGGTGAAGTCTCCTCACCTCTGGGAGACTTTCTATTTGACAAACACCAGCCATGTTTACACAGCAGCCCTTTAAGTACACTACAGATCCCTCCCATACTTAGGGGTCAATTAGGATGGCGGACGGATCGCCACCGCCATGCAGGCGGTGGCGATCCGTCCGCGATCCTTGCCCGTCCGCCACCTATTTCCCCCGCCATATTACAATGGCGGGGGGGACCGTGCCGGATGGGCAGACCGTCTGCCGCTTTTCCGCCACGGTCGCCTTGTCTATCAGACACCGCCAGCCATATTAGGATGTGCTGGGGGCTATGCACGAAAAGGCATACGGTCCTTCCATTGTGGGCCCGTTGCGGGCCCCCAGGGTGAAGGGGGTGGTGGGAGGTGCACATGGGGGGTACCTATGGTACCCCCCTGCAGTTGCATGCACAATGCAGCAGGCACCGCGCGGTGCCTGCCGCTTTGTGCATGCAAATGCACAGCATGCATTTTTAACTTTGCGGCGGGTGCTGCTTAAAGCAGCACCCGCCGCAATGTTAAATATACAGGATGTTACCGCCAGGGTGGCGGTCACATCCTAATTCCAAAGGAGGGATCGCCGCTGCCCCTGCGGGCGGTCCCTCCACCTTGGGGGTGGCGGACGGACGCAGGTCCGTCCGCCATCAAAATCAACCCCTTAGTTATGAAGGATTTGGAACTGGAACAAAGTGGTGTGCTTTGTATCCCACTTTTATACACATTTTCTTTTAAGGTGATCTGGATCCAATGCCTTACATTCAGAATAGATTTTGGAGTTGGAGGTTCTATTTTTAAGTGTCCTTCTCAAACTGCTCTCCAGGCATAGTCTGTGTGTTGAGTGATGTTTCTCAGAGCAGGAAGCACTGTGACCATCTCCAAACTGGAGGACCCACGGTTTGGGCACAATGAAGTGTGAGGTTTTTGCACTTGGCTGCCTTCTCAACCACCCCTGAAGTAGTAATCTACAATAGAGAAAAGGGTAGGCCTGACCCAGAAACTTGCCCCTTGATAACAACTGTCTTCGTGGAATTAAAAAAGGTAACCGGTAACCCTGTCTCCATTCTCCTCACTTCAGTGTCTGGATCTCTACTTTCCCACCAAAGGACGGCAGCCAATCTACTTGCATTGTCTGGGGAAGGTGTTCTCAATCTTCATCTTCTACCCAGCCAAAGCAATGGCATCCAAAATCTCATCGGCTTCAGTACTCTGGCTTATTCACACACTGAGTCCTACTACTGCACGTGCTAAATGCACAACACATACACACACACACACACACTCACTTGACATACACACAATATGACTGGGCAAAATTCTGGGTGTTTGCATAACAGTGGAAAAAATGGCCACATTCTAAATGACACAGATCAAAAGGTCAGGTCATGCCATCAATCTTAAAACACTGTATCTTGTTATTACCAATTTTTGTACTATAACCGGGACAAGGACAGTACTCCTTTGTCCATTATGAGCGCAAGCTTGATGTGTCCGTCCTTCCAGGCCACAGGACGGGTCCAGTACTACAGATAGTTATGGACAGACCCAGGCCTTTGCACTCATGTTTAGATCAGCATGATGCCAGGGCTAAAATAAAAGTCAGGATACCAGATACAGACTCAGCCAGGAACTAAGGGCAGGGGAACACAACAAGATTATAGTAAGGGATAATATGAGGAATATAAACAGAGCGAGCTAAAGAGGACATGAGTGAGACAGTGAACCCTGTATAGAAAGCAATAGCAACTGCAGGCAGATTTACCAGTGATACATAAACAGACAGCTGTACATGCTTACATCAACAGAAATTGTAATTTCAGATTCAAAATCATGGTTAGATGAAAGGTACTACTAATAGTTGAAAGGGACTTATCTCACTATGTTTCATTTATCTATGTGTGTTATGTTACTAATAAATGTGGAAACGTTTCCTCAGAGCCTCTGTAAGATTAATAAACGAACCACTTCCTCAATTATTAGGACATCAGCTTACAATCTGAGGCACAGTTTTTAGATTTTTGTATTTTGAACCCTTATTCAGAGAGCAGCAACCCTTCACATGCTGCTTATTATACAGTATTACATTTCACAGAATGTGGTCATATATATGTAAGAATCAATTTATTTGAAGTGAGTTTATTTTAGGATTGAGCACAAACTTATCCCATTTCTTACTAACCTGTGTGTGGATATGTTTTCAGTTGTATTAAGCCTGAAAATCCATAATGAACAAATACTCTTCAGAATCATTTGCAAGGGGTTAAAACAATAACATATGTATATTACCTGTGGTGGTTGCAACTGGGTATTTATAGTTAGAACCACCTTTCCTTGGGAAAAGCAGTTTTTGGTCTGCAGTTTGGCGAATCTTCACAAAAAGTTCCAAAAAACGATAATCCACTTCAGCTCGTTCCTGTAAAATTTTGGGGTAATTGTCAAGTGGGTGCCAAAAAGAGGATGGTCCCAAAATGAATTAGACTCAGCTACAATTGCCTGAAGGGAATTACAACAAATGTGTCAGAAAGCTATATCTTGGTACAGAAAGAGTACTTTTTGTAATTTGGTGTAAATCTGTTTAGTAGTTTTTTAAAATATATTAAGGATCAAAATGTATGTATATATCAGGCTGCAGAGGATCCGAAGACCTGACAGATCTTAAATTAAGATTAGATTGGTTGCTAACACATCAACAAAGATGTGATGGCAGCCATTTTCGAACTCAGGGACTCAGTTATAGTTATATAAAATGTCAGTTAAAACATACTATTTTAAATTAACAAAACCACTGAAATTCACTAGTTATAATTATCTCAAGTAACTATAACGCATGCCCTAAAGTAACCATAGTTCGCGCCCTAGCTATGCATTGCTAATTAACACCCATATTATATCACTCATGAATTGTTCTAAGACATCATAAATAACATCACTGCAACATCTTAAATGACATCATTGATCACAACACTGTGTATGGTGGGGCAAAAGTTATAGTTACTTGAGATAACTCTAAATATCAGTGGTATTGTTAGTTTAAAATAGTATGTTTTAACGGACATTTTCACCTAACTATAACACCCTTTAACCTTTATTCTTGTCAGTGAATTTCTAAGGTTTTTTTCATGTAAAGTAAGATATTATTATAATTCCTGACTAAAACATCCCTTTAACCTTTGTTTTGTTTTCAGTAAATTTCTAGTTTGTGATAAAATTAAGCCACTGTCAATATAAAAGGCAAACCTACTTGTTTTTTTAAGGGTTAGCTTCAAAGTCTGTCAACAAAGCATTTGTAGTCTGAACAACATTAAACAGGTGTTTGAGTCTTTTTTTACACTCCTCAGGCCCCATAATGCGGTCATTGACTAACCACAGGGGGTCTTGTTAGTTTAAAATAGTATCTTTTAATTGACATTTTCACCTAACTTTAACCTCACTTTTACTCTTTTTTGTCAGTGAATATTTCTTCAAAATGCATAGAGGTGGAGTTAAGAATAGTAAGGCTACTCTTATCTATATATTTTCAATATATTATTCTGGGTATAATATTTTTATACTATTAAATTTGAATACATGATATTCTGATATACATTCACGGCGGCAAAGCTCTATGGACACTAATCTTTTTGTCAAGTCTCTTACTAAATCACACAAAACAACAGCTGTATCTAATTACAGGCTTTAGCACTAAGGTCTACTTTTAATGTTTATGTGACTCTGTCCAAAAAATCAAAATTGAGCAGGATACAGACAAAAGCTGGTCACTGAATGCAATGCAGTTTTTAACTTGTGACTGGTGGTGGTACACAGATGTTTGCAACAAGTCCCAAACATAACTCTTTTTTGGGTTTGTGTAGTCTCCAAAATATCATATCTGCATTTTGGGATTTGGTTACAATATGCAGCTAATAAAATTGGCACATGTTTCAGTTTAATAACTCCTACTAATAACAACTTGAAATCTCTTTCTGTCTCGTTTTGTTTTGTTCCATCAATGCTTGCTCCACCCTCTCTCCTCCAGCCTCCAAATTCCTACACCCCCAAAACACTGTCCAAACCTGTGTCAGCTCAGTGAAGTAAAAACTATGTGGAAAGAAGACAGGATGGTGCAGCGGGCTGATAAAAAACATCAGTCATGGAAAGGTGGCCTTAGCAAATGACCTCAAGGATTATGTCTAGACTGATGTCTGATATTAGAACGCCCAGTGACATCTATGGCACTCCTGAATGTCTGAACGTTTTGCTGATGTCCTTGAGAAATCCTAAGTTGGCCTCAAGACTACTCTGTATGACTAGATATTTACGAGTAATTTATTCACGGAGGCATTTTACCTACTTCACTTCACGGAGGCACTTACCTACCAACAGGACTTCAGAGGCATCCATTGCTTTTCTGCCCACATCTCGCCGCACCCGCTCCGCGGGTGCCGCATCGCCGGTCCAGGCGCAGGGCGAACCGGTGAAGGAACAAGAGGAAGGCGGCACCGGGTGAGAGGAGTCAGCGGGGCTGTGAGCGTGCAGGGACTCCAGCAACCAGGAGTCCCTGCGAGACCGACCTCCAGCTTCCGGTCCGCTCTCCCTGCTGGCCCGCCCCCCACCCTTCACGGCCCCTATATCTCAGCACACACCTCCCGCAGCGCGGGACGCAGCTCGGGCGAAGACCGGGCTAAGAGCGGGCCGTTTGAGGCCGTTCGAGTACGGAGAGGACTGGACTGGGCCACCCCCTTCCTCCTTGGTTGTTTAATACTGTTCCCTTACTCTTGCTGAGGTGGGTTCTTATTCTGTTAGTTATGTGTACCCGGGCAGCACGTAGTAGGGCCATTAAAGGTGGATTGCAAACAAATGGTCCCATGGACGATTTCATTACTCATACAAACCTAGCCATTGATACCGAAATTTCCAAACTGCAGACTCGCGTCTCTTTGGATTTGGCCGCCGCTAGAAAACTGTCCCAGGACTTTGCTAAATCCAAAAAATCCTCCTTGGGACACCTAGCAGCTGCTGTAACTCCAGAGCGTCCAGCCAATACGTGTTGTGGAATTATACAGGCAGTTGTCCACCATAGTTCGATTCCACTTACTCCAGCTCTATCCTTGTATTCGGCAAACCAGTTGGATAATCAGAATCTACCTGTGGCTTCTCCTGGTCAGTTACCCACTTCCCCTTCTCTGGTAACTCCTGAAATTCCTCTATGTAACAGTATAAATGGTAATAGCCAGCTTAATGCGGGAGGTGTTCCTGTGAACAATGCTATACGAGAGTGTGCATCGTTGCCCCAGGCCCATATAGAGGTAGCTGAAGAGGTATCAGCCTCTATATCTGTTAACACAACTGCCTCTACATCTCTTAACATAACTGCTGAGGGAGACGGCTCACACTTAGAGGGGCATGATGCGAGGGATGGGGAATTTATAGATTTAGTCTGGGAATCACTAAAGAAGCTTCTTTCTCCTCTAGACCTGAGGCTATCACGCATCGAAAACAATCTGCTAGAGATGGAAAAGAGTATCATAGCCCTGGCTACTCTTGGCTTGCGTGGATTAGAAAACCAAGGTCTTATAGAGAAAGACCCAGTCCCACAAGCCATACAATCCACCCCCCCACCACCTGCCACAGCACGACCAGTTCCCAAACCACGAACCATTGCTGCGGATCGAAGATTGGCTGATCCCCCAACTAGACAATCAAAGCCCCCCACCACCCAAACTCCTGCACACCCCAATGTTGGTGCTCCTTTAAGAACAACCGTCAGGAAAGCAGTTCACCATTCGACCCAGGGCCCACGTATTAAGAATAATTTCCAAGGGGGTTATATTGATCTCCCACCGGAGGCCAATGAGTACGTGGTTGTGTTGACGGGTGTTCCTTCGATTGATAATGACCAGCACGAGAGCCACTGGTCTTTAAAGAACAAGATCATGCACTGGCTCAACGTGATCAGACCGATGACAAATGGTCGGAAAGGCAATGTTTTAATGGTCCGACGAGTTCCATGGGTGGGTCCCTCCAAGAAATCTAGTCCTGGGGACTGCATAGTGGTAACATTTGAAGATCCATACACGGCATACCACATTTGCTCATGGCCCACTGATGGCGAAGGCCTATCCATTGTACCTAGGCCACTGTCCTTCTTTTATCCCCCACGCATCACGCATACACAGGATGGAGATTGGTCTCTGGTACGCCACCGGCCATGGAGAGGGTACTCCAATAAAGACAAAGATCATGATCTGTCGAGACGCTGGCTTGGGCTTCCAACTACGAACAGGTTTGGCTGCCTAGAGGATGTTGACTGACTCCCAAGGCAAGCTGCTCCCCCAGTGCCAGTAAAGGCTTCCTTAACCGTGGGGGTTCTAAATTCCTTATTCCTGCCGTCTGACTGTGAGGACACTAATTCGAGCACACTCACCCAACCTACGATTCATCCCCCGCTAATAGAGGAGGCTCTGAATTCTTTAAACAATCTAGGAACCCAAGCAGGAGCGCACGATTTAGATGCTACCCCTATGATTCCTGTGCCTTCCCATCGGATGGCTCTGCCGGATGGCAGGCGACCTTTCATATTCAGGGCCCCTACCCGATCCCAGAACGAGCCCCACCCAAGACAAAATATAGCTGTTGCAGAGGCGTTAGGTATAGAGCCTGATCCTGATACACCAGTTAGCTTGCCTACACAGGCCTCCCCAGGTAGCACTCAGTTGAAGATTCTAAGCTGGAATGTGGCAGGGCTTGCGCGTAATTTTGACATTCCAGAGTGGAACTCCTTTTTGGATCCCTTTAGCATGTGTCTTTTACAGGAAACCTGGTGCCTTGAACCTAGACACAGGGTAGGCTTTACAACTTATTTTGTTCCCGCCACTCAACAACAGGGTAGTAAAGGCCACCCTTCTGGCGGCCTTCTTATCTGGGTCAGCATTGCATTGGGCTTAAATGTAAAACATAAATTCACCCAATCCCCCGATCTTCAGAGAATATCTATATCTTGTGAGGGGGGGAGGAAGTTAGAAGTGTTTAACCTCTATCTAAGGGGGGCCAGGGGAGGGATCTCAACGCTACCATCAACAGGATTAAATAGTGAACTTGAATCCTGTAACGTTGATTCCTATGTAATCCTCGCAGGCGACTTCAACTGCTGCTTTGAACCTTTGGCAAGTGAGGATATCCTGGACAACTGGGAAGATGACACAAGGAGGGGCATTCCCACGCTTGCCCTAGACCCGATCCAAAAGTGGACACAGAGTGCCATGGACATTAATTCACTTTGTATGGACCACGCACTGAGAGCAACTAATGGACGCTCCAACTCAGATCTCAGGGGAGCGCACACTTATAATAGGGTGGGTCACACCTCCAGAATAGACTACATCATGCTGAACTACAATTTATGGCCATTCCACCAAGATATGGAAGTTATATCGTCTTGCGATAGCGACCACAATCCCTTGTCTCTAACCCTTACCGCGCCGTGGCACGACAGTAAATTGGTCAAGGTCACCTCTGCATGGAAAACATCTCACGAACTTGCTCCTTCAAGCTGTGGCAGGCGGTTAAAATGGGCAAAAGTAGCAGCGGACGAGGGCAGGATGGAACATGCAAAGACTATAATGACAGCAGTGATGTCAAGTTTAGATGCTCCGGAAAATACCGATGACACTGTTTTGACGACCTTCACAGAAACCATTTTGGCACTAAGTGAATTGTTTATTATTCCGCAAAACAGGCTAAGGGCCGTAACGAAAGGTGTCTCCAAGTCTAGAGACAAATGGTATTCTTCAGAATGTCGGGATGCCAAATCTGAACTCATCCTTGCTGTGAAATCCAAAGTCCCAGGAAAAATCAGACTTGCCAGGAATGTATATAAAAAAACTATAGCCTCTGCTAAGGAAGTACATGATTCCAACTTCTGGAGTGACCTAATGGAGGCTAGTTCTAAAAAAGACTCTAAGGGGTTCTGGGACCTGATGAGAGCTAGGGATAAGCCCATTGATGCACAACTGACTTGTAACATCCCAGGGGAGGCTTGGTTCGCCCATTTTTCTAAACTATATTCTATCCCTCCAGATGTATCACAACTTAACATGGATTTCCCACTCAGACTGCTGGTTGCCCTAACAATCAATGATTGCCCCTTCAGTGTAAAGGAAGTAGAGGGGGCAATTAGGTGCCTTGTTAACAACAAAGCTGCTGGCCCGGATGGCATCCCCGGCGATCTGTTGAAGGAAAATGTATGTGTGTGGAGTAGACTAATTGCCTCACTTTTGAACGAGGCTGTATTGGGAGGCTGCCTACCTGATTCTTGGAGGGGTGCTGAGGTCGTCCCTATCTTTAAGAAAGGCTGTTGGGACGACCCAGCCAATTACCGTCCAATTAGTCTGCTCGACTCTACCCAAAAGGTAGCGGGTAAAGTAGTCTTAGGTAGGATCCTCCATTGGGCGGAGGAAAATCAGGTATTATCAGATTTCCAGGCCGGATTCAGATCAGGAATAGGTACCATCGAACAGACATTTCGTCTATTAATGCTGTATTGGAAAGTGGTTGTATTGGGCAAGGGCAGTCTGTATTTAGTCTTTATAGATTTGCGGACTGCCTTTGACCTGGTCCCACGAGCCCAACTGTGGAATGCCCTAGAAGGGTTGGGTATCCCCCCATACTTGCTGGGATTGCTTATCAAATTTCATGAATGCAACTTTGCTCAGATTAGGTGGGGTAACCAGGGGCAAAAAACATCTTGCATCCCTGTAGATAGGGGCGTTCGCCGGGGTTGTGTGCTAGCTCCCACCCTGTTTTCACTATATGTAAACGGAGTGGTTGAGCATCTTCTGCAACATCCATCAGATGCACCTTCCCTGGCTGGTAGAAAAATACCCACGCTCCTATTTGCAGATGACACCCTCCTAATCTCAAAGACCCCTGCTGGCATTCAAAGGTTGCTTTCTAGCTTTAAGGACTTTTGTGACACCAAGGGCCTAGCCATAAATATAAGCAAAACCAAATTCCTTGTTCTGAACCCCCCTAGGAAAACTGTAATCCCCCCTGTCCTAGACTTAGTCCCACTTGAAAGGGTGAAAGAATTTGACTATTTGGGTATACGACTTTCTGTTTCGATGAATTGGAAGTCCCATCACCAAAAAGTCTTCCTGACCCATAAGAGCGTTACAGGGGTCCTGCTAAGAGAACAACGTGCCTCATCTCTAAAACCCATTGGGGCATTATTAGATATCTACAGGGCAAGGGTGGTGAGTGCGGCCTTGTTTGGCGCAGAACTGTGGGGTGTACAGAGAGTTAACACCTTAACATACCTCGAAAACAACTTCCATAAGGATCTTATGAAGTTGCCACATAGTACCCCTACACTCCCCCTCTTGCTTGATGCAGGCACACGCCCAATAAGTGAGCAAGTCAGGCTACGCCCCCTCTTATTATGGGCCCGGATTTGGAATGTACCACAATTGTGCAGTTATGCTGATGCCCTAAGAGAACTCCTTGCTTTACCTGGCTGGCATACGGTCGGCTGGCTTAGGGAAGTTAAGCGGCTTCTCTATGAAATAGGTTTAGGGGATGCTTGGGTTAACAGAACAGCTCCATCAAAACAGATGCTCAAGAAAATCTACTGGTCATGGGCGTCTAATGCGAGAATGAGCAATCCCAATCTTTGTAGATCGGCTGTAGAGTTCCTACTTATTAAGGAACTCCCTTGTAGAGAACCCTACCTGGATTTGATCCCTAATCCGTGGGACAGATCGCTGTATTTTAGATTCAGGGTGGGAGTCCTTCCTTTAGGGCAGCTAACTTCAAGTTGGAAGCCTCCGCTGCAAACTATACCATACTGCCCTTTTTGTGAATTAAAGGTTGAGTCTACTGCCCACCTGTTGTTTGATTGTCCCGCATATATAGCGCCCAGGTCCAGATGGCTGAAACCATTATGCAGGAGCCTCGGCACTAGATCGTATCTGGAGGCTTTAGGCATATTACGATCTGATGCACGTCCCTTGTTCGCCTGTTGCCTGGCTAAATTTCTGGGCTGGGCATGGCGGATAAGAACTGTAAGGAAACTCCTGCTTCAGTAAATGTTAGTGGAACCAGCCCCTAAGCTGTTTTTATGCCTGGGCAAATAATTTATTAATGTTTTATCATTGACTTTGTAGATTTATAATGTCTATTGTCGATTATAATGTATTATTTTTTATTCTGTATTGTAATGCTTTTATGATATGCTAATATATCGAAATAAAGCAATTCATTCATTCACCATTTAATATATGTAATACATTTCATACTTGGGACATTCTTTATAACATTCCCCACCAAACAGATGAGTGCTCAGAAAAGTATCAAGTTAGCATCAAAGTCAAACCATGCACTCTTTATTGTATAAAAGTTTTTTTTTAATTCAGTACACTGCTGTCAAACCCCATTCAGGGGCCACAGGGCGGTCAGGGCCTACTGAGTCTCCACCAGGGTGGTTGAGGTTGTTTGCATTCTCACTGGTATGCAGGACTCCATCCTACTATGGCTCTGCAAACTGGGCCAAGTACAATCTTTCCAGTTTTGACTCTCAGGGTAGTGAGGGAGAGCAGTCTCAGGCTTCTCAAGGAGGTAGGGTGGGGGACAAGAGCTCAGAACTGAACAATTACCTTACAGACACAATAATGTAATATCCTGCCCAATGCTTATTTTCCCGGTATCACCCTGGCCCCCATGTATGGCCGAGATCCTGCACTACAATTCCCAACACACTACAGTTTTCTGCAGGATTAGGAGCAGATGGCTCAAATATTCTCACAGGTCAAATGTGCAACTCAGTTCAATGTCTCTTTACTCAGTTGGCAAAAAGTCTTAGCATGCATGTGAGACTTGTCTTTGCACATTTGGTCTCTTATCCCACATATTGGCTAAGCTATACATTGTCAGCAGCCTCACTCAGGATGATGGTCGCAGGGGTGATCAGTGAGGCAGATCTCTGTAGCATGAATCATCTTTGGCAGTGGCAGTTCTCCACGCTGTCTGCAGACAGGTGTTCTGGTGTGACAGTTTCAGCCTCCAGGATGAATCCCTAATGGTGGTGTCTTTCTGGCAGTTGTGGCCTCTGAGCCATTTAGGGCTTCTAGGTTCGGTGGAGACAAGACTTTCACTGACAGCATCAGAAGTGGTAGCAGCAGTCTCCTAAGGCCATGGAATACTGCCGAACAACACATGATACTTGTCTGCTACAGTCTTATGCAGCTCAAATGGACACTGTGCAGAGTGATCTGGGGTGAACTCTCTCATAACACAGGTCATTAATGGCTTTGCTCTATGGACAAGTCATCTCTCTCTCTCTCTCTCTCTCTCTCTGGGTGCTCCTCGATGTTGGGAACTCATTGAGCTTCTCCACCTTCTTAGTTTCTCCTCCCTCAGCAGGCATGCAGGCTTCTGGCATTTCAGGCAGACCTTCAGCTCTTCTGGCTGAAAGAGCAGACTTCAGCTGATGTCTCCTCATCTCTGGGTGTTTTTGTTGGACGGAAGCTTCTTTTTGATTTTATAGCACTGGGCCCACACATTTGTTTATACTAACTTAGCCACTTCACTCAGATTCTATAGTTCACCCACAGAGGCATTGGTCCTCAGATGGACTTTTCTTAATCATTGTAAGGGGTGAGAAATCAGGGTGTTGGACAGTTGCCACCCAATGAGGATCAATAATTGGTAATCAACTCACAAATTAGAGATCAGGTTTAAGTACGCTATCCTCAGACTATAACACTCTCAATCATGCATTAGGAGAAAACAAATAATTGTAAGCACAGTTTCTGCTGATAAAACATTAAAATACAATAGAAGACTCAGGTAAATTTAGATAATGTGGTTATTGTATTAAATATCCAAAATCAATGCATATCTGTAACATTTTAAGCAGTTCTGTCATGAGTCTAACAGCTCATAGTATAAAACCATGCATTTAGTCAAAGTAAATCTATTACTAAATAAAAGAATCCATACATGGAATGGTTACGGTCATGGACGACATTTGGGATAGTCAGGGGTCACAGCTACAACCTCTATCTAGCTCTCTGTTACTCCTGGTACTTCCCTTTTGACCCATGGCCTCAGAGAAGGCAAACATTTTGCCCCCTCCGAGGTCGCAAATAAAGTACCAGGAGAAGCAGGGAGCAAGCTAGAGGTCACAGCTGCGAACCCTGACTACCCCCAAATGATGTCCATGGTTAAGGTTAGGACTTCCTACCACCAACAAAGGCAGGAGGATGATTCAAAAGTTTTGTTTCCATGGGCAAAGGGATCAAGTTAGAGTCCACTAAGCAAAAATCCATGGGCATGGGCAAGGTGATTGGAGTAATAATCAAGAAATTTCAGGCCTGGCTTCTCACCAGGCAGCTCCAAATAGTCCAGCAGACAAGCTCATCAACAAAGGGATCTAGGCAAGGGGCACGTAAAGATAATCCAGCAGCCCGTCAAAAAGGATTCCAATCAATCTGCTAAGAAGAAGTCAACCACCTCCTTGGAAAGTCACTTTTTATACTCCAAACCATCCACAAATCGTGACATCAGTTGGTACCATATGGTGATCTTACGATCATGTGACCATTCTTCTGTTGACCAGGTACAACATTGATACTCCAACATATCTTCCCATGTTGCTAATGAGAAACGACTGTCCATTACAAGGAATGTATTAACTTTGTTGCTCTCCATGGATTAAGTTGAGATGTCAAGTTCCCACCTATTCACACACATTCCTGTCCCAAGAGACACAGCATTGGAAATTTGATATTTACTATAAGCCATCTGCAAAACATTGTTTCAAAATTGCAGTTTTTCTTTTACTTTATGGCAGTCCCCTATGATTCACCCTTTTCCAATGGCAGGCTACATAGAAATATATACAGTGTCTTCCAATGGAAGAGGAAGGAAATGCTCAAACAACCAATAAAAAGATGAGAATAACATACTCCTGTGGATGCTTCAAGATGTGATTGTCAAAGTCTTAAGCCAAAGATTGTAGCTGCTTGACCCAAAATATCTGATGGCTCAAGGAGGCTGAACCAAATCCCCTTAAAGTATGTGCAAAATACAGTTGAACCTATGTACAAACTTGTTTTAGTTGTCTGTAAAGTAGTATTTCAGTAGTAAGACTTCCATACTACAAAATGATATTCTCAAACCTATGACCGGAGACATATGCCTCTGCCAAGCCTTTTTTGTGAAGAGATTTCTGCACACATAGTTATATGTTTTGATATTAAAAGTGGGAGGGACAAGTAGAAGTGGCAAGGGAGGGAAAAGTACATACAAAACACGCCCATAAAAGCGTTAGAGCATTGCTATTCACAAACAACACTTCTAACGTTACTAAAGCCTTAAAGGTGTCAAACAGGGTGTAATTGTGCTCAAGCCCTGCCTTAGAGTAAGTCAAGCACCACACATGGCCATTTACTTTTATTGCAAAACACTTCATTAGAAAACAATGGAGGCAGCGAAATAATATAAAACCTCTTAGGAGCATGCATTAAATTAATTACATGTTTTCAATGTTTAAATGACATGTTTTTAGTGTTAAAAAAAAAATATATATATATATATATTCACCAAACTTGCGCCCAACAAGGAGAGGCCCAAAACGGGTTTCAAATTCGCCACACTTTATTGCTGGAGGTTACAGCGTGCAAGCAGGAAAGGAAGCTTCACTTCTTTATAAAATGTTCAGCCCGACGCGTTTCATGCATATCAGCACTTCCTCATGGGCTTCAGCTTTCAGTGCAAATGAACTGCGGCTGTTTCAGGCTTGTGATAATGTCCCAAATCCCGCCCCACTGGGCGTGGCCACTCCATGGCCTCATGGTATTTGTAGTGCCTCGGAACCTCCTGTGAGTCGCCGTGTTCAAAGCAAAATTTAAAGTTCATTTTTTCCCAAGTGGGCGAGTGTTGCTCTCTTCGTGCCTCACGCCACTTAGAATTACCACCAACACTGGCACCCGTTTCAAATGCCGTGGCGAATTAACTCCACAGCCAGACCGCTACAGCAGCTGGGCTCTCTCCGCGGCCCAGGCGTGACCGCTTCTTATTCACCAAACTTGCGCCCAACAAGGAGAGGCCCAAAACGGGTTTCAAATTCGCCACACTTTATTGCTGGAGGTTACAGCATGTAAGCAGGAAAGGAAGCTTCACTTCTTCATAAAATGTTCAGCCCGACGCGTTTCATGCATATCAGCACTTCCTCATGAACTTTAAATTTTGCTTTGAACACGGCCGTGGCAGAGGAGCACCATTTCCTACAAACTGAATGGAAAGGCTTGGAAAGAAACCCTTTCTTTCCGTAAAAGCATGTAGCTCCATGGCAAAACGAAGCCTGCAGTTTTGTAATCCAGCCTACTTAAGGTCTATAATAAGCTCCACAAAAGAACACAGAGATAATGAACTTTACTCACCCCAAGAACTACATGAACCAGCATGCCATCGGGCAACTTTTGTGTGCCACGCCCGTTGGGGGCGATGTTCTCAATAAAATAATCAGAGAGAAAACATTGGTGAGGTATTCATTTTTCCTGTGCAGCACCCATGAGGAAGAGGCGTTCTGCCTCGAAACGCGTTGGGAATTGAGCAAGGAATCCAGAAACGAAATGGATGCAAATAACTGCAAGCAGCCTCGAGGCTTCCAAAACGGATGGTAAAGGGCTGCATCGTGTGACCACTGTAAAGCTCAGGGCATTTTGAGATGAATATATATATATATATATATATATATATATATATATATATATATATATATATATATATATATATATATATATATATATATATATATATATATATATATATATATATATATATATTTCTCCACCAAATTGCAAGTAGCAAATAACACGCAGCACTCCCACAGTTTAGCAGAATAACGATTTATTCTATCTTTTGCAGCGCCATCATCCCCCTTCATCAACGCGTTTCACCCTGCTGGGCTTGATCACGGTGCGAAGTATCATCAGTCCCTTTACACTTTCTATGTTATATACCTGATCACCATTTTGCACATTATGGTGCATTCTGGGTCAGGTAGTTCTTGAGACATATAACCCAAAAAGTGTATTTTTCTTTTTAAATTAAAATGACATATAAAAATATATCAAAAGCATTTTTATGTTGTTAATTAGTCCTTTGTCCCTATGACATGATTGTGCCACAAGCTCATGTTATTTAATAATGAAAACTGCATGGGAATTAATTAATCAATCCTGTGGACTTCCTTATTTTTATGCAGTAAATTGATCACTCTTTACTCAGTTTTCTTTTCTGAGTTGTCCCTCTCTCCACTTAGTAACAGTCTCAGTGACTATACAAATTTTCCCGCTTGTTGTAAGAGGAATGTCCATATTCTATTTATATGACTAGTGCTTTGATCCGGGACATCTTGGTTTCGTTCAAACTACTGCTTGTTCTTAAGGCTCAGTGCCTTTTAGAGCCACCAATTGATCAATGTCTCCTTTCGTTCCCAATTCTTTTTTTCTTTTTTTACTTGTTCAGTTTTCTTTTGTTCTAGTTCAGATCTTCTTTATGGTAATGTTTGTTCCAGCCATCTTTTCTAATTGCATTGTTCCTTTAGAGATGTACGTACATCTCTTCGTCCCCATTCAATCCTGTAGGTATTTTGTTTCGGAATCTTATGATCAGCTTTGATTCTAATCTTCGCAATTTTAGGGTTCGGTTTCCCCCTCTCTCATTTATAGGTACCATTGCCAAACCAAAATAATGTCCTGCCAAGTTTTTCCTGCATGGGTTAACATGTGTTTTGACATGGCATATGTCAAATCTTTGTTCTGAATCGCCCTTGTATGTTCTAGGATTCTTTTCTTTAAAGGGCAGATTGTACTGCCAATGTAACGCTTACCACATTGGCATTCTAAACAGTAGACCACATGTGTGGGGTTGCAAGTGATGGTATTTTCGATATTAAATACCTTCCCTTGTGGATCTACAATACTTCTTATATTTTTGCCAATTTCACAAGCCTTGCACTGGCTACATTTTATAAACCCCTTTTGGAGTCCTTGAAGCCATGTCTCAGAGCGTCTATTTTCAAAGTGACTGTTAACCAATTTGTCAGATAAAGATGGTGCTTTTCTATATGAGATTTGCGGCCAATTCCCTAGTTGTTTACCAATGTAGGGGTCCTTTGTTAAAATGTTCCAGTATTTTTTCAAAGAATTACGAATAATGGAGCTTTCCTTACTGAATGTCATCACCATTCTTATTGGATCTTTGGTTTGGCCTTCATTGTGTTTCTCTTTCCTTCTTATGAGGGTGTCAGATCTTTTTACTGTTCTTGCTTTCATTTCTCCACTTCTGACGTCATTATATTGATACCCTCTTTTCAGAAATCACTTCTTTGTTTCATTGAACTTGAGGTTAATTTCTTTTCCATTGGAGCAATTCCTCTTCATTCTGATAAATTCTCCATAAGGAATGTTTTTCATTACACTGTCTGGATGAAAGCTCTTACCATGTAGTACACTATTGGTAGCTGTACTCTTTCTATGAACTGTTGTTTCAATTTTGTCGGACTCCACATATACTTTAGTGTCTAAGAAAACAATTTCTTTTGAGCTTATACTATGAGTGAATTTAAATCCAATGTTGTTGTCATTAAGTATGTTTAGATAGATCAGAAATTCTTCCTCCGTTCCATTCCATAGAAGGAAGAGATCATCAATGAAGCGTAGCCAAAGAACTACTTTGGCTACATGATGGTCGTTTTCTTCTCTCCAAGCTTTGGTCCTCTCCCACCACCCCATTACTAGATCCGCATAGCTTGGAGAGAAGGAAACTCCCATGGCGGTCCCACATCTCTGAGAGAAAATCTCCTTGTTAAATAAGAATGAGTTGTTTCTAAGACACATCTCTATCATGTCCAAAATCATGATGCAATGTTTTAATTGTTCAACCAGCTTTTGTTTAAAAAAATATGTTATAGCCTGCAGTCCTACATCATGATTGATTGAAGTATAAAGCGATACAATGTCGATCATTACTAACATGTACTCTTTCTGCCATTGGGTGTTCATTAGAATTCTCAGAAAGTCTCCTGTGTCTTTTACATATGACGTCAAAGTGGGTACCATAGGTGCCAAAGTATTATCAACATAGATGGAAACATTTTGATATAATGAATCACAACTGGAAATGATGGGTCTACCAGGAGGTTTGATTAGAGTTTTGTGCACCTTCGGAAGAAAATATATTGTTGGCTTGACCCGTGTATCATTCCGCAAAAATTTCACCTCTTGTTCAGTCAGCAGACCTTGGTCCTTCCATCCTTTCAATTTCACATTAAGGTCTTCAGTCAGAATATTTAGAGGGTTGTTCTTCAATCTTTCATAGTTTCTCACATCATTCAATTGCCTCATTGCTTCCGCTATATATGCTGTTTTAGCTTGAATAACTATGTTTCCCCCCTTGTCAGCGGGTTTGATTTCTATGGTTGTATTTTTCATAAGAGAATCCAATGCTTTTCTTTCCTGTTTGCTAAGATTTTCTTTTGTGTGTGCATGTTTTACATTGGTAATCTTCTCCAGATCCGCTGAAACCAGGTCATAAAACGTGTCCAACCGATTGCTTGGATAGAGTATCGGGCAAAAATTTGATTTGTCTTTAAACTTTGTAATAGGATGTACGTCAGTTCTAACTTCCATTTCCCTTAGAATTTGTGAGTCTGATATGTTTTCATCTTCCATCTCATTTGCCAAACCACAAGCTGTTCTTAAGCTCTTAATTTCCTGAATCGTTATTCCCTGTGTGGTGTCACTCTGGACGTTTTCTCCCTCATTTTGTATCGGTTGTCTCTCATGTTTACTGAAGAATTTAGCTAATTTCAATTTGCGGACATACTTGTATAAATCTATTTTTTTCTCCACCAAGTCGAAGTGTCTCTCAGGGCAAAATGTAAGTCCCTTATTAAGTAAGCTCTCTTCCGCTCTTGTTTTATCTTATCCCAAAAGTTCATAAAGGTATAGACCCATTACAAGGGAGGCCCATTCTATCAGCGATCAATAGCACATTTGAATGTACCTCTAGATATGTGGACTATTTTCTACAAGAGTTTGTGACGACTTTGCCCACCTTTCTGCAGGACTCTCGGGACTTTTTGTCTAAGTTAGAAACGGTGCAATGGACCAAGGATTTTCTGTTTCTAACATTAGACATTGCCTCGCTATACACTTGTATCAAGCACGAAGATGGTCTACATGCAATAGACTATTATTTGAAACGCAGAAACATTGAAATGTATCAACATAACAAAATGTTGCTGAGTATGATACATTGGTGCTTATTTAATAATGTGTTTATGTTTGATGGCAAAGTATATAAACAGAAACAAGGCGTGGCAATGGGGGCATGCTTCTCCCCCAGCTATGCATGTTTACATGTAGGCTGGTGGGAGGAGCATGTCCTCAAGGTAGAGCACAAGGCACTTTATGAACGACATGTGATGCATATGTGGAGATATATAGACAATGTTTTTATTGTTTGGAAAGGGACTGAGGAAGAGGCAAAAAGATTTGTTGAAATCATCAATGTCAACAAACTAAACTTAAGATTTACCTCACATATTGATCCCCTTTCCACCAATTTCCTTGACATCAAAGTTATCATACAGAATGAGACAATAGAAACGGTTGTATGATGGTACAACTACCACTTGGACAACTACAGTCTAAACCCGCGGTTCCCAAACTGTGCGCCGCGGCACCCCGGTGTGCCGCCATGAGGTGCCAGGGGCGCAGCGCGCACGTTGTGGGAAAGTGAAGTTTTGTGTGTCAGCTGTAAATCACGTGTCCCCTGCATATTTTGTGTTTGACTTCGACTGCTTGACTTTAACTCGGTCAGTGGAGCCAGCCTTTTCATAGTAACATGCATGTTTGAAAAAAAACGAGCAAAAGGACACGGTAATGCCAACAAAAGCCTCATTTACAATTCATGGTCTTTTAAAGACCTGTTAAGTACTCGGGTGCGGCTGCAATTTAGATGCTCGCCAGCCCAGGAAGACGTGTCAGCCCGGGCTGACACACACGACAGGGTGGGGGGGGGCGTTTGGGGGGGAGGGGGGGGGGGGTCTTCCTCTGTGTCATTAAACAAAATCAGAACGCCCAAGTGAATTCGAAGGTTCTGGGATTCCCTTTCTGGCTTCTATTTCCTTTTGTTTACAATTTTCAGTGTTAAACTGCATAATGGGTTCTTATTATTGAAGTGATCCTGCAGTTTAGGAATGAATCTTGCTTATTGAATGTTGACTGGCGCATCTAGTTCCCTCATTTGTGTGATTTACGGATTCATTGTTCTCCACATGAGTAAAATTATTAATCAAACGCCATGCCGATCTTCGGCCCAACCTCCGTTTTACACATGTACCACCACCATTATTTTTACTGTAAATTTCACAGTAAAAATAATGCTGGTGGTACAGCTGTAAAACGGAGGTTGTAGCGAAGATCAGCATGGCGTTTGATTAATAATTTTACTGTAAAAAGGCGGGCTCCATGGAGCTCATTGCATCGTTGGACTGCATTTTATGAATGTTGGCAACAGCATGCCATGCCACATATATTGTATTTTAATTTTCCTGCTTTTTTGGACTGGGGAAACTTGTGCACACAAGCTGGAAAATTAAAATACTATATATGTGGCATGGCATGCTGTTGCCAACATTTATAAAATGCAGTCCAACGATGCAATGAGCTCCACAGAGCCCGCCTTTTTACTCATGCTTCACATGAGAACCAGACATTTTATAAGAGTACCAGAGTACAGGCTGCTTTTTTTTAGTCATGGGGGGGTTAAATGATTTGCCCAGCTCAGAATCACAGGGTGTTGAGAGTTGGCATCTTTAGCTATTAGGCCACATCTCCTCCTCCTCAATCATGAGGTTAGACATGAAGGGTGAGGATAGTCTGTGAGAATTGGGGAGTTGGCCAGTTTTTACTTGACATGGTATCACAGAGCTTGCATTTGTTCTAGAATGTATAATTTGTTCTATCCAAAATATTTACTATGGATCTTTAAAATCCTATTTATTCACTTTTTATAACCGGTTTTCCTGTTGTGAGTTCAGTCTTCTCCCTTTTACAGTAAAACAAGTTAATTTAACGATTGTTGCGTGGTTAAAAAAAGGTGCATGGAAAAATATGGCCATTAATCTTGAAGTATCGTTTCTCACTTAACGAGTTCTTATTAAACAAGTGTTATCTTTTTATTTTGTTACAAATATGATTATAATACCTTCACTCCCGAGGTCGTGCTTAAACCCCCCGCACACCCCCCTCCCGCCCACCGGTAAAAAATTGGTGGAGAGCCACAGCCAACTGCCAATTAGGTCAAGGGAGCCACGGGTCAAAAAAGTTTGGGAACCACTGGCCTAAACAACTACTCCTTAACCACTACTTAGTCTAAACCACTACAGTTTTAACAACAACTATCTTTTACAACTACTATGCCTTTACCTCGCTTGCCTTTACCCCATTAATGTATCTATTTTACTGGTAAGTATAAACATGTGTGTGTGTGTGTGTGTATATGTATATATGTTTGTATATATATATATATATATTCACTGAAAAAACCATAGGTTATAGACCATATATAGTTAGGAATTAGCATTTAAAAAACCTTATTTTACTCACACAAAACCATTGAAATTCCATATATAGTTAGTTGCACTAACTATATATCGCGCACCCGCAATCCACTGCTGATGATGTCACATATTACATCATTCATGACATGGTCAGTGACATCACTGATGACATCACTGATGACATCTCAAATGACATCACTGATGACATCACTGATGACATCATCCAGTGACTGTGTGTTTCTGTAAAGTTTAAATATGTTTTACATATTGAAGAATGAGTAGATGTAGAAGTGTCTGGATGAAGGATTTAGTAGGTGCGTGACTGACTGTATGAGTGAGTGATTAAATGTGTCTCACTGAGTGCATGGGTTAGTGACTAAACTGTCTTAATTTGTGCATCATTATGTCTGTTGTTCTCTAAACTGCTGCATGTGTTGATCAGTAGCTATATGAGTAACTATATGGGTTATTGATTGATTGCCCAAATATTTGTATGGGAGACTGAGTGTGTGTGTGGCTGGCTGGGAGGTGTGTGACTCTGTGCAGATCAATGTGTACTTGTATCAATGATTGTATAAGAGAGTAATTATGTGTTAGTATATGTTTCAAAATGTAAGGTGCTCTATGTTTAACTGTATAGATTAGAAAATGGAAGTGTGATTGATTCTTTACAGGACTGACTAGGTGTGTGAGTAACTCCATGGATGAGTGACAGAGTGTGAGAGTCTGTATAGGTGTATGAGTGCATATGATAGTGTTGTAAAGATGAGTGATTGTATGTATGAATGATTGTATGGGTAAATGAGTGAATGTGTGTGTAAACATAGGAATCACTGAGTGCGTATGTAGTAACTAGTATTGGTGTGTCAATGGTTTCAAAAATTATACTCTGTATTTAACACTGGGTGTAACAGAGGTTATATTAAAGTGTGAAGAGATGCATTGTATTGTCACATGAATGATATCATCAGTGATGTGGTCATTGATGTCAAATGAGATGTCATCAGTGATGTCATCAGTGATGTCATTTGAGATGTCATCAGTGATGTCATCAGTGATGTCACTGACCATGTCATGAATGATGTAATATGTGACATCATCAGCAGTGGATTGCGGGTGCGCGATATATAGTTAGTGCAACTAACTATATATGGAATTTCAATGGTTTTGTGTGAGTAAAATAAGGTTTTTTAAATGCTAATTCCTAACTATATATGGTCTATAACCTATGGTTTTTTCAGTGAATTTTCAAGGTTTTGTAAATGCTAATTCCTAACTATATATGGTCTATAACCTATGGTTTTTTCAGTGAATTTTCAAGGTTTTGTAAATGCTAATTCCTAACTATATATGGTCTATAACCTATGGTTTTTTCAGTGAATTTCAATGTTTTTTTAATAGCAAATATCATAAGCTGTCGAATGTCAAGTACGTGGTAAGAATTTTTTTTTTCGTGTTTATGCACACTGATCTGCTTTGATTGCTGCCCCCCACCCCTCATTTCTATTAGGAGTACTCTCTCTTTGCAGATAGTGAAGGGTAGTTAACGCAGCCCTTTCCCCCTTTGTAATCCGTCGTGCCTGCTTCTCTCTCCATTTGATTGATTGTTCTCTTTGGTTCATTCTCTATTTACAAACAAGCACAGAGTCGCAATACTCTGTTTAGTCTTTGCAGATAGCGAAAAATCGTGTAAAAAAACAAAAGGAATCGAGCAAAATCAGTAGGCCACTAATGGGATCTCTTTTGACCTCGCTAAAATAGAAACATTAGGAACAACCTGTTGAAAATAGCAATGCGTATGTATATAAGCGGCGTTCATTTGTGTTCACAGTACCCCTTGTTGATTGTTTCAATCGAGCATTGAATTGTTCGAAGTTAATTCTCTTAACGATCTTCTCTACCTGCAAACGAGGAAGAATAGGAATATTCTATCTCCCTTTGCAGATAGTGAAGGGTAGGTAACGCAAGCCTTTAACACGTCGTACCTATTTCATTCCTCATTGATTGATTGATTGTCCGAACATTGACTGTTTGGGAATTAGTTCTTTTTGGAGGTATTCCCTGTTTGCAAATAAACGTAGGAAAATCTTTGCAAGTAGTGAAAGGGTACGTAATGCGGACCGTTCTCCCCCGTTGTAATCTGTCATGCCTATCTACTCCCCACTGATTGATGCACCTTTTTCACCCGGACCATTTACTAGAGATACGTCATCTGGCCCGACCAGAGAGCACCCCTAGTGAAAAGGACATATGCAATAATAACGAAGTGATCACTGTATCCTGTTAACAGAAACTTTACCATGAAACAACCTGGAAAGAAAAAAATAGGAAAACGAAAATCAGTAGGCCACTGATGAACATGAACTTTTATTAAACAACGAACAAAGAAACGATAACATAACGTAATGATAAAACCTATTAATGTCCTAGAAACAAGAAAACGTTAAAATATGCCAGTGGTGAGAGACCAGAAAAACAGTAAGAGAAACCAAATCACCCCTCGCTGTCCCACCGCCTGCCACGCCAAAAAAATCGATAGACTAGGGAAAATGCAAGTCAGTAGAACATCCACCCCCACTCTGGAAACTTCCAAGGTGGGGCAGGGTTCCGGCTACGCCCAGCCGGGAGCAGCCCATATAAGGCAGGTCCTGCTGCCACGCCTCGGCCAGGAGATCCTAACGTAGGGTGTAGCCGGAGGAGAGGCCGAGACCAGCGGGACCCGGCCAGGGGATTGCCTTTACAATGCTGAACAGTTGCAGGGGGGGGGGAATGTCTCCTCGACCCTCCCCTCTCTCTCCCAGTCCGGCCGCGGTGGCCCTTGAGAGTTGCAGGTAGTCCCGCCACATGCTCTTCCGGTCCGACCACCAACGGTCGGGGGGCCGAGGCCGACGGGATCCGGCTGCAGCCGATAAACCAAGAAACCCGTTCATGGGGCCAGAGCCAGGGGCGTCCGGCCGACATCCACCGGAAGCCCGGCCCGAAGACGGACGGGACACTTCTTTCTTTTATAATGGCTGCGACAACACTGGGGGGGGATGTCTTGCACATGCCTCCGACCCCCCCCTCGTCCTCATCGCCTGGTCCGGCCATAACAAATCTCAAGCGAGACGCCGTGGGGTCCACTGGGAGGGAGAGACGGTGCGAACAGGCCTCTCCCGCCTCCCCAGGTGGAGACTTCCCAGCTGCACCCTCAGCGCTCCAGGCGGTGGCATCCTAACAACTACAGTGCTGCACAGTTTCGGAACGACCTAGATAACGGTTCTTCCACTGTGGCCATGCTGCAACGTCTCGCCCGGCAGGGTGGAGCCCGTCCGCTCATGTGACCCCGCGATCGCCGGTAGCTGCCGAACTCTCAAAATGGCGGTCGACCTGGCAAGAGCGGGCCCAACATAAAGAAATGGCCCGGTCACTGGTTGACTCCACCACCGTAGTCCTCCACGACCTTGAAGATTCTAGAGGAGCCGCGGGAGTCTCCGACCCCCGATGGGGAATGACTGCCATGATCGCCCGTGGAGTGACGAAACTGTATCCGCGGGACGTCGGCGCTCCCATGCTGGCGCCAGCCTCACTTTGAATTACTACAATCCTGCAGACCTCACTTCCGGTGAAAGCACAGTGTGACCCGGTAGGAAAAATTATTGCACCCCCTCCCCTTTTTGACTGATAGTTCAAACCACCGATCCTTTCCTTTGCCCTTTTAACGGAACTTTGGACTGCCTCCCCCTCTTTTACATTTTCTAGAGAAAACAAAACATTAACCACTACATTAGCATAGCAGTTGACACCAGAACTGTTTTCAAATTGAAAACCAACAACATCTTCAACAGAATCCTTTTTGTTTCTGCTGTGACCCTGCTACAGCACAGGCATTGTCCCCAGCAGTAATTCTGCAATGCCGGTAAGAATAGCTGTGGTGCCTACTGGACTCACTCACCCCCGCGGCGCCCCACGCCGTTTTTTGCTGGGCGGCAACTTACTAGACATCACTTTCGTGCCATCTAGATTTCAGCGCGTTCTGCTGCCTTGGAACTATTCGCACAACAGACCGCTACTGACAAGAATATTTCATTATTGGTGCTGTCAATTTCAATAAATCTATTGGATAATTAAAAAGAAATTGCCACGGTCTCTTCGTTGTTTAAATGTTTTTACTGTTTTTGTTTTGTTGTATATATTTATATGTTATTAAAGTTTTATATTCCTACTACTTTGTTGGAGTGCTATATATTTTTAATGTGACACATAATTGTAAAAACTTTGATGTACAAAGAGTCATTCCTGGAATCTTCCGCTTCAGGCTCGGTCCCCTCCCCAATCACAATACAGGATGGTTTTCAGATAGTAGGAACACGTGTGGTGTGACGGATCTCATCGAGTGTGGGCCTTGATCTACTATAACTCCTTTGAAGAGGGGTGATTCTTTACAGCTGGGGCCATAAACTACATCTGCAGGGCTAGCTGATAGCCTGGACAATCGGACACAGAGAAAGAGGAGTGTCAGAGGGTGCGGTAGTGAATAGGGCGAAAGGGAGGTGTCGGGCGGGCACAGAGTGTGATTCTCAGGGAAGAGCAGCGCAGATGGGGGGAGGTTTATTGCCCATGCATAAGACAGAGAGCGGTGGTGACCAGTGCCTGGGGGAGATGCTTACGAGGGTGAGGAGCCATGCTACGAATCGACAGCGTGCAGAGAGTGGGTCTGGTCAAGACATCTAAAATGGCTGCCGTGCACGACAAAAGTGTGGCATTTCAAAAAAGGCAAGATGGCGCAGACAATGTTTTTCAACACTTCCTCATTTCCTTCGAATCGAACGTTAACAGACGTTGGGGCATATTACCAAAGTTAAGCGATATTTATCACTAACGATGCTTACCAACCAATTTTTTACCACTAAGCATCGTCAGAAATTATCGAAGATAAACCTTACTATTATCAAGGTTTATCGCAAATGCGATAATAAACGGCCGCAATGCATGAATATCGCTAAAAACTCAGCGATATTCATGCATTACCGAGCTAATACTCTTAGCCATGTTATCCACCTCCCATTGGATAACATGGCTAAGAACTGCTCAGGGCAGGTGTTACTTTTTGGAGATATTCGCGCTTAGCGCGAATATCTCCAAAAGTTGGTAATAGGAGATAGATATCTTGCATGTTGTAATGCAAGTTATTGTGGTATATGGAACTCATACCATAATCTCTCAGGAAAGCAGAAACTGATCCTTTTGGGACCGCCTAAAAAGGCCTAGGGGGTGAGGAGTACTCTACTTTGCCCCCTTTTCACGTTCCGAACTATTTTATTTTACTCTCTTCTGTAATTACACAAAATAGCAGCGATAAGATGCATCGGAGACACACAGTGAGAGAAAGGAGGCCGGAGATGAAGAAGACATGTCAAATACACATTGGAGATAATATAGTGGCAGAAGGGAAGTAAATATGAGTAAACTTACCATGTAACATAAAAATGTTGCACTCTATACTATAAGTCTCATTTTATACTACAATCACTTCGCTACAACCTCATAAATTAAAAATAAAAATGAATAATGTCTCAAACAATTTTTGATTTCTAAATATAAATTTATTCTTCAGAATTTTCTAAATTTGAAAGAACTAGTAACATGTCCTCATCAGCAATGTCCTCATTAAAAGTCTCCAATGATGATTCTTGTAACTCTATGGTCTCCAAACACTCGATAAATTCGCCATCAAGAGATTGATCAAAAAAATCATTCAAGTCATCTCCTCCTTTTGACAATATTTCATTATTGGTGCTGTCAATTTCAATCAATGTAGTGGAATCATTCAAGTCATCTCCTCGTGACAATATTTCATTATTGATGCTCTCAATTTCAATCAATGTAGTGGAATCATTCAAGTCATCTCCTCCTTGTGACAATATTTCATTATTGGTGCTGTCCATTTCAATCAATCTAATGGAATCATACAAGCCATCTCCTCCTTGTGACAATATTTCATTATTGGTGCTCTCAATTTCAATCAATGTAGTGGAATCATTCAAGTCATCTCCTTGTGACAATATTTCATTCTTGGTGCTGTCCATTTCAATCAATCTAATGGAATCATACAAGTCATGTCCTCCTTGTGACAATATTTCATTATTGGTGCTCTCAATTTCAATCAATGTGTTGGACAATTCAAAAGAAATTGCCACGGTCTCTTCATTGTGAGCCATTTTATTTTGAAATTGCTTGCTGTAAATTGCAGAAAAAAATAATCACTTTCATTTATCGTCTTTAGTAATACATAATATAAAACTAACTTTATCAAGTATTTAGTATAACAGAAGGACTGCAAATAAATAACAGAAAACATTTTTCAAATTATCTTCAAGTGTACAACATAGTTCCCCATACAAATTAACAACTCACCTTTTTAAAAGTAGCAGAAGTGTTAGTACTGTGTAAATCAAACACCAGAAATTCACCACCAAAAATTCCTCACAAATGTACCTCAGACAGTAGTATCACAAAATGGCTGTGGTTTCCTCTCATTTGACATATATACATAACCAATTAACTTTCACCACACACAAATACAAAACCAAAGTAACATTTTAATTGGTTCTAAATTTCAACACTTTCAAATGTGTTTTCCCCATGCAATTTTCCATAGGACATTTACATACGTCTACAGCCTGAATGGCTGAACGGAATTACACCAAATTTGGCAAAATGGTACATCAAACCTAAGAGGTCAGGAAGGATCTACTATGCCCCCTTATGGTCATTTCCCCCTTCGCTTTGGCCTCCTCTTGTCTCTCAATCCTACCGAGGGACAAGATGGCGGCCGCTACGGACTGTTTGGAATGTTGACAGACGCCGGAGAACCAATCAGCTTCGCAAAGCTCCGTAACGCGAAAAGTACGCGAAGCGGAGCGCTGTTACAGATATATATCTTTTTTTCAACGTTAATTTCTCAAAATCCACTGGAGCACATATATTGAGACCTAGCAAAGGCACATCGGGCTACCAGTCCCTAATATTTTGCCAAGTTTCGTGCAAATCCATTCAGCCGTTCGATTATTATTATTTTGTTTTTTTTTTGCCCCGCGGGGCCCTTTTAAAACCTCCACATCAAACCTAGGGGGTCAGCGAGGATCTACTATGCCCCCTTATAGTTATTTCCCCCTTTGTTTTGACCTCCTCTTGTCTCTCGATCCTACCGAGAGACAAGATGGCGGCCGCTACGGACTGTTTGGAATGTTGACAGACGCCGGAGAACCAATCAGCTTCGCTTCACAAAGCTCCGTTGCGCGAAAAGTCCGCGAACCAGAGCGCTGCCCGGTCCGCTGTTACAGATATATATCTTTTTTTAAACGTTAATTTCTCAAAATCCACTGGAGCACATATATTGAGACCTACAAAAGGCACATCGGGCTACCAGTCCCTACAATTTTGCCAAGTTTCGTGCAAATCCATTCAGCCGTTCGGGCTAAAAGTGAGGCCAACCGCCCTATGGAAAACTCAATGTTAAAAACACGTTTTGGGACCCCCCTTTTTTCTCGGCCCCCCCTTGACGAACCCCCCCCAAATTTTCAAGGGCTGCTCAGAAACAAAATGTGCCATTTTCCTGAAAATTTCAGCCAATTCCGTCCACAAACGCCAAAGTTATTAGACATAGAATTTTCAAAAAACCCATAGAGAAAAAATCCTAACTATATATACCTACTGGCGACCGCCAGTAGGTAATATATATATATATGTATATATATATATGTAGGTATGTATGTATTTGTAATGGGTTTGTATCTACTTGTAAAACACTTGCATTTCGTGGTAAAGGCATGCATGCTAAAGACATATGTGTTGTAAAATTAATATTGGTGAGTATTTTATATATATATATATATATATATATATATATGCATATATATTACTCAGGAAGTCAGCCTTGTAGCATGAAGAAGGACGAAAGCGGACCCAGGAAATTTCTGGTGCAAATTTTATTTAGTGCAAGAGCGCCCCCGCACCATAGCCATGACGCGTTTCGGGTCTTCCACGACCCTTGATCACATGACAGCGCTTTGGAGTGATGATTCAAAATTTAAAGTGGCAGTGCACAGTGGACAATACACGTCATCATCGAGGTAGACAAAATACTATACATGCGTCAAAGTTCATATACTTATTTTTCAAACAAGCAGCAATAAATATACTGTTTTAAAAAAATAAAGTTAAGAACAATTCCCCAAATAAATACATACGATAAATATATTAAAATATCATACATAAAAACATCATGAAAAAATGTGCAAAATATTGCTGCTATAATAGCATATGGCAACTTTCGACAATTTATCTCCAACTGATGCCATTCTGGGGAAAACCTTTTTGGGAATACTAACTGTAGGGAAACATCCTTTACAACGTAACTGGTACAACGAGGTACCGTTACAACGCAGCTTTAACAACGAAAGTCGTTACAACGACTTTCGCTGGAGGGCGCTCTAGGATAGGGGATAGTTTAATTTACTATCCAACACCTTCCCTACTATCCACGGGGACTGGTGTTGGAATAGTAAATTAAACTATTCACTATCAGCGCCCCCCTAACGCAAGTCGTCGTAACGACTTGCGTTGTTAAAACTGCTTTGTAAAGGGACACGTTGTAACGGTACGCGTTGTACTGTCATACATCCCTAACTGTAAAATACATGTATTCCTACCAAAGACCCAATTGTCTTTTAGTATAGAATATAGTCCCAACATAAGGCATGGATTAACGAATATTACTTTGTGTATAATTGTCGGAATATATTCCATTGTGCAAAGCTGTGCAAAATAAACAATATAAAATACAACCCGTGTATTTGTGCAAAAGTGCTAAACTTGAATCAATAACATTTAAAACATTAAATGCTAAAATCAGATTAAAAAACAATAATATATATATATAAAAGACTAAAATGTTGTATCAAATAGCTACTGCAAGTTCATTATCATTGAGAATTCATGCAAAGAGATTTAATCATTAACCTGTAATCAATATCATATAAAGAACCTAAGATTTCAATGAGTTGAATGTACATGTATGCTTCCCATTACAAACATGTATAAAGGTCTTCCCCTGCATTCAATCCATTAGGATGCTTACTGTCTAAGTTCAAAATGTAATACGTTTCAAGTTTGCGGAGAGCCCTATCCCTGTCGCCACCTCTCCTTAGGGGCATAAGTGTCTATTTCATAATATTTCAAAAGACTGGAGTTTTGTCCATGGTACTCCTTAAAATGCCTGGCAACAGGGTAACTCTCATCACAATGTATAATAGCTCTTAGATGTTGACGTACTCTCTTGTGGACTGGGAGTCTCGTGCTACCAATATATCTGAGTCCACAGGGACATTCAAGAACATATATCGCGAACTCAGTTTTACAGGTTGGATATTTTGAAATGCAAATCTCATTCTTGGAAAAAGGAGAAGTATAAGTTTTCTTATTGACCCCATTCTGACAGGCTTTACAGTTGGAGCATTTGACAAACCCTTTCCTACTATTTAGCCAGTCTGTCTTGACTAGGATTTCAGGGCTACTATTAGTCAAGCTAGTCTGCATAGAGCCTGCTTTCTTAAATGTTATGGTAGGAGCCATAGTCGCACCCATTTTTAACACAGGGTCATTCTTAATGAGATCCCAGTGTTTAGTCATAATTTTTCTGATATCATGATGTTGTTTATTATATGTTATGATAAGTCTTATAGTGTCATCAACAGGAACCTCCACATTGTTCTGTTTCATCGCTTTAGTAACTAGGGCCTCTTCTCTAGACAGTTGTTGTGTGCGTCTTATAGCTGCCATAATATTTTTGTCCGAGTATCCTCTAGCTAAAAAGCGTTCCCTACAGGCAGATTGGGCTTTCATCACATCTTCCTGTCTGCTACAAATCCGTTTAATTCGAAGCATCTCCCCGTAGGGGATGCTCCTAATTAAATGTCGTGGGTGATTGCTGGTGGCATGCAGCAAGGTATTGCCAGCTGTAGCCTTTCTATGCAGTCTAGTGTGGAGTGTCTGTTCATGAATGAATACTTCTACATCCAGGAAGTTGACTGAGGTCTTACTGATTTGAGAGGTAAATTTTAAGTTTAAACTGTTCACATTGATTTCATCAACAAATGTAGCTGCCAATGTTGCCTCTCCCCTCCAAATCAGAAATAAATCGTCAATGTACCGATATATACAAATGATATTGTTGTTACAATTTTATATATATATAGACCATGTACTTAAAGATATCATGCCTACAACCCCTACAGTCACATATAGACGAGCATACGCAATGCGTAATGACCTAGTGTGTAGCAGCCCAGAAATGGCAAAAGTGGACAATTGGTTGTCCCCCCGTAAATGGTTCTACCGTTGCAGTAGTTGCCGGGCGTGTAAGTTTGGGGTAAATGTTAAAACACATCCCACCCCATTTGACATTACCCCTATCACTTTGAAAGGTTACTACACTTGCCGCACCAAACTAGCCGTCTATGTGCTCACATGCAGTTGTGAACTTACCTACGTAGGTAGCACAAAGTTACCTGTTCACATGCGCATATTACAGCATCTGAGGGCAATAGTCAATGCCGACTTAAGTTACCCAGTAGCACGGCATTTTAAAAGTGTTCACAACCAAAATCCTAATCATATCAGATATTTTGTCATCGATGCTGTTAACCCGAGTAAAAGGGGAGGCGATAATGAAAAACGCCTCAGACAGCTCGAATCTAAATACATTGTACTCCTCAACAGGAAAAGCCCGGGAGGTTTGAACATGGGGGAGGATCTCCATAATTTTCTATAACTGACAAAATGATATTATGAACACCCAATGTTATCAACATACTATAGGCAATGAATACTTTACCCATGGTCCACCCATTGATAATAAGGGCATATGTAAGGAGGGAGCTCCGCTGTAATTCCTCGGTGTAAATTGATGTTAACAGAAATGCAAAGGTATTAGTACAAACATTTAACAACTGATAAAATGCAGCTAACACTGCTGAGCAGATTTAGAAATGTGATATCACATGTTTATATTTTATATTTTGTGTATCATTGCGCACATATCACATCTATGTATCACATAGATTTGGCACCTATTTTCAGGTCACTCACTACTTCTTTTCGTGAGTACCTGTTTTAGCACTCACTTAATTTTAGAGTACCATAGTGGAGTTATTATCAAACACATTAATTTCATTCATACTAGCCACAACGAGGTAACCCTGTGGACACGTGAGGACAATGGACTCTGAGTATTTGTACAGATAATTGACGGAACACAGAATTAAACATAAAAAAACAAATTGTTATTGTAGTATGTTACTGTGTTTAGAGCCCAATGATCTTCACCCCGAGATGGAATATGGTAATATGGAATAGCCCCTATGCAGTTGTTAACTTGCTAGACACCAAGGGCAAATATTAAATCTATAAAATTGATGAATTTTTCAAAGAAATGTACTTGTACACAATACCTAGCATATATAGCAACGTAGCAAAAAGATGTAATGGGCAAATGTATTGAACTGCGTGACTATACTGTATCCATTTCGAATATATTATGTGGAAATGAACATATATACGTATAACATACAGACAAACGTACAGTGTTAAAATGGCGCCCACTGAAACGTTTCACCAAGGACTATAGGAGTGAATGTAGTCCTCTGTTGATGTTTACTTTCTTGAAAAAAAATTGCCGCGCAATTTGTGTGTGAACTCTGGTTAAATAATGGTCACTCTAAACACTCCCCATCAGTGAGCAAGGACGTGAAGTCCGAAACGCGTCTGATGGCTTGCACCGAATAAAAATTTAAGTTATACCTCGAAGACTGACTTTGGCGTGTTCTTGAAGTCTGCGAACCTGTCTGTGCGGAGAAGCACAATTGTGGCAAGTTGGATTTGTATATATATATATATTTTTTTTTTTTCTACACACACATGCACCCCTTTACTCCCTATTAATGTTTTAAAATTCCTTTCCAACCAAAAAACCTTCACCCACCCCAAACTTTTAAAATCCCCTTTCCATCCAAACACATATACACCCACCCTAAACCCTACAAATTCCCTATCCACCCAAAAACCCACACCCACCCTAAACCCTAAAAATACTCTTGCAATCCCAAAAACCCACACCAACCTTAAAATTACCCTTGCCACCCAAAAACCCATACCACCCTAAAATTACCCTTGTCACCCAAAAACCCATACCCACTCTTAACCCTAAAAATATACTTACCACCCAAAAAACCCATACCTACTTCTAAAATTACCCTTACCACCCAAAAACCTATACCCACCCAAAACCCTAAAATTACCCTTTTACCCAAAACCCCACACCCACCCTAATTCCTAAAAAAACCCTTTCCACCCAAAAACCCATCCATACCCTAAACCCTAAAAATGCCTTTGAAATCTCAAAAACCTATACCCATCCTAAATCCTAAAATGGCCCTTGTAATCCCAAAAACCCATACCTACCCCACCCAAAAACCCTTACCCACCTTAAATCCCCCAATTTTCGGTGCCACCCAAAAACTCATACACATCCAAAACCATTAAAAATACCCTTGCAACCTTATAGATATATAAACATATATATATATATATATACATATATATACATATATATATTCACACAGATATGTATACATATACATATATACATATATATATATATATATATATACATATATATATATTACCTCAAACGCCTGGAGCTTCTAGGAGGCACTCAACAGTTCTCCGCCCTCCGGTCTTTTCTCTTCAGCGCATTTCGCCTTCTTGCATTAAAATTTGCCCGACGCGTTTCAGGGAACTTGTCCCATCCTCAGGGGCTGCCGACAAGGAGCACTCGTTGGGCGTCTCCAGTTTCACGGATTCTTATTGCACAAATCTCCTGGTAGGCGTGGTTTCAATCCCGTTTCATACCAAGCATTTCTGGGATTTGTAGTCCGTTTTGGATGCCTCTTTGTTTGTTATGCTTGTAAGTCAAGTCGAGTGTTCAATGTCAATTGGGGCACAATATTCATTTCCTTTAGTAGGTCGCATTTGAGGTTCCATGCGCTGTACTTTCACAGAGGAGCTCCGTGCAGACCCCCAACCAGTTTTGGAAGTCTTAGCCTCATGTTGCCTCGAAGTTTCGTATTTCAGGCAAGTGATGGTGCTCTCCCCACGGCACAGACAGCCGTGCAGTTATATTACCTCAAACGCCTGGAGCTTCTAGGAGGCACTCAACAGTTCTCCGCCCTCCGGGCTTTTCTCTTCAGCGCATTTCGCCTTCTTGCATTAAAATTTGCCCGACGCGTTTCAGGGAACTTGTCCCATCCTCAGGGGCTGCCGACAAGGAGCACTCGTTGGGCGTCTCCAGTTTACGGATTCTTATTGCACAAATCTCCTGGTAGGCGTGGTTTCAATCCCGTTTCATACCAAGCATTTCTGGGATTTGTAGTCCGTTTTGGATGCCTCTTTGTTTGTTATGCTTGTAAGTCAAGTCGAGTGTTCAATGTCAATTGGGGCACAATATTCATTTCCTTTAGTAGGTCGCATTTGAGGTTCCATGCGCTGTACTTTCACAGAGGAGCTCCGTGCAGACCCCCAACCAGTTTTGGAAGTCTTAGCCTCACGTTGCCTCGAAGTTTCGTATTTCAGGCAAGTGATGGTGCTCTCCCCACGGCACAGACAGCCGTGCAGTTATATTACCTCAAACGCCTGGAGCTTCTAGGAGGCACTCAACAGTTCTCCGCCCTCCGGGCTTTTCTCTTCAGCGCATTTCGCCTTCTTGCATTAAAATTTGCCCGACGCGTTTCAGGGAACTTGTCCCATCCTCAGGGGCTGCCGACAAGGAGCACTCGTTGGGCGTCTCCAGTTTCACGGATTCTTATTGCACAAATCTCCTGGTAGGCGTGGTTTCAATCCCGTTTCATACCAAGCATTTCTGGGATTTGTAGTCCGTTTTGGATGCCTCTTTGTTTGTTATGCTTGTAAGTCAAGTCGAGTGTTCAATGTCAATTGGGGCACAATATTCATTTCCTTTAGTAGGTCGCATTTGAGGTTCCATGCGCTGTACTTTCACAGAGGAGCTCCGTGCAGACCCCCAACCAGTTTTGGAAGTCTTAGCCTCACGTTGCCTCGAAGTTTCGTATTTCAGGCAAGTGATGGTGCTCTCCCCACAGCACAGACAGCCGTGCAGTTATATTACCTCAAACGCCTGGAGCTTCTAGGAGGCACTCAACAGTTCTCCGCCCTCCGGGCTTTTCTCTTCAGCGCATTTCGCCTTCTTGCATTAAAATTTGCCCGACGCGTTTCAGGGAACTTGTCCCATCCTCAGGGGCTGCCGACAAGGAGCACTCGTTGGGCGTCTCCAGTTTCACGGATTCTTATTGCACAAATCTCCTGGTAGGCGTGGTTTCAATCCCGTTTCATACCAAGCATTTCTGGGATTTGTAGTCCGTTTTGGATGCCTCTTTGTTTGTTATGCTTGTAAGTCAAGTCGAGTGTTCAATGTCAATTGGGGCACAATATTCATTTCCTTTAGTAGGTCGCATTTGAGGTTCCATGCGCTGTACTTTCACAGAGGAGCTCCGTGCAGACCCCCAACCAGTTTTGGAAGTCTTAGCCTCACGTTGCCTCGAAGTTTCGTATTTCAGGCAAGTGATGGTGCTCTCCCCACGGCACAGACAGCCGTGCAGTTATATTACCTCAAACGCCTGGAGCTTCTAGGAGGCACTCAACAGTTCTCCGCCCTCCGGGCTTTTCTCTTCAGCGCATTTCGCCTTCTTGCATTAAAATTTGCCCGACGCGTTTCAGGGAACTTGTCCCATCCTCAGGGGCTGCCGACAAGGAGCACTCGTTGGGCGTCTCCAGTTTCACGGATTCTTATTGCACAAATCTCCTGGTAGGCGTGGTTTCAATCCCGTTTCATACCAAGCATTTCTGGGATTTGTAGTCCGTTTTGGATGCCTCTTTGTTTGTTATGCTTGTAAGTCAAGTCGAGTGTTCAATGTCAATTGGGGCACAATATTCATTTCCTTTAGTAGGTCGCATTTGAGGTTCCATGCGCTGTACTTTCACAGAGGAGCTCCGTGCAGACCCCCAACCAGTTTTGGAAGTCTTAGCCTCACGTTGCCTCGAAGTTTCGTATTTCAGGCAAGTGATGGTGCTCTCCCCACGGCACAGACAGCCGTGCAGTTATATTACCTCAAACGCCTGGAGCTTCTAGGAGGCACTCAACAGTTCTCCGCCCTCCGGGCTTTTCTCTTCAGCGCATTTCGCCTTCTTGCATTAAAATTTGCCCGACGCGTTTCAGGGAACTTGTCCCATCCTCAGGGGCTGCCGACAAGGAGCACTCGTTGGGCGTCTCCAGTTTCACGGATTCTTATTGCACAAATCTCCTGGTAGGCGTGGTTTCAATCCCGTTTTATACCAAGCATTTCTGGGATTTGTAGTCCGTTTTGGATGCCTCTTTGTTTGTTATGCTTGTAAGTCAAGTCGAGTGTTCAATGTCAATTGGGGCACAATATTCATTTCCTTTAGTAGGTCGCATTTGAGGTTCCATGCGCTGTACTTTCACAGAGGAGCTCCGTGCAGACCCCCAACCAGTTTTGGAAGTCTTAGCCTCACGTTGCCTCGAAGTTTCGTATTTCAGGCAAGTGATGGTGCTCTCCCCACGGCACAGACAGCCGTGCAGTTATATTACCTCAAACGCCTGGAGCTTCTAGGAGGCACTCAACAGTTCTCCGCCCTCCGGGCTTTTCTCTTCAGCGCATTTCGCCTTCTTGCATTAAAATTTGCCCGACGCGTTTCAGGGAACTTGTCCCATCCTCAGGGGCAGCCGACAAGGAGCACTTGTTGGGCGTCTCCAGTTTCACGGATTCTTATTGCACAAATCTCCTGGTAGGCGTGGTTTCAATCCCGTTTCATACCAAGCATTTCTGGGATTTGTAGTCCGTTTTGGATGCCTCTTTGTTTGTTATGCTTGTAAGTCAAGTCGAGTGTTCAATGTCAATTGGGGCACAATATTCATTTCCTTTAGTAGGTCGCATTTGAGGTTCCATGCGCTGTACTTTCACAGAGGAGCTCCGTGCAGACCCCCAACCAGTTTTGGAAGTCTTAGCCTCACGTTGCCTCGAAGTTTCGTATTTCAGGCAAGTGATGGTGCTCTCCCCACGGCACAGACAGCCGTGCAGTTATATTACCTCAAACGCCTGGAGCTTCTAGGAGGCACTCAACAGTTCTCCGCCCTCCGGGCTTTTCTCTTCAGCGCATTTCGCCTTCTTGCATTAAAATTTGCCCGACGCGTTTCAGGGAACTTGTCCCATCCTCAGGGGCTGCCGACAAGGAGCACTCGTTGGGCGTCTCCAGTTTCACGGATTCTTATTGCACAAATCTCCTGGTAGGCGTGGTTTCAATCCCGTTTCATACCAAGCATTTCTGCGATTTGTAGTCCGTTTTGGATGCCTCTTTGTTTGTTATGCTTGTAAGTCAAGTCGAGTGTTCAATGTCAATTGGGGCACAATATTCATTTCCTTTAGTAGGTCGCATTTGAGGTTCCATGCGCTGTACTTTCACAGAGGAGCTCCGTGCAGACCCCCAACCAGTTTTGGAAGTCTTAGCCTCACGTTGCCTCGAAGTTTCGTATTTCAGGCAAGTGATGGTGCTCTCCCCACGGCACAGACAGCCGTGCAGTTATATTACCTCAAACGCCTGGAGCTTCTAGGAGGCACTCAACAGTTCTCCGCCCTCCGGGCCTTTCTCTTATATATATATATATTATACAAAATACTTACCTTTAATACTTACCAAAATACTTATATTTTCATGTATTTTGTTTTTTAAACCGTTTCCTAGACTTACTTTGCTAAAAAAAATCCACTCACAAAACCATATAAAATACAGCCAGCCACCGTTTTTTCAATAGTAATACATATTTCATATACAATCGAAGAGTGCCATCTACTGGCCAGAGGTAGTTGTTAATTCATTAGTGGTTAAAAGACTCGTGATTCAGGTTCAGTCGTTGTTAAGGAGTCGTGGTTCAGGCACTTCGTTGTGAATGGTTCGTTTCCCAATAGAAACATGTCTTTATCAGAAACCCACGGCCCGCAATACATTATTGCACTCCTCTAGTTTCCACCCGCACCATACAATCGCCAGTTTGCCCTATGGGGAATTCTTACGAATTCGCAGAGCATGTAGTTCAGAGTCTGCGTTGCAAGAGGCTCAGGAGTCAGCTAAGAGAAGACTTTTGGCGCAGGGCTACAGTGCACAGAAGCTAGATCTTGCCATTAAAAAGGCAAATAGGAAGGATAGATCTGCTCTGATCCAAACAACACCTGTAGCAACTGCCAGTGCATGTATGTCCATAAGCACTGCGCCTGTAACTACTCAGGATAACAAATCTGAGAATACATGCAGATTCATTTCTACTTATAGAAGACATTCTCAGACTATAAGAAAAATCATCAACACACAATGGCAAATAGTGCTAACTGACATTGTTCTTAGTTGAGTTTTAACCTCAAAACAAATGTTACATACCGTAAGGCCCATTCCATGAGGAGTGACTTGGTGAGATCAAGCCCAGATCTCTATCAAAAAGAAATTTGGCTTTCTGCAAAGAAAGGTTTTTTCAAGTGCAGTTCTTGTTGTGCCTGTAAATTTGGGGTCAACACTAAATCTTACACAAATGCATTCTCAGATGCCCCAATTAAGATCGGGGGCCACTACACATGCAAAACAGATCATGCTGTGTATGTGCTTAGATGAATTTGTGTGCTCCAATATGTAGGGAGTACAAAACTCCAAGAACATACTAGAATTCTACAGCACTTGAGGGCAACCGTTAACTCAGACCCAACATATCCCGTTGCCAGACACGTTAAAACTAAACACAACAATAATTTAAATGTTTTACAGTACCATGTGATTGACAGTGTCCCACTGAACAAAATAGGTGGCAACCGGGAAAAGTTGCTGAGACAACTTGAAACCAAATATATTTTAGAACTCGACACTAAGACTCCTAGAGGGCTTAACATCTGTGAAGACCTACATCACTATCTCTTTGTCTGAAAACTGAAAATGTTGATCAGATTTTTATGAGAATTGCCTTGCATTGATATTTATTTATTTATTTATCTAATAGTGTGCATTGATTGCGCTTTTAGTCGTTTTATGGGTATTTTTAGATCTTTGTCTAGTGTCCGATGGATATGTGTTTTATCATGGATTTATATATATTTATCGTTTGATGATTTTATGCTATTTATTGGCGCCATTTGCATGGATCTATTGACCATATGAATCTACTGAAGGGCTATGTAGTGTCACTATGATGAATTGTTTGTTCACTAAGGTCAGCTCTATTTGGGCGATCTATCCACATTGAAATGAAAGCCTTCTGACTTAATACCATGAAGTATTGTATATAGATAGCTCCCACTGCCTTTTCCCTGCCCTTAAATCGAATTTATTTAAGCAAGTTGCCGGCTGGGAACTTTTTGCACTTTATATTTAGCACTTTAGCACACGCACTTTGGTTGTCATCTACATTGGCACGGCGATCTCGTCATTTAGGCTGTGGATCCGATTTAAGACGGCCTTGCCTAGATTACTTTTCGCTGTCATCAACACTGGTTAGCATGCTAAAATTCACAGTAATTGATTTAATCTAGAATTAGGCAGCAATTGGGGTAACAGCTAACTACCAGTTGTGTCTGTCTAACAAGAAAAAATAAATGACTGTATTTGAGCAGTTAATAAACAGTCACTTGCTAATTAGTGTTCAGGCGGAATGGCACAGATAAATACACTTGTATATTTCATTTTCTTTAATGGGAATAGATTTACATAAATATTGGGTTCCTCATTAATAGAAACGTGTGTATTTTGAATTGTACTCTGCAGTGTATTTTAAATGATATTTGTTTATTGTGAGATTGCCTTAGCCCTTTACCCGTATCTTTCATGACGTATAAAGTCTGTCTTCCATGCTGTTTACTGGTTAGATGACATTCCAGCACATGATTGGTTACTGGTGTTTTTAAAATGTTAATGGGGCACACAGCACTTTTGTCCGGTGATCAAGGCGACCGAGTTCGCCGAAACGCGTCTGGCTTTTCTTTTGCACATGCAATGCACTTGAAAACATAAAAATAAAAATTATTTGCAACTTAAATTGAGAGCTGAGGCAAGTGTCCTTTTCTACGTTTTTGCGTGCTGGATGGCATCGTGGAGCTTTGCTTGATATATATATATATATATATATATATATATATATATATATATATTGCAGCTCCCCTGACAAAGTCAGAAAATCCAGCACTCCCAGTGAGTTTAAACCTTTAGGTTTATTTGCACAAATCAAGATATATATATATCACGCTCCAATTTCCCTTCATTTGCGAAGAAAACAAGACAGCACTCGAGGAGTTCTTCTCACCCTCGCAAGTTTTTATTGTGCGGGGGTTTACACAGACGCGTTTCGGCGTGCTGCCTTCGTCAGTGTGAATATATATAAATATGTGAGTTTCCACGATCCTGTTCTACCCGGGAGCCCCCAGGAAATCAGGTAATATGTGATGTAATATGTGACGTCATCAGCAGTGCATTGCGGGCGCGTAAGTTATAGTTAGTTCAGCTAACTATAACTGGCGAATTTCTCTGGTTTTATATGAGTCAAATGTCCAACTAACTATAACGTCCCCGAAACCTATGTTTTTTTAGTGAATTTTTAAGGTTTTTTTAAATGCTAATTCCTAACTATAACGTGCCTGAAACCTATGGTTTTTTCAGTGAATTTCTAAGGTTTTTTTTATGTTAATTTCATATTTTAATGTTTCTAAAACCTATATTTTTTCAAATATTTTTAAAAATATTTTGGAACTCTATTATACTTCTTTTTTTTAACTTTAAAAATGATGTAATGTTTTATATCTTCCCCCAAAAATATGTATATTTTTTATTGGGGGGAAACTGCACTCCCATACTGGTAGCGTACCAAGCTCCATCAACACACAATTCCTATCCGCCATATTGCTAAACTCGTAAATTATGCGCATTTCGTATCCGACGACTTCGTGTCACCGCGTCCCACATAACATCATAGACGCATGAAGTCACCCCAGGTGCTACTTTGGTATCCGATATGTACGCAGTACCAAGCCACGTGTTACGTCATGTACGACGGGGTCGCGTCTGCTGCACTTTGCCTGTGCGACGAGTACACGCTGCCACGCCCTGTGTTACTTCACAGACGTATAGTATCGCGCCGAGTATGCCATTCCCTTTTTTTTGTCTCAAAAGTATATCTAAATAACTTTAAACAGTATATGAGAGCAAGAGATAATCTAAAAAATTTTAACATATTTTATATATTTCTAACTGTAATAAACTTATATTATGATTAATATATTTTGTCAAAATCGCTTCGGGTGCGGCCTCTTTGCGCGCTAGGTGCGCGATTGCCATGTGACCTTAAAAAAAAGCATTTGATTGGTTCATTACATTTCCTATTGTAACAGTTGGATGACCCCACCCATTTTACTCATTCTCTCTACAACGTTTGATGAGAGACACCTCTTCTGCTTAGAAAGCTTTTTTGAAAAGTGTTTTCCTGTATACACATATCTTATACTACACACAACATGCAACGATCATCTTGATCAATATTCATGCTCTGTATATTAGCTTTCCATGTGTGATTGCCATGCATCTCAAACGTTCCATCAAAAAACAAATATGTGATACACGATGCCCCTGGTGATGTGTGTGCACATTATTGTGCTCCCTTTCGGCCTGGGTATTTGTTACACTAGGAAGTATCAGGAGTCACGGGCAGAGTGCACATCCTAGATCACATGTGACAAACAGTAAACAGCAATGTGTAGATTTCTTTTTCTGTACGCTCTGTTGTAAGGCTTTACCAATTTAGTAGTGTGTTATATGTGAGACTTTTAGATTCACATTTGACATGCATTGATTGACTGTAATGAGTGTTATCACTGTGTTTGACGTAGCCTCACTGCTGTTCCTCCCTCCATCCGAGCACATTCACATGTGTGCGCTTTGAGATAGCAACACTTTCAATAATACCGCACACCATTGACATGCGTGTCTGCGCATATTCAAAACCTTGACAACAACATGTAATGTTCACCATTCAATCTTTTCAAACACCATCTCATTAACGATAATTTCCGCCCCCTTGCGACACATGCTACACTAATCTAAATTGCACACTCTGCGAGGTCAAAACTACAAAAGAAACACACATAAGTATACTTCCTGGCCAAAATCTCAACTATGTATGTATTTGTTCTCGACGTAGTCATTATGAAATTCAAACTAGGAATGTAGATGTGTTTTTAAAAAGTGAAAAGGAAAACAATGATAAATAGAAAGAATTTGCTGTTTATCTGTTTGTGGAAGGTTGTTTTGAGTCACGTACTGCACAATGTATTTGTAAATATTGTTACAATAAATTAGAAGAAAACAAAATGCCAGCCAGAGCTGTCCATGATAACTTAGAATTAGTTGCTATACCTCCTAAACTTAAAGATTTAAATACATATGAGGCCATCCTTATACAATCTGTGCACCCTTTTCAGGCTACAATTTGTATGCAGCCTAAAACAGGTAAGCTGCCTCAAACAGATCTACAAAGAGGTTTAAAAGGAAGTGTTGTGTATTTACCTTTAGATTTTTAAGAAAATGTTGAAACTGTTGTTGTAGAAAGAGAGGATACTGAACCTGTAGTCAATCTTGTTAATGGTGTACCCACAAAAAGTCAGAAAATATGGCAAGAGTTAGTACATGTCACGAAAGTCCAAAAGGCTACATTATATCTGCTGCAAAACAATATTGACTAAAAAATTGTAACTGTAGAATAAAATGAAATGACTTTAGCAGATGAAACATATATTTCAAGTGGACAAATAGAAAAAGTGGACAATTCAAGAAAAGAAGAAATTTATGAACATTATACTATACACCCTCTATATTCAAAAGAAGTGATGGGAGATACTATTGAATTGTTCCAGGTGAAAAAAAGCAAAAGGAACTCCCATGAGTGTGTGGGAAACACGTTTGGAAGCTTGTTGTTTTCCACAGCTGTTCCCTACTGGAAAAGGTGGACAATATGATGAACGACCAGTTCAGATTCTAGCTTCAGAATACCGTACTTTACAACTGTACTCAGAACAACCAAGATTTCCTCAGTGTATTCCATAAATGTTTCATCTTTTGTTCCATACACCTACACTGCGGTCAGCAGAGCTCACAATTTAAATTGAAACATGATTTATTTATTAAAGAGAGAATTGTACGCTATGTCCTCGAACTTTGTCACGAGGAAGTGACTAAAAACATTCCTCGATGTCTGTGCTGACTACTGCCTTCGATGTACACTACCAAAAGCAAGGCTCACAATTCACATCGAGTTGCAATTGCAGATAACGCAGTCCAGTAGACAACACACATTGCTTTCAGTGTGGCTGTGCAGATGCTAAATACTTCTGATGCCCCTATCTCAGTGTAGCACAACTCATGGGCCCTTTCTGATACAATATTTTGTGTATAATTTCACATCTGCTGTCCTACCTCAGTGTACCACAAGTCATGAACCCTTTACGATAGAATCTTTTCTGTATTATTTCACATCTGGTGCCCGTACCTTAGTGCAGCACAAATCATTGACCCTTTATGATTGAATCTCTGTGTTTGATCAAATGATTACTGCTGTACTTGTTGCCAGCACCAACCATTCCCGGAGGGTTGGCTTACAATCACCCCACACGCATCCAGCACAGACGTCACTGGACATGTGACCCTGGTAGTAAAAAGGAGTCGAGCGCACGTGCCCGTACCCAGTTCCACTACCTATCTGTGCCTGTGTGTTCATTATATATGCAACATGCTGCCCCTGGGCCCTATCACATTACATAGTGCTCTGGACAGCGTATGCAACCATCTTACCTTTGACAGTGGGGGAAAACTTTAGTTATGTAACTTTGTCTTGGTCATTGTACAAGTACGTACATAGAGACTGGATCATTAGAGTACTAGAAGCAGAGTGTATAGTGAATTTCTAAGTGCGTGGGGATTGGTGGAGTGATTGTATAAGTACATATGTTGGCGCAGCCTAACTCCGAAAATGAGCTTGTCTCTAATTGGCTGCCCTCCATGTGCTACTGAAACTTCAACTTTCTATATCTCTGTATTGCTACAGCTGCGGCACTCCACTGAATGTGCAATAAACATTCATATCCACACAGATGTCTCATGTCCACCATCTTTCTCGCACCCCCGTGCCCATTGCTCGCTGTTCCTGCCGCTGCTGCCCCTGCGGCCCGCGTCCATTCGCTGGCCCCTGCCTCCCGCCTCCCAGCTGCTCCTCCCTCCCACTTCCCCTTAAAATGGCGGCAGCTGCGCGGCTGCGCAGCGAGCGTGCTGCTGGCGCGCCTAAGGCAAGCCCGTCTGCGCCTGTCCGCGTCTGGACCACGCCCAGCACCAGAACCCCTGGCCCCCGCACCAGCCATGAAGACCGCCTCCTACAGACAAACCTCGCACTCAACCCACCGACCAACCCCGACGAGGGTGCGTTCACCCTTAGACGAAGGATGGACGACTGCGCCAACTCCTTAGCCCAGCTGAAAAAAACAACCCTTGAAGATACCAGCAAGAGAGCCAACTGGTTCACCCTGGAACTCCTAGCGTCAAAGCGCACCTGTGGGAAGTTGGAGAACATATGGCTCAGCGAGAAGTCGCCGGGCAGCCGCGCAGCCCACAAAGATGCCATCCGCAACCACCACCACCTCATCTGGACCGTCAAGAGGTCCTCCTTCAAAGACCGCCTCAACAACAACGCACACAACAGCAAGGAGCTCTTCAACATTGTGAAGGAACTCTCCAACCCCAGCTCCAATGCCAACGACATCCCACCGTCGCAAGCCCTGTGCGACTCCTTCGCCTCCTACTTCCACAGCAAGATCACCAACATCCACAATAGCTTCAACCCCGGGATGTCCCTAACAGGCCCTAACACGCCGGAACCACCTCACTCCACCGACGACGACCCCCTTGAGGTTCCGTGAATTCTGAACCCGTGTTTTAAATGTCATGGTTCCGTTACAATTGTAGTAACAATGAACCGTAACTAATGAGTTCGGCAAGTACAAGTGTTTTTGCCATGTTACACACAAGGATTCACAGGGTATTTGAAGATTCCGTTCTGAACCATGGTTTCCATTTTGTGCAAGGCAGCCATTTTCTGGTTGCCCTCACATAGGCCGATAACTGCGGCTGAATGAGTCTTTAAAACCCGTGCCCTTTTGCTGGGGTTTGTGCTGACTTTTACATGACCCAAAGTGAACTGACCTCGTTGCCTGAAGCCGACCTTGCTGAGCCAGTTCTTGCCCGCTAGCTGATCAAGACTAAGATCAGAACGCAGGACATCGTAAAGTTTTACTACACACAAATATGCCTTATCCTACTCTTACCTGTTTCTGCTCCTTTCTTTATGGTCTATTTATAATATGGGTTGGGCCTCTTTTATTATGGGTTCGTTCGGCCTGTCTAAAGAAGAATGTTGGGTTTGTCCGATGATTGATCATGGGCCGGACAACTGAAAAGTGGGTTTTACCGTCATGCGATACCTTTGGTGTGGATACATGTGATTGGACAGTTCGTAAATGTTAGGTGTTTGTCTGGAATGTGATTTTTGGCATAAAAAGGGATGACCTGCTTTGTAAAATTGAGCAGTCTCCTGAGAACTCATACCGTGATGATTTCTAGGACTTCTGTTACTGGCTGCAGTCAATAAATTCGATCTTTGACGTCACCACGAAGAGTCCCGTGTCTCTGTATTCTAAGACAGGTGAACCCGAAGACTTTGGGCGTGCCCCTGGCGCTGCCGGGTCCTAAATAACCCGGTTCTTCAGTTGGCGCCCAACGCGAGGCGACATCAAGCGGTACCGGTCCAAGCTTGAAGATCGTGAGGAAATTCCGTAAGAAGGGCCCCCACTCCATTGACCCCGGTATGTCGAACGTGGACTGAAGGTCTTTGCTGCGAGGTTTCCCGCTTTCTAGACGGCTACGAAGGACCGCTGCCCTGACTGCCGCCCTGTCTTGGACCCCCCTTTGTGCAGCTTTGTAAGACGAGACGATAGACGGGCCTTCTGGTGACGTGACTGATACCTTAGTTAAGTATACGTGGGTCGCTCCCAGTTCTTTGTTTTCTGGTTCTTTGAATACTTCGTTTTTGGGTCTTTGATTTGGGTATTGCAATTTCCAAAGCCGAGGGACTCGTATATTTGCGAGACTATCGTTGTAGATAATCCCTTGAAGTTTGAAGCTAGATTAGTGAGCGAAGATGCCTAGTCTTAGCAAAATTAGGAGGATATTCTGTTGTGGTTGTAACAGGGATTCCCGATTGGAGGATTCATGTCCGATACCTCCAGTTGGAACACCGACTTATGAACTCTATTCTAAACACGGCGTGGGCCCCATCACGTTCAATGAAGTGTGGGTCCGCTATACTAGGAAAGATGGGGTTTTACGATGGCCCCAATATGGTAGTTTTGATACTGATATTTTAGATAATTTAGAAACGAAATTGTTTAGAAAGAAAGCCCGGCCGGCAATGTTTGACTCCTTTCGCCTTTGGCGTAAAGAAGCCAGACAACGAGAAATCAAACAAGTTAAAAGAGATAAGAGAGAAAAGGGGTTATCGATAATGCAAGCTGCCAAGCAGTTTAAAGAAGACGAAGAAGCTATTGAGGTATCAGATAGGCAACATAATATGGCTATTGATAAATGTTATCCAGCATTGCCACCTCTTCTTGAGAAAGCGACAAAGGACCCTGAAAAGGACCCTTTAATGTCGCATCTATTGAGATTACCACCCCCTTATGCACAGAATGCTACGGCACCTCCTCCACCTCCAGTTGTTCCACCTCCTGGTCCTGCTCACCCACCGGCTCCTCTTCAGCTGGTCCTTCCTCCTACGGCCCGCCTCCTCTGGGGCCGCAAACTTTGCTATCAGTTTTGCCTGGACCTTCTTTGCCTTACTCTCCTTTACCTTTGTCTTCTGCTACTTTGCCTCAAAATACTTTGTCTCCTGTCCTTATGACGGCTTCTCATTCTGCTCGACAACGGATGGCCGAAACTGTTACTGGTCTTTTGTCTCCTTTCTTTGGGTCGTCGAGTATGACCCCCGTTTCTGCGCGTAAACAACTGTGTAGTCAGTTACCTAGTCCCAAAGAGCGGACAGTGTTGGATCTCCTGGTTCGCAGGTGGATTTCAAATGTTTCGAGGTATAATTTAGAGTCAGTTATGGATGTCTTCCTGCAGTGGGAAGCACCTAAGCAAAGATATGTGTTTGACGTAATGTGTACTTTCCTCCGTGAGGAATGGGCAGATAATGATTTGGGTTCAGTCCCTGTAGAGTTGCTAAATGTCCAGTCTGAGTTTGCGAAAGGGACGATAGTGGGTCCCGGAATTGAGGAAGCAGTTGCGATTGTACTTGCGTTTAGGAGCGATTTCCCTTCTCAGCGACTGTTTGAGCCTGATTCCGCAGTTAGGAGAAAGGTACGACAATATCCAATGAGAGAGGTTCCCCCAGTTTGGAGAGAAGGGAACGCAACCGTTGTTCCGCCTGTTCTGCCTCATTTTCAGAGAGTATGGGTACATGTGCCATGGAAGAGAGTAGAAGTTTTGGCCCTTAAACAGTCTTTACCTGATCCCCGTAAGAATCCAGCTGGCTATTACAAAGAATTGTCCCAGACAGTTGACGCATGCATCATGAATTTAGCCGACATAGATATGCTATTGGGTAACGTAGTACCTCAACCTCTATGGGCAAATGATTCGTCATGAGGATCATGCGATTGAACTAGGTGACTCATGGCTCAATATTATAGTTGGTGGTTCTAAGCCTGAGCCTCTAGTGGCAGATCTACCTGGCAGAATTATAAATCTTATGAAAACGATGATGCCAGCGTTAAGAGTAAATTGGGACAAGTTAGCAGTATGTAAGCAGAAGAAGGACGAAAGTGTATCTGATTTCTTCACTAGATTTGAAGAGACATTTATAGATCATAGTGGTCAAGATATGAGTACGGAAGGTGGACAAAGATTGTTCGTAGATAAGTTTGTCTTTAACTTACTTCCTGAACTGTGTAATAAGTTTAAAGATTCTGAGAGTTCTTGGGCTGTTTCCTCGTCGGCCCAGATATTGGCGACTGCACAGTACTATGAGAATAGGGATAAGGACGAGAAAGACAGAGTAGAGAAAAAGACAAAAGACTTAAAGACAAAGGTTCTTTTGCAGCAGGCGTATCCGCCTCGCTCAAATCAGCAAGAGTTACAGCAACGCCCAGAGTTTCAGCAACCTCCATCGTTTCAGAGACCGCAACAGAAAGCTGGATATTTTCCTCCAAGACCACCTTTGGGCCTGAATCAGTGTGCGTATTGTAGGGAGGAAGGTCATTATAAAAATGAGTGTCCTGTTTTACGACAGCGCGCGAGTGGTATACCGGCCCCGAGAGGTCGTGGTGGTTTCCAGCAAGTCTCTAGGGGTAGAGGACGTGGTGCGTTTCCTCAGAACGAACGTTGCTTTCCCCCGCAGAATTCTATGAATTGTTTTGATCAACAGAACATTGCGTCTGGTCAGTCGACTCAGTACTATGCTGATGACTAATATGTCGAGAGTGAGAATGCTGACTATAATGATTGCTAGGACAGCCATGGACAAAGAGAGGGAGTAGTGTTGGTTCCAGTAGATCAGAGTGGGCCTTATGTTGCAGTAGTTACATCAGGTGTGGTAGCGCCTTTTCTTTTGGATAACAGTGCAGCGAAGAGTTCTATCATGCACTCTAAACTCCCTGGCGCACCTTTGTCTGGCTTAACGAATGTTTCGGTAGCATTCTCTGGCGCCCCAGTTCGTAATCCAGTTTCTAGTCCCTTGCCTCTTTCTATAGGGCCTTGTGAGTTGGAAGCACCTCTCATTTTAACGACAGGTTGTGGTGAGAATTTGTTGGGTTTGGATTTGTTGAAAAGGTTGAATGCAACATTACATTGTTCTCCTTCGGGAGTACAGCTTACATCGGGTAAGAAAGGGATCTCTCCGATGTATTTGTCTAAAGATCGGATTCCACCGGAATTGCAATCTCTCCCTGATACTCTTTGGGCTACTGGTCCTAATGATGTGGGTCTTTTGGAGATTCCACCTTATCTTGTAACGGTTAAAGCGAAGGTTAAATTGCCACGCATTCCCCAATATAGGATTTCTAGCGATGGTGAAAGAGCGCTTTTAGCAATCATTTATGATTTGATTGAGAAAGGTGTGATTGAAGAAACGAGAGGTAATGTGTGTAACTGTCCCGTTTTGCCTGTCCTGAAGCGCACTGACTCTTCTCAGCCACCTGTCTACAGGTTTGTGATCGACCATCGAGAGGTTAATAAGATTGTTGTGCCACAGTTTCCTGTCGTTCCAGACATTACTGCTTTGCTGACTATGATTCCTGCTTCAGCTGCCTGGTTTTCGGTTATAGATCTGAAGAATGCTTTCTTCAGTATTCCAATTGCCGAAGAGAGTAGAGATATTTTTGGCTTCTCTTTAGGAGGCCGAAGCTTCCGGTTTAAGCGCGCTCCTCAAGGCTATTGCGAAAGTCCTTCCATTTATAGCCAAGCTTTGAAAACTCAGCTTGATACTCTTGTGTTGCCTGCTGGTACTGCTCTTATTCAGTATGTTGACGATTTATTAGTGACTGCTGATGATGAGGAAACTTGTAAAGAAGCTACTATTTCTTTGTTGCGACATTTGTCTGACTTGCATCATAAAGTGTCACCTTCAAAGTTGCAGTATTGTCGCCAAGAGGTGACCTACTTGGGTCATCTCTTGTCGAAGGAGGGAAGAAGGTTGTCCCCAGAACGAATTCAAGCGATTGCTCAAATGACTGTGCCAAGTACGCAGAGAGAGGTACGTGCTTTTCTGGGTATCACGTCGTATTGTAGACAGTGGATTCCAAACTTTTCTTTGTTGGCAAAACCTCTGTTGGCATTGACTTGTAAGGATATACCGAACCCTCTTCCTTGGTCTGACGATTGTCAGAAAAGTTTTTCTGAGTTGCGTGATGCGTTGTGTTCTGCTCCAGTGTTGGGTACTCCTGACTACAGTAAGCCTTTTACACTCTACGTCCACGAGAGAGAGGGTTGTGCATTGTCAGTTTTGACTCAACAATTCGGTGATAGGCAGCGTCCATGTGCGTATTGCTCGTCGACTTTAGACCCGGTAGCTAGAGCTATGCCAAGTTGCTTAAGAGCTACAGTGGCAGCGGCTGTATCTATCCGACAGTCTGCTGGATTGGTGATGGATAACACGTTGGTCGTGATGGTTCCACATGCAGTGGATACTTTATTAAATAGAACCAAGACTCAGCACCTTACTAGTGCGAGGTTGTCGGGCTACGAGTTGACGCTTTTGGCTAGTCATGTGCACATCAAGCGGTGTAATATATTGAATCCAGCGACATTGCTGCCGATTTCTGTGGACACAGATGGTCAGGAACAACATGATTGTTTTCTTAGGATGGAGGAGGAAACGAAGGGGAGAGTTGATTTAAAAGATACTCCTCTTTCGGATCCTGATGGTACGCTATGGGTTGATGGGTCATGCTACAAGCTTCCAAATGGCGATACGAATGCGGCATATGCCGTGACGACATTATGTACGATTGTTAAAACTGCACGAGCGAGCTATAATTTGGCGCAAGCAGCAGAATTGATTGCATTAACAAGAGCGTGTATTTTATCTGAGGGAAAGAGAGTGAATGTGTATACCGATAGTCAGTACGCGTTTGGTGTAGCACACAGTTTTGGGCGCTTGTGGAAAGAAAGAGGATTTCTCACATCGCATGGGACTAAGATCCAACATGGGCAGTTGGTGAATGAGCTTCTTGAGTCACTTACTTTACCGAAGCAAGTTGGGATTGTGAAGTGTAGTGCTCACCGGAAGGTTACGGATGATGTTGGTCGTGGTAATGCGTTTGCGGATGAAGTTGCGAAAGAAACAGCGAGAAATGCGATGAGTCGAATGTACGTTGCAGGCCCTGCGAGATGGATTGGTGCAGCTGGAATGTGTGAAGATACGATTGAGAGTGTGAAATCAATCCAGGCTGAAGCTACTGAAAAAGAAAAGAGTGTGTGGAGAGAAACTATGGGTAGATTGGATTCGACTGGTTGTTGGGTTGAGTTATCAGAACACCAAAGATGGATGTTTCCGGACGGTTATGTGCTTGCGGTGGTTACGATGGCACATGGGTTGTCTCACATTAGTGCGAAAGGAATTTGTAAGTTGTTGGCTCCAGTGTGGGAGAATGGTGGGATTCCCAAATGTGCGGAGAATGTGGTCAAGAATTGCATGGTGTGTTTGATGTATAATCCAGGTAAGGGAACTCCAACTCCAGCCGGTCACTTTGCGCCTCCGACGTATCCGTTCGAGGTTCTGCAATTGGATTTTATCCACATGGAAAGATGCAACAATTTGAAATACGTCCTTGTAGTTGTTTGTGCCTTTTCTAGATGGGTAGAGGCATACCCCCTAAAAGAGAATACTGCCTCGTCCACAGCTAAAGTCTTGCTCAAAGAATATTTCCCTAGGTTTGGGTTGCCAAGGATGGTGTGGAGTGATAACGGAAGTGAGTTCGTGGGGAAGGTCATGAAGAGAGTGTGTGAGGGTTTGGGCATAAAACAAAAATTTCATGCTGCAAATCATCCCCAATCAGCTGGATTAGTAGAATGTTACAATGGCACTCTGAAGCTAAAGATAGCCAAAATTCAGGCGAGTTCTGGTCTCCAATGGCCCGATGCTTTGCCGTTGGCACTTTTGTCAACTAGAACTACAGTGCATTCACGAATTGGACTTAGTCCGTATGAAATCGTTTTTGGTCGACCGGCAAATGTGTGGGGAGTGCCGAGACCAACAAAATTTAGTGATATAGACTATCCTGTGTTGGTGGACTATTTGTATGACCTAACGGCTAAATTGCGTGTCTTGCATCAACAGGTTCATGATAACCTGCCACCAGCCTCTGTGGACCCATGTCACACCATCAATCCTGGTGACTGGGTCCTCGTGAAAAATTTTCTACGGACCAAGAACGACCAGCCCTGCTGGACGGGCTCTCATCAGGTGTTGCTGTCTACAAGAACATCTGTAAAAAGTCTTTGGGAAGAAAAATTGGATCCACGGCGTACATTGTAAGAGGGTACCTTTACCTCTGCCGTACGACCAGTGGATCCTTGAAGGTATTGCAGACACCGAGACTGAAAGGTTGCCGAAGTTCACACCGTTCAGCGAAGCTGAGTTGGTATGGAGAGGGACTGAGAAAGAAGATGATGATGTCTTACAAGCAGCTGTGCCTTCATCTTTGAGATTGGACACCACCGAGCCTGAACTGTTATTTCAAAACCAGACAGAGCCTGGCAAAAACCGTTATAATTTACGACCTAGAAATAATGGACAAATAAAGAACAAATAATTCCTTTTTAGTTTTTAGAACTGCACTCTCTCAGCCAAGAAACTGTTTTGATCTTTTTTTTCCTTTTTCCAACCGCCATCCGGGTTCAGCTGTAGGGTCGCGGTGTAAAGACTTGGGATTGCAGCCGTGTAGACACAAGGTCGACGGTTCTGGTTGGTCTTAGGGCGTTCCCTGGACTGACAGAAGCACTCCTTAAGCAGAAGAAAAACAACCGCCGCGAACAGCCCAGTTAGAGGATGGAGTTTTTTGAGACCGAGAGAGCTGCTGAGAAAATGAACTTTAAGATGAAACTATGTAGAATAGTGTATAGCAAATATTTTCTGATTTCATGTATTCTGATGTTTTTTAGCATGACGTTAACTTTGGTGGGTTGGATTGTTTTTTCTACTCAATTGACTTCTGCACCCATTTCCCAACGTACGACCTTTCCTACTACTACTTCTTTGCATTCTTTTCATATCTTACCCGAACACGAGCAGATTAGAAGGTCAGAATTTGTACATAACATATTCGTACAGTTACTGAATCAACATCAGTTGGTGGTGAATATTACTAATTGTTGGGTGTGTGGTCTTATGCCACATACTACAGATAGAGTTGTTCCCTATCTGATCTTACCGTTTAGTCAGAATGGGTCGTTATGGGCTTTTCAGACGATGTTCATTTATGCCCTGGAAGTCTATCCTCTGCATTCCATGAGAGATAACTTGAGTAATCAAGCCTTGGTGAAGGGAGTTATGAATATGAGCAGAGATATCAATACGTACAGGACTATTCCCAAGGAAGAGTTATCGGCTTATGTTGGATGGAACACGACCGGATACAGTGTTAGTCTGAGTGAAAAGCAGAAACGAAAGAGGTCACCTCCGATTTGGATCGTACCCCACCGACGTCATTTTTGTCTGCAAGGTAATGGCAAAAACCCGAAATCTCAGCTGGGGAAGAGTGTTTGTACCCAGACGTATGTTTTTACGTCTCAATCTTCCCCGCCATTTTTGGCAGCTAATGGCACGTATTTTGTTTGTTACAACCGAGCATATACATGGTTGCCCCCTGATTTTTCAGGAACATGTTATGTTGGATACTTGTTGCCTCCTACGTATACTGCTGCTGCAGATTACCACAGACAAGAGTTGTTAGAGGTGTCTTCAGTCGGGAAGATACCGCTGGACAGGAAGTGGGAGACTTCTTTAAGGGGTTCTTACCATTTTGGGGACCTATGGCTAACAGTAGAGGCTTACGGCAATTGACGAGAGTGGTTGAATCCACCATAAACAAAACTGCTGGTGCCCTTAGTAATCTGACAGCTGAGCTTCAAGCGGATCGCCTTATGACGTTACAGAACCGTATGGTTTTAGACGTCATACTCGCAGATCGAGGTGGAGTATGTAAAGTGATCCAATCGAGCTGCTGCATTTTTATCCCAGATAATGCTCCGACGGTATACGAGGCCATTTCCAGGTTACATAAGATCTCCGAGTCTATACATGTGGACGAAGGAGATTGGTCGTTAACTGGATGGTTTTGGGGACTGTTATCCGTTTGGGGATGGAAGATTCTGATGATCATTGGTGCGGCTCTAGCGGTTCTTTTCTCATGTTGTCTTTGTGTACAGTGCGGTCCTGCCATATGTGGCCTTTGTGCTACTGCGTGTGTCAGGAGACCGCCTGACTCGAGAGATGCACAGAGAAACAAGATAATGCTTCAAAGGCACCTTGGTGATCTGATGAGAATTGACATCGACTCAGATATAGACTGAGTGATTGCCTATGTAAGGGCAAAAGGGGGGTCTGAGGTTCCGTGAATTCTGAACCTGTGTTTTAAATGTCATGGTTCCGTTACGATTTTAGTAACAATGAACCGTAACTAATGAGTTCGGCAAGTACGAGTGTTTTCGCCATGTTACACACAAGGATTCACAGTGTATTTGAAGATTCCGTTCTGAACCATGGTTTCCATTTTGTGCAAGGCAGCCATTTTGTGGTTGCCCTCACATAGGCCGATAACTGCGGCTGAATGAGTCTTTAAAACCCGTGCCCTTTTGCTGGGGTTTGTGCTGACTTTCACATGACCCAAAGTGAACTGACCTCGTTGCCTGAAGCCGACCTTGCTGAGCCAGTTCTTGCCCGCTAGCTGATCAAGACTAAGATCAGAACGCAGGACATCGTAAAGTTTTACTGCACACAAATATGCCTTATCCTACTCTTACCTGTTTCTGCTCCTTTCTTTATGGTCTATTTATGATATGGGTTGTGGCCTCTTTTATTATGGGTTTGTTCGACCTGTCTAAAGAAGAATGTTGGGTTTGTCCGATGATTGATCATGGGCCGGACAACTGAAAAGTGGGTTTTACCGTCATGCGATACCTTTGGTGTGGATACATGTGATTGGACAGTTCGTAAATGTTAGGTGTTTGTCTGGAATGTGATTTTTGGCATAAAAAGGGATGACTTGCTTTGTAAAATTGAGCAGTCTCCTGAGAACTCATACCGTGATGATTTCTAGGACTTCTGTTACTGGCTGCAGTCAATAAATTCGATCATTGACGTCACCACGAAGAGTCTCGTGTCTCTGTATTCCAAGACAGGTGAACCCGAAGACTTTGGGCGTGCCCCTGGCGCCGCCGGGTCCTAAATAACCCGGTTCTTCACCCTGACTACCTAGGCCAACGTGAGCATCGAAGACAAAATCAACACCATGGGCACAATCCACTCCGGCTCGCCGTCTGACTCTTTCCCACACCACATCTTCAACAAAACCGGCAGCCCCATCGCACGCACCCCACCTACGCAACATCATCAACCTCTCCTTCGAGACCGCAACCTTCCCTGAAATCTGGAAACACGCCGAGATCAACGCCCTACTGAAGAAACCCAAGGCGGACCCGAGCAAACTGATAACCTTCCGGCACATCTCCATGCTTCCGTTCCCAGCTACGATCAACGAAAGATAGTCAACATCCAGCTCACCCACTACCTCGAAGACAACAGCATCCTGGACCACTCCCAGACAGGTTTCCACAGCAACCACAGCACCGAGACCGCCCTCATTGCCGCCATAGACGACATCAGGATACTACTGGACAACGGCAAGACGGCGGCCCTCATCCTCCTGGACCTTTCTGCGGCCTTCGACAACATCTGCCACCGCACACTACGCACACGACTCCACGACGCAGGGATCCGAGACAAGGCCCTGGACTGGACGTCCTCCTTCCTCTCCGGCAGAACCCAGAGAGTCTGCCTCCCCGTTCCGATCTGAAGCCTCCACGATCATCTGCGGCGTCCCACAGGGATCCTCCCTCAGCCCGACGCTATTCAAAGTCTACTTGGCACCTCTTGCACGCATCGCCAGACATCATGACCCCAACATAATCTCATACGCCGCCGACACGCAACTGATCCTCTCCCTCACCAAGGAACCCCTCACCTCGAAATCCACCCTCCACCAGGGAATGAAGGCCGTCGCCGACTGGATGGAGGATATCCGCCTTAAACTGAACACAGACAAGACGGAGATCCTCATCCTCGCGCCCAATCCCTCAGCTTGGGACGATTCCTGGTGGCCCGCATCACTGGGGAAACCCCTCGCACCCACCAACCACGCACGCAACCTGGGAGTCATCCTCGACTCGAAACTCACCATGACCAAACAAGTCAACGCTGCCTCCTCCTCCTGCTTCAACACCCTCCGTATGCTCCGCAAAATCTACAGATGGATCCCGACAGACACAAGGAAAACAGTCACCCAGGCCCTAGTCAGCAGCAGATTCGACTACAGAAACGCCCTCTACGCTGGAGTCCCGACCAAGCTCATCAACAGACTGCAAAGAATCCAGAATGCCTCTGCACGTCTGATCCTTGACGTCCCGTGCTGCGACCACATCACCCCCCACCTGAGGAACCTGCACTGGCTCCCTGTCGACAAAAAAATCTCTTTCGAGCTCCTGATCCACGCACACAAGGCACTCCACAAGACCGGCCCAGCCTATCTCAACAGTCGACTCTCCTTCTACATTCCCAACAGGAAACTCAGCTCCGCAGACCTCTCCCTGGCTACCGTCCCGCGCATCTGTCGAACCACAGCCGGAGGCAAATCCTTCTCCTACCGCGCCGCCAAGACCTGGAACACCCTCCCCCTCATCGTACGACAAACTGAAGACCTTCTAACCTTCAGGAGACAATTCAAGACCTGGCTGTTTGACCAGTAGCAACAGCACCCCCTTCCTCCCCACCCCTCAGCACCTTGAAACCCTTGCGGGTATGTAGTGCGCTTTACAAATTATATGATTGTTTGATTTTACTATGGATGAATGTAGGGTCAGTGATTCCCCGTGCCTTCCATGTTGGCCATGTTGTGGGACTTGGCTCACAGAGTGACACTTTGGCTTTTGCAACCTGGGTGACAGCAGCACTCCAACACGGACACCCGCATCGTTGTTGTCAGATTTTTTAAGCTTTCTACGTAGCTCAAAGTAGCCCAATATTGCTACTTTAAGGAAGGAGGGGCAGGGTCGGCGTGAAGCAGGCAGTGAATGCATTGGAATTGATGTTGCAGCAAGGTGCCAAGTAAATATTTGTCTAATAAAGCGCTCTAACATTCTACTTTCCTGGAGCGCTGTATATATATAGTTATAATCTGGCAACTAGCACAAACCATAATTTTCCCGCACAACCGGTAAAAATATAGCCAAATTGTGCGTGATCTAGCCCAATCTGGCAACACTGCCTGCATCAATTGATTCCTTATAGAGCTCACGACAGAGATACCCCCATAGCTCCGCAGTCATTCTTCACAGCCTCACTCTGGACTGGCATACGCCAGGCCAGCCCACTCCGCTTATGCTTACAACGAAGGACAACAACACTACATGGCCCAGATTTTTATTGTAGTGATCTGCTGGTCACAGGTCTAGTTGGTAGTATGCCAAAAGGTGTTGGCAGATTTCTGAGCATTCTCCAGCCCAAAGCCAACCAAAAAGTAGCCCAAAGTAGCCCAATATTGCTACTTTAAGGAAGAAAGGGCAGGGACAGCATTAAGCAGGCAGTGAATGCATTGGAATTGATGTTGCAGCAGCCTGCCAAGTAAATCTTTGTCTACTAAAGCGCTTTAACCCACTACTTTGCTGGAGCGCTGTATACATATTTATAATCTGGCAACTAGCACAAACCAACATTTTATCGCACAATCGGAAAACATATAGCCCAATTGTGTGTGATCTAGCCCAATTTGGCAACACTGATGCCACAGCCACTCCCTCACGGCTGTTATACACACACACCACACCCATCCAGCACAGGTGTCACAGGACACGTGACCCTACTAATATAAAAAACAATGCGCACGTGTTCTATGCCATTTTAGAGTTGCTCACATCACATGCACTGCGGCCGGCACAGTTATGTCCCGTCCTGGTCTCACTTATCACTGAGTTAGTAGCACCACAAGCACTGAGTGGGTGTACAACCTGTAATGATGATAGGTGCACTAGTATGTTCCCTTCCATGGCGATATCAAGACTGAGTACCAAATGTGAGACCTTTTAGATTGCAGAGTGGAGCTGCATGATGGGGAGGGTGCCCTGTCCAAGAAAAGGTGAGCAATGAGGCCTGGGTGCTCAGCATCGGGCAGATACCTCTGGGCGGCGGGACTGGATGGGGAACAGCAGCCTGCATGCAGAAAGACGGCACATCGATTTAGGCGTACGCAGTCGTATCTACTCTGCCATTACTAATTCTGTACTATCTTTCAGATGTGGGAGCTTGAGAGTTCCACAAGGTCCCAGCATGTGGATGAAGACAGAGCGGTGGTGTAAAGGTGAGCTGTGACAGTTTTGTCCACAGTGTGGGTACTCAGTGTCCTTCCTCATCTCTTCCTTTCTCTCCCTCACACTCTTTCTCTCTCCGTCTTCCTCTTACACTGTTTGTCTCTTTCTCTCTTCCTCTCTCTCTCTCACTCTTCCTCTGTTTCTCTGTTCCTCTTTCTCACACTCTTTCCCACTCTCTCTCTCTTCCTCTCTTTCACTGTTTCTCTCTCTTTGTCATTCTCACTCTTTCTCCCTGTCTTCCTCTCACTTTTTTCTTTTCCTCTCTCTTCCTCTCGCTCTCACTGTTTCTTTCTTTCTCTCTGTCTTCTGCTCACTCTTTCTCTCTCTCTCTCTCTCTCTCTCTCTTCCTCTCTCCTTTGATGGACGCATGACGTACAGTCTTAACTTGCTTTTTATCTAACAGGCTGTGATTCACAAATCGATGTTCCCCCCCAACACCACCAGAGCTGAAGGCACGTAGAATCTGCGATTATGCGTGGCCATCCTCAACGCGTGAGAAAGTTGCTTCGACACGTGGTGGACCCTCTTACACACACGCCGGTGGCGGAAGGTGAGCAGAGAGACTTCTTTCTGGAGCAGCGGGCAGTCACCTCTTGGTGGTGGAAGTGGATAGTGTGCAGCAGCCTGGGTGCACATGAGGGCACAGACACATCCGAGCAGTGGCAGTGGATGGGGTGCAGCAGCCTGATTGCGCATTGGCGAAACAGAGAATTACACATGTGCAGTTGTATGTACTCTGCAATTACTAATTCTGTACTATCTTTCAGATCACTAAACTTGAGGGTGCACTATGTCCTGGCACGTGGTTGGAGACACACCGGTGGCACAAAGGTGAGCTGCGAAGATTTTCTCCAGTGTCAACACTCCCTCTCCATCTCTTCCTTTCTCTCTCTCACACTTTCTCTCTTTCTCTGTATCTTCCTCTCTCTCTCATTCTTTCTCTCTCTCTCTTCCTCTCTCTCACTCTTCCTCTCTCTTTCTTCCTCTTTCTCTTTCTCTCTACCTTGCTTCCTCTCTCTCACACTGTTTCTCTCTTTCTCTCTACCTTTTATCTTACTCTTTCTCTCATTTTCTTCCTCTCTCTCTCTCACTCTTTCTCTCTCTCACTCTCTCTCTGTCTTCCTCTCTCTCACTCTTTCTCTCTTCCTCTCTCACTCTTTCTCTCTCTCTTCCTCTCTCTTCCTCTCTCTCACTCTCTCTCTGTCTTCCTCTCTCTCACTGTTTCTCTCTTTCTTTCTTCCTTGTATCTCACTCTTTCTCTCTCTTCCTCTGTCTTCCTCTCTGTCTCACTCTTTCTTTCTTTCTCCCTCTCTCTCACTCTGTCTTTCTTTTTCTTTCTCATTTGCTGGACGGCCAATCAGAGAACACTTCCTGCGTTGAAGTGTTAGAAGCCAATCAGAGGCAAGCTCGTTCTGGGAGCTAGGCACCGACTATATATATATATATATATATTTCCTTTAATATCTCAAAAACTACTGAACGGATTTGCACCACTTCTACAAAAGTGTGCTCTCTGGACCAAGACCTTTCGCCCTGCCAAATTTGGTGTAATTCTGTTTAGCAGTTTGACCTGTAGCCTTGTCTAAAGTTTCCTATGGAAATTTCATTGAGAAAATACGTTTTGGGACCACCCTTTTTTCTCAGCCCCCCTTGACCAATCTCCCCTAAACTTTCAAGATAGGAGCTGATCAAAAAAGAGAAACTTTTTGGAAAATTTCGTAAACATTTGTCAAATGATGCCAAAGTTATAAGCACATGGAGGGCTCCAGAAGAGGGACCGTGAAACGCCTCTCCCAACATAAGTGAAACCCCATGACTGCTGCGACTCCTGCGGGCCCCCACAGCCCCAGCGAGCCCCCGCTATTATTTTTTAAGAAATGCCCCCAGGATCTAGCCCACCCCGAGGTCTCATTAAAATAAAACGCGGGAACCTACGACCCCAGCGCAAATCGCGCCGATTGTTTTTCTTTTTCTTGGCCCTGGGGGCCCTCCTGAGACCCCCTAAGCATGCCTATGGGGTCAGGGTGTTTCTACCCAACCACTTTCTCTTGTTTTATACCTTTGTTTCCCTGTTTTCTGGTGACTTGCTTCTACCAAGTCACAAGATGGCTACCAATACTTCCTGGTTTGGAGTGTTGGCAGCCAATCACAGTGAAGCTTGTGCACAGGGCTTAGGCTCCGCACAGATATCAAAACTTTTATTTGTCTAATTTCTCAGCAACTACTGAACTGATTTACACCATTTAAAAAAAGGTTGCTTTCTGAACCAAGCACTACCTTTTTGCCAAATTTGGGTTAATTCCGTTCCGTACTTTCGGCTGCAGCCTTGCACAAAGTTTCCTACTGGAAATGGATTTTTTCACTCTTATTATTTAAATTTCTCAAAAACTGCTGAACGGATTTACACCATTTAAAAAAAGGTCACTTTCTGACCCAAGCTCTACCTTTCTGCCAAGTTTGAGGTAATTCCGTTCAGCAGTTAGGGATGTAGCTCGTCGCAAAATTTCCTATGGAAATTAACATGGGGATGACACGTTTTGGGAGCCCCCTTTTATCTCAGCCCCCACTCGACGAATCACCCCCAAACTCTCAGGATAGGAGCTGACCTGGATAGACTTTTTGTTTTAGGAATTTCGCAAAGATTCGTCAAACGACGCCAAAGTTATTAGCAAACCAAAAAATGCTTTTCCATTGGAAACTATGTTGTAACTATAACTAACTACTGGCGACCTCCAGTATGTAATATATATACATAATTATTATTTGTTTAACTATTGTAACAGATCATAATACACTTGACTTTTAAAAAATAAATTAAATTTTAAAGCTTTTATTCAAATAGAAATAATAATTTACATTAATTCAACACATGGTTTATAAAAATGAAAATGTACTACATATGAAATAAAATGTTAGTGAGGGTGAGTTTTGTTTTAATTATTGTCTAAACATGATTTATTATTTAAATTAATTATATTAAAATAATTAAATATTCAATACCCATTTCATTGGATGAGTTAATATGCAGCAACATTTTATTTTACTAAATTAATAATACCTATTTTATTTTAAATTAATTTACATTTATGTCATGCATTGAAACATTTTTATTAGTGTTCTTTGTTTTTTAGTTACAACAAAGGACAATTTAAAAAACACCCCACAGAATCCCCGATAAAAAGATGAGCCTCTTAAAACAAAATAAATAAAAAAAAGAAAAGAGTATGGTCTTCACGGAAAATGAACATTGTGCAGTTTTGGATTTTAGACACACCAGGAGAAAGAAGCTGGAGTGGTAGGGGGCGGGCGTATTTTGTTCAAGGCACCCAGGAATGGTCTACATTATGATAGAAAAGTTATATGTAAAAAAATCCACAACAAACATTCTGATCGCTGCTTACTCCACTCCCCAGCAGCTTTTTAAGCCAAGACTTTTCTTTCTGATCTCGCAAGACTTATGAAATCCGAGGTAATGATTGGTAGCAAACAAGGTTACAAGCAGCCTCCAAAGGAAACAGTCTGCCATGTACAGGTTGCATGGAAAAAGGCAGCAGAGAGAAAGATCTGCAAAATGAAAAATGGCATATATACACACAAACGCACACAGAAGAAAGTTACTTTGTTAAAATGACATTAAATGAAATTATACAGCAATTGCTTTCCATGACAGACACCCTACGCCCTCCATTTCCAGTATAAAAACAAGTGATTAGGTCAGAAACAAAAAATCTCCTTTTGAAGAAAGTTTTTCGCTTCCTTCTTTCGACACACAGTAATGCCATACCTCTAACAATGCTTACCTCTCTCCACCTCCACCCGTAGCCGCCCCAGGATTGGTTCTGGTTTTCAGAAACAAAATGCACCCGCCAAGACATCTCTGATTAAACCCCAAAGGCAACAGCAGCCTGGGTGTTATTCAGGTGCATCAGTGAGATTGTGGGGTGAAGGCAACAGAAGTGGAGTGTCAGCATTCATTTAGTTACGGAAAACTGCCAGACAACCCTCCATGAACACAAAAAAACATGCATTTTATTTGGAAGAGCTCAACAGTGCAGCTGTCATTTACCCAGCTGCCACATGAAGGCTGGGAGCAGTCACATGACGGGCTGCCTCACCTACGTGACCCTCACTTTCTGCTATGAGGGAACGCAGCACCCAAACCCCAGGTTACCTAGATGTGCCCAAGCAGAAAACCTTTAAACATCTGACTGTGGTTACACCCTCCTCTCCTCCAACCTACTGTCCCAAAGAAGCATACAAATGTCCCTCCAAAAATCATCTTGTCAAAGTTCCACTGTTGGCTTTTAAGGGTCCTGTGCTCCAAAGGTAAATCTCCTCCCTCCACCAACATTTCAACTGCAGGCTGACGGGCCGCACACACAAGTGTTCCCGGCATAGAAGAAAAAAGCCATTAGAAGCGTATCCAGTGGGCGAGAACGTGGTTATCTGAAGCAGCCATTGATGCCATGAGCAATGGAGGTTTCGCTTCAGCCGGTGGAGCGAGATGGGGAAGAAAGAGAAGGTAGGGTGCAGTTTGCGGAGAAGCTGGTGTCTCCATTAGGGCTGTCAACTTGGGAATGCAAGGCGGCATGGGATGGAAAACCTGGCAGTAGGCACATTTTTCGGTTTGTTTTTTCCAGTCTGACATAAGTCCAAAATGTTAATGAAAGCCCAGGTGCAGCAGAAAACTCACTCCCGCTAGAGGCAGAAACTTAATTTCTTTGCTCTAGTGGTTTCAGTTCTGAGAAAAAATCACAAAATCTGTTCATGGTCCGGTCATTGGTGTCTCAGTCATTCAGTGTGGAGTACGGGTCTGGTCCCAGGCTGTTTATTGGAATCATGCCTCGATCGGATTTCTTATTATCAGCCTTCTGGTTCTTGTTGATGAGTGGCAACGTGCTGTCATCATAGCTAGAGCCACCCTGGTTGCGAGGGCCGTTGGGGAGATTTACCTGAAAATCCAGCCCTCCTTCTCCAGTGGTTTCCTCAAGTCCTTGTAACCCCACACAGTCTGAAGCTCCAGGCCTGTTGCCCGAATCTCTCTCTCAGAGTGGTTTGAAGACTTGTTGATCAGCACAATTTTCTCAATGCCTTGCGTCTCAAGCATCTACTTTGCATTCTCCAGATTGTTTAAGATTACCTTGTTGATGGTGTAGAGGATGGAAACCACAGTATCTTCTGACAGGTTTCGGGCTGGTGTCTGCTGCCTCCCTGGAAGGTTCATCACCGGGTTGGGAATGGCCTATTTTCCATGCCTGATCCCCGTCAACCATACGATCGAGGCTCTATATCTGCGTCATCTGTGGCAGCTTGCTCCAGGAGGTATGACTGGAGGGGAGACCATATGTCACATGGGCAAGAGGAAGGAGGTCGGAGCTCGGCATAAGTGTGCAATTGTTCTTGGCAATATATAAGGTCATTCAGCCAGTCTTTGAATTTGGGCGCCCTCCCTCTGCCCCATCTGCAGCGACTCGTCTCTTAGCTAGCAAGAGTGCCAGGGGGATGTATCTCCACACTGAAGAGGTCAATGCTTCTGTATAGCCTAGGAGCCTGACAAGGGGGTCATCGGGAATGTGCAGTCCGGTCATCTGATCAAGCGCAAACAACACCTCCGACCAATAGCATCGGATAGGATGGCAATCCCAAGCTAGGTGTAATAAATCCACTCCCTCCCTCTCACATTGGTCACAGTGGTCGGTGTCGCTGAGGTGAAGGTGCATCAGGCATGTGGGGGTATAATAGAGACAGTGCATGTATTTGTAGTGAATGATGCGCAGCTGCTGGCGGATATTTTCCCAGTCTGTTGGCAGCAGAAGGACCACTGCTCATCAGTGAGGGGGGAGCCGAGTTCTTCCTCCCAGCGGGACCTAACCGAAGGGGGATTGTGCGTGCCGTCTCTTTGGGTAGTGCCTTCAGGAGAAATATCAGGGGTGTAAAGTTTATTCCCAAGGTAACGTACAAAATCAGAATTCCAAACGTGTTCGTTAACAATAGTATACGGCGACCCGGAATCAGCATAAATATTAATTGGAACTCCACCTATTGACATATTAAAAATAGGTTTTTTTTAAAATCTCCTTTTCAAAAGAATTATTGATGTTAAAGATTAATTGTTTTCAAAAAGGTTATCGTTACCATCATCTTTAACAGCACAGTGCATAATTTTCTTAACAATGCACTCATCTTCACTTGAAGAGGTTTCATAAATAACTTTCACCTTTTAATTTTTTTTCTTATTACAGGCTCTGGAATAATGTCCAATCAATCCACAATTGGAACATTTTTCCTTAATCGCAGGACACAATTTGTTATTAGCCAAGTGGGAATCACTACCACAATGGTAACATTTTAGGTCTTCACTCTTTTTGGACTCACAAGGTTTAACTTTAGGTTGGAACTTTTGTTTGAAATTAGATTTGTTTTGGACTTTAGAAACAATTTGTTCAGGAACTTCTTTGCCCTCACTCTTAATTGCTTTAGCACTACGACCAGATAATTCAGCTTTCCTGACAATGGCTAACACATCTTTGAGATCAGCGTCTCCGTTAATCCAAAGTCTGTCTTGGATCGCTGGGACACAAGCAGGCATTACAAATTGATCTCTTATATATTGTTCTTGAAGATGATCGAATTTACAGTCTTCAGCAATTTTCTTAAGTGACGCAACATAAACATCAATAGTCTCACCTGGTTTCTGTTTTCTGTGAAAAAATGTGTACCTAGTTATGCCTATACAAACTTTAGGAGAAAAATGGTTATCAAAATATTTTAAAATATCAGAGAAAACATTAGCATCACCCCCACCAGTTGGTTTAGTCATTTCATCATACATTTTTAAACCACAGGCACCCACGGAATGTAAAAAACGTTTTTTCTTCCTTTCTGGCTTCATTTTTCCGTCTTCATCTATGGTCTCAATAAAGTTTAGAAAATAAGCCTTCCACTGTGGCCATTTCAGGCAGGGTTCTGATCCTATAGGCCAAAATGTTTGTGGGGATTGAATAGTGAATTTCTGAGTAGACATGTTGAAGCACACAAGTAAGGTTGATAAAACTCGTAAGCCTCGACAGGTCCAACACAGGGCCTCCGATTCGACTGACTCTTTTACTCTCAATTTCTGTGCTGGAAACTTACCTACTCCCGAGAGACGACCGCCAAGGCCCCCTAGAACTGAAGAGGGGATCCCTCTTCATTCTCCCCCAAGATCTTTATCCACCACATCTGAAGCTCAGACATACACTAATAAATATGTGGAGACCCAATCTAATAGACCTCTCAGATCTGCAGCAGCAATGTCAGAGGAAGAAGCTAAGGAACTAGCCTCCACCTATGTTTCCCATCCCTCAACTGCCACCAACGCCAAGATTCAAGTAATCACGGGCTTTGGAAGAGATTTCACACCTGTGACACTTACCAGACCCCCACCCGCCCTCACCTTCATACCGAGGGCGCCTCTAGAAAAGCAGTCGACCAAAACCAATATTCCTACCAACTGCATGCTCATTAACTGTCGATCTGCCCTCAAGCATGCAACGGAACTTGCCGAAGCCATCCTCTCTCAGGACTTAGACATTGCATTCATCACGGAGACTTGGCTAAAGGAATGCTCCCCACCTTGCTTCGACATGTTAGTGCCCCCGGGTTTCAAACTCATCAATAAAGACAGAATAGACCAACGCGGTGGAGGGATAGCCATCATCCACAAAGAGGACATTTCCATCACTGTAATGGACCCTTGCGAATATAGCTCCTTTGAATGTCTATCGGTCTCTATTAAGCTTAAGGACAACAGCCCTTTAGTTGGTCACCTTCTCTATCACCCACCCGGCAACACCCCTACTTTTGGGGAACATCTTTCTGACCTAATTGCCAACTGCGCACTCAAAGACATTAACCACATAATTCTGGGTGATCTCAACCTACGTTGGAATGAATCCAACAACGCCCTAATCCAATCGCTTAATACTCTCCTTTGTGACAATAACCTTTTCCAACATTGCTCCGAAGAAACCCACAACAAAGGAGCGATCTTGGATGCCATCATTGCCCATCAAGAGACAATTACAATCGACAACATCCTCCCTGTGGACTGGTCGGATCACCACATGATCTTATTCCACATTAATCAAAGAGTCCTATCTCTGCCTCCTGTGCAGGATCCCCCCAAATGGACGAGAAATTTCTCCCAGATTCCCCTGAAAGTCATGGAAGATAGGCTAAAGCTACTCCTTCTGAACGGCAAAAATCTATCCACAACCGATCTTACCTCACTCTACAACATCAATATGCTAAACCTCCTCGACCAACTAGCATCACTGAAACAAAGAAAGAACAGAGCCATTCCATCCAGATCCTGGTTCGACTCTGACACCAATGAAGAAAGGAGACAATTAAGAGCTGCAGAAAGACAATGGAGCAGTGTGCCTACTATCTCCCACAGAGACAAACTTAGATCCATCCGGAAGAAGTACAACAACCATATCAAGAACAAGAAATCCATGTATTTCCGATCTGCTCTAGACAACGCAAAGAACAGACCCAAGGAGCTCTTCAGTATTATTAAACAACAAACCTCCAAGCCGGATCCCTCCCTCGGACAGGCCTCCAAAGAACGTTGTGACAACTTCGCCAACTTCTTCAATGACAAGGTCTCCAAAATCGAGCGCTCTCTGGTCATCAACTGCGCTCCACGACCCCATAGCAGCCTGGGGAGGGTGCTTGTTAGCGCTCGACCACCAAACTCTAAACCATGGTCACTCTTCCAGCCCATTCTAGAAGAGGAAATAGTCGAACTTATCTCCACCTCGAAACATTCATCTCACACCCTTGACCCCCTTCCTGCTCTGCTAACCAAAAAACTGAAACTCTCCCTAGCCCCACTTTGGTGCAGGATCATTAATAGCTCCTTACAAACCGGAAATGTCCCAGATTGCCTGAAAGTAGGACAAGTCACTCCATTGCTAAAGAAACCTGGCCTTGATACAAACGACTTAAATAACTTCAGACCCGTCTCCAATCTTCCTCTCCTTTCCAAAATACTAGAAAGGTGTGTTCTCCAACAACTTACACAGCACTTGACCAATACCAACCTCCTTGACTCACATCAGTCAGGATTCAGGAAAGGGTGTAGCACGGAAACTGCAATCCTAACATAATTGATGACATACACAAATCACTGGACCAAGACCAATGCTGCCTCCTCATTCTCCTCGATCTATCTGCAGCATTCGACACAGTTGACCATATTCTTCTCCTCAAAGCCCTCGAAGAAAGGGCTGGACTAGATGATATGGTGCTCAATTGGTTCTTCTCTTTCCTGCATAATCGCTCACAAAGAATCAAAATGAGAAGCTTTGAATCCGACCTTCATCCAGTCAATAGAGGAGTTCCACAAGGTTCAGTGCTCTCCCCTCAACTCTTCAACATCTACATGGAACCCCTCTCCACCTTACTTAGAAAAGCTAACATCCCCTTCCACCTTTACGCAGATGATACCCAAATCTATCTGGAAATCTCCTCCGCTCAAGACATTCACAGACTTAACGAAACACTAAAGGAAGTCCAATGCTGGCTGTCTAGCAACCATCTAAAGCTGAACCCTGACAAAACTGAATTACTCCTCATCTCGAACAAAGAAGAGAACCCACAAATGATTGAATGGCTAAAAGATATTGACGCGCTAAATAAGAATCTCTCCCTAGCGGACTCTGTCAAATCACTAGGCATCACACTTGACTCCAAACTAGATCTAACCAAACACATCAAGATCTCGGCTAAGAGTGCCTTCCTTAATCTGAAGCTACTAAGCAAAATAAAACCTTTCATTCCACCCAGGGATCTCAAACAAGCCACCCAAGCACTGGTGTTATCAAGGCTCGACTATGGGAATGCAATCCTCTCTGGAATACCCAAAATACATCTGGCTCCTCTGAAAACAACCCTCAACGCGGCTGCCAGAATGGTCACTGGAATAAAAAAGTTTGCCCACATCTCTCCGGCACTAAAAGAACTCAAATGGTTACCAATAGAATTGCGGGCGAACTTTAGAACAGCCTGCCTCACCCACAAAGCCCTTCACACTGGCAAACATGATTATCTGGCATCCAAACTAAAAAAAGCGGGTCAGAACAGGAACCTCAGAAGCTCTAACACCCTACTCCTGATCCCACTAAAAACTCGAAAACAAAAAACCAAGGATCGGTCCTTTGCCGGGAATGCACCCAAGATTTGGAACTCTATACCCCCTGACATCAGAACTATTCCTTCTTTCCCTAAATTCAAGAGTCAGCTCAAAACCCTGTTCCTTGATCGTTCATTAACTATCAGATAGGTTCACCCTGGAGTGCACCTCAAATGTCTCTTTGCACTGTATTGTACTTTGCTATGCTATGTTGGCTTTCTTTTGCACCGCCTTGTACTTATGTGAAGCGCTCCGATACCTTGTGGTCTGGCTAGCGCTATACAATACTTCCAAAATAAAACAAAATTTTAAAAAAATACCTAGCTGGTAAAAAGTAAATGAAACCGATGAAAATGGGAGAATAGATATAGTACTTAAATAGTCTTGGAACAAAATGTAAAATCCAAAGGTAAAAAGAAAGAAAAATAATGTATAATAACCTCTCACTAGAAGGATCCGTGACATTATTAAGCAAGCGCTATTCAAGGAAAAGTAGAAGCTTACTTGAAGTCCTTCGTGTCAATTAAAATCCTTCGTCGGCAAAAGGTTAGAAGCGTAGCTATGGAAACCAAGTTTAAAAATGGCTGCCACGTAGAGTTCACCGTGATGACGTGGCTAAGTAGTTAGCGTGAGAGACGCGCTGGGCTGGAGCTTAAGGAACGTCATGCAAGTCTCAGAAGACGCAAGGCTTGGTGGAGTGACGCGTTGGAAAGAACATTCCCACCGTCACAACGGAGGCAAGCTGTTGGAGATCGTCCGCTAAGCTCTGAGTGCTGATCAAACTTAAAGGTAATTACATTTGAATCAAGGCGTGTATTAAAAGGAAAATGCTCAACGCGCATGTAATTACATTTGAATCAAGGCGCGCACTCACAGGAAAATGCTCCGCGCACATAAAAAAAATGCTTAAGCACCGCAACAGTAAAAGGAAAAAGGTCTTTCAAACTCAGTGAAGTTACTACAGAGTTGAATAGTGTGAAGTAAATTAAAGCAGGTTCTGCGCGTTGCGTTCAGAGAACGGAAATAGTACTCACGCAGAAATATTGAAAGTCATTCCAGTTAGGCAAATAAAATCAGTCCGTTCCAGAATAAATCATAGGTAGCCAAGGTCCACAGGTTCAGGAACGAATCAATCCAACGAGGTTAGGATAAGTGAAATCCAATTAAATAAAAAAATATATATATCCATCAAATGGGTTCGTGGGATTCCTAGTGTTCCAGGAAATCGTCGCCAAATTGTAAAGTCGAATACTACACCAAGAATTTTAGTATAAGGTTTTATTAGAAAGGAACAAAGGAGCAAGGTAGGACGCAGCCTACAAAGGACTTCTTCCCCAGCAACTGTCTGCACAGAAGCCAGGGAATGGAATCCTGCTAGAGTGTATAAAGAATAAGAAGGTTGAAGGTAAACAATTCTAAATGAGATAAAGGAACAACATGACACTTGAGCCAATAGTAGGGTTAATAATTAGAGATCAGTTGATGATAAACATGACAATGATTCAGCCAAGTGTTGATACATGTCCATTTAGGATAGATTATTAGGTCTAGTTCAAAGACATGACTTAGTTATTTCTGTAAATGTGAACAAAATTCCTTGAGACACACGTGTGACTCAGAGTGATTTTGTGACAATGCCTTCAGACATCTGAATCACTGATTAAGACTCTGAATTTTTTGATAGACATCCTAGGGGCAGTGCAAACCAAGCTTGAACTATTGTTGAGGATTTTTGGATTTGAATGTAAAACCAAATATTTGCTTCCAGCAGTTATCATCGGTGAGACATTTAGTTGGAATTTCTTTTTTTAATATTTATTGACTCATTATTTTGGAATAATCTTCTTTTTTTGTAATATATTTTTATTGGTATTTTACAATACAGAAATATAAAAGAAACAAAGTGACATTTAATATATAGACGGTTAAAACGGGCAGGTCAGTGACGATACAAGGTTTATATTTGTGACTGCCCCTCATTTCTACGAGTGGTCGAAAACACTTAACATTGAACATATAGATAATTGCGTGCGTTCGTGTGGTACATCGTAAGGACAAAACATAGATGGGTTTGGCGGGCTGTTTGGTCTTAGCTTACACTTCCTGCGGTGGATTACTGGCAGATGATCTGGCTTGTGCATTTGAGTTATGGTGGCCTTTATGAGTCGAGGTATTTGTCTAGTGTTGACCACATAGCCCGGGCGGGTTTTTTCCAGGGTGTTTGCCTTAATGCAGTGATGTCCGCCCCTCTTAGGAATGTGACCCAGTTCAGTCATCCCTGGAATGTGGCTTTGCTGGCATTTTTCCACTTGGCTAGTACTATTTTGACTCCTGTCGTCAGGAGGAAGTCTAGTAGGAGCCTGTCTTGTTGTGTGGCCAGATCTGTAGTGATGTGTGCGGTGGTGGTTGTGGCTAAAGTGTGCTGTAGGGTGCAACCTAGGGCATCGCTGATGAAGTTCAGCACTCTCTTCCAGTATCTGGTGACTTTACTACAATGGAAGATGAGGTGAGCGAGGTCTCCCCCTACTACACTGCAGTTCCTGCAGTTGTCGTTGTCTTTGAGGCCTAAGGATGCAAGGCTAGCAGGTATCCAGAATGCTTGGTGTAAGAGCCAGAATTTCGTTTGTGCTGGCACTGGGGAAATCATGTTTCTTGATGGGGCTTCCCAGAATGTCTGTAGTTCTTGTTCTGTGAGATTGGAACCTAGTTGTGTTTCCCAGTAGGAATTGTTTTTTGTGTTTAGTTTGGATGTTCCTGGTCAGAGCAGCTTGTATAAGTGTGAGACCTGGTGTCCTACCTTGTTTATGTTCTTCGTGTATCTGAAGATTGAGAGCTTGCGTTTGGATAGCTTAGCTTTTGTTAAGGCTGTCTTGATGGCAAGGAAGTTGTAAAGTTCTACCTCAGGGAGGTTGTGTCTATTTCTCATACTGTTGAAGGTTTGCGGCGATCCTTCCTCTTCCAGCTGAGCTGGATATGAGAGACCTACTCTTTTCCATGTGTGCATGTCGAGGGCTTTACCTCTGTATTTGATTTTGGGATCTTTCCAGAGTGATTCCCATGGTGAGTTTCTGATGCTGACTTCGAGCTTTCTGTCTACTTTGAGCAGTGCCTGCCTCGTGATCTTGAAGATCGGGTTGTTTGTGTACGTTTGCTTTTTGGATGTGAGGAGTGTTAGGGGGTCTGCGTTGTTTAGGATGGCTCTCTCTATAGCGAGCCAGGTTGGTGTATAGGGTTTCTTGGGCAGTACCCAGTACATTCCTTGTCTGGCTATGAAGGCTGTTTGGAAAGGTCTCAGGTCCGCTACATTGAGGCCCCCTAGCTTTTTACTTAGTCGAAGTTTCTGGAGACTGATTCTGGGTTTTTTGTCACGCCATATGAACTTGTTTAGCATCCGTAAAAAAAATTTATGGAAGTCATCTGTGAAGGCCAGGAGGAGCATAATATCTAGGTAATTGACTATGGGAGTAATCATCATCTTCACAGTGTTTATTCGGCTCCACCAAGTGATGTACTTGGGCGACCAAGTGTCTAGCAGACCTTTTATCTTTTCTAGCGTGGCTGTCTCATTTTTTTCTATGGTCAATCTTAGCGTTCTACAGAAGTGGATGCCCAGGTATTTAATGGAACCAGGTTCCCAGGCTAGTCTGGAGGAACCCAATACTTCCCTGTATGTGTGTATGTTGAGGGGCATACATTCCGGCTTGTCTCTGTTGAGTTTATAGCCAGAGTGTTTTGCGTACTGGTCGTTAGTTTGCATGAGTGCAGGTATCGAGAGAGCGGGTTCCTCCGTTATTATGAGCAGGTCATCTGCGTAGGCAGCCAGTTTGGCTGTAGTGTTGTTTATGTTTACTCCCGCTTTGCTACAGTTATCTGTAATATCTCTGATCAGGGGTTCTAGGGCGAGGAGGAACAACAGGGGAAATAGGGGGCATCCTTGTCTCGTTCCTCATTCTAAATTGAAGGGGGCTGAAGTCGCTCCGTTTATAGCTATTTGTGCTTTAGGGGATTTGTATAGAGCCATGACTGTCCGCACGAAGTTCTCCCCCAGGTTATGTGCTTGCATGCTTTTCTCTAAGAAGTGCCAGGATACCCTGTCGAAGGCTTTTTCTGCATCTAACGTGATAGCTACTGTGGAATTAACTGTTTTGGCTGAGTGTTCTATGACTTGGCAGAGGAGTCTCGTGATGTTGTGAGACATACGTGTTTTTAGATATCCTGCCTGTGGGCTGCCAATTAGCTGTCGGAGCACTTTATGTAGTCTTGTGGCCAGGATTTTGGCGTATAGTTTGCAGTCTAGGTTTATGAGTGATATAGGGCGGTAATTTTTGGGCCATTGAGGGTCTTTGTTTTCCTTCGGTATGACTATTATGTTGGCCTGTGACATAGATTGAATGACTGCCCCTTCTTTTCCACAGAGGTTGAAGACTTTCCCTAGCACTGGGCTTAGTAGGTCCTGGAATGTTTTATTAAAGGGTGCGGTGTAACCGTCTGGTCCAGGGGCTTTGACATCTTTTAGAGCCCTAATGGCTGCGGTGACCTCGCTGGTTTTTATGTCCTGCCCTAATGTCTTGGCTTCTTTCTCTGTAACCTTGGGTAGATTGAGTTTGTCTAGGTAGGCTGAGCATCCTTCCTGTTCTACATTTGCGTCTTTCCTGTATAGTTCTTTGTAGAATTCCATGAATCTGTGGATGATTTCCTTGTTTCTGGTGTGGGGCTTATTGTTTGTGTCTGTGATTTTTGAAATGCTTTGTTTTCTTTGTTTGTATTTGAGGTATGATGCCAGCGCTTTGCCCGCTTTGTTAGCCTCGCATAGGTTGATTTGTTTGTATTTCCTGATCCACATTCCCGCCCGATCGCTCAGAAATCTGTTGAATTCATATTTTTTCCCCGAGAGTTTTACCAGTACGGCTGCGTTCTCGGGATCGTTGATGTGTTCTCTTTCTAGGTCTTTAATCTCCTGTTCTAGCTGATTTAGTTGCGCTTTTGCCTCCCTGTCCCTCCTGGCTTTGATTTCTATCAGCCTCCCCCTGATGGTGGCCTTAAGGGCATCCCATAGGCACTTTGGGTCAGTGTCTGGAATATCATTGTCTGCAATCTATTCCTCTATGGCTTTCTGTATTCTGTCTCTGTCCTCTTTCTTCGCCATGTTTATGTTGCTAAATCTCCATCTGCGTGTGATGTGCTCGTTGTGTCTGCCTGTGAGTTGTAGGCTGATGCATGAGTGGTCTGATATCATTCTGGCCGCGATGTCTGTGTGTTCAGTCAGGTGTGTGTGTGAGGCTGAGATCAGGATGTAGTCTATTCTACTGTATGAGTTGTGCACGTTGGAGTAAAAGGTGTAGTCTCTGTTGTCGGGGTGTTGTAGTCGCCATGGGTCTTCTAGGTTGAATTTGATGCATAAGATTTTTAGTGTGTTGAGGGACGATGGGGGGCGGGTCTGTGATCTTGTTTGTCTGCCTAGGGTGTGATCTAGGGCAAGGTTGAAATCTTCTGCTAGTACGTTCATGTTGCACGGCTGGTGAGCTTCTATTTGTCTCCCTACCTCCTCCAAACAGCCAGTGTCGTCTGTGTTAGGGGCATAGGTGTTGGTTATCAGTATGGTTTCATCTCCTCTTTTCAGTTGGGTGATCAGTAGTATCCCTTGGTCATCGCACTGTTCTTTTTCAATAGTAATCTTGGATCTACTGTTTATCAGGGTAATTACCCCTCTCTTTTTCCCTACCACTGGAGAGCAGGCAGTCTGACCTATCCATCTTGCCCTGAGCTTGTTCGCTTCCTCTCTGGCTAGTTTCGTCTCTTGCAAGAGGATGATGTCCCCTTTGGTCTTTGCTAAATAGTCTAGCACTTTCTTTCTCTTAATCGGGTGATTCAGAACCTTGACGTTGAGGGAGACTATCTTCAGGTCTGTTTGCAGAGCATTGATGGGATTTTGACGTCATGTTTTGCCGGTTACTGGCACCTGTTGATGTTTGTGGTTGTAGATTGGTGAGGTGATTGTTATGCGAGTGTGTGAGCTAGCTGGGCAAATACAGATGATAAGGACAAGGACGTAGACTAACTTAAAACAAAAGACATTACAAACGGGACATACGCTATGTACAATTTCTCTCTCTTCCCTCCCCTTTCCCCCCTATACCCTCCTCCTGCCCCTCCGCCACCCTGCAGCCATGTCGTACAGTGGACATGCGACGGCAAGGTCCCTCCCGCCCCGCTACCTTCCCAGGCTGGTCAGAGATCGCTGTACGAAGTCCGGGGGTCGGTTTGACTTTTGCATTTGGCCAACTGATACCGTTGGCTTTTACTTTAGCCCCCTCGTAACAAAGTGAAAGGATATAGTCATTCCTGTGTGCGCTCGAGCCTGTCCAGTCACTTCTTGTGCTTCGGTGTGGAGATTTGTGTTCCTGTGTGCCTAATGCGCTTCTTTTTTTAGGTAGATTTGTTTTTGCAAACGATTTTTGGTGTCTTCATGAGGTAGTTATCTTGAAGTGTCAGAGTTTATTATCACGCGACTGTCCCGTTTAATGGTGTGCGCGTGATGTTTGTTGTGTTCTTGAGTTCAAATTCCTGGGTAGAGTCCAGTGTGCTTATCGGACGCTTTTTTGTTCTCTGCGTCGGTGGCGTGTTGTCTCTCTTTGACCTCTTAGTCCGTGGAGTGCTGCCAGGCTAGTACTAGATCTACCCCCTCGGACCCCCTCAGCAGCCTGCCTCAGGACTCTGCACTGGCTCCCCATACAAACACGTATAAAGTTCAAACTCTGCTGCCTAGTCCATAAGGCTGTAAATGGTTATGGACCTGTCTATCTCGAACATAAGCTCAAAGCCCAAGTCCCAAGCAGGACGCTACGCTCTTCCAGCAAAGCCCTTCTCTCCGTACCCAGAGTTCGAACAGTTAGAAACGGAGATAGAGCCTTCAGTAAAACTGCCCCAGAAGCATGGAATTCCCTCCCCATTCAGTTGAGGTTAGAGCCCGATCACATGAAATTCCGAAAACAACTAAAAACCTGGCTCTTCTAGCCAGCTGAGCCTCCTTGCTTCCTGGACCAGTTGGTCATATGGATCCTCTCTGCCTGCCAGCGCTCTGAGACCTTCGGGTGATTTATGCGCGATACAAATGAAATAAAAGAAAAAAGAAGGAGTGTTCTGGAGAGGCCTTTCTCTTGCTGGATGGTGTTGACATCTCCATAGCTTGAGTCTTTGGGCCTTCTAGGTAGAGGGCCAGCTCCCTGGGGTCTTCGAAGGTCATAGTAACTCCTTTGTTGGTTATTTTAAAACGTGACGGGCCGGCGAATGAAAAGGTGATGTTCTCTTTCTTTAGCCTTTCTCTTTGGGACAGAAACCCTTTTCTGATGTCGACTGTTGTCTTTGAGTAGTCCTGTGTGAGGATGAACTTGTTTCCATTCCATACCAGGTTGTGGTTCTTTCTTGCAACTCCGAAGATCGCTTCCGTTTGGTGTGAGCGGAGAGGTTTGCATATAATAGGTCTTGGTCCTGTTCTGTTGGAGTGCTTTATGGCTGGCACTCTGCATGCTTTGTCCAGCTTGATAGGGTCTTCAAACCTGAGGTTTGTCAGTTTGGGAATAGGGTCTTGTAGGAGTGACACATATGAACCTGCTTTGTCTTCTTCATTCTGCGGTATACCCAGGATTCTTATATTGCCTTTTCTGCTTCTGTCCTCGAACTCTGCCGCTTGTTTCCGGAGGTCTGTGGTAGCTTTGGCTATGTTGTCGATTGCCTTACCAGTGAACTGTGCCCTGTCCTCAATGTCACTGACTCTCTGCTCTACCACAGAGAGTCTGCTGTTAGCCGTGTGGATGTCCGCTCTGACAGCTGCCAGTTCAAGCTGGATCGCGTCCATGTTTTTTTTTCTCGGTTTTTGCCAGGTCCTGTACCTCCGCCAGTTTTTTGAGAATACTCTCCAGAGTGCTGCTTGTGTCTGCCTTTTTGATTGATTGGTGACTTGTGTGTTCCTTCTTGTTTCGTCTTCTTCAGCAGTTGTTTTGCATCATTGCCAGCCATTTTGCTTTGTCTCTTCTCGTTGGCCCGCCGCCAGGCCTCTTGCAGCTTTGTGAGTCCTGTTCTTATGACCTTTTTAGTGTGGTCGGAACGTGCTGTGGGCGCCTTCTTGAATCCTTGGGTCACTGATTTGCTGTCTTGCCTGCTCTGTTCCGTGCCTTTTCCGCTGTGTGCATCGGAGGTTTCTCGGTTTTTTTGTTCTGTTATGTTCTGCCTCAGTTAGGTAGTGGCTCAGTTTATGGGCGCTTCTTTCGCTATTATTGCCTGCAGTATGCTGGCTAGTGATAGTTTGTCTCGTTCGCTGCTGTGCTGGCTTGGGCACTCTTTCCACTCTTATTGTTTGCCCTATGATGGCCAGTGACGGTTTGTCTCGTTTGCTGCTGTGCTGGCTTGGCTATGCACTCATGGACTTAATCTACATCCAGTGCTGGTAGGGTTGGTAGAGGGTGCCTTAAGGGTGTTTTTATTCGTGCCTGCTTTGGACTCGCTTTGTCGCAGGTGGTGGCAGGTGTGGCGCGTTGGTGCGGTCTGCGTTGTGCTGTAGGCGCTCCCGTCGCTGTTGGGAGCTGGCGTGCTATTTTTGTTTCCTCTCGTGTGTGTCTGATCATTTACCGCGGTTGCAGTTGCTCGCGTTGGCGGTCATCGCGCCTACTGTTTGCTCGGGCTGTGCGAAGTCGCCTTACCACTGGATTCAAGATAGCCTGGCTGATGAGGATTATGAATCAAAACCGGTCCCAGGATGCTTGTTTCCTGTACAGGGAAGACATGCCTTGGCAGTTCGGGCTGGACTGTTCCCATAAGGCACAGGGTCAGACTGATTTGCATAAGGCCATGTCTGAACTGGGGTGGCGGAGTGAGGTAAAGAATGGTGATGGATTAAACCCAGATCAGTTGACTGGGGGGTGAGTGTTTGATTTGCTCAAACGCTCAGTCCATCATCCCCTTTGGTATCGCTTTGTTCGCCCTAAGTTGGCAGGGTATGCTCAGACGTGAGTCCCTTGCTCACTTTGCCACTGGATTCAAGATAGCCTGGCTGATGAGGATTATGAATCCCAAACCGGTCCCAGGATGCTTGTTTCCTGTCCAGGGAAGACATGGCTTGGCAGTTCGGGCAGGACTGTTCCCATGAGGCACAGGGTCAGCCTGATTTGCATACGGCCATGTCTGAACTGGGGTGGCGGAGTGAGCTAAAGAATGGTGATGGATTAAACCCAGATCAGTTGACTGGGGGTGAGTGTTTGATTTGCTCAAACGCTATATTTCCGTTCTCCAGGTGTTCCGATTTCCTTCGAGTTGCTTGTGGGATCGTTTGGCTGGCTGGAGTCACTTTTTGGGCTCGTTATTTGTCCTGGGTGTAGCGGAGCTCTGGACTTAGGCAACTCTCCTCATTACCGTCCAAGCCACGCCCCCCCTTAGGCAACTCTCCTCATTGCCGTCCAAGCCACACACCCCCTTTTTGGAATAATCTTCGACTTCTAAAAATATTGATGAATAAGGAAAGAGGCATGTCTCTTTTTCTTGTCAAGAAAACCAATAGCATTAAGTCTGAGAGGTAACTATTTATTTTAAGTTTAGAGATTAAGGCATTTAGCTTAAGGACCTCACAAAACTCTTTATTGGGGAAGTGAAATTTGCTGTTCAAGGTGTTCGAGGAGAGGAGGAGGCAGCAGGGGGAGGGGAAGAGAGGAGGGGACCTGCGCCGGATTCCCTTGCAGGAGCGAGCTGGAACCATATGTCAAAGCCTGCTCCCACCAAGGGAATCGCCAAACGTGCATGCATTGCCATTGAAGGCAATGCGTGCACGTTTTTGGCAGCCAAACTGAATCGATTTCTAAAGGTCTTTTTTCCTATGCAGCGCGCGCTGCATAGGTGAGACCTAAAAAGCAGACCTTAAATACAAGCGCTCCTCTTCCCTTGCCAAACCACACTTTTCCAAAAGCTCTCCTAGCGCTCAACAATTCAATGCCACAAGTGTTCCACAAATCACCAGATTGACCAGAAGGCACTAAAGCGCTATCTAAATCACAAGCGCTATCTACATCAACATCCTTCTCCTTTTTTCATAAAAAACAACCCTGCCCCCACTGCTGGGGCTTGAACCTTTGCCTCAGAGAGGCCTGTGACCCCAAACGGAGAAGCCCTTGCCTCTGAGCTACAGCTCTATTTTTTCAGCACACACTCAAACGAGTGCTACACCGCCCAAAACACCTACGAATTAACCTACGTTCACCGCTACACTCCCCTGTTCCTTTCATGGCCCCCTCGCCCTCCGGAGCCGCCACCAATAGTCCAATACCTAACAAGGACTTTTCGTGCTTCAGGCGAGAAAAATTCTCATGTCCGTGCGGCTCCTGGCAGGGCAATGCTTTAGTAGGGGGGCCACCAGCAGCGAGCAACGCGTGGTTGTTGTGGAGGGTGGGATGTCTGGGAGCGCAGTGCCCATGACCTCTTCGGCTGCAAGCAGGAACCAAGAGACCGGCTTGCTGCCGTGCAGCCCTTTAAATAGGTGCCTAGCTGCCCTGCCCCGGAGGCACTTTAATGCTTCCGGGTCAGCCCCTGTCCTGGCTCAATTGCCGCTGATCTTGCCATTGGAAGGCTGGGGTGACCACGGCCCTGGCACCCCGCCACATTGTCAGCTGTCCTGAGGAGAGGGAGCCTCTGTTAGATGAAGCCCATTTGAGTTTTGGCCAGCAAAAGGAACAGATGAACAATTATATGAGTAGATTGGGTGTGAAGGGCTGAAGGTTTTGATGATGTGAGAGATTTAACAACTTTTGGCTAGATCAGTGATGGGGAAAGTTCTTCTAGGAAGGTTGGCCTTGAGAAGAAAAGAAGGGGAACAGTTAGCAACGTGGGGGTAGCAATGACAGGGGGGAAGAGCGATGATTGCAACGAAGAGGGAGGCCATAGTTATTGTGATTTCTTGAGAAAATAAGGTGTCAAAGTCATTTAGCAAAGGCAAGTGCTGACAAGAGAGAAAGTTTATATGCAATGAGCATTTCTAAGACGTGCATGTATTTCTCAGTTGGCTGTTAGTGGAGGTGAACTCATGTACAAAGTTAGGAGAGTGAAAAGGTGAGTACAAGGGAGCATTACAAGGGGGAGAGAGGGCATTATGAAATGAATTTACTGATTCTTTAATTGATGCACCAACAGCTGTGGAAAGAGATGGGAATAGCAGGAGAGTATTGTGTGTGTATAAATGGGGAGTTATGCATTCCTGTGTTAAAATGCAGGTTTCATGAGAAGATGGACCATGAAGGTCATGGGGATGACAATAGGGTGATTTCCTGGCCCAAGAACAGTAAGTAAATGGAAAACTCGATGAAGTCAAGAGGGTTGCTGGGGTAGAGAGTAGATAGAAGAGGATCCATAACTTACTTTATGTTTACATTGGTCCTAGTGCACTGCAAGGTGGAGGATCACTGGTCAAGCAGCAGCGTGGATCAACTTTCTTGCAGATGCACTATTTTATGCCAGAAGTTGAATTGAGCTTTGTGCCAAACCTCTGTCTGTAAGGGGGCATACAGGGCAGGAACAGCTCAAGACCTGGAACTCCCTCCCAACCGACCTGCGCCTGACCAAAGACCACCTCTCCTTCAGGAAGAAGCTCAAGACCTGGCTGTTCGAGCAGTAACGGCACCCCCCCCCCTCCCAGCGCCTTGAGACCCTACGGGTGAGTAGTGCGCTCTATAAATATCTTGATTGATTGATTGATTGATTGAATACCCTTACATTTGTAAGCAAAGATCTAGGTGTTCTAGAAATGTGTTTTATTCAATAATGTCCTATCCAGTAGTATTTTGACATCCATCTCCGATGACCCCTTTGTGGCCTTGCTTCAATGAAGCACAGAGTTACCTGGGAACAGGCATGAACGTCATCGGGGTTCACAGCTGCAACCTGCCAGCTTGCCCCTTGCGATCCCTGGCACTGCCTTTGTGACCCCTGACCTCAAAGGGGGCAAAATCAGTGCCAGGAGCACAGGGGTATCTCCTCGGTTGGGTAACTACTTGCTTTGTTTTCTCTCAGTTTTTGAATACACTCATAGTGAATAATGAAACACTATTCACTATTAGTGTAATAAAAAGTGGATTACAAGTAGCTGGAATATGATATTCCCTGGCAGTTAAGGTAAGAAAAAATATGCTTTGGAATGTATGCTGTGTGCAACTGGCCGGTGAGTGTGAATTTTGGTAAGAGTGTGTATGTAAGTGTGAATATGTGTCTATATGTAAGCATGTGTGTGTGAATTAAATTGAAGGTCAAAGGGCGTGTGATGTCACTTCTGCTACTCCTCGGATGCTTGATTCCGTTCTGGGAAGGACATGGCTTTTGTAGTTCGGACTGGACTGTTCCCATGGGGCACAGGGTCAGCGCTGATTTGCATATCGCCATCGTCTAACCCAGGGTGGTGTGGAGTGGAAAAACGATGGATTTGGGCCCAGATCTTTGGACTGGGGTGAATGTGTGACATTGATCCACATTCTGTCCATCATTGTTGTGTTTGCAACTTCTGCTACACCTGGCATTTTGGCGAATTGACGTTCGTGGGAACAGGTGCAGCTAAAACTAAACGTTTCCTCTGTACCGCTGTTATTTCAGTGTTGGTGATGTAACATTGTTTACAGTTTTACATAGCGTTATCTTGGCCCATTGGCATTTTAGGCTTTACACGAGACTAGGTTACATTGCACAAGGTATGATTCATTTTTAGGGTACTGGAGGTTAGGTGATTTGCTCAAACAAAATCACAAGATCTTGAGTGAAGCCGGGACTCAACCTTGTTCCTACAGTTCCAAAGCCGCAGCTCCATCCGTTAGGCCACGCCCCTTCCCTCCTTGCTTCGACATTTTTAACTTCATCCTTTTTTAAGGATTCGTTCATTTAGAAAGATCTCAAGTTTGAGAAAGGGACTTCGTCAGAGTACAAGTGTGAGTAATTAGGATCACATTTACATAATGAATGCATCCTAGAATGCATTGCTGCGTTATATTATTTTACATAATTTGTATTATTTTATTAAGTGGAGCTGGAGCACAGAAATGTATTCGGGGTTGACTTGTCAGCAGGAATGCTGACCGAGAGGTTCTCGCATTTTCAGCATAAGCCAGCACTATTAATACCAGAAAATGTGTGTGATAGGAACTAACATCTATGGTGTGTTTAAGGGTGTCCAGAAATTGAGAAGAAATTATGTAAAATCAGTCAGAGAGAATTGTTTGATAGAACGGGTGAGGTGATGTGATGTTTGCACTAGTGGTGTGTTTCTTATCACTGTGAGTTCATGAGTTGAGGACACAGCGCCGGTGGCGCATTCATTGACAAGGGAGGAAGATCCCTGCCTTCAGCGCCCTCCGGTGACGTCATGGAGAGCATAGCAATTAGCGGCACCGGTGCTCCTCTGCACAGAGCCCGGCTGGGGAGAAGAGGGGAGGGCTGGGTGTGAAGTGTGGAGAGGAGGTGGCGTGAGACTCCCGCCTCGAGCGCCTCCCCCACCCCCGCACCCGGAGATCCGCACACTGCCTGCATTCTCTCCCCGCCCTCCACACACCAGCGGCACCTGCAGCTGGACGTTCTCAACACACACGCCGCCCGCCCTCTCAGTCTGCCCCAGACACGCACTGCCCCCCCCCTCCTGCGGCAGGAGGGTCTAGCATACACACCGTCTGGCACCCCACACCGCCCTCCACAAGCACACGCACCATCAGCGCGTGCAACAGGAAGGTTCTCGGCAGTACAAACTTACACCCCTCAGAGTCCGCCGTCTACACCCGTCTGCAGCACCTGCAGCTGACAGTCAGCACGCACCCTGCCAGCCCTCACCATCCCCACTCCTACACACTCTGTCACACACCGTCACCACCCGAGCAACGTCACGCACCCTGCCAGCCCTCACCATCCCCTCTCCTACACACTCTGTCACACACTCCGCGCAACGTCACGAACACTGCCAGCCATCACCATCCACACATCTACACACTCTGTCACACACCTTGCGCAACGTCACGCACACTGCCAGCCCTCACCATCCCCTCTCCTACACACTCTGTCACACACCACCCGAGCATCGTCATACACACTGCCAGCCCTCACCATCCTCCCCCTACACAGTCACGCTATTCCACCTCCCGCACCAAGTCATACACACTGCCAGCCCCCACCACCCTCCCCCTACACAGACCCACACCGCCACCTCCTGCAGCACGCCATACACCAGCTGCCATCCTTCACCCAAACGTATCTTTAGCCCCTGCTGTTCCTTCAGCAGAGAGGTCTGCACACACTGCCTTCCCCGTACTCCCCCATCCACGCACCGCTAGCACCCCTACCAGAAACCGCACCTCCTACAGAAGTGTCTCAGCACGTGCCCTGCCAGCCCCCACGCACCGTACTCACGCACATCCACACACAGACCTCCAGCGCCTGCAGCTGTGCGGTCTCATCACACACAGTCCACCTCACACTCTCCCTTCCACACACTCGGGCAGTAGGGGTACGTCCCATACAAACACCACTAGCTCCTGTGCAATTCCTTTCTCTCCACACTGACACACACGCACACTGCCAACACTTGCTGCGGGGTGTGAGGTCCTTCCGCACATACCTTTAGCTCCCACACTGCCCTCACACACACACTGCAAGCCCAGGCTCTGCTGCAGAGGCGAGAGTGGCAGCAGGCTCCCTCGCTGCACCTTACACGGACACACCCTGCAGTGTCAGTGCGGTGCTGCACTGTGGCGCACAAGACAAGGAAGGAGGCACCGGCTTTTGGGATACACCTGCCTCGGGGGTCCACTGCTCAGCCAGTGCTCGTCAGTATGTGGAGTATAAGCCCTGTGGATGTTACTGCTGAGTGCTGACAGCACGTGCGCTGCTGCAGTCCCCGTACCCCGGCTCACACCCTGGACCGGTCCAGCCTCGCACTACCTTCCCTGCCAGTGCAGCCCGTCTGAATGCAGCGCCAGCAGCGCGCCTCTGCCTTTTCCTGCCTCCTCTGACGGGAGGCGCGTTGATTGGCTTCCCTCAGCCCCCTGAGCCCCGCTCTGGTGATTAAACCGTGCGAGGTGTGACTGGGAGCTGCCTGCGAAGTGCTTTTACGGTGTTCTCTGCATTACTTGAGTGAACTCTTGTCGCGCCGAGGGGTCTTGTGGATAAAGTGCGTGTGGAGGTTTCAGCGCGGATCCGAGGCGGAGTGGCGGACCTGGTGACAGGTGGCTCCTGGGAGTGGATGCACAGGACCAGTGGTCCCCAGACCACCGCTGGCGAGGAGCCCTGAGCAGGGGCTGGGCTACCAATGGCTGTGTGTGGTGCGCCGCCCGCACTGCCCTCCCTGGGGACAGGAGCGCGCCGCAGCCCTGGAGGGTCACTATGAGTTCACTGGACAGGTGAGGAGCCCCCGGACTGCATGCGGATTGCGTGGTACCTCCCTGCAGGAGCCCTCCTGACCCCGGGATGGAGGGGTGAGAGGTGAGCTGGGCTCTGTCCACCCAGAGGACCCCCCACACACAAGGGGAAAAGTGATTTTGAGGGCATGGCCACGTGCGCCCCCCAGAGGTGAACCCTCATAGGGGGGACTTTACTGTCCGGGAACGTCCAGAAGGGAAGGGACCCGTGCGGATGCCCGCACATGAGTTCAGGATGAAAGGGTGAGCGCTGGGAGCCGGACCCGAGGCACCCCACACCGGAGCCATGGCTTTCCAGGAGCCCTCGGGGGACTCGACCAGCCCCACCTGCAAGCCCCCCAGTCTGCTGGACATCGGCGCCCTCTGCCTGGACTCCGAGATCATCTTCGGCTTCACCAGCCATCTCCTGAGGAGGAAAGGCCGGGTAAGTCAGCGCTGCCAACCCCGCGAGTGGCCCCGGTATTTTATTTTATCAGCTATGTTCATGATGGGGGGCAGGGTGTGTATGTAAACCCCCCTCCCGCATACACATGCCTGCCATCTGCCTGTATGTTGTCTGCCCCCTTTTTGAAATTGTAGAGTAAAGCAATTAAAATAGGAGCCCTGGGGCATGGTCGAGTCTAACCAAGAAAGGGGGAACTTGTCCCCACCCTATGCCCCCTGCTTTCCCCCTTCCAACCCCCCCCCCCCCCCCAACCCTCTCGACTCCTCCTTTAAATCTTGTCAGAAAAGTGCGTTTCCTCCTGAAGCCCTGGGCGTGGGCCAGAGGTGTTCAAGTTGAGATTCCTTCCCCCTTTAATGCTGCGCACTGGTCCCCTCTCATGTCTGTAAGTGCCACAGCACACCGGGCATCATAAGTAGGGCGCCGGGGGGCACGCGCGAGCTCTTCCCTGACACCAGAAGGGCTGTAAAGCCGCAGCCTGCCCCCGGGGGCTGGAGGCTGGGGCGGGACGCGCAGCCAGCGCTGAGTGCCATGAAATATTCAAGCCCCAGTGTGAAGAAGTGCGGACAGCATCGGGCTGACGCGGGAAGTGGAGCGAGCGCATCAGTCACCATCAGGGGAGTCCCCGGCCGCCTCTTCCCCCTGGCCTGCCCGGGGGAGGGGGTAATGAAGAGCTCGCGGGTGGGCAGAGAGCGCGAGCCGGGGTCTGTGAGCGCCGCGAGGCCGCGCGCGCTCCATAGCCACCGTCAGCCGCGCGCGCGAGCCATTCCTCACCGGCACCTGAGGTGGCGCAGCGAGGCCAACACCCGCCGGCCGCGGGTTCGAGCCCAGCACTAGGGATGGTGGCCACGTATTATCAGCCCAGAGACAAGTGTAATATTACGAATTATGAGGGCGCAGCGCAATGCACTCTCTCTTCGCGTCTCACAACAACCTCCTCAGAAGACAGTCTCCCTGGGGGGTAACATACTTCACGGATTTAATTTGCACAATACACGGCTGCAAACTCTTTGATATGACCAACCCCACTGGGGCTACATGAAAGAATGGTATATGCATTATAGGCTGAAAGACTGAATAGTGTAAATAAAGCACATTTTATAATGATTTAAAATGTGTGAAATATAGCAGTGAGGATTAGAGTTATTCTCTGGGCGGAATAAATTAAGATAAAAAGCCTTGACTGCCCGAAGTAGATTTTTCAGACGTAGAGTGTTGGCTTGCTCCCCATGTGGAAGTTCCCTTATCGCATGTAACACCAAAGTGGAGCTCTCTGCCCATATAGTGATGTCCGAGTGCTATAAATGCATTTGAGCACAAACACCTTGCGATAAGTAATGTCGCTTGTGACGCTAAAATATCCAAAAGCACATCACACCTCCTTTGATCTGCACTTTGAGGATACAGAGATCACGAGAAGTGTGAAAGCGCAGTGTGTATCACAAGACATACTAAGCATGAGCTCATTGTGTGAGATAGTAGAAGAGTGAGGGAGGGGACGCAGTGCGTGTGACGTAGTGGCGTGTAAGAGAGGGCATGATGCGCGTGTCGTATCTCAGATTATTGCCGGTTGCATGGCCCAGAATCTGCCATTAGTACAGGAAGTCTGAGATCATAATGGGTTTGACAGAGCATGGCGAGCGCGCGAGCGCAGAGGATGGAGGGGTGTGAGGAGGGGGAGGGCTGCGGCTGGCGAGCAGGGCACACGCAGATCAACACTCATCACCAGAAGCTCCCAACCTATGGCACTGGTCTTTAGTCAGCGTCGGACTCCTATCTGTTTTGGGGGTTTGGGGGATTGTCCAGCTGCATCTTTGGGAGTGTGTGAAAGTGCTTGTGTGGCAGCAAAGGTTAGAGGTGCGTGTTAAAGCACAATGAGTGAGACATAATTGAGGGCGCTTTGGGGAAACGCAACTTATTTGGTACAAAGTACAGGCGAGGAGTCATAGTGTACATGGCCACAGAGGGGCTCCTGGTGTCTGTCACCCCAGTGGGGCAGGGTTTATACCTGCCTGTCCCTGCGTGCGTTGCCTGTTAAAGTGTGTGGGAGAACATGCGGCGCGTGCCAATAGTGAGTGCATCTGACAGACCATGGTCTGTGGAAGCTTGGTATATGTGAGAGCACATAGTATGGGAAGCCTGGTATATGTGAGAGCACATAGTATGCATATTGGAAGTGAGTGTATGTGTGTATGTGGGAGAGATACGGGCAGAGAGTGAGGGATAGGGAGGTGTAGAGAGAGAGGGGGGGGGGGACACAGCGAGAGTGAGGGGCAGTGATAGAGTAAAATACGTGTGTCAGAGATCGGGGAGCCAGAGAGATGTGAAAGACAAGAGCAAGGAGGAGGGGTCGAGAGAGAGAGTGAGACAGAAAGGCATATTAAAAGTGAGTGGGTAAATGAGAAAGAGCGAGGGAGAGCGCGAGGGCGAGACCGAAGAGAGAGAGAGAGAGAGCGAAACTGGATCGAGAAAGAGTACTAGGATACAGAGAGCGAAATAGAGTAAGGGAGAGAGAGGATAAGAGAGATGGCGAAGGCGTGGCAGAGAGAAAGTAGATGGGGAGACAGGAGAAAGGTGGAGGGACCGAGAGAGAGGGGGCGCGAGGGCGAGACGGAAGAGAAAGAGTGAGAAACTGGAGAGATAAAGAGTACTAGGAAACAGAGAAGGGGAGAGTGCGAGGAAGAGACAGGGGATGAGAGAGAGGGAGAAAGTGTGGCGGAGAGAAATGAGGAGGATGGAAAGAGAGAGGGAGAACGAAAGAGTGACAGAAGGAAAGAGAAACGGAGAGAGAGACGAATGATTGTATTATAGAGAATAAAAGGTGCATAAAACTATGGATTGCATATGTGTGACGGCGTGAGGTGTGTTAATAACCCAGTAGAGGACTCAGTGCACGTGAGGGGGAAGGGACTTCTCAAGAGCCCTACTGCTTGCCGGAGCTTGAGCGGAACCTTGCACAGAGGAAAGTGAGATCACAGCATTACGTGTGCCTAGAAGTATATTCTGAGGGCATCTTAGAGCAATGGGCGTGTCTATGAACAAGTGGACAGCTAGCATGCGTCACTGAGCACAGGGTGCGGGCAGTGGACTAGAATGGGTGCATAAACGAGAGCACTGCTGTACAAGCACAGGCTGCACAAGTGCTCGTGAGCACCCAGTGGGAACATTCCCTAAAATAGTGTGGAGGAAAACACTGGGTTTTTGTGGCAAGTCTTCCCGTTATACACCCTGTAATGTGCCACCCATGCAGGCAAGCGCTGCAGTACTCCACACAGGGGTTCTAAGCACTATTTAAATGTAACGCTATAATGCAATATAATCCAGGATCTGGCCCAACATCCTTCTGTGTATCAGGGTTATTCCTCATTCCCCATGTTTCTACAGGAAGTATCTCATCCACCACTGGCTAGAGGCTTCCTAGTTTCCACCTTCCACCCCACCTGATCACAGAAGAGACCCTCTGTTCTCTTCCTCTCACTGACTATTGTACACACGTTATGTAATTTCCATTGCACCACACTGCTTTGATGTGCCTTAGGTAGGTGTGCATTATATTAATAACAATGCATTATAAATACAACATAGAGTATCTGTTAACCAGAACATGTGTCTGTGTGTGTGGGTGCGCACCCCACATGTCCTAATGTTGTGTGGCCAGGACTTTCTGATCCAAAACACCTGTACGAGTTCCTTTTGGGTTCCAAGTGTTGCATTGTTCTACCTGTGTCCATTTGACACAAAGGAGATCGTTGACATTTGTTTCAATCTTTAGGCTGGCTTGCCTGCAGCAGTGTGTTTTTAGTGGTTCCCACTAGGCCTCTCCAGGTGCCCATGCAGATAATGACAGCACTCTGATTTATTCCTATAGAACTGCACAACTTGCACGTGAGGTCAGAGTTCAGAGACCAATGCGTGAGTTCGAGTTTATGTGTTGTGCACGAAAACATAGGGTTGTGAGAGTGAACACAGGATAGTGCATGCAAGTATGCGGACTGTGACAGCACACCATGTGCTTGAGGTAAGAGCATATATGACAGGTATGATGGTGTGGTATCCCTGTCTCAGGGCTGGAAAGCAAGACTGTCTTCGTTATCTCCTCACTTACTCTTCAATGACCCTTTGGATTGTGTTTTACACATGCTGAGGTTGGTCTGTAGGATATAGCATACATTAGAGTGCTCAACAGGCAGTTTTCCTCAAATTATTGAGCTTAGTTCCTTCATGAGCACTGCTTGACTTCTAGTGGGAGGGAATGCAAAGGTCACACCATCTTGGGTGCTAGCCAGGTCCTCTGTTCACAAACTGTTAGTGGGTATACTACCTTTGTAGGCAGCTCAAACACTGCACTGTACACTCATTGCTACTCGATGCAAATGGTGGCCTTGTTAGGTCTCAGTACAGCTGTGAATTCACTTGTTGTAAGCAGTGACCAAGCACTGGCCAAACATCCTCTCGGCCTATGGGACTCTGTTGAGGTTACACCACCTAATATGGCCACCACTAGATGCCACACCTAAGTGTCTATTATTTCACAGTGTGGACCTGATTCACAAAGGACCTCCGCACTCGTGGGGGAGGCCCCTCAGTCATTGGGTGGTCTTCATACGCGGGACGGAATCGCCGCATGGAGAATTCTCATTGCAGAGGTTCTGCCCAGAGTACTGCGACATCCATAGGACAGTGCGGCTTCCGTCACGAGCACGGAGGCCCTTTGTGAATCAGGCCCTATGTGTCTTCTTCCTTATTGGCCAGCAGGTGAGTGTGTTCCAAGATGTGGAGTGCCGGGAGTGCTGTTAACAGGTTCTTTTTCAAACAGATTGTGTTTCCCATCAGTGGCAGCTGTGAAATGTGCTTTTTACGTTCAAAACACATTAGCTGAGGGGCTTCTTCTCTGAATCATTCTTCCCACATTAAAGACAAGCTTAAAGTTGGAAGCAGAATGTTTATGTACCTGTGTTGGTAGTTTCGCAGCTTGAAGATTCTTAGATACCTTTTTTCAGACTCAACCACTAGATGACGGAATAATGCACATCATGCAAATCTAGAAAAGAGCCACATTGTAAAAACACTCTGCTCTTAGAAGGTTGTCAAGTTTTGGTATTTTTCCTGCCCTGTTCGGACATTTCCCCATAAGTGCCCCAAAATGTTCTTGTCTTTTCAGATATAAAAACTCTAGATTTGAGGAATGTTTGCAGTACAGATAAGTGGCAGTCCTTTACTCAGGGAAAAGCCCGCCAAACAAAAGGCTACTTCAAATTGAAAAACAGGCTTTACAATGAATAAAAACCATGCAATTTGTATCCTTCTTTGTGTCTCCATACTTTCTACATAAAGCATGTTGAGGAACAAAAGATACAGTGGAAAGTAACATAGTTTGAGAGCCATCCACAAATGTATACATGAAGCCAACATTTTTGAAAAACCCTGGTTTGTTTGATTAAAATTCGAACTTGTAAAGAAACATTGAGCGAACAGCTGCTAGGCTGGTCACTAGAGGTTTCCCTCATCATCTCAGGATGACCGGTAGAATTCTGTGCTCTTTGCATCTTTATTGTGGCCAGGATATCATCCTCTGGTCGATAGTACTTTGGGTCCACACATTCTTGGTTTGTCTGCAGAAAGTTGACCCACAAGAATGAAACATGTTCGTTTGAAGATTGGGCAAGATAAGAAGATGAGGAGATGGCACTGCGTACAATGGGCCTAGAACTCAGTGAGTGATAAGGAAAGGGCTGGGCTGGTTATTCTCCTAGAAATCAGTGAGTGATAAGGAAAGGACTGTACAAACTATGGGCCTTGAACTCTGTCAGTGATAAAGAAGGGGTTGTGCTGGCTATGGACTTAGAACTTGGTGACTAATAAGGAAAGGAGTGAGCTAGCTTTATGGACCTGGAACTAAGTGAGTGATTAGGAAAGGGTTGTGCCAGCTTTGGGTCTAGAACTCACTGAGAGATAAGAAAAGGGCTGTGCTGGCTAATAACTCAGTGAGTGATAAGGAAAGGACTGTGCCAACTATGGGCCTAGAATCTGGATTAGGGGTAGGAAATGAGAAACGGTTCTGCCTGCAATAGGTCTTAAACTGTGAGGTGCCAAAGAAAGGCCTTTGCTTATTAGCGGACTGGAGCCTGGTAAGAAAGAAAGATCATGAGCCAAAGGCTTTTCTTGCTATGGCATAGAACCCAGGAGGCTGGGCAATGAAATGGCTTTGCTTACTATGGGCCTGAGCCCAGTATCACCTTTGAGATGAAATAGTGTATCCTGAGATTTAAAATCTGCAGACCCAGGCCTCTCCAACCATACACTCCCCACACCTGCTGAAATGCACCCATTGCAGACCCACATCAGTCTTGCCGCCAAACACTAGTCCATGTAAAACACATCCCCAAAGCCTCACATTGGACCTGGCATTTCCCAAAGGGCTCACCAGTATGCCCTAAAATAATCTTCAGTGACCACCATAACTCTCAAAATGAGTCCTCAAAAACGTTAGCAAACCGCCAGACACGCACATAGTTGACAAAAAAGGGCGGTGTGCATGACATGTCTTTATCATTGTTTCCTAATTCAAGTAAGGCCGTGCAGGAGAGTTCTGCATGACTAGTATGAGAGTAGAAAAAAAGAAATAACAGCTCATCTTGGTTTTATCCTTTTAAGTGAAAATATTTCTAAATTATTATAATGGCTCCATTTACTGCTCTCAATTAGGAAAAGCGAAGGAAACAAGCAGCAGAGACGAAGCAGCAATCTATAAAGTGGTTGAAATGAAATCGTAAAACTAAACTGCTAATAGCTGCCTCCCTTCTGGGCCCATGGGTGATATTGAAACACAGATTCAATACACACAGCCTGCTCCAGCTTTGTCAAGACACAGATGCAGCCATCAACTACTAGCTGAGCAAGTGTGCCACATAATAATCCCCTTTCTTCTCCAGTAAACTTTTACTCGAATCGCACACTACTCCGCCATCACTAATGCTTCCACCCCTCCCTAAAAAGTGTATTTTAGCTCCCTTCCTTCTCTGACTTTATTTTACTCACCATAAACTATAGACACTGCCTCGCTTCTTCCCCGTCCCGTTTCAAAGAAACCCCTTGAACACCCTTTCTTTTCCAGGGATTTATTGTTCCCCTGAAAATCTACTCTCCACACACAGGATGACCTACCCCCTTCCTTACAAAACCCTTCTTCTAGCCCTCCCTTCTGCGGTAATCTTTTACTCCTCCAGTAATAATTCCATTGCCTCATGTTTGGACCCATTCCTCCATCAAAACTGTCTGTTCAAGCCCCTTCCTTCCCGGGTAGTATTTTTTCTCCAAATAGACTACTCCTTCCCTACACCTCTGCCCTCCTCTAAGAAGAGCTTTGTAAGTCTCTTTCTTCTTCATTCATTGTTTATTCCTTGTAGACTGCTACTCACACACGGTGCCCCATCTCTCTCCCAAACCTCTCTTTTAGGGTCCCTGATTGTCCTGGAAATATTTACTTATCTGGTCGATTACTCCTATCATTCGCCTGTCACATCCTCTTTCCACAAATCTCTTTTACCAATTTGTATCCCCAATGGTCTTTTGATCTCATGACAGGCAACTAAACCACATTACCAATTCCCATCCCCTCCAAAATATCTCTTGTACCCACTATCCCTCTGGGGTTGTCGTTTACTCTCCTTGTAAATTATTCTTGCTCCAACTCAATGCCTCTGCCACGTTTTCCTTTCAGAACATCTCCACTAACCTGCTTCCTTCTCTAATAATCTTTAACTCTCCTGGTAGACTGCTCCTTCCCCCATCCCTCTGCCCCCTACTTCCTCCCAAAAATCTCTCCTGCCCATAACTTCGCCAATAATCTTGTACTCTCCTGTTGAACTACGTCCACTCTACTTCCTCCTCCTACCTCTGCCCCTCCTCCTCCCAAAAAAGTCTCTGACTCTCCTTTCTTCTTCAGTTCACCTTTTTGTCTCCCGGTAGCCTGCTTATACTCTCTTCCTAACGCCCCCCCCAATATGTCACATCTATAGGATGTTCCTAAACAATACAATAACCAGAGCCTGTGGTTGTTTTCCAGGTCAAGTAAAAACTGCAGGAAAACAAACAATCTTTAGAAAGACTACAGAACATACCATTACAAGCTCAAGACTCAGTCCCAGGCTGTAAAGGTCAGTTCTGCCTTGAATTTGTATGTTGTTTTCCTGCATAATCTCCAGTCTGGTCGGACAAAGGGTCTGGGGTGGCTTGTTTTTGTGGTGTTCGCTTTATACATTAGCCCTCGTAATTTCAGCTCCCCTAATTTTATCATCCGTGCTTAAGCCCTTCTTAGCGCTTTACTTTATAAGTTTGCAGGCACAGATGGATTTGCCTATGATGGTTTGAGGGCGAGTTGATTCGAACCTACTTCCTAACGTTGCAATGCAATATGTCGAGTGTCGACCTGGCCACACCTCCGATGCGGGACCATAAGGGCAGAAAAAAAGCTTTTTCTTTAAAGTTACGACATGAGTTCAGGGAGGAAAGGGGGGCCCTGGCGCTGCTTTACCACAAATATAAAACACGTGACGTGCTTTATTGCTACAGCGCTATGCTACTTGATGGCTAATCCCGTTACAAATCCGCGGTAGTGCACCCTGCTCAGTCATCTCTTGTTACTTCGCTCTGCCTGACTGCAGTGGCCGCGATTAGTTCCTCGCGTCTCCTTCTTATCTTGCCCGCCAGGTGGCGCTGCAGCACTGCAGTAAGAGCGCTTCTTCGCCGTGGAAGCGCAGGGCGGGCCTGAACATCCCCATCTCAGGACCAGCCCTTCTGATAAAAGGCTCTGTTTCTGGAAAACTGCACGCCCTTGCATTCTCTGGTGGGAGACAATTACAGAGCAGTCCTGCACCTCGCCGAGTCGTTTAAAACTGGTCAACCCCATGTTACATCTATGTACAAACAGTGCATTTACATAGCAGGCACTGGATAAGATTTCCACTTGTGGTACTGACCCGTGAATATGATGACAGCAAAAAAGTCAAACGCCTTGGATGAGTAAAGTGACATCATTGCTTTCACTTATCAACTGAAATCTGCCAACCCCAGAGAGGAACAGTGTCGTGTATGCCAACATTTGAAAAGATGACAGGGACATATTGCGCCTAAAAAAGAGTGGCTATCATACGAAATTAACCCAAACTGGATGAAAAATTGAAAAAAGAGAATTGTGGGGAAAAGTTTAAACAAAAAGTAGGAAAAATGTCGAAAAACGCCGAAAAATAGTTGCGCTCCTAAATGGGAAATGGAATTTCGTTCAACAACTTCCCAGGTGTCAATTTAAAAGTGCACGCCTTACCTACCCAAACAACAATGAAAACTCGTGAAAAGTCCAGAGATCCTTAGAATGGGCATGCAGGCGTTAACACAGTGGAGACTCGGGTTTTGAAAAGTCCTTATTATTTATTATGGCTCCAGCTGGAGTTTATTCTCCGACAGACGGGGTCCCCCCTGCCTGGTGCGCTGCAGCCCTGGGCACTTCCCCGCTTGCGGCTGCGAGGGATGATGAAAGCTTCCATAAATCAGAGTTCCTCCCCAGCAGAAGGCTGGCTCGGCTCTCCCATTTCCGCCCTCCGCGGTGCACTCTCCCAGGCTCCCCTCCCAGGCCGGGCTTCGGGGCTCTGTGGGACGTGACTCCTCCCTCGCCGCCCTCCCCTGTGCCCCAAGCGGCTCAGACTCCGAGACCAAACTTTGTCTGGCTGTCTAGAGAGGCACCATGGGACGCAGCACCCAGCCTGGGGAGCGTGGACAGCAGGCCGAGGCCAGAGACCCCACCGCCGCCCAGAGAGCACCGTAGAGGGGGCGTCCATGCGGGGGGAGAGGGCGACACCAGGTCGGGACTGGCGTCAGCGACTGGACCTGAAGGAGGATGCCCGTCTCCGCCCCGGGCGCACTGGACTTCGGGCGCCGAGTCTGTGGGGTGAGTGTCATGGCACACTGCGTCATTCTGGCGCAAACTGAGGGAAGGTGTAGCGCTGTGCAATAACGGGAAAACCTAGCGCTGCGCAGCTGAGGTGTGCTCAGTGTCCAGAGCGCCCTCATTGGAGGTGAGCGAAGCCTGGAGCAGCACAGGCGAGTTGTGTTTGCGTGAAACATGCTAAGCCCGCATGAGAAGCGCGCCTGTGCCTAGGAGACTGGTGTGTGCGCTGGAAACCTACGGCATTCCAGTTGGAGGTGGGCGCAGGTCTGCTGAGATGTGCGCACCGACGGGAAAGCCAAGCTCATAAGCGGACTGTAAACTTAGCGAGCGCATGGGCGTGGCTATCACTGGTGCAGCAGGTGCAGCGGCACCGGGGCTCACCTCTGACTGACTGTGGTGATGTGTGTGGACATTAAACCTGGGGTTGGGGGGGGCGGAGCAGGAGTGCATCTATCAATGGTGCAGTTGCACAAGAGCCCAGTGCATAGGGGTCGCACTGCTGTTTGATTAGGGCTCTCCCTTTTACTACCCATTATCCAGCTCAGAGTCGGTAGGCAGAAGTGGGCGGTGGAATTGTCCTTCCTTGGGATGTGCGCATTGACTGAAAAATCCGGAGTAACCCTGATGAGGTGTGCTGCATTTTAGCCACGCGAGAGCAGCGGAGGTATCAATGGTGCAGCAGGTGCAGTGCACCGAGACTGCACGCTGCTCCTTGATTGTGGTTTCCTTTAAATCTCCAATCCAGAAGTCATTTTAAGTACTTGCGTTACGGTCCATTGCGCCTTGCTGCGCACAATGCAAAGCAAGGGGAAGGACTGCGAATTGGAACCCTCCCTGCTGCAGTCCTCCTGAAAGTGCGCCATTGGAGCGGGGAACCTATCCCAGGGCAGCTCTTGTGAACCAACTGAGTGGGAGGCCTGGCGCAGCCCACCTGAGGCGCGCGGCCTGGAAACCTATCTGGGGATTGTGCGCACTGGAACCAGATAGGAGGGAGTGTACACTATCGGGGGATAGTGCGCACTGGGAACAGAGGGGAAAGAGCGTGTCCTGGAACCTCGCGCGACGCGCAGCCACCTGAGGCGCGCGGCCTGGAAGCGAGGGGGAAGGAGTGTAACCTGGAACTAGTACTGGCATAGGAGCTAGTGGTGACTGATAACCCTAGCGTAGCCGTAGATGTTTGCACCGGAGGCTCAGTGCAGTCCAGCTGAAGTGTGTGCATGGACTAGGATATCTAATAGAGCTGTTTGCGCGCACTGAGGAGCTATCTCAGCTGTGCTGTGCGCAACGGAAGCCTGGCACTGCCCAGCTGAGGTGTGTGGGATGATAGGCAGATCTGGAGCAGACCGACTGCAAACGTGACATGCACGTTGAGAGAGGCACGCCTACCTGGATGCATCTGAGAGCGTGCACTGCTTACCGACACTGGGAAAGCAGTGGTCAACTGATGTAAGGTAGCCAGGCCAATGTGGGGAAACATAGCACGGCTTAGCTGGGGTGGGGTGCTGCTCACCGACAGAGCAGCCAAGCGCTATACATCTGGGGTGTGCAATCTGATTTGCACACCTAGACAGGTAGAACGAGCTCAGCACTACCGGGGGTGTACACACTGCCAATCAGACCCTATGGGGCCCCTCTGGAGTTGTGCACACAAGCACAATCCTGCAAGGGGCGTGCAAACAAACAGGAAAACCAATCCGAGATCGGCTCGCGATGTGTGCACTCGGAAATTCCCACCCAGCACAACCCCCGGGATCATACTGTATATGCAATTTAGTTGGGCCCAGACTTTGAGGTGTGCACACTGGACGGTCAATCGCTAAAAGCTGGAGGTGTTAAAACTAACGGGGAATCTTATCGCCGTTCAGCTAGAGTTGTGCACACTCGCGCATGCAATGCACGGACGGGCTGTCCACAAAACAGTGTATAATTTACACCACCGGCCGAGGGTATGCAATTATGTATGCAGTCAAGGCAACGTGTGTAGAAGTACAGCACTGGACACCCTACTGTGCAGTCTTTAATACCGTACCACCCATCAGAGTATTGTGCGCAAATCCAGCGTGCAGTGCGCTTTGACCACAGAAAACAAGCTCTCAGCAAGGCTACACTTTGTGCTGACCCGGTCAGAGACCAGCCGGAGGAGTGTTCACTGACGCATTATAGGTGAATGTGTGCACACCGGCAGTGTGTACTAAATAACCCGCTATTTGTAACTAATCGCCCCGAAGGGTCTCAAGGCGCTGGGTGCCGGGTCTCAAGGCGCTCGGTGCCGCCGGGGAGAATAAGTAAGCTAAGCTATTGCCCAGAGTCACATGACGCTGAGCCGATCTGCCTCCGGCGCTAGGGATCGAACCTGAACCGCGAGCCCCATGCTCTGAGTTAGCCGCCCTGGAGTCAGCCGCTCTGGCCGCTGTGCCATACCTCTTTCAGGCTTTGATGCGGTTTCTTCACACATACAGGGTATTATATAGCGTTTCTGATAACCTACCTCAGACGAGCTGAATCTGTACACAGATATAGTGTAAACATTCATCAAACCAGCTTCAGAAGTGCCTAGGGATCCAATATGGTGTGTGTGTGTGTGCTAACCCACTACTGTCCCGCGCACTCTGTGCATGCAGACGTACTGCGCGCAAGTTGCGTTAAGAGTGCACCTCCACAGACACCCGCCCCTGTGCTCGCCCAGACACAGTCTCGCACGCCCACGCCCGTGCACGCGCACAGACATACACAGTCACTCGCACGTGCGCGCACACGCCCTCTAAGGTGCTACAGAGAGAGAGCGCGCTAGATTCTGAATAGCGGGAATTTGGGGGGAATTTGGGCCGACAGCAGGGCACCTTCAGTGTAAACTTGTGCCCTCTGGTCTAGACAGCTGCATGCCGGAGTTAGTGATGGCCGGAGGCGGTGCAAACGGCAGGGAGGCTGTGAGTGTGTGTGGGCAGGAGTGGGGGGGGGGGGGAGAAGAAAGGTGTCAGAGGGGGCTGGCGTGTGCAGATTAGGCTCAGCACAGTTGGCGATAGAGATGGTTTCTTGTGTTGAGTGAGGGATGCCCCCCACCTCCAGTAGAGGAAAGCTATCACGCCTGCAGCTGTCTCTTTCTTGTGGGGGAGGGGTCTGCGAGGGTGCCACACCGGTGAGTGGGGATGGTAGGGCATACGTTGTTCCTCTATGTACGCACAGGGCACCTCCGCTTTGTACAATGATCGTGAGGCTTGAATTCAATGCAACAGAGAAGGAGGTGGGGCAGATGTGTGTGGCACTGTTTTGTAGAGGGCCTGAAGTTAATGCTAAGGACCCGTTTTTTCGGGTGACTGGATTGGTGCGTTACAGTGTGTGGGTGCAGATATGTTCTCTGGTGGGGGTACCGGCCAGGTGGGCAACTAGAGCCAAATTTCGGGTTGGGGGGGCTGAAAAATATTTCGGGGGGGGGGGGCTAATTCTTCCAACCATAGACAGAGTGACTGTAAGAAGGGGTTAAAGCACAACAAAAGCCTAATTTACAAGTTAATGGTCTTTTAAAGACCTGTTAAGTACTCGGTGCGGCTGCAATTAGATGGTCTCCAGCCTGCAAAGCTGTGTCAGCCTGGGCTAACACACAACAGGGGGGGGGGGGTTCGCTGAAGCCCCGTGAGCCCAATGGGTGTTGCGCGCCTGGTATCGGCTTGAGGTGCCAGAGTGGCGGCGGGATGCACTTGGCTTGTTGCACTGGGCGAACGCCCTGCCATTCTGCCCTCGATGGTTTATGGGCAGACTCGGTGCAGTGGATGTAGACTGGAGTGGAGGCCAAAGGCTTGTTGCTCTTGATACAAAGGGCAGTAGCATGGCGCACTGGCAGGGGCGTGGCCTCCAGCGGTAAAGCAGGTGCAGTGGCACTGGGGTCCAGAGGCCCTCTACATACTGATCATTGTTACACTTTATAATTCAAACAGCAGCCGGGGTGGTGGTGGAGGTGGGAGGGTGTTGACGTCCCTTCCTTGCACTAGCGCCAGTGACGCACTGGGGAGAGGAGAGCACGTGAGACATTGGACGGATGTCCCGGATAATGGTGGCACTTGCCTCTTGCACTGGAGTGTGATGCAACAGGGTACTCACTAGTCCCAGAGGGTTGTAGCTGTCTAAGGCGGGCTAGGATAGAGCGTAGGCCTGGTGAACCTTGTGGGGGTTGGGGTGCACCGAATCATTGCACACTTTGAAAAGAATGGGGCGAAGGCATTTTGCACTAGATGGAGGGGCAGAGTTTTGTCCTGCTGGATGGAGTGTCTAATTTGTCTTTGTATCACACTTGGGCCACTGCACACCTCCTGCCAAGCAGTTTGAGTGGGGAAGCGAAAAGTGAAAGCTGTAAGGATATATCGGGGCTAATAGGAGTGAACAAGCTGCAGCTGGTACCAGAGCTGGCAAACTGGTCTTTACATTTCTATAGCCCTACTGGTACAGTGATTACTGGCTGTGAGGGGTGCAGCTGTAAGGCCTACCTTGGTGCTCTGCAGGAGCCACCAAGTGTACATCACAAAGCCTATTTCTGTACAGAAATTAGGGGGGGGGTACTGGAGTGTGTAGAGCTCTGCACCAAAATGTTTGTGACCTGCAGGGTTAAGGCACAGTTGTTCAGAGAGGCCACCGTTACGTGTCTGGTCAGTTGACTGTGTGCACAGTCTTGGCAAGCGCGCTCCGGCGAGCTACGCATTGATTTATGCACTGGGCAGAGGGGTTTCACGTTGTGTGCCAGTGTTGGGCAATCATGGCTGGTGGTCTGTGGACTGACCTCTGCATGTAAGAGATGAGCTGGACTGCCTTGTTATGCCTTTGTCAACTGTCCAGGGTCGTCGTGGGCAGTCATGTAGAGATTCAATTGTAATACTCCTGGTTCGACTGCCCGTATTCCATTCCAGTACTCACAGGGTGGAATGCATAGATTCCATTGCAGAACTCCTAGCTGTACTGTATAGCTTCCATTGCAGTACTCCTAGTTCGACTGCCTGTATTACATTTCAGTACTCCAGGGTGGACCGCATAGATTCCATTTCAGTACTCCTAGTTGGACTGTGTAGATTCCGTTGCAGTACTCCTGGTCCGACTGCATCTATTCCATTCCAGTACTCCAGGGTGGAATGCATAGATTCCATTGCAATACTCCAGGTTTACTATGTATATTGCATTGCAGCATTCTAGGCTGGACTGCATTGATGTATTGCATTATTCTGGTTTGACTGTATAGATTTCATTGTAGTACTCCATGTTGGACTGCATAGATTCACTGCAGTACTCCAGGTTACACTATGCAGATTCCGCTGCAGTACTCCAGGTTGAACTGTATAGATTCCATTGCAATACTCCAGGTTGGACTGCATAGATTCTGTTGTTGTAGTCCAGGCTACACTATGTAGATTTCATTGCACTACTCTAGGTTGCATTGTATAGGTTCCATTGCGATACTCCAAGTACACTACGCAGATTGCATTGCAATATTCAAGGTTGCACTGCGTAGTTCCCACTGCAGTACTCCAGGTTGGACTGCATAGATTCTGCTGTTGTAGTCCAGGCTACACTACGTAGATTTCATTGCACTACTCTAGGTTGCATTGTATAGGTTCCATTGCGATACTCCAAGTAGACTACGCAGATTGCATTGCAATATTCAAGGTTGCACTGCGTAGTTCCCACTGCAGTACTCCAGGTTGGACTGCATAGATTCTGCTGTTGTAGTCCAGGCTACACTACGTAGATTTCATTGCACTACTCTAGGTTGCATTGTATAGGTTCCATTGCGATACTCCAAGTACACTACGCAGATTGCATTGCAATATTCAAGGTTGCACTGCGTAGTTCCCACAGCAGTACTCCAGGTTGGACTGCATAGATTCTGTTGTTGTAGTCCAGGCTACACTACGTAGATTTCATTGCACTACTCTAGGTTGCATTGTATAGGTTCCATTGCGATACTCCAAGTACACTACGCAGATTGCATTGCAATATTCAAGGTTGCACTGCGTAGTTTCCACTGCAGTACTCCAGGTTGGACTGTATAGATTCCGTTGCAATACTCCAGGTTCCACTGTATAGGTACAGCAATGACACACACCACCTTGTTTTGCAGCTATGTCTTGTTGAAGTGAATAGGGGTGAGGGTGAAAGACACAGTCGTATTACACTGGATGATGAGGCTACACACATTGTGCTGTCGATGACAGGTGTGCAGTTTGTTGCCCTTGCTAATGAGGGCCCTAAACCTTTTGTATTAGACGTTGGAACTAAGATCTTTTAAAGTGGATGGCATAGTGACATGCCATTTTTTTCTGGGGTATGCTAATTCCTCTCTGTGCTGGGAACATGGGCTCATTGGCATAGCAAGGGGGCACAAGTTTTTGGGGAGGTGGCCTCCGCCCAGCTCTTACTTGCCATCTCGGGGCGGCAATCAGCAGCACACCCCCCCCCCCCCCCTACACCCACTCTTCAGTGCGGCATTTGCGGGGTGGCAATTCGAGGAATCGCCAACGCCCACTACCCCCCTCTTCAATGCGGCCACTGCGGGGCGGCAAACACAGGGACCGCCCTGGGCAGTCTAAGGCCTAGCTACGTCACTGCATGGGCTTCGTTCGCACACAGTCTCGTTCCACTGAATGAGAGGGCTCTTGCTTCCTGGACTTGATGGTGGTGCCCACTGGCCTATTGCACATGTTAATGTTAGATTATAATTGTAGAGCGCCAATCACCAAAGGTCTCTAGGCACTTGCAGCGTGGTAACAGAGTGATAAGGACCCAAGTTTGTTGCACTGCATATTGTAGCATGGGTTTCCTACACTGGATGTTGCGCACATGTGTGTCGGGTGGTTGGTCACTGACTTGTTGAAACTGGCACGTGAATGGAAATATGGCATTACTGCACTGGAAGGCATTAGAGTACACTGGCATCTTGTAGTGGAGCAATACATGAAGGTGCGGATTTATTAAAAGTTGCACAGCGCAGCAATCAAATTTGCTGTGCTGCGTTTCGCACAGAGGAGAATACAATACAGACCCATATCTACAAATAAACAATGGTGCTGATGTCATCCTTTCTGCTGGCACTCAAACTGGCTGCCTAGTGCCCCCACACACACACGCACACTTGTGCCATAGTGCAAAGGTGTGTGCCCGGTGTTTAGCAGAGGCTTTTTTTTTTTTTGCAGAGTTTTATATAGCGCGAACTAGACCCGAACTGAATCGGGTATCAGAGCGCTTTACATAGCACCAGTTAGGTTACATGAGAACACGCATTCATTTTAGGCACGGGGAGATTAAGTGATTTGCCCAGAATCACAAGAGGTTTTTGGCGTCGTTACCGAGACTCGAACCCAGATCCCCTTGAAGGACAAAAAAGTATCCCAAGACATATGTTAGAACTTTTCAAACATTGTGGGCGGTACAGTGCAGCACACATGCAATGTTGCAAATAAAGCTATTTCTCCAAGGTAACGTCTGCCTCAAAGAGAAGCAATTCTCTGGTGCAAAGCCTTCTATACAAATGTTAATAGATAGGGCTTTGCATAAAAAAAAGAATGGGTGGAAGCATGGGAATGCCCCCTTGTCACAAACTAATGCGGAGCAGCACAAAGTACTACTGTATGTTACTTTTGGATAACTTTCCAGGGCAAAAAAAGTTTTGCGCTGGAAAGTAAATAACTTGTCAAAACTTTGAGCGGGTTTGTGTAACTTTTGGTGGCTTTGCACTAGTGCAACGTGTTGATAAATCTGCCCTGTGTGTTGTAGTCACACACTGTTGCACAGGGCAGGCTGAGAGCAGAACTCGTTGTCCATTGCACTGTAGGGCGTAGGCTAATGCTGGTTGCACTAGCTCCTGGAGAAAGATGCATTGGCCAATTGCAATATGTGATTGAGCCAGGGCCGTCTCTAGGGCAGTGCGACTGGTGTGACCGCAGCGGGCGCTAACTTCAGGTGGGGGTGTCGTGTTTGAAGTATATTATGGTTTCAAAAGCACCTGCTATTGCTTCCCTGGCCTCCAGCAATTTTTAGGCAACAATATAAAGGTCAAGATAACTCCAGTGATTAATGTTCTTCCTAAAGAGAGATCAGAGGTTTGTCTAGTGGGTGTTTAGACTCAGTAGGGTAGAGCAGAGGGTTAATGTGCCTGCCACTAAGAACTTGTATCATTCAAATCACAAAGCTCATATAATGTAAATAGGTCGGTAAGTTACTGCCTTTGTCTGAGAGATCCTTTGTTACTTGCAGTTAATAAGGTATAATCCCAACATAGAACAGTGAGCTATTACCTGTCATCAAAGAGCGGCATGCAAAAATCCAAGGTATAGTTTAGAGCATTATGATTTCTTCACCAGTCTTCCAGTATCCTAATCTTTAAAACGGGTTAATTATGATAGAAATCAATTCTGATTATTAAAGAGAACCCCCAACCATGGCGTTGCTTCTCCAGACCAAGCTGTCTGAAACTATCCTGCCTACCAGGGTGGATAACGTGTGACTCCTACACCTTGCAGTCCTCTTTCTTATGCAACATTTCCTATACTCTGATTTACACACCTATGATTGATTTTCTCTGTGTAGTGTGTGTGATGTAAAGTGCTCTGACACCCTACACTGGTATGAGTGGCTGCACTCCATAAAACAAATTAAATGATGCATCTGAGAGAGAGCAGTTATGGAGACTTGAGGGGCAGTGTTAAGGGGTGGTAGTGAGGGAATACGTGGCTGAGGTGGTCTTTGGGGGAGGATGCCAACAAATACTTTCGCACTGGGCGCCCCCAGCGATTAAGCCGGCTCTGGATAGAGCACAGTTATTTATGGTGCATTGCACTTCATGAGAAGGATATTCGTGTTATATAGGCATTAGGTTTATAGACTAAATGATGATGTGTGTATAGAAACTGGTGGCACATGATTGGTCATGATTTTGGAGCCCGCAGGATTATTGCATTAGATTGTGGAGACGCATGAATATTGTACTGTGTGAGTGGCTGGTCACTGACTTAGTGAACATGGCAGCTGAGTGGAAGCACAAGTTAACTCCACTGGCTGGTGATAGGAACACAAGCTTGTTATAGTGGAGTAGGGCGTGAAGGGTCTTCATGGCAGTCTTGTTACATTGAGCAAGTAGGGGCACAGCTCGTTGCACTGCAAAGCAGGGGAGTGCTCAGGACACATTTCACTGGATGGCAGTGCAGGTGAAGAGCAGTCTTGTTACATTAGATGGTGGTACAGAGGGGTTGCGGGAAGAGTGCGTAGGCCTGTCCCATTGAATGATAGCGGTATCATTTTGGGAAACTGAATGATGAGGTGCAAGAGAGGGCCTTGTTTACCCGGGTAGCGCAGTTTCCAATTTTGTACCTTGGATACATGGTGTCTGTTGCAATTTAAGGGGCACTTATTTGGTTTTATCGAAGATGAAGCAACTGCCTGCTGCCCTGAATGGAGGAAGCACATGAATGAAGGGCTGTGATCATTACTTCAAACGTCCATGGGACACAGGCCGTGACTGCGGCACAGACGTGTCCCACTAGATGGGGGCGTGGAGTCTCTGGGAGTCTTGTGCTGGGTTGTGGAGGCTCAGGCTGTATACCCTGGGTGCTTATTGCAAAGGATGATGAGATGCAGGCATGACTAGTTGCAATAGGTGCTGTGGCCACATGTTGTATGAATACGAAGGTGAGGTAAAGGCTGGATTGTGGATGGACTGCCCATTTGCATTGGGTGGGTTAGTTAAGCACACATGTTTAGTGCCCTGGATTGATGAAGGCGATGCATGTTTCTCTTGGTGTGAGGCCTGCTGGCACAGTTTTATTTGCATGCAATAGTGGGGGATGTAGGTAAAACGTTTGCCCTGGACAGTAGAGGCTAGAAATATCAAAAGAGGGAGGGGGAAGCAAGGAATGTCTAACCCACACTCTGCTTCCAAACATATGTACCAAAATATCAAAAGTGAGTGCGATCAGATGTTGTAGGAGGATCTCTTTGGAAAATTATTTGGGACCCTCATCAGCTATTTTTAGTCAATGGTATGTTTTTGTCGCCGACATATTAATAACCGGTAGCATCATCATCAATTCTTGACCTCCACCAGGAGGTACTCTCTCAGATCAAATACATTATGTGGGATCCGTATTATACAATGATCTAAAATTACCTCCTAACCAGGAACACTAGGTTTATTAAAACCTTGGTGGGGGTAAGATTAAAAACAGAAGAGGATGGGTACAGGGATATATGAGGTGTCCCCATATCATAAAATATAAAACAGGTCTACACGTTTCAGCCTACTTTTGCCTCTGCGGGTCGATGTCTTTTATCAGGGTTAACAAGGATGAATGGATTCCTTTTCTGAGCCAGTTGGGACACTATCCACTGGCTTGTACTTAGTGTAGATGGGTTCACTCTATGTGAGTGTCAGAGAAAACAGCGTCTAAGTCCCTCCCGTCCTCAATATCCAGGACTGGAGGGACTTTCTAAATATGGAGATGCTGCACCTGAAGGAGGGCAGCCAGAGCCCCCCCTCCCCCCAACCTATTGGGCCCATGCGATTTAAAGAGAAGAGGAGAACAAGTTTTCTCCGACATTCACATAGAGTGAACCCATGTACACTAAGTCCAAGCCAGGGGATAGTGTTCTGACTGGCTCAGAAAAGGGATCCATCCATCCTTGTTGGTCCTGTCGAAAGCCACCAATCTGCTGGGGTGCAAGTAGGCTGACACACATACACCTGTTTAATAGTTTATGATGTGAGGGACACCTCATATATCCGTGTACACATCCTTTTCTGTTTTTATTCTTACCCCTACCCAGGTTTTAATAAACCTAGCGTTCCTGGTTAGGAGGTAATTTTAGATTATTGTTTAATATGGAACCCACATAATCTCTTTGGTCTGAGAGACAACTTCCTGGTAGATCCGATAGTGATGCTACCGGTTAATAGTACGTCAGTGGCAAAAACAAACCATTGACCAAAAATGGCCGTTGAGGTTCTCAACTATTTTTCCAAAGAGATCTTCCTATAAAATCTGATCCCACCCCCTTTTGATATTCTGGGCAGTGGATTCACATAACTATTGCGCCGTATGGCGAGGTACCTCCATTTTGCATTTGCTGTTACTGGATACACACTTGCTACAAAGGGTAGAGGTGCAACACACACGCACTTGCTGCAAAGGGTAGTAGTGCAGCATACACTTGCCGCAGTGGATGGCGGAGAGTACTGGATAATGAGACCACTGTCCTGGTACATTGTGTGGGTTGGGGGTAAATGGGCCTTTTTAAATACCCGCTGGATGTCGGTGACATGAACTTGTGCACTATATATTGGGGTACAGCTTAACTGCTCTGGGTGGTGGCGTGGAGGGTACAGTTCTGTTGCACCAGGAGAGAGTGGGCACATTGCTCGAGTAGTGCATTTTTGGGGGACATGTATGGTACACTGTATATACCCTCATTTCAAAGCTGACCCTTGCCACTTGTGTTCTTTTCAGGTGACAGAGAGGAGCCCCAGCGGCAGAGAGGGGTCTCCATCAGAGCCCCCTGGAGCTCTGAGAAGAAGGCTGCAGCCCCCCTTGGAGGAGCGAGAAGAGCCCTGTGGCAGTCGGCCTGCACCAGAGGGTGCCGGGGCTGCAGCCCTCCTGGAGCTGGGTGAAGGAGCTGCGGGGAGATGGTGCGGGAGCTGCCGGCTCACCCTCAGCGAGCTCCAGAGGCAGGCGCTGAGACTGGCTGGCCCTGGGCCGCACCCGGTAAGAAGAGTCCTTGGGTTGAGGTGCAAGTAACTGGTGGAGGGTACTAGGTTACACAGTGCTGTGCATGAGGTGCCATGGATCAGGTGAAAATTACAAAACATAGGGGCAGAGGTAAACCTGTGTATTGAACATTGCATGGACCAAAATGCACAAGTGGGGGAGAAACCTAATGCATAGGGCATCTTATGGGATCCACTGGTACAGGATACCAATGGAGGCATGGTATTGTGGTTACTGCATAGGACTCATTACACAGATAAATGATGTAAACTAAGGGTCATGATAAAACCCATAGGCTCATTTGTATGGCCCAAGGTTCACGTGTAGAGTCTCCAATGGGATTGCCTTCTGCATAGGGCCTCTTGCACAGTCTGTAGGAGAGATGCTCAATATAGCTGCAGGAGGGCCAGAACGTTACCAGATTTACAACACTATGACTAACTATGCCAATAATTGTCATTTCATTCATTGCATATTCATTTATGTGGTCATGTATCAATCTCGCTTGGACCTGGCTCTTCTGCTCTTGCTGTGGAAAATCTGGTATATAAGTATGGCTGCTAAATCTAGGAGTTGCCAGTCTACCATGAGGCAGTGTTCATAGCCGGAGACCAATGAGATGGCTCCAAGCGACACTAAGGGCCCTAGACTGAAGAACAAAATAAGAGTGCGCGTTGAGCAGACACACTGGGGAACTGTATATTGTCATAATTCCAGTCTACTAAACTAAATCTGACCAATGCATTTAATCATACTGTGCATAAGGTAGAAATGGTTGTTGGTCACTTTCTTACATATATGTATGCTGTGCACGAGGCAAAGGCCGCTTTGATCTGGACATGTTATTGAGTATGTACATACAATGCAGTTGGTACTTGGTAGGCACAGTTGGGAACTAGTCACTCTGTTGCAGATACACAAACTTACCATGCACCGAGTAAGATCACCCAGATGAACTGAAACAAAATCTATCTATAATAATAGTACTTGGATTTGTATAGTGCGGCTAATCACCCGTGAGCATCTCTAGACGCTGTCCATGGGCACGGAGATAAAGTGATTTACCTAGAATCGCAGTATGTTGAACCGATTCAAACCTGTCTTTCCAACTCTGAAGTTGGCAGCTCTGGCTGTTACACCACACCACACTCACTCTACCAGTCTATCTGTCTATCTATCTATCTATCTATCTATCTATCTATCTATCTATCTATCTATCTATCTATCTATCTATCTATCTATCTATCTATCTATCTATCTATCTATCTATCTATCTATCTGTCTGTCTGTCTGTCTGTCTGTCTGTCTGTCTGTCTGTCTGTCTGTCTGTCTGTCTGTCTGTCTGTCTGTCTGTCTATCTATCTATCTATCTATCTATCTACAGTGTGTCTGAAGCTTTTGCTTCCGCTTGTGAAGTCCCCAGGGATCTCCTTCAGCTTTGCTGCCCTTTAACAACTAGGCCCAACCCACCTGTGATGACCTTTTGTTCAATCATGCACCGAGGGATCAACAGTATTGGCATTTCTCTGATCAATCTGATCAATCTAATCAATATTTCATGTTGTCAAACTGCCCTAAATCTGCCAGGTTGTGTACTGGTCGCAGCTGGCGTGAGCGGGCTGATGATTTTATTGAGCTGACGTTTTCATTGCGATTTTTAGCTGTCCATCCTTAAGAGAAGACTCTCTCTGCCTCCACTTGTTGTTACCCCTCTGATTCTAATAAGGATCAGAAATTGGGGTGCATCCCCAAATGCAATGCAGTGCGCGCAACTAAATTCGTTTGATTTATTTAATTGTTTACTTAACCTGCAAACCTCCATTATCCATACATTACTAACCCCCACCCTGCCCCTCCCCCTCCCCACGTCACCGCCCCGGCAGGTACTCCCCTACCGACCGCGGCTGGAAAAAGCCCAGAACTCTGTCACCGCTGCCTAACACATGGAGTCCACATACAAAGCATTGTTTAAGATTTAACGAACCTGGTGGCCCATGTCTGCCATAAGTATGTTTCTGTAATGTCAGATCCCTTGCACGCACAGCCGGACTGGGAACTGAAACCAGCCCTGGCAATTCCGCTCTACCGGCCCCAGGTTGGGGGGCTTGCTACTAAAAAGCACTGGGGTGGGGTGGGTGGATCAGGGAGGGGATGCTAGTATCAAGCCCCACTGCCGCTTTTTTTTACAGGGGGGCGATATAGCAGCACTGCTTCAAAACTAGCCCCCACCGGTCAAAAACTGGTCCCCACCCTTCTGGCCCACCGGGAAAATGCCCACATCCCGCTACGGCCACTCTGGCCCTGGTTGCATTTATTTAACAAGTCATCTCAAACTCCACGTCGGACCTCTCACAGATATGAGTTTATTTAAGTAGGTTTTATAATGAGGGCTTCATGAGGGCCGCCTCAGAGCACCGGCTCTGGACTTTCCATAGTGTGGAGTCCTGCGTATGAAAAGTCCACCTCATGAACTTTTATATTTAGCTGAGCATATGACCGGTGAGTTTTAGACGCATAGCCGCGCATTAAGCCTTCCTGCTGAGCTGCCGTGTGTCAAAATAAAAAGACAGGGATGCACTGTATCTACAAGATATAGCGCATTGCTGTCCTTCTCCCAGCACAGCACAGATACCTGTGCGTCATTTTGCAAGGGAGCCCACGCTGAGGGGATGATTGTTTCTGTGCAGGAAGGAACACCTTCCTGAACAAAAACAATAATTAAAGTCATTTTCTTCTTTGTATGTGTGCTCAGAAAGCACCACACATATAAAGAGCAAAAAACGAGGGAAATAAAAGTATTTCTCCTTATTAAACCGCCTTACATCTCCCCTGGGGTGTAAGATTCTGATGCATTCCCAGGTTTACAAAATGTTGTAAATCTTAGAATGTGTCATGTTCCATGGATGTTGCACCCACAGCAACACCCATGCAGAGTTATGTGTGAAAGGGAAACATATTTACAAGGCCATGAAAAAGTCACGCTGGGTGACTTTACATGGTCTTGTAAATATGGGGAAGCCCATTGCGCTGCCAGTGCGTCAATAAAAGTGACACACCGGCGGTGCTATGTGCTTGTAAATAAGCCCCCAAATGTCTGGACTGTTGAAAGATTTTGAATACTTTACCCAGGTACTTGGAGCGCAGCTGTACATGATTTGAGGCCCCTTCTGTGAAATGAAATGAATGAAATGAAAGTAAACTTATAAACGCGCAACTTTGCCCGAAGGCATCAAGGCGCCTACCAAAGAGAATCAAAAAAGAAAAAAGGCTGAACCAAAAGCTAAGGGTATGCTTTACCAAAGAGCCATGTTTTTAAAGCTTTTCTGAAAGAAGGCATTGAGGGTAATATTCTGATCTCCAAGGGAACAATGTTCCACCATTTTGGAGCAAGATTGGAAAAGGCTCTGCCTCCCCATTTAGCTCTACGCACTCGAGGCACAGTAAGGAGCAATTTCGCCGAGGAGCGAAGGTTCCTCGCAGGAAAATACGGCGAGAGCAGATTTTTTATTCCTCCGGTCTCTTTCCTGTTTAAGGCACCATACACCAGGCATAACACTTTAAATGAAATCCTGGCGTCAATGGGGAGCCAGTGGAAAGATTTCCTGGCAGCGGTCGCAGACGACCTTTTCGGAAGGTCCAGGACAAACTTCGCTGCAGCATTTTGCACCGATTGAAGACCTCGCACCAGACCTTTATTAGCTCCGGCATATAAAGCATTACAATAGTCGAGCCGAGATGTTATCAAAGCTACGTAAGTTTGTTTCCGAGCTTGCACATACAGATAGTACTTGATTTTGCGCAAGATTGCAATGATGCCCCAGCAGGTAGAAATAGTCCGCCTTACCTGAAGAGCCATGTCAAGGGAAGGATCAATCATAACCCCCAGATTTCGAGCTGCCCGAGTTGGAGCCGGACAAGTCCCCAGGGATTCGGGCCACCATTCCGCCGACCAGATGTCTTCCTTCTCGCCGAATACGAGGATCTCCGTCTTTTCGCCATTTAGCCGCAGTGAATTGTTAATCATCCAGAGGGCAACTGCCTCCATACAGAGTCTAAACTTGGAGGCAGAGGAGCTGACAGGCTGGGCGAGAGACAGTAAGATCCGCGTATCATCGGCGTACGACACTACCTCTATCCCGAAAGATCTAATAAGCCTGGCCAGGGGGGTCACATAGATATTAAACAGGGTCGGGCTTAACGCCGACCCCTGTGGGACCCCCCAATTCAGCGGCAGGGATGGAGATAGGAACTCTCCCAGCTTCACTCTCTGTTCCCTCTGGTCCAGGAAGGAGGCCAACAAGCTTAACGCGTGCCCCTCCACCCCTATCTCCCTCAGACGAGATGTTAGAACGAGGGGAGACAGGGTGTCAAACGCAGCTGTGAGATCCAGAAGGATCAGCAACGTACTTCCGCCCTTGTCGACCGTGGTCCGGATATTATCAAGCACTACGGTCAGGGCGGATTCCGTGCTATGACCCCTCCGGAAAACATGTTGCGAGTGATCCAAAAGACCAGCGGAATCCAGAAAGGAAGAAAGATGCTGGTGTAGATGGATTTCAAGCATCTTTGCTGGGGCTGGGAGCAGCGAAATGGGGCGGAAGTTTTTCAGCACTTCTGGGTCCAATGACGGCTTCTTCAAGAGCGGCTTCACAACCGCTTTCTTCCATTGGGAAGGAAAAATGCCTTCACTTAAGGCCTTATTCATAATTTGAAGTAGCGGGGGCAGGAGAGTTTCCTTACATTGTTTAAGGATATGAAGAGGACAGGGATCGAGGGGTGAGCCGGAGTTGGTCTTGGTCAAGAGGACTTCTAATTCCTGTAAAGAAAGTAAAGGAAAGCAAGATAGCGAGATCAAATTTGCAGGTCCGACTGGCTCAGTAGAAGAGGAGATCTGAGGGACGGGGAGGGCGGGTGGAGATGCAGAAATCCTTTGGAGCTCAAGAGTCGAAACAATACCATCAATTTTGTCCTGAAAGAATTCAGCTATGTTATCACAAAGCTGCTGTGAATTAGTAACAGGATCAGGGGTCTTCAAAGTAATTAAAGAGTTGACAATGTTAAAAAGCTCTTTCGGTGAAGTAAGAGCCCCAGTGAGGTTTGAAAAATATTCTTGCTTAATTCTGATGAGCTCCGTCCTGTATTCCCTCAGAAGATTTTTATGAGATTCTCTATCCTCCATGTTCCCACTAGATCTCCAACATCGTTCCCGCTTTCTGCAGGCTTGTCTAGCCTTAGGGACTCAACATACCAGGGAGCCGATGGCCTTTTTCTAGCACTATAGCGCAAAGAGAGAGGTGCAAGCACATCCAGCGCTGCAGAGGTAACATCTTCAAACCTCTGTACCGCGGAGTCAACGTCCTCATCTCTTAGGATTAATAATGTAGAGGTTAATGGCGCCAAAGAATCATTAGTCACCTTCCTCAGATTCCGCTTAAGTTCCATTTTGCTGGGGCCTTTCGGTATATTATTAGTAAGAGCGGTCTCCAATAACAGTGGAATGGCGAAATGATCTGACCAGGAAAGCGGCATAGGTGCTTCAACTGACAGCCGTCTATCATTTGTAAAAACTCCATCCAAAGTATGGCCCGCCTGATGGGTGGCACCCTTGACTAATTGCTGCAAGCCACAGGCAGATAAAGTATCTAGGAGGCAGAGGGTGTCATTTACCTCTGAATTTTCCAAATGGAAATTCATGTCTCCCAGAACTGTAACAGACTCAGATCCGAAATATGGTTGGTTCCAGAATAGTGAGCAAATGGTGAGTGAAATCCGCTCTGGGCCCTGGGGGTCTATATATGAGCACCCCCTTAAACGGGATGGAGTGAGATGCATTGATGGAAAAATGCATAGCCTCGATATCCTCACCAGGAACAGATAAAGGTGTCGTGTGACACGAATAAGAGTCCCTATGCAGGATACCCAGCCCTCCGCCAACACGTCCCACTCTATCAAGCCTAACCAAGGTATAACCATCTGGGACCGCCTCAACGAGATCAGGCCCCGAGGATTCCCTGGCCCATGTTTCCGTTATGAAAACCCAGGAGGGGTTATTTACCCCAACAAAGTCTTTAAACGAGACATTATTCCTGATCAAAGATCTAGCGTTAATCAGATAGCCAAGCTCTCTGGTTGTATCTGAAGGACGGTCCGCCAAAGGAATTGTATTGAAATATCGGCATGAGGGCCCAGCAACAATGCAATCGTACAAGCACCTTCCTGGTGCCACATCACGCAAAACGTGCATCTTCAGTGTCGGTTGTATGACATGCTTTTACCACGCATGCCATTACAACGCAGTTTTTACAACGCAAGTCGTTACAACGACTTGCGTTGGGGGCGTTGGATAGTGGAATAGTTTAATTTTCTATTCCAACTCCAGTCCCCGTGGATAGTAGGGAAGGTGTTGGATAGTAAATTAAGCTATTCCCTATCCTACAGCGCCCTCCAGCGCAAGTTGTTGTAATGACTTGCGTTGTAATGGTTGCGTTGTAATGGTAGTGTGGGGTAAAAGTTGCGTTGTAAAGATGTTCCCCTCAGTGTCTAGCAGCATCGCTCATGCTGAATTGGAGAGTGGGCGTTTGTTTGGCCCCATTCTTAATTTGCGCTAGAGACCTCCTTCCACATGTAAATTAAAGGGGTGATTACAAGTCCTCACTCCTTCCCTGTGCTCACCGTCCATAGGGTAGTGAGGATTCCACTCTAAGGCTGGGGTATGATGCACCAAGGTAGTCCCAGGCTGCATGGTCCTAGCATAGCTGCCTGGATCTCCTCTGTTGTTCACCCACCCTGTCTGTTGGCATTCACCCAGAACCATCCATGGCTCCTCTTGTTGGTGTTTACAATCTACAGGGACTTTTGCAGACTCATGAATATCAAAATATCAAAAATGAAAGCCCAATGATGTGGAATGCCAGCAAACACACGAAAGGAGATGGGAGTAATGCTTAAAAATAGTCTAACCGCTGGCCATCAGCCGCTGTAGCATTCAATTCCATTGTTTTTTGCCCCAATCCCAGCTCATATCAAGCCCAGTATTTGCAGATGAGCCTCGGCCCTGCTCCTATAGGAACAGTATGCTGTATATGAATAGGAGAGTATGAATTTGTGGAATATACATGACATCAAGGAATGTGTGTGTTTGTGGAGGGACACATTTTTCTTGGAGTCCATCATTGGCTGAGAGTGGCCAGTGATGCAGCTCACTGAGCTTGAACAAGCATCCTGCTTATCCATTTCTGTGGTTGTGTCCCTTTACCACTGTTTATCTTCCCTTCTCTTCCTTCTTCTTTCTCCCTTTCATTCTCTTGCTCTGGGACTGATGATGAAAAATGTGTTTTGGCACCATAAATGGGTGCCGTGTCACCTACCTGCTGCCGCCAGCCCTCATTAAGCACTGGATCAGCTATATACATGGGGTCGGGCATAGAGAAATGAGTACATGGGTATAGAGGAACTGTAGAGATTAAACTGTGCCAGCGCAGGATGCATGCAGTTACTAGCCCTGCAGATACACAGCACAGATGCACTTTCATGGCATAACATTTCTGATGCTCTGCAAAGAGGCAGAGACGTATAGGTCCTTGCAGGAAGATTCAAATACTATAAAAGTATCTGAGCTTCCTTTATTTTGGATTGTTCTCCAGCGAGCATTGTTTTGCACACAATGTGTCTTGGAGTGTTTACAAAGTGTATTAAAATCGAGGGTCTCCAAAGGAAGCCTCCGCCACTTGACCCCCCATTCACATCGAGGGCTCTGTTGCCGCCAGCAGAGTTCCCATTGTATCTATATATAGGTGTAGGGGTGGATTGGATGGTTATGTCCGAAATTGTCGATTTAATTCTTACTTTTTATTTTCCCACTGTAAGATGTGAGTGGGTGGCGGCTCTTGCCAGCGCTGGCCTGTCCTGAATAGTGAATGGGAGTTTGACTTACCATTGTCCAACTTCTGAACTCCGCGGGCCTGCCCGCGAGCGTACAATGGCCGACTTCTTCTCAGCCCCAGCCGGGCCCTTTATCTGTCGCTGGGAGGTAATGGCTCTTATCTCAAGATGGGAGGAAAATGGATCTTTGTCATTGGAAAATACATGCTCTGTGGAGTCAATGGCTCTTGTTCAGGTGTTTGGGTGAGGAGACCTTTCTCCGGGGTCACGTTGTGTGGTCTCATTTGTGTAAGCCTCTCAGGGAGGCAGACCTCTTTGATAAGAGGCTGACGATAGGTAAATGAATCCCCCGCGTCTGTGATTTGAGGCATGTAAAGAAAAGTAATAACTTAATAGCGGTCACAGGGCGAAGGCCATGGCAGTGTTGTAGGCGGATGGGGTTACAGCCACAAAATGGCCGCCTGCAATAATGGTCCTTTTGTTAAAGGCTTCAGGCTCGCTCTTGGACATAAGAGTGGATGAGACACACCAGCGTAAACTCAGGTGCAGACCTGTTGCATATTTCCAGTTTTACTACTGACGTTAATGTTGGAAGACGTTGACGGAAATACAAGAATCGAGCCTCGGTCGACTTAATCGTACGCAATGGTCTGGTTTTGTAGTACTTTTTACTTAGTACAAGATACTTACCAACCTCACACTCCACTGACGTTTGTAAGTCAGTTAAGGCTCTCAATTTCTCGATCTCTAGACCTTGATAAATTAAGTTTGTCATAAAGTTGGCCATCCAAATTCTACCCTTGAAGCTCCCTATTCAGTAAATAAGTTTTCGTCATGGACGTTAGAAAAGGCTCGTTCACCCCCTTGGCGTGCTAGCATTCGGCGTGCAGGAATGCTAACACAGAGCTTTAGGGGGAGGGTGTATGTTCGAAGAATGCGTACCCGTTACCATATTAAGCAGGGGATCTTTCAGCGCAAGGTAGGAAAATATCCGCACACCTGGATTAGCATCTCCTGCAGGTGGTCAGGGACCTGGGGGTGAAAGAAGACCCCGCTGCTGCTCTTTATAAGCTACCACTGAAGGAAAAGAGAGTATTTTGAAGATCCAGTTAAATGGCCCGCTAAAAAATAAGACATGTTTGCAGTATAATGAGGCTTACATGCCCCCAGTGTGCTTGTCATTTTTTAAATTCTGTTTCCATTTTTCAATTTTTACTAAAGAAACTTATTTAGCAATTTTCTCAGATTTTACGTTTTCTATATAATAAAAAACGATCATGACATTAAGGGTTTTTCGAAGTTGTATTCCACTTAGTAACGTACTCGGATTTTCTCTAGAATACTGGGTATTTGCAATACTGAATGCATGCATTGTGCAAAATAGGCAGTCTGTGTGCTGTGCAAATCCTGCTTTTTGGGCGCTGTGCAATAGAGGCTGCTCAGAATATGCACAATAGGTTTTCGTGGATATTGGGCAGGACTGGCTTAACGGGTTCTTGGTAAAAGTGTTCTCTGGAGTTCTGTGCAAGCCTGGGTACTGTTCAGTACACAGCACTGTGCCTCGTTTGGCCCTCTATCCAAAGGTGGAGGGAGGCTTGTCTCTGAAAAATACCTTGAATGGAGGGCAACAGTTCCAGGCAATCCTTTATTTACAATGGTTCTGAACAGTGATTTTAGGTAAAATGTGAGGAGTAACCGGTACAAAAAGAATCTATATTCTAAGGTCATGTTATATTTTAAAGGCACATGTCTTTATAACACAAATTAAGGCAGTTTTGCGGCAAGTGACTATTTCCAATTCATAGTTTATGGAAAAAAAGACTAGCCAGGTAAAGTCAAGTGCTCAAGATCACACAGTGAGCCTGACTCACAGAGCCTTTTCCGTGAGTAGGTGTGGCATCCTCAGTCCACTGCAATTATGTGGCAATGGCGGACCAGGCTATGTGGCAGGGTTGCCTAAATTATACAAGAAAATGTAAATTATGAGGCATTCGGTGACACATTCTGTAACAGTATTATTTAGCAGTTTTGACAATTTTACACATAATAATACTGCATGGGCAACATTTTCACTTCCTTATTTCAGTTTACTACCTTAATATAGCAGCCAACAACTAAAAGGTGACTTCAAAGGGTCGGCCACTGCGTGGCATGTGCACTTTTTTAGTAGCTTTTGATCGGTTTGAGCTAAAAACACATTTTTACCTTTCATGATATCAGTAAATTAAGTAGCAGATGGTGAATTATGTGGCAAGTGCGGAAAACCCATAAGAATGTGGAAAAAGAACACAGTGGGTGCAGAGTCACGTTAGTCCAGTGGTCATGGGCCTGCTTTTGAAAATACAAGAGCTTCGAAATCACGTCTATAACAGAGCAATCATTGATATTCCTACCCATGTATATAACGGGTGAACCTTCATCAAAACAGAATCCATATTGCTTACCGCGATGGTGGGTGGTGGCCATTATTTAGCACATCTTCACTTTGTAGAGGAAACTGTTTGATTGTATGAATCAGCTGCCGCTCTGTTACCGGGGATTTAGGGAATATTTCGATTCAAAGAAGAATTTGATCTTCTGTGCTGTATGATAATAAGAATCGACAAAATACAGTGTAATTAAACGGCCTCTCTTTTAGAAGGACACTACATTTAGTTGTCTATTAGTCAGTGATGATGGTCCAAATCATACTTGTAATGTTAGGGCATTTTTGGGCAGCTTCTGTGGCCACCTTCTATACACCTGTGTTAAGAAATAAATAACTTAATCTAGTAGTAACAAAGTATAGGCAAGTGACTAGCATGGAGCCCTGTAATTTGTGGATTGCGTTTACAGCTGCATATTCCCCCTTTGAAAAAGAATTATCACTTTTAGTGGGTGAATGTTGTACCCTTGGAGTAATATTTATGACTGGGAGAATGAGACATTTAAGGCAGGTGGATCAATCATTCAAGTACTATTTGTATAGTGCGGCTAATCACCCTGGGGGGTGTCCAGGGTTTGCTGCGGATGTCAGTTGAAGAGCCAGGTCTTGAGTCCCGTTCGGAAGTGGTTCTGCAAGGGTGAAGGGTGGAGGAGGAGGGAGTTCCAAGCTTTGGTGGCGAGGTGGGAGAAGGAATGTCCTCCGTCACGGCTGCGGTGGATGCGAGGTGTCTGAGGGAGGGAGAGGTGTACGGAGTGGAGGTTTCTGGTGGGTTGGTGAAAGGTCAGGCTTGTGGTTCATGTAGTCTGGTCCTTGGTGGAAGGTCAGGTGGTGGTCTTGTAGTCTGGTCCTTGGTGGAAGGTCAGGCGGTGGTTCATGTAGTCTAGTCCTTGGTTGTGAAGGGCTTTGTAGGCATGGCTCATGAGCTTGAACTGGCATCTCTTCTGACCAGGAAGCCAATGGAGAAATGTCAGCTGCTGGGTGATGTGTGTCCTCTTGGGCAGGTTAAGAATCAGTCTGACTGCTGAGTTCTGGATTGTCTAGAGTCTTTGTATGAGGTTGATGGAGGTGCCGGCACAGAGTGTATTGCCGTAGTCGAGCCGGCTGGTGACGAGGGCCTATGCCACAGTTTTCCTTGTGGTAATGGGGTGCCATCTGAAGACTTTGCCAAGGTGGGAATAAAGAGGCTTTGCCTGTCTATCCTTTATGTGGGTATCCAAAAAACCCAGGTTTCCAGTGCACTGACATTTATGGTGTATTCAGTTGTATCTGTGTGTAGAGCCTTCTGACAAGGGACTTGTGCTACCCAAGGAAACTCAATCCCACCACCCTCCTGAACAACCCTACAAAATAACGAAGTACAAGCCGTACTGCCATACTATATAACTTCAACCTCAAGGACAACAAAAACAGAGACAGACCCAAGGTATTCATGAACCCCTAGTCTGGAATGCCCTTGCCCCTGCCTTTAAAGCACAAGTGAGTCATACGCTCTTCAGGAAACACAAAACACTTGAAAACAGAACTGTTTAGAAGAGTGTACCACGCTACGAGAGTACACTGGTCTAATCTACGAAAGAGCCCTGGCTGCCCTCCGCCGTCCAACTAGATTCAAAGGTTTTTTTCCCCTATTGTCGGTGTTTCATCTGTACAGCTTAGCCAAGGTTGAGTTGTCTCCATGGTGATGCTTTGTTTATATTGCTGCATCCTCGATTGATTACTGCTGTAACCTATTTATCTTCTATATTAAATAAAATTTTTAATCTTACTCAAGGGAGTTAGAACCACCAAAGGTTAATTTATATAGTGTAAGTTTAGAAATGTTAATATGCTGTCTCGTGGCACGCTATAAATATATATAAAACCACTTTGCTTTAACCCCTACGCTGCTGGGGTAATTCCCCCACGGTGCGGGAAGGGGCAGGGGGGGTGAGCACGGCTCAACGGTGCTCGTGACGAGGCCAGTTAGTCATGCTCGTGACGAGCCCAGCTCGTCATGAGTCACAGTGGAGCTGTGCTCATGACGAGCTAGGGTTGTCAAAACTCTGTCCACTGATTAATTCACCCGCACAGACGGGGAATCAATCGCGTGTGGGTAGAGCGCAGCCGTTATGATGAGCCCAGCTCCACTGTGCCTCATGATGAGCTAGGCTCGTCATGAGCACCAAAGGAGTTATTGAAAGTTTTATAATTTATGTTAGTTATTACGTGGATTTACTACTACAGTTTGCTAATAAATACTTAACTTTGATTGCTTAGAATATCGTATTATAATATATTGGAATTAACATCTACAATTCTCATTCTTCTATTGGTGTTTACTTATTCTGTTCTCTTGCGGCGCAGCATAAGGACCATGTCGCCTAAAGCTACTGCAAAAAAGGAAGTTATCTCGTAAAAATGATTTCCTGAATTTTGTATTTTTGTCATAATATTTACTTTTTCGTGCAAATGTACTTGTGTCAAACAGGAAGCTGAACATATCCTGGTTTGCGGTACCTTAAAAACCTTGCTTCCATTTCACGGCTCTGTGAGGCGGAGAGTGTATTGGAAGTTGAATAGTATCAGTCAGGACTGAATACTGTCCTTAGTAATGTTGAACATTGTAGGGCGGGGGCATGGGGGAGGAGGAGGCAGGGGAATGTAAACTTTTTTTCAAAAAACCACTTACCTTATCGCCGTGTCCTGCGTCTCTGCTCCATCCGTCCTCTGCATTGGAACGGGAACCAGGAATCACACCCAGGCTCCCCATACCAATCACAATGCTGCAATACTGCATCGCTGCCTTGGGGCCTGAGCATGTTCTGCTCCCAGGCTGCCTGAGTGCAGAACCTGCAAAGTACGCATGACTGTTTGTATGGCCCCAGAGGGCATTCATTCGCACCTCGAGTGGGCAAACCACTCTTCCCCTGCCTGCCCGCAAAGCAACAGGAAAAATAAAATAACATTGAGTTATTATCATTTTATTTTTCCCTTGTTACACTGCTTAAAAGCAGTGGGCCCACGCGCATCCGCCTTAGCGGAAGAGCCGCCACTGGTTACCAGGTTCCATTTCTGGACATTAATGACCATGGCCTGAGTTTATTACTTCTTGCAAGACACACATTGGGCTCACTTCTAATAGGTTGTGAAACATAAGTATATTTTAGCAAATTATTCCTCCACATATCTCAGTTTCACAATCATGTGAATTGCCCATTTTCAATGTATTGCCATTTGTCCCCTTCGCTAAGCCCTCTGGACATGTCTTTATCTACAAAACATCCGATCTGGCTGCTGTTTCTGTTTGTGGCAATGCCTATGATGACTTCGAGGCACTAGGAGAGCAGGTCATGCAGTTCGAAACAGTGACTCATGATTACGACAATGACAATTTACTTGAGGATGAGGTCATGATGAGCCAATGGCTTCCATTTAATACTGGAATACAGTTAGCAAAAGTAAGAAGGGAGGGGAAGTAAAGGTGCAAGAGATGTTTATTTGAGGAATACATGAAAAGAAAGAAAAGATAGAAGTAATGACAAAGCGGAGTAGCCATCGCTGGTAGATTAGAGAAATGAAGGAGGTGGGAAGGACAATGGCTGGAAAGGCAATGAAGTGGTCAGGAGGACAGGTCACCAGCCGCTGCCCGTGCAGGTAAGAGCAATGGGGCCGGGTGGGGGGGATTTCGACCAACGACGATGTGAGAAAATCTATAATTTATTTAATTTTCCCTCAACTTCGTCTGTCGAAATCTCCCCCACCCAGCCCCACCACCCCACTTCATTGACCTGCACAGGCCGTGGCTTCAGGCCACAATTGAAAAAATAGGCTTTTAAAATAGTTGGTACCATGACAAAGAGGGGAAGTCATTGATGGATGGAGATTGCCACATGGTTGTATTTAAATTTGCATGTATTCGATTTCCTGGGGCTGTATTGGGCTGTTTTAGCGTGCTTGGCAGGCTACACTAAGCACAACAGTACAATTGCTGGCAAATAAGTGTGCACCTCACTGATTATCATAACATCTTTTAAAAGAGTAAATATACAGATCTTTCAGGACAGAAAGTTTTATATTCCACCGCGCTATGCGAAGCGTACAGAGTTTTAGCTTCTAAACGGACCACACATTTTGATTTTTGGAGCTGTAATTTCCATGGTATCTTTGGACCATCCCTTGATCAGAGCTGTTCTGAGGGCTGGTCACGACTTCCTCCTTTCTCAAACTTTCAGTCAGCGAAGATCTTTGAGGAATCGTTTTTCATTCAAGACGGGGATAATTCTATCATTTAATCCTTATTACGGGTAATTTAGTAAAGTGTGGCCCATGTGGAAACAGAGATTTGTGCAGGGGCCAGAAGTTCAAGTCAGTTGGAGTTTTCCGAGTCACAGGGTTACATTTCAGCAGGTCAAACCTGCAGATTTTTTTTCTGGGACATTCGGAGTTTGGTGCAGTAGCACCAAAATCCACATGTCCTTGAGTTTAACAAGCATGTTATTCCCCATTTTGATTGCCAAAACCTGCGATAGGAGTTCTTTATCGGCCCCAATAAATACTGATCCCTGTGAAATAAGCATTTTCCTGGGCTGATAAGCAATGTATCCCTGGCTGAGCCATTGATAATGAGGTACTTAGTAAAAACCTTTTTCTTATGTGAATCATCGCATGCAGTGCTAGAGTGTTTCGCTTAGCTGTCAGCATTCCCTCTGTAGCTCTGTATATTGGAGTTTCCCAGAGGCTTCCCAGTTATCCCTTTGATGCATGCTAAATAGGGCAGGGAGCCCGCAGCCGTCCAATGCACAGCTATGTCTTAATCATGTGGGATGCCTCTAAAGCCACCATTGAGGGCAATGTCTTCCAGGCGCGCAATGTGCACCATCAGCGGTAAACACAATCAAAGCCATGACACAGTAGGACTTTCTTTCTCAAAAAGAAATGAAGTCAGCGAAAGGAATTGCAGCATTGACGCACACGCTCACATACAACCTGCGAGCCCAACAATCGGCAAAGCTAGCTACAAGATGCCTGCGGCATAAAACAATCTGTAGTTGCTTCAAGCGAGTAGTTATGTAATAATAAAAAAAACCTCTTGCATTATTTAGATCCAATTTGATGGTCCTTTTTCATTGGTCGGATTCAGCATATCTTATTTAGAAAATAAAAACAGAAGGAAAACAGAAGAGAAGAGAATTTAAGAGTTGATGTCGACAAGAGAAATTGGACTGATATTTTTAGTGGTGTAGATTTATATCATGGATTTATGGCTTTTAATTACCCCCTCCATAGTAGTCCCTTACTCCAAGAACCCTACTGACTCTTTATGTTGAATTTCATGCCTGTAGCCCACATCTGTAAAACCCTTTACTCTATAACCTTGTGTCATAGATCAGTGACCTTTGTTAACCTTGCCTTTGAAAAGTAAGCCGGCTTCGGTTTCAGAAATACTCGTGACAGTCAAACAGGTGGGCAGTTCTTTTGTGATATAGGTTTAGTCCATGAGACACAGGGAACTTGACACACTATAACTATGAAATATAGATTTCATTAAGTTAATAAGCATCTCTGCTTCATATAAGGTGTCTCCAGCAGACTCTTTGTGTTGAAACACAGGGCATGATCACTTGGCAGATGAACCCAGCTCAAGTTCCCCCATTAGAGACATATACATCATCAGCTGGCTGACATTTCACTTGAAAGTTTTAGTTCATTTTTAAGTGAGTGTGTAGTACAATACTGAACAGTTCTTTCATCATTTTTAATTGTCGCGAACATATCAATCAAAAGAACAATGACCTGTCATCCTATACCTTTTCTCATATTCAGGTTCCCTTTCGCCATCTTGATGTTAATTGCCACAGAGAAATCTACGGTTTCAGGAAAAGATGGCGCTGATGTGTTTTTTGGGTGTTTAAGATGTACAGATTTTCCCCTGTGTTTCTTAATTGCAAGCATGCTCGCTATTGATCCAACTCTAACCGCACCGACAGTCTTGTGGATTTTGAATATCATTACAGGATGACCTTATGTAAGAGCAAAATGGTAACGTTTGGTTGGACATATTACCTAAAGCTGCTTTAAAGTTTGCCCGACACAGCACTCAATTGCGACGGAGTACCCTTACTGCCATGCTGACTGTCTGCCCACCTCATTTAGAGTCCGGCACACTATATATATTCCGGTGACAAAACCCCTATTCACCCCATCAGTAGACTTCATTCGAAGACCTGACAGAATAGGGGCCGTCAGAGGAAAGACTTCACACTATTGACCCTGTCTAGGATGTATGGTGTAAAGGCTTTGTTTCCTGTCCGCCACTGTCAAGAAAAACCTGACGATAAGGGCCAGAAAAAAAGTTACAATGGCCTCCTCACCTTGGAGAAAAACTTTTTAATTAGTTTTTATTTTTCAAAAACAAACTCCCACCTTGGGAGTTTGTTTTCGAAAAACAAAAAAAGCCTGAAAAGTTTGATGACCAGGGTTGACGGTACATCTGTCAAACGTTTCATACATTGACAGGATCCGCCTTACAACTTCAGAGTGTTGCTGGGGTTGAAGTTCCTCTTTGTAAGGAGGAGCAGCTGTCCAACAGAAGAAAGGTTTGTGCCTAGTGTTGTTCCGAGATTCAAGGGCGACTGACGCTGGAATCTGGGGATCACGGTTCGATCCCCGGCACCGGCTGGCACCGGCGGCAGATTAGCCCAGCACCATGTGACTCTGGGCAATAGCTTGCTTAATCTTCCCGACGGCCCCCAGCGCCTAGAGACCCTTACGGGTGATTGTGCGCTTTACAAATGTGGATTATTATTATTATTATTATTATTAACTAGACTGGCTCAAAACCAGAATCCATCTGTCAGACTGTTGAAAAAATGAATTTATTGACATTAGCAGGCAACACATAAACATAGTTGCCATATCTTTGCGATTCTGCCTCTTGTCTTATCTAAGTCTGGTTCTTTCTCAGATTTCTCAGGCTTCTAAAGCATGATCTTTACTCAACAAGTGTATGCTGATGAAGGATGAGGATTTTTTTTAAAAATTGATGGATTTTTCAATTGCGGCCCAGACGAGTTTTTTTTCCTACTCGTTTAAATAATCATCCAAATGTTTAGTAGATCAGAAATATAACAATATGTGATCAGAAGTCATGGTTGATGTCCCTTAAGGGAGGAGATGCGGTCTTGGTTCTACAATGACTTATCTGCTAGCTTTGTGACATGGAGATCTTGGGCCATACCACATAAAATTAGCGCTGTAACCGCACTCTGCTGAGGTGTGTTCGATAGTTGAATAGCTGGAGCTTTGCTATTTCATCACCTCAGACAGTAACAAATGGTTGCTTATTACAGCAACTGTAAGGTCATGTTCACACATTACCACCTCAAGAAACCTGCTTTCATAATACGGTGGTAAAAGGTGTTTGCACCAAGCACTGTCTTACCTTACCACCTAGAACATCAAATAGCGCCAATAAAAAATCTTTGCTGTCTAGCCTCACATTTCTAATCTTAAGATTTCTCACCAGTTTATGTGGTGATATGCAAAACCCTTAGGGGCAGATGTATCAAGATACCATTTTGCGATTCTCAAATAGCGATTTTTAAGGAATCGCTATTTGAGAAGTGCAAAATGGTATGTATGTAGAAAATCGCTATTTTTTAGCGATTTCTTAAAATTCCTTAATTGCGATTAGCAAATTGCTAATCGCAATTAAGGAATAATTTCCCATCCATTTCTATTGGCCAGGAGGCCCATAGGAATGAATGTGAGATTATTCTCAATTTGCGATTAGCAATTTGCTAATCGCAAATTGAGAATAATTTCAAGGGTGCAAGGGTGTCTTAAGGACACCCTGCTGCACCCCTGAATTTGACATGTGTGCACATATGGCGCACATACATGCCCTAAGGGCATGTATGAGCGTCATATAGCACCTTTAGAATTTTAAAAAAGTGCATTTTGAAAAGAATTCGCCAATTACCACCAACTACAAGTTGGTGGTAATTTGCGAATTCTTAGTCAAAAATCGCAACACTGAAAAGCTTAATACATTTCAAATAAGAAATCGCAATTTGCCATTTCTTAAAAGCCTCTCAATATTAAGGAATCGCTAAATTTGCGATTCCTTAATATTGCGAGGCTTTTTGCATGATACATTCCAAATCCCGTTTTTTTTGTCGCAAACGCTGCTATTTTGCGAATCGCAGTGCTTGCGACAAAAAAAACGGATGATACATCTGCCCCTTAATGTCCTTGTTCCTCCGTTCTCTTTTCTGGCCAACAATTTGAGCCACCAGAAAACAAGCTTACGACCCTTCATAAAAATTGTTAATTTACTGCAATGCATCAAAACTATATTTTTCCCAGTCACGTTTGTTATTTGCCATTCTCTCCAAGAAAATAAATGGAAATAAAGACGAATGTTGCCACAAATTTGGAGTAAGAATAAATAATTTGCCTAAAGAATTGTACTAGTCTCTTGTTTTCAAATTAAGAAGGTTTAGGTTACAAGCATACCAATTGAGAGTTTGGGTGTTTTGTTTGTATTCTCATCTTGTGTCTATATAGCATCCAAAACTTTTGCTAAGCATTGTTAGTTCACTTGAAACTTATGTCATATTATGCTGACATATACCATATTGAACAAATAAATCAATCGACCCCAACCCTAAGAAGAAGCGAAAATCAAGAAATCTACAAAATGAAAGACTCAAATTCATAGTCCCCGGAGGGTTAAGTAGGGGAGGGTGTGGGAAAATTTGTTTCAGCAGAAATATATTGAGCATAAGTTTGGGATCTGAACCTATGAAGGAAAATCTTACCTGAAAATGTTTGAAATGGACAATAAACACAGTCATAGGATATTTGAGGCACATGAGTGGCCAAAAATATCTTTTTGTATGCAGAACAAACTTCACTGGTTTGTTGGGGGGATGTGTAGATTGCCTTTGGGATAGTAATCCTACTCCAAATGCTTTTGCAAATCTGTCACACTAGTTTAGGGCTTTACCGCTCTTTAACGGTGCAGAAATATTAGACATTTGGGCTGCAGCCTTTAGGCTTTCTAAATCCTGGTACGAGCCAATGTGGACTTGACAACCACCCACCCTGAAATTGTCAACAGTGCACTTTTGTATTACAGCTGGTGATTGATGGGCGTTAAGTAACACATGGAGTACTGAGTATCAAAGTACCGGGCCTGTTGGAAGACCTCATGGAGCAAAAGAGCCAACATTCATTGACCAATGCTTGTCCTCGAGGTCCCATAGGGAGCTAGTATTTGGGCATGCATTGCTGCAACAATGATTTATTGCAAACATGTGAATGCCACTTTAAGACAGCAGCATTTATACTTTTCACTACTTTGCACTTCATTGCATTTGTTTGCAAAAGCAAAACAAAAAACGAAATTATAATAAGCTTGCCAAGACCTGAGCTGTTGGCTTTGTCCATGCTTGTTCTAGTGGTACTGTGTATTCCTTATATCCAACCGCGGCCGGTATAAGTTGTACCTGCAGGGCGGTAACGTGGGGAGGGGGAGGGGCAGTGTGGGGGGTAGTAATGTATGGATTACGGACTTTAACAGGTAAGTAAACATATAACTAAATAAAACGAATTTCGTTGTGTGCACTGCATCACCAAATGCGATGCAGTGCGTGCAACGAAATTTGTTTTATTCATTTATATGTCTATTTACCTGTTAAAGTCATTAATCCATACATTACTACCCCACCCTGCCCCTCCCCCCCCACCACGTCACCGCCCTGCAGTTACACCTACTACCGGCCGTGGCTGCTTATATCTGTATTCTACTCACAGCCCTTTATTATCTTTCAAGTAACTCCCACTGACAGCAATGTGATGGCAGCCGCTAGTGACGCACTGATCGTCACGTGCCCACCGACAGCGAGGTGATGGCAGCCGCTAGCGACGCACTGGTCGTCACGTGTCTTCAGATTGCTAAATAGGGAGGCCTCCAGCGCATTATGACCCTCTTCAGAGGGCAGAAATAGGAGCTTATCTCATTAAGTGTAATTCTAATCCAAAGGCATCTGCTTCTCATCCGGCAGAATGGAGCTAAAACGTGCAGGAGGACTGAAGAGGAAAGCACATAGGTGTTAAGTGATGCCGTAACCTCTGTTCACCCGCTTAGAACGTAAATGTGTTATGGAAACACATTAAGGTATCATTTTCTACTTTTTACCTCCCCCTCATTGACATCATCTTTTTCTGGGGGAAAATTTACAGCTGATTTATTATTGACGAGACTGTGCCCAGTTTTTCCCAAAACTGAAAGCATTCAGCCACAATGAAATATATGCCTTTTTTATGGAATCTTATTTTAGATTCATAAATCAAAAAGGAGAAGCATTTCTGAGTTATTTGATTTATGAAACTAAGGGCCTGATTTACATCTTGGCGAGTGGGTTGTTCCGACACAATGGTGAAAGATATCTCATCTGCAGAAATATGAATCCCATTATATACACGCCCATTCACAACACTCACTCAAATACACATACATGCATTGCTACATAGATGCATGCATGCACCAAATATCAAAAAAACTAAATTTAAATTCACTGCAGCTCTTCAGGAGGGAAGCCTCGGAGTTCAAAGGGTTGGGAATGCTCCCTCTACGCCGGAACCACAGCCAAGCTACAGAAAAGACTCCAACGCATCCAGAACGCCTCCGCCCGACTCATCCTAGACATCCCTCGCCACAGCCACATCTCCGGCCACCTGAGATACCTGCACTGGCTCCCCGTCAACAAGAGGATCACGTTCTGGCTCCTCACCCACGCACACAAGTCTCTCCACGACCTGGGCCCCAAGTACCACAACGACCGCCTGACCTTCTACACACCCACCCGCCAGCTACGGTCTACTAGCCTCGCCCTCGCCGTCGTACCACGCATCCGAAGAGCCACCGCCGGAGGAAGATCCTTCTCCTACCTGGCGGCCAAGACGTGGAACTCCCTCCCCATCCACCTTTGGCTGACCCAGGACCATCTCGCCTTCAGGAGAAAACTCAAGACCTGGCTGTTCGAGCAGTAGCGGACCCTTTTCCCCAAGCGCCTTGAGACCCTTCCGGGTGAGTAGTGCGCTATACAAGTGTTATGATTGATTGATTGATTGCCTTCTCTCATAGCCCCTCACTCATCACAGAGTTGGATGGCGTCAGTAAGACTGCTGACCCTACCCCAATTTTTGACGAGCGTCACTGATTAATGCTAGGCCCTGGGCACTTTAGGGCTTAAAACTGAAGCTCCTAGGTCTGAGGCAATCCTTTATTAGCGGAGGGCCTTGAGGCACTTTGGCCAGGTTGAGTTGGTCACCCCTCAAAGGGCTGTGAAATCCTCAAGATCGGTTCAGGCAGCCAAGAGCCTATGCATTTAGCACATGTCTTGCTCCTGGATGCCTAACCTGAACAAGAAGAGTGTCTGTCAGGCTGACCTTTGTTCAGCCTGACAGACACTCTCCTTGTTGGGAAAAGGGTAGGGGGCGTGGCCCCTCAGCCCATACGGATGGGCGTCGACTGGCCGGTGCCTATTACCTGCAACCACAAATTAAGCACTGCTTAAACAAGTGAATTCAGTGACGTAGTAAAGTTGCCATGGGCAATGCTGGCAAGACAAGGAAAATGGCCACCATAACTGTCCTCTGTAAGGTAGGGAAAGACAGCTATTCTTGGGGTGTATTGGTCCCTAAAATCTCTGGGCCTTGGCTCACTGCACCTGTTGCAGTAACAATGGCAACACCCAGGAGTGAATTGTTCATAAAGGCCTATGTTTTAAATAGATTCTACAGAAAAAGACATCAAATGAGGTAACTCAGTCAAATGGTAAACTTTTGAGCTGCCCCACTTGAACAGTGCTTTAACCAGTTTTACAAAGTAGTAGACAGAACAAAAGAATAATAAAGGCTGCAAAAATGAGATAAAAGGAAAATGTCACACGGTTTGTCTACTTCAAGATAGACTACTGTTGGCCTGTGGAGGCGGGAGTAGAAAGTTATGTCCATGCCAAATTTCCAAGATTATCTACAGCTATATAAATAACCTAAACTGTGCTTAATTGTGTCTAATGTGGATACCCCATAACTTTCCTGGCTTCCCCAGCTTCCAAGGGACAACCTTAGTATAGGTGTCTACTGCCGGAGGACTTCCAGTGGGTTGAGACGGTGCAATGCACAGAAAGTCAGATGACCATAGTGCATTAGTCAGGATACTAAGCCTCTTTTACTTCCAGTGATAGGAGAAGCTAGAAGGAGACATGCTATTTTTAGTTTTTTAAATCATCACAGTACACTGCATAGAAATCATGTGTAGGTGGTCAGAAGTCAAGCTATGAAGCTGCCTTGGAACATTACACCCAGAAAAATCCAGTGCGTGAGAAACTGATGCAACAAGGCGCCTTTCTATCCTTACGACTGTTCCGCTCACATCTGGAGAAGTGATCTCCTGTGCTCTGAAAGCTAATGCACTGTAGTATGGCTGCATTTTATTTCCATTTAGCCCTATAAAGGTGCTGAAACCTGGAGTGGTTGGATTTATCACAGCGTTTTACCTTTCTTTGCTCATGTACTATAAAGGAAGTCGTAAACATGTGAAAGAATGTCTGGGTATCCTCAGAACCAGCTGTGTACCAAAAGTACAAACAAAGCTCTTTGCATAATCCAAAATACATGCACATTTATGCAACAACAAAAAATTGTTTTGCATTTCCGAAGTGTGACTTTTACATTCTATATGCTGGTCATTCTGTCATCTTTTCTTCTGTAGGACAGGGTAATTTCACTCTATTTTTTGTTTTCTGCTTATCACTTTTTCAGGCATGGCCTAGGGACTTCTTTGTCTCACCAACCCCATGTGTTCCGAAAATGTCATTATAAAAAATATATACACATATACACGCAGAAAGGGGCTTTAGATAATCTTTGTTCAACCACTCATCTACTGAAGTGCCAATCACGTGTTTTTTTCACCCACTACAGCGTTAACCACGGGTCGGTGAGCCAGCCCTCTTCCTTTGCACAATGAGTGACTGCTTTTACTCCTTCGCATCTGTTTGAACAGGAGCGCGCTTCAGTGCCTAGACTCGTGCCCCCGTGCTGTTGAACTGCATTTTTACATACATTTTTTAAAATAAGTTTTCCAATTTGTTTTGCATCTTCCATTTGTCTGGAAAAATGACATGATTGCCAAGGTCAAACCTATTGGCTTTTCCAATGCTCGTTGTTTCCTAGTAGCACCTGGTCATTACTTTCTTTCAATTGCTCCAAAAGTTAACAACCTGGCCTCTAAATCTGTGTTTTCAATGGAGTGGAGCTGGACGAGGTCTTACGTTGAGGAACTATGTTTACAGCACCTGATGTCACGTGCCGTGCTGCTGATTGGCTAGTCAATACTTGTACATGAGTAGGCGGGTTAAATCCAGAAAGTAAGATAACATCCAGGGCCGGTCCTAGGCCTTCTGAGGCCCCGGGCGAAAGGGAAGATGCGAGGCCCCCCTTGTTGCATATTGCGTCACAAGAAGTGACATCACAGAAAGCGACATCGCAGTACTATTGATCTTATTTGGCATCACTGAAGCTAACTAATGTGGATATCAGTAACATGGACAAAAAGTAGAGGGGATTGAAAACACGTGAGCAAATATCAATTTATTATAAAAAGTAGATAAAATTAAATATTGCAATGAAACAAGGTTGAGAGAATGAACACAATGCTTGTTGCAAAATGCAGTGAGGTCACAAACTCCAAACCAGATCGCTTGTAACCACAAAAATGTTTGAACATCTGGCCCATGGCTCTTCTAGCTGACAAGTTAAAACTTTTTGATTCTGCTGGTTTTAGTTTGAAAGTGAAAATTACATAGATTGGTCCAAAGATCGCCGACCTTGCACCAGGAAGCTTAGCACCTACAACAGTGATTACTCAGGATCAGGCACGTTGCCCATTGGGCTCAAAGGGCTTCAGCATCTTTTTAATTGAGATTTTTCAAACAAAGAGTACAGGCACAGTATAGAAGAAAGAGGAGCAATCGCATAGTGGGGTATGAGGACTGTGAGACGGAACAGCATGCTTTGCTATCAAGTTGTAGAGTCAAGGTACCATCATGACGTAACATAACATAGTAACATTTAATCTTAGTATCCTAGGTCATAGGTGCTTGAGATGAGTAAGGAGCTATAAGAGGACTGGCGAGTGTTGAAGCGCAGAGAATTCTAGAGGAGGCCACCTCACCTACCGGTAGTGAACAGCAATGTAGAGCAGACTTTTTGTGCAGTGGCGAGCGTTACTATTACGTAATCTTTAAGGGTGTGTAATATACCGACCTTGGAAGGTTAAAAGTGTTAGCTTGCCTAGGCACGATTTACGTGTAGGAACCGCAGGTCAGGAGTGAGCATCTGATTTACTGACACATCTTGCCAGTAACGCATAAAGAGCATCTTCTGGTCTATGCCGTACTTCAGGACTAGAGGATAAAATGCATTTTGAAGCAATATGGTTGAGATGTGATAGCATGGCCATCGAAATGATCACTGCAAGAAGTCACTCAGCACCACCACAGCACCACTCAGCACCACCACAGCATCACTCAGCGCCACCCCTGCATCACTCAGCGCCACCCCAGCATCACTCAGCACCACCACATTATCACTCAGCACCACCACATTATAACTCAGCACCACCACAGCACCACTCAGCACCACCACAGCACCACTCAGCACCACCACAGCACCACTCAGCACCACCACAGCACCACTCTGCACCACCACAGCATCACTCAGCGCCACCACAGCATCACTCAGCGCCACCACAGCATCACTCAGCGCCACCACAGCATCACTCAGCGCCACCACAGCATCACTCAGCACCACCACAGCACCACTCAGCACCACCACAGCACCACTCAGCACCACCACATCACCACTCAGCATCACCACTCAGCATCACCACTCAGCACCACCACAGCACCACTCAGCACCACCACAGCACCACTCAGCACCACCACAGCATCACTCAGCGCCTCCACAGCATCACTCACGACCTCCACAGCATCACTCACGGCCTCCACAGCATGACTCAGCACCACTCAGCACCACCACATTATCACTCAGCACCACCACAGCACCACTCAGCACCACCACAGCATCACTCAGCACCACCACAGCATCACTCAGCACCATTCAGCACCACCACAGCACCACTCAGCACCACCACAGCATCACTCAGCACCACCACAGCATCACTCAGCACCACCACAGCATCACTCAGCACCACCACAGCACCACTCAGCGCCACCATAGCATCACTCAGCACCACCACAGCATCACTCAGCACCACCACGGCACCACTCAGCACCACCACAGCGCCACTCAGCACCACCACAGCACCACTCAGCACCACCACAGTACCACTCAGCACCACCACAGCACCACTCAGCACCACCACAGCATCACTCAGCGCCACCACAGCATCACTCAGCGCCACCACAGCATCACTCAGCGCCACCACATTTTCACTCAGCACCACCACAGCACCACTCAGCACCACCACAGCACCACTCAGCACCACCACATCACCACTCAGCATCACCACATCACCACTCAGCATCACCACTCAGCACCACCACAGCACCACTCAGCACCACCACAGCATCACTCAGCGCCTCCACAGCATCACTCACGACCTCCACAGCATCACTCACGGCCTCCACAGCATGACTCAGCACCACTCAGCACCACCACATTATCACTCAGCACCACCACAGCACCACTCAGCGCCACCATAGCATCACAGTGCCACCCCAGCATCACTCAGCACCACCACAGCATCACTCAGCTCCACCCCAGCATCACTCAGCACCACCACATTATCACTCAGCACCACCACAGCATCACTCAGCACCACTCAGCACCACCACAGCATCACTCAGCACCACCACAGCATCACTCAGCACTACCACAGCACCACTCAGCACCACCACACCACCACAGCATCACCCAGCACCACCACAGCATCACTCAGCACCACTCAGCACCACCACAGCATCACTCAGCACCACCACAGCATCACTCAGCACCACCACAGCATCACTCAGCACCACCACAGCATCACTCAGCACCACCACAGCATCACTCAGCACCACCACAGCACCACTCAGCACCACCACATTATCACTCAGCACCACCACAGCACCACTCAGCACCACCACAGCATCACTCAGCACCACCACAGCACCACTCAGCACCACCACAGCACCACTCAGCATCACCACAGCATCACTCAGTGCCACCCCAGCATCCCTCAGCACCACCACAGCATCACTCAGCGCCACCCCAGCATCACTCAGCGCCATCACATTATCACTCAGCACCACCACAGCACCACTCAGCACCACCACAGCACCACTCAGCACCACCACAGCATCACTCACGGCCTCCACAGCATCACTCAGGGCCACCACAGCATCACTCAGGGGCACCACAACATCACTATGCGCTACCATAGCATCACTGAAAGCCACAGCATCACTCGTCGCCACCACATCACTCCGCGCCATCACAGCATCAATATGTGCAACCATTCAACAACAACTGGTTCAAATACATTCTCTCAATGTTTCAAGCTTTATTACAAATGTCACAAAACGATGTTAATATTTCACTTCTGTTCTTGGATTTTCTTCACAATAAAATACACTGAACATAATCTTCACAAAAGTTATTTACAAAAGTTTAAACTGTTGCCATTATAAATTACAATCACTTTTATTTAAGTATTAATTAATTAAAAAATTAAAAGCCATTGTTATTTGTAATATCAATACATCTAAGTCACGTAAATACAAAACATGTTGCTTTACAAATGCTATAGGTGTCACATTTGCGAAAGTTATAACTATTGGCATTGTAAATGACAAAGCTATTAATTTAGCTATTTTCAAAACCAACACATAAATAATAAAATTGTCATTTACAAGACCAATAGCTCAAACTTTCCTAATGCGAGACCTATTGCATTGCAAATGCTTGTTTAAAAGGTCCACTATACTTAAACGGCAAGGTGCTGTTCTACTAGTAATTTATGAACGTGGTTTCCACTGCAACTGATTTTGCTTCACTTACTTTTTCGCGTCTCTGCTTCCTGCCCAATAGCCACCGATGGCTACAATGCCCACATTACAAAGATGATAACAATTTTGTAGTCCAGGACAGGCTCATTGGAGGCATACATTGCCACCTTCACTAACTTGCCAAATGTATCACCAATATATAAATGAGTCCTGCTTAAAACCTACACTCTTTCTGCGCTTTCTGAAACAGACACCGAAGGCTACAAGGCCCAGGGAAGGGGGCCCCCACACCATGACCTTCCAGCTCGACACAGTGCTATGAGGCCCTGGGAGGGGGCCCCCCTCCCCTGGGCCTTCAAACCGTAACAAGGCACTTCCCAAGACACTGCAGAGAGCTCATCAGAGAGCAAAAAAAAAACAAAAAACTGAAGGGGTGTGCTTCAATTGTAGCTGTACCTAGCTTAGATGGCAACAGTAAATATATTTTCGATGTGTATGTAATATTGCCCCCCCTGTCAGATCAGTACAAGTCAAATATTGCTTATGCATAAATTTTAAGATACAAGACACTGCCCTACCAAGATTCGAAGTATAACAAAAGCCAGTTGATCTGGCTGCTCCCTCCTCCCCTCACCCACCTTCTCTTACCTGTGTCCGGCTGGTGCTCGAAAGAAACAAAGGGGCCTCTGTTGCTTGGATACAAAATGCCCAAACAGAGCCGAGAATGGCCGGTACTTAACCAAGGCGCCCGAGGCGCTGCCGGGGGCCCTGAAGTGAGCTGTGAAAGTGTGACCTTTCACAGGGGCGCGAGGCCCCCTGTGTTTTGCTGAGCGCGAGGCCCTGGGCGGCTGCCCACACTGCCCATGCCTAGCGCCGGCCCTGATAACATCTTATGCTGTAAGCCCGAGTGTACATATTTATAAACACAACGGTGGTCTGTGCGTTCATGCGAGGTGGACCACGGACGAAAAAGAGACAAAGGACAACAAAAGCAAGGTGTCAAATAGGAAAGAATGCAGGCGACGTAGCCGAAAACTAGCGTAATTGCCACACTGTGAAGTAAACCTTTCCTGCTATTCCAAAACGTCATCGTAGATGTCAATAAAAAGAGCGAATGGTTTTCAACACTTGTGTGCACGCTTTCGTGCAAATGTTGGGCCCAGGGAAAATGTTTTTCCCTTCGTATTTTTGTGTCCCAGCAGCCAACAGTGTGGCTAAAGAGATTACAAGGTCCTTCTCAATTTCAGAGCCGGCTTCCTCCTCCGGGTTGGCTTATCTTGTGTGGTCCCCACCGTGTCTGCCGTCTTGAGGGGTATCATGTTTTCATCCAACCCCCTCCTTACCCAGACCCCCCAAACACAAACACAGGCCTGATACCCTAGCCCCTTGCTGACATTGTTTAGGCAGGGAGATCTTTCGGCCTATCTGTGCCATAGTGCTTTCTTTGTTATAGCGCTTAGCACTTTGTAGGCAACACAGTATTGGTGGTGACAACACAAAGATGTGAGTGAGGGGGGAACACAAACAAATAAAACATTAATTACGTTCGCAGAGTGCGGTCTAAGGCCTTAGTAGAAAAGCATAAAGAAAATAGATAATTTTCTGGCCTGATAAAATAAATTGCATGGTACAAGCATGGACACATGTTCTGAAAATCTCAGAATCCTTCTTCGGGTACCAGTGATACTGTCAGGTTTTGCAGTCTTCACACTGGATGTGCGTTCTCAGCACTGTACACACAATACTTTGTGCTGGTATTCTTCACTGCGATATTATGACAATCATTTTTAAAGCTGGTGTTATGAGCTCACTGGTAATGCCTCATTTGGTACTTAGAGATAGTTTAATTGCATTAAGTGCATTACTAATGTCCTTAATGGTAATTATAATTAGGGCTCCAAGTTCCCCGTTTTTACTGATTTTTGCAGATGAATACAAACCGTTTCTTTTTATCTACAGAACCAACTCAGATCGGTAAATAAAATGGGAAAAAAGCCCCAGCATCATTTTGTAGGTGCAAGCATGCCTGGTGCGAGCACCCAAAAAATTATTACATAGGCGGCCACAGCATAAGTTTTTTTTGTTGCTTTTTTAATTCTTCATTAGCATGCAGCAAAGTATCGCGGATGCTGTACAGCATCGCTAAGAATCAATAGCACAGCCAAGAGGTCCCACAGGCAAGACCTATTGGATCTGTCGGTGTTTGTTTAATATTCATGCCCAGTCCTTTGTCCAGATTTAACCACTTGTAGTGACAATAAGGCTTTGCAGACAGGTAGATATCAGAGAAAGCCCAGCCGTGTATACAATGATCTTCAAAAATCCATTCACTATTGTACCATTTTTCTTTCCCATTATTTCTCTTGTGGAATATCATAGACCCTTACATACTGTTGCAAGTGAATTTCCACATTTTGGGAGAAGCTCCCAGTTAAGCAATTCTTTGCTTGTATTCGATATTGCCTGGCAATTCCGATTGGGAAGGACCACCTCGCCGTAAGTGAAGACATTTGCTACAATGGAGCTTGTTCGAGAACCGTAAGCTCTATTGGGTTGTTTGGGCGGGACTTCCTATCAATGCTATCCGATCATGCTGCCCATTAATGAGCATTTCTCAAAATGTCCCCCTATTCTGGAAGTTAACACACCCAATGGCAGGCCCTCAAACAATTGACCCGTGTTTGCCTTGTCGCCCTGACAATCAGCACCAGCTGATTCCAGGAATCTGAATACTCTCCTTCTGAAATCTGCAGCAAGTTATAAGAGCAATCTTCTTCCAGAATGCAATACATGCCACAGTCATAGATATTTACTTTGCTCACAGAGGCCTTCTTTTGGAGATTCTAAGCAAGTGTAGGATCTTATAAGCTTTTTAGTTCAGGACGCAGGATTTCAAAGAGTAAGCCGCTGTAGATGGCTGCTCCATTTCTAACCTGGTTAGAGTTCTCTCATTCCTGTTCTGCAGCCACTTTCCAGTCAGTGTTAAGATATTTACCTTGCGATATTTCTTTGAAGCAAGTAAACCACAACGCTTCTGTCGGTTTTCTAATTCTTTATTAGCCCACTACATTTGGAGGTCTTCTAGCAGGGCATGATGAAATAACCTTTCTAGTTAATTCTGAGCATGAGTGGCGTGCTGCCATGTTCTCCTCTGCCTTCCACGGTGACAAGAGCTGGCACAGAGCAATGTCATTACTAGCAAGGCTAAACCCCTGTCATCGTGGCCCATACACCCGCTGAGGGCATTGCACAGGTGCCTGTAGATCTACTATCTCCTATAGTACATTACTGGATTCGCTACCAATTTTATAGTTTGGTTTCTTCTTCAAAGATCTAATAGTGAGAAAAAATATTCAGGTGGATTATACGTGGTGGCTGAGGAGTGGGCATATTGAATGATTTTCCATTACTATTGGTGAGAGCTACCCTTTATATCTATGCGCTGACAACTGCGATCAGTTTCTCTTAGCTCCCCCAGGTCTTATGGCTTATGATGGGCCTCAATTTATTTGGACAAGAAATTTAGGGGTAGATGTATTAAGCCTTTTACTGGTCGCAAACGGTAAAAAGCCTTTCAGGATGTATCATCTCAAAAGGCATTTGCAAAATAGGGAATCACAATTTTGCAATTACCTATTTTGCGAATGCATTTAGAGAATCGCAATTTGTGATTCCCTAAATACAATGCAGGAAGCATTTAAAAATTGAGACCTTGCATTAAGGAATTACAAACTACCACCAACTTCAAGTTGGTGGTAATTTGCAAATCCTTAGAAAAATGCACCAAATCGCATTTTTCCAAGTGCCATGTGGCTCATACACATACCCTTAGGGCATGTGTGTGCGCCACATGTGCACACATGACATTTTTGGGGGCGCATCAGGGTGGCCTTTTGGCCCCCTTGCACCCTTGAATTGCGTTTGCAATTTGCGGTTACCAACATGGTAACCACAAATTGCGAATGCCTTCCCATTCATTCCTATGGGCCTCTAGGACCATAGGAATGAATGGGAAGGCATTCCTTAATAGCGAATCACAAATTGCAATTCGCTATTAAGGAATATGTAGGAATCGCTATTTATTTTGCGAAACCTACATACATTGCATTTTGCGATTCTATAATAGCGAATCGGGGAAATTTGCTATTATAGACTCGCAAAATGCAATGTTGATACATCTGGCCCTTAGGACCTTATTACGATGTTGGTCAGAGTTGCTTCCGACTGACACATCTCGGTGCGGGAACTGCCAAATTAGGATGCGACTGCACATAGTACACATGGTGCGGCAGCAAATTTCCATTTCTCTACGGGAGATTGTGTGGTGGGCGAAAAACTGCAGCAGTACGAGCTCCCATTGAGAAATGGGAGTTTGTGAAAATCCTTTTATCGTGTGGTGGACACCTCTCAGTGCCTGCCACACAGTGCAGGGTTTTTCAAGGAGGCACCATAGGTGCTTTCCAGGGCCACAACCGGAGGGCCAGGGGTCAAGGGGGCCCTGCTTGGGGCCCCCAAAGTCGCTTTCTGACAGACTTTCCAAGTCAGAAAGGCCGACTTGGAAAGGCTGTCGGAAACCGACATCATAATCCCGACAGCCGAATCGCCGTCCTTAAGGTAGACTGGCTGAACCGAATTGGGTCGCCTGGCCGGTTTACACTCCGACCACCGTCCACCGTCATTGTAATACGGCAGTCGGAGTGTAAACCTACAATGCCTGTCGGTAGTCGGAGGCTGTGTGTGTTCCATTTCTTGAACCCATTGGAAGGAACCACTGTCTTGTGGTCGCTCCTTAGTTGATAGTACTCCTGTGGCTTTTAAGTGGAGTTCTGCCTAGAGTGGTATTGAATCCTTTACGTCTAAATGGTGGAGCGTTCCAAAAGGGGCAGCTCTTTGTTATATATCCCTTTTCAGATTTTATGTGGAAACCAAAGCTTGAGCAGATATTGATGCTTGGTGTTTACCTAAAGATGGACATAACTCGATCAAGAACATTAGCAGCATTGTGGAAGGAAGTGTTGACAATGAGCCGTATGTGTTCTTCCTGTAATAGACACACTTTATTGACTGGAAGTTTATCACACAAGAAACTGACAGGCACACACAGATAAAAGGAGGAAATTGTCAGAATTCTCCCACTGAAAAAATATTCAAGACAAGCATTAATCCAGTAGGAGACAAGCAGGCCAGTGGGTTTGCTGTGATGATATCACAGTCTTACCTTGAATGGGAGATATATAAAGAAAAGCATGAATGGAATAACTTTGCTTATTGTACCTACAACTTGCCTGATAATCTCCTGAGAAACAGACTTTGAGGGAATTGACAGTACCTGATGCTGTCTCTTTTCACTTACAAATTCCTAAAGGCAGTAAGTCAGCTGCCAAAAAAATTGCTGAGCTTAGATTCCAATCTGCTTTTCGACCCACATGGTGGCAAATTATTTTCGAAGAGCCAGTTGGGGGCCAGAGCATTGTCTGTGGTGCCTCCATCAGCCCCTGTCAGTTAGATGATGAAAGAATGCCAGCAATGGTTGTCAGGGGGAAGCGGGAGGTGTCAGCTTCTGAGGACCATGGCAGGAGGGCCCGCATGAAGTATAAGATAACCCAGGAATGGGAAAGATTCCAGGCCAGGAGTGAAGTATGTGAGACTCGTGATAGATCCCTTCAGCAGTTGTCCAGATTATGGCCTATCTTGATCCAGGGCTATATACAATGAATGGCCGGATGATATTTTTAGTCACCATGTTTTCTGATATGTTGGTTCGGGTTTAGCTGCAATTGTACGTTGACACATTATCCATTTTTATAAAACCGCGCATGCTATCTCCAGATTTTTGGAAATAGGTGCACCCGCTGTTTAATGTATGGTTTATTTATTAAAGGTTGTAGGACTTGTTTTGAACAGAGAGGAAAGATAAGCAACAACATTTTCTTGAGACCTAAAAGGCTCAACCCTTGTGCTTGTATGTCAATTTCAAGTCATGTCGTTACTATTAATCACCGTTGGTGAAATAGGAGAGGGTTTGCTCAAATCCTTTAATTTCTGAAGTCTGAAGGAGACTTTAAAAAGCCCCTTCAAGTGCTACATTTCATTAGTACATTTTAGCAGCAATATATTTTTTTTACGTGTGACTGAGAAAATAAGGGATTACAATGGAAACAGATTGATCATTTAAAACGTTTTGTCAATATCTGTAAGTGTTCATTGGTATTATTTTATTATTTCTTGCATTTTGATCTGCTACATCGATGTTTCAGAGTGTAGAGAATACATTCAGGATTACCTTTTGTGGTCTTTGAGTGAATGAGCAAACAAATGAATGGACTAGGTGTTGAAAGAGAGAGATTTTTCATGGATGAAAAGTTCAATAAATTTGAGAACTCTGTTAAACCAATAGCTGTTAATTGTTTTGTGGGATAACAGTAATTGTAGTATAAAAGTCAAGTTTTCTGACAATTGGCAACTTGATTGAGGCAACAAGCACATTGGATAATTACTGATGGGTTTTTCGTGTACTGTGGTAATATCAGCCTCTATCAAGTTAGGTTTGGTAGAGCACTTTAAATGGGTGGCAGTAAAAATGAGTAAACACAACAGCCAAAATAGGTGTAATTCACAAATTCTCCAGCAATATCTAGAGTATAAGAGAAGAAAAACAACACTTACCAGGTGGTTTAAAGCCTGGAATACTTTCAAGAGTAGAACAGATATTAGGACATGGCAATCATTCTAAAAAATAAAACAAGAGGGCCCTTATTTAAAGTGCTGGGGTGATGATATGATGTGTGGTGTTTGGTTCAGCATTGTTGCACGTTTTATCATTATCATGGATTTAGAGTGATGCAGAATTGTTGCATTTAAAATGGGGGGTAATACCATGACGCAGCATGGAAAAACTGTCAGATTACCACCAGCAAAAAGATGATGGTAATCCCTTGCAGATAAATGCATAAAGTATCAGCTGGTATGGTAAATCTATTTAGACACCAGAGGCTCTAAATCTAGAGATTAAATCTCAACTCTCAACTGAAGTAACCATAATACCACACTGAGGTATTTCTGCTGAAATGACCTTGACACCTTAGCGTCCCAATTCGCAAAGTCTTGCCCACCTAGGCTGCAGATTTCCGTTTGATGGTCGTTGTGTCAGAGAACTAGGTTGAAGGCCCACTGTGTTATTTTCTGTTAGTAACATGTGTATTGCTCTACCATGTGCATGGGTGTCTGATTTAAACGCCGGAAAATTTATATCTGGAGGGGATTTGAGCACCATAGGCTTTTTGACACATAATTTTAACACATACTGACTCGATTTGCCTTTTGACAGCTGGGCATTGGCAAAAGATTTATGACATCGCCTGCCAGATTAAGGTGATTCACTGCTTGAGTGAGATGGCAGAGTGCATCCCACCTATAATTAAAAGTGAATGACTTCCTGTTCTTTCACAGGTGAGATCATTCTAAACGTGATTTTCAGAAATGCATTTGGTCCTTTTCGTTCAATCAAAGAAAAGGCATATATATCCAATTGGATTTTAATGCGATAGCTCTTTTTGTGAATATGACTCAAAAATTTTTGAAATTTATGGAGAAATATTAACAGACAAAAACCGTTTTTGTCGAAAACCATGATTTGCGTTCCTCCTTGTAGTGTATAGAAATAATGAATGGCTGGCAGTGGCAGAACTTTAGAACTCTCTGAGTGTGACATTTTAAGATAATGTTCCAGCACACCTGACCATCCATGATACATGACGAATGTGAGCGGCAGTCGCGGTCCGTGCAGGTAACAGTGGTGAGTCAGTGGACCGGGTAAGAGGGGATTTCGAGGGACGATGCAAAGGTAAATTTAAATATTTATTTAATTTTTCCTTAGCATCGTCCCCCGAAATCCTCCTTTACCCGGTCCCACCACTGTTACATGCATGGACCACGGCTGGTGAGCGGTGTTGTTATGGTGGTTGTTATCACACACTTCAGGTTTTAGTTGTTCCGAGGTTCAAGCTGCCCTGCCCTCCGGCAAAGACTAAGCCCTTTGTGATGGTAGTGAAATGTGTGGATCCACAATAAATTTACACCAATGTCAAGATCTCCTTGTAGGACCACATTGGGAGTGGGAGATAACCAGGCAAACATTAATGCCGCGGTGGGGTATTGTCAATTGTACAGTATTAACTCCCAATTATGGGTTCTGCGCCTCAAAACAGAGGATACAGTAATGATACGCTGTATTATCAGAATATCACAGCTTAGAATATTTGAAGAACGATATTTAGGACACCATCTTTGTGTCAGACAGAATTTTTCACTATGATTTTCTGGGCCTCAACTGATGAAACCACAAGCTACCAGCAACAAAATTCATAATCCTACATTTACTATTCTGCATAAATCTCGCCAGATGTCCGCACGTGAAATTTGTGCAGCAAATAATCCTAGGGATGCAAAATGTTTGCATATGTGGCATTCCCGATTAGGGGGTTTTCTGTTAACGCCTGAATCGATATTCATGAGGCATGAGGAATGGGGCCTTTAGTAGAAAGGCAATGAGATACTAAAAATGTGCCAATATGGGCGGGTAGTACCAATATGGGCGTGTAGTGCTCTGAAAATAGAACCTGAACAAATATATGATGCTCCAAATCTATCAATTTGGGCTTAAATATATAATTGTTTTTAAGCTGATGCTCCCAGTAGATAATATAAATAAATGTTGAAAGTTTCCCAGGTTCTTAAGATGCACCTTGGAAAATAGTCCAAGGTGCATTGCCCTTCAGCGGAATAAACGTATTACCCAATTGGCCTATTTTAATGTAATTATGGTTTATTTGGTGGTAGTGTGTGCCCAGGTGCCACTTTGTTCCTAAGGTACATTGGCGCTAATAATATCATATCTTCTTCCCAGAAAAATATTGTTTATTACATCATACCAGTTTGTTACCAGTCGAATCCTTTTTATATCATGCCAGTTGTAATATCAAGTCTGTTTATTACACCAGTCTATCTTGTTAGTCCATGGCTGTTTGTCTCTCGTTTGTTACCTTATAGATGCTTGCTAGCTCATGGCAGCTGTAATATTGTCTGTTGCATCGTTCTGTTTTGCTATTTATTTCCGTTTGCCACATTCTTGTCTCTAGTCATCTCACGCCAGTTGAATCTTATTGTTATTGTATTATTGTTACAGATACATATATTGTTTTTTACATTCTTCTCTCTTGTTATCGTATGCCAGTTGTAACATCAATTCTGAGTGTTGCATCATTCCATCTTGCTACTCCATTTCTGTCTGTTACATTCTTGTCTCTTGTTCTCTTATGCAAGGTTTCATCTTACGCCAGTTGTCACATCAAGCCTGTTTCTTGTATCATTCTATCTTGCTACTTTATGCCAGTTTGCTCTATATTCTTCCTTGTTACCTCATGAATGATTTTAATACAGTGGCAGGCATAGCAACAATTATGTTACATCATTTTTTGCTTGTTACTTCAAGCCAGAATGTTACGTTGTTCTTGCTTGTTATGAGTTTTTTCAAAACCATAAGCCCATGTAAGGTGCCATGCCATGTGCTTGCATAGAGGCCCACTTGTGGTTTGGCTCACAGACTGGCATCCCCATAAGAACTACTGGCCACCTAATTGAGTAAACATCCCCAAAATAGCCAGCTCGGCCTTTCTCCTACTGAGGTAGAAAAGTTGTGTAGTGGCACTTTCTGTAACAGTGACAAATTATTTACATTATTTTTCTGATATGAGAGCTTTTTAACGAGTCCTATCATAGAAGTCACAATTCAAATAGTGCAATTGAATGGTTTCTTAGCATGAGAAAGAGGCACTTTATTATTATTATTAATACATCTGCAATGGTGGTTATTTTACTGCCTTGGAAATTAAAAGCGAGTGAGACCCTTGGGATTCAAACAAGTACCCTCAGTGGTACCTACCTGCAGCAGGAGCATTAGCCCGCTGAGATACTTGATGAACTGAAGGCTCTGCAAAGGCTATTATAGCTTTCCATACAATTATCTGCGACGATTTTATCGATACAATCTATTCGCCCTTTATTGACCCCATCAAAGGTCTCCTCAGCCTTCAAAACCTTTGTCCCACAGCGACAGATCCCAGGTGACCTGGTCGATCCCCTACCTGCCTCCTCATTATAGGTGGTGTCAGAGAAGCTGTTAAGGCATGCCTCGGTTCCTCCTGAGAACTGCTGATCAATACTTTCCTCTAAACAGTATAATGTCCTGGATTAGAGTGACAGTCCCATCTGACAGATATGTGTGCATTATTCATTGCAAAGTCCAAACCTTAATACCAACATCTCTACTTTGTCTGTAGAATGTGACAAGTGTGTTAGCACAACACAATGACCTTTAAGCTATTTCATTTGCAAAGTTATAACAGCTAGATAATTGTTTGCACTGTCAATTTATAGAGTTTTCAAATTTAGAAAACAGGTTTGTAAAATCCACCTGGAGACCTAAGATGTTGCTAACATAGAATTTGATTCAGTTCCCATTTGTTCCACGAGGTTCCATGTTGATTAGCCTATAAACATTATAAAATAATATTTATTTTTAAAAATCAAATTGAAAGGGAACTTTCTTGAGCAGCAGACACTGGTGCTCCAATACTTACTAGATACTTTCTGACATCAGTTCCAGAAACTTGGTAATTTTCAAGAGGAGTGCAAAATGCATACTGATCACATGTTTGCACACATGTACTGCAATCTGCCACCGGATCATGGAACTTGTGTGTGTTGCTCATTAAGGCCTCAAGTAAGACTATCATTGATATGTCCTTAATTGTGGTAGTGTCGTAAGAGGCCGTCCACTTGGAATATTTTGAACTCTGTCCAAGTATAGTAGAACCCTCAAATAATCCTTCTGGGTGCCATGTGTCTTGTGCTGCCGTCTTTATTAGTCAAGGACTGCTGCTCTCAACTAACATCAGAGGGTTGGCCCTACAGCTCATCTATAGAAGTGAGGTAATACATAGCACCTGCACACTATTGAATGTAAGGCTGTGCAGTGCCACACTTCTTCTGAGACCCAGCTCTGTCCACTGGTAACTAGGTTGCCAGTATATTTAACTACTTGATGACAGTGAAGTGGAACAATATTTTAGAAGTCTTGTGTAGGTCTTAATGTACTGAAGTTACCGGAAGTGAGAAATTAAAATAGGTTAATTTTATTTGGTTGTCCAGATATTACTACGGTACTTTGTGAGATTTCCCCATAAACACACTGATAGCTTTAAATAGCAACTACCAGGCCCATTCTAAATCCCGTGCTAAATTAAAAATTCGACTTATGTGGTGTTTGCAACTGATTTTAGATTCTAAGTTAAATTGGCTCACGGGCATGTGTTATTCCCCTGTACAAACACTTCAAGGTATTATCTGGAGGAGAGCTTCGTGGAATGCAAGTCGAAAGGGGTCAATAGTATAAACACAAGGGGTTTTAATGTGTGGTACAACCACATTGGCACATTAGTCCCACTTTGACCTTGAAATGTCACAATTGGGGGACAAAACAAAAAGGGTTAAAACTACGGCTGTAGAGTAGTGATGTTGGCCCCGGGTAGTTTTTGCAACCGATGAAATTGAGGGACCCAGAATAAGTTCTTAAAAGTTCAAGTTGTTTGAAAAGCATACAGGTGACTGGCTTCTTATAATACTTTCTAATTATATGAACGCAGTTTTAACTATGGTCTTATGGAACCCCTCACCAGATAGGAGGTTGTATTTTTAGTACAATTGGCTAAAAAACAATAAAGCATATTGTGTCTCTTGGGGCAAGATGAAAACTTATTTTTTAACATCAGAATTCTCACTGTATCACACTTTAGGAAGTACAAACCCTAGCTGGCCTTCAGAATAGAACGCTGACAGTGGTCCTCACATCTGGCCATGCTTTTTCCAAATTACAAGTTTTTCCACATGAAACACATTTGACTATCTTCACCCATTTACTAATCACCAAATCTAGTTTAGTGCCACATATAATAATCACTTGGTTTCAATACGGCGATGAATAAGGCCCTTTTTAGCTCTGGGTCATCCAAGACCTTTTGATTTTACTAAAATTATGTGCATAATAGACTTTCTTGTTGTGGACAGCCTTCTTCGTCCATTGGTTTGTTGTTGTGTCATTCACATTTTACTTCCACCCTCTACAGCATACAGCAAGGGGTAGTGGGTCAGCACATTTCAGCCATTGGCTAACTTCACTCTGCTTTTTCACAAGGAGCATATACACACACAAATTAGGTCCCTTAAGTGGCAACGAGGACTGTGGCAATTGGAGTTTTTTTAGAACAAAAAAAGTAGGCAATGCCTTTTTTAATTAATATTGAGTAGGGGCCCTCAGCTTTATCAAGAATAAAGTTTTTTAAAAACCTTGGCAAACAAAAACAAGCATAAACTAAGCTAAAAGGTTGCCCTCCAATGCCAGTCTAAATGGCTTTGCGAAAGCTTGCTCCCCTAAAAATAACCAATCTTATCATTATTATTATCCTATTTAATCATGCTCATGTTATCAATCTTGGGAGGATAAAAGAGGGAATTGGATGAATTGCAACATGTGACCTGCAGGTCACCGACAGATGTCAGCAACGAGTGATAAACTCATTTAGCCCCTTGCCAGCTCCAGCGTGAAAGTGTCTTTATGGCACAAGTTCTCCTATCTCTAATATGGTTAACACATTTCTTTGAAGCTCCTTATGTTCTTTCATGTTTAGTTCATTGAACTGAAAGCAAATATGCCACAATCAGCCCCTGATAAGGCCATTCAATCCCCCCTCGTATTAGGGTTACAAAGCTGCATCAGTTTGCTTTTCCCTGGAAAAAAAACTACCACCTTTGAGATATGTTTTTCTCGAGTGACACACCCCTCCCTCTTTATGCACCTCTACTTTCCACATGTAGCATACTGAATTCATTTCTAAGATGGGAATTTAGCAATAGAAATTTAACTCATGTTCCCAACTGGTTTTGCAGCTTTACTTTATCAATATTGGTATCCTAATGATCTATCTCTCCCTCATTCTATTTCACAGTCAACCCATCGATTCTGCTCCTTTATGTCTGGAAATAGTAAGACACATTTACAAACAAATGCTTAGTCTCATTGTGGTGTGGGCGAGGCTTGGTGACAGAAACAGTGCAAGGATGTTCAGCCCGCAAGGCAAAATAATATTTTTCCCCTGGAGCGCTCCCCATTCATTACAAAAATGCAATTTTTGAGCTTTTTAGCATTGTGATGCCTAAGCAACATGTCACACTAGGGATGAGGTGCTACATTGCCTTATGGAAACGCCCCGTCCCCTTTCTTGGGATACAAATGACCGCCTGAGGAAGGGGGGCCTGAAGCGCCACTCCTCAGGGGAGAGTGAGCACATCTTGCTGCCACCCCCACAGTTGTGGCACTCCCTCTCCGCGCCTTTGCTCCCAACCCGGGATAAGAAGTACCATCCCAGAAACAAGGCCTTACAAATAAAGTGTAGCTTTACAAAACAAGTCAACAAAAAGTTCTATTCCTTTTATAATTGTTTGTCTTTCAGTACCCCTTTAAGGAATCTTAAACTGAGCAAGCATTCTCCTTAATTCTGTCTGTACAGTAATTAGTACTATAGACATTTTCAAAATAAATAATTTAACGTGTGCTGAGCTGTTCCTGCTCCACGCTGCAGTTGTAACCATTATGCGTGACATGAGAGTTTGTGCGAAAGAAAACAGTGAGGATCTTCAAAGCATGGCCAGGAATTACTGTGTAAAATACCTTGTAGCAAACATGCTTCAAAACTGCCTATTTACATTTGTCCACGTGCATTTGATGGCTCGAAATTGCTTATGATGATGACTAAGACATGTTTTCTTCTAGTGGGGATAATACACGCCCATAGTAGCAGCCTCCTGTTGTCTGCATTCGAGAAAGCCCAGACCGGACGAACATCACTTGTTTGTGTATTCGGGGAAAGTAAAAATGGCATTAAAATAGAACAATGGAACGACCACAGTGTTTAACAATCTTCTGTCTGATTTGTGGACTGCATCACGCGGCATTTTCAACCAGTTCGCTAATGGAAAGTCATGGCGGGGCGGAAGCATTTCCTTTTTTTGGGGGGAGTTAGGATCATAACATACCACCCAAGGGTGTCGGGTCAGTTATCCGAGAGCAGGGGAAGGATTTCCTCTGCTGTTGATGTTCGCTTGATCCTGGCACTTTTAGACTCTTTGTCCAACGCTACTCTTTCCTGAGTCTGTTGTGAACTCAGGAAGAGCAGCCGGTCACTCCGAGTCACACCCAGACCAGACCACGTGGAAGCAGGGAGGCTTTGCCAAGGTTCGTGGTGTCGGACGCATGCCTCCTTTGAGTTGTGTTTTTTATCTCCGTACAGCCAACGCATGAAGTGGCGACAGGCCACAAGAGCTAGATGTGATGGCTTGCATTAAATGGCAGTCTCCACAGTTGAGTTGATGTAAACTCTCGCCTTCTTCCTGTGGACGCTTCTCCACCATTGAGTTTATGTTAACTATCGCTTTATTCCTGTGGACGCTTCTCCACCATTTACTTTATGTTAACTCTCACCTTCTTCCTGTGGACGTTTCTCCACCATTGAGTTTGTATTAACTCTCACCTTCTTCCTGTGGACGCTTCTCCACCATTGAGTTTGTGTTAACTCTCGCCTTCTTCCTGAGGACGCTTCTCCACCATAGAGTTTATGTTAACTATCGCTTTATTACTGTGGACGCTTCTCCACCATTTACTTTATGTTAACTCTCACCTTCTTCCTGTGGACGTTTCTCCACCATTGAGTTTGTATTAACTCTCACCTTCTTCCTGTGGACGCTTCTCCACCATTGAGTTTGTGTTAACTCTCGCCTTCTTCCTGAGGACGCTTCTCCACCATAGAGTTTATGTTAACTATCGCTTTATTCCTGTGGACGCTTCTCCACCATTTACTTTATGTTAACTCTCACCTTCTTCCTGTGGACGTTTCTCCACCATTGAGTTTGTATTAACTCTCGCCTTCTTCCTGTGGATGCTTCTCCACCATGGAGTTTGTATTAAATCTCGCCTTCTTCCTGTGGATGCTTCTCCAACGTTGAGTTTGTATTAACTCTCGCCTTCTTTCTGTAGACGCTTCTCCACCATTGAGTTTGTATTAACTCTCACCTTCTTTCTGTGGACGCTTCTCCACCATTGAGTTTATGTTAACTCTCGCCTTCTTCCTTTGGACGCTTCTCCACCATTAAGTTTGTATTGACTCTCGCCTTCTTCCTGTGGACACTTCTCCACCATTGACTTTATGTTAACTCTCGCCTTTTTCCAGTGGATGCCTCTCCGCCATTGAGTTTGTATGAACTCTCGCCTGCTTCCTGTGGATACTCCTCCGCCATTGACTTTATGTTAACTCTTGCCTTCTTCCTGTGGATGCTTCTCCACCATTGAGATTGTATTAACTCTCGCCTTCTTCCTGTGGATGCTTCTCCACCATTGAGGTCATATTAACACTCGCCTTCTTCCTATGGAAGCTTCTCCACCGTTGAGGTTATGTTAACTCTCACCTTTTTCCTATGAGAGCTTCTCCATCATTGAGTTTGTATTCATTCTCGTCTTCTTTGCTATAAAAACTTTTGGAGGGTCCCGCAAGGTGTAATAGTGAAGTGTGTAGACTTAGATATCATGGAAGTCTCCATCATTGAGCTTATGTTGACTCTCCGCTTATTACCATGGCATCTTCTCTGTTTTTAAGTTTTAGCTGGATGCAAGACTGAAGTGTGAAGGCTTGCTGTTCACGGTGGTCTCAATCATTGAGTATATTTACTCTTGATGTTGTGGGCCCGCAGCTTCGGGCAGAGCCACGAGCAGTTGTTCCATTGGCTCCTGAGATACTGCGAGGTTGCTCAACAATGTGGCTCATGGCCGAGGTCTATCTCTTGTTAATTCGCGTAGGTGGGTTTACTTGTTTATGCCAGATGCTGATGAGAGCTGGCCAAGGAGAAGGTGATGTTAAGATCTTTCACAAAGTGACAGGTTTTTTTTGTATAAAGATTGCATCTTCTTCTCCAGTGTGTCCACATTCGTTTGCTGCACACAATGACATGCATTTACTCATAGTGCAGCCTAATGCTTATTTGAACAGTCAAAATAGAAATTACAGCATGGAGGTCAAGAGATACATGATCAGAGTTTAATATATAATATTTGAAGCACTCACTCATTTACTCACTCCTCCACTCGCTCACTAAATTGTGCTTCACTCATTTATTCAGGTGCTAACTCATTCTCTCTCTCACTCCCCCACTCATTCCCTCACTTGGTCACTCACACTTTCTTTCCCTCACTTGCTTGCTGCCTTAGTAGTTTTGTGCCTGACTCACTCATTCACTCACTTGCTCCCTCAATCATTCCTTCACTCACTTGCTGATTCGTTCACTCTTGTTTCCTAGGCAACAGAGGCCTGAACTTACACATCTTGGCTTTGAATTTTGTTATGAGGCACACGTGATGGAGGTTTCTCGAACAAAGTGCAGACTACTTTTATTCTGTCACAGATTGGTTGCGGATGGCTACCTGAAACCTTCAGTAAGAGAGGGTGGGGGGCATGGGCACGCGGGGGATGGGGGGGGTAACCACTCTTCACAGGAGAAGACATAATGAAAAATTTGTTCACTCAAGTGAAGTCACCAAAAGCAGAGTGACAGTGTTAGTGCCATCAGATGACCCTTGCTCCTTAATGACATCTACGGAAGTGACGTCACACAGTCTGAACAGTATACATGTTTTTAAAGAATCCCTTTTTTCGGAAACTCTAGATCCAGCCTGTTACTAAACAGTGATGGATAAAAGGCTCAAGTGACCACTCACCAAGACAAGCCAATGCTACAGACGAACCTAACAGCAAAGGTTCTTTAGTCACATTAGTTAAATCACAGGGTTTAAAAACAACTTTTAATATGACAATCCCTACCAGTTGGTAGAAGCAAGGAACCCCCCCCCCCCTCTGTTTGGGGGATGGTAGGGACCAATATATAGTGCACACATTAAAGGCGTCAACATAACATAAGGATAGGGTGGAAAAGGTCAATGACAGCACAGTGACATCAAACACTCTCTCTGAGAAAGGTGCCCGTCAGCCAATGTTGGTGTCAGTTCCTGTGTTTTATGCAGGCACTTTTTGGTCTGTTTTTGCACACCTGCAAAGGATAATGAGCAGACATCCCGTCACAGCTGCTATGCTAAATTAACCCATCGTCTTCTAAACACAGATCTGGTCTGGGGTTGACAGTTCACACCCTGGTGTGTGTTTTAACGCCGAGGTGTTAAAAGGCGAAAGTGTTGCTCGGTCACATTGTACCACCCTGGTGGCTTTAGCGCCCCTCCCCAATGTCCGCTTTCACCTTAAGCCCATAGTAGGAGGCCAGGGGGTGTCAGTACTCTACACTCCCTAATACTGTTTATCTATAGTCAGAAAGTGTTACATTAATGCTGGCTTATGCATTGCTTTTACCAGTGCCACCTGCAGAAACGCCCCACAATAAATTAGCATGGGTAATATGGAATAATGCAGCTTTTAATACAGTTTCGTCTCTCTCTGCTTTTACGCTACGTTTTGCGGCAAAGTTCAAAGGCAAGCCTATGTCACACCACAGCCATCTCGAGAATCAATAATTTGTGCCGGTGGTTAGCTGGTGTTGGACTTGTTGTCATCTTCAGCCTTCGACCCAGAGCAAGGGAGGGCTAGGTATAAAAGGGAGAAAGAGGGAGGAAGAAAAAATAGGAAAACAGTGACAAAGCGAGAAAACTGGGATAAAACAGAATATTCAAGAGTGGGATAAAGAGACAGGAAGATTAGGGAGGGGAAGGAAGAGGCATAAGGTGGTGTGAAGACTATGCAGCCCATTATTCAGCAGCACTAGTGCAGGGTCCTTTTGGCCACCTATTTTATTTTTATTTTTAATTCTTCCCAAATTCCATCCTAATCTGCCACCGTACATTCACCACCACTTATCAACGCATCCACCTAAGTCGTGATGTCCTTGCATTCCCCTCTATGACTTTTCTGGTGCAAATGCTTCTACATTTTCAAATAATACAAACAAATGGAAATTTGACAAAATGAGGAAATTCTTGTTGATAAGGCATAGCAGCTGTCATGAGTTATTTTGTTTTTATCTGGGGTGTTGAACGTTTCCTTCCTGGTGTTTTCCATGCAGTAATATTTTAAATAGATCTGTGTCATCCATCATTTTCCATATTTTTTTCGGTGGTTGTATTTCTATTTTTAGATTATGTTATTTGGCATTTATATAGAAGGGCCCTGTTTTGTAGCACTAAAACAGTTCTGAGTTGTTGCAATGTGACTTGTGAAAAGCGTTAGGTGTGACTGGTGTCGTTCTGATTAGTTATATGAATTGGTTTTTTTTTTCTTTTTGGGGTATGCAGAATGTGATCGAAGCACACATTCAAGAAAGATCCGCATCTACCTGCCATTTATGAAAAAAAGCGGCAGGCAGTTAATGAACTTCCCACAATCTGCCCAGTTTTTTGGGAAGGCTGAGAGAATTGTGGTTCGGCCTCTCTGCATCTCGCTGGCCACGTAGAACCACAAACAACTGCACCAAAACCATTTCCCCTGATTTGCCAGCAAAGTGAATGCTGATTGGTTTGATAGCTCAATTTTGCTCTGAAGTCAGACTGAGAAATGTGCTGAATGTTGCCTGGTCTGTGATTCACAAAATCTCTCTGCCCACCTCTAGTCCAGACAGGACGCCTAGGTGTGTTTTGACAGAGTTGTTGCAGCTGCTATGCATGCCAATGCTATGTGGGTTATTGGTAAGACTGGATTCATTAATACAATTCAACTTCTACTCACAGCATCATCTGATGAGGCCTGGCTAGCTAATCCTGCACTGGAACATATGCAAATGTACCTCTCTTTGTTCAGTGGATCCTTTCTGAAAACAGGGACATGCTAAATATGCTGAAATTTGAAAAATCTGGACTGTCCTGGAAAATATGGGACACTTGATGACCCTAGCTGTTAGAGACAGAATGGTTTAACTACAAGCAGAGTCATTGGCATTATGTGAGTCTGCGGCAGTGTCGTTTTCCACATAATTATGGAATTTGCCGCATTTGCCACACAATACATCTGCTGAATAATCTGAAGATTTTAGCAAAAAAAAAATGTCTCTAGCTCAAATTGATCAAAAGTTACTAAATTCGCAGTGACACATGTTTATGGACATGAGTAGGCCCTGTGGAGAAGTGTGGCTCAATGGTTAGAGCGGCAGACCCTGATTCAGAGGTCTAGCCCGGGACCAGGGTTCAATTCCCCGTCTCAGCGGGTCTTGGGCTCAAAAATTCCACAGACCTGATAATTCTCGCCTTGGTGCCTATTCCAATCATGGAGTCCCACTCTGCAACTCTGGGCAATAGCTTGCTTAATCTCCACAATGGCCCCACAACGCTAAGGATGCCTGGCCTCCACCTTGGGGGTGCCCAGGAGTGGACACCTCACAGGGAAAGCCAGGATAGGTTCCACAGCGGTATTCGTACAAGCGCCTTGAGACCCCTGCGGGTGAGTAGTGCGCTATACAAGTATCAATTTACATTTACTGTGGAAAACGTGACTGGTAACGTTTCAGTTGCTTATTGCTGTATTTCGATATAAAACTGGCACTAATAAGGTGAAACCTTTGCCTAGACAGTAAAGTCCACATTTGTAAAGCGCACAATCACCCGTAAGGGTCTCTAGGCGCTGGGGGCCGTCGGGAAGATTAAGCGAGCTATTGCCCAGAGTCACATGGTGCTGGGCTAACCTGCCGCCGGAGCCGGGGATCGAACCGTGATCCCCAGATTCCAGCGTCAGTCGCCCTGGCCGCGGTGCCACACCTCTTCCAGTGTTAACATGTAAAAGAAATGCCAAAATTCTGAAGTAATCCTATCACAAAATGCGCCACATTAGGTCGATTAGTTTGCATATTCTTACCGCATAATTTAGTCAGTCTTGTCACATAATTTTGTCTCCTCCTGGTGCACGATTTCAGTGGCTCTGACTTTAAGAATGGCCCCATTTCCCCGAGAGGTCGAACTCTGGATGCAGGGACCAGTGATATGGGAGAAGTGAAGAGTCATCACAACCTTAACTGTTGAGCCGGACACACTATTGGAAAAGTCAGGCTTCCGTAACCTCCCGGCCGTAAACCAAGGTGACAGCGACGACCTGATTTACATTTCATTTTCTTGATTTTCTCGGAGCACGTAGTGGGAACAAGTCTTCCTCGTGTCAGGTAAGAGTGAGTGTTCCGTCGATATACACTGGATGCCGTGGGTGCCGGACCCGTGACCTTTCGTTCCCAATTGATTTCCATTAAGAGAGAAAGCTGCGTGGTTTCATCTGGATGGCGCGAACAGGCTCGTGCTGTCCGGAATACGGAGATCCAGGGGGAGCAAGGCAGGTCCTTCGGTTGGGTTCTTTAGTTATTATTATTATTTTTTTATATAGCGCTGTGTAGACCTCAAGTATGTGCTAAATCGCTTTACAAAATGGTCAAAACTTTGTGTATCTTACATTGAAGCAGATCAAGGAAATTGCAGATGGTCCAGAATGCGGCTGCGAGATTGATTAAACATGTCCCATTCAAGCAGCATATCTCTCCGCATCTCAAGGCACTGCATTGGTTGCCGGTTAATAATAGAATTACATTTAAGGCCCTAACCCTAGCCTTTCGGGCATTCCACGGATCCTGCCGCTGCTATTTGAAGCAGAGGCTTGGCGCATATAGGCAGACTCGTTCTCTCCGCTCAGGTTCCCAGAACCTGCTATGCACCCCACGAGTTAGGAAAGCTCGGCTAGGGGGCTGATCCTTTTCGCTTAAGGCTGCCATGCTTTGGAATGCCGTTACCAAACGCTTTGCGACAAATCATCTCAGAAACCATTTTTAGGAGGGCAGCCAAAACCTGGCTTTTTAACCAGAAGTAGCCATGTGGACTCTCTGTGTAACGCCAGGATGCCTGGCACACCACCAATTGCTATAACACAGGGACACCTCTTAAGAGGTAGCTGTTCGCGCTCTACAAATGACAGTATTATTATTATTATTATTAAAGCAAACATACTTAACGGGGAGTACAATGTTCGGGAGAAGATGGCTAGAGCTTCGTGGTCGACTCCACATCCTGTGGTTCTGGGAAAGTAATAAAACTCCCGGTGCCTAAAATACATAATAATAATGTGTCCCTGTGTGACGTTACTTGTGCTCATGTAAAGCGCCCCAATACCTTCGGGTCGAGTTTGCGCTATATAAATCTACAAAAAAAACTGGTATTTAACATTTTATACCGGTTCCTTTCTTGTACTTGGGGATGTCAAGGAGTGAAGTTGTTTGTCCTCTCAAAATTCCGTTTCCTCCTGCGATGCCAGGTTTGTGTGCGAGGTTATTGAAGAGGGTGCACATATGTAGTGCTTAGTGTGTGATACAGGCTTTCTAGGCGCTGTGTGCCTGTGGGGTTAGCCAGTTCAATGAGGTCATGGCCGGTTTGAATAGCCAATGTGCTGGGAAATAAGGGCCACAAACCCCCTACATGGGCATTATAGTGGGCAGCAGATGTTAAGATCACAGTGGCCGTAACATTCAAAGCCTGGCCCGGAGGAATCTTTTAGCAGCCAGAGTGCTTCGGCAATAACAATTATAGGGCGGCCACGTTCCTCCTCTCAGGATGCTGCGCTCATTGTGAGCCGCATTGTGTGGGAAGAAAGGCGGCCTGGTGTGAACTCCATCCTGTGGGGGGGTTTACAGCGTGCAGTGCCGGCCGCACAATGGCCCCAAACATCCGAGGGCTGTGCTCGGCAAGGAGCTGGTAAAAATTAGCACCTGAAAGGTCGGTAGAAAGGGGGAAGATCTGAGGGTGTTTGACCTTTCAGTAACTCTGATAAACATGCAGTTACTAAAGGTAAGAGATATGCATCTCTATGCATGCGTTTGGAAGACAATACACTGCAAACAAGGAAGGGGTCATGGCCCAACCGAAACGTGAACTCTGGTTGGCGGGAGGCGGGCCCTTTAAACTTGGAGACTACTCGGCCCTTGCCAGGAAGTAAACATTGCTTTTGTCTCAGGACTTGAAACGGATCTTTGAGCCTGACTGTGAGGGCAATGTCTCTTTGCGCGCCACGTGGGGCTCCGGCACCCCTCCCCCGAATTAAGGAAGTAACCATAACCAGCAGGGCAAAGTTTAAAAAAACGAAGGGGGGGGGGGGGGGGGGCGCGGACGTCACGACAGGAAGTGGCGTCACGAAAGGTAGCTTGCACCATCAGACTTATTGCCTCCCCTTGCTTACTCCTTAGGTGCGATTGCATCAGAGAAGCCAGCGCGTGAGCAGCGTTCTGAATGGGCTCCGATCTCGTCCCAGAGAGGCCAAAGAGTGAATGTGTGGCTCCATTTGCTCCAGTTGTCGAGCTCCCGGTAAAATAAGTGGGGGGACGCCATCCACCTGCGTGGTACCCCGACTAGATCCCTGTTTAATAAGTGTGTATTAGCTCAGTGGTGCAGTATTTCACTAGGCACAGTGCACACTTAAAGATGCTCATATCGCTAGAATATCGTAGAACAGCTCTCTCTGCGCACCCCTATTTGTATAAAACACATAGCGGTGTGTTGCATGGTCATCGTCTGGGTCTTGTGGGCGCTATTTTGAATAGCGTCATCTTTTTGTTGTCCGTGATGAACAATAGTGCTTTGATTTGTCTTGACTGTATACCGACCCACTGGGATTACGTGCCAATTATGGACCCAAACCATGCAGCAGGATGACTAAATTATCTGGCATGAAAAAGCAAATTATGCGGCATAACGTGCCCCATGTTTTGGCAGTATTATTTTGTTATTATGACACATTATTAATGTCTGGACAAACGTTTCACGTCATAAATACCAGTTATATACGTGAATACAGCAGCCAGGAGCTGAGAAATGACCAGTTAACCTTTATAGGGGGGCTTCAACTTAGTGGTTGTACGGAAAGTGCGTTGTTTTGTAAGTTTTGATTGTTTCGAGCTAGAAAGATTTTTTTAACAATCTTCAAATTTTGCTGAAAGTGGTGGATTATGTGGCCAGTGTGGTAAAGCCATGATTATGTTGAGGATGCCATGGCCACAGAAGTGCTTCATTCCAGTAGCCATGACATTACACATGGATTTGCATTCTTCTTAGGTGTGATCCAAGCCCCTAAGGTTGATAGAACACATGGATCCCAGGGGATGCCGCATATGACATAAGTCAAACTGGTTGATTATTGGAAAAAATTCAGCTAGGTCAGGATATTGGAGGAGTACCGAAGAGATGAGTGATAACCTCCCTTTCTGATCACCAGCACTGCAAGTCATTCAGCTCAACACAGGCCAGGATCTGCTGCCCTTGCCAATTTAGAAATTGTTTATGAACTGCACATTTTGTCGATCACCTATCATTGTAGTCAGGTGATGTTACTTTTAAGGAGCGCAGAATCAGCAAAGCTCACTGATACAAACAAGCCGTGCACCCTAATGTTCACTTTCTATGGACTAGGGAGCTGTGTGCCTGTCTGTGCTTTATGCATGAGCTGTGCAACTGAGGAATTGGGTTCCACCAAGTGCTTCCAGCTCAGACTGTCAAGGAGTGTTCATCTGCAAGCATGCTTCCCCATCAGAGATTTGAGGAGTCAATTACCACAATGCAGTGTGTGTTGGTATGACCCAATGAGTGTCAAACTACATAAAATAAGACTTCAAGTTCACCACATTCCTTAGGGATGACCTCTCTCATCTCCAATGTCTTCTAGTGAACTGGTGGACAGAGGTAAAGGCTGTGTGTCAAGAAGGGGTGGGCGGAACTAGTGAAGTTTCACTCTGTGGAATTCTGCACCGTTACATAAAAACTCAGTAGTATTCCGTGGATTTCCACCATTGGGCAGAAATAGGCATTTTGCGCTGCTCGCACTGAAATTTAACACCAGTAGCGTGTGCAGAATGAGAAAGCAGTGCGAACAGCACCATGCAGTGCGCTAGAGTGCGAGGCCATTCAAGTTGCTATTACTGCCATGCTTGTAGAACATCTATTCTAATGGCAGAAAATCTACCCATGAATCAGCCTTCTCACCACGACCACCCACATTAGAAAATGGCACTAGGGATACCTGTGCTTGTATTTCTGGAAAAATTCTGCCAATTGGCGATTGGCGGAATATGATTCGCCAAATTCCACCACTCCGATAGGTGGAATGAAATATTCTGCCCACCATTGTCGTCCAGCCTACAAGACCATTGAGGTTGCTGGCCCAAAGTACTATCTTCAAAGCGTGCCCAAACAGGACAATGGCAATCTCAAAATTCATAAAGATGAGTATCGTAGGATGCCAGCAGCGGAACATGTCCCCATTAATAACAATCTACAGCTCGCAATGATGCTGAAGATGTAGCTGTTCAGTAGGACCACGCGGAAATCGTGCAAAAGGTGACCCTGAACTTTCTCATTCTCAGGACTAATAGCAATTTTCTTTAACCCCATCGCCTCGGTGTGAATTTTGCCGTGACGGCGTGGTTCCGTCATGTGCACGTAAGGGATTAATTATCATCAATGCCTCTTCTTACTGTTATGACATCCAAAGCAAAGCAAAAAAGTCTAAATCCTTCCATCTTATATCCCTTCGTTACCCTCTTCAATCCTAATAACAGACTAACATGTCCAACCCTCAAATTAATTTCATATTTCTCTATACTAATTCACCACTAATCCTTTATGGTTTTCGGAGTAGCGTGCTACTCACCAAAAACAGAGCTTCTGCACCTCATTAGGGGAAGCAAAGGCTATATAAATGCAAAAAATTTTCCCTCTTCTATCCCTCCACTATCCTTCTCAATCCAAATAACTAACTAACATATTCACCACTCAAATTACTTTCATATTTCACTATACTAATTCACCACTAATCCTTTATGGATCCTGGAGTAGCGTGCTGCTCGCCATGAAAAGCCCTTGAACACCCCATCGGGGGTAGCAAGCGTTATATAAATGAAAATGTTTTACCTCTTCTATCTCTCCACTATCCTTCTGAATCTAAAAAACGGACTAACATATCCACCACTCACATTACTTTCATATTTCACTATACTAATTCACCACTAATTTTTTATGGGTTCCAGAGTAGCGTGCTACTCGCCGAAAAAGTGCTTTGACGCCTCATCGGGGGGTAGTAAGCGCTATATAAATGCAATTACAATACAATGACGTAACATAAAATGACTGAGAGGAGCTGCCTACAGGTTTCCTCCACTGTGAAGTAACTAGGCAGCGGCCCGGACACAAAAGTCTCCTCACATGGCTACGGGCAAGTTGTCCTCAAAAATGGACTCCTTATCCAAGCATAGAGGGCCTACAGGGATCCATTCTATGCTTCTGCCAGACATCTGATTTCCATTTCACGAGATGAAGCAGAGAGAAAGAGCTGTGAAGGCCTGGCTGTTCACCCACATCTAACCTGCTTAGAGACAGGTCAGGTATTGATCGGAAGTGTGACTTATTTGCCTCACACCTTTCTACTTTGCTTTATGCCTTAATGCTGCTACAAGCCTACCCGGACATGATTGAAGCACCCCTCCAAACCTCATGTACAAAACGTAATCCTTCCCACACAGGCCACACAAAAACCCAGACTCTACCAACTATTCACAAATGGGGGAGCTCCTTACCCAATCACCCAGGAAAGCGCCATGGGGCCACAATCATGACAGGAAGCTCCATACAAACGCTACAGCACTACTCCAGACCCTAACAACCATTCACAAATGGGGGTGCCACTTATCCAATCACAAAGGAAAGCGCAGTGGGGCCACAACCATGACAGGAAGCTCCATACAAACGCTACAGCACTACTGTTACCTTTGCACAATGTGAAACCAAAGCAGCAATGTGTGCCTCCCCCTCACAGGCAAAGCTGTTGTCAAAGGCTAAAGCACTGAAAATAAAAATAAAATAGAGGACTAGACATAGGTAAGTATTCGCTTCAATCAATTAGAACTGGAAACCACGGCGTTGAGGTGTGAGGGAGATGTGTATGTAACTTATGAAACCATTCCAAAGGCTGCACAATCATTGCTTTTGTGATATGCAGCACGGCTTTCCCTGGAGGAGGAGCGTGGCGCCAATGCTGAGGCTTCAGTACACCGATGGCCCGCAGCCAGCCCGCCACAGGGTTCCCTGCTGCATGATAACAGGACAGGAAGTTGTAACTGATGGGCGGGAGCTGTGGGTGCTGACAGAAGCTGACATGTAAATACACCAGATTGCCCTAACTTCCGGTTTCCACTGCACTATGCATTCCAATAGCAAGATTCATCTTTAGGACGACGACCAATTGCTTGAACTTTACAGAGGGCCGCACATTGCTGGCGGCGAGATGAGAGCCAGAGCTTATAACTGTAAGCATTCCAAAAACATGTCTGGATCCCTTTTTCCCTTTTCCCTAAGTGGAAATAGATGAAGTTATTAAGAAAGCGCCAGAAACACCAGCTCACTTGGCCGTTGTGCATTGGAAGCTCAGCTTCGCATGTTCCAGTTCGGTTAATGTGTGGAATACATGCAACTGGTCTCAGGAGGGATAGTTCATGTATGTCAGATAGTGTTAGGTCCTCTAACCTCTAATTAGTAGTCAATGACACAAAGATAGGTCTCCAATTAGTAGCTTTGGATGCGTCCAGGTAGGTTCTCCACCCTCGGACTAGACGATGACACGGTATAACTCAAAGTTATTGGGCTAATGTGGGTTGTACTTATTACAGGTATTGATACAAAACAGTTATCTTGGAACTAAACGTACATTTCTCAGTTTTTATATGAACCCAATTTTCTAAAGTTTTGAATGTGACATATGTAAAATCACAGTAGATCGGATCAGGATGTCCATGTCACAACACGGAGTCCTTACACATCCTATGCATTCACACACAGGTTAAACCACCCATACGACAATGGTTGGAGGGCAACTGGACAGTTGACCCAGACCGGCAATCTGGGGTGACCGCACAACAGAACAGGAATCTTGGACCAACACCCTCATCTCCTGGTGACATGTCTGGTCCCTAAGCCCTCCATGGGGACCACAGGCCAAAGCCACCTATCCTTCAGTGTAAGCTTTTTTTAACCCCCCTCCCGTGGCAGAAGCACCCACAGAATGAAAATGTGAAGGCACATCCTCAGTGTTATCAAGTAATGATCAGCAAAACTTTTTCTGCAATGACAGGTTATTGAATTTTTTTAACGCAAGGGCAACCAGGTCCTTCACCCTCCACTTTCATGAGAAGAGACACAGCAAACACACACAATGTACAAATAAAATGATCTGTACCTCACTCTGGTAGATGAACACCATCATGATGAACCACTTCTGCACCCCTCATCAGCTTATGCAGAATGTGCCGCAAGTTCCCAGCCCTTGCACAGAGATTTGTAATTTCTGCATTGAGGGGCCTAACCGAAATGTCCTGGCTCTAGATCATATGCCTACTACCCAATTTTTTGTGTGATCATTTAGCACTGTGCGATTACGGTTTTAGTAACTAGTTTTCCGATCCATGAAAATCCCTCTAGAATAAGTTCACAAAGTTCCTTTAGGCCTAAAGCCCCTTAGCTATTACCACCCAGAGGAGGATGAATCAATTCAGGGGCTGCAGCCCCCACGACTTCCTACTTTGACCATCGTCTCCGATAATGAAATAAACAAGAAAAACTAGCTACTAGGACAGTATATGTGTAGTATGTGTCTGCAAAGGGAAACCAATTGTTTTTTATGAAGGCCCTCACCCACCAACTTAGTTGGTGGCATGCTTCATCATCGGGCCCCACCCGAGGTACCGAGTGTACCTCAAGTGAGCTACGACGCCTGGTTACAGCGGAGCAGGTTTTGTTACGTGAGTATGGGTGCTGGTGTGTTGAGTGAGGTTTTAAAATTCTGTCCTAGTGGTCCCGAACGCTTACTTTATTGATGGGCCCCAGGCAGAGTTAAAAAAAAAAAGGCTTAAGAATGTGTGGGGATGGACTTGGTCTCTCACGTCCAGTGTGGTCTACTAGTTTCAGACAGGCCTTTTTTCTAAACTGGCTTTCTTCAGGACATTTTTATGTGTAGGGGTGGTATAGAGAGGCTTATATGTTGTCAGTACCCTGTATGTGTAGCACATGCTAAGGTGCTATAACTGTGAAAGGTCTTTCCTCTCTGTTTGGGCTCCTAATTACAAAGGACAAACTCCAAGGGTCTCTGTCGGGGGTCCCGAGACTCGTGTGCACTTTGGCGTAGTCTTCGGTCCTGCTGGAAAATCCATGGTCCGGTCAGGAGCTCCGTTGGGAAGACGCATACTACACGTATACTGTCCTAGTAGCTAGTTTTTCTTGTTTTTTTCATAAATCCCAAGGGGAAACGAACTAGCTACTCTAGTTCCTCTCTCTCCTTTGATTACAAAACATCATCTCCGATGCCCAACCTCCCGAAGGTCACCCCAGACAGCACCTCTGGCTTTTACTTCTTACTTTGAAGCACTGCCCGCACGCTTTTGCCCCACTTCAAGCAGGGAGGAAAATGTAAAAATAACACACTCAAGATTGATTAAAGAAATTCAAGGTGTATATATCTTCAGTAACTGTTCGAAGATCAACACCCCAGACTAAAACCTGTGCATGCCAGAGTCAGCATGATTATCTGGACCATCGATTGCTAATGCAAACACTGGTGCAAATACCAGGGCCGGCTTCAGCACTGGTGGCGCCCAGTGCGACAATGTTTGTCGGTGCCCTCCAATGACCACCTCCGCCATGGGTTCCCTCACTACCACCTTTTAACAGTGCCCCTTAAGTCTCCATAACCGGTTGATCTAGATGCATTTAATTCGTTTCATAACACCGCCCCCACTCATACCAGTGTAGGGTGTCAGAGCACTGCATAAGGCGGAGGACAACCAGGTGCAGGAGTCACATGCCATCCATACTGGTAGGCAGGATCGTTTAAGAGTGCTTGGTCTGGAGAAGCACAAACAAAGAATTTAAAATGTAACACCATTATTGGGGGTTCTCTTTAATAATCATAATTGATTTCTATCCAATGCAACCCTTTTTCCAACATTAGGAGAAGGAAAAACTGGGGAAAAAATGTTAACGATCTTATCTATACCTTGCAGTTTGCATGCAGCTCTTTGATGACAGGTAATAGCTCACTGTTTTGTGTTGGGAATATAATATATAAACTGCAAGTAATAAAGGATCTCAGACAAAAGCAGTAACCCACTGACCTATTTACATTTTATGCACTTTGTGATGTGAATGGTACAAGTTCTTTGCAGCAGGAATATTAACCCTCTGTATTACTTGCCACAAGTCAAAACTTCCACTCGACAAACCTCTGATCTCTCTCTAGGAAGAACATTAATCATTGGAGTTATCTTGACATTTTTATTACGGCCTGAAAATTGCTAGAGGCCAGAAAAGACAACAGCAGGTGCTTTTAAAACCATAATATACTTCAAACATCCGCTCTTCCTCGGCGCAACTGCTTGTAGTTCCGAGGTTTCAGAGAGTTAGGATGGGTGGCCGCTCATTCAGTGTTGCAGCGGCCAAACTTTGGAACTCCCTGCCACTATTCTTGAGAAACCACAGGGACTACCTTTTGTTTAGGAAAGCGCTAAAAACGCATTTGTTTCCTAAAATTGCTTGAGTAGTGAAAAGTGCAACCGGTCTAAGATCAAAGCGCCAGGATGCCCTTTGGGTGACAGGACTGCGCTTTATAAGTATACAACATAAATAAATAAATAAATAAACATGACCCCCCCAACCAGGAGTCAGCGCTCAGTGGTGTTGCATCGGCTGCATCGCCCTAGAGCCGGCCCAGGCAAATACTGCTGAAAACTGATTACGGGATAACATGGCCCCATCCAGATGTAACTGTAGAACAGTAGATGGATCTGGTGGGTGTACATCTAAATATAGTGTTAGGCATACCACCAGGCAGTCCATTAGACCAGGATGGGGACCTGAAGGAGGGGGATGACTGCTGCATCACCCACCCAGTCCATTTTGGAATACGTTTGTTGAGAAACTGTGAGCAGGTACAGGGCCGGACTGGGAACACAAAGCAGCTATGTCAATGTTCTCAGACCAGCCCCTGGAGAAGCACTGCCTGGCCCTGGGAGGCTGCAAATGTTTGCTTGCTGCCTTTGTGACTGGGGGCTCATACTGGAGCACTGCTGCTGCAAAACTGGAACCAGTGAGAAGGGTTTTAGTATAAAGAGAACAGTTGCGCTCTGCAGGATAAGCGGTGGTCAAGTGGACATAGGACAAGGTAATATGGTGCTAACAGGAAAGGGGTGACCTTACTACCCCCTCACTAGTGTTTGGAACTCCAAACCCATTTCTTGAAAACAAAAGACTTGTGCACACATAAATCATTAACACTGTCTGTTCATATCATATACACATAGAAAAAATAGAGTTCGCCTCGAGTTATTCTTGTTTCATTTAATGCAAGGTTTGCATAACGACCAGCCAGCCGACACGTGTTTCGTCAAAGCACATTCCACTTTGACTCTTCAGGGCTCGTCGTGATAGACGGTTTCAGTATTCCCCTTGCCGGTGATAATTCCAACCCGGTTAGGGTCTGAGAAAGCAGGACACGGACCATATATATGGGATCAGGAAAATACACTGCAATGCATGTGAAAATAAGTTGTATCCAAGTAACACAACGCCTCATGGATGAGTATATCCAGACAGACAATTCAATGTGCAGAGAAATCACTTGATAAAAATTGTGTACGTATAGATGGAGCCGATATTGGGTCAAGGAGGACGAGTGAGAACTTCGAGGAGATGGTCGTATTGAAAAGCAATAGTCATATGACTTCCAGTGTAACGAATGCGGTCAGAACACGAAAGGAGAAAGAGACCCCATGTCTCGGCTACATGTGCAGAGTTTTCCCGGTGGCTGAAGTAATGGACTCTGCTGCAAAACTGGCCCCCAGTTACAAAACTGCCCCCACCTCTGCAAAACTGTCCCCCACCCTTCCAGCCTCCTGGGGAAAAGGCCTGATGCTCTGTGCGGCCAGTCCAGCCCTAAGCAGGAATGTATACATGACACATCTAGAGACCACGCATTTGATCAGTTGCAGCCCACCCAAACTCTTTGCCCACATAAAAGGCCCATAGTAGGGAAAAATGGTAGGAGGATTACCCAGTAGGATAGATTTATGGGCATGAACAAACTGAGCAAGTCTCGTGAACAAGGCCAGACAGGGAACTAAAAAAACAGCCCTAGCAAAAATGTTCAAACCAGCACTGCTCCCTTTCTCGTCCCTCATTTCCTGCTCTCCTTTTCACTTTTGTCTCTCTTTTTCAGGGGCGCATATGATCATAGGGGCATTGACCTGGTACCAGCGAGTTATTACCCACAAGTATCTTTTTTATCGGTCTTCTGGCAGGCAAGGTGTACTGCAAGGTGTACTGTGCTCCTTGGCGTGGTTTACTGCAGCAATCAGCTGGAGCTGTATATCTGAACTGCGCATGTCAGATCGGCCGGTATTTTGCTATCGGCCAGCCTGACATGGGTAGTTCAGACTTCCACAGAAATCGCTGTAAGGGAGCTGGGAAGCAGAGACACAGCCCAAGCGGTCTCCAATGGAGTGCTAGGGTCTCCTGTGCCAGCCAATACTTGCACAGCTCTTATGCTGTTTATGTTATTGACCGAGATACGTGATGCCTACGTTCACTTTCTGCATGCCCTGCATGCCCAGCATGCTCAGCGCTTCAGGGCAGCTAAGCAGCATGCGCGGTGCGGGTGGGTTTTAAACAGTGAGCCCGCCAAGCAAAGAGGATGGCTGACTCAGAGGTAAGATTATTTTTGTAAATTATGCTCAGTACAAGCGCACTCCAGACCGTTTAGTGTTTTGTTTCTAAGTAATTATTTATACTAGTGCCCGAGAGCTCTGAAAGGCCTGCTGGTCTACGTGTGAACTTGAAGCACTAAGTGTGCACCCTCCCCACCCCCAATCCCCAAGACAGAAACATGTGTAGTGGTGTACAGAAGCTATCGCAGGGAGAGTTGACATGTTGAAAATGGTACCTTTGTGATATAGATCACCCCATTTCTCAGTATGCAATTTCATTAACTGAGCAATCACCTTGATTTCACTTGTTGGTTGCAGAGCTGGGTGGCCAGCGAGAGGCATAGAGGGCAAATAAACGAGCGCTAGTTTAAACCTATCCTTTCATTGGTTCCACCCCGCGGTCGTGCTTTTTGTTGTGCGCTCTTTGCATTGTCGTTGGACACCAGATGGGCCAATGCCTCACCATTTTCTAGAGTCACCAGCCGCCACTGCTCTTTTCACTCTGTCTCGTCTAAAGCACCCACTGTGCCTGTTGTAATTACCACGGGTAGCTGGAGAAGGTGGCAGAGGTGCTAGCCACTGGGAAAATGCCCAGTGGAATAAACCTGCTTTCCGGGCCTGCTCCTGCTGGCATTCTAGGTGGGTCTTCAGCTTGGCTTTGAAGACACTTTCTCATAAATACCTGTTCGCACAGATACGCCCATTCACACAGTCAGACAACAATACACACACCTGTTCACCCTGGCACACCACCGCCCACCCTTACAATCACATCTGTGAAGTGTGACCTCGACAGAAAAGGTGCCTTCCTGTTTTTTCATTTGTTAATTGAAGGCTTCACCCACATGCAGGAGACAAGCAGAACACGTTTTCGGACGACTTAAACCACAACAGACATTTACAAAAGAGCACATGGGCTGCCAGAGGAGGGGGCGGAAGGCTGTGCTGCTAGGGGGGTCCCACTGGTTCCTACCACATAAATACACCAAATTATGCCCTGTAAGGGATAAACAACACTGCATAGGTCTCTTTTTAGCCTTGTTTCCGGAGAAGACTTTTGTAATATATTTGCAAGTTTTTTGGGTTTATGTATTCACTTGATTGTTTCGTCACATGCTAATTGGTGTTATGCTTTATGTAATGTTTATGTTTTGGTAGTATGCTGTTACACGATGTCTAGATTTTCTGTATTTTGTCACATTATGCTATGTTTTTCTTTGTGATTTGTTTACTGTGTTATCATTGTTATGTCATGTTACTTTGTCTTTTGCTATTTGATGCTCTGTAGTGCTAAGTCACATTCTGTTGTACAATGTTAAGTCGCCTACTGTTGTTACGGTAACTAACTTTATGTTGTCTTATGTTGTTATGCTTTGCCATGGATGTTATGCAATGTTTTAAAAAGGTATGTCATATAATGCCTTTATGTTACGTAATATATTATGTTTTGATGTTGCCTTTGATATTCATGTCACTGTGCTCCAAAATGTGTTATCTTTTGTTATGTTATTTTATGCACAGACGTTTATAGCACATAGCACAACTGAATCGTTTTTTTTAAAGAATGGTGAAGATGAACAGCATAACGTTTTTTCTTATTATTTTAATTTTGCATAACCACATACTTCGGTCTTCACAAGCAGTTTTACTGTCAAGCGTCTTGTGGTGGCGAAACTCCCTTCTTCTCTGTTTCCTGAGGCGGAGGTGTCTGCGAACTACTTATTTGAAATCTCGGCTCCTCCTTTCACACAGCAGCTCCCTTGGGCAACGCAATAAAATTATAAAACCGGTAAAAATGCATTGTGAATGGCCAGCTGCAACTTCCTCAACTCCTGTAAAAAGGGCAGCCAAGTTTAATATGAACAAAAGAGGGAGGAACACATGTTTTACCCGAAGACCGGAGGGGAAGGGCGTGGGGCGTGCAGTCTGCCTCACCTGCATAGCACAAACGCCCCGGCTCACGTCTCTTTATTACGGACATGAGCTCGGTTCCTGCTCCTCTGGTCTGTTATACGCGGTAAGCATTGGTCTGCGAACGTTTTAGGCGTCGTATTCTAGGTTACGCTGTTTGATTTTACTATAGCGCCAATCTGCCATTTGTGTGGCCTCGCATTGCTATAGTCTGCCCGGAAAGAGCCTTGACACGTGGCTCCTGGTGCACGTGCTCGCCGGAGTATGGTGGTGGAGGATTTGTGCTTGGCTGAGCAACTGGCATGCATTTTTACGGTATCTCAGCTTTCCACATAATTTTGCATTTACTACATTTTCCTGATAATTCACCATCTTCTGAATAATGTGTACTACAATGCTAAAATGGGTATTTCATACTGCCACGGAATTTGCCTGTATATGCTGCTAATTTTGCCTTTTCCTGAATGGATCATTTAATCGACACTTGTCACATAATTTGCCACATAACTCCAGTGTCACTGTCACAGCTCTTGGGTGATGTGTTGTCCATGTAGTCTTGACTCTAAACACAGTCTGCCATTTGGGCCTCTGGAGATTCTGATAGTTATGTGACTGAGTGTTCTCGGCTTGCCTGGTGAGTTCCGAGTCTCATTATATCAGTAGTTTAACTGTTGTTAAATTTTTCTTACTGTCTCCCTAGGACTAGAGTGATCCCGGGTGCCTCCCCCCCCTCCAGTATGCTAGACTTTGGAGATCTTAGAAGCAGGCTAATCAAATTGCCCATTTAAAGAACTATACTAAACTGGACAGTTTTTTTTAATATATTCTACATCTGCTTGACAAACTATTGATAATGCAATGCGAAGTCCAGCTGAAAGTTAAAATGTTTAGTTTGGGTTTGGGTGTATGTTATGCCAGGGGCACCCATCAGTTGAGAGAGTTGCCGTGTTTTGTGCATGCGCTCCATCACACGGACAGCTTATTCTTCGAACCTCACGTTTGACAAATAGAAATTTCCTAATGTGGAAGAAACATAAAACAATGGAATTGAACAGGGCAAGTAGAATAGAAAAGAAGACAATGTTTCCAATAGGATTTCCTAGTGGCTGAAAAGAACTGGTTCAACTATCACCTCACCTCATCTGGGCTTCCAGGCAGGGGCGTCCTGGCTTATGTGCATATCAGGAGAGTCCGCCGATGCCAGGCTGTGCCTGACATGGAGCGATATGTGCTTATAGGGAGAGTCGACTGATGCTAGGCTGTATCTGGATTGTACTGCACTGATGCCTGGCTATGGCCGACGTGGAACTCTCTGCTTACTGGGAGAGTCGACTGAGTCTATCACGGAGTCGACTCATGTCAGGCTTTGGCTGACATGGAGCTATATATTCAAACAGGGGGAGTTAACTGATGCCAGGCTGTGCCTGACATGGAGCTATATGTGCATACTGAGAGAGTCGACTGATGCTAGACTGTGTCTTGGCGTGGACTCCACTGATGCCTGGCTATGCCCGATGTAGAGCTATGTGCTTACTGGGAGAGTTGACTGATGATGCCAGGCTGGTTCTGACATGGAGCAGCATATCCAGTCAAGAAGAGTTGACTGATGCCTGGCTATGACTGACATGGAACTCTTATGTGCTTATTGGGAAAGTTGACTGATGCCAGGCTTTGCCTGACATGGAAGAGTTGACTGATGCTTGGCTACGCCTGACATGGAATTCTATGCGTACATTGGGAAAGTTGACCTATGCCAAACTGTGCCTGGCATGGAACTAACGCTACCGTAGACCATTCAGCCTTTGAGTGTATGCAACCTGTTAGGAAACCCACTAGCTCTGTTTTTGGCCAATCCTCGCCTGATACCAGAATCGTCAAAAGCGTCTGACCTAGTGATAAGATCATGTCACTGGGCCCTTCCTTGTAATGCACAAGCATCTGCGGCCCCTTCTGTAATACCAAAGTGCCCCGGGGGCGTGCAAAGTGGGCGCAAACACCCTTTGCAACCCCGGGGAACTTTGTGTAATATGGCACATGGTATGTTATTTTACTGAAAAGCTAGCCATTGGCGAGTGAAATTCACCAGTAAACAACAAGCACACCCCACCAATATGAGCTGAGAAAATATCAAAGGGCAAACGTCTCTGCATGGCTTGATGGCTCCGGTTTTTTTGTTCCAAGCTATGTTGATCTTTCAACTAGTTCTGTAAGCTCTACTTATATTTAATTGAATGCATAAACAATATTTCAATTATATGTAGATCTGTGTTTGAAACTAAATTAGAAAAGAGAACATGCGGTTTGATACACTGAGTCATGTTCTAATGAAAAGTTGGAAATATGCCGCTGATCAAAATTGATTTCCCTTTTAGGATTCAGAAAGAATCCCACAAGTAGGTTTAGATATTAATGACTGTCATAATAGGTGGCTGGAGCCACGTGGGAGGGGTGATTGGTAAGAAGTGTCGGGTTTACATGTAGAAGACTTCCTCCCCAGGGTTTATGGCAACAGCCTCAGTGGGGTCATGTGGGGAGAGCGAGAAAGAGAGAAAGAAAGCGAGAGAGAGATAGAGAGAGAAAGAATGGGAAAGGAGAAGAAGGGATTGGGGCAGGCTTGAACTTTTTTGCAATGTGGCTTTTGGTTTACAGTTCAGCCCGGGGTGGCAGGCAATGTTGAGAGGGCGGAGAGGCGGCGACCCTAATTCTACACCCTAATTTAAAAATACCTTGATTGATGCAGCATCCCTGTCAAAGACTCCCCTCCCCTCTAAATGAGCTGCTCTGATGACCTAGGGGTGGGCAAGGATAAAGGTGGGGGTAAAGCTTACGTGCTAGCCCCTGGGCATGCCTCTTTCAAAGTGCACCAACTTAAACTGTTCTCAAAGGGTTTTTTTTAAGCAAGAATAATGAAGTCCTCTGTTGGAAGTTCTAGTTGACCAGTTACAGATGGCTCCTAGAAGATCCATAGATTGTTGGATACAAAACTATGAGCACTTTAGCTCATTAAACTAAAACACCAACTAAAGTCAGAACACCAATTCTGTGTTCATGCTAGTGTCTTCTTCCTTCCTTTCTAGAAATGTGTGTATGTGAAATTGTAGAGGTTGTCCTCTGTAATCTTGAAGTTATTTTAAAACTTCACTGTCTTGGTGAACTTGCAGAGTGTCTGAATAAAAAAAAAGCTTTGGGTGAACATTTTGGCTAAAAATTGGTTTACTGACCAACCTATCTAGCAATTTATACAATTAGAGTTGAATTGATATAAAGGTAATAAAATAGAAATAAGGATTATCAGTGCCTTTGATATGCAGCATCAGGGGCATAACAAAGGCCCCTGCGGTGCAAGGGGAGCATCCAACCTTTCTGGGGCCCCCAAACAACTTAAGGGGCCCCCACTCATAATCATGTCAATGAGTATCTGTGAGATATGGAATACTTGGGTACCTTATGACATTCTGCAGGAGATCCCCACCATTTCGCGTTGCGCCACTGAGTAACATTGGCTATCGGATTTTGTCTACAGTCAGTAAGTTACCTTGGTGAGTTTAAAGCCTCCTACAGTGATCTGTGTTCAGCATACAGTCCTGGGTCAGAATCTTGGTGGGTCAAATCATCCTTTCAGGATTTTGAGGTCAATGAAACAATTGAGCTGGGAGGGATAACAGGACCTGTTTTGTACAACGCTTCAAAGTACAGGGCCTCCGCGGTAAATACTTTATTTGCTGCATTTTTTAGTAATAAATATATATGTATGTTCTGTGTTTCCCGCCCTGAATTTGCAGCATGTTATTGTGGTGCAATTACTCCATTGAACCTGTGTGTGATTTCAGGGAAATTGCGTTGTTTCTTTATGCCTTTGTTACTAAGATGCATTTTAAAAGTGCTTAGAAATTCTTTACTTTTTTCCTGAGCGCAGGTCTTTTGCTTATCTGTAAGGTGGCTTTACTGCGATCTCAGTGCAGGCGGTTGGTTGTTATTTATGTGCTGTTTTTGTGAAGTGCTCTATGTTGCTTTTTGCCTGCTTCAAGGCGCTTTGTCTGTCTGTACAACATGAGGCCAGTAATTCAGGTGGAATTATGCTTTTGGGCAAAAGTTTTGTTTCAGTGTTTAATTTGTAAAAGTGCCAGGGCCCAAGTCACTTCATAGGAGTTCACGCGGCATGTCCACAATCCTGCCACTGCTGCCAAATGCCAGCACCAGCATTACCTGGTGCTAGATTTATATTTTAAAATAAACAATACACTGTGATAAATTCCGATAAATAGACACACAGCGCAACCATGTGGTGTAGTCCGATAAGTGCTGGAGTTTAAAAATAAGAAGCTGGTGCCGAGCACCGGATAACACCGGCACAAATTAAGCACTGAGTTGGGTGCGGGTGATGATTGATGGCCAGGCCCTGAGGCCAACTCTTCTATGCACAGCTGAAGGACTGTCGTCAAGCTCACTGGAGGTTTACACCAGCCGAGTGTTAGGTATAAAGCCCGACCAGAGGCAAGGAACTGTAGCCAATCCACACTGCTTGCACAAAGCCAAGGGTGGTGGGCTGTGGGGTTGGTCACAAGTGGAGAGCTTTGCCCAGGGGCTAGCTGGAGGCCATGCCCTGTGGCCAATTCATGTACAGTAGCTCATGGGTCGCCATAGAGGGTTCGGTATAGAGCTTGGACAGACTCCAGGGGAAAAAGCATGTATATCGCGGCTCGAGGCACGCTGTGCCTTAAGTGCATGGTCCGAACCATGGATGCGTCTTTACAACGCGTTCCTTTATCACGCAAATCGTTACAATAACTTGACTTAAGGAAGGCGTTGTTGGATTGATGTTGGACTTTAAGTCTAACATCTTCCCTGCTGTTGCACAGACTGGAGTTGAAATAGTAAATGATACTGTTCCAGCTCCAGCGCTTTCCCTAAGGCAAGTCATTGTAACGACTTGTGTGGTAACGAAATGAGTTACTAAGGCAGGTGTGATTAACGCCTGCATGGTTCCGACATACAACCGACCCCAGGCCCTGTGGAAGCCAGAAAAGAGGGACATGAGCCATGGATGCCCTGATGGCTGTTGACAAGTGCTTTAAACAGGACTCTTGCTTTAATAGGCAACCAGCAAGGCTGAGCAAGAACAGAGGAGATATGATCCGTGCTGGGGGTGCAGCAGCATTCTGCTTGCACGTGTTTAAGCATGCATGTGGTTGTAAGACCAGGCAGCAGAGATAAACAAGCCACCGCCACTACTTGTGTCGCAGTAGAGATCAAACCCAGCCCGCATTTGTATTCCAGTCCAGCACTTTCGTCCTGTACGTGCAAAGCGTTCGATTGCTTTTCTTTTTTCTCTTTTTTTTGCTGAGCATCCATTCTGCTCCCGAGAAAAGAGGTAATCTAAATCAGGCCTCATCCTTCAAAGCGTTTATCAATAACGAAGATGTTATTGGATACTGCAGCGAGCCACGTGAGGCCCAAACAGTAATCCGGGTGCAGCCAGCAGAAAGCGCCGCAGAGTCAAAAAGTCGTTAATATGGATCCTCGTGTCGGGAGGGCAGTACTTTCCATTCTCTCCAAACAGGTCGATAAAAAAGTATCGGCCTCGTTTATCAGTGGCTGATTTTAAAATAATATTTTAACTCCTGTGTCTGAGTGTTTTTGTCTGTGCCGCCGAAACGCATCTTTAGCCGCGGCTCTGTGGTGGCAGGTTTGCCGAGGAATCCCTCCAATTATAGGAGGGAGGGGGAAACTTGAGGTAATTAGTGGTGTTGGTGTCTGGGAGTTTGGCTTTCATCGTCTGTTCACACTGTAGGCAGAGAGGCTGGTCGAGGGAGTAAGGTTACACAGGGCACAGGGGGGTGGGAGGGTGTTATTTCAGTGATGGCCCCTTCCTAAGACAGTTTTCACACAGCGGGCTCCCCTCTTTCTGACCCCGACGTGGACTCGGCGCAGACTGGAAGGACCCATCTTTCTCTCTCGCCAGGTACATTCTTAAAGTGGATTTTGTTGATTTCAAAGTGCATATTTTTGTGATGCCGCTGTGATCCCTGAAGGTCAATGGTACTTTATTGTGACGCAGTTTGTGCGAGAGCCTGGTTCGAGTGTATGCAGAGAAAAATATAACTTGTGGGCATTTTGGTACCTACGCAAAACGTAACAGAATATAAACGACCGCGCGTGTGCGCATGCGCGTTAAAGACAGTGTGAGATGTCTACTGAGTACTGAGAGGATGGGGTTGGCAACTTTGGAACCTCAACCAGGCGGACAGGGGCATTGGTACACCCGTGTTTCCACATTGTGTGATTGTAAGAAACGTACTTAGCCTCCGATTAATTCAGTCCGTTGTCTGTCTAAATTGGGTGCAGCTTCAAATGGCAGGGGTTAAGAATGCAGAAAATATAACACATACCGGCAGCCAGTCTGCTTCTGCCATAAAAGCTTTCGGCCCGGCATCCGTCCACAGTAGACCTAACATGTTAGGCTTTTGGCTTTAATCTCTTCCTTCTTAAGTAAAAGTTTGCTGCTCCCCAGGAAGGCCTGCTCCAGCTGTTCCGCCCGGGGTGATGCTCCCTTAGCAATGACTTTGTCAGTGGTAGTAAAACTCTCGGTTTAATGAGCTAGGCTTGACTTTTAACTTGAGTTTAATGCTTTTAGCAATTACTTGTGCTTCCTTTAACCTTCACGCCCATCCGTGCGGCCAGGTGTTTTTGTCACAGACTGGAAAAATAAAATAAAAAAGCGCAGCACGAGCACATCTGGCGCATCACTGAGCTCCCACCATAAAGACGAAATGGCCGTAAAACTGCGCCAGCAGTTTCCGGGCTCTAAAGCAAGCTTTTCTTCAGAACCTCACCTTATGGCAGAATTCTAGCTGTGAAGTGTTGTGCATTGTTGCACTGAGGCCCAGTTGCACTGTGCAAATCCTGCAGATTAGAGGGGCAGCAGGGACTGGGCCAAAGGTAGCACTGCTCGCCCACTGACCACAACAAAGCAAGGGATTATGGGCGAAGATGCAATCCATGTTCCATGCCCTCAGCCCCAAGGCTCGCTGCTGGGACTTGCCCAAATAGGTCTGATTAATACCAGTTGAGATGATCATTTGAGAGCTGGACACAGAATTTCCAAATGTCTGCAACTGGACCAGCTTGCCGGACAAAAAAATGCTGTTGTACGTTTTAGGAGCGCGCGCACCTTCCCTATTTATAAAAGTGGCAGTAATGATATAGCAAACCTGGAAGGCTTGGTTCCATATATTGGATGGCATGCTTTTTGCAACATAGTTTTTATTAAAATGTATGCACTCATAGCAATATATATATATATATATATATATATATATATATCCCATCCATATGCAGAACCCACGTTGGAAGAACCATGCGGAGACCTTTATGGCGCTTCAAGTATTTATTCACAACAAGCCAGCAGAGCGTTAATTCAAGAAGGCAGTGTCAAAATTAGGCCAGACGCGTTTCAGGAGGTGAACTCCTTTCTTCAGTGGCTTTTGACAGACAGGGGGAAGCATAAACAGCGCAGACCGTTTTAAACATCATACCTGCCCAATGGGCGTGGCCACACGGCATTCTGGTCGATGCAGTCGCGCTAATGTCAGCCTCAGTGGGTGCTACTCCCCGAGTCCAAATGTCCCAAAGTTAAAAGCACATACACTTGAAGTCTCTGCCTCGCTGTTTTACTGCTGTAAAAGAAAGCTCAAGCAGGTTCCCATCTGCAAAGGAGCAGGCTTGTCTCCGTCCCGAAGTCGGCAGCTGAAGTTAGTCACCCGGGATCAGCTCAGAGCCGCAGGTTCTTTCCTCGACCTGGGCAGGCCGATACTATTCCATCCATATGCAGAACCCACGTTGGAAGAACCATGCGGAGACCTTTATGGCGCTTCAAGTATTTATTCACAGCAAGCCAGCAGAGCGTTAATTCAAGAAGGCAGTGTCAAAATTAGGCCAGACGCGTTTCAGGAGGTGAACTCCTTTCTTCAGTGGCTTTTGACAGACAGGGGGAAGCATAAACAGCGCAGACCGTTCTAAACATCATACCTGCCCAATGGGCGTGGCCACACGGCATTCTGGTCGATGCAGTCCGCGCTAATGTCAGCCTCAGTGGGTGCTACTCCCCGAGTCCAAATGTCCCAAAGTTAAAAGCACATACACTTGAAGTCTCTGCCTCGCTGTTTTACTGCTGTAAATGAAAGCTCAAGCAGGTTCCCATCTGCAAAGGAGCAGGCTTGTCTCCGTCCCGAAGTCGGCAGCTGAAGTTAGTCACCCGGGATCAGCTCAGAGCCGCAGGTTCTTTCCTCGACCTGGGCAGGCCGATACTATTCCATCCATATGCAGAACCCACGTTGGAAGAACCATGCGGAGACCTTTATGGCGCTTCAAGTATTTATTCACAGCAAGCCAGCAGAGCGTTAATTCAAGAAGGCAGTGTCAAAATTAGGCCAGACGCGTTTCAGGAGGTGAACTCCTTTCTTCAGTGGCTTTTGACAGACAGGGGGAAGCATAAACAGCGCAGACCGTTCTAAACATCATACCTGCCCAATGGGCGTGGCCACACGGCATTCTGGTCGATGCAGTCCGCGCTAATGTCAGCCTCAGTGGGTGCTACTCCCCGAGTCCAAATGTCCCAAAGTTAAAAGCACATACACTTGAAGTCTCTGCCTCGCTGTTTTACTGCTGTAAATGAAAGCTCAAGCAGGTTCCCATCTGCAAAGGAGCAGGCTTGTCTCCGTCCCGAAGTCGGCAGCTGAAGTTAGTCACCCGGGATCAGCTCAGAGCCGCAGGTTCTTTCCTCGACCAATGAAGAAAGGAGTTCACCTCCTGAAACGCGTCTGGCCTAATTTTGACACTGCCTTCTTGAATTAACGCTCTGCTGGCTTGCTGTGAATAAATACTTGAAGCGCCATAAAGGTCTCCGCATGGTTCTTCCAACGTGGGTTCTGCATATGGATGGAATAGTATCGGCCTGCCCAGGTCGAGGAAAGAACCTGCGGCTCTGAGCTGATCCCGGGTGACTAACTTCAGCTGCCGACTTCGGGACGGAGACAAGCCTGCTCCTTTGCAGATGGGAACCTGCTTGAGCTTTCATTTACAGCAGTAAAACAGCGAGGCAGAGACTTCAAGTGTATGTGCTTTTAACTTTGGGACATTTGGACTCGGGGAGCAGCACCCACTGAGGCTGACATTAGCGCGGACTGCATCGACCAGAATGCCGTGTGGCCACGCCCATTGGGCAGGTATGATGTTTAGAACGGTCTGCGCTGTTTATGCTTCCCCCTGTCTGTCAAAAGCCACTGAAGAAAGGAGTTCACCTCCTGAAACGCGTCTGGCCTAATTTTGACACTGCCTTCTTGAATTAACGCTCTGCTGGCTTGCTGTGAATAAATACTTGAAGCGCCATAAAGGTCTCCGCATGGTTCTTCCAACGTGGGTTCTGCATATGGATGGAATATATATATATATATATATATATATATATATATATATATATATATATATATATATATATATATATATATATATATATAATATGGCAATCTTGCAGTTAAACAGATCTTTCATCGTTGTGAGGCCAATAAATGACTGTTGAGTAATAATATTGCTTAACTTTTACAGCGGCATGAAATCAAGATATTGTTAGCAACAATTTGTAAATTGATCAGAATGTGGTTTAATCATAATATGATTGTATAAGTTCTCCCACTTTATTGTATTAAGAAGATGCTATTTGATTATTGCACACTGCTCGCTCTCTTGCCTAGTGTGCATTGCTGTTCTTCTGCATTGTCAAGAACTTGTAGGGTACAAGGTATCTTTGTGTATTTATTTATGTATACTTGGTACAGCTGCCAACAGATGCGTGTCTGGCTCCTGGGTGGTATCTAACAAGTACAGTGAAACAGTACCACTGAGACTATTATAGTGTACTTTCTATAAGTGTGACAGTCTCCAATACCAGTCTTTCTAACAAAATCTTTAAAATACACCTACAGACAATAGAGCACTCACAAAAGCTTTCTGACCTTAACATACTTGATATGGCCACATAATAGTGCCAGTTCCCAATTTAAAGATGGTGAAAGGCCTCCTAACTTTAGAGGTCTCCATGCCTCCTAACTCTTGAGGTGAAAGGTCACGTGCCTTTAGGTGTCAAAGGACTCTAAAACTTCCTCACCCTAATTGTGAAAGGCCCTCTACCTCCATTGGTGACTGTTTCGCAGCTCACTCTGTAAAAGGTTTCCTAACTCCACTGATATATATTGTTAGAACAAGGCACCTTAAATACAGCTGTTAAAAGGTTCTTCAACAAGTGCGAGTCTTTACCTGCTTGTGTTGATGTGTTCACTCACTCTTGCATTGTGGTGTTATTGTATGTACTCCCATAGATGGCTACGGGCCTGCCAACTCACAGGGTTTCATGCATCACACATGGCCAATCACAGGGTGAGCTGGAAACCCTTGCACAGAAATGGTGTGAACGATATATACAGCTGGGCTTTAATTAAGACCTCCACTGGACAAATATGTGAGGGTAGATGTGACTGTTTATGCAGAGCTGGGGGTCTAAACTAAAGCCCCACTCGCCATGTCCCATCCCTTTGACAAGACTACACCCCTTCTCCCAGTAGAGTAAACTTATGCAGTGAAAAATATTCTTTGATTGGCAGGTCTGCTGCTACTGTTAAACTCATATATATTTAAGGTGCTTTGACGCTATAGGAGTGTTTAGTTGAATTATATACAGTCTAATTAAATTAATGCACACTCGTAGACTTTGCTAGGCTTATATCAGCAATGTACACTAATTACATACATAGGTGTGTGTACATGTTGATATTATTTTTAATCATGAAGCAAAAGGGACTGTTCATGAATTCCCAGTATCATAAGCTATGTACAAGCAGGTGTATGTTGGGTATGGCGTGGGTTACACACGTAAATCCTTTACCATTTTGTGAAAGGACTAAAGTGTGTGTTGAATGAATACCTTTAGCATTTGCTGCTCCATTCATTCATTTTGCTATTATATATCTCCACAGCCAATTTCCTACAGTTGGTTGCTACATTTTCATGTAACAGTGCGCTGTCTGTGGCACAGTTTTTTTTTACCACAGTACAGACACTTATTTAGTGTTGGCTCCTAAATCCTGGGGTGGTAACCTGCTGAAGTATTAATGTTACTGCAGTCCTGAATTAAGAATCCCAGTGCAAAAAAATGCAGTAAATCATGCAGAACATTGGGTGCAAATACTACCCCTGTTGTTACGCATGGTATTACCACATTTTAATGCTCTCTATTACCAGCAGCCTTTTGCTGGTTGTAATTTTCTTAGTGCCATGCAGTGTTACCATTCTACCATAAAACTGTGACAATGGTAGAAATGAGCAGTTACAGAACTCCAGCAGATTTCTGTCATTTGATTCACTGCTCTCAGACATCAGGATGTCTTAGAAGTAACCTCAGCTATCAGAGGTGTGGGTCACATGGGTTCTTGGCGATAGGTCGCCACTGAAGGGCAGCACAGTGGAACCCTCAGAATGGAATGCTTGCATCTGAGGCTACTCTTTTTCCAGACTAAAATCCGAGACATATTTGATGTCTCCAAGAGGGCAGTTAGTTGAGCAATTAAAGACAAATAGATGGGTGGTTATGAAGCACGTCGCGCGTTCCTCATGTACCGCCATGATAATTATTTTCATGCTGAGCCTTCTGCAGAGGCGCACGCTCCCAGTTTATTCATCAGTTATGCATAGCGAACGAGCTAGCTGATAGCTCACTGTGCGTGTATTAGCGGAATAACTCCCAAGCCTACTGCCAACAGGTAGCGTCTGGAAGCTTACAGTGTATGCTCAGGTTTTATGCGTTACTGTCCGCTAAATTATGACTGTCTTTCTTTTCCTTGCAGGACCCGAGATTTACAGCTTTAATTTTTGACAAGCTTCAAGTGCCTGACCATCTACAGAAACACAGGAATGAAGGCGAGAGTCGCTGCGACACCTGTGCCACCCACCTGAACCAGCTCAAGCAGGAAGCCGTTCAGATGATCCAATCCCTCAACCAAGCCAGCTGCCGAGAACTCACCGACGCCGCGGCAGCAAATGTGTGCCCGAGGCTGGCTCCCCAAAGCATGGTCACCGTGTCTTCTCCGAGGGACTTGGCTCTGCTTGCTGGGCAGGTGGGTAGACCTTCTGGAAAAGCAACCAATCATTTTTGTGCAAGAGAGAGCACGCGGGGGTTTGGATGGACCCAGGGTGCAGGCGGCTTCCCCAACAACAGCGTCCAAGTAACTGTAGGTCCCAGCAGCCTTGGTGGTGCTCTGAGCTCGGTGACCATCCAGGCTCAGCAGTACCTGGAGGGCATGTGGAGCATCTCACGGGTGAACAGCTTTCTTCCGCCAGCCTGTCTAGTAAGTATGATTGAATTAAAGACACATTACAGGCACTTTCCCTGAAAAAATGTACTTTAAGTGTTTTCAAGGTTAGTGTATGTCTTTAAAAAGAAATGTAAACACAGTGTGACCAGCAAGTGGGCAAGTGGTGGGAATAGAGAGATTATGGGAGAACGTGGAGACCTATCGAGAAACTCAGAGCTCATTCTGTCACTCTTTGAAGCCTCATCTTTGTTATGAAATTTCATTTGAATACCTCAGTACCATCAGGTTGGTCTCAGGGTGTTTTTCGCGGGAGGGCTGCAACGATATGCAGCACACTATGTCAATGAACTATGAGGTCGCATTGACACTGTAGAAAATGCCATTGTTTTGAGTGATGTTTCAAATTGGTAATAAGTCAAGTATGACATTAGAGCGAGATCCAATGGATGACCGCACACACCAAGATTCCCCTTCCACATTTGCAAGCTGACAGTGCAGGGCTACTGGCAAATGCAAGGTTGTAGACACAAGTTATGGAATAAAGTATTGAAAAATCACTTTAACAGATGGATATCCAATGATGAGAGAAGCGAAACAAGTGTCACTAAAATAGAGCAGTTATTATAGCCTAGCAGGTACTGAAGTGACAAATGTCGAATTCCATATGGTGTAAACAAAGGCATGATAGAAAAGAATGGTAGAAGCAAGATATGTTGTTGCTATTATAGGTGTCACCAAAGGTCCAAGGAGAAATGATTCCTGAGTTTGATGGCCTTATACTGTATACTGGTCAGGTCAGGTCAAACAACTTTATTCGGTTATTCATGCAAACAACCATAAAAGCATACAATGTAGAACAGGGAAGTCACAAGCAGAATGTTCAATAAAAAGTATAAAAATTGTCGACATTAAAAACAATATCTATAGCACTATTACCCCTCCATGCTGTTCCTAAATTTTAGTGCTAATTTTAAAAAACTGCTTACATAAAAGGTGCAATCATAACTTAGCAGCTGAAGGTAAAAAAGTGCAGGTTTAATTTGTGCATAGTTCAGTTTTTTAAGACATGGTTTTAGATAGAGCCTCAGGTGTATAGCATAGTAAGGGCAGATAAATAAAAAGTGTGCCAGGTCTTGCGGAGACTTTTCGTCGCAGCCGCAAGCCGGCAACACTTGACCACGATAAGACCCCTTAGGTACGGCCAGTAATAAATGAAATAAGTCCAGGCGAAACCTCGTCAACAGGAAGCGATCATAACCTTGCATGGGCCAGGACAGATATGGTCCCATATGTGGTGAAGTTTTTAATAGCACATGTTTCCGTACGCTGCCTTTCTTTAGTTCACCCTCCTCCCGGGCCAGATACCTGGATGTGATAAAGGTTTTCTTCACATAAATAACATCCGATTTACTGATGGATTCTGGCATTAAAAGGAGATCAGGGCGCCCTAATTCAGTGAAGCAATCTTTTAAATACTTAATCCAGGGCACTTTAAGCCTGTTATCCCATGTTAGGGCTTCCCTCAAAATTTGCTGTGTGAGGGATAGATCATTGTTTAGCCAGCAATTTAGCCAGCAAAGTAAGGGATTTAAGGCTATCTTGTCACATAAGTATGACATACCCAACTCTTCGTGCACGGTGAAGTTTGCTGTTCCCCTTGGGACCCTCAGTACCTGCTTCAGAAAATTATTTTCTGTTACCTCCAAATCGCCCAGTGAAGTATACCCCCAGAGCTCGCTTCCGTAACAGCCAATGGCAACGCTCTTCGCCAGGTAGAGTTGAAGCAACGCGGCCACCGGGCTGTTGCCCATTTTTCTTGAAAAATCAAGTATTGCTGCATTTGCCCGGGTTTCCTCCCCCTTTTTCTTCTGTACCGCGGGTCCCCAATTCAGTTGGTGGTCGAAGAGGACACAGAGGTAAGAGAAGGTCTTAGTTACTGGGATTTTTTCCCCGTTAACATTAAGAGAGTTGGGCTTTTTGCTTCCTAGGCCTACCTTCATTACAAAGGATTTGGAGTTGTTAATGCTCAGGTCTCGGGACTTCATAAAAGCAAAAAAAGAATTTAACAGAGTTTGGAGACCGATCGCAGTCCTGGCCAGCAGGACTGCGTCATCCACATAGAGTAGAACTGGCAGACCTTTCCGTCCGACGTAGGGATAATCTGCTCCCGTTTTTAGGAGGTACTCCTCCAGATCATTTATGTATAAATTGAAGAGGAACGGGGCTAGAATACATCCCTGCCGGACACCCCGGTGGACTCCAAATTCCCTCGTTACTTTTAGATCTTGTGTGTACCGGACATTGGCCCTCGTGTCAGAATGCATATCTGCTAGGAGGTTGATCAGATTCTGCTCCACACCCATTTGGGCCATGGCATCCCAGAGCCTACCACGGTTTACGCAATCGAATGCCGACGATAGGTCCATGAATGCCATGTGAATTGTGCCTTGCCGGGCCATGGTGTATTTCCCTAGAACCATATACAGGTTAAGACACTGGCTAACTGTAGTGTGACCAGGCCTAAAGCCGTATTGGATTGGAGACATTATTTTGTTTTCGTCTGCCCATGTTACTAGTCTGTTTAAAACTACTCCCCCCACTACTTTGACCACTGAGTTAATTAAGGATATGGGTCTGTAGCAGAGGGGGCTATTTCGGTCTCCTTTCTTGAACACGGGTACTATAGTAGAGACCCCCCATGACCTTGGGCAGCCGGAGACCACCGCTGCATTAAGTACGGCGGTGAGGACAGGCGCCCATAAGGATGTACATGATTTAAAGAGGTCCGGGGGAAGGCCATCTGGCCCCGGGGCCTTGTTACTTGTCAGTCCAAGGATTCCTTTTTCGACCTCGTTAATTGAGAAGAGCAAATAATGCTCCTCGGGGGCATCAAATCTGTATTCTGCTTGTGGCACGATACTTTTAAAAATGGAACTAAAATGGGAAACCCACTCCCTCATCTGGGATGTTTGTGCCGAGGGCAGAATTACTGGGTTGATCAAACAGAGGCTTATTTATAATTTCCCAGAACTTAGCGCTGTTTCCCAAGATTTTGGGGTCTAAGAGGGTCTCCCAAACACTTGCCTTCAACTCATTCTTTCGCTTAGCAAGGGATTTGTTATAGTTAGTGCGCAGAGCCTTAATACGGGCCGGGTCTCTAGGTTTTGTCTTTAAGGCCATCTTGAGGTCTCGGCTGGCCTTAGAACAAGAGTGGTCAAACCATTTTGGGCCACTACCTGCATGCCCTGTGGATGGCACGGTTAACAATGTCCCTACTGTTAATACAACGCCCTCAAATGCAGACAAGGTTAGTTGTGGTGACGATGCAGGCGACACACAAAGCGAAAGTTCAGAACTACACAAGTTATTGATTGAAGTGTACAAATCATTGGAGTTCACCATTGTCCATTTTAAATGACGTTTTCCGTCAGTACTCTTCAAGGTCCCATGGGCTTCACGTGGCTTGTGCAGATCAAAGATTCCTGCACCCAATTTAATACAAAGAGGATTATGGTCGCTATGTATATTTACTTGGATAGAAAAATCCAACACGAAATTGGCAAGATCACCAGATAATAATATATGATCTATATATGAGCCAACTGTGTGTCCTTTATACGTGGGATTGGGGTGAAGGGTGTGATCAGCCACCGTGGACATAGCAGCAGTTAAATTATTTTCGTTCATCAGGTTGTTCAGTTGGATTCCTCGCCGAGAATGATCGAAATGAAAACCTCTCAGGCTGTTGCACCCCATTTGACCCATAGTGTATACTGTATGTGCAGACCACTGAGCTGGCTTTTAGATGTGACTTAGCAACGCAGTTGTCTGCCAGACCTATTATTACCAGTTCTTTAACAAATACAGAGAGCAGGCTTAGGCACTGGCCCACAAGAGAGTTACCCTCTCACCTGATGCTGTTTGGTGTATTATTGCACCTCCTATGGAGTGCTTGCATTTCAGTCAATGAGGGACTATTTTAAATCTCAAAAGTACACTAGATCATGAATATTACATTTTATATCTCTTAGATGCACTTTATCTCAAAACAATACATTTTTGCTTCGTTTTTTCACTGCAGTATGCCTTTGTAACATATTTTAGTTAAAACTCTGAATCCGACCTATAGACTTTGCCAATGCTTGTCTACCTTGTCTCTCTTAGGTGCTGGTCTTATGTTTTTTTAACCACAGTATTGAGTTTTTAAGATCTGGATAAATATCAACTTCCTAATGTAAACTTTTTCGATGCCTTCAAGAGAAACAGATGTGGGGTTGTAAATCTGTATTTTGCTATATATTCTTATTTTGACGATACTACGGCCATGGATATAGTGGAGTCGATATTTGTGCAGGTCAATATTTCTGCCCCAGTACTGTGACATACAACTATGTCATGGATCACCTGGCCTGAGACGTGGTTTCAGCAGAAATGTTTTGTTCTGTATGATCCACAGTAGATGTAAGGAGATGTACGCAAGGTCGTATAGGGTACAACAACACACTAGTATTTCAAGTAAAATGCAAAGTGAGTGGTTACGGCTGCCTCTCGGGAGCCCGAGCACCAGGCAAAGCGAGGTGTATAGGAGGACAGGTACTAATGAGGTGACGGTACCCATGCCATTGGATCACCAGCTGCAGGTGGTATGGACATCGCGACTGGGGTGGGTTGTGGAGTGTGTGTTCTGTTACTAGGGCTTGGGAATCCTAGTGAGAGGATCAGGAGGTAAGAGTGTGAACCTTTGCACCTCTTTGGAAATGTACTTTGGCACAGTTTGGTGACTGTAGTAATGATTTCGCACCATCGTCAGTATCTTCTACAATGACCCGAATTCTGCTTTTACGTAAATATGCTCATTTAATCCGCTAATCAATATTGAAATAGATATTGAGTCAAGAGTTCCACTCTAACAATTTCTTGCCTACCTCCAATACCAGTAAATGTTCTGTTTCAGTGCAGCACCTATTACTGCATGTGTAGACTGGTTCTAAAGTTTCCCAATTTCTGCTGATGAGGATATTCCGAGGCAGGAGATAAAGATATGTGCATGGGATCACACAAGTAGGCCACGCGCATAAGCCAGGACTGAAACCTAGACTCTATTAGGTTGGGCTTCAAATACAATTCTTGTAAAAGCACCAATAGATCGTGTGGCTGGGTTCATGTGTAACATAAATGGGCAATAATGCTACTAATAAATATAAGCAGCATAACCGTTCTAATTAAATTAAATGAGGGTATTGCCCGATTTCAGGTCGGAAATAAGCTAATTCCCCTCCCAGCTGTTTCCCACCATTTCCTAAACTTAGATAATAATGACGACAAACATCATTCATTTTGGTACATAAATGCATCATATTGTGATGTCATTTTAATCGTTGTAATGGAATGAGCACTGGAATCATAACTTGTGCCGTGTACACTTAGAACGTGATAAGGGACAAACAGGGCATAACATGGTGTTAGAGCTCTCTGCCAGGTAACAATGCATTCTGGAAGACATCCGGGTGTGTAGTCAATTTCTGGTTAGCTGAATAGCTATTGTGGAGCCCTTGATATGAATTCCAAAGGACTTCCAGAGGCATGAATCTCAGGAGTCACTACCAAACAAATAAATAAAAATGAAAGTGTCAGTCTGTAACACAACTGGGGCTCACAGGGCGAAACATCAGCCCTCATCCTCCTGGACCTGTCAGTCGCCTTCGACACGGTCTGCCATTGCACTCTAAAGACACGCCTCCTAGAAGCCGGAATCCAAGAGAAGGCTCTTGACTGGACCACGTCCTTCCTCTCCGGCAGAACTCAGAGCGTCCGCCTCCCACCCTTCCGATCCGAATCCACCGACATCATCTGCAGCGCCCCCCAGGGCTCATCCCTCAGCCCGATGCTGCTCAACCGCCAAAACCAACCTCCACGAGGGAATGAAGGCCATCGCCGACTGAATGAGGAGCAGTCGTCTGAAGCTGAACTCGGACAAGACCGAGGTCCTCATCCTCGGACCCACCCTCTCAGCCTGGGACAATTCCTGGTGGCCGACCACACTGGGAACAGCACCGACACCCATCGACCATGCACGTAATCTAGGATTCATCCTCGACTCCTCCCTCTCCATGTCTAAGCAGGTCAACGCCGTCTCCCCCTCCTGCTACAACACCCTCCGCATGCTCCGCAGGATCTACAAGTGGAGCCCGACCGAAACAAGAAGAACAGTGACACAGGCCCTCGTCAGCAGCAGACTGGACTACAGCAATGCACTCTACGCAGGAATCCCAGCCAAACACCTACGACGACTACAACGCATCCAAAACGCCTCCGCCCGACTGATCGTCAACGTTCCCCGCCACAGCCACATCACCCCCCACCCGAGAGACCTACCCTGGCTCCCCGTCGACAAGAGGATCACCTTCAAGCTCCTCACACACGCATACAAAGCACTTCACAACGCCGGACCAGCCGACCTGAACAGTAGACTCAGCTTCCACACCCCCACCCGCCAGCTCCGCTCCGCCAGCCTTGCCCTCGTCGTTGTCCCCCGCATCCAACGAACGACCTCCGGCGGCTGGTCCTTCTCCTACCTCGCCGCCAAGACCTGGAACACCCTCCCTACCCACATACGGCAGACCCAAGACCTACTCGCCTTCAGAAGACTCCTTAAGACCTGGCTCTTCGAGCAGTAGCAGCACCCCCACCCCCCTCCCCTCAGCCCCTTGGGACTCTCACGGGTAAGTAGCGCGCTTTACAAGTACTCTGATTGATTGATTGATAAAGTGGTCTGATACCTTTGGGTTTAGTTCACGCTATATAAACCTATGGTTGAATAGGGAAACTGTTCTGCATTATGTATTTAGGATGCACCCTCCCTGCCTTTGTTCCTCAAATGGACCTCCCTTCAAGGAGTGCAGAAGTGCCATCTCAGCAAGGGTCAAAAGGGAAGTACCAGATGGGTGGGCATCAATCCAAGTTTGTCTTGGTTTGCCTCGCTACTTCCCTACTTTTTGCCACATCTCCAAGTCACCTTTTCGTTTAGTAGCGGCAGCTCTTCTGTGAACAGTGCCAGAGTAGTGCAGACCCCAGCCATGTTTGCCTGTGCATGCTCTTTTGATGCTGCTCTTGACGAGTTATTGCTGCAGCATTGCTCCGCTCAATCAAGACTGTGGGAGCTGGGAAATATTTCCCATCAGCCCATTTAAAGAGTTGTGATGAAAGTGTGCCACTCCCCCAAACAAGAGAAGAAACTTTTCCAATGGAGACTGAAGAAGGACTGATGGCACATCACACCAACGTATGCTACTTCATCAGTAGGACATCACAAATACAGAGGTTGTCATATTTGAGTCCACAGGTTGTTGGACTACAATATTCACCATCCCTGAGGTTCAAAGGCTTCTACATACTTTTGTAAACCAGGAATACTTAACACTTGCACAGGGAGGGACCGATCCATGCCAGTTTTATAAGATAGAAGCTAACTATATAATGATTCCCATTTTAATTTGTTCTTTGCAAATTTATCCTGAGTGGAAATCTTGAAACTCTGGCCAGGATCAGCTCCTCGATGCACCGACATTGCTTAACAATCAACTCAATCTATTGCCAGTGAAGGGTGACCAGGCACCAGATTCGCTGGGACAGTCCGGGTTTTTCTCCACATGTCCTATGAAATTTCTGTAAATTTAGAACGTGCCCTGGTTTTCAAAGATGGTCCACTGAACGCAGAGAGAGGCAAATCTTCATGTCTTTCCAGTGCAGGATTAGTTAGAAGCCCCTATCAGAAAGCAATGTAATTAACACAGATGATATTATGTGTAAAAGGGGCACTTAAGGCTCGTTAGTGCCACATTGCGTGTGCTTAGTGTGCTTGTGAGTACTGTCAATTAAGCAAAACTGTGCATCTCAATCGATGCTATATTGTTGTCCTACTTCTATGTTTGTGAAATGTTCCAGTTTCTGATTTTCAAAAGATGGACACTCTACGCTGCTGCTCATCAGACATCTCCAGTCCTACAATATGCAAATACAATAAATAAATAAAGATTAATAAATAAATGTGATCATTTTATTATTTCTCTATACCCTTTAAACTCATCATCACATTCCTCTGATCAATCTTCCCTGTTCTTTAAGCTAAACAAGCTGACAGCAGGAAATCAATGCTCTTTTCGTCTATCTTGCCATCCATCGATCACCGTGGACGTGCGGTAGCATGTAACCTTTGAATTCTTTCAAAAAGTCAGAAGCAAGCAGTTTGAGCCACAATCAGAGCCATATCTGTACATTATAAGGGCATAAGATAACAACATAGGCATTTTATAAACGCTGGCACTCCTCGGCTGTTCCTAGCTAGGTTCACTCTAGAGGAGGTGGAGACTCCCCTGTCGCTGTAAATTCTAGCAGTGGTGAATACAGTTTCCATAGGAAATTCATATGCATGTGTTATGTCATGTTACAGAGATTTGCATAGTACTATAGTGCCATTAGTATGGCCTTGCATTGCCATCGAACTTTGGGTACCTTCATGCACTGGTCTCAAGGATTCCTCAACAATCTGGAATCAGTTTCAGATTGCTTTAGGGAGTGGGTCATCAGTATGAGTTAGGTTAATGTGCTGCTTCTGTGTGTACGTTTGTAAGTGTGTTACAGTGGTTAGTGCTTTTGTTTTGTGAAACCAGAGGTATGGCATGTGCATTTCTGAACGTGAAGTATGTTTCTGAGGCGATTGAGAGTATGGTGTCTTGTTAGGGTTCACTGTATCCCTTTGAACCAGATTAGCTGTGGGTGCTGTTGGTGTGTTGTCATGGAGGTGCATGTTGTCTTATGAACATGATTGTACGTAGTAAAGTGTGCACCATGTGTCAATGGATCAGAAACATGAATATGGCGATGTATCTGCGGTCCATGGAAATTCCACTGCGTGCAGCTCGCGTTAAGCATCATACGGAAAAAAGAGCACGGTTGGCCAACTAATGTGTCTACTATGACTTAAAGCCAAACATGTGGGGTTGAGATCCTCACGGGACTTCCAGAAAATATGCAAACTGCAGAGACCATGAAAGCACTACAACTGGAAAAATGTGGTTCCAGTTATTTTCCTTTTTGCAGTTGAAAGCAGCAGGCAGCTCATCTGCCATGGAAGCGTCAACAATGCCTGCTGTTGATTTACAGAATGTAGGACATTTAATTCTAGCTATGCTTTTCTGAGAAAGTTGGTGAACTAGTAACAGGGAATGAAGGGATGAAAGGAAGCGATCCGGAGAAAAAGCCCTTTCTACTCGATTTTCTAAATCCAAGAACACGTTATGTGGGTTATTAGCATTCCTGTGAAAAGACTACAAGGATGGAACAAAGCATCACATTGTCACTGATCAAAACATGTACTTCTTTATTGCGGCTTCTTGAAGATGCTCAGTCTTCTGGCAGCTGGTGGGTAACAGTGAGTTGGGAAAGCACAGAATTAGACTAGCTCCCACCAACATCCTCTGCCATGCTTCTTCTGTCCCATCTGGCTCCCTGTCAAAGCGAGACAGCAAAGTAATGGGTGCATTTACTTGAGACACCCATCCTGGAGCGTAAGGTACAAAAACATTGTGAACTATGTTACAAAATCTTCACCCAAGTGGATGATATTTTTATAACCAATATTTAGTGGACTGTATTTATGCAATTTTATATTTTTGTCAAGGATATTCTGGCACACACGTCTGGAGAACAGAGATGGGCAAGAAGCATATCGTTAGGAAAATGTTGTGTTATGCTGGTGGTAAACCTACATTATGGGTGGAAAGAGATGAGGAAGGAGCGAGTAACCACCAGGACTTAGGCAATGCTTTGAGTATAAGCCTTAAGCCACGAAGCGACAGCAATCGGTGCCTGAGCCAGACCAGGGTTGCGTACCCAAGATAAGAGACCACAGATGAAAGACATAACAGCATGAAAAGGAAATCCTGAAATTTTTGCACAAATGTGTTCAAACAATCAACAATAACTGGAAAACTAGACTTGTAGACCTGAAACCTTAACTAAATATGGCCCAGGTATATCAAGTAAAAAGAAGCACTGGATTGTGCTCCTGATGAAGACCTCAACTACCACACAGCTCCTCTATAGGGGTTAAAATACGTTGAATTTTGAACCTGTGTGGTTCATTAACATAACATATTTTTCACTGGAGATGAAATGGGGCATGTGTACTCTCTTTTGGAGAATTCATGGAACTGTAGTTTAAGACCAAATTAAAACGAAGTTAGGAACCACATGGCGTCTTCTCTGAAAAGCATTGTTTGATCTGTGGTTTAACAAAGGGCATTTACCAGTTTCATTGATTGTAAAGTGTGGTATCATTTCCAGGATGCAGAAAGTGGGATTTTGGAAGACTTTTAGGAATAGTACCAATTCCAGCCAATTGCCGGAGAAGTATGGGATATGACGGCGGCAATACTGAGCTGAAGCTAGCAATGTGATAGCAGGTTTATGTATAACAAATTGCTACTTATTTCTAGTTTTCAAATTACCACAGATATTATGCACTGAAAATATACTTATAATTATTATCTCTGGAAATGGAAACAAGCTATTCTTTAAAATTCCGTTTTTATACACGTCCCCTCATAAAAACACAAGATGCTTCACTGTTGAGCCTCACCTTGAACACAAATTGTTAGGCTGAAAGAAGCTGGGATGTGGGTGCGGTTTAACACTATCTGCCCTGTTTGTTCTTCTGTGCTCAGAGATGGTTTGATCCACTCATTGTTAGTTCTCATTCTTTCGGATGTGGTTACAGAAGGGGCTCCTCATGACTTTTACTTAAATCCCTATTGTGTTGCATTTAGATTAATCTTTATGTTGAATACATTAAAATAACGAAATGGTGAGCAGGACAGCACAAGAGGTTTTAGCTTATATCCTCACAACATTAATCATCCCTATCAGTGAGGCCAGGTGGCATGGGTGCCATAAAAAATAATGTGCATCATTGATTGCCATATTGGGTTCAACTGAAAATGTAAGAAGGAGAAACTACCAGGGAAAATGGAATGGAATACATTCATGGTGAATAGGCCTGGGAAAAATGGCAATTACACTGGTGTAATTCGCATAATTTGGGAATTTCGCATTACGCTTGTTATGCAAAATTTCTTAAATTATGCCATTGTGTATGCCATGTAGCATTATTATGCCACCGTTTGTGTCAAGAGTAGCAGATTTGTTTGTGGCATTATGTTTTTTCATATATTTTTTAGAGTGAAATTTGTGCTTGCATCAAAAATTGAGGTAAGGATGCATTCGATGCTAAAATATGGCAACAAGTGACTGATTTGAATTTCGTGCAATTATGCATAATTTTGTGTAATTTTCCCAAATGTTTTGTATTTGCAAAAGCAAATCTCGCGCATCCCTAGTGGTGAAGCGGTGCACGGCATAACCCAAGCACACTGTTACTTGCTCATTAATAGTTTGGCAGCCTGTAGGAAGAAGAGAGGTGCTAGAATGTATCAGTAAAATAAAAGTAAAATAGATTAATATAAATAGAAAGATGTAGAGTGGATGGGGCTCGTGGGCACTGGTAACATGAGAGAATGTCTAGCAATTAAACCTGAATCCTAATTGGGGAACCTGAGACAAATTTGTTGATGGGCAAAAATCACTAAAATCACTCGAGGAAAAAAACAAAGTAAGATGGGAAGGATGTAAGTGAACTGTTACATATGTGAATGAACATATCCTTTTTTTTTTTCACACTGTGCGAGTGCAAATATGACCTCGTGTGAGGACTACTTTCATGTTACTTTTTTGATTTTTAGCTGCACCAAACAGTGGTTTGTAACTTAGACTCCCCAAAGGTCAGTCTACTCAGCTTTGCTTTGATTTGCCATTTTTTGGGGGGAGTGGGGGGATTTTTACATAACGCGAACTAGGCCCGAAGGTATCAGAGCCCTTTACATGAGCACCAGTTGCGTTACTGACGGACTCATTAATTTCTGTTAGGCACGGGGAGATTAAGGGCCAGATGTAGGTAAATCTAATTTACCGACTCATAAATACCGAATTTTACCGATTCGGTATTTATGAATCGGTAAATTAGAAGGAGGCAGATGTAGGTAATTTTTAAAACACAATTACCGAATCTGTAAGATTCGGTATTTACCGACTCGGTAAATACCGAATCGGTATTTCCCATTGATTCCTATGGGCTTTGAAGCCCATAGGAATCAAAGGGAAATACCGATTCGGTATTTACCGAATCGGTAAATACCGAATCCTGCAAGGGTGCAGGGGGTGTCACTTTGACACCCTCTAGCACCCCAAGTACAGGCTTGTGTGACATGTGGCACACATACATGCCCTAAGGGCATGTCTGTGTGTCACATTGCACAGGTGTGCATGCACAGATGTGCATGCACACCTGAATTCGTTTTTTTACCACACAATAGGATTGGGTGGTAAAATACCGACTCTTAAGGGCCTGTGGCACTGTAAACTGTGCCACCTACATTTGGAATTACAGAATCGGTATATTTACCGATTCGGTAAATATACCGATTCTGTATTTTTCAGCCCCCTACATCTGAAAACCCAAATACCGGTCGGTAACGGCCGAAATCGGCCGTTACCGACTGGTATTTGGGCTCCTACATCTGGCCCTAAGTGATTTGCCCAGAATCGGTGGATGTTCAGCGTCCCTGTCGAGACTTGAACCCTGTTAACCCAGCATCAAGGTCGACTGCTCTAGCCGTTAGGCCACATCCTCTCCCCAAAGAGGATGTGACTTAACGTTTGTGGGACTTTTCTTGTTGATGAATCTTATTTACACCCAAACTACAAATTGTTTGTGGTAGATTTACACAATCTAAACTCTCAAAAAATGATAAAGCTTCAAGCACCGCATAATCGTCCGATAGCTGTCACAAGCCCGTTTTAAAATATGCTTAAACAGGCTTTCTCTTACTGATCATCCCGAGAGTGTGGAACTCATAAATCTACAGCTTAAGCTTGTCAAAAACATAATCTTCTTCACTGAATCGAGGAACAAGCACGCATTGATTCCAGCAATCGCACATTCATGGCTGGGCTGCAGAGAGACTTATATGGTTACCCTCAAAAGACTTCAGAAAGTGTGGCAGGGGCGGGATTAATTGGTAGAATTAATCTTAGGTCTAACCCCCTGGATCACATTAGACTCATCCTGGATTGGCTGCACTGACTCCCTGGCAAAGCATGCCCAGATGGTGAAGCCTCTGAACGTGTCTGTTCTATCAATAAAATGACACGTGAGAAATAAAAATATTCTTCTGTTATGAGTTACATAACATTTGAAGTTTCCTCAAGAATGCATCTGGACAAAAACTAAATAAAAGGAGTTTCAAGACAGATATAGTGAGGTACATGCCCTCCTCTCCTTTTATGGTTTTAAGTTATTGAAAGCCCCAGAAATTAAATGAAGGGCACTCTAAGTCAAATATTAAGAGGGGCGCGTGATTGCCCAACCATCTGTGTTCTTGAGTTATTGAAGCTTACCTGCACCTATAATATCTACACATTCTTTCTGTTTTCACCTCAAATCTCTGCATGTGATGGTGAAAGGTCTGTTTAAGCTGTTGCATTCTCAGCATTCAGTCAGTTGCCTAAAGCATGCCTCCCTGAACCTACTAGCCCTTCAAAAGAAAAATAACTTCATGGTGAATAGGCCTGGGAAAAGTGTAAATTACACTGGCATAATTGGTTTGGTGAAAGTGCATTCCATGCTCATGGCTCTTCCCTCTGGAATTCCATGCCCACTCAACTTAGACTTGAAGGCAGGCAGTGCTTAGTTTGTAAAAGATAGAGGGCTAGTGCCCGAAGATCACCTCAGAAGCCTGTGGGAGGTGCAATTAAAAGTCGGATAGCTAGGCTGGTGGTCTTTAATTCATCTCATGCCACTTTAATCAACTGCCAGGCACTCCCTATCCTTCATCTCACTCTTGAAGGTTCATGCTTTCTCCCTGTGTGACGTTTGTTCCATGTTTCTCTCGCTCCGTCTTTCCTATCTGTGTGTGTTTCCCTCTTTTATACTCCATAAATATCTGGTCCAGAAAAATAAGTGCAGATCCCCAAAAATAAACGCGGATGGTCCCCACTGTTAACCAAATTAATCACTAAAGACGGTTTTCAGAAGTTCTGAAAAGGTTCAAGGAACTTCTGCTTCTTTTCACCAATAGCCCATACGCTTCTTCACTTTTGAAGGTTTTCAGGTTGGACCCATATTATCTGCATGACCTGCCCATGGGCCTATCTGCATGACCTGCCCTTGGTTCTACCTGCATGACCTTCCCTAGACCCATCTGCATGACCTCCCCTATCTTGCCTGTTCTTCAAATGCTATGAAGCTATCAGAATAGAGAGTGAGTGCTATATAAAAAAAACACAAATGCTAGTTTAAATATTGTATGTGTGCTGGTCTTGGCTTGTTACTGCAATCCATACAGCCTTTATTTGTTCACCCAGAATGGTGCTCACATCATGCTATGCTGAAGCAGATTATAAAATATGAAAAATGGAAATGTTTTAAATTGACGTAAACATCACTGAATTAAATTAAAACGTTAAATGCCTCTCATAGCCGCCATGTACTGCATGTTTGAAAGGGCTGAAAGCAGAGTTGCAAATATGTTTTACCTTAACCAACTTTTGGCATTTTAGCCAGCTGAAAGCTGGGATTTGTAGTTTTGTTTCTTCCATTAAAAGAACCAGGCTAAAAGTCCATATATACAGAGAACCTTTGCATTAAAAGGTGAGGATTCGATGCTGGTGTAAGTGATTGCATGGGACTAGTTGGTACTGAAGCAACAAGGAACCCAGCTGCACTGATCGATGAGCCATAATCGGTGTGATACCGCTCTTAAGGGATTCATGTTGTCCTCAGGTGGGACCTGGCCTGGTAGATTGGGCTGGACTGTTCCTATTGGAGCAGGGTCAAGACTGAATTGCGTATGACGGGCCAAAACCGAGGAAGCATGGTATGCAAAATAACGATAGACTGGGATGTAGCCCCAAGTAATTAAGTGACTGGAATTACTTAAAGAATTCCTTCCATCACTTTTTGTATAATTCAGTGTGATGCCCTAAGTGCGATGAGTATGCCCAGACATGGGTGCCATGCTCACTTTGCCACTGGAACCAAGCAACAACCAACTGACGAGCCCCAATTTGGGAAAAGTCAGCCATGGATTGCTTGTGTTGTGGTTCAAGGAGGACCTGGACTGGCAGTTCGGGCAGGAATGTTCCTATTGGAGCAGGGTCAAGACTTATTAGCATATGGCTGGCTCCAAACTGAGATTGCATGATGCTGTGCAAAATGATGATGGGCTGAGATGTGGCTTTGAGTGATTAGCAGTGGCTGAAAGTAATTCAAGCATTCCATCCATCACTTTTATTTTTTGCGTACTTCAGCACAGCGCCCTAACTGTGACATGTAGGCCAAGATGTGGGTCCTGTGCTCACTGTGATACTGGAACCCTGCTGTACCTGACTGACATGCCTCAAATTAGGCTGTAACCGGTCTTGGTTTGCTTGTGTTCCGTTTCAGGGAGGGTTTGACCTTTCAGTTTGGGCTGGACAGTTCCCGTTGGAGCAGTGTGAAGTCTGATTTGCATATGGCTGGGTCCAAAGTGAGGTGGCATGGTTTGCAAAATAACAATGCACTGGGATGCGGCTGCGAGTAATTATCAGTGGCTGAGATTAATTGCACATTCCATTCATCACTTTTTTGTACACTTTATATGACATCATAAGTGCAATGAGTATGTCCAGCTGTAGGTCTTATGTTGACTGTACCACTGGAACCAAGCTTCACCCAACTAATGAGCCCCAATCAAGGTGAAACCAGCCTGGGGTTGCATGTTCTTCGGTTCTGGGAGATCCTGGCTTGACAGCTTGGTCTGAACTGTCCCTTTTAGAGAAGGGTCAAAACTTATTTGAATATGGCTGAGTCCAAACTTAGGTGGCATGGTGTGCAAAATAAAGATGCACTGGAATGTGGCCCAAAGTAATTACCAGTGACTGGGATTAGCACTCTAACCATCAATTTTTGGATTAATATTGTGTATGTTCTGCAAATTAAGGCAACAGCGGGCTGGAATTGATACAGTGCGGGAATTGGCATAGAGTAGTGGTTCCCTCCAGTGTGTGGCATCAAACACCAGCACACACTCTCTAGTGGTCTTTTGGCTTCATTTGCTATGTGTAGCTTGCATTACTTGCGACAGAAAACACAGAGGTCCATATCTCACTACCACTTAACATTTGGGGTTATGATTCATATCGACAGGCTGTTATCAGATGATAGTGAGCAGTTTTGAAGGAAAATTGAAGCTGATCATTAGGATTCATGAGATTACAGCAAGGATTGTAATTCTAATCCTGTGGTGGCTGGCAACCTTTGAAAGTGGTAGGGAGAGTGAAGTGCTCCACCACATAAAAAAAACCAAAATAAAACATCCCCTCCTTCCAAAAGCCCATAATTATACACCCCTCCCAAAAGCCCAAAATATACACTCCTTCCCTCGAAAAGTGTATATATAACAACCCCTCCCTACACCAAAAATAACACTAACATTTTAAATAAATAAAAGTTAAATAAACGGTACTTACTGACTACCTCACGTCGCCCGATCCTCCTCAGGGAGAACAGCCATAACAACGCAGGGATTACCCCGCACTGCCATTACAACGCGTGGATTACAACGCAAATCGTTACAACGACTTTCGCTGGAGGGCGCTGTTGGATAGGGAATAGTTACATTTTCTATCCAACACCTGCCCTACTGTCAATGTGGGCTGGAGTTGGAATAGAACATTAAACTATTCCACTATCCAGCGCCCTCCAGCGAAAGACTTTCGTTGTAATCCACGTGTTGTAATGGCATGCGGGGTAAAAGCCCGCGTTGTATTGACATACAACCCTCCTCAGTGAAACTGCAGTCTACTGTGAAGCTCCCCTAACCAATCCTGGCGCTGCTCTCATACCGCATGGGAGAAGCTCCTGGATTGGATGGAGCGAGTTGGTCAGACGCTCCTTCAGACCCCGGAGGCCTATGCTTGCTCTCCACCCAGCAGTCTAAGACAGCTGAGTGGAGCGCTGCAAAGTGCGCATGTCAGCCTGGCCGTCACAAGACAGTCGTCCAAGCTGACATGCAGATTTTGGAGCGTCTGGCTTTTGCTCCAATCCTCTATGCTGCCGATCGGCAGCTGAGGAGACGCGCCTTTCTTGGCTCTGGCACTGTATGCCACACATCAGAAAAATAAATGGCAATGAATTCATTTATTTCTTTGGCATTTTATTTTTTCACCGGCTGTTCTCAGCGGGCGTGGGGGGTGCTCCCCTCGCCCTGGTGGAGAAACCTCCGCTGTTTTAATCAACCGATGCAGATATGTGTATTTAGCTTCTTCGTAAATGCCCCAGCAGTAAAGGCTTCAGGACTGCCACTGCATGTTAATTAATAATCATAAATTGTATGTCTGGTCTGGACAGAGTGCGGTTTAAGCACTAACAGCTAATACGAGTTCACGATGTGGCATGCCATTAAGCATGTGCCTTTTTCCATTTCTGTTCACTATTGATTTAGTTGCAGCAGTGAGCTTATAATGGATTTTTAATTAGAATACAGCCAGAGTAATCAATGATGAGATTATTAGGCATGTAAATGGAATTTGAAGCCTTAGATGAGGTAATTTCCCGATATAACTAGGAATCGATGGTTAGATGCCAGACATCATTACTTCTGGAATGTCAACATTTCCTGAAGACGGGCCAATCAGATTTCACGCCGTACTTCATAAGCCCACGTGTCTAGGTGCAAGTGGAGTGCGCATGTCTCACCCTGAATGGCTGTCTTGTAATACACGAGGAGCAGAGAAAACTGAAAGATGTTCAACCAGAGCTGTCATTTGACAATGTTGGACATTTCACCACGGAAAATGCATAGACACACTCTATACGCCTATTTGTCCTGCGGTGATTTTTCCATCACTTTATTTTCACTACCCTATCACGTTTCCCTGATTGCTTTTTGGTTGCTCTTCCTTTTCAGTCTAGGGTGCCCCTTGACCCCCCCCCCCCTTTAAGGGGGGAAGCTCCTCCTTACCCCAGCTCTTTTAAGGTGGTGCCCTCAGGCTACCCACTCCTAGGCAGTGGAACCTCCTGCAACGGGCACTTGAATGGTGTAGTCGGTGACGTGCAGGTGGTGAAATGTCTGGTGCAGAGATTTAGGTGGCATGAATGCCGCATACTTTCAGTACTATAGGGCAGTGAGCTCAGTAAGCGCTTGCTGCTAGAATTTCCAGGTTTGAATTCTGGCAAGGCAGACTTATTCTTTCATTCTTTTAAATTTGACAAAACGAGTACCTAGGTTTGTGTGACAATTGTTGCACATACAAATGTTACATCTTTTAGTAAAAGTGCTACAAACTACCATTAAAAATAACATACCACCTGTGTTCAAACGTGGTGACCCCATATGGGCGGTAGGCTGAATTTAGGTGTGAATTAGTAAATCTTAATGCACATTTTACGTATTTTGTGGTGCATGTTTCATCGTTTGGCAGTAACTTGTTGATGTTCTCGTAGTCCGTTCCAGTGCACACATTTCGAGCATCAGTAACTTTTCCATGTCTGTTTCGCTCTCTCACTGGCAGAACCTTAGTTAATTGCATTCGGGAAGAGAAAGGGCATTCGAAAATACTTGTGTGAAGTCTTAATTATCTTTGCAGAAGAGAAGGTTGTGAAAGAATAGAATTTTAATGATGTCATTGTAAGTCTTTTCTCTTTTACACATCAGTAGGTGATGTGGTTTGACAGCCGTGAGGAGGGAGAGAGGCAAAGAGACAGGTAGGGGGTCAGGTGGGATGGGTATAGAGAGAAAGAGATGGCAGTAAAGAGAGACGGCCAAAGAGAGACTGAGAAAGAGCATGGGGGAAAGAAGGTAGAGAGAGGGGAAGAGAGGGAATGAGAGGCACCGAGGGAGCTTTATAGGGGAATGGGGAGACCGAGCAAGAGAAAGGGGGTTGGAGAGAGACAGACATTGTGAGATGGCGAGAGAGGAGCAGAGAGATCGAAAGAGCAAGAGAGCGAGGTGTAGAAGAAAAAAAGAGAGACAGAGAAAATGGGGAAGAAAAGAAAGAAAGAAAAGACAGTGAGACAAAGACGACCGAGAATAGGGGGCAAGAGGGAGACAGAGCTAAAGACAGAAAGAACGCTGTCAATAGTCATCGAATGGGAAAGAGAGCATGAGATTAAGCTATAAAAAATATTGAGTGTAGAAGATACTCAAAGAGTTCAACAAGAGGGAAAGGATAGAGAGTGAGGGGAGGTGGTAGAGTGATACAGTGAGAAAATAGGAGAGGAGGAAGGAGAGAATAAGATGAGAAAAAGAAAGAGTCAGTGAGAATGTCCGAGACAGACTACTAGACAGAGGTAAGTGGATGGATTGATAAGATAATGAATAGAGAGAGACTTAGGGTAAGAGAGGAAATGTGCAAGAGACTGGCTGGAAGGGGAGCAGGGCAGAAGTACCCATGCTCCCCCCCCCCAAAAGTCACATGCTGATGGAGCAATAGGTGATTCTTCCTCGAGTACTCCTTTGTGCTGAAGTGAACATCAGTAACTGATACTGTAAGCTATTACTCCTGTCTTGTAGGGCATTAGACATTACAGTAGCAATCACACATTCATAAGCACTATTAAGACATGCACCTGTCGTGATGCAGGCCCTTAACAGGGATATCTGCAGTTTACACATAGCGGTGCTGGACAGTGCTTAATTTGTACCGGGGTATTTGAAGGCGCTGTTCACTGAAACTACATTTTGGCGGGCCATATGTTATATTTCATCATTAGACTTTAAGTCAGTGCAGGAGAGACAAAAAGGCATAAAAAGGAAGAGGAGAATGATAGAAAATAAGTGACAAAGGGAGAAACAGGGATGAAAAAGAACACGAGAGAGTGAGATAAAGCGACAGGAAGTGTAGGGTGGTGGAGGAAAAACACATGAACTGGAATCAAGACTAGGCAACCTTGGTATTCTAAAATCCAGGGCTTCTTCTGCGCTGGTGGAGTGCCCTTGAGAAAAACATTTGACCCCTCCATTTTTCTGCTTTACAAACTAGGCACTGCCTTGACATATTACCAGCTACATTTGAGAGTGTGTGCAAGAACATTTCACCAACATTCGTTTATGTATAGTTCTGCATTGTCCTGCAGCTGGGAGAGATTTCCTTCTACAGCTTTCTGATGGCACACTTCTCTGTTCGGGTTTGTGTATCACAAATGAGGGCCAGAGGAGATTTAGCCCCTTCCATGCTGATGACGAGCTCAGCTCGTCATCAGCGTTACCTACCGTGTGCTGATGACGAGCTGAGCTCGTCATGTAACGCGGTAATCTGAAAAATGCCGCATACCGCGGGAAAAACGGCCGCACGCATGCGGTTAAAGACCTGCAAGGGTTAGCTCCTCTAATCATATATCAGAAACACAGAAAAGTAACCCTTGGCTCTATAGTGTTGGTTGACCTGTTGTACCTGTAATGACAAAGGAGCATCCCTTTGTATAAGATGGTTTCCCTCACCCACCCGAAGGTGGCATGCTTCATCATAGGGGAACCTCTTCGTATCATGTTATCTAGCCACAAAAAGGGCTACAGCCCTCTCACTGAGAGGGAGGACCTCATGGATGTTGTCAATCTAAGAAAGGTATAAATTAAAAACCCAAATGTGGATCTGGAGGTGTCGAGGGCAGCAGAACAAAAGAAAAAGGTGGTTTAAAACTAACTCCATGGTTCGCAAAAATGCTTTAATAAGGTGACCTTGTGCTAGTTTTAAAAACAGGGTGGCATTGCTGGAGGTATTTTACCCACTCGTGTGTCACAAAGGTTGACATGTTTCAGCCTATGCTCCAGATGATGTTGGGGCTTTCTTCAGGACCTAATAGTGATGCTGCTTAATAAAAAAATATATATATAGATAAATAGACAGTTTATACAAAACCTCATCTCATGGAACATTAGATGGTGTAGGGTTCATTGGCAGTACCCGCTGTAGTCGGGTGTCGTACCTCAACTAACCCGAGCAGGGAGCTCAAGGAAGGCAGGGGTGGACAGGCATGGAGAATGTTTTGCCGGTGTTTGGGATTGAGGACTGAGAACTGCCCCTTCCTTATGCTTCATGCCCAGGTCGGTTGAGGTCTTAACAAAGATGGCAAAGAGTTCCATAGGGTTGGGGCCAGGACACAGAGAGAGCATCTGCCCATTCCGGCTCTTCTGTGGCTGTATAGTAAGGCCAGATTCAAACCTGCTGAGTGTAAGGCTCTCGTAGGGGATTAGGATTGCATTAGAGCAGCAAGTCTTGGCACTCCTTATTTATAGAAGATCATGTGGGAGATGCATAGTGCTTTAATCTTTGTGTCCTTCTCCACAGGGAGCCAGTGGAGCTTGACTAGGAGCTTGGAGGCCGAACAAAATTAGGGGAGGGGGAAAAGAAGCCTAACGACAGCGTTTTGAGCTACCTGTAGTCAGTTCAAGGCCGATATTTTGGTGCCAGTTAGAGTGTATTGCAATAGTGAAGGCGAGAAATGACAAGGGATTTCACAATCAATTGGTGAACTTGTAGGGTAAAGAAACCCAGGATGGATTTAAGGCTTCTTAAGATGCTAAAGCAGTGGCCTGCAAGGGTTTTAACCTGGATTTCGCAGGATAGTGAGTCATCCATCCAAAAGCCGAGGTTTTTAACCACTGACTTAGATTTGGGAGGGGGTTACTAGGTCATGTTTCCTCCAGGGTCTGCATTACAAAAAAGATTAAGGAAGCCAACTGGGAAGGAGATGGACATGTAATTAGCCTGGTGGAGGTGAATATACGGGGGATTTCTGAGAGATTGAAAAGGAGCCGGTGTTAACTTTGCTTCCTTCACAAATAGCCTGAGGCTATTTTTCCAGTGTTTACCTTCCCACTGCCCACTCGACCCCACTTTCCCCCAGGACTTCTGAGATGTGGAACCCTAAATGTCTAGCATAAGGACAAAGCATAGAGAGAGAAAACAGGCAGGCGTTTGCTATAGTGCTTAATGCTGAAAAAGGCAAGTCTCCAAGCACCATTCTAGAAGTAAATAGCAAACTTGACAATGCATTCTCCTGCTGACCAAAGCTCCTTGTTTCGAAATGTCATAATATATGACTGCACTGAGACACATTTATCAAAAGTTGAAAAACATGAACTTAGCCACATTCAGGCCTTGCGAAAATGCAAGAGGCAAGTCAGTTGTCACTGTAACCAGTATGAGGCCTACATTCCTATTATGGTTCCAGCAACATAGATGGGGGTGAGTCAACAAATTATTAGGGACAGCAGAGTCCATCCAAGGGTGGGCTAGCTCTAAGAGCACCTTGAAAATATTTGGCACGTATATCATGCAACAGACATTATGTTAGAATATGATAAGGTGCCTTCAAACTACAGGAAAATGTATTTCTTTGACACATGGATGCTTTCCATCTTAGTACATCAGATTATATTTAAAGAATTTATTAAAAGTGGGAGTTTTAAAAGATTCACTGGGAAACATTCCTGCTCCCGACCTGATGACAAGGCCATTAATATACTAAGAGTTAATTCAGTTGTCATTTGTACCCTATATGTGGACTAGATTCTTATTACAAATAGAGCAACATTATAGGTTATTAAATTAAATACCAAGAGGGGGTTTTATGGAGCACATCCTGAATGGACATATTCAAAGGTGCTCTCCTATATTATAATGAAAAAGGAGGTTTGGGGGAAATACAATATGTACCTTGGATCACACAGTTTGGTCAAGCAAGGAAACTGGTATTGATCCCAGATTTTCCAGGTTCACACTGCAATTCAAGCACTGAATGAGTATCTCTGACATCAAAGTTTAATGTTTTGTTCATAATTCGAGAGAGTAGGTGACAGGCAGAATTCATTTTTTGGTAAGGGTCACACAGCGCAAACCTTACCCAGGGAAGAGCTCTTCATGGAGGCTGCCTGCTAAAAATGTTTTTTTTAGTACAGTGACATTTAAAGTGATTTGAACCCTGTTTCCCATGTTACTTGGTTGGCAGCTATAACTGTAAGGCCACTTCGCCTCCTGCGAAAATTCGACTAGTGTTGAGCTCGAGGGCTCAAGCGGACCCTGAACTGTGCCAGAGTTTGACACAAGGTTCGAGCTTTCAGTGTTTCGCCCACTTCCAGAGCAACAATATAGTCTATTAAATCAAACACAGCAGGATTTTGTAGAGTGCACATTCTGGAGTCACACATTTGAATATGGAATCATGAAGAAAAAGCAGGCCTGTTAAAATTAAATGTTTTCATAGAATCACACAATTTGATGGAAGATGGAAGCTGGGATTAAGCCTAGTTTTTCTAGATCTACATTGTGCAATTCAGCCACAAGATTGGTATCTCTTCCTCTTGTCCTCTTTACATCAGAGTATTGCCTTGTTTGGTAAATGAGGATACTGCTCATTGTCGGCTCCAGGGTTCGCAAGCAGGGCCGGACTGGGAACAGAAACCAGCCATACTGCTGACCCCCCGGTAACAAAAACGGCCCCCAGGGACCCAAAACCAGCCCCAACCCTAGCGGCCTACAGGGAAACCGCCCGGTGCCCGCTATGGCCAGTCCAGCCCTGTTCACAAGGCCCTTGAGCTGAACCAAAACCAGACATCTGGCTTGAGCCTGTCTCGTGCTTTCAGTTGCTCATCCACCTCTGCATCAGATCACAAAGTGCAAGCCTACTGCAGTCAGCTGAGGGGAGTTAGGCTGTGTAAACATGTGATCCAGCTCACGGCCAGAGAAGTCAGCAGCCCACAGAAAAGGGGTTTCATAAGTGAGAGACAAGAAGTACAGAGAGAAGCCTGTGCCCATGTTCTCTGCTGCAGGGCGCTCTATTGTATTGCGTGTTATAGGGACCTCGTGTTAGGCTAGTGCCTTTCCTAAAGCCAATGGCTGAGATACACCAATTTCAGATCAGATACACTGTGAGGCACAGCGTTATATGCGACTCCCTAATCCCTGGCACTACTGGCATTTAAAACATGTCTTTGGTGCATGCAACCTGGGCTGTGGTGCACAGAGATCTTTCATTGCTGCACTCAGAGGAATAGAATTAGAGGGAACATTGGCCCTAGCACTTCTGGCCATCAATATCCTCCCCCATAGGTGGGCGTATCTGCGCAACAGAAGGATCTCAGTCTGGCTGGCTTTGAGCTTTGAGCAGTTTCCATGCATCCAGCTTGCGACATCTGTGAGACAGTGTTTTACATTTTCTCTGTCATGGGCCAGTTCTGAAGCCAAGGAAATGATTAACTGCATATCCTTGGCATAGGATTCTAATGAAATTCCAAAGGATTTTACCACATCAGCCAAAGGTCTGACATAGATATTAAAAAGAGTGGGGATAACCACCACACCCTGGGGGACACCGAGTGCTAGAACTCTATGGGAGAATATAAATGGTGGGCAGATTACTTGGAAAGACCGATCCTTTAAAAAGAAGGTAAACCAGGTGCGGGCTTTAAAATTCTAAAATGTGTACTTATGAACGTATGAACTTATTACACGTGAAAGCTGTGACATTAAAATATTACGTTATATCACTGCACTGAAAAGTACTTATAATCAGTGATGCTTTTTAATCATGAACTTAGAACCATACCTGCCCCCACCCTGGCGACAATGGCATTAAGAGGCAAGTCAGTTGCCACATGCACCCTGTCTGTGGGCCAAATTCTTGTAAACGGAGTAACATTACAGTCAAATGAAACACAATACGTTTTTATCCGGCTCATATTCCGAATAAACTTATTTGAAGGCAATTCATAAGCAGTAATGAAGAAAATAAATATTTGACTAAGATCACACAATTCGGTTTAGTGGGGAAATTTGAATTAATCTTTTGGTATCTGGATTCACTTACTACAAACCAACTACTAAATGGGTGTTGAATTATCTCTCCTTTTTACCTAAAATATTAAAGCATTGCTTTTAACTCTTTGTACAAGAGGGTAGAGTGAGGGTGGAAGGCTGAAGCCACATCAAGTTTCTTCTCATTTTGGGCTTGAGGTTCCAGGAGGATCTTGACCTAAGCCAGAGCCAAGTATCTCTTTCAAGCTCACTTCCAGCTCCTTCTGGCTCGCCCATCTCTGTAGGAAAGCTTCCAATGAGATGAAAGAGAAGAACTTTAGAAAAGGTGAGATTCAATAGATGAAAGAGAACAGGTGAGATTCCAATAGATGAAACAGGGAAACCTCCAATGGGGTGTGTGAGAGGGAAGGGCTTCGTGGATTACAGAGGAGAGACCCCAAAAGGATAAAAGAGGAGAGTTCCCTGTTGTTGGGAGGAGGAGAGCATCTAATAGAGCGTAGGAGAGAGTGTCTTAAGGATGAGACCCTCCAATATGGGAAAACTCTGTCACATGAGGTTGTGTCCTGTTTACCTTAATGCTCTGAAAAGTAATATAAAGTCCTTAAGCTCAGAACCCTATATACAGAAAGAATGACACGCTTAGTTAGTTTTCAGTGGAGTTTTGAGTGTTTGTAATCGACTCAAATCCAAATGATTGTTCATTGTATTTATTGTATTCAAGCCATATTTTAGTTTTTATTAACACGATTTACATCAAGCCCCTCCCCCCACTGGTAGAGGTAACTCAGAAAGGGGGGGGGGAGCAGTTCTTCAAAGCAACAACAGGATGCTCTCTAACACACTGCAATAGTGTTTCTGTGGTGCATACACATTCTCGCATAGTTTATGACTGAGTTTATAAAGAGACAATAGGGAAATAGAGAGCTGTTATTCGCCAGCGGTTAGACATCATTTTCAGAGAGTTAAGTAGAAGCAATTGATTGTTTATGTGTCTCTGCAGGGTTTGCTGCTCTATATTACAGGCTGTGGTTTGCAGTCACTCCTATACAATATAGCTGGTAATATTGATTTTGCCGCTGCACGTTTTGCTTTGCTGTGATACAGATCATCATTTACTTTCACCCTTAAGAGCAAAAGGTATTTAGCTGAAGACCTCCAAGGTACTGAGGGGTTGAACAGTTAATCTCCCATTGAAATATTGATTCTTTGTTTTACGTCCACGGGAGGATGCTTGGTATAGGAGTAAACATTCAATCGAACATATTTTGAGTGAAGCATTTTGTGTTTTAACAAACATTTTACTTTGCAATCCTAAAGCGTGTTTCAAAGGAATAGTTGCTGGAATTTTCAGAGGTTCGTATTCTATCTGCTTGTGGTAGATGGGAAATTGAGCTGATTTTGCCATGTTTAGAGCTTCCGATAGATGTGAACCTCCCCAGCTGTGACCAGTAGGCTTTTGGTGTTAGGTCTCTCCTGCATGCCAGCACAGACCCCTCAGTTTGAAGGATCACATCTGAATGTAAGAAGACTTCTCAATATATTAACAATTAATTTACTCCTTCAGCTTGCCTCCTCCTTTCTAACCATTGGGATCCTTGATCCATACTATCAATAGACTTTAAGAGCATCCAACTGGTACCTAAGGTGAGACCAGGAAGTCCTCATACGCAGGGCCGTCTTTACAGCATTATGGGCAACGGGCAAAGCAGTGCACTGGGCCCTGCCTACATAACCACTCACAAGAATACAAATGTTTCACGGAAAATGAGTGTTAAATTCTGGTCTGCATGGGGCTCCTATGCTCGCGGGCCGCCCGGGCAACTGCCCAGCGTGAACATGCATTAAGACGGCACTGCTCCAGGCCCGGACTGGCCATAGCGGGCACCGGGCAATCCCCCGGTGCGCCGCAAGGGTGGGGGCTGGTTTTGAGCACCTACGGGCCGATTTTGTTACAGGGCCGTTTTTGCAGCATTTGCAAAATCGGCCCTGCAACAAAATCGGCTGAAAACCGGCCCTAGCAAAGCGCTCGGCGGCACCTCCCACAGAGTGGGGAGGGGGAGCCAGCCGAGCGCTTTGCCAGGGCCGGTTTTTGTTCCCAGTCCGGCCCTGCACTGCTCATACGAGCATCGTTGGACTTGTCTGTCCGTATTTTTAATCCCAGGGGTATAACACAGACCCCAGTAAACACTACGGCATATGGGCTCCCTTCCTCAAGGGAGTGGGAGGGCTATTTCAGTCCCAGTCTGAATTCCTGTGAGATTCTGGAGCCTCAGGACCCCCTCACCACATTCTGCTGGTGGCCATAATTTCTCCTTGCACCTCTATCACACTGATGTTTCACTGAGTTCTTCTGTGTATGTGAAACCAGTGTCTCATTGTAAAACCTTAACTATGTTAGTGCCTCTTACTTTTCTTTGCACATATCTTCATCTCACGTGCAGTGTTTTTAGTCTGTGCGATGATTTAACAAGACTGTCTCCTTCTGCTATGACCTGGCCTTTTACATATATCCTATTTCTCTGGTTAAAGAGATGGATTGTCTGAGAGTCAGTTTCCCGCTCCTCACTACTTTCTGTGTCAGAATAAGACATAAAAATATCATTTGACATAAATCTTTTGTTCTAAATATAATTTACAAACATATTGTCTCATTAGGTGTTGGCTTTCTGTTATTAACTCCAATTGGGCGTTCGTTTTGTAAACAATATGTAAGGTTAGATGTTGATGTTAGATGATATTCTGCCTTCGATATTCTGATACGACACCACTCACTAGGGCAGGCTTTCTTGTCTTGAGCCAGATGGCGTGGTACAACCTCTGGCACCATTTGAGTGGGGAACTTTTTGCATTGATTTATGGACAAGAATGACCTAGCAACACCCAGTGTGGCAAATGAATAAAACTGCCGACTGCACATTCCATTTAACACTCACTCTCCCATGGATCTTGTGCCATTACAGCAACTATTACTTTCCTCTTTCGAGTTTATTAGCCCATATTTTCCAGACTTAGGGATATTGTGAGGAATTTTAGGGCCCCCGGCCAGACATATTTTGGGGCCCTTGATGGGCCAACTTTAAATTTGTTGCTCATTTTCAACTGATTCAAGCCGTCATAATCCCAAAGGATATTGAGTTATTCCTTAACCTTTTAGAGACCTAGCAGATAAAAGTGCTAAAATATGTGTTTATTGCACACCTACCCCGGAGTACTATTTAGTGACAATTTCCATAGCTACAGTGAATGTTAGTCACTTAAGGTCCTTTGTGTCCCTCTCTCCGTCACTAGCACCATTAGAAAGTACATTAAATGCAAAGGTCAGTGAGCACTGAGCTGCCTGGGCCCAACAGGGTACCCTGGTCTCCTTAAAGTGACTAAATGCAAGGGGGTGGATTCGTTTCTGTGTTGAGCCAGGAAAACTAGAAAGAGAGGCACGATAGACAGAGAAAGAAAAGAGTAAATTAGAGGGAGGTAGAAGTAGAGAGCGGTAAATAGTGGTAATCAAGGTTGGAGGAGAGAGAGATGAAAGAACAAGAGATAGATATACAAGATAAAGACTAGATAGAAAAGTAAAGGGCGAGGCAGGGATAGGTAGAGAGAGACATGGTTAGAGGTTAAGATAGAGAAAGAGTAAGCAAGTCTTCTTACTGTCGCAATTACTTAATCAAGGGGCCCCTTCAGAGGTAAGGGCCCTGGGCAATTGCCCACTTGCCCATGCCTTAAAACGCATTTTGCTTTGCCTCATCGCCTCTGCAGGATCCGACAGCCCTTTCCTCTGGAATTAACAGCCCTTTTTGGTTGTTGACCTAAAGGTCACCTAAACTAACCTTTCCGCCTAAGAACATAGCCAAAGAAACCTATGTCATTATAGCTTTACCGACCTTCCTGGCTATATTTCTTGCGTCAAATCCTGCCCTAACTATGATAATCATATGCAATCACACCATAAAAATGAAATATATGACGCTACCACCTTGTTTCTAAAATGCTCCAAACAAATGCTGACTTTAAAGCTGAGGCCTACACAAGTAGACTAGAAATGCAGGTGGACAAGTGGGCCACATTCAAAAGGGTGAAAGTCTAGAGAGACAGATGCTTCTGCTTACACACATCCACCGTTTTCCAAAGAACTCAAGACAGAAGTGCAAATACCCACACCTGGTGTGGCGTTAGTTTCCACGTTGAACAGCAACAATTAGATGTTTACTTTAATGCTGCTTGAAATAGTAGTTAGATTACATGCCTATGCACTCTACTCAAGCTAGCAAGGTTTAGTGGCTTCTGTTAGGTCACCACCATCTATTCAGACCCACATTAACTTGTTTTTGCTTAAACCGCTGCACTAAGATGTACATGCACTGTCCCTTCTTAGGTCACAAAGCACGTTTGAAAGTCCCTTCTTTCTGAACCCGGGCGATAATTTGGTGTATTATTAAGGTAGTGAAGTTTGAAAAGTACACTACCACCTCTGAGGTGGCCTGCTGGTGATGATGTTTTAAACACAGGCTGTAAGATGTAGCCAAGGGTAGGGAATGCAATGTTCAGAGGTAGTTCTAGCACTGTAGGTTGGGATGATGATGCATTAGAGTGTGTCAGAGGGATGTATGTCAGTACAATGCGATCTTTTAGATCGTGGTACTTAACTACGCGGTTATTACAACGCAAGTCGTTACAACGACTTGCGTTGGAGGGCGCGGATTGAGGAATATTATAATTTTATATTCCAACACCAGTCCGCATAACAGTAGGAAAGGTGTTGGAATATAAAATTACAATATTCCTTAACCAACAGCGCCATCCAGCGCAAGTCGTAGTTACGACTTGCGTTGCAATGGCAGCGTGGTAAAGGTCGTGCGGTGTAAACACCGCGTTGTAAACAACGTTTACAGTGTCAGAGTGTAGGTGTAAGGACACTGAAAGTCTATTCGATGGTAAGACATTTTCAAAAACGGAGTTTTAACCAAGAGAGTGTTCAAAGATTGCAGATGGTAATAGGAATGATAGTAAGGATGTTTTTACAATGTAATTTCACAATTATTGGCTACTAACAGTAATCAAGCCATCTGAAAGTAGACACTTGGGCTCTCTGACAAAACCCACAGGAGGAGACCATCTGCTTCATTTAGCAGGTTCTCTAATCATCATCAGATGGACTTAGGCAGGCCAAGAGAATGTCTTTTAACATTTTCAAACTGAGATACTACAGCCATACAGGAAGTAATCCAATGCAGTAGTGCATACAGGGAAGTAGATGGTAGCATCAGCCCAACTTAATACATTTAGCAAACAGTGGGATGTAAAAAATTGATTCTGATGAAAGATAATACTGAAATTGTTTATTGGGGAGGATATGGTCATAAGGCCCAATCGCAAATAGTGGGCTTGCAGATTGCCTAATAATATAGTGAGGTAAAGAAAGAAGGTAATTCAAGATTCCCAGAATTTCTCCCTCTGTAGTATGTGAATTTCCTACCACCTTATCAATGGATTTTCCTGACGGTCTCCTAATGCAGAGACCTCAGTAATACCAAGCAATTTATGTCAGATCGCGGTACAAGAACGAAATTCAATTTTTTTTGCAGCTGAGGCCCGTGCAGGTAATAGCGATGGGGCTGGGTGAGGGAGTGATTTTGATGGACGATGACAAGGGAAAATTAAATAAATAATTAATTATCCCTCGTTATCATTCCTTGAAATCCCCCCCACTCCCCACTCAGCCCCACCACTCCTACCTGCATGGGCCACATATGTTTTTCTGTCCCTGGCTTTCCTGATTTTAGGGTGAGGCACGATTCATGTAAACACTTAAAGCATCAGCAGTTTCTATTACTTGAACAAGATCAGTTGTACATTCTTATCATTGCTGGCTGCTAAAGATGCAATCAGTGAATGGTTCTCGAGCCACATCATGGTCCTTCTTAATTTTATTCAGTGGAAGAAAGAACATTGAGGTAGGCTCTAGCATAACCACAACAGCAGTAACTAAATAATTCAGCCTCGCTGTGGTTCTTAATCAGCTTAGGCTTTGACCAAATTGAACGATTTGGAATCAAACACAACTTTGTTAGTTTGCAAAGTGAGTCATGGAGGGACAGTATCTTGGACTCACTTGGGGATGCCTTTATTTTCTATTGATCAGGACAATAACTGCACCAAGTTCACCACTCCAATGATCATCAATGGGATTCGGAAGTCCTTTGATAACTTGACCTGCTCCATGATTCTGGCATATTGTATCTTTGGGCAAGTCACTTCTGCTACCAAGATATCCTGGGACAGCACAGACCATTCATCCCCGCTTGAGAGGCAGGTTTCCAATTTCACAATTAGGAAGGCGCTCCAACTTTACATACCATTAACAAGACTGATAGGTCGGTTGCTGAAGAATTAGCCTTCTTCCCTAAAAAATGATAAAATAAGCCCTCTTTCTTCTCATGTAAAAAATCTAAAAATAATTATTGTGATTGTTTTAATTGGTGAATACATGTATCTATCTTTTCTATGCGTGTGGCATGATGTGTTTGCATTTTTTAAATATATTGAAAAGCACTGGAGAAGTCTATCATATGGACTCTGCATACCATAAATAGGGGAGCTGGAATTGTTTTACCCTAACTTACCTTGCTGTAGTTGGCTATATGGCTCTGTAGTATTTCAAAGCTCTCATCTTAGACCTGTGATGCTCCAGTTGTACACAGACAATTTGGATTGTAAACTGGATCCTCCCGCCTAAATGAATTCACTGCAGCAGTCTAATATGAATAACTTATTCTTTGTAAGTGCCATCAATTACAAGTACAACACTTACTTAATTTAATGGCACTAATGCTGCTGGCCGAGGAGAGACAGAAATGTGAATCTGCCTTGACAGGATCTAATCTTGTGACATGTAGAGCACCCCAGATGTCAGCGATACATGTTAACTCACTGAGCTATCTTCCTGGCTTTTACAATTAGATGTAGTATTTTGACAGAGAGCTCTAGCTCATGTGAGTACCTAAGGGTAGTTAAATGTTATTTATGAGTCCATGAGATCAGCATGGAGTGAAAGCGTTTTTGGTATTAGGCAAACTCAATGCCGTATTACGTAAAGTGGATAAGGTGCATACCTGGTGTAAGCGCAGCGATTTTTGATGGTATGCACCAGATTTTTGCATCTGGTGATCTGTTGTATTTCAGAACTTTTTCATACTACTTAAGCAGGTGCATTTTTGCTAGGGTGGTAAGTAATTTGCATTGGCATTCCTTATGCAAATTAGATGTCAGCTGCATCTTCAGTGTCACATATATTGCATCAGTGGATCATTCCTTCCTTAGACAGCATGTATTGTCGACCAATATGGGAGTGGTTTACAAGTTCGCACCAACATTAGGGTCTTTTTCAGAGGGCAGGAGGGACCTATGGACCTGCATGTCCCTCTCCAACTTTCTTTATCAACAATTATCGTTCAGTCAGATATAGTAGTCAGATAGTAGTGCAGTGGAATGAGTTACCTAATTACTGATAGGACCTTATCAGTTAGTAAAGCCTTCTATATTGATAATAAGGGATCAGAGTTATGTCTAGCTAGGCATTCATACCATAGCCTTCCTTTGAGTTTCAGTGTTGTGGGATAGGACTCCTCCGACACCTCAACTACTTGACCACAAGCGTTTCACTGATATGGGCAAATCAGCAGATTGTATGCATATAGACCATCTAGTAGGTGAAATAATATATACAAGCCTTTTATCTTTTTTTTTTGTTTTTTGCAGAGTTTTATATAGCGCGAACTAGACCCGAACCGAATCAGGTATCAGAGCGCTTTACATAGCACCAGTTACGTTACATGAGGACGGACACACATTCATTTTAGGCACGGGGAGATTAAGTGATTTGCCCAGAATCACAGGTGGTTTTGGCGTCGTTACCGAGACTCGAACCCAGATCCCCAGGTCCGAGGTCGAGCGCCCTAGCCGTTAGGCCAACTCCTCTCCTTTTTTATGTAGTCAACAAGATATGACTGACAACTTCTGTTGTAACGTATCCCTCTCCGTCTTCGGTTTCACCCACGCTTGAATCTTGATTTAAAAAAACTTCCAACATAGATCCCTTTTCAAATAGCAGTTTGTGCACCTCTGATCAACTTCCATTTTTGTATTGGGCCCCTTACCCAAGTAAAGTGTCAAACCTGATTGACGGATTCAGAAACTGGCGCATGTATACAAATGCAGTTATTTTGCCAACATGACAAAATTGCCGTAGTTGTGTTAAGGATGACATCCGTAAGGGATGGGTAAATGGAATAGAAGCAGTCTTCAATGCAAGATCAATGCCCACAAACTTGTATATTTTGGGTATTCACCACCCACTTGTATGGTTTTATATCACAGAAATTCATGTGAATTTACTCCTGCAAGAGGCAGATTAAGGGCATTTCAAGGATGGAAACGGGAATGGAACATTCCCATATTTAATGTGGGAAAGGGCAAGTGATTGTTCCCTTGACAAAAACATTGTCCAAGTGGTGAAACAAATTTGCCAATGCAAATTTGTGTCACATTTACACATTCAGAAGTTTGTATCTGGAAGAAAATGTGCCTGTGTAATTGTTATGTGGTGTAATAGTTCAATAAATCTTCAACAGTTGTAGATTTAAGGGAACTCATTGGATTCTTTGTGAATCCTGGAAAAGCTGGACATTTATTCCAAATGTAAGAGCAATCCTACAAGAGCTCCATTCGACTTTTTTCCTACCATCTTCGTAACTCAGTCAAAAATTAGAATAATGCAAAGTGTTAACCGCATCATTAATGCTTTAAATTACTCAAGAAGACTGTCAGTGCGGCTAATTTACCCAAAGATACAGCTTTCCAAGGATGTGAGCCTACTGTGTCGTTGAGTTGGCCCTGCTTGTGCTACTAATACATGCTGCTTTCCCTGGTTTATTAAAGCAGTAGATGTTGTCCATGTAAAGAGTGGGCTGTGTCCTCTAGAACCATTTGAATTGCTCTGGAAGTACCTGTCCTCTGCAGCCTTTGATGCACTTTGTGACTGTTGCAGCCTTAATAAGCGTTGAACATAATTTTCCTCGTTTCACACCATGCATCACACCATATATCAACCAAAAACAGCAGCATCTTCCGGTTTCTACAATGATGATGAATATAACAATGACATAGCATCTTCCTATGTAAGCGTTTCTGGGGACTGACATCCCTGTTTGCAGCTGTCAGGGAACAGCCTGGGAGAATAAGCATTGGCAATGTTAATAAATTATGGCATTGGAGAGTGTGTGGTTATTATTTAATTTTTTTCAACATATGCCATATGCAAAAAAATAGAAAGAATAGTAAACACTTAAAACGGATAAAAATAAAAGAGTGGCCCAGCAACCCTAGTGCTAATGTGCAATCCTTTACAGGCATTACAAATGTGATCAGCCAATATGCTGTTCTCAAACTACAAGAGTCAATTAATGAATGGGCTTGAACAGAAAGTGAGTGACACTTGAACAGAAGAATAAATGTAGCAAACTGCATGATGGAAGTCGATGCTTGGATGAGTAACAACTGTCGCCAGTTAAACAGCGACAAGCCAGAGATCATGACATTTGTCAAAGTGACTGAGAAATGGTCAGCTAATTGGTGGACCGCTCAACTTGACTCTGCCCCTGCACCTAAGCAGGTAGCAAAGAAATCTTGTTGTGAAGTTGGAGCTATCTCTTTCTATGAAAGATCAAGTTAGTACCATTTGCGGCATGTTGCTTTGCTATCATGAGACTTTTTTAAAAAGACCTTCCGTGGCTTTCAGACACTGCTTCGAAGACTCTTGTCCATGCGCTTATATGTTACCTGGACTATGGGAACACCTTGCTGACCTCAGTAAACTACACTTTTCTCAAACTGCAGGTGGTTCAGAACATTGCCGCTCAGATAATTTGTAATCTTTCTTCTTGGTCGCCTTCCTCCCATATTCTTAGAAAGCTTCATTGGCTGCCTAATAGGATTTGTGTCATTTTTAAACTCTGCTGTTTGACACATAAAGCACTTCACAAGTCTCGGACAGCTTATTTGTCTTCTCAACTACATCCCTTCTTTCCTTCACACTTCCTGTGTGCCATGCCCATGCACACTGAATACTATATGTAAGTCACTCCTACAGCAGGCCTTAGAGCTCTATGGTAGGATGCATTATATTATATGTGTGGACATATCTGCATGAACAGATATGCCCAGTGATGTCTGGGTCCCTTGCCACAACATTGCAAGTGAACTGAAGCTGTCTTAAGCATATCTACTGGGCATTGGTCATTACGAGTTACCCAGCTACATAATGGCTTAACTGAAAATGATGGTGTTTGGTATCAAACACCTCATCTTAATAAATCAATACTGATGCCACTGTTGGATTTATTATGACATACACCCAGTGCTACCAATATCTAGAGTGCTGGCTGACTGGTATCTTCCAGCCCTGCCACCGCAGACTAGTTTCTGACCCTCTGCTCTCAGAGGTCAGGAACAATGCCTGCTCTAGCAGGAGGTGTTTACACGTCCTTCAATAGGATGGATAGTGAATTAGCATATGAAGGCCAGAGGCTGCAGAGACTCTGTCGCCTTAGATGTGTGACCACAGCTTCCTCCAGACCTGGAGAATGCCACCCCCTGCCCTGGGGCCCATTTAACACCAGAGCAGGCAGGAAAATTAGGTACTCAGTAGGCTTGTAGCACTATCAGGCAAGCACACCCCTAAGGTGAGCCATCTGAAGTTGACAATCGAAGAAGGGTTTCACTATCTTGCTTTAAGTGAAAATAGAAACACTGGGTCAGGTTTATGCCCACTCTCCACTGGAAGTAGTCATATAGGGGATGTAGTGAGCCATGGGGTAGGTAGCTCACTGGCTTCTAGCTTTCACTCCCCTTAACCTAATTGCAGTATTTAGTTGGTCCCCTGACACCAGGAACTCAGATTCATCTACTGGGACCCAAAGAGAGGACAAAGAAGAGCAGTCATAACGAGAACTGAGGACTACACCACTACTTGGCACCAAATTCTGCCTTGCTGCTGGAACCTTGACAATGGCACCGGCCCGACCCGTCCAGAAGCTTTGCATCCTCTCAAAGCTGTAGAGGACCATCCACCAACTTCAACAACCAGGCAGCATCTCCCTTGGGGTGGAGGGGCCATCCCCTGCATCTGCAGGCCTCAAAAACATCTAGGGCACCTTGTGGTTTTGGCCATTGGGCCTACTGAAGAAGCACCATGACAGAGAGGGACCCTGAGGCTCTAGGAGGTCAGGCCCTTCTCTCTGCAGAGGTTTGAGACAGTAGACCCTCCATGAGCTCCCCTGCACCAATATCCTGACTAACAGGGCACTTGTGCCCCCCCTGGCTTGCTTGTATTCAATCCGAACACCACCACTCCAAAAACCTACCTGCAAGTCGAGGGACTTCAGAAGAGATGAACTCCACACTGAGAGTGGTCCTGCTGTGTTTCTTTTCCCTCCTCTACAGGTACCCCAAGAATGGTAAGAGCCTCCAGCAAAAGTGGCCAGCCAGCCAGCACCTCTGCACCCGAGCCCCACATCCTGAGTACACAACTTCTGCCTGCATCCCCTTGGCCTAGGAGTCCCCACAAGCTGAGCCCCATGCTGAGTTCTGCAGGACTTGTCTCCAAGTCTCCCCTTGCAGACTCTGTTTTGACCAATCCATTTAAACTTTACTGCATAGCGCTCGAGACTACCAATGCGACCAGCACCTCTGCACCCGGACACCCCAGGATAGTGCAACCCAAACTGCTGGTGGTCTCTTGGACCCTGAGCCCTAAGCACCTTAAACCCTAAAGGATACCTTCTACAACCGTTTGCAGTATACTTATGCAATACATGTCTTTTCCTCCCATAGGGTAACGTTACTGCGTTCGAGGCTCATGCATCAAATCGGACAGCTGTGATTTTCTACTGCGTTACCTGTAAAAATGTATAACGTCTGAAGTTCTAACCTGATCCCGATGATCTTGGTGTCTAAAATGATATAAAAATATGTATTATTTTTCTAAATTGGTCTCAAGATTCTTCTTGATAGTGTAGATCATTTATGGACTTGTGTGTATAACACATGCTTAACACTACCCTCTAATAAGCCTAAGATCTCGACCACACAACCCCAAATAGAGTACTTGGAATGATTAATTTAACCCTGTAAATCAATAAGGGTTGTCTGTACTTTTTGTATGGTGTAACAAATAAGGGGTTAAATATAAAATGTATGAACATAGTATTTTACACTTAAATATTTATATATGTGGTATCTTTATCTGACAGCGGTGTGGTAGGACCATGTGTCTGTAAACCAATACAGAAAATAATTCTGATTTCACACCAGTGGTGGCACAACATGATTATGCTAGCAGCTGTCCTGCCATATTAGTACCTTCGGCTAAAGTGTCAGAGAAGTGACATCATTCTCCACGAGTAGGCAGGACAATCATCATATCTCCCATATGGGTCCTCATCCTCTGCCCTTTAGTAATGTGAGGCATGGAAAACACATCAAAACGTATGTCAGTCTGTTTATTAAATACTAAGGTGCAAAATAAAAGGCTGCATTTTCTTTTTTGTGGAAAGTAAAGTAAAGAAAAATGCAACCTGTTCTGCAAGAGATTATATAACAAAAGCCCTTTTCGTACCTAATGTCCTATTTCAAAAGTCAAAGGTGGTCCTCAAAATGGAGGGCAGTCTAAAACACTTATATAAACGTTTCAAAAATTAAGATGGACGGAAAAGGCACAGTTAGAATAAGTAGAAAGACTGTGTATAATTAATCTTTCAGAAGTTAGAAAGTGATTAGCAAGGGGCAACATATATTTTTGAAAAAAAAGTTCATATTGCCTACTATATAATGCTCCACAGAGGTTTCTTCCTAAAGTCACATAGACAAATTGAAATGTAAACTTTTAGCATCTCATCACACTTGGGCAAGAAGTACTTAGGGCTTTTAAACGTTCTAAAACATAACAGCAGCCCAGAAGATATTAGTCTCGCTGCAATAAATATTTCAGGAAAACATTCGAAATCTGGCGCTTTCAGATCTCAGCCACTGACGGATATAAAACCTGATCTACTGTGACACAGTGTTTGAAGTATGCAAGCGTCCCGGGGAGTGTTTAATTACATTTGTGCCTCGCTGCTGGGCTGTCTTTTTCAGGGAATTTATTTTAGCTAATTAGTTCAAAATGTCAAGGCACCATTTCAGAAGACAGAAATACCATATACCATCATATGTGAACCAATTAACTGTTGTGACCGATATTTATTGCGGTGTCTTCTTTAATTAAAAGGGCCCGGTCAGACCCCCCATGGGCAAAATGCCTGCTTGTTTTGAATACAGAACCCCCCTTGAGACAATAAAGAATCAATTTTTAGTGTTATGTCAAAGATCATCTGTGCAGGCCTCCCCAACCAGCTCCTACTAATTGTATGTTTTCGTTCCGGAAGTTTCCATCATTTGCCTTTTCCACATCCGGTGGGCCTTGGTGGCTGTTGAATGTTGTATAGGGCGAGTTCCAGTCGAGAGGCAATACACCTTCATCTAGCTTCTATTACTAATAAAAACAAAAGTGTGTAACTAAGATGTTGGTGTTTTGTTTGGAAGACTTGATTTTTGTTTGATTCGTGGTTTATCTGTTGTTTTTCCAAAGAGTGCTAGTACCTATTAACCTAATTCAAATAAATGCATACCATTTTGTAAATTGACTACACCTCCTAACCCCAAGATTTTGCACAGTGATGACTACCTGTAAGTGCTACACTTTTGACACTTCACATTCCATGTCATCCATCTCACATTAGTGTCAACTCACCAAAATCAACAGAGAATGAAAATCACATCATGTGACTCATGGTGGTCCTAATAATGTCACACGTGACTCAAACGTGGAGCCCCAAAATTCGAGGCGCCAGCATGTTAATAGAAAGTTACATACAAACACTAGTTTTTTTTATCTGACTAGTTAAATGATATGGCTTACCAAGCAGCCTGGCGAGGCAATAAGTACCAACACAATGGTACCAACTGCGACCCGTACATGAGATCTTTGCAGTCTACATGGAGCATCCCATTTCCTTAATTTTGATATGTCGCTGTTGAAGGAGGAAATATGGTTATGTTTCTGGATTTTCAACTAGGAACCCTGAGTTCTTATTGCAGTTGATCTTTTCAAACAAAATTGTGTGATACCGAGAGCATTTCTTCATCATTTAGTGCCTTGATTCTCTTATCAACAGTAATTAAGAGCAGCTGGAGGAGCTATGGGTAGACAACATCAGGACCATTCTGTTCAATGTGAAAGTCCCGAAAGGTGCGATTGGCTTTATAATGTCGTGCTACACATATGTTCTTACACATTTTCCCTCCCATCAATAGCTAGTATTCGCTTGCTTCATATAATCAAATTCCCCTAAGCATCATTTTGGGAGCCAACTCATCATTTAATTAATGCGCTTTCCCATCATGCGGTGCCAACATCATGGCACCAAGATGGCTCAACAAAGTAAACATATTTAAAAACTTAGTTACATCATAGTAAACAGTTTCCGAGGTCAATACAATGAGTCCTGTTGAGTGAAGTACTGTTAAGTCAAGTAACAATAACCATCTGTTAACTGTCTGCAGTTCCTAGAGACCAGGGACTGAGAACACAAAGCAACCATGGCAATTCTATTGGACTGCTCTGGGGGGTCAGGTGGTGGGTGAGGGTGCTAACTAAACCGGCCCACAGCACTACTTTTGTTACTGGGAGGCAATGTTGCTGCACTGCTGCAAAAGCAGCCCCCAGTAACAAAACCAGCCCCTACCACTCCAAAACCAGCCCGCACCCTTCCAGCAAAATGCTACTTTGCTAAAGGTGCTGTCAAAATCGCTGTTTAAACAGTAAACTTTAAACAAAGGTATCCAGATGGAACAATGTCATACTTGAGTTAAAAAACTAGGGAGTCTCCTGGCAAAATAGAGCGGCTCACCCGGCAAGCGCTGTAAAAATTTGAAAGGTATAACTAAAACGCTTTTTCATCGACCCTTCCCCTCTCCTATTTTTTGTGACTTGCAGAAAAATTTTAATTTCTAACGCCTACTTTGTGCTCGTAACCTTGGAAACAATTGCAAAGGAGACGCTGTATGTATGAGTGGCGAGAGCGGCAAGTTTCTCTAAGCTTTCGGTGACCTTGAGAGCACAGGATGTTTTTCAAGGAAACCGAAGTCCCTCTCATTATTTGTCATAATTTGCCTGACAGGCAGAATTATGTGACCCTCGAGGTTTCATTGGCTTGGCAGCCATGACATGAAAGAGTCAATAAGGTTAAATTTCAAGATGGCGCTGCGACGAGCCCAGCACCTCGTGGCGGCGCTGCCAGTCTCGAGAGAGGCTAGGCTTCCGCGAGACGCCGGGCCCAAATATGAGCGAAACGATGATTAATGCCTGCAAGCATTCAAAGATCCGCTCTCAGAATAACGATTGTCGCTGATTCTGGGACGATTAAGGATCCCGCAAAAGACAGGTCATTTTGCCGACGATGATGCATGGATTTCACTATTTGTGGCGACTGAAGCAGAAATATATGGCAAGTGGGATTTGTTGGCAAGTTTGTCTTTCTCAGATCATGCACATATGTTCATTGGCAGTAACTACTGACAGGCAGACGGGACAGATGCACCGGTACCCAGTCAGGGCTGGATTTCCCATCCATATACACAAATCTAACAGCAACAATATTGAAGGGGGCAATGTGATCCCAGCAGAGTTCATGTGGGTTCCCTCGACCAGAACTTGACAAGCCTAACAGGGCTCATCCTTATTCCATATGAGCCCCTGTGGGTGTAGGTCATGAATATTGACTTACAGAATGAATATTGACGGGACATAAATATCGTGACAAGACTATCGAGGGATAAAATATCAAACATTAAGTTTGTATAGATTTTCTAACCAAAACTCCAGAAATACGTACGTTGTGATGCATATGCTTTCAAGGTATGTAGATGTAAAGAATAGTACTCCTGTACCTCCTGCGGTGCACTTCTTCAAAATTGTGCCCTTCGATATTCTTCTATTGAATTTCTGTTCTGTCGAAATTCTGCCTTCAATATTCCGCTGTACAATTGTCTTTGTGTTTATGTCTGAAAAAACACACAGTAGTTTCTAAGAATTCACCTCACGCAGTTCAAGTTTCTTTGTTGTGTTGTAAATATTACTTAGTATCCAATACTTTGGGGCTCATTACGATGGCGGACGGACTTAAGTCTGTCCGCAATCTTCACAGGACTTGGGACCTGCCGCCTATATGGCGGCGGTCCCACCCATGGTTTTACAATGCGACCGCCACGGTGGCAGTCGCATGGGGCATGCTTACCATTGTGGCAGGTGCTGCAGGCTGCAGCACCTGGCGCAATGTGAAAATGCAGGTTTTGCATTTCCCTGCACTACGTGCCAGGCATCATGCGGTGCCTGCCACATGGTGCAGGAAAATGTAGGTTGCACCATGGGTGCAGAAGGAAAGTTCCCCTACTGAAGGGAGGCCCTCAAAATACTCCCGATGTCAATCTGCACCAGCCTCTGAATGGCAGGTGAACCGCCATTCAAGGCTGGCAGAGATGAAGCATCCTAATATGGCGGACTGTGCCAGGCACCACCACTATTGTAGGTATGCTTTCCGGGTCAAACAGGCAATTGTGGCGATTGCCTATGTCGCACCCGTGGCGGACGGATTTCCCGTCCGCCAGCAAACCGCCTGACATCCTAATTTGGCGTGCGGAGAATGGCCACATGTTGGCGGTGAATCCGCCACCGGTAGGATGCCGGTGGCGGATTCACCGCTGTCGCAATGAGCCCCTCTGTCCCTCAACAGGTTGAGCTTCTCTTTAACAAGCTTTTTTTCACATTTGCAATAAACAAAACATATTGAAAATAGATCACTCTGAAGGACAACAAAATCGGACTATTTTTTAAAATATATTAAGATTATTATTTATAAGTATATTCAATTTTAATACATCATATAATACATTTTAATGTTTCAATAAAGTATAGTATTGAAAGTGCACAAGTAGTGAGTGAGTGTGTATATTCAGATAGTGCTTGCACAATCAGCACTTCGGCAGAATCCAATCCAAAGAAAGAGCTGAAGACAGGAGCTCAACCTGAACGCTCGTTTATGCATATTTTGTAAATAGTTTTGGAAGTTTAAAATGTTCATGCTTCTGCTGTCGTGGTAATTATTCTGTATATCACATCTGGACACAATTGGCTTCATCAGGCTACACGCCCCTTAAGAAACCAACAGAGGTCCAAGCTAAATGGATAGGTCTCCCAGTCGGGGCAACAGAGGTCCAAGCTAAATGGATAGGTCTCCCAGTCGGGGCAACAGAGGTCCAAGCTAAATGGATAGGTCTCCCAGTCGGGGCAACAGAGGTCCAAGCTAAATGGATAGGTCTCCCAGTCGGGGCTCGATGTCCTGCTGTAGGCTGCCAGTGGGCAACCGTATTGACGGGACATTGTGGCCTCAGAAGGAGCAGAGCTTGCCTGAGATTATAAGGACTCCAGGGAACAGAATTGGAAATGAGGCTTTTCTTGGCATTTGAGGAAAAGAAGACCTACTAGCATGAAGGTCATGAGTTCTACGCTAGGCCTGGTGAAGTGCTAAACTGGTGAACGGTGGAATAAGGAGGTCTCTGTAAAATTTATTTCATGGCATGGCTGGGGGACGTATCTCTATGGCTCTCAAAAGGAGAAGTCTTTACAGTAGCCTATGAGAGAGAACATGACCCACAAGGACTGGAGCACACATTTTAGCGCCAGGATACACTCGCGGGTGATAGTGCACTTTACAAATACACTTAAGATAAGATAACATGACATAAAGCATACATTTCTTGATGTTTTGGATAGCAAGAGCAGCTCTGATGAGGCACATATATTCTACCCAGGCGTGGAGCAAGTAGGTTCATGCAAATATTGGAAATGGGAGATCTCTAAAGATTTAGGTAATCTTCATGGTCTAGGAAGTGGGTTCTAAATTTATCTTGGAGACAGGAATCTTCTCAAAGTCCCTCAGGGAGTGGGAATGCGCCCAGAAAAAGAGACAAGGTGTAATGGTGCTCTTGCTGGTACTGGGACTGGTACTTGAAGCACAGCTTTTAATTCCTTTAGAGCTAGAACTGCCCGTATAGTGGTGAGGAGTTTCTCAAAGGCCCGACATAAGGTGGAATTAGCAAACAGTGGAGAAGAAAACTAAAATTCATCTGCATGGATTGATGGTTTAGGTTTCTACATAGGTCCCAGAGGCAGACATCTTTGCAACCTCAAGATAATACTCACTATGCGTTGAAAGGTCGCTCATACTGGGGTGGGTTTTGTCTCTTGTCATGACTGACCTGGTACCAGTACCCTGGCCTTTCAGAGACAAAGTCCCCATGGGTAATTTCTCAATTGTTTGGCCTCTGTTTCTGACCGCTAACTTGGCTATTGGTGATATTGTTTCCGTAATATGATGGCTTTTGAAATTAAGTGTTCTACCTATATTCTTTTCAGGCGGAAGCACCAACGACAGACGGCGGAAGAGGGTTCCAGCACATTCAAGCAACCTCAGGGCAGAACCACAGCTGTGAAACCGCGGAGGGCTCCTCGCTGAACACCCAGAGTTTAGTGGGGCCGGACGGGGTTTCCGCAGGTACTTCAGCTGCAGCTTCATTCTTTATAAGGTAGTTTTTGCCTCTTTAACTTGAAAGATTTTTAGTGGGCATGTCTGATTTCTAATTTGAAGGCAAACATTTCTCAAAACCGAAGAGATTAGGGGACTATTTGATGTTGTTGTGGATGCTAACATGGGGGAGCAATGTGTTATCAAAGTGGGTAGGCACGTCTGAATTCATAATTGTATTCTGCTTTATAGCACTTACCATCCCTAATGATGAGGTCTTGAAGCGCTTTACGCCGGGCAGCATGCTTTTTTAGAACCTTGTGGTCAGGAAGCATGAAAATGGATTGAGGATGTTTTATAGACCTTGTTCAAAAGCGCTGCAAAGCTATGGGCAAGGTACCATGAGAAATTACAAATATTGAGCAAAAAACAAAAACATAGCAAACATTATCACTCCAACACAGCCACTTGGCCCACATGAAGACATCGCCGGATGATTTAGCCCAATATATTTTTGGGGGAGGTACAAACCTTCTTGGCAAAGCTCCTGGTACCTGAGTGAGCATTAGGAAGACACTTAAAGGAACGTTTAGGGTTTGATGGTGCATCTGCCATAAAACGGGGGATCCTCTTTATCCTCAATCTCACAGTCGCCATGCCCCATTTAGCGGTTGGGGAACCACTGGGTTTTTGACAGTGGAGTCTCACCTGGCTCTTCTGTTGTAAACATCAAACCTGACAGCCTATTAGCCACAGGGCATCAGGACACAATAGTAGCCCCATCCTATTTAAGGCAGGGTAGGTGTCACATATTTTCAATACCCGGGACTGCCATGGGAGACCTAGAGGCCCTGAGTGGAGGAATCTCACTGTGGTCCCCACGCCCAGGGAGATAGCTCATGGTGTGTCAGGACCATTATTATTTTGTTCTGCAAGAACAAACTCCAGCTTCAGGAGTTTGTTCTTGTAGAACATGAGTGGGCATATCAAACATGCCACCATCTCAAAAAAGCTCAACACCTCAGTGGGGTCGCCACAGCGGCTGCTCAACTAAAGTCCAGAATGCCCCAGCCTGCCTTGTGCTATCTCTAAGTTTGTCCCCCATCAGGATTTAAATGAGGCTTTTACACCTTTTAAAAAACAAGTGCAATACATTTAGCCTTTTGTAAACATTTCTGTTGGGGCCTTGCCCGTTGAAAATCCTTCTGTTTATATTGCTCTTCGATACACACCATAAAGCCCATTCTGTACGGTCCCATTATTGTTCTGCTCCTTTCAGTGATGGCTGCTGCCAATCCGAGGTGTGGGGTCGGGGGCAGGGAAAAAAATTATAATAATAAAAATGTAAACTTACCTTTCCTGCCGGCCGCCGCAATCTTCTGCTCCTGTGCCGCGCTGCTCCTGGGCTCCCGTCCCAGCACACAATTCCCATACGCACAGGCTCCCAGACCCCACGCAATCCCAGCACTACTCTCATACTATTACTCCCAGCATAAGAGAAGCTCTGGGATTGGAAATTACGGTCCAGTTTTGCACTCCTGCAGGGACTGAGAGCCTGTGACCCTGAGCACTAGGATATCTCCAAGGAACCGCAAGATATCCAGGTGCGCATGTCGGTCTTTCCGGCCGTAGACGGTCGGCCAAACTGCCGTGCACTTTCGGTGCCTACCACTCGTTCTCCCCCTGCTGTGCGATGCTGTGGCATGGCCCTGCCCAGCCCTAGACCCTGCGGTCTGGAAGTAAAAATAAATTGACAATAAAATAGTTTTATTTTATTTTTCGTCTGTCTGCTGCATTTCAGCAGTAGGGCGATGCTCCTCCACCATGTCGGAGGAGCCGCCCCAGGCTCTTTTGCACAGACTGTGCGTGTTCCAGTCCGAGATACTACGAGTGATTGAATCCTCCTGAGAAAGTCCCGGCTCACTCACAGACCGGCTCTGAAGTGATTTTTGATATCAGTTGCAATACGTTGCACAAGCCACTCGTTCAGCTAGCGCATCGAAACACTGTCAATATGTAAGCAGTCCCACTCTCGTGTGTGGACCGTGTGACGGACAACTAAACCTTTAGGAATTCGAACCAGTTAACCACAGAATCAACCCCCCCTTTGGCGATTTACCAACACCGAGGCATATCCTTTGCCACGTGCAGAATCATTGTTCCCAGTCCCTGTCCTGAAGAGAACCGTCAATAATCCGGTTCGAAACGCGTCGACATACCCATCCTGTGGTTATTCAAAAGGGTGCACCTAGGAAGAGAAAGTAAACACCACCTGGGACCCTAGTGGTGCAACCCATTATAAATATCAACCACAGTGTTGTTAGGCAGGCAGGTGTACCACTCCATCTGTCCCCGCCTGTCCTTTGGTTTCACATCCCCATGGACTGGTTGTACCCCTGCTTTTTGTAGGAATTTTTTCACTGTATATAAATGCAATTAATGTTTGAATATTGATTAATGTTATTGCTTTTTTTGGTGTGTCGTTTAGAACTGTCTTTATTTAAGTGTGTTTCTTTCACTTTGTAAATAACGTTTATTGGTATGTGTGTACAAATGTAAATATTGCATTCATGTATTTACTGACGTGACAGTCTTTGGTTTGCCCATGTGTTTTGATGAATCTAAAAAACAGATAAAAATTAAATAAATGTGCTTTTGGTACCGAAGACCTTGGTAACGTAGTACATTTTGACTGCGTGACCGATATTAATGATATAAAAAGTTTTTTCCTATCCAGCCATCCTGTTCTGTTTATTCTTTTGCACAGAGGGCAGTCTGACCCTAAATCTCTGTTATAATAGCTGAGATTTAGAACATGGGCCCTACAGATTAGGGGCAGATGATAGGGTGACCTACTACCAACTTCTATATTAAAAGGCCTGGTTGCTCTGGCTCTGTGACAGATTTCGAGCTTGGTGACTTGACAATGAGGGGTGCAGCAAGACAGATAGAAGATGACACCCCACGTTATCTACCATCACCCTCGTCAAGCAGGCATCCCTCTAGTGCAGAGCATACCCAACATTTAAGGGCCCCAACTCTTCAAGGTGGCTAACCATTTAGACAGAAGCCAATAAATGTATCTAAGACATAGGGGACTCAGGGTCACCTCCGTACATTCTGCAGGAAGGCCCCGCCATTTTGTGTTACGCCACTGACGTGATGCTGGCCAGCTGTACTGGCCATAAAACCACATAGCCTAGATGCCGTCAGGCAACACTGATTGAGGAGGTAGCACCTCTTTACCTTCTCAATAAAGATGAGGGCCTAAGGAACACACTTCTCCATTGGGTGGAAGAGTGTGGCGCAGTGGCCAGGGCGACTGACGCCAGACGCTGGGGATCACGGTTCGATCACCGGCAGAAGGGGTCTGCCCAGCACCATGTGACTCTGGGCAATAGCTTGCTTAATCTTCCCAACGGCCCCCAGCGCCGGTAAACCTTTCGGGTAGCTGTGCGCTTCACAAAACATTTCAAATTTAATACAAAACATATGTGTATGTTAAAAATTATTTTCACATATCTTGAAAGGCTATGAGGCTTTTAATTTTGATCTCGACAAAATCTGTTTTTAAGGCATACTTCATCATGATATCAGTAGAGCTAGTGGAATGCATATCTCATGCACTAATGATCATCAATTGTACAACTAATCCTCAGGGTTCCGTCCTGTCATGGCGCCCAACGATTCAACAATAAACATTTGCCTATTAGATTAAACATAAAATAAGTCAATAATTGAGGCTCCGCGTAGAGCAGACACCTACTCAGCTTTAGGCGGGGAGGAACAGCTTGCCAGTGCTTAGTACGCTGATTGTGATGTGACTGAGCATATGATTAGGGCATCGAAGCAATGTGCTGCTAATGAAACCGCAGGAAACGCGGTGCAATATTAGCACAACCGCTAAATGACTAATGTGTTTCCTTCAGAGCATCCCAGTCCTCAATTAGTTCCAATCAATTGTGCCTTGCATACTCCTCTTAATATCACCTTACAGCTCTGAAGATGCTTGGCGGCTTATTCGTTAATGCTTTATGATCCATACTGGCGAAGGCGTCCATTTTGTTCAATGTTGCTGAACGCTACGAAGCACGTGACTGTCTTTCAAGGCGTCAATATAGAAAAGGAAGAGCTTTTGTGTCAGGCCCTGACATTTCTAAGCAGGGACTTCCTGCTCGGAAGTCAGCATTATTGTGAAATAAAGTACCCACTGTAGTTATATAGCCATCAGGCGGAAATAAAATATCTTTGGCTGTGACTGATATTTTCAGGAACGCGAATCAAATGCCAATAAGAGGCAGGACTCCATTTTCGCCCCCTCTAATTCTTCTCTTTCAAAATCAGGGTACTTTTAACTTGTATCAATTATTTAATTCCACAAAGGTTGCTGCGCAGCTGCTGTTGTCTTCCTGAGTCGGAGCTCAGCCTTGTGTGGTCTGACCTTGGAAAAGTAACCATAGAAACACGTGCAAAAAACATGAACATAAAATGCATGGCTCAGAATAGCTGGGGTGCAGATTCTCTGGAAGCAGGTTATGATTTATTTATTTTAGCAGTCCAACACAATTAGCTTTTTTTCCCCAGTTTGAAACACTTGCAGTCAATGCAGTTTTCTAATGGATGGAGAAGCACAAAGGAAAGTCAGTGGGAAGCAAGCTGAAGTACTTGCCTTTCATAGTAAATATAAGCTTGATTGGGGCATTATGATTGGTCTGTATATAGAAATAGATAGAGGTTAATCCAATTGGAAATGTTACAGAGTCCATTCATCCGCCCACCTCCCAGCCACCCTCCTGTCCATCTATTCATCTATCCATCCATCCATCCATCCATCCATCCATCCATCCATCCATCCATCCATCCATCCATCCATCCATCCATCCATCCATCCATCTATCTATCTATCTATCTATCTATCTATCTATCTATCTATCTATCTATCTATCTATCTATCGATCTATCTATCTATCTATCTACCCCTCCCTCCCCTTCTTTCTTTCTTTCTTTCTTTCTTTCTTTCTTTCTTTCTTTCTTTCTTTCTTTCTTTCTTTCTTTCTTTCTTTCTTTCTTTCTTCTTTCTTTCTCTGATAAATAACAGTAACCATGTAATGAGGTCCTATATCTCCATCAAGGGGGTCTTGTGACATCATAAACCACAAGGTCAATGGCTGGGTGGTTTGAAAATGTCACCAGAACCCTAATATGACACTAAATAATATATTACACATTACAAGATCTGAGTATCTTTATATTACATGATACCTTGGCAAGCTGTTTTCTTCAAAGTGCAGCTAACAGCTGCCCCTGAGTGGAATTTGAATATTTGGGAATTGTTTACCATTCATGACTAAATTGTTGCTAAAACAATGGAAAATTGTACAGGCCGCCAGTGAATTTATGCAATTCTGTGTCTACTGTGTTTACCTCATGGTCATCAATTTACTGCATTTGCCGCATAGTTTGCCAGATAATTTGCATAATTTGCAGTTTTCACAAATGTTTCTGGATAAAATGGATTAAAATAATACTGCCTGAGACTATGCCACAGAATTTGCTCTTTTTGCTGCATAATTTAGAAAACTCTGCCTCATAATTTGGTCCTCAAGCTGTTTAATCCTAATAACTAAGAAATTATAAAGCTCTGCAGAGTAGTTTGAGGGCTGTCATCATGATGATGAAACCCATATTTCACAATAACAGGTTGGAGAGAAAGGCTATGACTTGAATAACTAGGCTATTTATTGACAGTATTGATTGTGGAAAGGAACTGAGCCTCGAGTCAGTCATTATGTCACGCCCCTCCTTTAACAAAGGTAATAAGTAGCGCGTTATACTTTGGGCATCTACATATATCCTTTATACCATGGAATTTGGTCAAGTGTATTTGTTTAACCAATTAAATGTAACTAAAACTTTGATGCAAGGATATAAATGTGTGCAGCGAGGTAATATCACACTGAGGAGATATCAATGGACTATTAATGGAGTTGTTTCCATGTGTAAAGTAATTGTTACATGCAGTCTCTGAGGCAGTAAGATGGATGCTCAGTTATTAGCTACTGGTTTAAATGCCATTCATGGTTAAGGGTCTTCTCCTGATGTTGGAATCAGATCTGCAATTATGGGAAGTCATTACCATTACTGACTGGGTTTGTTCTGCCAGTGGGTGTGTTAAACAATAAGTGGTCTGGTGCCCTGGTTTCAGTAGGTAGATGTTGAAGCTGTTAAATCATCAGCATCAAAAAATGACAAGAAATGGGTAGGCATTGAGCTTACTTCACCAGCCATTTTGTGGGTTTGGAGACCTGTCTGGATATAGTAAAACAAATACCAGTCTCTTTATCATTTTATTTTGTATTAAATAAGTTTGGGTCTGAAGTTCCAAAGGTTTTTCCTTAGTAACTTAAACCTCCCAGTGTTTGTGAAGCCCCCACCATTTGGAAGTAAGAAAAAAAACGGGTGTGAAGGGGGATTTTCTCACAAAATAGTTTTGGGATGAAAACTCTCATGCATTTTCAGTTCTTTAAATAAATAAGTTAATAAATAAGCATGTTGCATGAAGTTCAAAAACTAAGAAAGTCGCCATATTTTCCCAGTGTCAAGGGCAAAGTTGAAAACGTTAGCTACCTCTTGTAAAACAAGGACATTCTGTTTAACTTGCAAGCTGCAGTCCGATTTTTATTATTGATTTTTGACCAGCATGCACTCTGAACTAACCAACTACCTGTTGTTCTGAGGCTTTGGTGTGGCTGCATATGTGCAGGTTGGAGTTAGTGATGCTGTGATTGACTTCTGCTCTTACTATAGTTGCTAGCCCCTCGCTACGTCTAGTAGTGTACTATCTCCTAACCTATAAACTTTTTACCTATAATTGTAAAAAAAAAAGGAGTCTATATTATAAAACCCAACTGTTGCACACAGCTTTTTGAAGGACTCTAAGGTTATAAATGAATTTAAAGAACAAGCTAGTCACTTATATTTTTGGTGCCAAAGTTTTCGTTGCAAAAGTATGATTTTGTCAACTATTGTATTTAGCTTCTGAATTGCCAGCATGTAAGCAAGTTTGGACTGGTGTCACCTATTAAATCACAAAGCAGTCATCGCTATAAAGTTTAACAATAGCTCGTTTGAGTTATTTTCCATGGTAAACTGAGGAGTGGAAGCAGCGCGCTTCCATTCATGGTGTGCGTTGCCCTCTATGCTGCTTCAGGTCTTCAAGATTGAACAGTGAAGGTGACTGGAGCATTTAAGGACGACAATGCAGCAGAAATTGAAAACCAAGGATTATTTGGCTAGTTCAAACTCCATATTCAAGTATTTCCTTTGTCCAGTGCTGTAGTCGGGCTGAGAGTGAGATAACTGGACAGGAAGGGGCCTAACAGCTATTATTAATGCAGAAGGTGCAGTGGCCTGAGCCTCTATTATGGCTGTATTTTACTACCCAATAATCGATCATTGCTTGCAGTAGGACACAAGCACCCTTGCTAAGCCACTGCGACTGTGGTACTCACAAAATGCTTGATGGTTTTGCACTTGAATTGAAGCGGGTGCTTCTCAGAAGGGCAGCGCGGGTGAAGCCATGTGCTTCAAGGCCGCGGGGCAGTCGGCTTGTCAGTCTGCCAACCGGTGCGCTTCATCTCATCAGCTGCGGTGGATACTGTTGGAATCCCCCAATGGCTTGCAATAATGTAGTCCTTTGTTCTGTGATTGACGGGTTCTGGTCAGAGAGACATTCCTGAAATATTTAGTCACAGATGGATCCAAAAGCAACAACTATATGTAACCGCAGCTTCTGCTCACACAGAAGGAAGACCACAAGGGACCATATTTGTACTCTTTCCAATATTTCTTCATAAACTTGTATTTCTCTTTCTTATGTGCATATTTGTCTTTGTAACATAACCCTCTCACAGCAATAGCTACCCCGGCTGTTCAAAGTAGTGCATTTCAAAATCAAGACAGAGGCGATGTAGTGTAGGATATAAATCCTCAATTCTGGGTCATGGAGACCCGGGTTATAATTTTGCTGAAGTGGTGTGAGCTGGCCAAACGTACATTTTCTCCTAGTGCTTCAGATCAGAGGTTGTAGTCCTAAGGACCATATTTACTGGCTGTCTGCAACATCTAAGGTGTATAGTAACTTCTAATCTCTCCTATCTCTCCAACGTCACGCAACCTTAATCGTGTAAATAAGTTTCCTTGGTACCCTTTGGTTAGAGAGGAAGGGACTGCTATTTTGACCCTTTATTTGAAAAATCTGATTTACGATCTCGATTTCCACAGATTTATAACTCTACAGCCAAATTTGTTTCCCCTAAAATACATTATATACATCTGAATTTATAGATGCGGTGCTGAAGTGTTAGAGTTCTATTGAAGGATGGTGCACATCTTAGTGAAATACAAATAGGCTATTTGTACAGTCGACTTTTTAACCAGACTTAATGCTTTAACCCCCTTGGCTGCGGCGGTAATTCCGCCGCAACGCTAGGGGGGACGGGGGCCGCGCGGCGCCGCCATGCTCGTGACAGTACCACTCCGTCACGAGCCTCGGGCACGCTGTGCTTGTGACGGAGTGGTTCTGTCACGGCCCCGCCCGCTCAATGGAACGCTCAGCGAAGGCACGAAATCGCTGCCGCGGGGCCATGACGGAACCACTCCGTCATTAGCACAGCCCGTCCGTGGCTGGTGACGGAGTGGTTCAGTCACCAGCACCTAAAGGGTTAAAGACAATTCTTGATTCTACTCAGAACCACACTAGCTTCCTCTGAGTGGTGGACGTTCAACGGGGGATGCTGGCTAGAGTTCTAACAGTCTTGCTCTGAATATTCTGAATACAGAAAATAGGATTTTCTTGTATCCGCAAGGCCCAATGACCTGCAGTAGGGAAATGTGATGCTCATTACGGTAAAGTACATTTCCCAAGCCACAGCATAGACTAAAATGGATTCCAAACATCAATTGTATTGCTCTCTTTTGGGAGGCAAAGGTAACACCTGCTGCCCTGCACTTCTCCTTAGCATGTACACTGATGAGGGTGGTACAGCGAGAGGGATGCAAGAACACAAGTGGAGATGGTGGAATCCCTGCAACGAATCAGATAGCATCTATACGGCAGCTCTGAACCAGCCTTATGAAAATTACTCTGCATTGATGACAATGCAAAGCAGGGGTTGAACATCTTGAAAGATGTGGATCTCAGTTGCGGCCGGTGCAGGTAAGAGCAGTGGGCAGTGGGGAGGGGCGGGGGTGGGGTGTAGTCGACAGACAATAGAAAAGGGAAAATAAAATAATTTGGAAAAAAAACACTTACCTTGCACTCGCCGCATCTGCGATGCAGCGAGTGTAAGGTAAGTGGTTTGATGTATTTTATTATTCCTATTCTGTCATCTGTTGACTCTCCGATGCCCCACCCGACCAGTCTTACATGCACCGGCCGCGACTGGTGGATCTCGCTGATGTTTCCCAGAGCTACACAAGGGTCCACAAGATAATCAAACCTCGTCACCATGCTTACCTGATCCATAGGTGCTCATCAAAGGTTGAAATTGAGATGTTCGCTCAAATCCAAGTATTTTCCCCAGTTTGAAACTCCATCTTAAATGAGACTAGGAGCACCAGATTTTGATCCCACTGCTGCTTGATGGTTGAGTTGGGCAGTTGGACATTGAAAGAGATATAGTTTTAAAGGTAAACAATCTGTCACTTCACAACATATTTTGAAAATAGTGATCTGAAGGCATCTCTGGTAGCCTCTGTTTCAAGTAGGACCACCTGCTGCCCAGATGTCCATAAAGGCCTGTTTTCGGAGAGGACCATTTAATGATTTAGGTTTTCAGTGATGTAACCATTACTTTGTACCATAGACTGTGTGCAAACTACTTCCTTCCAACATTATGTCAGGAGGAACTAACAGAGAGGGGGGGTCCATATGCAATAGAGAGAGGTATGTTACACATGTAGGGTTGAAGAGGAATTATTTCCCAGTGGGGTTTGAGACCACATTAAGGGTATACCTAGTCATAGTGCTCAATCAGGCTGCCAAGGACCACGCACTCACCTTTGCACCAGTTTGCAAAGGTGTCTGGATGATATCTAACAAAAGTCTTGTACTGAAAAGGTACCTTCCAATACAAAACAGTATTCCTATACCAACTTAGAAACATTCCCCACTACGGATGTGTGCTGTGCACAGCATCACACATGCAAAATAGGAAAGGTTTGGACAAATACAACCATTTCTCCTTTTTACCGCCTGCTGCAAAGAGGTGTTATTTTCGGCACAAAGCCATGTCTACTGTTAGTAGATAGGGATTTGCACCAAAACCACGCTTGATTGTGTGGGGATGTCAATGTATAACCCATAGAATTACTTGTTGGTGCAAAGTAAAGCAAAGTAATGCACAAACGTTGCTTTACATTACTTTTAGGCAACTTCCATGGGGAAAACAAGTTTTCCATGAAAAAGTAAAGGCCAAATAAACATTTTTGTGGTGGTTTGCATCACTTTTGTGATGCAAACCCGGCACAGAATGTTAGTAAATCTGCCCTAAAAATGTTAATTCATACATTTAATCCATTGGTCTCACTACTTTCATTTTCTGCTGAGTACGACAACACACTTGTATGTTGTTGTACAACAGTCTAAGAGGTTGAGTGACGGCCTGCTTATCTCTCACACTATAATCAAAGCATTTCCAAGCATGGAAATCTTCCACCACTGGACGGGTGCCGTTTCACTCCACTTGTTGAATGCTCACTGGTCTGTGTTGTGTACGCCTCACATTTACAAATCCATCCAGGGAGCCTCACTTTTCTGCTCCCCTTTACATTTTGGAACCTAATCTCCCTCCCGTGCCTTCCTTTTTTGGGCTTCGCCTATCACGAGGCCTGCAGGAGCAGCTGCGCCGGCCATTTTGCATTCCAGTGAGTAAAGCGATAATGGCGGCACCGCGGGGTGGCTGTAATTTGACAAGTTGCACCTGTTCCTTTTAACTTTATTGGTCGGTTTCAAACTGTTATGCATGAAATTACATCATCATCATCTTTGGGAATGGTTCATTAGAGCCCACTGGCGTGCTGGCCTCAAAAACATAATCTGCATGCTGTTTGCCAAGAGTCTACAGAAGAAGCCGCCGCTGACCTCTTCTAGGGCTCCTAGATCACATGCGTGGCAGAATTTGCTAGAACAGTGTGCTTACACGGTCAGTGGGGTGCACAAGCCGACTGTAAAATTGTTTTCACGCACAGGCAACCGAAGCTAACACGTCATATGGTTTTTGGCCCACAAGAGCGACGGTTTCTAGGAGGCCAAAACACGTGGAATGGTGCCAGTGTACACATTGCAAGGAAGGCTGCTATTAGGATAGGGTGAAACAGTTATTTTACTGAAACAGGTGTCTGAATCAAGGATCTCTGCTGAATAAAAATGCAGTTCGCAGAAAGGTTTTTGAGTACTGATTAAAAATAGCATCCTGTCTCAGCTAGCATAGAATTCCTTCGGGACAGAAGAAATGTGTTTTATTGTACACATAATTTTAAGAACAGATTAGGGCAAAGGAGCAAGTTCTTTTCCTGAGGGTTGATATAATGTTGCTAAGTATTTAGAGCACCTACAGTGCTTAATTTGTGAAGAAACTGCAGGAACACAAAGCATTTCTTATGAATCTGTTGCAGAGCACTGCCGAATGCTGGGATTGCCAAATACTAGGGTTTTTACATCTTGATCCCACATCATTCCTCTTTCTTGGATCACTCTACACTTCCTGTCTCCAGCTCACTCTTTTCGGCTCTCTGCCTTTCTCGCTTGTTCTCTGGATCAAAGCCCAATGATGAAGAATGAGTACTGGTGTTCAACATTTGCTAGCACAATCTCAAATTAAGCACTGATGCCACAGACGAGGGACACAATCTGTGGGCCAAGCAACAGGATAGGAATGGCGCACACTGTGGTCAAGACCACAACAAAGCAAGAGACAGTACTATGACGATATTAGCATTCTGTGCAGCCCAAAACATAATAAACTTCAATACTGGCAGAACCAATGAAAAGTTGGTTGTGTATACATAACTAGCCAATGAAAGTACAATACTTATTTTTGGTGGGAGGGTCAGTGGTCTGCCATCTTGTTGATTACTGTTTGAATGTTCACCCTGTCAATGACAGGAATGATTGGATTTTTGTATCTGAGGTGTGCAAACAGTCAGTGCAGAGTGGGTGTATTACATCATTTTTCCTGTGTCTTAGTTGACATAAGTGGCATCTAACACACTATGCAACCCCATTGTTATTTTTCATATAATGTGTATCGGTTGTTGGGTGTTTTAAAATCTTCCCATAAAGACATTTGAAGAATGCAATCTCCGGTCTCATTAAGTTGCGTGATCTCCACTAGCAGTTCTGCTAATCGGAAGTTCAATCTATATATTGCTCCATACTGCACGTCTGCCATTTGCAAATGCAATAAATAACTGTGTTACTATTATCCAGTGTATTGGTAATGGACATGCCGACCTCGTAAGGATGAAAAACTGAGTTGGCCCTGCAAGGATTTGAACTCATGACCTGCAGATCATATCAATAGTTTTTTTGTTTTTTTTTGCAGAGTTTTATATAGCGCGAACTAGAACCAGTTATCAGAGCGCTTTACATAGCACCAGTTACGTTACACGAGGGCACACTTTCATTTTAGTCACGGGGAGATTAAGTGATTGGCCCAGAATCACAGGGGTTTTTTGGCGTCGTTACCGAGACTCGAACCCAGATCCCCAGGTCTGAGGTCGAGCGCCTTAGCCGTTAGGCCAACCCCTCTCCCCTATAATAGTTGTGGCAAGTCTTGACTCACTGACCGAGTGGAGAGACGGCCCTCCTTCTGGAACGGAGACAGGCATGGAACCCTAGGGTTGGCCATGCTTTCGTGCCATAACACTAGCCTGAGAAGTCACGACCCTTAAAAATCAACTTTGAGTTATTGTGAAAATCCTATAGTGACATCCACCACTGACGTTTCCAACCTACTGAGGAGCTGCACTATTTTAAGACAAAAGTAACAGAAATACACATTTTAGATGCATTGCTGCCCTCTTTAAGGCTGAACAGCAATCATATATCTTTGTTTCATTACTATGTAGATTAAAATATTGTGCGGCTGTTTTGGATGTAAATACATCTGAATTCATCTTTCTCTTATCATTGTGTAAATTGTTCTGAATACAGTATGCAAAGAACGCGGAAAAAAATAGACTTTCACCTTGGGCATATTGTTGCGGTGATTAGGTTCTGCTTGGCTTGCCACACATTTCGAATGAATAAATAATTCATTAAGTATGGGGCGAGCCTTCGAACAAACTGCATTTCCAGGATTCTGCTAAGTGGTCTATGTAGGCCAAGGCACGGCTCTCATGTCTGTGCTTTCTCTCCTGCTAGACGTACTCGTGGAGAAATGAAGCAGGGCTGTGACAGACAGACTTGTGAGCCGTTAAAACGCCACCACAGCAATCTTCTCCTATGAACACATTCTATCTATCTATCTATCTATCTATCTATCTATCTATCTATCTATCTATCTATCTATCTATCTATCTATCTATCTATCTATCTATCTATCTATCTATCTATCTGTCTGTCTGTCTGTCTGTCTGTCTGTCTGTCTGTCTGTCTGTCTGTCTGTCTGTCTGTCTGTCTGTCTGTCTGTCTATCTATCTATCTATCTATCTATCTATCCATCTCTCTCTGTCTGTCTGACTGCCTGACTGCCTGGCCTATAGACAAGTTTAGGCTGTCTTGCCTGTCTCATGTTTGAAAGAAAATTCATAATAAAAACACATGCTTACTTTGAAAGCCTTTCCGTCTCCACTTTTCGTCAATTGGTCTGTTCAAGTGCCATTCAGATTTTTCTTCCTCCATCATAGCATAATTTTGAGGAAATTTGGCAGCCTATTTAAACGATTGGCTCTTTTGCACTGCAAGTGACACAGTTCTGCCTGATCGCATATGCACTGTCGCCTGAAAAGCAGTACATTTTAGCAAACATGTGACTGCCACATCTAGATGGCAGCATTTTTACTTTTCTTCCATTTAAACTTCAGATTTCTATGGCATATGTTTCCAAAAAGAAATACACTTCCCAGGGCCAAATTTATTGGTTTTGCCAATGCCTGTTTTTTCTCTAATGGTAGTAAACAGACTCGAAAATAAAAAGAGTAAATTTGCTATATGAGTACAATTTTTATTTTATTATTACTTTCTATGGCATGCAAAACAGTCCCACTACAGCTCTTCAGGCTGATCTAAATGTGAACTGATTGTAGGGCCTGCTTGGATTGGAAAGTGCTCATGGCCTGATTTAGAGTAAGTGCAAAATCCACCAGTGAGGGCCAACTGTTGTAATGTTGTTTAAACATTTCAGTAAATCTGGAAATTAACGGGATCTAGAGTTAAAGGAAAACAGATTAGCAGAAGTGCAGCAGTGCACATCACACACATCTGTCCATTTTCCCTTATCACTATGAAAAGAGTAGGTAAATAAAATGAGGCACATGGTAGTACCCTGGTCCACCTGTAAATGTGTAAACATGATTAGAAGCCATAAATATGATAAAACACTGATTTGTCCATATTGTTGTCTTAAAACATGTTGTCCCAGCACTTTAAATGAGACCATCAATGTGATCTTGCATTTAAAAGTAAAGCAATTTGTTGTATAATTGTTTGGCTTTGCAAAAAACAGGTCTGGTGCTCTATTCTCAGCTTGCGCAGCTGTGATCCTTGGCAAATAGTAAACCTTTTTTCCAGTTCCATGTTCTGTCAAATTGTGGGCTTGCTTAGAAATTATTAAATACTGCAGCCAGATATTTACATTGACAATAACCATGAGCTGGCTATATATTGATCCATATATAGGACTCGAGGGAAGCCTCACGTTTGCTCAAAAATACACGCATCATTTAGTTATGTTTTCGTAAAGGTACGATTGTTGAAATCCTGTTTCATGCCTATCTAAATTGAATACAACATTCCTTTTTATGCTACCGCTTGAATCATGTTGGGATGAAGTAAATTCTCCCCTTTTATTTAAAGATTAATATCACATTTTTCTGAAGCAGCATCATCTTCAGATGGAATGCTGTCATATTGAAAGCTCTCTGCAGTAAATATCTCTAAAAAAGGATGATACTGCAAACAATTGCTTCGAAGACTCTTTCATTTCTATACACCCTGGCCACACTGGCAGTACCGTCCCTTTTGAAATTTGTCAGTCTGCCATCATGAAGTCAATTTCTGTTTGTATAACCATTTTTAATTAGGAATGGGAAATCTGCATTTGCATCTACTAAAAGGAGAGTCATCATTCTTATCCTCCCGACACCACACAGAAAGTCCTATAGAGGAGAACGCACTGATTTGCTAGCACGCGGATGCAGCAGAATCCGTCAGGAATGGAAAGATAGCTGAAGAATTTGTTAACGGCGCTTGTGGGTATGTCCTTGAAGTGGCCAATGGATTTCATCTAACAGAGCCCCGCTTGGCTACCAGCTCAGAAAGTGGATCTTCTTCTGACCTTAAGAGCCACGTCCACCCCAGGGGCGCCTGTGCTTTGAATGTTTTGGAAGGGCTTGAGAAACGGTTGTCAAAGGAGAACAGGTGGGGAGACCGACAAGCATATCTAATTATGAAAGGGATCCCAACTGTGTGTGATAGGTTGGCCAACCGTTTGTCTTTACTTGAAGCGAATACCTCATGCCAACAAGGTCAACAAATGCCAGGGAGGCACGCTGGAATGTTGACATTGCTCCCCAAAACAACCTACTAATGAATTTTGAATATGCAAAGCAAACACCCTTCGTTTGTACATCGAATAGAAAACAAAAACACATAAGCTCACAGATGCCCTCTTCCCAAAGACAAGCACACTCTTGATCTCCGTTGCAGAGCTCATTACACACTTGTTGATTGGAACAGTGTCTTGGGCGACTCAAAGTTTGGAAAAAGTGGCTTTCCAATTGCAATGACAGACAACTGTGAATAGGGCTGGACTAGCCTCAGTGCTGAGAAGCTTCCCCAGAAAACGTTTTCTTGCTAGTCAAGTTTGAACAAAGTGGGCAAACGAGACCGTCCAGCTCTAAGGCGGTATTAGGGTTAAGGGTTTTTTGTTCCAACCTTTTTTATTTACAGAACAGATCAAAAATTGAATTTCCCAGCATCGTTCTCAAAACAATGTGCCTGGAAGGCAATAGTTTTCACAGGCAGTAATGAAGAGAAACTCATGAAATATTCTAATACTTCGGGATCTAGAACAATACCTAGGAGAATTATTTCCACATAGTAGCAATCCTGTGTGTAACCATAAGAGAATTGAGTGTGTCACCATTGTGGCTGCTTTCAGGGGTGCCTGGGCTGAGCGACAACAGTCCATCCAGCCCTGTGGGCAGCCTTTTGGTCTGAAACCGACTGTGTGTTTTTTCTGTGCCCAGTATGGCAAAACCAGCCTTAGATGAAGTGGCCATTTTATGCACAAGTACAATTTGTCTGGTGAGTTGATGGTGCTGTGTCTATGCCCTAATGAATCTGGACCGAAGTGGTGTATGGCTTGTCAGCACTGAAGGTGAAATAGCATTTTGCACACGGGTGTGCTCGCCATACACTGATCAAAAGGCCATTTTTAGGGAGTTTTGTAGTAATATGGTGCCTCCAATAGGTGGCGCTCTGGGGCAGTTGCCTTACCCGGCTTCATAGAAGCACCGACCCTGATTATGGAGCATATTTTCTTACAATTGCCCACTGGAGATGGGGTAAAGTGGGCCAGCGCAAAAGGTCCCAAACTATTACCTGCGTTTTACAAATGTTATTTTCAGAGATCCTTGGCATAAAACGAACCCAACGATTGCTGAACCGTGACAGTCATCCGAAACTCTTGCCCAGACGGAGACATATCGGTTGCCTCCTACACCTCATACGTGAGGGGTGTCTGAACATACCTCACGTGACACCCACCCTGTGTCTCGACACAGTGTTCAATTATGCAAACAGAACTGACCTGTCATGTTTTAATTTGAGTACGTCACAATCAAAACAACGATTCGCCAAGCGAGGGAAGTGAGAGGCGGAAGTGTGCGGTGATAATGGCGTCTCGTGGCTCGAGAATGCTCGAATGGCGCAGTAAACAAACAATCATTGGGTGCCTTCACACAGGAGAAGATGATTAATGGTAGAGGCAGAGCCCTCTTGTTTCAAGTGATTAATTAGATAGCTGCAGACGGGTGCGCCCTGCTGTCACTAAAAACACGCAATTAAAGTGTATGCAAACCACGACTGCATTTAGATGTTTGTGCCTTTTGGTCGCATACTTCAAATTCTACGAAATCATGGATATAAATCGCACACACAATGACAACGTTTTAATGCCAATTGTTATTTTCTTGAAGTTAGGTGGATCTGCTGGGATGTAAAGAAAACACAGAGAAAATGCATTTTCGCTGCATTTAGAGGATGGTTCACAGCGAGTTTCTAGAACGTTCTTGCTAAGCCAGAAGCAGGCTAGAGCTTACCCACATAGATACATTTTTGTACAGTTAATAAAAATGGAACTCATTTAATTAGTCAATGACAATCCTTAAAATATGGCATGGAACTAATCTTCCTGAGTCTACATTGGGCACCAATGCTATTGGACATACTTCCTGGGAGCAGTCATAAACAGAAGCAGCCCATGCATGTAAGAGCGTGGGGCCGGGTAGAGGGGATTTTAGATAGACGACCACTTGGGAAAAATAAATAATTGATTTTCCCTCGTGGTCGCAAACCTTTACAACGCATAGCGCTTTGGGGTGCTGGATAGTGAATAGTTTAATTTACTATTCCAACTCCAGTCCCCGTGGATACTAGGCAAGGTGTTGGATAGTAAATTAAACTTATTCCCTATCCTAGAGCGCCCCCCAGCGCAATGCGTTGTAATGGTTTGCGTTGTAAAAGTTGCATCGTAAAGACACTGCGTGGTAAAAGTTGCGTTGTAAAGGATGTTTCCCAAAGTAAAAATATGCAAGAGTGTAAGTCAATAGAAATCAAAATGTTACACATATTGATGCATACAAAGCGTGGATTTTCAGCAGTGCTATTACAATATTATTTGAATGGGAGTCACGGTTTCCCAAATGTCCTCTTCTCCATGGGGGTCTGCAGCACTACCCTTTCTAATCCATAGAGATGGCAATTCACTTTACACCAGTTGTTATAGATAATTTTAATAACAGTCTGTCCAGCTACAAATCATGACTGGGTCCACCAACATATATACTAGGCCACAATCACCTTTGATAATATTTATTTAGGCGAGATTCCTTCTTCTTAGTGATTTTAGTCAGTGTTGAATACACATTTTGCAATTATGACAGACGAGAACAGCCAAAACTTGCTTATAATACCTTGCCTTATTTTCAACAGCAGCATATTTTGAGGATAGAAAACCCTGATTTGTATTTCTGGGTTTTGACTGCACAGATGTCTATCAGATCTGTTGCTAAAAACCTACAAACTGTGGCCTATGGGTCCATCCCTTTAAACTACTGACTTTCTTCGATCAGCCTCTTTCAGTCATTGGCTTGAGACTTAGTCAATAATGTCTTGACTCAGCCCAGTGGGGTGTTCATCTGTAGCTCCTAATACTATTGGCTGTTTGGGTGTAGCTTTTCACTTCCACTTGAGTGCTTGCATTGAACAGCACGCAGGACTACATTGTAACTGCAGCACTTTCTGTCTGCTACTCCTGACTCCCTATTTTGTGTCTTGCTCTTCTATGCTAATACTGCTTGCCATAGTATATTAGATCAAAACCTATTGGCTTTGCTAATGCTTGTAGCATATGATAGCATGTTCAATCACTCTGTGCAAGATATGCCCAAAAGTCTGCATATCATTTAGTGCGTTTGAATTTAGTGTTTAGTGTGCTAGATAGCCTAAACTACTTATTTTCATTTCTCTCCCAATAAGCACATGCCCATTTCAAATGCTCATCCCTGCTCCATCTTAGACTTGCCACTTGAGGGAAGTGTGGACTGGTTATTGATTTAGAGTGTCAAGAAAGTCTAACAGAATGCCCTGCCAATTTCCACAGGTCACTCTCAATGCAGTGGTTCAGCCGGTTACTATAGATGCCATTTCACAATAGTCAGTGATGCGTGAGTGTGCAAGCTTACTGCTTGAGAAAACTGATTTCATCATCTGATTCCATGCACTAGTGCGTTTAGAAACCTAAACCATATGGAACTAAATGAGGATGAGAGACAGTCCAATGGATCTCTGGTCCTTACTCATTCTCAAGCTCTTGACAAAACCTGGACTTCATCCTGCCAGCAACTCTTTCCCTGTCATGCCTTTAACTCCTCCCATTAAAATACACAGATCAGTTTGACCTGTCCTTTTACATCGCTTCACCAAGCCTCCTCATAACCGGAAGACTCATGCTTTCCTCTTCATTTCCAGATTTTTTAAAAGCTTCCATTGAGATACTATAACACCTCCTGATCGCCGTACACATCAATCCTGCAGGTGACATTTATATTCATTTTAAGAACACCAGTTCCACTCTTTAACCTCTCCATGCCCACAATTCTGTCTGGACCAACAATGTCAAACCAGAGTCCAATGAAACCTAATACGCACAAGACCTCAACAATAGGAATTATCTGAAAAGAAAGCTAAAATATGCCAATAAATCATAAAATAAATCTGGAGCTCTTCCCGCTCTTCAAAAATCTCTTAGTTTCCAAAATTGCATGCACTACCTGCAAATTCACTACCCACAAAGCCAATGAAACTTCTATCGAGGTCATTTCTGATACTGTTGGATGAGAACCTGTCAAGGAGAATCAGGCACATTTCAAGTTGGCAAACACTAAGTTAAACTACTATTACTTCCTATCAATCCATATTTCATTGAAAAGCCCACCAACATCAACCACTTATTATCAACAAAATAAACACCATATGCCACAACAATGACTTATCAAACCCCAAAATAACACACAATGCACCCCCATGTAACTTCCTATCATGGCATACAGAGAAAACACCCTCCATCAATGATCTAGTTTGCATCCTAGAATCCATCACAACACCCACATATGACATTGACATCCATCTTATCTCATGAAACCCCTCTTTCTATATTATATTTCTCCCTACCTGGCCATCTTCACTACCACCATTCAGCATTCAGCTTCTAAAAGGGCATCACCTTCCACAAGGGAAACTGCCATCCTTTCTGAAAACGGCTCAAGTCCTCCCAATGCTCACACAATCCTACCTTTACCCAGATACCTTCAACAAGGTCAACTTTCATATTAAGCGCCTTCCTAATTTAACCCTTACTCGCCCACCCCGTGACAATCTTCACTTCACCTTCACACCCTAAAGACTGTCTTCCATGCAGATGCACGCTTGGTTATCATCCAACATGAGTATGAACGCATCAACTCCCCCTTCATGATCTCCACTGGCTCCACCTCCTAGCACCGGTCAAAAGCAAATCACACATCAGTGTCCACAAAGTCATCTGCATCAAGAACCAGACTACCTAGATGCAAGCTGTTCTTTGTCTGGCCACACAGAGTTACCCACAGCACAAGCTTATCATAATTGAAAATTATGAAAGCAAGATGAGAGAATATACAAGCACAGCCTTCTTCTATAACCCCATCATCTTGTACAATCTCATCCTTCATCTGAGATTTGTCCACTACCCTTCTGTCTATCAGAAAAAAATGTCAAGACCCTCCTCTTCTCCTTTTCACTTTATCCTTCTAGCTGCCTGTACCCCTGACCTCTGATTTGTGTGTAAACATGCTATTGGTGTACATTTCCCAGTGAGCATGTAAACATCCATCTGTACTTCTGTAATCCATAATGTGGGTTCAATTCACAAAAGGACTTACGACTCGCAATGTCAACGAGTGCGGAATCTCTGCAGTTGCGGCGGAATCTTCGCACTGCAGTGCTCAGTGTGGAGACTCTGCCAGAGTGAGGAGAGTCCGCACTCATAACTTTGCGAGTAATACGTTTCTTTGGGAATTAGGCTGTTCATGGTTACGTGAAACAATGTTCAAAACATGCTGTAAATAATCAGAAATACGCAAGAAGACCTGAATTAATTATTGATAGGACCCCAGCCCACTATGCTAACCTTACAAAACATTAAGGACACCATTTTAAGCAGCCCAAGCATTTCTGAAGAATCCCTCCTTCCCATCTCCATCTTATGAAGTCATATGCATTGTGACAAAGACTCAAAATCTTGTAAAACAACCTCAGGAACAAACGAGTCGCCATTTTCCACAGAAGATAAAGCCAATGGATTATTTAGAACTCCTGATACATGAAGAGTCGTTCTGGTTCGATCAGGTCCCCCGAGTGATGATCTTTACTCTTTACACCACAGGAAAGTTTCAGCTGTTATTGAGACTGTCAAGGTTTAAACACTGCGGGCCTTATGTATTTTTTTTTTTGCAGAGTTTTATATAGCGCGAGCTAGACCCGAACCAAATCAAGTATCAGAGCGCTTTACATAGCACCAGTTACGTTACATGAGGACACACACACATTCATTTTAGGCACGGGGAGATTACGTGATTTGCCCAGAATCACAGGAGGTTTTGGCGTCGTTACCGAGACTCGAACCCAGATCCCCAAGTCCGAGGTCGAGCGCCCTAGCCGTTAGGCCAACTCCTCTGCCCTGTATGACAACATTTTCCCATAGACACAGAATGGGTATAACCCTTTGATACATCTGGCCCTCCGTCTACTCAACAAACTAGAGCTCTATGTAACTGAGTGATTCTCATCGAATCCACAAGAATCAGCTTTTATAACAGTACAACCAGGAGCCTGATTAGACCTCACTTGATTGTACAACGTTGACCATAGCTTCTTCCCGCCTCCCCCCAAAATAAAGAGCAACGCATTACAGCCTCCATCTTTCTGCTATATGGGCGGAACCAAAATGCGTTGTATCAAAGCGTGGAAATATGCAGATTGGCAATAATTAATTGCATATTATTGTAATCTGCTTGTATCTTTACATGTCTCCTTCTAACATTTGACGGCGCGCTTGCATTGTATTTGTTGTCGAGGTGAAGCCTCACAGGTTTGTTAGGAAGCCTCGGCAGAGGCAATTAAAACAGCCTGCACTCTGCAGCTCCAACAGAGTTGTTTTCCTCTGTCTCCCTGAAGTACACAGCATGAACAGCTGCCAGTTCTCCATCAGACACATCCCGCTGCACTCAGTGCTGTGAAGGGATGGACCCTTACAGAGCACGCCTGCGCAGCACCAGGATAGAGAGGTGTCGGCCCACACAGAAGCCTCCACCAGGTTCAATGGACTGCCTGAAAATGTCTGAAGCTTGGAGCCATTCCACAGGGGACATGCTTCTGGGCTGCTCTCTCTCAGTGTCAACTTTACGGCAAGGTAAAAGGAGTGTAATAGCAAATATTACTGCGTTTGAAAATCAACAAGTCAAGTTGTAATGTCTTAGACTGAAAATAGCACAAAAACTGTTCTAAAACACGTCAGTAGGCTTCTGAACACAAGGATGTGTTGATAATTGAACCACAGTAACTTATGTCCAATGCTTATCCAAATGCAGCCATCTTGGAAAACAAACACTGTAAAAAAACAATAGGTCTTGCCTTGTTTCCCTATTGCCTTTGCCAGTACTTTTTGCCTATGATGTGTTAACATTGGCTAAAAGCAAAATGATCCATGCTCTCAAGATATGTAAAAGCACTCAGCAATTATTGGCGTGGAAAGTGCTGTGACCTAATTTCCCTGCACCTGTTCAGCCGATGAAGTGCCTATAAGAAAGTTTGAGAACTGTGACCTTGAGTGTAATGCGGTGGGAACAGTAAGTTTGGGGGTACCTTCAAAGACGTGGCTGAAAAGAACAAAATATTTAGTAACTATTTTGTTGGTCTTTCACCTAAATATAATGTACGCTCCTTACTCCTTAGAAGGAAAGAAAGTGTAAGTTAAACTAATCTGTGTGAAATGCATTCTTCTTTTACGAAAGCTGAGTTGGTTATCGAGATCACTTTGGATTGCTGTATTTCTAACTGAAGGGTAATTGATTTGAATCTTAGTTGGTGAACTGGGAAACAGTAACAGGTACATTTAGAATGCTGTGACATCCCAACCCATGGCAGAAAGCACTGTTAATCTGTAAGTCATGAGTGTGAAACAAAGACACACATTATAAGAGAGGCTGCTGCAACTTAGAACTGTGTTACACACAGTATAAAAAAATGCAAACAACATAAAACAGGCTGCCACCAAATGTGTAAGGAAATGTAGGCCTTACTTAGAGTTTGCAGCAAATATGATGGGACCCCCTCAGGGTTTAATCAGGCCAGGGAAAGAGAGGGGAAGAATTATCATAAAGGACAGAACAAGTTTTCCCTCAATGGCCACAAAATTCTATATCACATTTATATTTCTAATTAATCACATGATATTGGTGACAAGAACACAATAAATCTGTTTAATTTCATTCAATGATTTTCCTTTTTATTTCATTTTCTTTAAATTATCGTTACTATTTTATGTGAAGTTGTTTATACAAGTAGAAAGTTAACCACTTTTTGCAAAAAAGTCATTTTATCTTAAAAAATTGTAAACATATTTATAGATTTCAAATAGAAGAAAAACATGAAAAAATATATGCAGTATAAGAATACACAGAAATTACCACACTATTATATATTACATGTGCAACAATATACCCCTGGTAGAAAAACAGTCTAACACAACATTCTAACACACACATACACTATTCATTCATCATCACACCGTCTGAGGGGGAGAGCCTGAATCATAGAAGGTAGAGAATATCGGTCTCAGAACTAAGCCTAAGACCCCGCACTAGGTCGACGCGCGTTTCGGCGGCATAAGGCCACCTTCTTCAGGACCTCTTTCAGATCAACAGTAATTACGGGCCTGACGTTTTCTATTCGAGAATTCCTATCCACGTAGTTTTGCTTATGCGCTCGATGGTGTCCTTTCTTGGTTTGCGTGATATAGTATTCACCCCCGTCTTGGAATTGCGACTTGGTCAGAGTTGATTTGTTATCCTGGACACGACAATGGCAGCCATACCGGTGGATTTCGGTTTACTGGAGCCCTCGAACAAGTATTCCAAATTAAGTCAGTCCCCGCGTGTCAGTCCGTGCATCAATTAGGTGAAGGCCCGTAATTACTGTAACACACAGGAGTAGCTGGGAATTTCATGAAGAAAATAATTGGTGAAGAGATTGTGTCATATGGTACAGCGTACCTTGTATAGTAAATCGGCTGTAATGATGCAGAATCGAAGGGTTTCTGAATAACCTCGAGACTGATTTAAAGGAACCTTAAATTCACAGATGCACTAAGCCTTATGTCCCCTGGAAATTTGGAGTGTTGATCTGAAAGAGGTCCTGAAGAAGGTGGCCTTGTGCCGCCGAAACGCGCGTCGACCTAGTGCGGGGTCTTAGGCTTAGTTCTGAGACCGATATATGTTGGCAGGAATTCTCTGCCTTCTATGATTCAGGCTCTCCCCCTCAGACGGTGTGATGATGAATGAATAGTGTATGTGTGTGTTAGAATGTTGTGTTAGACTGTTTTTCTACCAGGGGTATATTGTTGCACATGTAATATATAATAGTGTGGTAATTTCTGTGTATTCTTATACTGCATATATTTTTTCATGTTTTTCTTCTATTTGAAATCTATAAAAATGTTTACAATTTTTTAAGATAAAATGACTTTTTTGCAAAAAGTGGTTAACTTTCTACTTGTATAAACAACTTCACATAAAATAGTAACGATAGTTTAAAGAAAATGAAATAAAAAGGAAAATCATTGAATGAAATTAAACAGATTTATTGTGTTCTTGTCACCAATATCATGTGATTAATTAGAAATATAAATGTGATATAGAATTTTGTGGCCATTGAGGGAAAACTTGTTCTGTCCCTTACTTAGAGTTTGACTGACAGGATACTCTGTCACAAACGTGGTGGATGTCGCCATCCGTGGTCTTATTACAAGCGCATTGTAGCTTATGACACTTGTAATTTGGTGTACTGGATATCTGTCACATTTTAACATAGTATTCCATCCGCCAGACTCTAAATAAGGTCCTTAGTGTGTTTTCAAAAGTTATATTTTTAGTAATAAAATAAGATGGCACCTAGTGCACACTTTTTATTTTATGAATTTCTTTAACTCCTTCCATGCTCATGACGGAGCCGCTCCGTCATGAGCATCGGTTGAGCTGTGCTCATGACGGAGCGGTTCCGTCATGGCCCGCTCGGTGCGCCTGCGCGGCGCGAATTCCGCGCCTGCGCTGGACGTTCCATTGAGCGGGCGGGGCCATGACGGAACCCCACAGTCATGAGCACAGCTCAACCGAGGCTCATGACGGAGCGGCTCCGTCATGAGCATGCGAGCGCTGCTCTGCCCCCCTCCCCCCTAGCGCTGTGGCGGAATTGCCGCCGCAGCGAAGGGGTTAAAAAAAAGATGTATTCTTGACCTGGCAGCACACTTACAGTCTCACTCTAATACAATATCCCCTTGTCACTATGAAGCTTCAAATGATTATGTCAATTAAAGCCTACACTGGCTCTCAAGCAGCGAGAGAAGGTTCTTTCTTCCTTAGCTTTCTCTGTCTCTTCTCTTGCTTCACATCACAGGAGACCCTCTCCTTCCCTTTCAGCCTGAGGCAACTCGAGGTCTGCATTAACCAGTCAGGAACAGTTGTTTTTAATAAACTATAATGGAACCATTTTGATAAAATTAAAGCTTTGGAGTATATTCCCAATAGATCCTTCCCACTTTGGCCTCTGCACCCCAAGTTCTAATGATAGCTACACCCCTGCCCTGCAGGGGAAATGGAGCAATGCTTTAAACAGCCACTCCATGTTTCACTGCCCCATGCAGTCCATAACCTGGGAAAGGCGCCTTTTGCGTAATCATGCGTGAACAGTCCTGATCTGCACTGGGTGCACCCAACGAGGATGCACATTGGCAGAAAATGTGAATATGCATCCAATTACATCAGCTGGGCCCTGGTGCACATAACTCAGTGTGTTATCACTGCACATCTCTCTTTGCGCCCTGATGCACAACACCTTGCGTCCCTTACAGCTGATCCACTAATGCAGTGAACTGTATGCCTCCTGATTCAGTGGCATGTATGACTGTTGGTCTTTGTGTATTGATGCCTGTGTGTATTGGACGTTGTAAAAAGGGTATCTGCGTGCATATGTGCATGCTCAAAGTGCGCCTGTGCATTCTGGGTAGCTCTGTGCATCAATTGATGTGTCTAAAGACAGCTGACAGAAGCGTCGAACACATTTTACAGCTTATTTATCCATGTGATGCAAAAATGTGCATCCTGCCTCAGAATCTATTTTAAATGTCAGCATACCAAAGAGGTAATTGCAAAGGTACAAATGGCGATAATACTTTGCATAAACAATGGAGGTATGTTCTGACATCTGTAAGTTAATTGTATTGACAAGTCATTAAAGAAACAATAACTGCTAAAAGGACTTGATGAGCTTTAACCAATTCATCCTTGAAATGTGTCTGCGTCATTAAGGCGGCCATTACTATTGGCGCCAACGTCAACTTAATTGAACATTTCTTAGATGCAGTCTTAGACTTTTCTTAAGGATAGTCATAATCTATAAGGTAGTGTAGGATCCTATCATTGCATCACGGGTGCTCCTAAATATTGCCTTAGTTCCATGCTTTTAATGTGAGGGATGCTTATATATGGCTTAGAGCAAGCTCCTAACCCTGGATTTATGGTGCAACAGCGCTCTCGTTGTGCTAAGCCTCGTCCAATTGATCTTCTGCGGCTTGTGTCTGTTAGTGTTGTCCCCGAGCGCAGTAAAGTACAGTAATCTCCACATTGCCTGGAGCAGCAGGTTAGGGACTGTCCCCTGTCACTTTATATTTGAGTGCTCCAGGATGCACCGTATATTACTTTTTATCTGCTGCCATGACACCTCGCTCAGAGGGAAGAGCTCTCCGGGGTGTGATAAAAGACATCTTCTATTAAAGGTGAAAACATTTAAGTAAAAAACAGCCGGCAGATCCACCAACTAGACAGTATCCATATGAGAAATCACATTCTTGCACGACTTGATTGGAAAAGAGAGGGTGCTGAATAGCGGAATGTTGATGATGCAATGAGTGAATAATATCTCCACGGATATATTTCCCAAATTTACTTATCTACAGTTAGCGAGAGAATTTATGATAGATGTTTTCAAATGGGCATTTTCAGAAGTCTACTTCATAGGAAATGTTTTAATGTTAAATCCTCTTATTTTGGAAGCCTTAGCTGGAATATATAGCAGGCGTTGGTGCTTCTACATTCAATATATAGCGCAATATTGCAGGAATTATGCATTTACCATCCTAGGTAAAATACAGAGTTCCCTTTATCTTGACTTGAGTTATGGCTAACTTCAGGACTACAAAAAACTGAGAGTCTTGATTCACAAAGGGCCTCCGCACTCGTGGTAGAGGCCCCACAGTCGTGGAGATTCTCCGCATTCGGGCGGAATTTCGGCACTGAGAATTCTCATTGTGGAGATTCCACACGAGTTCATAGGTTCCACCACAACTGTGGGGCCACCACCAAAACTGCAGAGGTCCTTTGTGGCTCAAGCCGTTGAGTGCTTCCATTACACATCAGTGGTAATGTTAATATCTATGTATGCGTGGTCCATTTTTATGCCTGCCCTTTGAGACAGCTTCAGCTGTCTCACCAGGTTTTGTCCCTCAAAAATGCTAAGTAATATACACATAAGGGCTTTTAGTTGATATTCTTCGTCCATTGGTCTCTTAACCTGTCGTCCATACTTTGCTTCCTCCCACCACAGCATGGGCAGTGGCTCAGCCCACTTTGCATTTGAAGCTCTTCACTTTTAGTGACTTTGCAAAATCTGTGCACAATTGTTCACATCCACCTAAACATAGTTCCTTTGTATTCGGTTTGGTGGTAGTTTTTTTTAAGGTGGGCAAGTTTAAGTGATGGTATAGTTTCTTTTTCTCTATTTTACTTTAATGGCATATGCTTGCCAAGGCCTCACCACTTGACTTTGCCAATGCTTGTTCTAATTGCATTGGTTTTAGCATTAACTATGGGTTGCACAGTTTTGTTTTCTATATGGCTGGCCCCAACACCTTTTATGATGTATGGACCGAGTGGCATCTTTGACCCTTTTCTTTGCCTTGTATTAAATTTGCCCTTTTATGGTTTTCAAATTATAGTGTAATTTCAGAATTAATACATTATCTACTGGCACCACGTGCCCGAGGTTATTTCAGATATACTCCGCCTTCAGTGTATATAATTAAATCTTTTTTTCGATGTGGCCGCGTTTAGTGCACATAATTAAATCAATATCGCATGATAAGAAAAAAATCAATTAATTCATTGAGGTTAAGCTCCATTCTTTCCAAAAGTAAGTGAAAAAGAAACAAATCCAATGTTATGGGCTCTTTTGTGTTGCTAATTTACCGAGACTTCGGAAAATCCAGCAATTACTTCATAATGTAATAATCTTGCTGATAAAGGGTTATGAGGTTGAATAATTGGTTTCCTTTTGTCGTAGAACTTAAGTGGTTGGAATTAAGAGAGAAAAAACGAGAGTCCCAGAATGCCGAGGTTTCAGTAGGATGAATTATACCATCAGAGCAGGTGTACTTACTACTTTTTGGCAAATAGCAGATTTAATGGGACCCCCTCGAGTTTAAAGTTGGTCAGGGAAAGAGGGGAATGAAAAGAACAGAAAACAGATAGGTTTCCCTCCTGGACCGTACTTATTCACCCATGATATACTTCCTTTTCCTTTTTACAATCCATCTCAAAAGTACATTAGTGACAATCACAAAAGGTTCATTTTATTATTTATTATTTGCACAAATTCTTTTTTCTTTTTTTCAAATCATTTTATATATATTTCATTCTTTTTCTTCAAAACAATTAATTTCATCTCATGTTTAGTATCAACAAAATGGTATTACTTTTCGTTACATGGACACATTATTCCGTGATTTATATAAATAGAAAAATCAACACATAATATATACAGTATAAAAAAGAGAACAATTATCAAAAAAGTCACAATTCATCAAAAAGGAACCACAATTTATCACAAATATATATACACCCCCTGGATACACACCACTCTCACACCAATCGTACTAACACATTTTTTCTCCCTCACTTTAAACACTCAAACAAAATCTGAACAAGGATGGGATCTAATTGACAAAGGAAATCTCTGTCAACAAGTGAATCTCAGAACACTAAATGAGATTCCGCACTAGGTCGGTCGACACGCGTTTCGGTGGGACAGAGCCACCTTCCTCAGGACCTCTCCAGATACAGATATACAGTTCCCAGGGGACATAGAGAAAAGAGTCCTATCTCCAACATCAGATTCACGAAATAGCTGCAAAGTCTAAGTACAGGGTAGGACCTGCTGGCCCAGACGACACTGTATGGGCTATCCAGTATGATAGCACAAACACATTCAATTTCTTCTAAGAAGTAGTATCCATAAAAACAACATGCTGGAAAATGACAATATCTGCCCTTAAGTAAAAGTTTACGGGATTCATTTTCCATTCACACTTGGATATCTCCAGGCTATTGCTTGGAGATATTGGGAGGCTCAGAAGCATGGGACCCCAGTCCCTAGTGGAGCGTGGAACCAGCTCGCTCCACCCAATCCCGATGCTTCTCTTATGCTGGTTAATACCAGCAAGAGAGCAGAGTCTGGATTGTCACAGGGGACTATGGGAGCCTGTGCGAGCATCGAAGCTGAAGAGACAGCGAGGCGGCGGACGTCAGGCTGGAGATAGGTTTTGTTTGTTTTATTTTTTATTCCCTGCCTCACTGATTTCCTACGCCTGCAACAGCTACTGCTCAGAAAACAAAATCCACAATAACTCTAGGTATTATTTTTAGATACATATTTTCAGTTGAAACCTAAAGAATATGGTATTCTTCACAGCTATTTGAACCTCTCTGTTGTTTAACCAACCATATGAGCCTGTTTGTGCATATGACAAAGCAGATTCTCCTTTCTCCTATAGCTCACTCTTGTTGGTTCTTTTTCATCCCTATTTTCTCCCTATGCCGTTGTTTTTCTTTTTTCCCCTTCCTTCTCCTTTTCCCCTTGTGTTTTTTTCTCGATCTTGCTCTAAGTCAAAGTCTAATAGGGAAAATTACGTTTAGACCACCGGCTCAAATTAAGCACTGCCTACACTTCATAGCATGATTCTTTTGGTTAAAATGCCTAAAGCCAAAAATGAGGTGTTCCCTGGATGAAGTAGTCTGACGGGGCATTCTTTAACTCCAATGTTAAAGCCCTCATTTTAGGGCTGCCACTGTCATGAATTGTCTTGAGCAATTCATTAATTCTAATCCAAAATTTGGAAAAATAAAATGCTTTTCCATCAAGTTAATTTTATAACATTGAGGGCCATATGTATGAAGCAAATTCGAATTCGCAAATGCCGAAATTCGGCGTTTGCGAATGCGAATTTGCAAAATGGTATGTATAAAGGAAAATCTGGTGTAAAATAAGGAATCGCGAAATCTGCGATTCCTTAAATGCAATGTATGAAGCAAAAAAAATTGCAAATTGTCCCTAAGAAATCGCAAATTACCACCAACTTCAAGTTGGTAGTAATTTGCGAATTCCTTGAAAAATGACCATTTTTGCATTTTTCAAAGTGCCATGTATGTGCACCACATGTGCATCCATGCTTATTTCAGGGGTGCAACAGGGTGTCCTTTGGACACCCCTGCACTCTTGAAATTATTCTCAATTTGCGATTTTCAAATTGCGAATCGCAAAATTGAGAATACCTTCCCATTCATTCCTATGGCCCTCCTGGCCCATAGAAATGAATGGGAAAGTATTCCTTAATTGCGATTCACAATTTGCTAATCGCAATTAAGGAATACTAAGAATTCGCAAAAAAAATGCGAATTTGTACATACATACCAATTTGCGATTCTGAAATAGCGATTTCTTAAATATCGCTATTTCAGAATCGCAAATTGGTACCTCGATACATATGGCCCTTAGTGCGCAAATGAACATAACAAATCACTACTGCTGGATATTCCAAAATTATGTTTTCATATTGGCTCACCTCTGTCTTTTTTAAATGTTAATATGATATAGTACATTTATCGTTTTTTTAAAATAATTTTCTCCGAAACAATTAATTGCCTTTGCTCTCCGCCTGCTTTTCTAACAGCGCATGCCATATGAAGCCCGGTTGATTGTTCTGATGGTTAAATTGGACTTTTGCATAATCTATGCATGCTGCGGGCTCCCTCTTCTCACAGATTTATAGATTGTATCCTGCCACAGCCTGCGCTCATGAATATATTGATAATTCCCTGCAGATGTTTGGCGATGGGACAGATGGGGAGCGCTCTGGAGGCATCTGCAGATCAGCACACCGCTGTTTGATCCTGCTCTTAAAGGCACTTGCTTGAAACATTTAGCTATACTCCGATAGGACCAGTTGTACAAAGTCACACAGATGCATTTTTTGAGCTTTTGTGTAACTTGCACATCAGTTGGCTATTATTAAGGCATTCATTGACAATAAGATGGTCTTTCTGTGTTATTTTAGGAAAAGAGTGCCAGTGGTTGGCTGAATAGAATAGCAATTATTCATTCCATCCGTCCATTCATCCATCCATCCATCATCCTTACATACATGCATACATAGATACATACATGCATACATCCATTTCCTATTGTCTGTTTCAGCCATCCATCCATCTCCCATTTTCTGTTTCAGTGTCTATTTGTATGTCTGGCTCTGTACCCTCTCTGTGGACATTTCTCCATTAGTCTCTGCCTGGATGTCTGAAAGATTATCTTTAAATCACTAAATATATTTCTTGTGGTCTGACTGTGTCTGTCCTAAATCACTTACACAAAAGGTGATGGGAGTAATGCTTGCAAATAGTTTAAACCACTGACAATCACTCTAGGTAGCATTCCAATCCATTGTTTTTCACCCACTGTCCAGGCCAGTCTTAAGAAGATTAGTACTGATCCTGCTCCTCATGGAAATAGCCCGCCCTGAACTGCCAAGTTAGAGCGTTCCAGAAGAGAACACAGGCAAGCACGACTTGTTTTTTGCCTTGTTGGGCTTCACCTGTGACTTAAAGCTTGGACACTGTGGCTCAACAAGCAAACATGAGGAGGAATGCTTGCAAATAAACTAAACCACTGACAGTCACTGCCGGTAGCATTCAAGCCATTGTTTTTTGCTCACTATGCCTCTCTTTACAGAGGTCCACCTTGTGCAAGGTTCACCTGAATGACCCTATGCATCTCTCAGATTGTAAATAGCTGTCCAAACTTTCCCTGTATGGCTGTCTGTCTCTCTCACTGTATATCAATCTCTTGGTCCATATGACTGTCTATAGCTTTCTCCTTGACTGCTTGCCTCTCTGTCAATCTATGATTATCTATACCTGACCATCTAACTGGCTGGCTGTCGGTTCATTTGTCTCTATGTCTTTATGCCTTGCTGACAATCTCTGCCATGTAATTGAGGTTTGACTTCATAGCTGTGTGTCTGTCTAAGTTTTCAACAGTGTACTTGTCTTTTTTGCTGAAGATCAACATGTATTTCATCATACTTCGGTGCGTTTCCTTTCCATGCATATATTCTTATGTCTTTACACCTGTCTCCTTTCACCCCTCTTAATCTATTTAGAGCTCAGACTGTTTTGTATGACCTTTGAAAAGCTCTTCTTATGCAGCACAGCTTTTTGGGGTTTTGGCGGCGAGGCGTGTCTCCTCCATCCCTACTATTCTATGTAAGAGTGGTCCACCCAGTTCAAGCTCCCTCAGCCGTGGAATCCATAAGTTTTCACTTAGCACGCTCAGAGAGAAACTCTGGGGCCTCGAGTGTTTCTCTTCCCCAATTGAATGATCTGTGAGGCAGCAGACACACCATTAAAGGTACTGAGAGCAAAAAGTCTCAACCAAGACTGCTAGCGCCTTTTCAACGCACCCATTTAAGGCCATATGGATACATTCCTAGACTCTCCCATAAGGCACAATTACTCACCTAAGACTTGTTCTCCTATTATTCATGTATTTATGCTCCTACCTGAGAGTGTTTGAGAAGGTTCTACTATGCTAGGAAAGGTGTGGCTTTGGAGATGAAGTCCAATAGATGAAGGGGAGAACCAAATTTAACATTCTGCAGTTGTGAGCCCGCCAGCAGTTTTGGTGGCTATGGTAGAGGAAGACAAAATGGAGTTGTGGTAAAAGAGTGATTTGAATGGCGTATATTTTTGGGTCCACTGAATGGCATCACGATATGTACAGGCTGCAGTCCCTGCTTTTTCTTTTCCCTAATGCTTGCTCTTTATTCTTGCTACGGGTATCTGTCATCCTTTCCATCTGAGCACCTACAGAATTTAGATATGTTGCTTGTGGGAGTTCTACTGAGCAGGCGTGGGTCCAGTTCCAGAAAGTGGAACTTTGAACACCTTTCTGAAGAGCTCTGGTTAAAGTGTGCTTCTTCCTTCTCCGAAAGTAGTTTTCGGCCAATTATCCCCTTTTAGAAAGATAACACCATATTAATGTAATAATTTGCAGCCTATAAAAAAGTGGGTCAATTTTTGTAGTCGGGTAGAGCAAGTGCGCATGCTTGAGCTGTGATTGGTAGTCTTTCCATCTGCTTCCTCGATGCTTAAGTGGATTGGAACAGTCATAGTTGAGGGAGGGGTATGGGACTGCATCTAAAACCAATCCATAAAAATGTGTTTTTTAGCTGACTGATTAGATATTCGAAGATTTTGTCCAGAAAGTGAAATAGACAAAGCATGGGAACAGGAAATCATGCTTCAGCTGGGTTTTGTAAAGAACACATCACAAATTTGAGTGGATTATTCCTACACTGTTTATTGTCTGAGGTCAATGGATGAACAGTGAAAAATGGGATAGACCGATTATTTAAATGGACTCCTTAACCAGCAGAAAAGACGGCTGTAGGTTGAGAACATTTCGTTTCAAGTCGAAAAACACTAAATCCTAAAAAGAGAATACAAAAACTCAAACAAGGCAGAATTAAAAATGGACGATTTTTAATATCCATGTTTGATGTGCTTTGAAAACCCTCTTAGGACGAGCTCTGCTGCATGTCAAATCCAAGGGTAAAAGTGAAAATTTCAGAGTTTGTATCTGAGGCATTGTATGCCCCTCCATACGCTGAATAATGGACTTCCACTGAGCTGGCTAGTGGTTATTTGCTTCAGATGTTAGTAGTAGGCTATACATTTATGTCAGGATATTTTGTGCCTTTAATGGATATGAGTGACCCTTTTGGCTTCATTCAAGGTCATCGTCACCAACTCAAAAACGTATAGAAATAAATTATTTGCACTTCGCTCAGGTGTCTCAACATGATAAACTCATTTACTGGGCATTCCTTTAGTTTTACTGTTTGGTGCGAAGTGCTTGAATCATACAATGATGACTGCATGCTATTGATTAAAGAAGGCATAACAAATTAGTTTAAGAATATGGTAAAGTAGACAATGAAGACGTGTCATTATTTTGAATGAATAGGACAGCACCCAATATCCCATATTTCAATCCCTCTTTGCTGCAGTTTGGGACTACCCTAAGTGTCATACGATGATTAAAAACTTTTCTATATTTCATAAGCTCTTTTATACACTTACGACTTCATTTAGACCTCTGCCAGTGATACGCTAGTCGGCCTTATTGAGACATTCCTGCCTACCTAGTGGGAGTCTCTGTAATGAATATGAGATACTCCATAACTGGCTAATAAATGTGATCCAAACAGAGAGTTTATTCACAATTGTGTCCTCACTTTTTTGTGGGAGTTAGCTCTTTGCTTGAACTCCAGCATAAACCACCTAAGAACATAAATGTACCTGATGATCTTTATGCAGGATGATCTATAGAGTAACCCACAGTTGGCTGCAAGTAAAGGGGAGGAAATACACACGCTTGGTAACATTTGTGCCTGTGCCGAATTCCACGCTCATAAACTAGTGGTACTTAACTACCTTAAGGACGACTGATTCCATAATTGCTTTGAATGAACCCTTCAGATTGATGGAAACTCTTGTAGGGGGCAACTATTTTACTGAAAGAAACAGATTGCAAATAACATGATTGAATCAATTTCAAGTTACAGTTATTCGCTAGCTCACTAAACATAGGACACCCTAGAAAGTATATTCACTGGGCCCAGTGAATTAATTAATGAAACATGGTCGTGGATTGGGCCTCCTGACCCGTTTTATCTGCCGCTTTTCTTTTTTGCTCGGATATGAGTCACCAGCTCTGTATTTTCTAATATTCTGATAATATTCGCTTTTAAATCATCTAACTTATTACATTATCACTCCTTCTGGGAAGCATCTCTAAACGCTGCAGCGAGACTCATCACTGGATCAAAAAAATACTCGCATATCTCCCCTGACTTGAAATCACTGGACTGGTTGCCTTTTGAAGCCAGAATACATCTGAAAATCGCCTGCATGACACACAAGGCTCTACACCGGAGCTCTCCCCGATACCTCACTCAGAAGCTGTCAATCTCTGGCGGCTCTAGAAACACTAGAGGCACAAACAATCTTCTGTTAAAACCTCGAAGATTCCGGAAGGAAAAAACCTATAAACGCTCTTTTTCAGGAATGGCACCCAGGATTTGGAACTCACTCCCTCCTGAAACCAGGCTCATCTCCTCCATCACACTTTTTAAGAAAGAAGTAAAAGCTATCTTTATGGCCAAATACACTTGACCTATTAGCGTGCATCTGTAAAGACTCTACACCGATCTGTTTTATTCTGCTCGAACTCTATGACTATGTATTCCACCTGTATTATTGATGTTACTGACTATCTATGCACACATTTATCTGTAATATGCATATTATTGATGTACCTGTTTACTTTCCCTCACGTACCTACCCTTCCCACTTATTATGTTTAATTTCACTCTCTTGTTGGGATTCCCGGCTTTGTAAAGCGCTCTGATATCTGCAAAGATCTTGTTCGCGCTATATAAAACTTTCAAATAAATAAATTAATAAATAAATAAGCATATTTAGGTATTTACTAATATATGTGTGACAAATAACTTCCATATGTGAGTGGTGAACCTCGTCCAGCTACTCTCATCAAGAATTCCCCATTTGAGATCTGCAATTCCACTTGAATTAGCTCACCTCCTCTAATAGATTTATACCTCAGAGGTGTATAAATGTCAAAAGCATATCCGCCCAGTACCTCTATCTTTCAAGGTATACATATTTAATCACTTTCACTTTTCTTCATACTGTTTGGCAGCTTGCCTATGGACTGTCTCCAATATCTAATACAGAAGTGCTCACTTTAAAGAAGGCGGCCAACGAATGATGTCCAAAACTCATTTTGAAGGGGACAACCAATGATTGGTGTCCAAAACGTTTCAAAACTCAAACTGACATAATCAAACAAAGCAGCATTCTAGAATGTTTATTGGGGTGATTGTTAAAGGTGCATGACTGTGTAAAAAGAGCTGCTCTTTTACTCTACACTAGATGGCCCCTTTAACAGACTCCGAATTATGGGGGTAGCCAGCCCATCAAGATTCTCACCTGTGACCTGCTAGTAGCCCATATTTCTATAGTAGGTGCAGTAGCCCACTCTGCTATTTTATCAACTGATTTAGCTGGTGACAAAACTCATCCTCACGGCTGACATGATTTTCCAATGATGTAAGTTCCACTGATAATTTTCGCCTTTACCTCTCTGTTTTTCTGCCTCCTTTCTTTAATGCATTGTTTCCCTGACTGGGATTTGGATGGAATTGGGGAGGGCTGGCAAGATTTGTGTTACAGCACATTAACTGCTGTGGTATTACCAAGTAGAATACATTATCTCTCTCTCTCTCTCTTGGGATAAATCATCTCTGCTGTCTTGACATCAACTAAAGAAAACATTTATTACTTGAAAACTGCACGTTTCTGATTAAAATTCCTCATATTATAGTTTCCAGGCGCGGATAGATAGAAAAAAGACAACATTGTGCACTTTGCGCTCATTTTGCTGAAAAAAGAACATAATGTGGACCTAACAGGAACTCTACCGAATTTCCCTGAACTGCTGCGCGCTCATATAATATTACTCGTGATGAAAGATCAATACGGCCTCTGCTAGTAAACCTATTTATCCAAGGCAGCGTCTCAGCCCTAATTTAATATATGTGTATGAGATGAGCCAAATATCAAAGGCCATTGCTCTTTGTAAGTTTCTCAGTTCTGGCGCCTCTTGGCTTTCTTTTCTGTCTTCCAGCCTGTCTGTCTGTTGACGGCGCCATTGTGGAGAGAAATGATTTTCTGAAATGAGGTAGCTACATTACCAGTAACACCCGCTACGCGGACCAGGATGCCCAGTAGATGTGTAAATTCATCTCTTATATCCCATTCACGCTCTCGCGCACTCGGCTCCCCGGGGGAATCTGCCGGGAGGCTCCTGTGTTTGAAGTCGTAATTATTTCGCGGTAGTCTCATGTTTTTCTTGATTGTGTTTAGCGGAGGTTGGGCAGGGTTGTTTGCCGTTGCAATGGCCGTCCTGTGCATGGCAACCAGCAACTTTCACACCAATCAACATAAAGACTGGAGCCACTTAAAGCGGCAGTGCTAGAAAGAGCCACGTGTCAAATGCGTGGGCCCAGATTTACTGAAAAACACATGAAATCGGTGGTTCATCAATAGTAGAAAAAAGATGGCATTTCTAATACTGGAATATTGAGATTTAAATATCAGCCTGCCAAAAAATAACTGCCAATATATCCACTATCAGCATATCAGGAAGGGACGTTAATATACATGACCATGGTTTACCAACCTTAACTCCACTTATATTTATTTAGTCTATCTATCTATCTATCTATCTATCTATCTATCTATCTATCTATCTATCTATCTATCTATCTATCTATCTATCTATCTATCTATCTATCTATCTATCTATCTATCTATCTATCTATCTATCTATCTATCTATTTATATATATATATATACACACATACAGATATGTATATATATTGGTACAGCCGAAACGCGTCTCTCATGGTTGCTGGGTCGATAGAGGCCCAAGCCTTAATCTTGCAGTTCTCGTGTGCGTGCTCTCCTCCTTCCAGGGAGTAGGGGTTGTTGATGTATATATAGGCCTTTTGGGAGGCCGAAACGCGTCATGGCGGTGCATGGTGTCTATGGAAAATAAATAATTTCATGCACTTACTTCTTGGGTCCGTGTTCATCTTTGCCTCAAAATTGGATGCTTTTGAAGACGGAGTTCTGTTATATATATATATATATATATATATATATATATATATATATATATATATATATATATATATATATATATATATATATTCCACAAAATGCAGGTACCCAATTTGAGTGAGACCACACGAGAGGAAATATCTCCGTTCATTTATTGACTGGCTGCTGACATACAAACTCAGCTGCTTTCTCTCGTAAGTTCATCTGCTGGACGCGTTTCGGGACCAAGTCCCTTCTTCGGCAGCATTTAGTTCATTGAAGATCGCAGCGCAGAGCCACGCAAATACCTGCTTAAATGCCTGCCTCCTGGGCGTGGCACCGCAACGCCTTCTGGATACTGTAGTGCGCAGCTTGTTCCCCCATGTGGGTGCGCTAAGCAGTCTTCTGAGTAAAAACATAAAATTCCCAGTGGGTCGAGATACAGTCCTGCTGAACTTGCATGCCCGCTCTGTGTTAGTCAATCCGGACGGGCGGGCCTCCTCCTGCCAAGGTGCCAGCTCCACTCTCGTTCCCAACACGAAACGCCCCTCGGCGCTATCTGGGAGCCATATTGCTGTGGCGGGTCTCACTGCACGACCGAGGCCAGCCGTTACTATTCCACAAAATGCAGGTACCCAATTTGAGTGAGACCACACGAGAGGAAATATCTCCGTTCATTTATTGACTGCCTGCTGACATACAAACTCAGCTGCTTTCTCTCGTAAGTTAATCTGCTGGACGCGTTTCGGGACCAAGTCCCTTGTTCGGCAGCATTTAGTTCATTGAAGATCGCAGCGCAGAGCCACGCAACTACCTGCCTAAATGCCTGCCTCCTGGGCGTGGCACCGCAACGCCTTCTGGATACTGTAGTGCGCAGCTTGTTCCCCCATGTGGGTGCGCTAAGCAGTCTTCTGAGTAAAAACATAAAATTCCCAGTGGGTCGAGATAAGGTCCTGCTGAACTTGCATGCCCCGCTCTGTGTTAGTCAATCTGGATGGGCGGGCCTCCTCCTGCCAAGGTGCCAGCTCCACTCTCGTTCCCAACACGAAACGCCCCTCGGCGCTATCTGGGAGCCATATTGCTGTGGCGGGTCTCACTGCACGACCGAGGCCAGCCGTTACTATTCCACAAAATGCAGGTACCCAATTTGAGTGAGACCACACAAGAGGAAATATCTCAGTTCATTTATTGACTGCCTGCTGACATACAAACTCAGCTGCTTTCTCTCGTAAGTTCATCTGCTGGACGAGTTTCAGGACCAAGTCCCTTCTTCGGCAGCATTTAGTTAATTGAAGATCGCAGCGCAGAGCCACGCAACTACCTGCTTAAATGCCTGCCTCCTGGGCGTGGCACCGCAATGCCTTCTGGATACTGTAGTGCGCAGCTTGTTCCCCCATGTGGGTGCGCTAAGCAGTCTTCTGAGTAAAAACATAAATTCCCAGTGGGTCGAGATACAGTCCTGCTGAACTTGCATGCCCCGCTCTGTGTTAGTCAATCCGGACGGGCGGGCCTCCTCCTGCCAAGGTGCCAGCTCCACTCTCGTTCCCAACACGAAACGCCCCTCGGCGCTATCTGGGAGCCATATTGCTGTGGCGGGTCTCACTGCACGACCGAGGCCAGCCGTTACTATTCCACAAAATGCAGGTACCCAATTTGAGTGAGACCACACAAGAGGAAATATCTCAGTTCATTTATTGACTGCCTGCTGACATACAAACTCAGCTGCTTTCTCTCGTAAGTTCATCTGCTGGACGCGTTTCGGGACCAAATCCCTTCTTCGGCAGCATTTAGTTCATTGAAGATCGCAGCGCAGAGCCACGCAGCTACCTGCTTAAATGCCTGCCTCCTGGGCGTGGCACCGCAACCCCTTCTGGATACTGTAGTGCGCAGCTTGTTCCCCCATGTGGGTGCGCTAAGCAGTCTTCTGAGTAAAAACATAAAATTCCCAGTGGGTCGAGATACAGTCCTGCTGAACTTGCATGCCCCGCTCTGTGTTAGTCAATCCGGACGGGCGGGCCTCCTCCTGCCAAGGTGCCAGCTCCACTCTCGTTCCCAACACGAAACGCCCCTCGGCGCTATCTGGGAGCCATATTGCTGTGGCGGGTCTCACTGCACGACCGAGGCCAGCCGTTACTATTCCACAAAATGCAGGTACCCAATTTGAGTGAGACCACACAAGAGGAAATATCTCAGTTCATTTATTGACTGCCTGCTGACATACAAACTCAGCTGCTTTCTCTCGTAAGTTCATCTGCTGGACGCGTTTCGGGACCAAGTCCCTTCTTCGGCAGCATTTAGTTAATTGAAGATCGCAGCGCAGAGCCACGCAACTACCTGCTTAAATGCCTGCCTCCTGGGCGTGGCACCGCAATGCCTTCTGGATACTGTAGTGCGCAGCTTGTTCCCCCATGTGGGTGCGCTAAGCAGTCTTCTGAGTAAAAACATAAATTCCCAGTGGGTCGAGATACAGTCCTGCTGAACTTGCATGCCCCGCTCTGTGTTAGTCAATCCGGACGGGCGGGCCTCCTCCTGCCAAGGTGCCAGCTCCACTCTCGTTCCCAACACGAAACGCCCCCCGGCGCTATCTGGGAGCCATATTGCTGTGGCGGGTCTCACTGCACGACCGAGGCCAGCCGTTACTATTCCACAAAATGCAGGTACCCAATTTGAGTGACACAAGAGGAAATATCTCAGTTCATTTATTGACTGCCTGCTGACATACAAACTCAGCTGCTTTCTCTCGTAAGTTCACATGCCGGACGCGTTTGCGTTATATACATATAATTTAGATGTGGAGTGAAGGAGAGTGTAATTACTTACCCTTACTTACTTAACGATTTTCTGGTAGTTCATATTTTGGTAGGTAAATAGTTATCACCTTGAAAGTCTGACAACCAACCAATAGAACAGCAGCATATTTACAGTCACACACCGATTGATTGTGTCATCGCCTGCGCTAGAGCACAATATTGCCATTTTAGCATAATACTAAGCGTTGAACCATGTAGTAAAGTTGAGCCAGTGGGTCCTGCGTGACATTTGTACTGGAGGTACATCATCCAGTACGTAAATGTCAATATGATGGAAACTGCGCAAGGGTAAGCTGCAATATTCCCCTTACTCAAAGATTTTAATAGGTTTACTTTGACGCTAGAGTTTCATTCAATTTCAAGTTGCACTACGTTAGTAGGTCTGGCTGTACGTGGAATCATAAGGGTGTTTGCACTATTCCCACTCCATTTTGCCACCTTTCCGTACATCGGCGAGGGATCGGTACCCAACAATTACCAATTTGTATGCTGCACTCTCATCAATTTTCAAAAACAAAGACCCCTTGCAAAATATTCGAAAATTTGAGCCTAAGTACATTCCAAGATCCTTTATTCATAGACATATGAATGTACACTTGTTATATGATAGACTCTTCCCATTAATTTTGGATTTCTTGAAGCTTCTATAATTTAATGACTCACACATCGTATCTGTTTTAAGTTGAGCTGACAGTATAGCTAACAAAAAATATATTTAGTACGAATCCCTTGCCTTTGGTCACAATCTTTCCAGCCCTGAGTTTTCCATTTACACATCATTGTTTTTAGGTTTGTTGCTAGCATTTGTAAAGCACACTTTTACCAATTCCATGTCCCTGTAGTGCTTTAATTTCAGTCCACATACAGCAGTTGAATTGCAAGAAGTCTTCATCTCCCATAATGCAGTGACTTGTGTATTGAACGCATGTGGCTGCAAGTGAGATGCCTAGGTTATATTGAGTAATCTTGTAGTGAATGTGTAGTATCGTATAACCTTTTTGGCAATTTCACAGCATTTTTATCAGAGGAAAGTTAATATATTCCTGCAGTTTTGGCATCATGTCATTCCACCATTTTGTAGGCCTGGGAGTGCTGATGAAGTTAGTTCCTGGCTTGGTATGTGGTGTCAAACAAAGAGTATTCATCTGTGTTTGTCCACCGCAGTTTGATGTTGCTCAAAGTGCTCATTACTTTGCAATTGGAAGACGTGCCATGAATTTGTCACTGCCTTATAAAGATATACTATATGTTATTACTGATTCTCCCACAAAAGTATTTTGCATAAAACTGTGTTAGGGAGACACACATTCACTGATACGTGAATGTCTCCTGCTACAGACTTTCAATAAACATGCTATTTTATTTCTTTATCGTAGCCCCTTCATTGATTCTCTCTTAAGTTTGCATCCCACCTCTTAGGATTTCTGGTCCAGACTTGGCATTTTGTTGATAGCTTCCCACTAAACTGCCCAAGTCTTTGCCTCTTTCTGGAGATCTAGCTTGCATACTTTGGGTATGATTTAGAGGTACGCACTAATAGTAAATGTGCTAAAAGTCCTAAATATAGTGGCTTTCCAGTCCACCCACCTTAGGATTCCCCTAACATATTCAGGGAGCGCGGAAGAGGCTACCAGTGCAGTAACTGTCAAAAAACACAATTTTCAGCAGTGCCTCATTCACAACAGAGCTTCTTGTGCATCTTAACGGAATTGCACCTAAGTGTTCCTGCTGATGCAGTGGCATAGCCTGGGCAGGGCTACAGGGGCGGTTTCGCTGGGTGCAAAATTCTTAGGGGTACAAGTAAGTAAGTATGTAAGTAGGGGTTTTATATAGCGTTCGATTGCCGTGCCATCTTTGCGCTGGAGAAAAACACAGAAGAGAGGAGGAACCCAAAGAGGTAAAGTGCACTGATAAACTGGAAGGAGCCAAGTTTTTAGTAGGCCACTGAATTTATGCCAAACCGGTTTAGAAGAAAAAAAGTTCAGCAGCAGGTCTCTTGCTGCCGACATTTTTTTATTTAAAAATGTTGCACCCAGTGCAGTTTAAGGGGCGCAATACTTGCCTTGCCCGGGCGCTTGCAACCCATGCTATGCCGCTGCCCTGATGTGCTTGGTGCAAACTTCTAGCACATTGGTATCTTCTGATGTGGGTAATGGAAATAAACCCTCGCGCTAGGGGCACATTTACAGCACCTACATCGGTGATGGCAATTCCACTTTGTCAGACACACATGATGAAATTACTGATGCAGAAATGTTTCTTTTGAGGTGTTACTAGAATGCCAGCTAGAGGTGCCTCAGAGGCGAAAGGTCTTCTGCATTGGAGGGGATCTTAAAATGTGTGGGTAGAAGTGATACCCTGAAGGCGGGGCTGTCTGGCGGCCAGGCTCTATATGGCCCCCTAGCCATAATCCCACAGGTAAAGTCTTACTACTTATCTTTAATGGCACAACACAATCTTATTTTTGTTCCTATGTGGCCTGGAAATAGCCTGTCAACCTCAACAGTGTTGTTGATGTCTCTAGAATAACGAAGGTCACTGGAAAATATGTGCCTTAACCTCCTCTTTTTTAAAAAGGGAATTCTCAAGGCCCTAACATCTTGGTTTCTTCCCAGTTGCAAAGTCATGACTTTGTAAGTGTTCGGATGTTTTATTCTTAGTTATCAACTCTCCGACTGCTGCTTGAGCTTTGCAAAGTGCGTAGACTTTTCTTACTAATCTACAGGTGTCAACTATATTGCAGTTCTTAGTGCCTTAAGCAAAGAAGCATTGCTTTCACCTCACTGCCTTTGGAATGTATTTGACACAGGCTCTGTGAAAAGAGGGCCACCCATGATAGCAGGGTTGGATTGAGATAAAAAATCGGCCCAGGCATGCAAAAATAAAAAATTGCCTACATTTGCATATTGCCTCTCTGCAAAGCCCTGCTTTGGTGAAATTGTATTAAAAAAAAGGGGAAGGGGGTATGGATAAAAAATGCACGGATTGATTTACTCTGGTGAAACACACCTGAAAGCAAGTGAGGCCACTTTTGCTCAGGCACCCTGCCCCGCTCAATATGCATATATCAATGGCCCGGCCCTGCGAGAGAAAGGGAGTGACACCTCTGGGAGGTAATGGATGCTTATTGGCCTCCAGAATGCCACTCAGGCACCCACTGGGACGCTGGCGGCATCTGAACAACGCAGACACTGTCCAAATCGCCCTCCCCAGGTTGCGCAAAAAAGCAGCCCACAGCTGGAATTTGGATACCGGCCCCTCGGGCATGGCCCGGGGGCCCGTGTTACCAATCCGACCCTGAAAGACAGAAGCATTTGTCAGAGTACAGCAGGGCCGGACTGGGAACCCAAAGCCGCCCGCGTAATTTTATCGAACCAACCCTGGCGTTGCGAGGGACGTGTAAGTGTGAAGCACAGCTGTTTTTGCTAAAGGGGGCCGATATTGCAGCACTACTGCAAAACTGGACCCCAGTAGCAAAACTGGCCCTCACTGCAGCAAAACCGGCCCCAACCTTCTAACCTCCCGGGGAAATTCCCAATGCCCGCTACAACCAATCTGGCCTTGGAGTACAGCTTCTATTTACTCATTCAGAAGCTTGCCCACGTCCCACCTTTCTGTTGACATTGGCATTCTGCTTAACAGTGTGACTCCATTGAGAATTATTCTGGTATAGTAGAATTAACAATTTCTGTCCAAGTAGATATTAAACATGGATTCATGCGATGTATTTTCTTAGCAGACAAGTCTGAAAATTAGGTGAGGTTGTACAGTGCAGCATGGGCATGTTCAAAACCTAGACAGGCAAATACAGGCATTTACAAAGCTAACATTTTATTGTGAAATCTGTTTATGCACTAAAATTCTGCACCTATGGTTTCATTTCTGTTTAGGCAAATATACCCTTAAGGCTATGAGTGCGCTACCCCTATAAAATGATGAACACATACAGACTCGTAAGTTGGTCAATATTCACCAACCTTTTCATCCTATTTTCCATAGAGGAAACCAACTCCTATCAAAGGCGGTAGTAAGTCTGTTTTTAGGGTGAGAATGTGGTGAAATCACCTCCTCAATTGATAGTGATGTAGGGGAAGGGGCTTGACCAAGGGGTAGAAACAGATTTCAAAGAGTGAATGTACTTTAGCGTCACATGCAGACATGTACACTTGTCTTTTTTCTTTGCATGTATACACATATGTGAGTTCTCCTGGAAATCTGTGACATATCCTCTAATTGAGAATTCCTAAAAGTTATATATTTACTCAAACATTAACATAAGTTTTATGAGTAAATACACGAGTTTTCAAAGGGCACTTTGCTAAATCCGGTGATTTATATTATGACTTGGGGTGGGCGGAATTTGCGTAGTCGCGCTACACAAAACTCAGTGAAATGTTAAAAAATCTCTGTGAGCACGCAGAAGTTCCATGAACACGCGGAATAGCTTGTTCCGCACGTTCGCAATGTTTTTTTCCTGTTCGCGAACGCTGTTTGCGTGCTCGGCGAGAAATATCTTGCGAACACCCATTTTGAAAGCGTGAACAAGCAAAAAATTCCACAAAGCCGTGGATCGCGGAATTTCCCAAAATTGTTTGCGTGCTCGGCGAGAAATATCTTGCGAACACCCATTTTGAAAGCGTGAACAAGCAAAAAATTCCACAAAGCCGTGGATCGCGGAATTTTGGGAAATTCCGCGTTCTCCGCGGAACACGAAATTACCCAAATTCTGCAAATTCCACGAGCGGAACGGAATTAACCACCGAGGCCTAATTATGACTCTGAAATTCGGTTTATGCAATTCTTTGGTCTGTCTGGCATAATCTTGCTTGATGCCCGAATTTTGCATTACAGGAAATAACATTTTTTTTTGCCATTATCATAATGTTAAATGTCACATTATTTTTGCCCTCCAGAGACTGGCTGGACTAGAAAATGTTTCGCCAAGAGACATACCCCTGCAGAACGCACTCTGCTTCCCAACGTGGCTCTTCTACGTTTAAATCTAAGATTTTAAACCATAAATTTATACTAGCCCCCCCTTCCCGTATGTATTTTTCAGTCTTATATTAAGAGGCGCAGCGGTGGGAGCTCGTTGCAGCTCCCTGATTAGCTATCGGCATTCTACTGAAAGGGCTGGCACGAGACCAGTTGTTCTTCCGTGCTTCCAGATCAGCAGAGGTGTAGGCGCAGCTAATAAGGGAGACTTCCACTGCAGCTTTATGGTATTTTGCAATGTTATTTATGAGCACTGGATAACTTGTTAGAGTGCTGCACATCACTTTCATAAAATGTTATCGCCAGCGGAGCCCATCTGGTCCCTTTAGTTACAAGGGGGTGATATCAGCATTTTACGGTATCCGAGAGGTTTCAGCCGTCTTTGACTCAGCTGTCAAGCTGTTGGAGGGACGACAGACTATAATTGAAGCTCTGTTGGGGGTGAAAAGAAAGGGAATGTCTTGCCAGATCTGTTTCTGCCTATTCTTGTCTCGATTTGTCTCCTGATGGCGCGTCCTGTGGAAATCTGTTCAGAGTAAAAATGTGCCTATTTGAAAGCCATGTCACAGTCACATTGCTCATTTGCTTTGCTTGCTTAAATTGCTTTGGGCTCCAGGTAACATTTGGTCTTTCTTGATGCTGTTTTGTTACAGGGCAGCGCAGAAGCTCAACTTGTCCTCGAAGCGGAAAAAATATCACCCTCCCCTGCCGCGTTCTCACGAATTCTCCGGCTTTGCCACCAATTTCAGTGGCATCCTCCAAGTGTGCCCTCCCCCAGCACCGCCATGCCTTCTAAGAGCTGTATCGAAAACGAAGGACAACCCCGGCATTGGGAAGGTACTTCATCTTTATATTTTGTTGGGCTTTCTTAAAATATGTAAGATCAAACATCAGTTTAAATACCCACTGACCAGGTAGCCATTGATGCCTGCAGAGGACCCTTAGAAAGTCATGGTGGCATCCTTTATTTTCTGCAACGTGTAGATCCATGCGGACAGTGAGTATTTCACAGGCGCCATATTCACCCGTGCAACCTTAGCAGTGTGAAGAAATTTCCTGTGTAACTAGCCTACTACTGAAAATTGAGACAAGGGCACAGGCCTAGCTCATTCACATTGGTCACAGGATCAGAAGAACATTCTGTGGTCTCTAGACCGAAGGTGCTGATGAGACAAAAGCTTGCTGAAGAAGGCAAGCGTACCACCTTGGTTGTGCATGATTGATGCACACAAGAATTGCCGTAAAAGTTGTTGGGCGGGAAGGGTCTATGTATGTTCAGACGGGTCATATCCATACCAGAGTTACGAATTAGCCAAATGGATACATATACATATCATGAATATAAATGGAACCTGTTTAGTTATTTAGTTATAAAGCTGTTATCATGAAAATCAGGCATGGATCTGAACCTGTCGTTGATCCGGACCTAAACTATGCAATGTGGCAGGGCACACAGGGATCAAGATGGTTTCCTAAATTCTGTGTTAATTGACTTGTATCAGGTTATGCAGGTGCACGTGTATTAAACTTGTGAGTGTTTATAATGCATGCACATCTCTTTGTGATTGAGGGATGCAGTGGCAATGACAAGACCATGCCCACAAGCGAACCTCATTTGTGGAATTCATGAAAAGTATAACTGTGTATTTTTAGGTCTTGCCTAGAAACTGCTTTGGCTGTGTTTCTAGTCCCATGCTTATCAGAAATGTTATGCTAAGAGTCCAACAGAATGTATTACGTTGCAACGCATACATTTACTATGTATGCCTTTACAACACAGTTTTTACATCGTAACATCCTTCACAACACATTCTTTTACATAGCATGGCATTACATCGCATTTTCAGAAACTACCTTTACAACACATTCCATGAAATCACATTATACCTTTACAACACATACCATTACAATGCATACCATTACATTGCATATAAGGTAAGTGTTGGATAGTATAGGGGTAATAATTACTATACTAACTCCAGTGAGTGCAACAGTAGGGTAAGTGTTGGATAGTGTAGGGGTAACAATTACTATTCTAACTCCAGTGAGTGCAACAGTAGGGTAAGTGTTGGATAGTGTAGGGGTAAAAATTACTATTCTAACTCCAGTGAGTGCAACAGTAGGGTAAGTGTCGGATTGTGTAAGGGTACTATGCATTGTAATGGTATGCGTTGTAATGACTTGCGATGTAATGCCTGCGTTGTAGTGACATGCATTGTAATGACAAGTTGTAGTGACATGCAATGTAATGGCTGCGTTGTAATGACATGCGATGTAAAGGATGTTGCAATGTAATGACTGCTATCTAAATGTAGTGCGATGTAATGACTGTAGCAAAGGTTGTTTCCCAGTCAAACATATATGCATCCATAGAGGGTCTTTTAATCAGACCTTTTCACCCTCTGGTCTGTTCAAATCTTAATCACATTTTGCTTCCACCCACTGGAGGCTGTTTCATGGGACAGTGAGTCAGCTCATTTCATCCATTAGCTGACCCGCATTGGGAGCAATGGGATTTTTCCTGATCACATGTTCACAGCCGCATGAAAAAGACTCCACTTCAGTGGTAGGGCTGCTATGCCTAGGCTAATTGGCCACACTTACATTTTTATAGATTTTCGCAAATTCTATTTGTATGGTTCATGTTTTACACAAATAATAAGAATAAAAATGGCATTGTACCTAAGGTTAGGCTTTCTTGACTTTGGCAATGCTTGTTTCAATTGTTTCTGGGGATTCACTAGCACAGTGATACTTATAGCCCTTGACCCACTTATGGCCCCACCTGACCTTTGTATGCGTCCCCACGGTCAACAGCAGCACTGGGATGCTGTTTGCTTGACTCAGCGCTAATATTGGAAAAGATGCAAAATAAACGGGAAGAGATTTATTTCTACTTAATTGAAGTATAGGGAAAGTAGAAAAGGTATCTTGCAGCTCTTAACTTTAGGAACATCTTCATTTAAAAAGACATCTTGCAACAAACCTGTAAAAATATGGTAACCTCTCTTCAGAATTCTAAAGTGTTTTTCATTATCATGCATAGGCATTTCACCTTAGTACCTCAGATTATATTAGTGCATTGAGAAGCATTTTTTAAGTGTACGTTTAAAAGTGAAATTTAGGAACATTCATGGTTCCTCCCACCCTGACAACAATGCTAATAGAGAAGTAAGTCAGTTGTTGTGTGCATCATTGGGTGGCCTGGGTTGCTAGTATTCATGGACAACACTATAGTTTATCAAAGGAAACCTAAGGGAAGGTTTAGTAAAGCACATATTATGAAGTTCTGTATTTTGAGGTCATTTTATATTTGACCATAAAGAAAACGGAGGCCAGGTGAAATAAAAAAAATGCCTAGGATCACACTGTTTTGTCACACGGGGAAGCCGGGACTGATCACTGGTTTTCTGGTTTCACATTGTGCTGTTCAACCACTAGAAGGACATGCTTCACTTCCGCAATGCAATGCCCAGTGTACCCCCCTGTCCCCTTTTCCCTCCTTCCCCCAACCCGGACCGCCACCCTGCTGCCGTCACTCACATGATAAATGTTTTGGCCCCTGTAGAAATGTTTGTGGGTACCCATGCACTAGCACAAGTAGGATGAGAGCATTCCCATCATCCCAGGTTGCACATTCACACTACTCTAACTTTCACAAAACGAAACCCGACAATGCAAGGGTTGAGTAAAATCTGTTCACACGCAAAATGTAAGATTAGCATTGCCCCTGTATTACATATCCACATTTGAACAAGGCTTGTTTTCTCACTTTGGGATGCTATACTGAACGACTCGAAATTATTAATTTTCGTTTTTTGACTTTCCCATTGAAGACATTGACAAGATAGTTATAGTGTGTCTCCTTAAGTCAAAACACGGCTCAGTCATCTACAATTAAATTCTAGCCCACTCATTGCTTTCCTTTTGGAACAGAGTCAATGGGAGACCTAAGCTGTTTCGAATAATGTCCTATTTTACTACTTAATGTCTTTCATTTGTCAAAAAAAGTATTTGCAAGAGACAGATGAATTATCTGACATATGGAGATTACTATTTTTGTAAAAAAAGGGAGACAACATTGCAGGATACATTTCTTAAAGCTCAATCAGCAAATGGTGTGAAAATAATCACACTGAACCTACTTTTAGCTTAGCTGACCACAGTTGTAAACAGCCCATGAACAAGCGTGGATTGAGGATACTCTGGAAAGTCTACAACAACCGCAACTCTTAAAGGTATTCTCAATTCTTTTTCCAAGCCATTGTTGCCATGAAAACAAGGCAAGCTAATTACCTTCCATAGTGAAAACGGGAAGGGAAACCCTCCAAAGTGGTGGAGCTTCAGGGGAATGGGTTGTACACATCAAAGCAGTGTGTTTTTTTTTAAAGCTATTGCAAAAATGTGATGGCATTTCCCACTGTGCAATTGGACACCCTATACAATTGTGCGTAATTGCCTCTGCTCAGTTGAACAATGCTGATTCACAGAAGTTTTCCAGGATTAGATCTGGAAACCTGAAGTTTCCAGTGATACTCAAAGAAGGATTCAGGAATTCGTGGGAAGTAGTAAATCTTCATCCGTGCAAGGTTGTACGCAGGGCTTTAAGTGGGCCGGGTCTCACCGGTGCTGAGCACCGGCAGTTTTTTTAAACGGGGCCTTGAAACGGGTCTCTATCGAGCTCTGTTTTGTGCCCTGGCACAGGCGGTCTGTTTTTTTCCGGACTGCAGTGACAGCAGGCACATCGATGTGCACTGCTCACATGCTCACTTCTCACTAGTGGAGAAGTTATGGCATGACGTCATGCCAGGTGAGCGTTGTAGGGGAAGAGAAATCCTTTAAAGAGAGTTATCTTCCCTCTGGATTTCTCTTCTCTTTTTGAAACTCAGGAGCAGAAACATTGTTGCGATGTCATCAGGCCTTTAAGTGGAAGTTTTTTCAATATTATATACAAGCCATAGTTGCTGCTTATTTATCATATTCAACCAATGACAAAGACAATAGTCCTGACTTCTTGTAGGTATGATACTTGTTGAATCTTATATCTGGATGCAATGACAGAAACAGCAAAACACAAGTCGGGCGTCACACTATGCTAAGCACATATTTTTAACTTAGGTGTTTTGCAATCTCACCCTTAATTACAGTGGCCACGCCCCTTTGAGAGACCCCCCCCAGTGTTTTTATCCTACTTAAAGCCCTGGTTGTACGACTGTGGGTGCAGATTCAGGACTTTCTTTACGAATTGAGCACAGTAACTTTAAAGAACATAAATTGCCAGGCAAAGATATTCCCTATATCCCCCCACTTTAAACATGCATGTCCTGAATCCATCACAAAGCTATTTGCACACCTACTCAAAACATAGGTGTGCAAATAATGGCATTTACAGGAACAAAATGTTATACATATTGCAAAAATGAGCAATGTTAGGATTTTACTTTTTGCAAATGGGATTTGCTAACATGCTTACAAATGGATTTGTCTCTGTATCTGTTATCACTAAAACATATAGAAGTTTGCTCAGCTTGAGGCTAAATCCCCATTTCAACTAAGTGAGATAACATCCGGGGTTTTGTGAGCTGTGTTCCTTTCAACACACGGAGTACTCTGCATGTTTTCTGTTAGAAATGCACTTAAAATCATAGCGACTGGGCAGATGTTCAGTTTGGTCTGGCTATTCTTCACAGTATGCCAGATGGTTTACATGCTTGAATGGAAATGAGGGAATGCTCTCTAGACATCACATTGGTGGTTACAGTTGAGGCCACACGAGTGACTGTGGACCCCTCGCTAGTACTGAAATGTCAAAAGGGGGAAAAGTGGTCACATATCAGTGCTTAATTTGAGCTGGTGTTTTCCTGTGCTCAGCATCAGCACTTAATTGTCAACACCGGAGCTTGTGACAGTCTGCCACAAGGTGGCACTCTCTGGCTAATTTAGAGATGACCACAACAACAGGTAATTATTAATTCAATATACATTAAAAACGAGTATTACCTGCCACCTAAGCCATTCTTAAAGCTTTGAGGGTCTGAAATAGTCAGAAATGTCACACTTGGGTGTAAGGTGGGATGGTTAGTAGTTGTGTTGTTACTATCATTGGCAGTATGGCAGGGGCAATGTGTGGTGCACGCTGCAGTGGCCTCCTGATAATAGCCCCAGCACTTTTTTTTTTACAAATTAAATACTGGCCCAAACGCTCATAATACTCCCTATGCACTTCCTGTAGACAGGACCCAAAAAGCCCAGAACCAAAGATTATCTCAGTAAGAAAACAGCTTTATCTTCACAGGAATTGTATCAAGAAAAGGGATGCAATATGTGAAATGACACAGACCTCCCAAAACTGTCGAAATGTCCCTAATGCAAGATGTGTACCTAACGCACTTGGTCGTCCAAGGCATCAAGGACCCCATGAACGTTTAATGAAATATTCCTTTAAAACCATCCAACCAATGCGCAGGGAGCTTAACTGATTCTTTGTGTGTTTTTTTCTTTCTTTGTGCACTCAATGGGTGTATTAAGTCTAATATCAGAATAATGGCGTGAAAGGTGTCTGAAAGCCATTTAATATTGTCACTGAAAAGAAGTCAGATTACCTTCGATTTCTGACATGAATGCGCTTCTTAGGCTAATTTGCCATATTGTAGTATTAAAAGAGACATCCCTTGGGCTGCCGAGCAGCTTCCTAATTTGCTTTCCTCCTGAATACTTTAGAAGGTTAGGGAGCTCTTTTATGTAAAATGTTTTTCTTGGGCTCTATTCAACCCACTCGGTTCAATGCGGCAACACTTAGAGGAGAGTCCTTAAGTGCTTGTCTTTTGCAAAGAGTCTGTCAATTTCCTTGTACGATAATGACAGAATCCTCACACAGAACAATTGAGATGGTACATTTAGAGTAAAATTGAGTTTTCTTCCAGAAAAGCCAAGGGCTTATGCATACTGCACAGTGGATTTTTTTGGGGCATAGCTGCCAACACCCCGTACAATGTGAATCAAGAAAATTCTTCAAGCTGCAAAACTACCCCTACAGGTAAATAAGCATTTCATTTTTTAGCGAAGACTCTATCTGACAATATAGAGGGCAGAGTTATTCCACCGTTAGCTAGTTCAATGCCCGATACCAAGGAGGCACTTAATGTTGTCATCTTTATTACTTCGTCTTTGCTAACGACTCGCCTGATCCTTTGTAAATGCGACCCATAAATCCCACGCAAACAAAATCTGTATTTTTTCATTACCCATTTGCATTGCAATATGACCCATAAACAACACTCCCGCAAGATGTATGGTGCTGCAGCAGGGGACGCCGCTTTGTGGCAGAGGGAAGTTTCCTTGAAATATTACGGGCCAGCTCATAAAATACACATTTTCCCTAATGTTCTGGTCACATTGGAAAATGAAATAGTTTTGCTAGTGTCACCCGGGGAGCGTGAATCATTCTAGTTGCAGCCAAGGCCGCTTTGTAAGGAGTAAGAACACTCGAGAGCTCCTTTTGGACCCTCTCCTGAGACCCGAACACTGCGCGCTCGCCTGGTCCACTTTGCATTTCGATTTGCCGCAAGCTAGCAGCGGCAGATCGCTCATGAGTGATGTGCAATAACTATCCACAGTAAACCAACATCATAAGGGTTATATATCTGTCAATTGTTATTAAATCCATGAGTAGACTTTCTGTTTATGCTGCCCTTCAAGGACTCTGTCGCAAAATGGATTTCGCAATATGATCTTATATTTAGCGGTGTACATAAAAAGCTCATCCGGTGATCCTTCAACACACAGACAAAAATGCACACGCTAACATAACCTACTTGTAGGCTATTTAAAGATCAGAGTCATCTAGTCAGCCGCGGCCTAGTCAGGTAAGAGCGGTTGGGCAGTGGGGCCTGGTGGGCGAGATTTCGACAGGAGACGACAAGGGCAAATTAATCATTTAATTTTCCCTCGTCATCATCTGTCGAATCCCTATCCCCCCCCCCCCACGAAGCCCCATTACCTCCCCGCTCTTACCTGCACCGGCAGCGGATGTATCTAGTGTAGGTGCCAGATCCAAGCAAAACATTCAGTTTACCACTGATTATTTAAATGTGCCTCATTCATTATTATTACATTTAAATTTGCCTCCTGTGGATATGTTGTGCATATTTATATAACATGAATTTGTGGAGGAGGCGTTCGGCCTATGGGGCATCTGGAAGTTGTTTATTGTTACCAAAGTGCACAGTCACCGTGTGCATTTTCCCCCTGAATAATGCGCGTTTATTGTTACCCAACTCATTTTGTCAACCATCAGAACCATGAAAGGCTGAAGGCATGTGCCAGGGTTTGAACCTGCGAACATGAGGTCAAACACTTATTCCTGTGGTTGATGGACTAGTCGACTGAGCCACCATACCTAGATACAGGCAGTTGCATAGCTAACTCTTGTGCCTCCCATGGCTGTTTCTGCGTTGCCGCCTGTGGCAGCTGCATGAAACAGTGTACCACTACTCTATACATGGCACACAGGGCCACTGATCTGCTTTGGCAGCTTCACTCAGATTTTCACCCGCTTTGTTCTGAAAAATCTGTCATGAATCTAGATCTCTCGGGTCTTCTTTAAAATGTCACCTTGGAATAGATTGTAATTGTAAATTGCATTTATATAGCACTTACTACCAGACGAGGTGTTGAAGTGCTTTGTGGTGTGTAGCATACAACTCCGCAACTCATTGTTAGAGGGAAATGAGTAGTAGATTAGTAATATGGGCTTTCTTTTCCTGGCAGGATTAGTTATGTTAAGTTTGTGGTTTTGAGATCTCATGCGTTTGCTCTGGAATTTTGACTAGGGATAGATAAATTGAAGTGGATTATTAAAGGGAAGGTGTGAGATGTTGTTCAGAGTGGTGTACATGTGCGCCTGTTAGTTGATTGACATAGCTAAAAAGAGAGAACTGCTTGGAAAGCATGTTTGGTAGTCCATTGTTGGCCGGAAAGTCAGGGAAGAGTCAGAGAGTGGATAGAAAGGCAGAGGTAAAAAGGTTTTTTGTATTCAAATGTTTTATTTTTTGTTTGTTTTTATTAGAGTAAAATAAATATATATACATGTACGCAGACATATACATACATCTAAATATATACATATGTATACATACATGCATACACAAATATACATATGATAGATTGTTATATCTTTATGCAAGGCATATACACAAACACACACAAAAGCATATAAGTATAAACTTAGTTATCAATCAATCAGGAGTTTGTAAAGCGTGGCTACTCACCCTTGAGGGTCTCAAGGCGCTGAGGGTGGGGGTCTGCTGATCCACCTGGGTGTGGAGGTTCAGTCAAAGAGCCAGGTCTTGACCCTTAAAGCGTCAGCGCTACCTACATGGGGTGTTCCCTCATTTGCATTGGGGCTTTCCCTATGCAAATGAGGGAATTCCTTTGCCTCTACGCCCGCACCGTATTACAGATGCGGGTGCTGAGGCAAAGAAGCTCTCAGGGGGTGCTCTCGACGCACTGAGAGCAACCCTCTGGAGGAGGTAAACGGGGTACTATAGACCTCCCAGACATCCCCTTGCAGGTGGATGCAGTCACTGACTGCACCCGCCTGCAAGCGGATCTCTGATCCTCTTCGAAAGTGCAGGCGGGTTGCCGCTTTCACTGTGAAAACACGGAGTGGCTACAAGCAGCCGCTCCGTGATTTCACATGAATGCACTGCTCCCAGGGCAGCACGGGTTCCCAGCTGCTCTGGGGGCAGCGGATGTATGACTTTACAACGCATACCTTTACAACGTGGTTTTTACCACGCATACCTTTACAACGCATAGCGCTTAGAGGTGCTGGATAGTGGTAAGTATAATTTTCTATTCCAACTCCAGTCCCCGTGGACACTAGGGAAGGTGTTGGATAGAAAATTAAACTTATTCCCTATCCTAGAGCGCCCCCCCTGCAATGCGTTGTAATGCCAGCGTTGTAATGGTATTGCGTGGTAAAAAATGCGTGGTAACGGTTGTATACCGGGGGCAGCGCATTAATTGTAATAGGGCGCATTTTCATTATTTGCTCCCGCCGCAACTTTTAAAAGGTTCGCCCTGCGCAAACAATGAAAATGCGTAATACGGCCCCAGATGCATTAACTAAGCGGTCCTGCAAGTAAGTTCCTGTTTATTTATATAAACTACCACCAAAATCAACCACAAACCGGCTGTGTGGGAAATCAATGTGAAAATGAAGCTGAACGTAACATTTTGAGACGCTGTAGGTTTCAAAAGGGTGTGTGCAATGTGTTTGAGATCTGAGGAGCCATTATCTGCCACAGCGGAATGTTGTTTTTCAACAGACCAACTCGATGATCTTCTTTCATGTAGTTGTGTCAAAACGATATCTGGCTCCTCGCCATCTTCTCCTATCCTTGGACAATGGGCCTAGCCATTGCCGTGATTAAGCATCCTGAGGGGTAGCACTAATTAAAATGGCCACTAGTCATATTTGACCTGTCATTTGGGTGAAAAGTGAAATACCTTTTTGCCCACCTGAACCTCAGGTCACTTTGAACATTTGAGAGGAAAGAAAAGGAAGCGCTTCAGGCCACGGCTTCAAAGCCCTTACGTGTGATTATTCAAAAGGGTCCACTTTAGGTAAGTTAATGAGGCACATTTTGTCAAAACGACAGAACAGGGCTGTGCCTTTAATGTAATTTTTGACGCCTCTAAAATTTTGGATTTGTCTGCGAAATTGTGGGAGAGAGCTTTGCAGACAATAGACGTATTAAAATGTCAGCCGCGGTCGGTAGATTGAGTTCCTGCAGGGCGGTGACATGGGGAGGGGGGTAGAAATGTATGGATTACGGAGTTTAACAGGTAAGTAAACATTTAAATAAATAAAATGAATTTCGTTGCGTGCACTGCATCACCATTTGTTTTATTTATTTAAATGTTTACTTACCTGTTAAACTCTGTAATCCATACATTACTACCCCCCACCCTGCCCCTCCCCCTCCCCACGTCACCGCCCTGCAGGAACTCCTACTACTGACCGCGGCTGTAAAATGTTAGTTTATTCAAAGTGACCTGAGAGTAGAGGGTTGGGCTGAAGCCTGGGCAATAGATGGGGAGTTACATTTGTAACGTTGGACATTTGCAGGTGTGGGTAGTTCTGCGTTGCACACCTGGGATCAGGGTGCGAGCTCTGGGCCTTTGAATGCCTCTGTGATGTGCAATGGCAGGTTTGATGGAAAAGGCTTTTCTGTAGAAGCCCAAAATTAAAAATTAAAGACTCAGTCGCTGGCTTTTGGCTATCCGAGTGAAGAGAGACGGTGGTGTAGGCTGTGTTAGAAGCCATGTTCAGGTCTTCTGCCAAGTCTGTAGTGACCAGTTTGCATTACGTTATGTTTGATAAAAAAAGATTCTCACATCATATTAGTACCGCCACACAGTGCTGTCGGGCATGGATATCTTCAACCCTGATCAGGAGGAACCTGTGCCCAAGCCTTTGTCCCCTAAATATAGACAAAGCAGCCAGCAATGATACCACTGCCTAACCACGGGCTTAATTTTTTATTTTTGAGGGAGAACATTTTAACAACAGCTATATATCTCCAATTAGTTATCAGTAACACACCTGTCTTCAGGGAAATAAGACAAAGGGCATCTTTAGCCTGCCGAAAAAGACATCAGGGATTTGGTGGGGCGACTTCTTCATTCCGATCAAAACATCAGAAATGACAAATTAAGTAGTAGCCTCAGGTGCACCCTTCAATAGGGCATGGGAGCATCTATAATCATAATGTAATGTGCAAACATACATCTTCGTAGTGCGATGAATGTGGCTAAAGATATTTAAAATGGCTACATACCTAAAAGGTAATTTGAATAATACATCTATACGAAGGGTTTTCAGGCTTTTGTCTTTAAAATCTTTTAGAAAAATAATTGTATATTCTTCCTAGAGGTTAATTTGATCATTGTTTGCTCTGCTTAAGGTGATGAATTGAATACACAACATAAAGATTACTTGTACCCAATTTTCACACAATCATTAAAGGATTTTTGTAAGTAAGCGAGTGAGAGCAGCAATATCCTTCCGGGGGAATCTGGGGGAAGATGGTGTAAATGTAACTGCTCTACATATATTAACCAAGGTGCAAAATAAAATGCAATTGCCAAAAAGATGGAACTAAGGAAGAGATCTTGCAATATTGCAGCTGTGAGCATGTTTTGAAGGTATCCCCTTACACCAGTCTCCTTCATACATGAATACATTAACATATTGAACCTGTAGACCATCTGTGGATGAGGAATAGGTGGGTCTGGCAGATGGTTGATGAAGTGCTTCATTGCCGTGAGAAGTGTCTGCTTCTGTTTAAGGCTTCTTTGATGGTGTTGGTGTAATACCTTCTTTGTCTGATGCGGGAACCTATGTGTGTGTGTTGCACAGATGAACTTCAGTTTCATGAGGTTATCAGAAGTTCTGTTTTTCTTCTGTTTTCTTTCCAGTCTGTGGATGGCTCATTGATTGTCAGCAAGATCTTTAAAGTAGCAGGGTGCTGAAGACTTTGATTTGCACTTGTGTGGGTTAATTGGTCTGTAAAGTTTCACAATAGTTTTCCCAAAAAGTGTTGACATTGTTTAGAAGGATGTTGGCATTGGACCCAGAATTGATAGGGTGAGTACTGAGTTCACGCATTAGGTTTTCTATAAAGAGGTCTTTGAAGGATATGTAAGGATTGATCTACTCCTATTTTTACCTCGGTTTGTTGGTAGGATTCGGGCTAGGGAGAATGGGATTGAAAAGTGATTGGTCCAGTCCAGGGCTATCAGTGGTATCATTACATTGTTGGCGATGAGGAGAGTACACCGTCATGCATGAGACCGTAGGAGTTTGTTGGTTGTGTAGGTTGTGTGACATGCTGTACTACTTTGAGTGTGTTGATAAGGTCAAAGAAGTTGCTTCTTTTTTGAGATTATGTTATTTGTGAATTTGAAGTCACCCAAGAGGCTGGTGTGGGCATGTTGTGTGGATGAGGTGGGGGAGGAGAACTGAGAATTCTTTAAAGAAGTCCCTGTGCTTACTGGGAGGCTTGTAGGTGAGATGGCATGTGGTGATCTGAGCTGCCAAGACTGGGAAATGGCATGTCAGCAGGTCTATTGAGTTGAGTGTGACCTACTTGCCTAAGGTGCAGAACCAGGATGGCTTATGGATGGGAGGAAGGCCTCCTCCCTTCTTATGGATGCAGTTCACACAATGGTTGCTGTAGCCTGGCAGAAGAAGGTCAGCTAGGATGAGCAAAGATGTAGGGTGGACAATGTTTCTGTAGGAAAGACAGATGCAAGGCTTGTGATAGGTGATGACGTCTGCTACAATGTCTAGTGCTTGCAGTAACGGTCATTGCATGCATCAGTTATATTTTGCAACATGCCTCTTTTCTGAATTCACTTTCTGTGCATTATTCCATCATCTAGTAGCTAGGTCCAGAACTTTCATATTGTGTTATTCCTTTTTCACTTTCTCTATTTTTTGATAGTTCAAATGAAACAAAGTTAATCATCAAATATTTAGGTCTCTGCTTCCATTCCAGCTATAGATAGATTTAGACGACCATTGCATTGCCTGTAAAATTGTGCCACTGTGGTCAGATGTTTATGCCAACAAATCGTTCAGCTAGTGGTGGTGTGAGTTGTATGTGTGTGAACACTAATTACAGGAACATGCTCCTGGGATACTAATGCTGTGGGACCAAATTATAGAAAACACCAGCACATATATTGTCCTCCTGTCATCTGATGACAGGTGGACAATATATGTGTTGGTGTTCTGTCCTCTCTTCTTTTTCACCTCTTGTCACCTTTGCTGACAAGTTTGAGTTTTGAGAATGTACCTGTCTGTAACGTTTAAGTAACACAACTCTTTATTTTAGGTCTCTCCTACACATCGTGCAAGCGCTGTTAGGAGGGGGACCTTTTGGAATCGTTTAGGACTTTGGTTCAAACTCGTGCATGTTTTGCACTGTTCTGTATAGGCACTTGTGCACGTTTGGCTTTTCCCTTGCGGGAGTGAGCAGCGGCGCCATCTGTTTTTAATTATCTTGCTTGCGCTTTTAAAACAGACAGCACTGCTGCTCGCTCCCGCTGTGCGTGTCTCATCCCCTTTTGAACGCGCCAGGTGCCGTGGTGGAGCTACCAGCATATGGAGCTACCAACACAAAGCCAGGGAAGAGCACAGGTCAAGCCTATAGCTATGCCTCCAGCTTGCCACTGCAAGCCCCCGGTGTCGGGCTCATTCCAGCTGGGAGGCAGCGCCCACCTTCCAGTTTCTTGCTCCAGGGCCCCCGGCCCTCCGTTTGGCTTCCATTGTGCAATCTGTGTCCTCAGAAACTCTTTGTATTTTGTTGTCAGGTCTCATGCATAGAACCGCCTCTGCTGGAAAGACCTGCAAAGAGGCTGGCTAAGGTTTGGTCTTTCAGTAAACCTTTTTGGTAAAGTGGAAGTCAACAAGGCTGCAGGCATCTCCTCTAGGGGGTCACTCACACAGTTATGTTAATTTGTGGTCTGCGAGATGGCTAAGCGTGGTACAGTATTGTTACCTGACCTGCATCCGCCAGACGAGGAAGCTTGATTCCCAGCGTGAGTAATCATATAAGTGGAAAAACGTGCTATGTCCGTCAGCCTCGCTGTTAGCGGGACAGTTCGGCTCATTCACTCGCATCCGTCAGCCTCGCGATGCTGACGGACGCGTCTCGTTTGCTGTAGAAGCTCCAGAATTCTCTACTCATACAGATTGATGAGTTCCTTAACGCACAACGCCGAACTGTCCCGCTCACAGCGAGACTGACAGACACAGCGCGTTTTTCCACTTATACGATTATTCGCGCTTTACCAAGATTGATGCCAGTTGCTTAACGCACAATGCCGGACTTTCCGCTCTCAGCGAGGCTGACGGACACAGCACGTGTTTTCATTTATACGATTACTCACGTTTTACCAAGATTGATGCCATTTATGATTCCTACCACCCCACGTGGCGTTTCTCCATACCGTGGATACCCCTTGTCCCCGTCCTGACGAAGACCTGCCGCTGAGGACTTCACTAACCCTTATGCTACAAGGTCGAAACGTCGATGCCTCCCGAATAGGCCCACACCCTTCACCCGTCCCCCTACACTTGGAAAACAGAAGAGATTACACTGTTAAAATAACAGTCTAAACAAATGTTATATCTTACTGTACATATAGGGGTAGGCCTGAATTTTGGTGAGAGACCGTTTTCTATTTTTCACTTGATCTCATATACCAGAAGATATTTGGAAACAAATTATTGCCTTTCTTTTCTGCCCTTTTTCTATCTTCTCTCACAGGAGCACTGATCTTTCACACACCACTTCTCTCTCCTGATGATAACCATGTGGATATAACATTGTATATTCCTTATGAACCATTATGTGTCAATAAATATATGACCTAGCGGTGCTGTTTACTAAGATGGCTGCTTCCACTCCACCGGATGTCTTTCCATACACAATGATATGTCGTGTTCACCTTTTGGAATAGCGCAGCAGTTTACAGACCAGTCACTTGCGTTTTTTGTCTCTTAGCACTTATCTCTGGCCTTAGACTTCTTGTTTGGTGTTGGGACAGCAGACGTTGCTGTGCTTCAAAAACATATAAGCTAAGGTCTATTGTAATCCAAGAATGCACCCAAGGGCAAGCAGGCCTACTTTCTCCAGAGAAGAGGAGCTCGAGTTCAAGCGTTGCAGACCCTGGTAATGAGATTACAGGTAGCGTGTTTTTGGCCGTCTGAGGGAAAGGTTTACTGGTGTATTTGGCATTCCTACACACTTTCTCTTGGCATTCGTTGCCATAGCAGCTCAAGTGCAAGCATTTCCAAATCGGTAATTTAGCGCGTTCTGCATGTGGCCTTTGGGAAGCATTTTGGCAACAAACGCAGTTTAAAGTACACGTTAATTTTTTAACTCCAAATAATCCTTATGTTTCCTATCCAAAATGTTTCCTCACTATTCTATCCTGTTTATATTATGTACCACATATGCAAAGTTTCTTTTGCCACCCTTACTGTTTTAGTGAGTTAATTTTCTTGCTCACAGCAAAGTAAGATTTGCACTGCTATCGTATTTGCGCCATCATTTTGGATAATGGCTCATGCCGAATTACGTCTTTGCAAGTCTGACTTTAGCAGGGTGTTTTTATGAAGATTGGTTTTGTGGGGCAGAAGATTGCTCATCATGCATTGAATATCTTCTGTTGGAATCTTTTTTTATTTATTTTTTTATCAACGAATACCATTGACAAAGCCAAATAGGTCTCCCCCTATGTGAGAGCTATTGTCTTTGCCAATGTCTTTTAGCCATAGTGTAAAGCAGCGTGGCTGGTGTGCAGCATGGTTAAAAGTGATTTAAAAAAGCGCTTTGATATGGCTAGCACTAGTTGCATCATATCTTTTTTTTTTTTGAGCCTCGAAAACACATGCACTGCTCTGCGAGGCGTGCTGTATTCGAGCATGGACTTGAAGCCCCGCCCACTCACTGCCCATATTTGTTATTATCTTGTGTCATTGCCCTTCGTAAATGCTGGCTTCTGATGCATTAAAAAGTTTGTTAATCACTCCTTAGTACCACCTTGTCTTCATTTGTAACCTCCCATGAGGACTGGCCCTTTTACTTTGGTTGTTCCACAGAACGTCTTATTAAGTCTGTAAGCACTATTTGTTTAATGGGTTTTCCTACTGCAGGCACGACATGCTTTCCTGCAACATTCAACGCGCCATGCACGCATTCACTTTCTAAACATCCCAGCACAATACCGCTTCTTTGAAATGCAATAGGTCTCACATTTACAAGACTTTGTGCTATTGGCAAATGACAAAGCCTTCTATTTATGTGTTAATTATCAGAACAGATAAATAAGAAGCATTGGCATTTCCAATGCCAGTAGCTTAAACTCACGCAAATGCCAGACCTATTTTATTGCAAATGCTTGTTTAGAGTCAGTGTTTGCCATTGGACTAGCACTACAGACACTCAACTTTCCTTTTGATTCCAAAGCAGTACTGCTTGTCAAGACCACCATCCAGCCCTTTCTCTAGAAGTTTGTCAGGGTAATCTCTCTGTATTTATTGTTCTAATGGGGATTGTGTGCTTCTTAAGAGGCATTCTTCATTGCACACAGTACACTCTTTTGGTTTATGGCTTGACCACAGAGCAGCCCCTGTATTGGGAAAAAATAGTAGGCTACACAGTTGGGCAAAAGATAGAATAGAGTTTATTCTCACTATCTGGGGCGGTATTATGGAAAGTGCCCTGGGGATGCAACATGCATTTGTGACAATTGTTCTTGACCTCAGGTGTTATAGAAGGGGTCGCAGACACATGCATTACCTTTTCAGCTATATGGATTGTACTTGTGAAAGATGTGCACCAGCATGATCAAAAGGGGATGTTGCCTGTTAGTAGGGCCTTGAGAAAATGATGGAACCATTTTCCACTGTGCCTCCATCCTATTATAGGTTCAGGAACAGCGGCAAAGAGGCCGTCAGGTGGTGCACCGATTGTGTAACACACAGACAGCGGCAGGCAGTGGAACCAAGGGTTCTCCTTGGGAGGGTTTGTGGGGGATCACACGGAGGTCATAGACAACATCCTGCAGGTGGCTGCAGTAACACTGCACCCGCATGTGGGGGATCCCTTCTTCTCTTCCAAAGTGAGGCTGGTTAGCCTCCAGTGGAAAGATGGAGCCACGTTTTCAAGCTGTCACCTTGTCTTTCACTAACTTGCCCTCAGTTCAGGCAAGAACTGTCAGAGTCTGCAAATGAGCCCAGAACAGCACATTTTTAAGTGTAACCAGATGCACTGTCCCGGTCTGCACCGGGTGCACCGAGTAAGGTGCAAACCAAGACGGTGCGACTGATGTCAAATTTGAGCCTGAGTCAACAAAGAATATGTGAAACTAGTCAAGAGACAGAGCTCTCAGATGCAGAAAGCAAGCAGTTTTGTAATATATAATTAAATAGTGTCAAAGCCCATGATAAAGTATTTCAGCATGAGCGTGTAAAGATGTGCTTTGGCCCTTAGACAGTATACTGTTGCACAAACCAGGCTTGGTCTCTGTCCCAGGTTGTAGAGTAAAACTTGAATTACAGCCATGCAGGAGAGTGTGATGTTCCAAATTAATCTAGCGTTGACATGCCACAATGTCCTCAAACGATTTAGCACTTAAGGGCGCATTCACTATGTCACTATGGTGAATGAGATCAAAATGGGAGTTTTCAAGAGTGGAGCAATTAAAGTCTTTTATCAATGTTTTCTTATATTACCAGCCTTTACATAACACGTTTCTACCTGTATGCGACTGTAGCTGTCATTGTGGTCTGGATGGCGCCTTTTTACACACATCTGGGATTTCTCATTGACAGGTATCGCTGAGGACAGATATTCTTGCGTCTGGTCTGTGTAAGGATGGGTCTGTTCTGTGTATTGTTTAGTAATGGCTCCTGTCCTTTTAAAGAGAAGACCCCTGTCTTGTGTCACAGCTATTGGAAACTGTGCAATACGTGTTAAGTGCCTGGGAAAGTATGATCTGATGTTATATAACATTGTATAAGTAGAACATTGAGGAGTATCTTGACCACTGTGAGTAGCTAAGAAAATTGATGAAGCTTGGTTCTTGTTTCTAACTGAGCTGTTCAAACAAGCCTTTGAGTAAGTATTAGATCGACTCTCTGGGTGCAACAACTTATAAATATCACTGGTGGTAGGTCAGCACTACTCCTGCCTAGTTCTGTGACACATAGGCTGACTTTCAAATCCTTATGATTTCCTAAGGGCGTGATAAATTTGCATAATTTGCCATTGCGCAAATTTCACAAAAAATTAGGCGAAATTCCGTGGAATACAAAACTGGCATTTAGCGTTATATGTTTGAGCAAGAGGGCATGTTTCATGCAATTAAAAATCGCAGAAAAATAGACATGCCACAAACAGGAGCCGTTCATGTTCTGGGCAATCACATTATGCTCCCAGGTTAAACTTTTCCCACAGATGAGGCATAATTACGCCACAAGGCATATTTGTGAAATTTGGGTAATTTCACTTAGCAAGTGTAACACAACATTTGCAGCGTTACACGAGATTACTCTCCTAAAGGGGAAGTATAAGGAATGCTGTTACCTTCTGTTTCATAAAATTGCAGCAGTTGCCTGAAGAAATATAACACATATCAAGGTGGAAACACTGACTTATTTTATGGAGCAATTAAAGTCAGTGATCTTGGTCAAGCCAAACTATTAATCCAGGGAGAGCCCCGCACTGCTCCACAAAGCTCGTAAAGCAGCCATAAAGCAGAAAACAACCCGCTGTCTAGCCTTTGAGTTTACTTGAGCATTGGACTCCTCCGACTTGGGTTAAGATGGGCTTCTGCCCTGAAGGGAGAGATTTAAGTTGCCAAAAAAATTTGGAGAAGTTAATCTGGGTAGCTCACGTTACACATGCACATAGTTTTTTCCCCACGGTGGAGCTGTAGGTGAATATAACACCACGCTGCTGATGGAAGTCACTGACTGCTGAGGTTGGAGTCCAAACAATTTCCTTTTATACTAATCCCCACTTCATTTGCCCACAGTGGGGGCGGGTCCAGTGGCGGCGGACATCTTTGTTTGCGTTATTTAGCCCTGAGTGCTTCAACTAAATGTCAAACATTCGTCAAAAATGGTAACATGCAGGCGGCAGAATGAGCTGGAGTCATCCCTGGACACTCAATCCAGCCCCGCGTGTATCGTCTGGTGAAAGACGCGTGCGCGACATGGCGGGATGCTAAAAACGCATTACCCTTTTGGATATATTTTAATGAGGTGATTCCGAAGTGGACCATGTTTGCATTCAGGGGGTTAATTTTCTGAATGCCTTGGTGGTATTTCAAGGTTGAGGGAAGCACTCCTAATGTGCACAGCCAGCTTGTCGCAGGTTTTTTTTCAAGGTTTCAGCCTTGGAGCTGTCGCCTACAATGCAGACCCCTTTCCAAGCAGCTGCTTCCTTTACTTTTAGCTCCACTTCTCGTCTGAGGCTGTCCTTTCTCATTCATCTCGTCACCGAAGGGAAAAGGGCACATGCTTCTGGGACTGAGATGTGTTTTTTTTTTCAGGAACGGAATGCTGCTTTCAGTGGGGCCTCCTGTAATTTTTTAATGAAGGAGGCTGAGTGGCTTTGTGACCCTGTACGTGCTTTAGTCAAAGACCCCTAAAGATAGACACTTCTGTGGGTCTTTGAACAGAATAGCTATGCGTGCTTTAAACGTGGTGTGCTTGAAATCTCAGTGTTTCTATGCAAACATGAAGATACTACTAAGCAGCATTTACTTAAATTCACACAGATACTCTGGAGCAGCAGGTGCAGTGCCACTGGGATCAAAACCACGAGGGGTCCATTGAACCCAGATAATTGATATATTCTACTTCCCAACTTCAGTCAAATGAGACATTTTCCTTGCTTGCATCAGAAGGGGCATCTTAAGGATTTTGGGGGCACATGCCGAACTTATTTTGGGGCCCCTGTGAAGAACAGCTTTGAATTGATGATCCAATTTCAGCTCTTTCATTCCCTCTTTGGGCCAGGTCACTGACAGTGCACAGGCACACTCGTCCACATTCTAAAGCTGTTACATCATATAGTCAGGGACAGTTGAGGTGTGTTTTCAACATTATAATCAGCAGCGGCCTGTGCAGGTAAGAGCGATGGGGCTGGGTGGGAGGGGGGTAATTCGACAGACGACCACAAGGGAAATTTAAATAAATAAATAATTAATGTTCCCTCGTCGTCGTGTCGAAATCAGCCCCCTCCCCCCCAACCCGGCCCCACCACTTTTACATGCATGGGCCAAAGCTGATTGTAATAACTCAGCAGCTCAATAATATTACTGCAAATAAAATCTGTGACACCCTCCTATTTCTAATATGTGAGGTCCTGTTTTGGTCTAGTAGAAACATTATTTATGGATGTTACCTAAAACATTGTATTGTATTGTATTGTATTGTATTGCAATTGCATTAATATAGCGTTTACTATCCCTGACGAGGCGTCAAATCGCTTTTTCGGTGAGTAGAACGCTACTCTGGAACCCATAAAGGGTTAGTTTTGAATTAGTATAGTGAAATACATAAACACAACATTTCTCTTCAAAATGTCTGTATTAGACTTTTTACCATCACTAACGTGAAACATAATTTAAAGGGAAACAGTATTTAAAAACAATCTGTTGAAAAATGATTCAAGATCATAAGGGCAATACTCTCTGCAGAACTGGCTCTATCAGGGACGCACCTGAAAGGGTGTGTTCCTGGGCCAGAGCCCACTTTGCCCATTGAGTTAACGTCTCTGTGCATCAGGGCCCATAGCATCCTTAATACACTACTGAATCCATCCAGGACAATGGCTTAAAGTGTCAATTAACATAATGTGAAAATGTTCAGCCCATTTTCACCCCATTGGTCCACCTTAGTACTGATCAACAGATATTTATTGTATCATTACGCAACTCAATTTTCATTTCATCTGAGTCCGAAAAATTAAAGGCTGAGTGGAACCACCAGGGGCCATATTATGGAAAGCCCCCTGGGATGCAACAAGCATATGTGCCCGCTTTACGTGCCTCCGGGGCACTTTGGGATTACAGAAGGGGCAGCAGATGCTTGTGCTCCCCCTTCTGTAATACAGATAGTGCTGAACCTGTGACACATATAGAGCTAGCGCTATCTTAAGAGGGCGTTCCCTCATTTGCATGGGTGCATGGCCCATGGTGGAATCTTTTTACCTCTGCGCCCACACCACATTTTGGATGCAGGTGCAAAGGCAAAGAAGCTGTCAGGAGGCCCACTGACAGTGCGCCTCAAAAAGGTGGTGCACTGCCAGTGCGCACCCTGATGGTAGCCCTCTGGGGGGGCCAAGAGGGGGGTCTTATGGCCCCCCAGACATCACCTTGCAGGCGGTTGCAGTCGCTCACTGCACCCACTTGCAAGGGGGTCTCTCTCCTCTCTTAATAGTGCATGTGGGTTGTCACCTGCACAGTGAAACACAGTGCAGTTTTGAAGCAGCTGTGCTGTATTTCACTTGAATGCGCTGCCCCCAGTTTTCAGGTGTGTCGTAGTGCAAACAGGGAAAGTGCACCCTATATGTATCAGGGCCCCAGGATTCAAACATGTGACCATAACACGTCAAACACAAACTCCTGGAGTAGATGCTTCTGCCTACCGTGCCGCTAGATGCAACTATTTAGGACAAGATATAGCTCCCAATTCCTACTATTTTGCTATTTACACTGTATAGACTGTTTTTCCGCTTCTGTGATTTATCCAATGTGACAGCTGATATTTTGAAAGTAAGCATTTTTAGATCTTACTAGTTTTAGCAGCTCGATATTTGACCTCATTATCAATCATTGTGCAGCCTTTGCTTTTCAAAAAGTTTGCCATATCACAGTCATTGCCCTTATGATTTTGGAGAAATTAGATAAATGCAACCATCTTGTACCGGATTTCATGCATGCAGCTGTTTAATTATTTATAATAGGTTTAGTGCATTTCATATACATTTCAGGTTTTCACGGGTACCATCTTCCGCTGATTCCTGTCCAATCGCTGCCTAAGAATAAGTGTGCGGGAGTCTAAACTAAACTTAGCCCAGCCTACAGTGGGGTGCCATGTAGTCCCAATGGTGCTCAGTTTGTGCCAGTTGCCAGGCCTGGGAAATGGATTGAACCAATTGCTTCATCGCGTTGTGGATGTCCCGCAGCTGTATCGGAGTGTGCCATTCTTTCATTACATCCAGTAGCGGCTCATGTGGGAGTGCTACCGGGTGGTGACTTGGGACAGGGGAGGGGCAGGGTGGGGGGTAGTAAACACCGGAATATGGATGAATGCAGGTAAATTGACAATTAAATCAATAAAACGAATTTAGTTGAGCGTGCTGCATCGCATTTGAACTGTGGCACAACTTGTGAACTTTCTTGTCAATTGCCTGGTGTGCCCTGCGGTGGAAGACCATGTGTCGAGAAGGACAAAGGCAGCTCTCCTCTGATGATCTGTAGACAGATTAGATCCAGACTTGGAAATATAGGAATAAATATTTGAGATTCTAACTGTGCAAGTGAAGAGGAGACAGATGGGAGGTTGTATAGAGACATTTGAAAAATACACTGAAACAATCGCCTTTGTACGTAATCATAACTCATAAAGTGTTGTGATTGTTTTATTTATTGTATTGACCACATGTTTAAAAACTTAATAACATATTCTGAAACAAAAAAAAACCTCTAATACTTGTTACAGTGAATAGCAAGGCAACAGGTGCTGCTTTGTGATGTTCGTTTAATTTCGAATGTTTTTCCTTTAGGTCAAGGTGATGGTAAGAATATGTCCTACGCAAGGGACGCACGACACCTCCGAGTCAATGTCCTACTTGAAGGTGGATGCAAGGAAAAAACAGGTCACCCTGTATGATCCATCTACAAATGGAAGCTCAGGCGCAGGTCACCGGAGAGCTACTGTGGCCGTCCCAAAGATGTTTGCCTTTGATTCGGTGTTCCCACAAGATGCTTCACAGGTACTGCTCTTAAGAGTATTATATTCAGATTTGCAAACAATTGTACTGGCTATTTTTGCAGGTAATGACTTTAAATGGTGCCTAATGCCTAATCTCTTTTTTACAGTAAAAAATTGTTACTTTTTCCAGACTGATCTGTGAGTTCATGGTGTCAGAGAACTGTAAGCAGGATGTGTATAAAGAGATTTGGCACAACAGGAAAAATAACGTTTTGCCTCTAGAGTGCTCCCCATCCACTAAAAAATGCAATTTGTCATGACTTTAATATGGTGTCCCCACTAGTTGGTGTCCTAAGGCTCCAGATTACTTTATCTTATCAAGGTCCTGGTCCTGATTAGAAGGTAATCTGTGGGTCTTAAACTTCAAAGTACAACTTGATAAAAGCATGCCTTCTAGGGAGCCTTAACACTAATGCATTCACCTTTCTCCCGCCCTCTCCCCACGACTCATTTCATTTCATTTCATCAACTTTTATTCGATTATAGATATATATAATCATAAAAAGTACATTTTTTAAAAAGAAGAATTTTTTTTAGACATGAGTCAGAAATTAAAATCATTATAAGCATTATACAAAGGATCACAAAACTTGAATCACTGTGAAGAAAGGAGTTTCGAGATAATAATGATACTGTTTCTGTAAAAAGTGAAAGTATACAGGTTTAAGTAAAGGATTTACGACGGATTGATATTACTGTTTTAAGAAAAATAGCTATCAGTTTTGCTTCGTGCGGGGATTTCGGAGATTGTAAGTGGGAAAGTGCTAGGTGCGATTGTCTTATTCCACTAGATCGGAGAATAGGAAGAATCCATGTTTTTCTTGCTGGACTGTAATATTTGCAAAAAAGAACGACATGGATCGTAGATTGTTCAGAAACTCCCTCACAAGGACAGCTCATTAAATTCCGGGACCAGTTGTTCGTTTCCGGAAATGAGACCAAACGATAAAAAAGGTCAAACCGGAATCATGTGATTAAGAATTTTTCATAATTCGATAAAAAGTATGTCAGGTAGGGCTGAATGAGTTTCCCTGTCTGGAGAATGCAAATTTTTTCGTTTTGTGTTTTAATAATCTCTGCTTGATTGAGGAGTTCCCTTAGATGGCTCATACATATTTGCTTCAGCTGTCTCTTCGAGATGTCTTCGATAGAGGGTGGTTCGAGAAAATAATGCTCACAGTCAATATCTACGAAAAATTTGTGGATGTAGATAAGCCACGGAATTTTCCGCCAGTGCGCTAGGCCAAGACAGTCTGTGATGAGGGACCGGGTAATATGACTTTCGGGGTTACACCATATACGCTGCCACAGAAGGATAGGCTGGCATCGTATGGTGTCGATAATGTACTCCATACCGAGCTCCCGATGTGAAGCTAGGGTCGGGGAGCTTTGGGGAAGGGCTAGGATGTATTTAATGAAGGCGTTTTCAGTGACCTGGAGTTGGTCAATACATCCATAGCCCCAGATACCTGCTCCATATGTGGCCACACTGTGGCATTTCGCATAGTATATGGTTAACAGTTCCGCAGGAGCCGGTTTGCCTAATTTCCTTGAAAAAGTAATTAGTGCTGATGTAGCACGGCGGAAATTAAGATTTCTGGCTTCCACTGCCTTGCGCCAAGTCATTGTGTCATCCACTAGAATGCCCAGATATGGGTACACCGATGTTTTTTCAAGTACGCTGTTGTTAATAAGTATGGGCTTGGAGACTCTTTGCCTTGGGCCGATGTTCATTGTAAAGGTTTTTTTAATGTTGACTTTAAGGCCTAGAGAATCCATGGAAGTCACATATTTGTTAAGTTGCCGTTGGAGTTGGTTCGGGGTCCGTGCCAGAATGACCGAGTCGTCGGCGTACAGGAGAATGGGTATCGGGCGATGATCTATCTGTGGGAGGTCCTGGCTCCCTTCCAGCATGGCCTGTTCAAGCCCATTTGTGTATAGGTTGAACAGGAAGGGAGCCAGTACACATCCCTGTCTTACTCCTCTTGAGATTTTAAAGGGTCGTGATAGTTCACCGCCAGTGCCAAATCGAACTCGGCCTTCTGCGTTGGTATATAACTCTCTTAGGAAGGCTAATATGGGTGGGTCCACTCCAAGAAGTTCTAGGATCTGCCATAGCTTTGGATGCTGTACGCAGTCAAACGCCGCGCTTAGGTCTACATAGACCAGGAAGATGTTGCCTCCTTTAGCGCGCGCGTACTTTCCTGCCAGAAGGACAAGATTTAGGGCCTGTTCGACCGTTCCGAGCCCCTTCTGGAAGCCATATTGCAGGTCGGTGATGACATTGTTCTCCCGGGCCCAAGATTGTAGTCGGTCCAGGAGTATTCGACCTGCAATCTTGCCCATGGAGTCCAGAAGGGAGATCGGCCTGTAGCACGCTGGGTCATTTCGGTCCCCTTTTTTGAAAATGGGCAATAGTGTCGATGTTGACCACGAAGGGAAGAGACCGATTGAAACGACTGCAGCCATGACACATGTGATTATTTTCGACCAATAGTCGACATCGTGTAGGAACAGATCCATGGGGACCCCGTCTGGGCCGGGGGCCTTACCTGGTTTTGAAGCCTTGATTGCCTTTCTGACCTCATTTAGGGTGAAGCGTAGGTTGATTGGATAGATGTTGGTCATTACCCGTTCAAGTTCCTGTGTTTGGATTGTTGGTGTGACATCCGATGATATACCGAAGATTTTTGAAAAATGGGAAACCCAGTCATCCTCGGTTATTGCCACATCAAGATGGTCGGGGTCACTGATGTTGGCCAGGAGAGGTGATCTTATGGTCTGCCAAAAAACAATGCTGTCTTTCCTTAGTGCGCTATCATGTAGTCGAAGCCATAGATCTTGCTTTATCTGCTTTTTACGGTTTTTCCGGGCAGTGTTGTAAATTTTCCTTAATTTGGAAATTTTTTGAGGGTCTCTCGGTTGCTGTCGTAAGGTTTCTTTGAGAGACGTAAGTGCCTTCCGGCATGCGGTATCGAACCATCTCGAGGTAGGGAGTTTTCCCTTGTTTTTTGAGTTAATGAATAGCTCGTCCCTTATTACTTCTTGGATGTTTTGGAAAGAGGTGACTATTAATTCTGGGGGTGCCTCGGGGGACAGGCAGTTGGTTAGCCAGAGGTGTGTTTTTTCGAGAAGCCTCTGTGTCATCTCCTCCGGATCGATCTTTGTCCATTTAATTGCATACCCATTCAGCTTCTTCATGGTAAGCGATTGTTGGTCTAGGGAACTAGCCTTTGAAGAGGGTATCCCAGCTTGCTTCATGTTGATTTCCATACTGAGTGGATAATGGTCGCTGATTGGGTTGGACCCAATTTTATAATCACTTAGTTGCCCTTTATAAGAGTTTGAGGCTAAAATATAGTCGATGGTTGACAGGGAGCCTCGCCCATGAAAGGTGGGTGCGAAGGCCTGCTCCGGGTTGACTAATTCGTTGACAAAGTCAAGGTCTAAGGTATAGAGGATTTCATTTAATTTATTGCCCCCTGGCGTGTGCACAAAGTGAGGGATGGGGTTTCCATGTTCGTTATGAAGCCCACAGTTCCCATTTTTGTGCTTTGGACACAGCGTAAGATTAAAGTCTCCACCCCAGATGAGATAAATTGTAAATTTATTGTTTGTTTTTTGAAATGAGAGTAAATATGCAACTAGTTCATCTAGGTGTGAGCAGCATTCCACGTTACCTGAATTATTATAGTAGTTTATGTATATGTGTAGGTCACCTTTCGTTATTGTTGACTGTGTGATTTGTAAAATTTGAAAGAACGGTGTTTCCTTTAACAGTTTCACTGTAAGTGGAAGGGTATTTGAAATAAAGGTCGTAAGCCCGCCTTTTGGTCTACCCATACTACTAGGTACTGCTTGAGTGAAAATGGTTTTATAGCCCGCTATATGAAGTGGAGTTGTGCACCAGGTCTCTTGTAAGCACAGAATTTGGTGGCTTTTTGCTGTGTCAAGCCATGTGGATGAGGTTATTTTTGTAATTAGGCCTGCGACATTCCAATAAGCGATGGCCAAAGTCAGGGTTGGGGGTTCCGTATCAGTGTGTGAAGATTTTTTCGGGTTCTTATTAAAGGCTACCGATTGCTGTGGACACAATCCCGTATTGGTGTCAGGTTCTGTTAAGCAGATGGTAGTTGGGGCCTTGTTTGGGACGTTAGGTAATCCCTGACTGATATATGGAGGTTTTCCAGTTTTGGTGAGGGAAATATTGTAATGTTCCTGCAATGTGATTTCGTGACTCACTTGCGGTGACTCTGGGAATGTTAAATGGTGATTAACGTTCAGTAAATGTAATGTGACATCGGTTTTAGGATGTCTCGCTGTGTCCTTGAATGGTCAATCGACCATTTCTAGACAATCAAAACGATTTTGAGTTGGGAAGCCCGGCCATCCTTCATAGGTTTGGAAGGGTCTTTCTTGCCAATAGGGCCTCTGGCGTTCTCTGGGCCTTTCTCTCGGTCCACCCCTACCTACATAGTCATATGAGTATTCCGGCTGTTTCCATGGCACTTGGTACCATGGCTCCTGGTTCCATGGTTCTTTGGGAAGCTCATGCCATGACCAGGGTGTAGGGTTACGTTGGTGTTTTGCTGGCGGATAAAAAAAGGAGAGATGACGAGCGTCAATCCCCCCTTTCTTATCAAGCTGAGGCCAGGCACAGATGTAGTCCACTGTTGAGGGATCTCTGCATGTTACAATGATACAGTCTCCGCGGGTTGTCTTTGTTGTTTTACCAATCCAGACTACCCTACGGGCTGTTGTGATCCCTCCAGATAAATGCGATTCGAGGGGCCTATTGATGCTTAACCACTGCATGGCTTTATTTTTAAGAGACCATGCAGTTTCGGGTGTGTCATCAGTTAGCTCTGGTACACCTGTGAGAACTATTGTGTAAGGAGTGGCTTCCGGAGGCAAGTGGGCAGGGCGTCTGGCTGCAATGGGTTTTTTGGGTATGTTTTTCGGGGTCGTTTGAGGGGGCAGTGATTTAGGTAGAAAGATTTTGGGCCTTTTTCCTGAGCTGGCTCTATTGCTATCAGTGTTTGTCGCTGGACCTGGGGTATCTATCATGGCTGAATCTGTGTTTACTGTTTGCTTAGTTGCTATAGCCGGAGGTTTCTCCTTCTGGGGTTGGTGCGTTTTGGTAGCGGATGTAAGTAGTGAAGTGTTTTGTTGATGTTTTTTCTGTGCTAATGTCGGAAGGTTTGTGTGATTAACTGTTTTCTGTATGTGTGCTTGTAGCTGTTTTTTAGGTGGCTGTGACGTGTTATGCTGACCCTTTGTTTCTATACAGGTGTTTGAGTCTAGGATAGTAGCCGAGATGATAGTTAGCTGAGCTTCGAGATTCCTAATACTCAGTTGAATGGGCTTTAGGTGTTGGAATAACAGATCTTTTATTGTAGTGAGGACTTGTGAGGTAACTCTACAGGTTTTGCATTGGTTTTCCAAGTGGTCATTGGAAATTGCCTTGTGGGGTTGATTGGTTACTAAGGAAAATGGTAAGGTATGAGACGCTGTAGGGTTAACGAGAGTTAGCGCCTGTTCTAGACGCGGACCATTAGTTGGTACTTCTTCAGTGGTTGCTGAATGAATGTGAAGAATTGCTCCTTCCCTTTCCCCTTGTTGAAACTGGTTATCGTGTGGTTGGGCATCCCCTTGGGTATGACAGATAGCTAAATCAGGGGTTGTTTCCAAGTCATCAAACATAATGGAGAGATCTGATTCGGACTGTGTAACAGAAAGATTTACTACCGACGGAACTGAGTTTGTGTCTGGTACTGACAGAGACGTCGGAAGAGAACAATTTTGTGTATTTAGGTGAATCGGGGTGGTGGCATTTGCAATAGCGCCTAGAGAGGAGCGCTTCGCATTAGCACTCATGAGATCTAGTGATACTCTCTTTTCCATCAGGGCTATACTCTGGTTTATTGTCTCGTTGACCCGTGAGATGAATAAATCGATAGGGCCTGTTACTTGAGCTACTTCTTGTGCGTGTTTGGATTTGGGCTTAGTGGAGCTCCTTGTTTTTGGTGGCATGATGATTACCTGAGTGCGAGTTCAAAGATGAAAGAGGGGTGGCCCGGACCGGTCTCTGCCGGGCACTAACGGGCAACAACGGGCCCGCCCTTGGCCCGGGCTTCGCCCCGGGCTGCGGCCCGCGCGCGTCCCGCGATGCGCGTTGATGGCCTCGTATAAGTCAGTGAGGAGTGAAAGCGGGCGTGGCACTGGGAGGGGGCGCGGCTCACGCGGGAAGAGGAAACAGCTGATGGACTTAACGCTGTTCCTCGCAGTCCCGGGGCCGCGCCTCTCACCTCCTCTGCGGACCCGCGAAGGCTTCCTCCTCCCTCTGATGGTGCGGTGATTCAGGCAAATGAAGGGCTACTCCTGCAGCACGAAACAGGTAACAGGGAGACTCTCGGTCAGAACCTCACTACGAGCGGCACCCGCGAAGCGGGGGCCGCGAGAGGTTTTGAAGTCCTTGATGGGGGCGGGCACTGGGAGGGGGCGCGGCTCACGCGGGAAGAGGAAACAGCTGATGGACTTAACGCTGTTCCTCGCAGTCCCGGGGCCGCGCCTCTCACCTCCTCTGCGGCCTCGCGAAGGCTTCCTCCTCCCTCTGATGGTGCGGTGATTCAGGCAAATGAAGGGCTACTCCTGCAGCACGAAACAGGTAACAGGGAGACTCTCGGTCAGAGCCTCACTACGAGCGGCTCCCGCGAAGCGGGGGCCGCGAGAGGTTTTGAAGTCCTTGATGGGGGCGGGCACTGGGAGGGGGCGCGGCTCACGCGGGAAGAGGAAACAGCTGATGGACTTAACGCTGTTCCTCGCAGTCCCGGGGCCGCGCCTCTCACCTCCTCTGCGGCCTCGCGAAGGCTTCCTCCTCCCTCTGATGATGCGGTGATTCAGGCAAATGAAGGGCTACTCCTGCAGCACGAAACAGGTAACAGGGAGACTCTCGGTCAGAACCTCACTACGAGCGGCACCCGCGAAGCGGGGGCAGCGAGAGGTTTTGAAGTCCTTGATGGGGGCGGGCACTGGGAGGGGGCGCGGCTCACGCGGGAAGAGGAAACAGCTGATGGACTTAACGCTGTTCCTCGCAGTCCCGGGGCCGCGCCTCTCACCTCCTCTGCGGCCTCGCGAAGGCTTCCTCCTCCCTCTGATGGTGCGGTGATTCAGGCAAATGAAGGGCTACTCCTGCAGCACGAAACAGGTAACAGGGAGACTCTCGGTCAGAACCTCACTACGAGCGGCACCCGACTCATTATAAGATGCAACTGATACCACCTTTGGATTTGAAGACTATTTTAATTAAATATGACTTTAAAGAAAAGGTGCAAGCCTTGAGTTTTAACAGTGCCATCTATATTTAAAAATAATCTCTCATGATTTCACCAACCCCGTGTGTGCTGTGTCTATATTTTATGGCTGCGCTCGGAATGAGCTAGATCCAATTTCAAGCAGAACCACCAAGTCGTAAAAATCTGAGCCGCTCAGTCAGAACTGCTTGTCAAAAACTAAATGCCCTTCTCTTTGCGCAGATGCATTAGATTCCGTTGGATGCTGGCCCGTTTTAAGAGCCTAGCTCGTTTTTGGTAAGGCAGAGAAAGAAAGAACCCTCCCTGCCCGAAGCAGCCAATCGTATTTTTCAATATGGGTGATAATTCTAGGCTAAATCAGTGAGAATTGTGTTTTTTGCACTCCCTCTGCACAACAGAGCATTACCATATGTTCTCTGTGCTTAAGGGTTCAAAGGCATTCCTATCTGGGTTATGGGTGCTGCAAACCTGATGCACCCATTCAGCTGTATGTTGGAGGTTAGAGTTTAGCCCCTCAGATCCTCCAGTCATCAGCTAAAGATGCTGCAATTAACAGGGGCACCATTACAGACAGGGCGCTTAGCTAAGTGTGGGTGCTGGATGCAGACCTAGACAGTGCGCCCTGTCCCAGCAAATGTGCTGTGCACAGTGCAGGCACGAACTCCCATCTGCATAGTGAAATAGTGAAAGACAGACCAGCTGTTTCAAGTTGCACATCCACCATTCACTGCAGATGGCTAGCTGGCCTCTCTTTCAAAGCGGAGAATGGATCCCTTGCAAATAGACAGTGAGTGAAGGTACCAGCCTGCACAGAGATACACAGGGGTCCCTGGGATACACACATTTCCCCTCCCTACAAGGGATGCCCAGGAGAACCAACTGCCCCTCCACTTTTTGTGTGCCTGCTAATATGCCCTGTTTGCCTTTTCTCCTGTGTCTGTGATATGGCACGGGTGTAGAAGTAAAGGATCCCCTCATTTGCTGGGACCACGCCACCATACAAATGCGGTAATACTCCCATTACATTGCATTGGCACACATTTATCACCTTTTTGATCCATATTGGTCAAGGGACTTTGCAATTGTCTGCGGCCCCTTCTGTAATACCAAAGTGCCTGAGTGGCACAAAAACCAGATGCACATGCCCGTTGGGCCCCTGTGATCTGTGTACGATATGATCCAACTTATTTGGTATTGCAGCGAGACAGATCCACAGTCCCTTGAGCAGTGCTGGGATCTAAAATTGACCATAGCAATGTCTTATTGCTGTTAATACCTTCCAAACATCGTTATTTATACAATAATCCATTCATCTATCATTTTGACGGCGCTAACTGCATTATGTTCTCAACCTTAGTCACTTCATGATGGTTCTACACGTACCTGCCATAATATGTTAAAAGCATCCTTCTTAGATATCTTCCATCACAAACTTTGTAAACCCCGGCACTACATTATACCCGCAACAGGTATAATGTATGCAGGAGGAGCATTGTCGGCAAAGAAAAGGCTCTTAGAAGTGTCGCAGTCAAATCTATGAGATTTCACTGCGACACTTCTACAGCCCCGCTGCATCAAACGCCTGCTAGAAGCCTGCTTGGTACAGGCACAACATTGCCGGAGTTGCGTCTGTTTCCAGACACACTCCAGCAATGCGCCATTTTTGCTCCGACAGATACGTCAGGATTCCTGATGTATCTGTCAATCCTTGCGACATTGAGCGCTGTACAGTAAATACGGCGCATCCATAATGTCGCAAGAAGGGTGCACTGAAAAGTTTAGGCTGTTTTGCTGCAGCAATGCAACACTTTTCATTAATGAGACCCCGAGTATCTATCATCTGAAGTAGGGCAAGACCCATGAGCTGTAGGTTGTGTGCAACTGCTTACAACTGCTCAGGTGGGATTCAAGTATACCCCCTCCATAGACTAATTGCAGAATCCTAATTTTTCCTCAGGAAATTTATAAAAGTCATAGATTTCTTGTAGAACTCTAATATGTAAAATGTACAGCTGTAGGATTTCTGCCAAGTACAAAACGTTCCCCTGTAATCTATTGATGTGTTACATTTACGTAATTTCACCCGGGCCAAATATAATCGCTCTCAAACAGGGTAAAATGTATTGTCCCATGGAAATAAATCACCTGCACTGCACCACCATTGAATGTGCAGTCATTCCCTATCCATTCTCACAGGGAAAAATACTTACTACTGTCTTCACAGGGAAAAATACTTGCTACTGTCTTCACAGGGAAACATACTTGCTACTTACTGTCTTTGACCAGAGCAAATCTGAATGTGTTCAGTGAAAAACCACCTCCAAGTGATGCATAAACCCCAATTAACCTCGCCCCAAATGAAAACCTGTGAATTTGTTAATTTGCTGCATTTTCCGCCTTCATACATTCGCCTTATGGGTGTAAAATCAAAGGCCAGTCCTGAATGTATCATCCCAAAGTGCTTATTTTGCATACATTCATGTGCACAAATTTCTGTGTGAATTAGGGGCAGACACATGAAATCAATGCTACTCTCTAGTATGAAAAAGTCCTCATCTGTGCATTTCTTGTGTGGCAATGAGAGCGGGAACTGCTCGATGTGTGGTAACGGATGCTTCCTTTTCCTCCAGGCCGAGGTTTGCTCCGGGACAGTGGCAGAAGTCATCCAGTCTGTCGTGAACGGTGCAGATGGCTGCATATTTTGCTTTGGTCACGTCAAGCTCGGTGAGCTCTCAAATGCGTTACAGTTAATTGCTATGTCAGCCCTCGTAATTACATGCTGTCAGATTCTGTACAACAAACCTAGCGAATGGGAAAAGATTTTACATTTTGCTCTCCGCTTTGCACGCTTAGCACGTTCCTGTTTGCTAAGCGAGGTTGAGTTGGTTTAGTTAAAAAATATAGAGGTTGCAGCTTTTGCGTTGATCAATCGCGTTCTAATTTTGACTAAAAGTGTTATTAACCCTAAAATGCAAGAAAAGAAGCAAACTGTCATCAAGGCTACTCACTTGAGAAAAATAAAATGTGTCTTTTAAAAAAAATGTATGACTAATTTTGTGTTGTGTGTATTAAAGGATTTTGCAATCGCGAACAATGGGATTCACACAATCACTGGATTTATGACCGCAAAATGCCTTTACATGATGTATAAAACCCATTTTACGAGTTGGAAATGTTTGTCCGACTTGTAAAATGCGTTTTGCAACCCATACCTAATTGCAATTTGGAAGGGGCGTTAAAGGGGTGTTCCATCCAAATTACAATTCGGTATGCATTGTATCACTGGTTTGCAATCACAGTTCTGGTGACAAACCCTTGAACAACTATTGAAAACTCAAAGGTGTTGGTCACCGATTCACAACGGGGAACATTCCGAATTGGGAATTTTCTTAGCAGCAGTGATCCAGTGGACCATTTTCTGTGCCTCCTGATGTTTTCCCAAAGGGAAACTGTTGCTTTTTAAAAGCATCATCAGTTGTTTTTTTAAAGAACATGGGTTAATTTATTTTTTGAAAAAAAGGTTTTCTTTTGGAAATGCAAAAATAAGGATGGTGGTCTGCTGTCCCTCGCAGGCCACCATCCCTGTGTTTGTAGCCCATTACATGGTGTCACAAATTTCGACCTGCCTGTTTAATATTCATTGGGCAGATCGTTCTATGACCCCTGTGAATTGTGATTTGCTGATCCGATCTATTAGTAGATAGGATGCTGCACAAAATCAGAGTCCATTTAAAAGGAATATGTGTGCAATTTACAACCACTTTTTGCAAACGGTGTCAGTACATCTGGCCCTGTGATCTTTATGGCTGCACACAATAGTTCTGCAGTTAAAGCCTAGAATACTATCTGCATAGTGCTATCGGGATCAGCTGTATTGCTTTTGGTTTATGCTTTCCCCCACAAAATGGGTAATAACTTGTAACAATCATGTTTACCATCTGTTTTTTCATTTATGTAGTTACCACTAGCTTTTAATCTGGTCATAACAGTAATAGATTTTCCAATATGTAGTGCAAGAGTTCAACATTTCAGCTAGAATGTGATAAATAGGTTGTATTGTGGTTTTATACTGCCCTGCCTAAATATCGTATCCACAATATGGACTGCAGCATATTGTCATGTTAAGTCTATATAGGGAAGTATAGATTTACTATTCTTAACTCCATTTCTATATTACCCTGATTATATGTTGGTATCATAGATACGATAATTTGGTAGGTCAATATTAAATCCACAAAATAATGGTAAAACACCTGTAAAAATTTGGTAATTACCATTTCCACACCCTTATTCAATTTTCAGCCACTTCAGATGAGGGTTTATATAAAAGCCCGGTGTGAAAAGAGTGGTTTAGAAAATAGAGGAATGGGTCCACAATTACATAAGGATGTGCCTTATGCAATGTTTTTTCTTAGAGGATTAAGTGATAAAAACTAAATATTAATAAGAAGAGTTTAAGAAAGAATACATATTCGCTCTTTAGAAAAATGGGGCAGGATCCAATGGAATGTGTCAAGGGTCTGATTAGTGTGTGAATTGAGCCTTCCACTTGTGCTCTCGCGGCAGGTAAAACCTACACCATGATGGGGAAGGACAGCTCCACTCAAGGCCTTGGCATTGTCCCCTGTGCAATCTCCTGGCTCTTCAAGCTGATCAACGAGCGCAAAGAAAAGGCCGGGACACGCTTCTCCATCCGAGTGTCTGCGGTGGAGATCTGCGGCAAAGAGGAAAATCTCAAGGATTTGCTTTCTGAAGTGGCCACTGGCAGCCTGCAGGACGGCCAGTCCCCCGGGGTGTATCTGCGGGAGGATCCAATATGCGGAACGCAGGTAGAGCGCATATTAGAGCCAGCGCTCTGTTCAGCCTTGGCCGCCAATCCATTTTACCTTTTATCTGACAGCCCATTACCACTACTTTTAAGATGGTAAATTGTTGGATTGCTTTTAATTTATAATCCATGCTCCCAGGGTGTACATATTTGCTTTCCTTATCACCCAGGAGACCTAATCTGTGCAGTGGAAGTGCTCACCTCCAGCCTAATTAGTTGCCTTTCTCTCCTTCCTCCCCAAGCTTCAAAACCAAAGCGAGCTAAGAGCTCCCACCGCTGAGAAAGCGGCCTTCTTCCTTGATGCTGCAATTGCCGCCAGAAGCACCAGCCGGGCTGACTGCGATGAGGAGGAGAGGCGGAACTCGCACATGCTCTTCACCCTCCACGTCTACCAGTACCGGATGGAAAAGAACGGCAAGGGGGGAAGTAGGTTCACCACACCCTATTTTTGTTCAATTCTCTGTTTTGTTGCAAATGAAAACATCACAGCTGGACCACAGAGAAGCTTTGTGCTCTAATAGCTACTTTTTAGAGTCCCCCCCACCCCCCAAGATGGTTATTAATATTTAATTGAGGGTGCCACCGCCCCCTCTTTCCTAATTCATTATTCTTTGCCGTTTGAATAAGTTCTGAATGGGTAATCGCATCCGTGCCCTGCTCTGAATGCATGTGTAATTTTGGTTATTTCAGTGTCGGGAGGGCGCAGCCGCCTGCATCTCATTGATCTGGGGAGCTGTGAAAAAGTGCTGAGCAAGAACAGGGACGGAGGAGGGGCGCTGTGCTTGTCTCTCTCGGCGCTTGGGAACGTCATTTTGGCCTTAGTTAATGGTGCAAAGCATGTACCATACAGGTAAGTGAACACAGTGCGCGCCATCTTAATTATAAAAAATTCAAGAAGACATGGGCTTATGTGGTGGAGCTGCAGGGTCATGAATGAATGTATTACTATTACTAAGTCATCGGTGGGTAAATCCACTCAAGACAGATTGCAGTATTTGTTGTACTTCGGTTGATCTGGACTTTTATAGCATATCTTCGTCATTCTGTCTGCATGCTTCATGTTCTTACAGCCATACACGTTATCTTTAAATAGCCATTTGCATGCCATTTGTTAAAAAGTAGATCTACATTATTTCGAGAAGTATTTAACTAAGGGCCTCGTTTATTATTGTAATAATAATAATAATAATAATAATAATAATAATAATCCATATTTGTGAAGGACGAATATATCACCCCTTAAGGTTTCAAGTCGATGAGGGCCGTCTGGGAGATTAAGTGAGCTATTGCCCAGAGTCACATATTGCTGAGCTGCGGCTGGCAATCAAACCATGAGCCCTGCACTCCGGAGTCAGCCGCTCTGGCCGCTGCGCCACACCTCTTGATTTAGAGTTCGGCGGACGGACTACTCTATCACAAACATGACGGATTTCCCATCCGCCACATTACAAGCGCATTATATCCAATGGCACTTGTAGTATGACGGACGAGATATCCATCACGTTTGTGACGGAGTAACCCGTCCATCGAAGATCTCCTTTCCGCTGTATTACAAGTGCATTATATCCATTGCAACTTGTAATACGACGGACTGGATATCCATCACATTGATGACCTAGTGACCCATCCGTAGAACTATAAATCAGAGCCATAGTCTTAAAATTTCCACCACTGATATTTTAAATTTACTTGTTCTAAGGGTCAGCTCACAAATACATCTCTGCCAAATGAGAACAGCAAGAGACGGATTCTAATCCAGCCCTGTTCAAATAATTGAAGAAGTATTTTGTGGTGCATGTAATTTCGGAGTTGGGTTTCCATCTGTGCGTTCATATCGCAGCATAGAAAGGAAGACGTGGCGAATGTTTACATGTGACAGTTTCCTGAATAGAGGCCATGGGGTACATTTGTATGCCTGGTAACCTTTGTTATACAAAACCTTCCCTAGCCAACCAGAAACGAACTAATGAGAACCCCGCTTGATCAATACTTTTCCCCTTCATTTGTAGGTCACTAATTTTATTCAGACTCATAATGGATGCGATCTGAAATCAATAGCATTCTGCAGATTTTTAAGATGGCTGAGGTGAACTAGTGGTCTACGGGCAATCCCTGACCTATCCTAACCTAGACCACCCTCATTGGTACCACCTCTGAGATCTCAGAAAGTTGTCTGGGAGTTCAGCAGATAATGATACCAAAATCCCTCTTCACCATATGAAGCAGAGTTAGGGGTGTATGAGCGGTGCAGTCTGGGAAGGCTGCCTATGACAACTTTCTACAGGGGTGTGGACTTCACCTGCCACCATCTTTATACTGTGGTTTTACAACCATGATCATCACTGCTTGAGAGACTAAAGTGTGACGTGCACTCACTTGTTCACCAATGACTGCCAAGGCAGTTGTATGAGTGATCATTTTATATATGAGTATTTTAAATCAATTTGAAACTGTTGAGTATTTCTACTGGCTAAAGGCCAGGCCCTTAAATCTGCTGAGGTGGGTGTGACCAGCCAGCAGTGGAATAACTAAACAGTAGTGAAGGTGTAGAAATGACTGGGCATTGGGATGGGTGTGGCAGGTATAATGGTCTTTTGGTTTGTTCACCAGCCTTCCTTTGGTTACTGATGGACTGTTGCCATTCGTTAAGCTTGTCTTTTTTCTTTCAATTCATATACCTATAAGCAGCAGCACAGATTTGTGGTTTCAATGGCTGTGGGCCCACACACTCTTCTGACTACCTAGGGATAGTGAGGGAGCTTTCATACCTGGTGTTGTGCACTCAGCATTTATAGATCCAGTTCTGAAACCTTCACACTAGATAGATCCTCTCCCTTTTGATTGTCTGTGTTTCACTGGCTTCACTCTTCTCATTTCTCCTTTAGCAAGATTTGTCATTTCAGTAATGCAGGCTTTTAGTTCTCGCTCATTTACTTCACTTACAGAAGATACTCCAGTCTGTTAATGATCCCTTCTTAAAAAGGGTGACAGGATGTCAAGCTTCTTACTGGGAAGGAATGCCCAGGTAATCTTACAAATGTCACTGCTATCCTGGGCTGTCATGCTTTTTTCTTCATTTTCTCACACATTGATCCTGTCTCAGAGCCAAGGATCTGCTATTCTTTCCATTTTTGCAGTAGATAACTCACAATCATCTGTTGCAAGAGCCACCTGCTCCTCAGTTTTCTTTGATCAGGTCCTTTGAGTATGAATGATGCATGAGTGTTTGACTCTACAGATAATTAACATTTTGTCTCTGGAGCGCTCCCCATGCTTTAACAAAAAAAGCCATTTGCCGAAATATTTATTGCATTACGTACCACTTCTCAATGTTCCCTAACGCAGCTTACTTACTTCAACTTGTGGTAACAGAGGGCATGTTTTTATACCTCCCTTTCACACTCTACCTGTTTCCTTGTGCAGAGATCCTCCGTTTTTTAGCACTCTCTCAGAGATAATAAAGTGCACCGATAATTATATTTTTAATTGAAGGTTTGGGAGAAGTATTATCTGGAACCTTTTTACTTCCTTTTATAAGACAATTTGAAACTCTGATTCTTGCATGTTAAAAGTTTTCATACTTCTGTCATGTAATTAAGTTTGTGTGTCTTTTTTAGAGATAGCAAGTTAACTATGCTGTTGAGAGAATCCCTCGGCAACATAAACTGCAGAACAACCATGATTGCTCACATATCAGACTCTCCAGCAAATTATGCAGAAACACTCACCACCGTCCAGCTTGCATCACGAATTCACAGAATGAGGAAGAAGAAATCCAAGGTTGGTATATGCATACAAACTACATTCTGATAACCATCTAACACCCAGTTTTTAGTTAATCATCTGAAGACTAGAGGCTCCTGCTCTCATGTGTACCTTCCAGAATCATTTTATGTTCTGCAGACATTCTTCAACTGGTGACTTTCTCCTACTTGTAACTCATAATATTGCATCAAACTATCAACCCATGGATATATCACAACCATAATAATGACTCCTGAAATATAATCAAAGCACAGTTACTATTTTTATCTCTACTTGAGTATATTTTTGAAGTTGATACTATTATCACCATATAGCTGTAGGTTAATATTTCAACTGCGGTGCAACAACCTGATTTCTTGCTCCTGCACATTGGGTTTGTATCGGATCAACATCCTTATAAGAGCCCCCACTCCTGGCTCTGCTCCTCATATATTCTTTAACATGTCAGGCCGAGCCCCAATGTTTCTATTCCTGTATCCAATAGACAACACAGTGAACCCCCAAGATCCTCCCCTGGGAAGTTTGTTGCCGTAGAGCAGGAGTTATGGACACAAAGGAATGCCAGATAGAGTACCCATTACCCCATTGTTGGCATGATAGTTAGATTGATTGGGCAATTGAGTGCAGGTGGGATTGTGAAAGATCAAAACTGCGTGGGAAAGTTCGCAAGTCTTGTGTGGACACCTAGGATTTTTGTTGAGGGGTTATTTTGTTTGTCAGTCGGAGGGCTTTTCAGATGGTTCATTTAAGTCAGCAGTACGTTGTTTTGTGGATGGTAAGGTTTGGTTGAAACCAGTTGAGCTCAGAGGGTTAGACTGGAGTGATGCTCTGGGATGTGCGGCCATCTTGGTGATTTGCTTGTTGAGGATAGTGTCAGCAGGGATCCACTGAGTGAAGGAGAAATATAGAAGATGGATTGTTAAAAATGGGCATTAAACTGCTCAGATAGCTCACTTTCATGTCTGAAATGAATTTTGTTTTGTTAAGTCCCATGCATAGAATTGCTGTGTGGTCAAGGTTTGGAAGAGAAAATTATTTATCAATGTAAGATAATGTGGATTTGGGTATCTGAACACCATATGCCACATGCACCCTTAGACACTTCGATAAACAATATGGTCTAATCAATAAATTAATGGGACTATCACAATCCACTTACTGACCGATCATCAGTAAGGCAGCAGGCTGTGCACACCCACCACAACACACTCTACAGAAGATTCTCTGTTGGGATTTCCCATCCACTGCCAAATCACTCTTGCATGGAATCAACAGAAGAGTGTAAGACTCAATCACACTTTGAGTAACCCTTTGGTGTGATCCCCCGCTACCAAGACGTGACTCACCATATTCACCAGACTTGACAAAATCCACAACATTTGGAAAAAGTGTGCTCTCATCACGCCCAACAGAGCAGATGAATAAGGAAACGGGGGTATAAAAGTGCACAAAACTTCAGAACCAGGGCATGGAATTCTTCAGGGTGATGGATACATCTATGGTTACATGTCCTGATAACAGTTACATTCAATTTAGTTGCATTAACTTTGTAAAGGAAGTATGAATGGATGCCTGACTTCTTAGAAGCCTCAGGTTTGTTGGTATTGTAGAATATTCAGCAAATACACAAATTATTAGTAGTGCGACAAAAGCATACATTGGACTCCCTTGAGAACAAGCTTTTCCTTTTTATTCTGGAAAGCTTTCAAACATCTATACAAATATGGCCTGGAGAATTGAACCCTGGGTGTTCAACAAACTAAGCACTGCTTCTACCTGCTGGCAGATGGGGTAAACCCAAACATACATTACATTACTAAATAGTTAGACCTAGAACCCTATGATAACACATTGAAATAGCGGCCTAGAGTGTGCTGCCTAAATGCAATCATTAGAATAAAATAATCCTTAAAAATACTTACATTAGTTTTGTCTCACACATGTTCTTTTATCTTTAACAGTATGCATCCAGCTCCTCTGGGGGGGAAAGTTCCTGTGAAGAAGGCCGCGCCAGAAGACCTCCTCACTTGCGACCATTCCATCCGAGAACCATAGCACTTGATCCTGATTTCCCTGCACTGAGCCTGTCCAGTGACCCCGATTATTCCTCCAGCAGTGAGCAGTCATGTGACACTGTTATCTATGTTGGTCCCAATGGGGCTGTCTTGTCTGACCAAGAACTGACGGACAACGAAGGCCCTCCAGAGTTTGTTCCCATAATTCCTTCCCTTAACAGAAAAAGAAGCAAAGATAACTTTGCTGGGATTAGAAACTTTGACCAAGACCATTTTAAGTGCAACACCTTTGCCGAATTGCAGGAGAGGCTGGAGTGCATAGATGGGAGCGAGGAACCGGCCAAATTCTCTTGTGAAGATTCAACTGCCAGATCAAATTGCAGTAAATTACCAGAAAGCACAGAACTTGCACAATCACAACTGGCAGAGAAGCCATTGCTGGAAGTGCATTCACGAACTACTTTGCAGGACACAGTTCCCACAAGCAAAAGTCACAATATCCCTGCAAGTGAGAACTCTCCACATAACGGCGTCTGTTATGTAACAAGCACATCTCCATCAAAAATGGAGCAAACCAAAACCGAAAGGACTGCATTGGCTTTAATAGCTGATATAGATAGAGAATTCATCTTAGATGCATCTACAGCAAACACCTATTCACCCAGGACTCAAGAAATAACCAAATCATCCCCAGAGCCTGTAGTGAAAGAAAAAAACACATACTTGAGGAAGCCTTTACCAAGCCCTGCTCCCCCACCTCCACAAATGAAAGACTATGCAGTAAACCCCAAAGGTTATTCAGACCTATGCAGCAGCAGCGGAACACGCACTCCTCCTGTTGGAATGAGCAAACAAATGGCAAATCATTCTGTGCACAATCCACTTGGTAGCAGCAAACCATATCAGCCTGGGGCTATAGAGGTACACAGTTACCACTCCGCACTGAGAGGTAAATGTTTTGACAGTGATATTTTAACAACCACAGTGACTTTGCAGCAACCTGTGGAACTTAATGGAGAAGATGAACTTGTGTTTACAGTTGTTGAGGAGCTTTCAATTGGTGGGATGTTGGACAACGGAAGGCCTACTAGTATCATTAGTTTCAACAGCGATTGCTCTCTCCAAGCCCTTGCCTCTGGATCTAGGCCAGTTAGTATTATTAGCAGTATTAACGATGAGTTTGACGCATATACCTCACAGATGGCTTCGACGAATGGCGTAAACATAGGTATTGTTTGTCCTTTTGCAGAGGATCCATATGCCACTAGCAGCAGACGTTCCTCTATAAGCTCGTGGCTCAGTGAAGTAAGCATTTGCACAATTGAAAGTGATGAAACTCAATTGTGTGAACATTTTACTCTACATGATTCTCAAAAACATTTATCCACGGTAGACGAATCTCTTACCTTGGATTCTACGATTGTAACTGTATCTCAGGCTCGTGGCCTGAAAAGTTCCCTGAACGATAGTGGATTTTGCTTTTCAGAAGTAGACAATGATAGTATTGGTTCTGGTCAAGTATCCCCCAACACTAATAGCAACCCGCGAAACTCAGAACTAACCAAAGCAACTCCTTCTAAACAAACTTCATCTGTAAGTAATCCACAAAACAATGTTAAATCTACAAGCTATCGCAATGCCCCCCACAGAGAATCCATCCATTCAAGTCTTCCTCGCAAAACAAAATCTACCTCATCTGCCAACCACAATAATCCCATGCTTCATTGTACAGAGTTGCATATGCAGGAACATACATTTGATGATCCCTGGCTCATGTGCGCTGACGTTCATTTGGATGCAAAATCTGAAGAGCAGCTGCTTTTACTACATTCTGCCGCTTCTGGGAAGTGCAATGAGCAGAAGCAGCCAGCGAAAGTAGCCCAACATTTCAATGGGCCACCCAAAGCAACAAAATCACAGACAATGCTTGCATGCTCTCAGCGAGTTGTAGATGGCTGTGAAGTGGCCAGCAAATCTTCACTCAAAAAATCTGATCCGCCAACGAAAATGCCACAGCTCAGAAGAGGAGCCACTACGCTTGGTGTAATGCCAGTAACTCACAGTCGGTCGCAGGCAGAAGCGTCGAATAAGGAGAGCCAAGAAGCAACTTTCTCCACTGGTAGCCTGAAACAGTGCACAGGAAAAAAGGTTCTGCCACAAAAAGCAAGTATGTTACCCCGACCAAGTGGAATAACGCCTCCGGCACCCCCTGTTCGAAAGTCAAGCCTGGAACAAAAACAGATGGCTTTGCTAGGACAGAGTGAAGTCAAAGTTGATGGGTTGGAGGCTGCTAGAGCAGGTATGTCAAAATCCGAGGAAGAGGCACATCTACATGCTAAGACGGGAGCTTGTTTGAATGAAGGAGCAGCTTGCAAGACATACCCCAAGAGTGAGCATTCCTTTCCAAAAGCAACCTCAAGTTTAAAGACTAGGATGTCCAAATCAGAGGCTGGACATCACTCTAGTCATGTGTCCCTCGAAAGATGTGATAGTCTGACATCAGTTGGATCCAAAGCAAGTGTAAATCGGGAAAATGGTACTTCTAGTGTGAACAATGGTAGGCAAGGACGATCTGTGCCCCGATTAGGTGTACCACCAATAGCCTACAGTGGGACGTCTCCTCCAACACATATTCCACCTTGCCCTAATAAAGCCAGTCAATCAAAAACTATAAACAATCAGAAGGCTGTAGTAAATGCCAACAAAAACCGGGGACTGTGCACAAATGGCTCAAAGAATCTCAGCTCCTCTGTAAAATCATTAAACCAGGCTGTATCGAAAAATGCGGGGATTCCTCCGAGTGGGAAAACTGCTGCGAGGTCTGTACAGTGTGTCAGTGGCAAGCCTGGCAGAGGAACGATTATGGGGACAAAGCAGGCTATCAGAGCGGCCAATAGTCGTGTGAATGAACTAGTAGCTGGAAGTTCTGGTAAAAAGGTACATTTTAGAGGATCAACAGATTCTGACAGTGGGAATGACAGCGGCATTAACCTGTGTGATGAAAAGTCACCAACTCCAGTACTGCCTTCTCCGTACAGCAAAATAACAGCACCAAGACGGCCTCAGAGATATAGCAGCGGCCATGGAAGTGATAATAGCAGTGTTTTAAGCGGTGAGCTGCCCCCAGCAATGGGAAGAACTGCACTATTTTACCACAGTGGCGGCAGCAGTGGCTATGAGAGTATGATCCGCGACAGTGAAGCTACTGGCAGTGCCTCCTCTGCACACGATTCAATGAGTGAAAGTGGAATGTCATCATCTGGTCGTATGCGGACACTGAAATCCCCCAAGAAAAGAGCTACAGGTAACAACTATTATAAGCCTCCTAATCAGCCAGTGCGCCATATTTCTTAAGACGTTCTTATTGATGAGGTGTGTGGAGTTTTATCCCTTTATAAGGGGGGTACCGCTCACCCGTTCATGAGTTGCACCATGTACGAATCAGCATCATTTGTCTCCATGGGCGCTTCCAAGCACATATTCCCCCCTGCTAAAAGCAAGAGAAATCTGTGCAGTGAAACATGGCCAGATTTGGGAAGAAATACATTTAAGAGCAAGTAAATATGGGTCCCACATGTTATTTTCCCCATCCTCCTAGGAACATTTGCAATAGTTGGGTGCTGTGTGGGAATCACCCTCAGGTAATTTAAGTCCCATCCAAAAAGCAACTCATAATCGGGCATGCAGCATTTCTCTTAACTGTGCATGTAATTTCTTTGTTTATTGTCTCTTGATAACTTTGTGAAATTAGTTGGCATCCAATTTTCATTCAGCGTTGAACTGACTTTAATGTTTTGTCATATTCAGTGTATTCAGTGACACATCTGTTAGCCTCTTGTGAAGGTTCTGTTTCAAAAGATTGCCCATAACAGTCCTATTCCTTTGTCAGCAGCTCAGAACGCTCTTTAAGAGCGCCAACTAGCATTGCCAATGAAACCTTTTAAGTTGCTTTATTCTAGCAAGGTTACAGTGAGACTGAAGCTCAAAACCTTTGCTGACAGCACACTTCTTAGAGACACAGAGTACGTGAAGTGATTGAAAATTAGTTTACAGCTTGGAGGCCAAGACGAGCGTGACGCCGTAAACTGTACATTAAACTCTTAGTACAGCAATACATTACATATGCAAGGCTGTAGTCCATAACTTTTCTTATTAAATTACGCCAGATTATGCTACAGCCCAAATTAAATTAACTGTGCACGAGAACCAAAGATAATTTATGGAATTCAGACTTGGTAGCTTCCACATTTTTTAAAGTTTTACAAAATGAAACCTTTAGTTGGCAGACCAGAAGCTAATGCCCTTTCACTCTTCCACTTCACCCGACCTCATTTGTCTCCTCACAGTCTAGTCCAGGATTCTCCAACGAGTAGCTCGTGAGCTACCGGTAGATTTCCATCTACCTGGAAGTAGCTCTCCTGTGTGTAGCCACCATACTAAATTAGAAACTTTTGCTTGGTTGAATTAATATATGTATCCCAAAACTGAAAGGTGTGTCTATGTGATGAAAATGTGTGTGTTTCCAGAGCTCATAAGCTGATATTTAGAGACAAATGGATTTCCAAAATGTATGTAAAGTGTATATTTGAGTGATGAATCATGCAATAGTACTAATATTACCCTGGTGACTCAGGCATTGCAACTATTACTGCCTAGTATTACACATGTAGAAGAATTCCAAATTGAAAAACATTTTTAATTAGTGCATGGTGCACTGAGGTGATCCCTGCTGGTAATCGTCATGGGGTGGCCACTAAATTAGTCTTATCGTACATGGTCACTATTACAACACTAATAATATTAGTTGCTAGGGATCCCGATTTTATTGAACTAAGTAGCTCTAGTTATAGAAAAGTTTGGAGTCAAGTCAGTGATTGTGCTGATACTGGGCAACTTAATCAGACTATCTGTGATGGAAGGAAACATGCCTCAGTTGTTATTATCTTTTAGAAATGCAATTTCACTGAAGACCCTCTAAAGTTTGTTTCCATAATCCTTTTTCGTAACACACACACAAGCAAATATAACTTTGCTGGGAATAGAAACTGGGACCAAGACCCTTTTAAATGCAACCTCTTTGCTTTACTGGTTTACATGTTCAGGTGGAAGATGTTCTGAGGGAGCAGACCTACCTAACCTCCTGAAAGCCTACAATTGTTTGCTCCCCTTTCAGTTCTTCACTTCTCAATTGGTGCCCTGGCATCTTGAAATCAACTTTTGAAATGCTTCTCTTATAAGACTTATGGACCCTGTGTGTCCCACCCAACTCAATAATTGCACCTACTGTTTGACCCTGTACACATGGTACAGGCATGAAACTGACCACCTGCCGAGTTAGATTGAAGAGGGATCTACTCAGTAAACGGAGACGAAACATAGAGGTTATTTTGCGATGTTTAGAACACATAACCAAATTCAAATTCAAATACGTGGGTTGGTAGATGGTTTCAGATAGGGAGTACAAAAAAAACGATGCACCAAAAACGAATGGGCTACGATCACTTGACTTGCCCCTGATCAATGTCCCAGTTCCCTAATAAGTTCAGATTGATGTGTTCTTGTTTAGATAATTAGGATTTTATACATGGTTACTGCCCAAGAGGCATGTCACTGACTCTCCCTGCTCTATTGATACCTTAGCCATGTGGCACATACACCAATTAAATTCATGCACTAGGATTTTCTTTAGGATGTAGCATGAATATTTTTCCAATCCACACTACACAGAACTGAGCATTTATTTGTGGGTATGCTAACTGTGATAAAGTGGCAGTGTGGTGTACAACAGGTGTCTCGGGTTTTTTTGTTCTATAGAAGATGTTTGTCAGAGTTTTTTCAGGTTGAACCTACCAGTCAGTGCAATATCTCTGGTTGTGAAAGAATTATTGTGGAATTATCAAGAATTTACAGGGGCTTGTCACTTACCATTGGTTTGCTTTATTGTCACTCACATTTGCTTGGTACTTTTACAATTGGTTTACTTGTCCCAGCTTGTCTATCTTGTGTTTGTCTTTTCCCTCAAGCAAAGCCTCTTTACCATATCTCTGATCGGCTGCCATCTATCCTCCACTGCTCACTTTTAGGGATTTTTTTTCTTTAGTGTTAGTCACTTCATGAGAGTGCATTTGTTTTCCAGCCCTCTCCTTATTTCCCCTGTGCGCTTCCCCAAATACCCATCCCTATGCTCCATGTTTCTCTCTCATGTACTTCTTCCCTCTCGTGCTCCATGTTGTTCTTTTGCAGTGGGAATCTTTTCAGGATTCACATGCAGAGCATTAATCTGCCAACTAGTGGTTGGGTCTAAAACTCTCCTCTTGTATATTGGTCTATCTTCTCTTTCCTCTTTTTTGTTGTTGTTGTTTTTGGGCGTCGACTGTCCCCACCATTTTGTGTCTAGTAAAACCTCTCCTGATGTCTGACTCCTCTCCCCTGAAGCCTGCACATGTGGTTGCCATGTTCAGATTCTTTTTTCCACCATTGGGTCTGGAAGCATTGCTGAAGGCTCTCCATTTTCTGAAAGAAGAGTGTTATACCGAAGGTTCGTTGAAAACAATGAAGAAGTTCCACAGAGAACCTGGTGATACAGTGATCCGATTTGTGCAAAATCCAGTCATGTTTTTCCACCCCACAGAGAGGTACGAAGCTATATATCGACGAAAAAACAGAGACTGCCCAGCCACTGGGTGTCCTGCTCTGAATGATATGGAGAACACACCTTTTTGTTTCTGCCCAGAGTGTCACCACAAGTTTGCCCAGCAAAACAATCAGGTGTGCAACTTGAGCCTGCCAAGAGACAACAGCACTGACAACTGAGAGGCCTGCTTGGATTTCAAGCCAAAGATCTTAAGAGCAAGGGAGAAACACAGGCAAGCACACTATGCCATGAAGGGGCAGAAGGAAACTCTGCCGCTGAGAGACCTTGGCTTGTCGAGCGAAGAGGAGGACAACATCGAGGATCTGAGGGAGACGTCAAAAAAGAGGTCATCGATGTCGAGTGAGAACAGCGAAAACACAAATATAAGCAGCCACATGTATGGTTAAAGAAACATTATGTAGGCGAGTCTGGAACACCCACTCTATGGAATCCCAAAGGCATACTCGATGTCGAAGTCCTCGCTGACCGGAGACACCAAGGACACCGCAGGTGGATGTGCTGCCCGAAAGATGCCAGCTTCTAAGGATGGCCAAAGTCAAGAAAATGCTAGGAAGGAATCAACTTAGACACCAATACCAGAGACCTGGACGCTAAAAGGAGATCGACAAGCACACCTGATGCGGAAGAGTGCGCGATCAAGAGCGAATGGAAGAACAGGCGTCTCAAAGCCAAAATGGTCATAATCCTCCAGAAAAAGAAGGATTTCTATTCATCTCTCCGAGATTTCAGAATTCCGGCCAAAGCTTCAATGAAGGACATGCAAGAGGCCAAGGACTCGGAGGAACTTGAGCCTCCAATGACCCTAGAGCCACAGGAAGAAGAGGATCAGGATATCTTGTATGAGAAAGAGGACCTAGAGTCCTGCGGCCTGTTTCAAGATACTGAAGGAGCAGAGCCTTGAGACACAATGGCAGGACCTCGACGCCGATTCCACGGAGGAGGGAAGAGACACATTTCTGTCATGGCTTTTGCCTCCGGACAATATTGCCATGTACAACCAACTAATAAAGAGGGCTGCAGACAAGTATGGTGTTCAAATAGAGGAGGAGAAGTCACTGGGATTGAAAAAAACAAGGACCCCCTGAACAATAGTTGAAAAACTCCTAGGGCAGGGATAACAATATGTGAGTGTAAATTCCTAGGCAGTTAGGTTATTGAAAAACAAGTGACTTATAATGACAGCGAAAGGGGAGATAGGAACCATATAAAAACAATCACAGTTTTATATAAAACCAATCAAGGTTTTAATGAAAATAGTTAAAAATCATATAGAATACTGCACATCAGAAACTTTATGAAAAAATACATCAAATTAAAAATACATTCAAATAGTACATAAAGTTATTCATAAAACAACACCACACTGAGAAAGAACAAAATTCTTTTCACAGTCTCTTAGGTATTCAAATTCAGTGGCGAAATGGACTCGACGCGCGTTTCGGCGTAGAAAAAACGCCTTCTTCAGGAGCCACACTTTCAAATCTGAAACATATGTATAAAAGTACATTCCATTAGGATTCGTATTATTTATCCATTGTATTTAAAAACTGTTACATTGGTTCTGCTGTATTATAATATACAGCCTATTCGCTGTCAAAGTAATCTTTTCTGCATCTTGTTTTCAAAAATATAGAATAGAAACATGGCATGTCATCGACTGAAAAGTACTCAAGGAAGAAGAACATAAAGCCAACAATGGGAAATGGGTACCATGGGCCTATACAATGTGAAAAAAATAATAATAATAGATCAAATTCAAATAATACATCTAATTCCTGATAATCAATCAGAGACATGATCATTTTAACAGCGACCATAAATGTATATCAATATATGACGATGCACCATGATTAATTACTACTTAAAACATTGTCATTATTTAACACATCTATTTATCGTAATTATTAAACACTGTCACTCACTGTTTGGTGCTGATCACACGATATGCATAAATATGTGCAGACTTGGCAATTTTGGTATTAACAGTAATGCACTTGCAAAAGATTAAAACCTGAAATGATATACAGACATCTCAATTAGAAGTAGACACGGATAGCATAAGAAAACAGGTTACAATCGTTTGAACATAAAGGATCTCTATTCTAAAACAGGCCCAAAGTGCCTTCCCTTTCTAATCTGATTCTTTGTACATAGAGTGCCCCTGTTCTCAAGCTGGAAACAAAATTCATCGACGCCTCTTGTTGCAGATCTTAAGAGATTAAGTTCCCAATCTTCTTGGAACCATAACGATTAATAAACCTATCGCGATCGCTATAGGAGAAGTCTCAAACATGTTTTTTACTGGAAACATTGCTACCCTCATAGAGTAAGAGTCAATAATTGCCCATGCTCCCGAGCATACTGGACCAAGGGAGAGAGGCCCTCAAGGAACCTGCATCCTACAGGTTGGTGGCACCCAGGGCCGAAAAGAAGTACAAACACTCCTCGAAGGACCCTGCATACATTAGCGGTAACATACACGAAGATGCCATCATTAAAGCCACCCCCAGGAAGAGGGGAGCTATGCCAACTACCTCCTGACCACCTCCCTATAAGGAGAGCAAGAGATTGGTTATGGTGGGGAGGAAGTTTAAAAGGGGAGCAATGATCCAATGGTGCATTGCTAGCAGTAATGCCCTGCTCAACGGACATGCTTACCAACACTGGGAAGAGATGGGAAAGCTAATGAAACATCTACCAGAGCAATATCAAAGAAGAGTTGCATCCATCGCAGAAGAAAGGAAGACTATCACCAACACCTGTTTAAAATCAGCACTAGACACTGCAGATACAGTGAGCAGACAAATGATGGCAGGAACAACTGTAAGAAGGCATGCCTGGCCGAGGATGTGGGGCTTCAAAAATGAAGTTCAAGCCAAAATCATTAACACCCCTTTCGATGGGGAGCACCTTTTTGGGAGTGCAGTGGACGATATCCTGCAGCAGCTGAAGATAATGATACAGCTAAGTTGATGGGAGCCCTGTAGTACAGAGGGCAGCAACTACAAGGAAGTACACCTGCTAGAAAACTGGTGGAAGAGGGGGCTTTCAAAGTGCTACTACACACAAGAGCGTCCTAAGTGCAAGCCAGGTGCAGACACTCGCGCAACAGTGGCAGTACCAAGCACTACAGAATCAACACATCTGAGGTGAAAGTGTACCTTTGTGAGAATACCGATACCGGAAGGGTCAGTCTCTGAGAGTGACGACTGTGGGGCAAGATGTTGGGAATGATGTCTTCCTGCACATCTCTAATACCATGTGCAAGGCTACACATGAGACCAATAGTGGAATGGACCCATAGCCAGTGCACACAAGCTGCGGGGAGTTAGGAAGATCTAGTGGTTGTCAGGCAAGGAGTGCAGGAGGAAATGGCGTTGTAGAACAAGGCTAATATAACAACAGGAAGACACTTCATATCACCAGCTCCAACAGTTACCATAATTACAGATGCTTTGCATAAGGGATGAAGAGCTCACATGGAAAAGCTCAAGATCAGAGGGATCTGGAGACCAGAAGAGTCCGTACAACACATAAACATTCTGGAGCTAAAACCAGTGTTCCTAGCCTTAATATCAGCTGTTGGGAAACTCAATACAAATTCAAACAGACAATTCAGCGACAATGTTCTACCTAAACAAACAAGAAGGAACAAATTGCTTTGCCATTTCAAGGGTAACACAAGAGTTCTGGATATGAGCCAGCCAGAGAGAAATCAATATAATGGTGATACATCTACTAAGAAAAGACAATGTAAAGGCAGACAAGCAAAGCAGACAGGCATACACCTCACACGAATGGGAGCTGAATCAGAGAGTAATCAAGAAGGTGTTCATAAGGTGGAGGACACCAGAAATAGACCATTCCACAACACCTTGAAAATGCAAAATGCCAGTCCTTCGCATCCAGACATTCACACTGACACTACCTGGGGAATGCACTGTCGATGGGAAGATTTGCTTATGCTTTTCCCCCGATCCCACTGTTACCTTTAGCAATCAACAAATGCAAACAGTCGCAGATGATTTTAATACTCATCGCTCCACAGTGGCGAGACATACCTGGTTCAGAGATACATAGGAAGAAGCTTCTTCGCTACGCCAGTGATCAAACGTTTTCTGGAAGGGGCCAAAAGAATAGCCCCACCAAGGAGTCACCAACACCTACATGTAATCTGAATGTAGTGCTGACCTGACTGAAAAAATAACCTTTTGAACCACTCCACAAGCCCACCTTCAAATTTGTCATAGTTAAAATATTCTTTCTAATGGCAATGACTTCTCTATATAAAGTAAGTGAGTTGCAAGCAGTCACCATTCAGGAACCATACGTGCAGATACACAAGGACAGAATAATTATGAGGACCAACCCACGTTTCCTACCAAAGGCCATATCCCAGCTACAAATAAACCAGACAAATTAAACACCGAGTTACTTCGCAGAGCCAAAGAATAAGGCGGAAAGACCACCACATACACTAGACACTCGACGGGCGATAATGTATTATATGGAGAAAACAAAGGCAATTAGGAAAGGAAAACAGTTCTTCGTGTCATTTTCAGACAGTAACAAAGAAAAACCAGTCACTTACAACACCATCTCAAGTTGGATTACTTATGCAATCCAGATGTGTCATTGGATTGGACAGCAGACATACAACTAGGGGCAAAATAAAGAGGTCATTTCACACTTAAAAAAGGAGCAACAGTAGCCTTCCTGGCAAATGTCCTGTTAAATGGCATATGTATGATAGCCACATGATTGTCAGTACACATGTTCACAAAACACTACTGCATCGACGTGCAGATGAACAGGCAGGCAAAGTGGGACAGAGAGTACTGAAACAATTGTTTACAAACTCAGCCTCATCTCCAAGCCAGCCTCCACAGTAAAGAAAATCTCTACAAAATCAATGCACAATATGTGACTCAAGAAAAGATTCACTCTGAAAAACAAAATGGTTACTTCTGTAGGAGTAGTTTTGCAGCTTGAAGAATTTTCTGGATTCATGTGCGACCCACTCGATTTGCCAGGAAATGAGGCGAGCAGAAGTTAACAAAGGACTTAAAGGCTATACGGACAAGAGAAAAACCACAAAACACAGAATAAACAGATGGTCACAGAAAAAAAAGATTCTGAAGATGGCGATCATCTGTGGAGGCTTCCGGGGAGAGGCGCCTGACCTCAGAAGAGGCTCGACTAGGCATCACACGGTATGGACAGTCGACACCCCACAATAAAAAAAAGACGAAAGAGAAGAAGGACCCACATACAAGATGAGAGTTCCGGACCCATCCACTAGATGGCGGAATAATGTGAATCCAGAAAATTCTTCAAGATCTAAAACTACTCCTACAGGTAAGTAACCATTTCGTTACCCTGTGCGCTTCTCGTCACTCCTACGGTCACTTTTGTGTGCTTCTCACTCTCTCTTATGCTTCTTCCCCATGCTCTGTTCTTCACCCCCCAGCGCTCCATGTTTTTTTTCCCACGCCCAAACGCTGTGTTCTTCTCGTCTCCTTTTTTAAAATTTGTGCTTACATTCTAAAAATATTTTATTTGTTTTATCTAACAGTCCAAGTAGCATCTGCCATCCTGCATTGGTAAATAAAATGCAAATGTTGCCACGTTATTTTGGTGGTACATGCATACGCCATCACACATGCGCCCTCAAACAGAATAACATGGCCTCTAGTAGCAGTCGCGCTTTTGCGACTTCTTAAATGTATTTAGTTTTTTTATGGATGATGCTGCAGAGCATCCAGAATAGAATCAGATGCTGTAGTGCTTTGCCAAAAGGCATTGGACATAGTCAATAGGTCTATCTATTGGCTTTGCCAATGCCTGTTTAGGTCTGGCATTAGATAAGCCCTTTGATTTTACTACAATTGTATTTGTAATATACTTATTTGTAGGGGCTTTCAGTAGACCTTCTCTTTCCATTGGTTGTTGTTGTGTCATTGACATTTGTCTTCCACCTACAGCAGAGAGCATGGGGAAATAGGTTAGACACTTTCAGCTACTGGCTAAAGTCCCTATGAGTGATGGCATTCTGCTCTTTCACGAGGAGCACATCCATACATTGGTCCTCTTCTTTGCCAGGGAATACTATTTCAAAGTGTGTGTTTTTTAAATAAAAAAAATATTTTTGCTTCTAGCTCATGTTTACTATCTACTGGCGAGGGCCCCGCATCTTTGCATGAATAAAGTTTTACTAAAACCATGACAAAAGAAAACAATTTTTGAAAAGGACACACAGCTTATCTCCAACGCCAGTCCTGTTGGTTTTGTCAATGCTTATTTAATTTACCATGTCATTCAAAAAGTTGCATAGGATATAGCGTATCATCCTGCGCCAAGATATTTTATTGGGATGGGGGAACAAGATGGCCATCAGGTTTCCACTAAACCGAACATTGTGCTCACCGCAGGTCTTCAGCGTCGCAGACTTATACCCGCTACATTGCCGGAGACCGCTTCCCTGGGAAGAAAGCCCAGTACGACTGGACAATGGGTTGATCTACCGCCTCTGCCGGGAACATTGAAAGAGCCATTCGAAATTAAAGTTTATGAGATTGATGATGTGGAACGATTACAGCGGCACAGACAAGAGGAAGCGGAGGTCAGCATATACTTTACGGCAGCTTGAATTACTGTACACATGCACTATTGCCGCCTGAATGCTTGCAAGGCGGCAAGAAAATTGACTGCTATTGAAACACCATCATTATTAATTGTATAATTCATAGGCTGGGTGCCCTTAACAAAGAAAATGCAAATAATTACTATCTAGAATTAATTGTGTTTAATGTGACTAGCATTTCGAGCTGGGGGCATCCATAACTGTATGATGGGGCTTGGTGGCTTTCTCTTACCAAGGGTCACTGCCTGCTGATTGTTATTAGTTAGCTTCCTGGTTAGTTTACTAATAAATTGGAGAGGTGATGACTCAAATCACTCCAAGCCCTGCAGCTCGTTTGCAGCAGTGACATGAAGAATAATTCTTTTCGTTTCTGTTCCCCTTCTTCTAGCCTTTCCAGGACGTTGAAAAGGTAAGAATATGTGGCTCTCCGCCATCTTGTTTTTTTTCTCTTTTAAAAATGTGGCGATAGCAGATTAACTAGACAGCTCTTGAGTTTGGCATTGTCATATCGGTGCAGATAGTTCAGTGGTAAGAAGGGGGCTGGCCATTTCCATCAGTTAACTCTTTGCTGCCCAGCAGGAAGTGTTAGAGATATTAAGTGCCAACTTCCTTCGAACAAAGCCGTCCTCACAATTGATAGTGCTGCGTATTACTGTTTGTTGTCAGGTACGACAACCTATGCAGATAGACAATGAATTACGGGGCATATTACCAACAAGTAGCGAAAATTATCGCTAAATAGGCTTAGCGACGATTTTTTTATCGCTGCCTATCGCTGGATATGTTAGCGGAGAAAACATGCTATTAGCAACGTTTTTCTCCATTGTGCTAAAATATCCAGTGATAGCGGCGAAATACGTGAATATCGCTGAGAATACAGCGATATTCACGCATTAGCATTAGCGACGAAATGCTTTTAGCCATGTTATCCACCTCCCATTGGATAACATGGCTAAGAACTGGTCTGAGCAGGCGTTAGTTTTTGGCGATAGCGGGAATATTTCCATCGCTACGCCTGCCTTGCTAATAGGCGATAGCGACGTTAGCGACTGCTTTCAGTCGCTAACAGGTTGGGTACGCCCACTTTGCATGTTATTAGCGATAAATATCGCTGACATGCAAAGCGGGCCCCAAACCGCTCGCTATCGCCTAAAAGCTGCCGCTAACATCAGTTAGCGACAGCTTGCTAATAGAGCGATAGGATTAAACCGGCGATAATTGCCTATTGCCACCCATGGTAATATGCCCCTACATTTGCAGCAAGACAAAGGGCCTCTATTTTTTTTGAGGGGGCTTTTACCACAGCAGAATTGAGGAAAGTGTGCAAGAAATATAGACGGACTTTTATGCTACTGCTGACCGTCACCCACTGCGGCAACTGTCTGGACCATGGAATAACATGTACAACACTATCAATAGCTATGCATATGTGTTTGTGTGTATGTGCATCTCTACCTTGTGCCTGAATTTCATCCACCACAGTTTGTGATGGCTCCTAACTTATATAAGCGGTTTAGAGGCGTCCGTGAGGGTGGGTGTAGTACCTCCCAGCTCTGGCCCTCATGTGTGCTTGCATGCACTCCTCAAAGGGCAGTTTATTGCCTTGTTAACCGCATCGATGCGGTGCATTTTCCCCGCTGTGCATTGGAAAATTAAAAAAAACGCGTTACATGACGAGCTCAGCTCGTCATGAGCGTACGAGCGTCGTCACTCATGACGAGCTGAGCTCGTCATAAACGCGGAAGGGGTTAATACAGATGCATGCTTCATAGCCTTGCCCACACAGTCTGGATCTGCACCAGGGAAGCCCAGCCAGGGTTTGATAGCGCCCAGCCTGTGACTGTACTCCCCAACGGTATGATATTGGAAACTCCCATGCCCCTCCTCAGAAATAAACCCTTCTGCAAGGGCATTTAAACTACCTGCCACCTTTTAAGTGGCAAACGCGCAGCACCCCACACGGGGATATATCTTCTGTCTTGTGAGCATGCTTTTAAAGTGAAGTGATATGCATACTTGGATTTGTGTTGGGCGTGCACCCGTGGAAGTTAAGTAGTACCCTCTTTTGATCGTAAATGCTTTTCAACAGTGTCCCTGCATTTGCTATTCCAGAAGGTGTCCTATAGCTCCTTCTTTCCTACTGAACGGGGAAGTATCCTATGAAAATCGTGGCAGAGATGGCCACGATGGCTTACATTGATCTGATTTGACACTTTTCCTGCCCCCTCTCTCTTCTCTCCTCCTATGGCACGCATTATTCAGTCTTCTTTTGTTTCCTTTGCTTCATTCAGTCACTCCCTTCCTTGCTCTCTCTTTCCTAATCCGCATTCTTCCTCTGCATGCTCTCTACGCCCACATTTCCTCCCTACATCCTTCCATTCCTCTGCCCATCTTTCGTCTTATCTTGTGCACCACCAAAACCTTAAATATTTTGTGTGATATTGGGGAACGTAGCCTAACGGCAGGAACTTGAGGCAAAGGCCACCTCTGCCAGCTAATCTCTTTCTTCCTGGCCACAGTATTCTCTGTAAAAAAAAAAGAACATAGAAAGGGCTACGAAGCACAGCTCCTTGGCTGTTCAGAAAGCTCCAGGTATGCCTTTTCCAAACACTCTCGAGCCTATAATGAACACCAGTGCACCACCTTCAGCTGGTCTTTTCTCATTGCTGATGGAATTAGAATCCTGCACATCTCAAATGTAAAATCTACCAAATTCTGGTAGATGCTGCAAATCTGCGGCTGGCAGGATTACCGCTGATGGAATTACAGCTACCCTGCGATTGTATGCCGGTGGTGGTTCCACATCAGCAATTAGATCATTGGTAATCCATCCAATGGCGAATTAACTGAAGGTTTTACATCACAGGTAATCCATAAACCAGGTCCTTGGGTAATTAATTTTCTGATTGTTCATAGACAATGCTGACAATAGTTATATTTCTTTTAAACGCCATAAAACTTTAAGAATAGAAAAATTGGATTCTCACTGAAGATAGGGGAGCATCAAAGGCATAAAATCAATTCACCATGCCACTGTCACATCTGATAACAATGAGAGAGATTCCGGTGAAATTCAAGCCATTAGTGGGGCATTTGGGCTCCTTAGATACAAACACTTTGGGGAAATGAACTAAGAAGGATTCACAAATTCTTCCAATATTTTTAAAGATTCCGTTATTACCAGCAATGTATTTGTCAAGAAAAAGAGTGAATGTATTCAGGGAAGAATATTGTTCTGGTTGCTCAACATTGGAAAACATTTAAGAGTAACTCCAACCAACATTTTTGTCTCCTAGGGGCTGACGTACTTCAATAACAAGCTGAAGATTTTAGAACGGCGCCAGCAAAGAATCAGAGATGTGAAGACAAAGTATGAGTTGTTGAAGGTAGAGCTGGAAGAGACAAAGTGCAGATTAATGATTCACCCAGACAAATGGAAAGGAGAGTGTAAGTATTTCTGGCAAGTCCTTGTGAGTTTGTTGTTGAATGTTTACTTCAGTTTACCAACCTTGAGGCAGTTGTAAAGCTTTGTTGGGACTCGACTCATGACCTGTGGATTACCATTTGTTCTAGTGGCTATTGTTCAACTCATTGCACCAACCCACCGAAGGTTTGAAAGATTAAATCAGAATCAATGCAAATTGTCAGGCTTTGAAATGTTGCAACCGGCAGCAGATGCATACAAGCCATTTGAAGAGCTGCTAAGTCCTTAGCCTTTTGTGAAGAGTTTATACCATTGGTCCCTGCTACCAGGAGCGCCATTTCGCCAAAATGAATAAAGGGTCAGAAATAACATCATCACAACCTCTTTGACCCAATGTTGACATGACGGGAATTTACATCTTCACTGAAACCTCGAGGGTGCAGCATGTTAATATAACACCCAGCAATTAAAACTACTAACAGTAAAGGTATACTTACTTTGAATAGATGATCCTCTGATCTCCATGTCACAATACATGCACAAAAATGCCATTGAAAACTCTGTCACTTTAATAACCAGGGGAGACATTGGCAGGTGGCAGGTATATTGCTTAACTTAGTAAGAGAGGCCTGGTGCCCATGTGTAGGTCAGCGTTTCAGCATTCACAGTCATTAATTCACATTGTGTGTTGAAAGCTCTCCACAAATACATGCAGATTTGGCCTCATAAATGCATTAAAGGGAACAAAAATTCAAAATTTTTAAGTACATACCCATTGTGTGGGATACTAACAGGTTACATTGGATTACATTTTAAATCCTGAAAATATATATTTTAACAGTTTTTTTTACATAAAAGCTAAATTGTGTCACTCTGAGTCCGAATAACAATGAAAATTAATAATTTTCTAAAATGCAAAGATAATTTTTCTGCAGAATTTTCTGCTGAGTTTTTTCATTGTTGACTATTGTTTTTATAATTCGCTGTTATTTTGTCTTGACAGTTGACGTGGACCCGGATCTCGATATGGAGTCGCAGGAATACTTGGACGCACTGGAGCAGGCGACTGAGGATCTGGACGATTGCGTCAACCTGTGCAAGGCACGCATCATGATGGTGACTTGCTTTGACATTGGGGTGATCTGCGATGGGCAAGATGGAGCGAGAGAAGTGGAGGTCTGAGTGAGGGCAGCAGGGCATTGGGATGTGGAAAAACATTGGCGGAGCGAGGAAGTGATGACATGTTGGAGGAGCAGCGGTGGAAATGCCAAGTTTTTAAGCAGCAATGAATGTTGTGGTGTCAATACCGATGATGGATTGTAATGGTGTACAAAATCAATATGGTGCCTCAGGACCTGAACTGTATCAAATGAATAACGAAGAACAAAGACAAATCTCACACAAATTAGGACATTTAGGGAGGTGGAGTATTGAGGATGACAACGGAAGTGCCTTTTAACATTGATTTGATGTTTCCTTTTGTATTATGGTGCTAGAATTAATTAAAGCCAGCAAACCTAAGCAAGACTCTAAAATGTATTCCTATGACATATTTTATACTGTATAGTGTATTTATGACTATATGTACAAAAACAAACTTTGTAGCAGAAGCAATAACTAAATTATGTTTTCATACCTGAATTTGCCTTCTTGTTTCATAGAAAAGCTGTTTTATGTAGCAGAACTAAAACTGTATAATGATTGCTTTTTTGTTTAGGACGTGAAATATTTTTATGAACATTTATCTATTAAAGGAGGTTACGGCAACATTTCAAAATGATTGTTTTACATTATGTTTTGTATTATTCGGTTCTTTATAACAAATGAATGTTTTTTTATCAGCTGTTTTCTATATTTTAGGGTTGCCACCCTACTCCTCTAGAAATTTAGGTTTCATCTTAGAGCTTTGCTACTGCCATATGCATTGGGGAAATTTCTAAGGTCACTGTGCTTTTGACTAAATGCAGGAATTTACATATATTACCAAAACCTTAGGTCAACAAAAAGTTGCTTTTGTAAATATTTACTGCATATATTTTTTTATAATTTTGATGACAAATACTATATCCTCATTCTAAACTTACAAGAAATGTAGCATATCTTTTTGCAGTTTTTCTAAGGAAGGCAAACCCTCAGGATTACATTTTTTTAAAGTGCATGAAATGTGTGCATTTTTTTTAAAGAGTCCATTAATTTTGGGCAACGTAATGATGAACGTTCGCCGAGCAAATCATTTTGACACGGTTGGATGGTCTATGTATTATCGCATTTCATAATGAATCATATTTTCTGATCATTGTTTTTTATATGGAGTTTTCGAAAACCTTGTATAAATGTACAATATAATAGCTTGCTTCAGCTTTTATCTGTGAATAAAAGATGCATTTATTGTTAACATTCCTACTTAAATATTGATGATGTTTGTAGAAGTATGAATCATGAATGAGTTCATGAATTACACATGCTTAGTTGAAACATGGAGACAAAAAGACAGCGAAAATACAGGGCTTTAGGAACCTTTGAATTCATAATTTTACACATTTTCAACTTTTTCTTAACAATTTTTACCACTTTAATGTTCTCTGAAGATTTATGTCTACATCTACGCTTACCTTACGTCTACATCTGTACTTACATCACGCTGGCTCCCAAAATGCAGAGCAGATAAAAAGTAATGGAATTGTGCCCTGACCATAAACCCGTCTATGAATGGAAACGTGCAGTTGTATACAAATAGTTCTCCATCAGAGATCCTAAAATCTGTGACCGGCACTTTGACAGTCTCTTTAAAATACACTCCCACTACTTCTGTCATAGCAAAACATTTGTTAATGTTTAGGAAAGATTGGAAGTCATGGTTGTGTTCCTATTGAACAGTGGGTTATATGTCACTATATTAAAGTTGACAATATCGATCTATTGTGCAGTTTAGTATATAGAGGTAAGCATAGATTTACTATTCTTAATATTACATTTACGTACTTTGACAATATAATTTCAGTTGATATAGTGGATGCAATATTTTTGTCATGGGAATACCTCATGCCATTTAGTGAGCAGTGCTGTTTTTCCAGCCTATCTGTTGGTTTCCAGCACCAACAGCTCTAAAATGCCTACTGGTGAATGGCATACTCTACAAAATACCTATATACACGTATAAATGCCATGGAACCCGTCTTGGTAAAGATTGTTCACTTTTTAAAGTGTAATTTTAAGACTGTTGAAGATCAATGGTGCAACAATGGCTAGTTGTTGTTATTATCTTAGGAGCATATTTACAGGCCTGGTGGGTGCACCGCCAGAACATTACTTTTAATGACGCTTCGGCGGTACACTGGGCTTACCCATATGTACGAGACCACATAAAGCCACTCTGGATGGCTTTTCATGGCCTCCAACTTGCACTGAGTTGTCTCAGGCCAGATCTACTCTGGTGTGAGGAACACAGCGCAAGCCACTGTGTTAGCTTACATTGCGTTGGGGAGGCTTGCCATGGGTGTTATGGTGGGTGTTCCCACGTAACGTCCTTGACATATAACACATTTCCAGATTTATGACATGCTGTAAACCTGGCACTGCGTAAAAAGCAGATGCCTCACCAGGGGTGGCGTAAGGGTTGTTTTTGTGTGGGAAGGTATACTAATATATATATTTCAATAATGTTAAAAATAAGTAAACCAAATAACAAAAAACATACACTATTCCCACTCTAGTTTGTGCAAAAGTAGGGAAAACGTTGAACTTCGGAAGAGTAAAATTTGCTATTCCCTCTCCAGTTTGTGGAACAGTAAAAAAAGCGTTTGACTTTGGAGAGGTTAAATTCACTATTCCAACTCCTGTCTGTGCAATAGTAGGGAAACGTTGGAATTCACAAGGGTAACATTGTGTGATCCCACCGATCCCAAATCTGTGCAACAGTAGGAAAAGCATTGGACAGGTTAAATTTACTTTTCCAATACCAGTTTGTGCAATAGTAGGGAAAGCGATGGAATTTAAAGGGGTAACATTTACTATTCCCCTTCCAGCCTGTGCATCAGTAGGAAAAATGCTGGACTTTAGAGGGGGTTACGTTCACTATTCCCACGCCAGTCTGTGCAAGAGTAGGGAAAGCGTTGGGCTTCAGATGGGTCATGTTTATCAGTCCCACTCCAGTAGGGAAAGCGTTGGACTTTGGAGTGGTAATATTTACTATTCCTACTGCAGTCTGTGCAACAGTCGAGAAAGCATTGGACTTCAGAGGGGTTAAATTTACTATTCCCACTCCAGTCTGTGCAACAGCAGGGAAGCGTTGGACGTCTGAGAGGTAAAATCTACTATTCCAACCACAGTTTGTGCAATAGTTGGAAATGCATTGGTCATTGGAGAGGTTTAATAACTCTGTTCCCACTCCAGTTGGTGCAACAATAGGGAAATCATTGTACTCCTAAGGGGTTAAGTTTACTATTCCTGCTCCAGTCTGTCAAAAGTGGGGAAAGTGTTGGACTTTAAAGAGGTAAAATTTACTATTCCAACCCCAGTCTGTGCAACAGTAGGGAAAGCATTGGACTTCAGAGAGGTAACATTTACTAATCCAACTCCAGTCTGTCTAACAGTAGGGAAAGTGTTGGACTTCAGAGGGCTTGCCTTTACTATTCTCACTCCAGTCTGTGCAACAGTAGGGAAAACATTGGACTTTGGGGAGGTAAAACATACCAATCAAACACTAGTCTGTGCAACAGTAGTGAAAGCGCTGGACTCCAGAGAGGCAATATTTACTTTTCCCACTCCATTCTATTCAGCAGTATGGAAAGCATTAACCTTCTGAGTGGTAAGATTTAATATTCACACTTTAGTTTGTGCAGCAGTAGGTTAAGTGTTGGACTTAACTTCAAACACATAACATATTTTAATAGCTCCATTAGTTTACCAGAAATATAAAACTCTTAATATTAAAATTATATATGTAAAATTAAAAAAACAATTAAATAATTTACATGATTATTAAAAAAGTAAATCATTAATTTTGAATTAAAAAAATATTATTAATCTATTATTAACTAAAGTTCCGGCACTATATTCCCACAAACCTAGCAGCCCACAGTTACAAAATAACTAAAATAAAGAAGTATAACACAACTAACATTTAATAATCAATTAAATAGTTATTAATACATAAATAGTTATTTTGTTTAATTAATTATTACTTAAATAACTTCCCACTCTATGCCTCCACAAACAGAACAGCTTGCACCTAATATATAATGTAACAAATATAGTTCTTAAACAATTTACATACTTATGAATCACTTAAATAATTTATAATACATTAATAATTATTATGAATTATGTATAACTTAATTCACTTCCCATCCTATTCCCCTGCAAACCCAACAACCCGCAACTAAAATATAACTTAAGAAATATAATGATTACACGTTTTCATAATTAGCAATCAATTAAATAATTAATACTAAATGAACTATTAATTATTAATTGACTACTACTCAATAAACTTGCCACCCTTTACCCCTACAACCCCAACAACCCACACCCAAAATATAACTTAAAAAATATAATAATTTCCACAATTTACATAATTATTTATCAATTACATAATTCATTAACCTCCCACCCTGTGCCCACTACAACACTATAAATGACTATTAAGAATGTAATTAAAAATGATAAATTACTTAAAATTACAAACTATATTTCAAAATATTGACAACAAGTATACAACATATTTAAGATATAACATTAATATATGAACTAAAACATATAAAGGCAATTAAACAACAATATTTTTTCTAACTATGGGGCTGATTACGATGGCGTATGGACTTCAGTCCGTCCACCATCGTATCAGGAAGTGGGACAGCCACCTACAAGGTGGTGGTCCCACAGGGCTGATTAGAATGTGACTGCCAATACAGCAGTTGCACTTCCTATATTTTATATTGCGGCGGGGGCTGCTGGCAGTAGCACCCGGCGCAATGTAAAAACGGCACATTTCACACTTCCCAGCACTATGTGGCAGGCACCATGCGGAGCCTGCCACCTGGTGCATAGAGATGTTGAAGGGCTCCATACGTGCCCCCCACCCCCAAACAGAAGGGCCCGGGGTCAAGGGAGGCCTGCAACAGGCCCCCCATGTCTATCCCAACCAGCCTTTCCATGGCAGGTGAAGTGCCATGGAAAGGCTGACGAGGATGGATCATCGTAATCCCTATGGCGTTACCTGGGAGGCACCACCACCATTTCAGAGATTGGGAGGCCTTCACAGCACTAGCGGGCTTCAGGAGCCCTTCGGATGTGTGGCTGTCAGAGTTTCCGACTGCCGTGGATCCACCCGCCATCATAATATGGTGGGTGGGAATGGCCTCACAATGGCGGAGAACCAGCACACCGGCAGCCTGTCGGTGGTGGGTTCACCCCCATGGTATTCAGCCCCTATATTCTTGAAACCTATATGAACAACACAGATATTCGAGAAAATGATATAACTTACCTAAAAAAATCAATACTCTTGTCAACGATATTTCTGCATCACAATATTTATGTCGTGATATTTAAAACAATATTTCTATAGCTCGATATTTCTAAATTGATATTTTCCCCAAATACCAAGAGAAACAAAACAGAAGATCTACCAGCTATTATTGGCTCATGTCACTCTATTGTCTTCAATTGAGCTCCCAGTATTACAATGTTTTAACTTAGCCTTAATGCCCACAGCGGAGGGCTATAAAGGTTGTAGATGAAGCTCTTTCTGAGGTATACATCTAAGTTGCACGCAAGGTCTATAAAAAGGGAGAGGACCATTAACCAATGCAGCCTGGGCAGATGTGCTACAATTTTACAACATTGCACCCATTGATGGTAGAATGGTCTAAGTTAAAAAATGAGAAACAGAGACACAAGCCAAGAAATGATGGACATGAAGATTTATAACAGCTTTTATTCCCCGAGGCACTCCGCTGTCCTCATTGAAGCTTCCAACATTCCAATGTTCTAATTTCTGTATTTCTTTCTCCATTTTTTGTTTCAAATTACTATGTTTTTATTATGTATGGCATGTCATGGGAAAACAAGCAGAAATGGAATCAAAATCATTTCACAGTGCCTTGAATATAGGACAAAAACAGACATAGAAAATGTGAGGGTCTAGAAATATTTTTACACTAGTCAATTTCAGGAAAAAAAGGTCAGACTCTTAACCCCTTGAATGCTCATGACGAGCTGAGCTCGTCATGAGCCATGGCGCTCCGGTGCTCATGACGAGCTCAGCTCGTCATGAGCCGTGGAACGCTCGCATGCGGGGATAATTCCCCTGCTGTGCTGAATGTTCCACGGGAACGGGTGTGGCCGTGACGAGCTGAGCTCGTCATGAGCACAGGAGCGCCGTGCCTCATGACCAGCTCAGCTCGTCATGAGCATGTGAGCGATGTGCGCGACCCCCTCCCCCCCAGCACAGCGGGGGAATATCCCCCGCATCGAAGGGGTTAAAATGGGCAAAAGCTAGAAACACATGCTTTGCAATACAGGTCAGGAAGTTGTGGAAGAATGGGGATGCTGGGACATATTTCAGTAATCTTGAAAATGTGTCCAGCTGTCATGCAGTTGCCGATGTGGAGGGAGGCTAATTGTAAGGTGGCCAACTTACTTCAGGACATCATAAGCTTCATATTTCCAGTCCTGAGATGATCACTTATTGCCATGTGCATTATTTTAATCCAGTGAAAGCAAAGAATGTTTTCATCGCCTATAATGCATTATGTTGTGACAAGGAAGGACAGGACTGACAATAAGAAAGCATACGTCAGTTAAATTGTAGTTTAATTCTTTGTCATTTATGGCAACTAGAGTTCCCCATGCTCATCCACACAATGCCACTTTCTTCCACTAGAGGATAAGTTGGCTAGTATTAATTAATTAAAAAAACAAGCAGAGCAACCTTTGGGTCCCACTGACTATCGACAAGTGTAGCTGTTCTCTCATTATGTCAGATATATAGTGGACCCTCAGTTAAACCCCCGTATGGGTATGATGATTGTCTTCAATTTGCAATAGATATCTGACTATTCTTAATTTTGTCATGTCAAATTCACCTCATAATCGTTACCTAGAATAAAGACTCCTAGTGTCTTTTTCTCCCTCTTTCCCTCCCTTCTCCCAAATGTATCTTGTATCAAAACTTCATCTGTTTTTGTAACAATTGTTTTGCAGCTTGGATCTTTTCTGAATTCACATGCTGTGCGTTACTACACCATCTAGAGTTTGTTCCAGGAAATATGAAGTGTCTGTCACCTGAAAATCTTCCATAAATTAGTAAGCACTTTACCAACCATTGCTGTCAAACCAACCCCACTCCCTGCTAAGGCATGAACAGGGAATTACCTCAGTTTTTTTTAACCTCATGTTGAAGACCTTGAAAGATGCTCTTTGAGCTACTAGGAGCTAGTACTAAATATGAGCATTCCCAATATGATTAAGGCTGTCCAGGATGAGTAAAAGATCCTTATATGGGTCCTATAGGCCCTACATGATAACACATCTTCACATTAATTTTTTTTAAAAACTTTTTTATTGACAAACTGATGAGAAAAAACATGCCAGGTTATATTGTCCAAACAGAGCTTGTTACATTTTCGTATTCAGTTTTCGGTTTCCACTTGGAATAAATTAAACAATAATGGTTCGTGTTAAACAAACGGCTAGGTCAAAATAACTAGGCCAGAACAGCAAGGATAGATAAAAAAATAAATAAACAGAGCAGTCAGAGTTTAACCAAATGAACAATGTTACAATAATTGTACATACTACATATAAAGTTTCCCCATATTTTCTCAATTTTTTTTTTGCGAACGAGCTCCTCTTAGTTTTGCCAGGGCTGACTCCATAGAGTGAATTTCTATTGCTAGAGACCACCATTCCGAGATGTTAGGAGGTTTAGGGCAAGTCCAGGCTCTGGCCAATCCGAGATGTTAGGAGGTTTAGGGCAAGTCCAGGCTCTGGCCAATCCGAGATGTTAGGAGGTTTAGGGCAAGTCCAGGCTCTGGCCAAGCCCGACACATCTTCACATTAAAACGAATTACAGTAAATATCCAAGGGTCACATGACCACTGCTGTCATTTCAATCCTGTGGTCTCACAAAGTTTGGGGGACTAATGTAGTGTGAGACATAAAGACATATTTGTCTGAAAAAAAACACCTTTCTGTTGGCACTCACTATATTTGCTTCTTTGGTGATCTCCCGGCAAGATCTAAAGCTTATTAATGCCAACTACACTGCCATGCGGTGCTGTTTAGATGTCATGGGAACCTATCCTGCCAATCTCCTGATTTCTTACACTGGGCTTACCTAAAATAAGGCTGGTCATGGTGAAGGTTTGCAAAATACTTGTAGTTCATATCTTCGTACAGATAAAATAATATAGAAGGAGTAAGATAATTAAGAATGTAAGACTTGCTACATCTGTAAAGGTTTGACAGAATAGATGAGCCAATATAGCAGTAGTGGATTGGGGAGATTTTATCTGCAGGTTATTCTGCATAAATCCTTTTGCTTTGTGTATCACTCTGCTACCCTCTATGGCCAAGTTCATGCTTTATGTATATACTCAGTAAAATAAGGATGCCACCATATGAGCACCACCTTTGGATTAACGAAGGGTAGAGAAGGTTGTGTATCTTCTATTGGATTTGTATGGTTTACTGGACCAGTGAAGAAGTGAGCCATGTAGTGGTTAGGCTGTGTTTGTTCTAAAATATTAAAGAACACGTATATTCATCAAACCCCCACACACATAAATAATAATCTGACAGACAAGACTTCTGAACAGCCATAATTCTTTCTTCTAGGGTTAGCCACAGGACCTCTCAGACTAACCCAATAGCAGCACCCAAGTGTGGAAAACATAGCCTAGATATACCCTGCCACGCCTCTCATTTTCAGCAAGGTATAGGCAGCAGTTCAGCCAAGTGGTGCTTTCCTGCACATTAAAATAGTGCTTTACAAGGAACCTTTATTTAGTGATGCTTCTTGTTGAATAGTATATGCTGATTATACAGGTAGTGATTGTATGTGGAAGGCCCCCAGTTTGTGGAAATGCATTCTGGTCTGCTAAATTTGCCAGGAAATAAAGAAATCAAAGACAATAGTGGGGCTGATTCATACAAGTGTTTTTAAATATGGTAAGCAATATTTTAGGAGTACTCTTTTATATACTTTTAAATGCCTTTGTGAATTGGCTTGAACCGACCATCTCCCTATCAGGAAAATTGCAAGTAAGGCACAGTCATTTAAAAAAAACATTTTTTAGAGTTTCTTTTAGCGCGAACGTGAGCCAAAGAAATCAGGTATCAGAGTGCTTTACATGAGCACCAGTTCCGTTACAGACAGACACATGCTTTTTTGTTTAGGCACAGGGAGATTAAGTTATTTGCCCAGAATCACAAGATGTTGAGCGTAGTTGCAGAGACTCGTACCTGGATCCCAAGCTTCGACGTCGACTCCTCTAGCCATAAGGCCACATATTCCCTGAATGTTCTCATTGTTTCCAATTATAATATTTTCGGCTATTTCAAAAGGCTTTAAAGAGTAAACAAACAGGGTCGGGCTGAGACAGAAACTAGGTCTGGCATCAAATAGAAGTGCCCCCACATTAGCAAATCAGAGAGCTAAACGAGCATTGGCATAGCCAATAGGTCTCGCCTTTGGGACCTTATTGGTGTTTAACCATGCAGAACATAATCCTGGGTGCTACAACATCTACTGTTACTTCACGTGCCACTGATGAATGGCCACACACACCCAAGGGAGGTCTTGCATACTATTCAGTGAATATTGGAAATGCAATTCATGCCCAGATAGGGTAAGTCTGCAACCTAAAGGAAGTTGACAGATGTATAAAAATAATGTTTTACAAATAATTCCTTCAATAATTGCACCTGCAAATAGAACAATTGATGAACAGAATGTAGAACAATGTCATATATTCACCCCAGTACAGAGATCTGGGCCTAAATCCATAGTTTTTTTTCTCACCATGCCATTCCAGTTTGGACCCAGCCATATGCAAATCAGTCTCGACCCTGCACCCAATGGAACAGTCCAGCTCGAACTGCTAGGCCAGGTCCTCCCTGGACTGGAAACCAGCATCCTAGGACCGGTTTCGGGCTTTCAATCCTCATCAGCTAGGATAGCTTGACTCCAGTGGCATGGAGAGCACAGGACCCACGTCTGGGCATACCCGTCCCACTCGGGGTGACAAATGCAAAAAGAACAATTGATGGACAGAATGCAGAACAATGTCATACATTCACCACAGTACAGAGATCTTGGCCTAACGCCATCGTTTTTTCCTCACCATGCCATTCCAGTATGGACCCAGCCAGATGCGAATCAGTCTTGATCCTGCAATCCAAAGGGAACAGTCCAGCCCAAACTGCCAGGCGGGTCCTCCGTGGACTGGAAACAAGCATCCTAGAACCGTTTTTGGGCTTTCAGACCTCATCAGCCAGGATAGCTTGAATCCAGTGGCATGGAGAGCACAGGACCCTCGTCTGGGAGTACCTGTCCTACTCGGTGTGAAAAAAGCAAAAAGAACAATTGATAGGAAGAATGCAGAACTATGTCATACATTCACCCCAGTACAGAGATCTGGGCCTAAATCCATAGTTTTTTTGATCACCATGTCATTCCAGTTTGGACCCAGCCATATGCAAATCAGTCTTGACCCTGCACCCAATGGGAACAGTCCGGCCCGAACTGCCAGGCCATGGGACACAAGGTCAAGACTGATTTGCATATGGCTGGGTCCAAACTGGGGTGGCATACATTCCGTCCATCATTTGTTTGCTGTAACACATTTTGCCCTAAGTGGGATGAGTATGCCCAGACATGGGTCCCTTGCTCACTGTGCCACTGGATTCAAGCTAGCCTGGCTGAAGAAGGGTGAAATATCCTAAAACTGGTCCCAGGATGCTTGTTTCCGGTCCAGGGAGGACCTGGACTGGCAGTTCGGTCTGGACTGTTCCCATGAGGCACAGGGTCATGACTGATTTGCATATGGCTGGTCCCAGGATTCTTGATTCCAGTCCAGGGAGGACCTCGCCTTACAGTTCGGTCTGGACTGTTCCCATGGGGCACAGGGTCAAGGCTGATTTGCACATGGCTGGGTCCAAACTGGGTTGGCGTAGTGGGCAAAAGAACGCTGGATTTAAGCCAGATCTTTTGAGTGGGGGGGAATGTTTGCATTGTCAGCATTCCGTCCATCATTTGTTTGTTGTAACATTTCAATAACTGCACCAGTCAGTGATGCAATGAAAAAAACCTATATTGATTAATGGCAGGAGTGATAGGATGAATGTTACTTGACTATTTTTGCAGCTCGTAATGAGCTTATGGCACACTCAAAAACAGTGTCTGACTTTTGATCTCGATCTTTGACAAGCAACCCGAATAGGTTTGAATTAACTTTTGTGACACTGCTGGCTGCCCGTTTCATGAGTGGATTATGTGTTAAAAAACATAGTGCAACATGAAACGACATTGAATGCGCTTGACAACCTATGCAAATAATGGTTGAGCGGGAAATGTTGTGGGGCTTAAATATAGCAATCATGTAACTTAATTGGATACATGAATTTGTTTTCTGCCGAACTATGGGGAAAGTAGAAAGAAATCTAGTTAACTTAGGTTGTACTTCGTATAAAATTGCATTTAGGATCCTTTGTGCATCATTGTCTGTTGTTTGTATGTTGATCCGCACTGTCAGTTAACGAGTCAGGATGTGTGTTCCACAGATAAGAGTTTCTAAGTGCATCCCGCGCCAAATACTGCACTTGTACAAAGCTGTCGCCTTCAGCATAAAGAATCTATGCGGATAGCTTTATCCCAAATTGTGTGGCATACATAATCCGCTACAATCTGGTCCAAACAATTGAATTAGAAAATATATACTAGAAATAAAAGAACGACGACAATACACTTGGCAACTACGGATATAATTATATAGGATACATGCATTGCATGTATTGCTTGCACTCAGCTGTTCCTTTTGGAAGCAGTGACTTTGAATGTCAAATAGAGCTGGTCGACAATGTTGTAAGAGGGTTGCAACTCAACATAGCGACTTAAATTACAGACAAACTTAAGAGCACTGCAGACTATAACATGCTTCTGTGTAGTAACATGTAATCGAGTGCACATGTCAACATCAATAAACGGCTAGAGTCTCAGCGGCGGGTGCCGGAGCTCTGAGCCCACAGCATTGCTCATAGACAGGAAGAAACACACCAACCTGGACCTGAGAGTGCCGGAAAAACTCCTTGTGGCTTTCGTAACCTTACTGAGGTGACTACGGGTGATTTGGATGCAGACTGTGCATGCGTTTAGTAGGGGGAAGGTGGGGCAGAGTGAGTCTGGAGCAGTGAGTGAATGGGAGGCAGGCATTTTGTCCTGAGTGAGCCTCCCAGAGGAAAGAAGACTGCGATTGCGCCATGCTGAAGGGCCACTGCATATGTTACAAGATGAGAACAAGAATTATAGTCCTGTATACAGAAAGAGATCTCAGAGCACCCTCTCATGTTAAGTGCTGGGCTACAAGTAATTGGGTGGTGCTCTCCGGAAGGAAACAACACACCAAAAGGAGGGGAAAATAGGAAAGGCTAACCACTAGCAAACAAGCCTTTTTAACGGACAATCAAAGTAATGAAGGAAAAGGCAATGGGCGAGCTGTAACCCACAAAGTGTATACAATATGTCTTGAACAGACAGTGCAAGCGCTGCCTAGGCTCGATCTAAAAAGGCAGAATGAGAACACCTCTTTCCTCAAACCCCTGCAGTGATTCTGCATCCTACCACATGAATATTGCGTTCAGAAGGGGTACTCTCATCTCCTGAGTCTCTCAGTTAACGGGTCCTCTCACCCAAGAGAAGACAGTCAAAAGTGCTGGTCACAGTACCTAAAAATGTCACTTAATTAACTGCACTCACCCCTGAGACTTATATAAATGGTTGCTCTCAGCACCTGAGGAACTCACATAAATGGGTAGCTTTAATCTCTCAGATCGATTTGGAAGGTGATGTTCCATTTAACAAGAATTTTATGGGATACCACCCTCACAACCAACACTGGCACATTAAAAATGGAAATTCTAAAAGATTGTAGTACCAGTCCCAAGCGTTGGGAGAAATAATAATGTATACTCAAATGCATAGTGTAAACAAAAATTATAAACAAAGGTTGTGAGGGTCTTCCATACATTCATAAACATAAAAATCCATCTACACTAGAGAAGATCCCATCGCCATTAAGGCAGTGACGGGCTTTGGGGCAGCATCTGTAGCTGTTGATAGACACAGGAATCGGCCTCTGATACTAATGCACTCCAACTGCATAACCAAGGTTACTCCCTTTGTATGCTTGACTCTGGGCTGGGCCCTCTCAGTCGAAGCATAAAGAATACAGATAAGGAGCCACTGGTCAGAAGAAAAATAACTGATTACGGGCAAAAAGTTGGTAAAGAATCTTAATAAAGCGTTGAGAACACATTCAATAGAAACCCCTTGAGAACTGATGTCTTGTGGTGCAGAGGAATGTATGAGCCTGAAAACGAAATAAGGGTGCTACGCAAGGTTTATACAGGAGCTAAGTGTTTGCTTGAATTAAGATACAGTTTTGCATAGTAATAATATTTACACTCGATGTCCTGTCAGAACTACTGCAAGGTATAAACTTACATAAAGGTGAAGCAAGGCAGTACTAGTTAGGCAAAACAGAAAAAAAATCCTAACACAACCTGGAGCTGAGATACTAAGCAAACAATTATATAGTATCTATTGTGCATATCTTTGTATAGTAGCACTATAAACCAAAGAACACCTGTTTTTTGTACAATGTTATCCTATAGTCCAAAAAATAAGTTCTCTGCCATCTTCAAAAACCTTCTGATCTCAGTTCCTTCTTACTGGCAATGTTTCACAATGCCTATAGGAACCATACATAAGGTTGCAAGTAAGGTACGCTAGCAATAGAATACATGGCATTTATTCTATTTTTTCAGCAGCCCCTGACATAAGGACAGGCAGCCTACACGGTTCGAATTAAGTGCCTGCAAATTTGCCAAAAATTCCCAAAGCCCCCAAACTATAACTCAGAGGTAAACCAGAAATCCAACCTACAAAAAAAGTAGAGTGGCATAAAGAACTTGTTTGAAGTCAGAGTTGCAGTACCAGTTTAAAGAGTGACCAGGGTTTAGGGAGTCAATAGGGTAGTAAAGTTCTAGAAGTTGTTACAGTGGTGTGCCATCCAAATGATTGATCTTGCAAGATATTATGGTACAAACATCCATCCATTCTCCCACAGTTTATTAAATCGAAGATGGAACTGCAAACTATAGCAGTATCCAGGTTAAATGTTTATTTAGTTACTGTTCTCACAAATGATGACAAAAGACAGTTGCGATAACATAGGTGGTTCAGGTTTGTGCTGGCAAATGCCCAAGGCCATGACTGGCTTTTGTGATAGGCAGAAACACTTTGGAACTTTAGACACAATTAGGGTCCTAATAAAACCCACTGCTTACTTACCTGGTTTAATCTTGTTCTAAGAGGTTGTAATAAATTGAACAGGACAATTTTAACTATTGGATCCCTTTGATCTGTTGGTTTCACAGTAACACAGAAAGACCTTAAGTAGACTTACAAAGCTGACATGTTTGATGGAAGAAAAACAAGGACAGTCGCAAAAAGGAAAAATATGTCACACATGCATTGCTGTCTGCACAGTAAGTAATGTGAACTCTAGAGTGGATTTCACATGACTTTATTTCATTAGGGACTAGGACCTAGAAAAGGGCCACTTGTGGAGGCAGCAAAATGTTCCTTTGCCACAAATCCAGTACGTTCAGCACTTAGCTGTCCAATTACAGCACAAGAAATTACCATAACTTAGTGCTGTGATCATAAATCGATCCTTACACAACAATCACACTTGAAACCAAAATGTGGTTCTGGGGGAAAGCTTCTTGCCACAAAGATATTCACAATAGTCACATGCTAACCTATGTTCCTAAGTCGATAAAGCTGGTTCACTACAACACCAGTTGTATGCTGGTAAAAACGCTAGCTGCTGGTACTGAGAGAGTGAGTAATAATTGCCAGGACTAGAATTAAAAAGTGTACCTTTGCTTACTTTTATGTCCAGCACTGTCCCACTTTCAGCATGTGGCAAAAAGATTATCAAGAGGAGACTAAGGAAAGGTGAAGCCATGTAGGAAGAAGACAGAAAGTGAAATAAGCAGTACAGGGCACAGAAGGAACATTAAAAATGTAGTGCCTTAAACGTCTTCATACACATTTCCTTGATTCAAACAGCAATCTTGGAAAGTGATGGGAGGTGCCACAGATCAGGTGAAATGAACAGGAATTCGCTCTAGATTAGAATGTGAGCGAACTAAAGTGAGCATCAGTCGACAGAAGCCTAAGCGTTATGCCAAACTGTAACAGTACTTTTGTCTTCAGCGCCTATTGATTTTTTGTATGGGTGGGGGCTTAATATCTCTTTCTGTCAAGTCTGGTGAAGTAGGAGGTATTGCAGACTGTGCCTTGCCTGCACACAACAGCCTGAAATACAAGACAAAAAAACACTAAAGAAGGAGCAAGTAGTACCTCAATTGCGTCGGGAGCACCGGACGAGCACTGATTACGTTGAATCAATCTTTGCAGCATGATTTCTTTTCTGGATTCACATGCTGTGCATTATTCCGCCATCCAGTGGTTGAGTCCGGAATAGTCTTCTTTTTTTTTCTTTCTTCTTGGCGTCGTCGACCACCATTTGGTGCCAGGTACGTCCCTTGTGTGACGCCAGACGGCGCCCTGGAGGTTGTTGTGTCTGGTAGCCATCTTCAGAGCCTTTTTTCAGCCATTGGGTGTGGTAGCAAGATGGGACGCTCTGAAGTTTCAGGAAAATCTCCGAAAAAACATCAAGATTTCGAATAGAAAACCAACATTGAATATCAACATTGCAACTGAAGAGCACAACTTCACTCCGAGAAGGACATTCCGAATAACGAAGACATCAAGGTTCAACAAATAGCGAGGTAGGGGCCATGGAAAATGCCCCTTTTAAATTCTGCCCGAGTGCCACCACAAATTCGCACAATGCGATCCACATGATGTGTGCAACCTCTGCCTGCACAAGGACTGTGAGGCCTGAGTGGTGTTCATGCTGAAACCCTCAGGACACGCCAAAAGCAGAGAGAGGGCCACAAAGCAACAATGTCCCAGGCACCGAAGAAACGATCTCTGAATGATGTAGGCCTTTCCAGCGATGAGGAGGACCAAGGAGTTCCAGCAGAATCAACGCATGAAGGAACGGACATTGAAATTCTGGAGGGAGACTCCGAAAAAACCCATGCCCAAAAAGAGTTGGTGAAGGACACAGAGAAGACGGATAAGGTAAGACACCATACACATCCGTTGAGACTGAAGGGCCTCGATAATAAGACACAGCCTAAGGCAGCCCGACTCCGAAGAAAAAGGTGATCGAAGGCCAGCTGCGATCCAAAGAACCCCACGGAACACTACCAAGGAACGCCGACGAGGGAAGATCGCCCAATGCACTGAAAACAAGGGTCAAACACGAACCCCCGAAGGGAACTAGGTCGCCCTTGAAGTCAGAGGCAAGTGGGAGCAAGAAAAGAAAATCTACGGTCTCTGACGCCAAGAGAGCCCTCGAGATTGAAAAGAAAAGGAAACGTCTCGAAGCCGAAATGGCGACGCTGCTCCAGAAAAAGAAGGAGTTTGACGCTTTACTCAAGGAATTCCATATTCCTAAGATCCCCGTTGCTGACGCGGACAATGTCGACGCAGAAGCAGCAGAATACGCTGAAGGGGAAGAAGAGGAGATCCTCGAATCACCTCCAACCCTCGAACCACACGATGAAGACCTTGTGGAATACATTGATGCACCTGAAGAGGAAGAAGCCTCTGAAACTTTCGAGGACCAATGGAATAACCTTGACACAGAAAGCCCAGAGGAGGAGATATGCTCTTATTCCTTGAAGGATTCCCAACCAGATGACATAGCCTTCTACAACGACCTAGTGAAGAGAGCAGCTGACGATTTTGGGGTTGCCCTCAAAGAGGAAAAAGGGGACACATGCTTCCTCTTAAAAAACTAGCCCCAGCCAACAAGGTAACACAATACCTACCAATGCTACCAGGCATCTAAGGCAAATAAGCCTTCAAGGAGTCAGCCTCAAGCAAGGGGGTAACACAGAGTGTTGAAAAGAAGCACAACCCCTCTTCCAAAGACCCAAAGTATTTCCATCATTGTCACCACGGCCAGGAGAAGAGGAAATGCCCTCTCTAACAATGGACCACCTCCAGAGAAGGAAAGCAAACGAATGGATATGGTAGGCAGAAAAAAATGGAAAAAGAGGCAACAACGCAATGGTTCATCGCAAATTCTAATGCCCTGCTGAACAGGTACTGACACCAACAATCAGATGACATTGAGGAGCTCCTCAACAAGCTCCCAGAAGAAGATAAGAAAAGGGCAAACGCTATTGTCCAAGTAGGCAAAAACATCGAAAACACATGCCTTAATTCAGCACTCAACGCTGCAGAAACTGTCAGCAGACAGATGTGCACAGGTGCCACACTAAGAAGGCATGCCTGGCTTAGAATATCCGTTTTTAAAGAAGAGGCATAAACCTCCATCATTAACAGACCGTTTACAGGGGAGGCACTATTTGGAAAGGAAGTGGACGAATCTCTCCAGCAGAATAAAAAAGACAATGAAACTGCAAGAGCTATGGGAGCCCTGCAACAAAGAGGTACCTTCAAAAGAGGAGGGTTTAATGGAAGAAAGGAAGAGGAACCTTTGATCAAGGACAACAAATCTCTCATCAACAACAGAGCCAAGGGAATGGTCAACAAACAAACCAACAAGCAGGATACCAAAGCTGGCAGCAACAGCCAAAGCAGGCCTTTTGAGGAAGAGGCAGAGGCCAGCCCTCTAGAGGAAGAGGAAATGGCTCTTATTGACTCCTGCACAGGAAAAGACCCACACACAACACCAGTGGGAGGCAGAATATAACACTACCTACAACAGTGGTGAAAGAGCACCACAGACAGTTGGATATTAAATTTGGTAAAATACAGGTATTGCATAGAACTGACAAAAACGTCACCAACAAACTCCCCAAAGATAAAACAGTTCCTCCAATCAGAACTCATACAGTAAAATTCAGAAATCAAGGCGCTTCTTCAAAGACAAGCAATAGTATTTGTTCCAAGGCAAGACATTTTCACAGGAAACTACGCACTGTATTTCCTAGTCCCCAAACAGGACCTCTCGCTAAGACGTATCCTGGACCTAAGGTTCATAAACAAATTCATTCTGACGCAGCATTTCAAAATGCCTACACTCCAAGAAATAATACCACAAATTCAAAAGGGTGATTACTTGGCAACAATAGATCTCAAAGACGCCTATTTACAAATCCCCATGAACTAAAACCACAGAAAATACCTCTGGTTCCTACACAAGAGAACACACTACCAGTTCAATGTACCTCCTTTTGGAATAAAATAGGCACCACGTGTCTTCACCAAGTGCCTAGCTGCAGTCGTGGCCCACCTGCGAAAGGATGGAATACACATCTACCCTTACTTAGACGACTGACTTATAAGAGCAGACATAAAACCAAAATGCCATGTTCAAACAGCAATCTACACGCTCCAAGAATTAGGATTCTTAATAAATCACCAACAATCCTCCACAAAGCCAGAAAGGGAAAAAACGTTCTTTTTTTTTTACATTTATTTTCAAGATTTGCAGAGTATACAGAGTTTGACATAGTAGTGTCCCCCCCCCCCCTCTCCCCACCCCTTCTTACACAAAACAAAGATACGGTTCACAATGTTGATCAGGAACATCAAAGTGTGTACGGAGAAACATCTTAAGAGAGTGTTGAACTGAGAAGAAAAAGCAACTAATAAGACAAAAAGGGAAACGGAAAAAAAGAAAAAAAAGAAAAGAAAATTAGGAGCAAAGAAAGAGATAGGGAGAAAAAAGAAGAAGATTAGATAGAAGAGTTAATCAGAGCGCTCAAGCCAAGTGGTGAAAAGTCCCCAAATGTCCAGGCCCCTCTTTCTCCCTTTAGGACCTTTTTTGGCGTATACCGCTTTCTCAAGATGGTACGTCGCCATTAGCCTGGCTAACCACTGAGAGAATGGTGGCGGGTCTGTGTCTTTCCACCCTGAAGCTACACATATCCTCCATACTGTCATAGCTACAAACACCAATGCACCTCCTTTGGTCCAGCTAAGTGTTTCACAGGTCCCTAGCATGATTGTTGTGGGGGTTAGTATATAGTCCTGAGAAACAACCTTTCCCAGGAATTCCTGTATTCTAGACAGGACAGAGGACAGTTTTGACAGGTGGCAAACATGTGGATAGAGTTGACTCCGAACTCGGAACACCGTGGGCAGGTTGTTCCCTCACCTGTGCTCCACTTAGCAATTCTGCTAGGAGTTAAGTACAAGAAAAAAATGGTTTGGAAGTGTTGCACCTGTAGTTTAGTTGACAGTAAGTCACTCTGTGAGAGGTCTAATGATTTAAAAAACAGGCAATGTGGCGCCTCCAGTTTTGATAATCAGCTATTCTAGGGAGGTCGTCCGGTGTGTTCGTGTTTAGAGCTGTATATATAGATCCTATTCGTGGCGCTACAGGAGTTCGTAGCATGCTAATAAATTTGACCTCTGAGAACCCAGCCAGTCCCCCCACCTTCCGCGAAAGGAAGCTATAAATCGCTGAGTACTTAAAGGCGTCTTGTGGTTTTAAAACGAATTTGCTTTGTAGTTCTGCAAACGTGCTCACTCTCTCATTTGAGATTAAGTCCCCTAGTTTTAAGATGCCAGCTTTGTACCACTCTGCTAAGTAGCTTTGATAAAAAAAGCCAGGCAGGTCACAGTTTAGGCTGAGGGGGGTGTAATGTATCCATTTCTAGACCATATATCCTACGTATACTATAAAACACCTTAAAAGAGTTCATCAGTGTTTTAAACCGGACCCGCTTGTAGTATCCGTAGGATAACTGTCTAAAAAAACAGCTGCGCGCTTCCTCTCCCAATAGCAGCAGAAATGGAGATGGCAATCCAGTTGCAGAAGTGCAAGGGTGTGTCGTGATTAAATCTGTACTGTATTGTAAAACTGATGCCCAGTAGTAGAGTACCATGTTTCGCAGAGCCCAGTCCCCCCGTTCTTTAGGAAGTGTCAGTTGTCTCAGGGCCCGTGTAGGCTGCGCGTAAGCCCAAATAAACTGTGTAAAAATTTGCTGGAACCTTGAGAACTGTGCCGTGGTAAATTCTAACGGAATAGAGCGAAAGTAGTAAAGCAATTTTGGAAAATATGTCATCTTGATCACATTGCATCTTCCCACTATTGTCAAGTGCAAGTTGTCGATTGCTTTAAGGGATTTTTTTGTTTCCAAGGCCAAAGAGATTAAGTTCTCTGTTACTATATTGTCTAAGTTTGCCGTTATTGTCACCCCCAGGTATTTTGCTTTTGTCACTACCCTGCTGCTGTTCAAGTGGACTTCACTATTAGTTATTATCTGTGTTTTGGAGCTGTTTAGCGCATATCCTGAGACTTTTCTGAACATCTGGGCTTCTGACTCTAGTGCTAACATAGCGTTTTCGGGGTCAGGGGTAGTAATGGCCAGGCCGTCTGCGTATATGCCAATATCTTAGTGTGTAGTCCCTGTGCGCTCATGGCTTGGATTGCTGGGTTTTTCTCTATTTTCTTGATTAGGGGGTCTATGTAAAGAGCAAAAAGTAAAGGGGAGCAGGGGCAGCCTTGCCTGGTACCTCGTGATATACTAAAGTTCTTGGAGAGCCTCCCGTTTATCACTACACAGGCCGTCGGATGGTGATACAGCGCTTGAACTGCCTGCTTGAATTTTGGACCGAAGCCCATCCTCTCCATGATGCCCCACAGGAACCGCCAGGAGACCCGATCAAAGGCCTTTTCGGCATCTAACAAAATCAGGGACATCGGCTCTCCTGACACCTGTGCGGCGTCAAATAGGGGGATAGCCCTCCGTATATGTTCAGTGGTGCCCTTCTTTGGAATGAATCCATGTTGCCACTCTGAGACCAGGGATTCTATTCCCGCAGACAGTCTGATTGCCAGTAATTTTGAGTAGATCTTAGAGTCGCAATTTATTAAGGTAATAGGCCTGTAAGAACCCATTTCTAAGGGTGATTTATCTTTTTTTGGGAATATGGAGATTTTTGCATTAGACCAAGACGCGGGGGTGGCCCTCCATTAAATATAGCGGTGATCATGTCAAGAAAGATATGCTTTATTTGGGACGCAAAGACCTTATAAAATTCTACAGGGATACCGTCTATACCCGCCGCTTTACAGTCAGGCAAACTAGATAGGGCGGCTAGGACATCGTCCCACTCTGGCATGTTCTCTAGCCGCGCAGAGTCGCCTGGATTAAGTTGCCTGTGTTCTACGTCTTGCAAGTAGTTAGTAATTTCTCGCTCTACCACGTCGTCGGACTGGATGTTTCCTACCGAATAAAGAGTTGCGTAAAAGTCTTGGAAGCCCTCTTGAATCTTGTTGGAGTCACTAGTTTCTATCCCTAAAGGTAGGCGGATTGTGCGTATTTCGCTATTTACTGTTTTTCGCCTTGTTTTGACAGGGAGATGATGGCCAATACTGTCGCCACAGTCATATAGTGTTTCGCGCGCAGCCGCCCACTTAGCTGCTGTTCTTTCCGCGAATATTCCTCCTATTTTAGCCTTGATCAGTGCTACTTCAGCTTGGATATTCTCCGTCTCAGCTCCATTTTGGACCCTTTGTATTATTGCGGTTTCTGCTTTTGTTAGATTTGTTTGTAAATCAGTTATTAGCTGTTTTTATCTTTTGTTCTTCCTAATTGAAAATCTTAACGTTTCCTCCTGAATACCGGCTTTTATTGTATCCCAAACTACTGTGCTAGATGCTGACCCAATGTTTATTTCAAGGAATTCCTGAATCCAGGCTTGCATGTGGATCCGATAGCTGGCGTCCTGCAGAAGTGCCTTCTCAAAACTCCACCTAGGAATATCTTTCCAGTTCTCGAGCCCCCTAATCGTCAGAATAAGTGGGTTGTGGTCTGACATGAAGGGTGGGGCTAAGCCTATTGTGCATTTATCTATTAAAGACGACGAAATCAAGAAATAATCTAGCCTAGCGAATGTTTGGTGTGGAAATGGGAAGTATGTATATCCAGGTTGTGAGGGATTGAGTTTAGACCAGGCGTCACTAAGCCCGTGCGTTCGTGCTAAGTGGATTAATGCGTTATAAACTAGAGGTTTCCTGCCTTTATAATTCCATTTGCTCCCTAATTCTTGGTCGTGAGGCAGGTTGATGTTAAGATCTCCACACAAAATTATTGGGGTGGGCCAATGGGCTAACTCCCCGGATATCTGATTAATAATGTTTGGGTCATCAGTTTTACTGCCATAGATTGAGCATATAGTGAAGGGGGCGCCTGTAGGAAGATGACATTCCGCTATCACCCATCTACCAAGTGTATCAGATTTAACCTTTGGGCTTTTAATGGGCAATCTTCTTTCAGCCAGTATTCCCACCCCCTTTGTTTTTGCTCCCTGTGTGGTGGCTCCTATGACTTTATACTACTTTGAGGAACAAGGGAACCCACTGGGTAAGCAAGGACCGGGGGTGTTAGTATTATAAGTAAACAACGGTCCTTGGTAATCAAATGTGCAAACTTTAAATAATTATAGGGCACAATCTGCGCCATAATGAAGTAAGGTGTCCAGCCGGACCCTATGGTTTAATACATGATAAAAATAGAAAGCAATTTCAAAAGAACATATATATAGTGGGACACAGTCCTGTATCCACAACAAACAACAAGGCTAGACAAACAGTATATACAGGGTGGGAGGTTTCTCAGGCAATTTTACAATTTGTGAGCCGGTAGAGAAAATGGAAAAAATCCACCTAGCTTTACTCATGTAGTGAAAACGCGATTATGTCACACAGTGGGGAACTAAACTACATCAACTGTCCTAGCGAATGTTTGGTGTGGAAATGAGAAGTATGTATATCCAGGTTGTGAGGGATTAAGCTTAGAACAGGCGTCACTAAGCCTGTGCGTTTGTGCTAAGTTGATTAATGCGTTATAAACTAGAGGTTTCCTGCCTTTATAATTCCCTTTGCTCCCTAATTCTTGGTCGTGCGGCAGGTTGATGTTAAGATCTCCGCACAAAATTATTGGGGTAGGCTAATGGGCTAACTCCCCGGATATCTGATTAATAATGTTTGGGTCATCAGTATTACTGCCATAGATTGAGCATATAGTGAAGGGGGCGCCTGTAGGAAGATGACATTCCGCTATCACCCATCTACCAAGTGTATCAGATTTAACCTTTGGGCTTTTAATGGGCAATCTTCTTTCAGCCAGTATTCCCACCCCCTTTGTTTTTGCTCCCTGTGTGGTGGCTCCTATGACTTTATAACCTAGTGTGTCCAAGAGCTGTTTTTGTGATCCCTCCAAGTGGGTTTCTTGGAGACATATGACATCCCCTCCTAAAGACCTTAGTCCTTGTGCAACTTTCTGCCTTTTCCCACCATCATTCAGCCCACAGACGTTGACCGAAATAAACCTGAGGACTCCTTTGTTAGCCATTATGATTTTTTTTAAGAGATGACGTGTCAGATAGTCTCTGCGACTGAGTTGTTCTTCCCTTCCCTTTTCCTTTTTTCCCCTTTTTTCTCCTTTTTTTCTTTTCCAAAGCAAATCTCAACTTTGTCTTTTATGCATGTGTGTAGGAAGGTGAATAACTGTGCGAAATAGGATGTCCGTGATACGTGCTGTTTCCCTTCCGGTGCCCCCCCTCCTAAGCCCCCCTCCTTGTATCCCGAGCAATCAGGTTTTACCTGAGTGATGGTTACCGTAAGTGAAGTTCAGCCGCCCGCCACAACTTTATAAACATAGGGCCGGAAACGGCTAGGTGCCTCCCTGTGTCACTGAGGTTACAATGTATTCAGTTAACCTAAGGAAGGGCCCCCCTTAAAATATAGCTTGCAGGTGAAAAGCAAGGGCAAAAACTGTGAATTACATTGTTACCAAAAATAGTACAGTATAGTTTTTAGAAAAGCAGAAGCGTTTCGTATTAATGCCTATACTTGTAGAGTTCCTTTAGTACTCCTTGTGAATCTATTTCCACTTTTCAAATCACCCTTTGTTTTATTAGTGACTGGATGAGCTCAAACCATCTTAAGCTCAACCCCGACAAGACCGAGTTGGTTCTTGTCGGGGGTCCCTCCAACCCTTGGCAACCCTCTTTCTGTCCGGCCAATCTGGGCAGTCCCCCCTGCCCAGTGAACTCAGCTAAAAGCCTGGGGGTTATCATTAGTAGTGATCTCTCAATGAAACCCCAGATCAGCGCGGTAGTGTCTTCTAGCCACTTTCAGCTCAGGAAGATTCGAAAGATCTCCCGCCTCCTCACTACAGAGGCCCTCACCCTGGCGTTGTTGGCGCTAGTCATCTCAAGACTTGACTATGCAAACGCGCTTTACGTAGGCATCCCCGACTACCAAGCCAAGAGACTCCAGCAGATCCAAAACCAGGCTGCCCTTCTCATTTTCCGCCAACCCAGATACCAACATGTTCGCCCTCTTTTAAAAAGTCTTCACTGGCTTCCGGTCACCGCGCGCTGCAAGTTTAAACTGGGATGTATAATCTTCAAATCCCTTGCAGGCGGAGGCCCCTTTTTATTTCTTCCCTTCTTCACCCGTATGTCCCCTCACGCAACCTTCGCTCGTCTCAGTTGGCTTTACTATCAGTCCCTAGATTTAAGAGGAATAAACACGGTGGTCTTAGGTCCTCTTTTTTAGCTCCTTCCTTTTGGAACACCCTCCCCCCCTCTCTAAGGTTGTCCCTCCCTTACACTAGGTTTAGATCTCTCCTCAAAACTTTTCTGTTTACCGAGGCCTACAATTAGTCTTGATCCTCACTTTTTTTCTCTCCGCTCCCTCAGCATAAGCGCCAAGAAACCTTCAGGTGTTAGTCGCGCTATAAAAAACTCTTTAACATAACATAACATAACAAAGCTTTTATCTAGGCCCTTTTTTGGGGATTTGATCTCCTCTAAGTACTCCCCAGCTTTAATTTCTGACAGAAAGATCTTGGAGCTCCCGTTAAAGATAACTTTGAACCTGGCAGGGTTCATGAGATAGGCTTCAGCTCCCAACTGCTGAAATGGAGAAATCAGCTGCCTTAAGCGCCACCTTCGCTTAACTGTCTGATGACAAAAGTCTGGTTTAGCAAAGAAGCTGATGCCGTTAGCCCCTTTTTTGGAGTTAGGACGGGCTTGATCGTAAATGAGCTGTCTCGATAGAAAGTTTTCAAAATAGACTAGAAACACCCTTGGGTGTCCACTTTCCGTGCCGCTGTTACCGTTGCGTTGTCACCTCAGATTGAAGGGGAAGCGGTGAGCCCTTTGCACCTCTCGGTCCCAGTCCCAGGTTGAATGTTCAGGGAAAGAGTCCTGCAAAAGCTTCACAATAAACCTTCTGGGGTCCTCCCCCTCTTTGCCCTCTGGAATGCCCAACTGGCGCAGGTTATTCCTTCACTGGCGGTTTTCTTGCTCCTCCATGTTCGCCATTATGTCTCCCAGGCAAGCGGTGTTGGCTTCACTCTGTTTTGTGACCACCGTAGCTTCGTTTTCTAGATATTCCGTGCACCCTTCAATCATGGTAACACGGTCACTTATATCTGTGCATGTTTTGTTTAGTCGTCTAAGGCCACCTTGGACCTTTTTAGCTGCACCCTTTGCTGCCCGGTTGTCCACCCGCACCTCCTCTTGAAACTCTTTAATAGAGGCTAGTATTGACGCTAGAGAGGGTTCGGAGGACTCAGTGGTGGCCGGCAAGCCCTTCGTCTTGTTCCAGTCAGCTAGCTGCGTATCCTCGTCCTCATCCAGGGGATAGGACATCTGTGAGCCCGAGTAGTCCCACTTGAGTTGGCTCCTTCTTTTCCCTTTACTTTTTCCCTTCTTAGTGCGCTGCACCGTTCCAGTGCCTTTGGCCAGTTCCTCACTGTCGCCTTCACTTGAGCCAAAGCCCCCTTCGTCCGAAGATGTCCCGGTGCCATCAGAGACAGAATAGAAGTGCTCGGGCCCTATGTCTGGGGTCCAGGGTGCTTGTGAGCCAGCAGCTGCTTCCAGGCCCTGGATGTGATTGATAATGCCGGATTCAGGCGTACTTTATGGAGCTCCAGGTTCCGCTGACCTCTGTTCAAGCAAATCTTCATTGTAGGTTACAGTTAGACCTAGCTGGTTTGCCTGGTCTATATTGGCTGGAAGGGACGGAAGGGTGAGATCTTCCACTCTGCCTACTAGCTCAGGTGCATCTGCAGCATTACTTTCTGACAAGGCCTCCAGAACCACACCTACTAGGTCAGTCTCATGCTTCTGGGCTAGTGTGGGCACAGGGGTTTGGGTCAGGGTTAAATCCAAGTCCAAAGGGGCATTCTCGGGAGAGACCGTTGGAGGGGGTTTACTACTTGCACTAGCATTCTGGCTTAGTCCTTTAGTCTGCCCTTTAGCGACTTGGAAAATTTTGTCCAGTGTAGGTGCACAGTTTGCTCTGGTACAGTCTTTGGTCGCCCCTGTGTCTGCCCCTGCCCCACCGGGTATTCCAAACTGTTTTTTAGTGCCACTAACCTCTTGCCGGGTGCGGCTGCTGCTGATGCTGCCCTCCGATGGAGCCTTGTCTCTCGGGCTCAGTGGCGGTCTTAGCTTTGCTCCCCCTCTTGGCGCCCCTGCCGCTCATTTCCATGAGCTAATTAAGGCCCCTCTGGGGTTCTACCGCTCTGCTCTCCGAACTGCAGCCAGGCACCAAAGCTTCCAAAATTGTAAGGGCGGCCAGGGAAAAGACCATTAGTATCCAAGTAGGCGCTTTGAAAAAGAAGCTCTGTCGTCCCGCTCCAGAGGGTGGCGAAAATCGCGGGGTAAAGCACAGGATCTCCAGAGATCTGCTCATGCCAGGATTCCTGTTGTGCTCCTCAGCGGCGTGTCTCTCCTCGCTACCTGCCTCGCTACCTGCCATTGCTTCCACTCGCGCATCGCAGGCCACCTAGCCGATCGCACGCAACTGGCGTGAGGCGTTAGGCTGATCGACCGGTCTTCACTCCGGCACCGTTATTGCTCGAAGACGTCTCCGGGCTGAAAAGGAAAAACTTTCTTAGGTGCTAGTCTCCACTCAAAACTCACACAGGCTTACCCTACACAAAAGAGAATACAAGCCATCAAACAAGGAACTTCCCTCTACCGGAAGGGTCAATCTCTGACAGTGAGGAAATTCATGAAGCTCATGGGCATAATGGTGTCATGCATCCCACTCATTCCTCATGCCCACCTACATATACGACCCTTCCAGGAATGGCGTTCCAACAACTGGTCACAGGCCACAGGTAGTTGGGAGGATCCACTGGTTGTTACACACAGACTGCAAGCAGAAATACAATGATGGGCATCCAACAACATAACACAAGGTAGTCCTTTCAAAAATCCAACTCCTTCTGTGACAATCACTACAGACGCATTTCTCAACGGATGGGGAGCACACTTCCATCAACTAAAAATCCAAGGCCAGTGGAACAACTTTGACTCCATAAAACACATCAATTACTTAGCAATATAAATAGTATTCCTAGCATTGAAAGTGTTCCAGAAACACATTTGCAAGAGGACTGTCTTGATTCAGACAGACAACACCACCACAATGTTTTGCCTCACAAACAGGGAGGTACAAAATCATTTCTGTGAAGCAAACTAGCACAACAGATCTGGCAATGTGCAATTTCTCAAAGAATCAATCTGCAAACAATACACCTAGCGGGAATATACAACACAAAAGCAGATCTTCTGAACAGGCAGAACAACTGCTCCCACGAGTGGGAATTGAAGCACAAGACAATACATCTTGAAACTCTGGGGGACCACAGAGATAGACCTGTTTGCTACAATACAGAACAATAAATGCCAGTTCTTTGCCTCAAGGTTTCTTCACCACCTGTCAAAAGGGAATGCCATGTCACTGGATTGGTTAGGGACATTTGCATACGCTTTTCCACCAATACCTCTAATCCAAAGAGTTCTAGAAAAAGCAAGACAACCAGGAACAAACCTAATTCTCATTGTTCCACAATGGGGCAGACAAACATGGTACACAAGTCTGCTAGAACTGTCCAAAGGACGAACACTCAACCTCAGAGCGGACAAAGAGTTACTAACAAAGCAACAGGGCCAAATCTTCCACCCGGAACAAGCAACGTTACACCTAGCAACCTGGCAACTAAGCAAGACCTATTATACAACAAGAAACACTTATTGGCTTGTTGCCACTGAGCATGTAATGCATAGGGGTGGATATGACCGGCAAGCACTCCAACATATGCCGGCTCCGCTCCACCGCCTGGCAGCTGTGTGAGGGACTCTAATGGGAGTGCAACCCCCCAGAGCACCTCATAAGAGATCCTGTATGATTGGTGTTCCTCACTCGTGAAGGCGCTAATGTCAAGTTAAATAGGCTCAGGCAAATATAAGCTAATATACATTGCAGCTGACCACTTTCATGAAGCTAGTCATCCAGAGCTCCTTTTAATAATCAATTCACATGAGTGCAAGTCACAGCATCCTCCCTGTGCCTAGACCTACGATGCTCAAATTGTTACTTAGGCTGAGTCTTGTCCAGCTTCCCCATTGTTTCTCTGTGCCATGCAATCACAAGAGACACAGGATCAGCCCTGTCGTCGGTCACCTCTAAATGGCGGATTGATGAATGCGTCGTCTTTTTTATCTCCCACCTCGAGCAGGGATTGCAGGTGGTACTAGGGAGCTGCACCTTCCCTTATACAATATTGAGCTTGGCTTTGGAGTGAAGCTTGGCTGTAGTGTTATGCTGGGGGAGGAGGTCTTGCCATTCCCTTAATGTGAAGAACAGCCTCTTTCAGTGAACCAAACTTCAGGTCTTAGGGCGCCAAAGAAAACATCCTGGTCGTGCCCGACTGTCTATATTCTTTTGAAATTAGGCCTCCTGTGCCCGCATCTCTGCCCAATGTCAGCTCTCTGGGTGCGCTATGAAAACGAGATGCGCAGTGCCTCCTGCTCCCTCCAAGTAGCAGTGCATTTGCGGCACGGGGAGGTAACTCACCTGAGCCGTGCCCCGTCGCGGTTGTACTTGGACGATCGAGATGTGTGCTGGGCTTTTCAAGGTCTTCTGTCTCCTCTGCACGTTGCAGGCCTCCCGTGACAGGCCACAGCTGCGCATGCAACTGCTTGGTTCCCTCTTGCCGGCCTCCCGGAGCGAACCCAGGCCACTCTCCGCTTCGCTCAGCGGGGAAGTCCAGTCGGGAGGCACAGTCACCGCACCGAGCTACGAGGTCCGGCGGATGGGCGATCACACATATCGCACCACGGTAGGCCGCGGCTTCCCGCGATGCTGCGCAGTGACCCGCCGAGTTCCGTGGGGTCACTTGGGCTGATTTTTCCAGGATTAGGAAGCGCTTTCCGTGTTCTGATGGTGGCACAGCTTCTCAAGCGAGTTTCGCCCGCAATTTAAGCAGATAAATGCCGGATTGGTATGGCGGTTTACAGAGCTTTCTTAGCGGCCATCTTTTGACCAGGCAAGATCCGCCCTCACGAAATGGTTACTTACCAGTAGGAGTAGTTTTACAGCTTGAAGAGCTTTCTGAATTCACATGCCACCCACCCAGCCTCCCCTACAATTAATACAAACAAATGGGGAATCATGTCTAACAATTCTCTAAAGTACCATCTGAAGGACTACGGGGCATATGTATGAAGAAACCGTTTTGCGATTCTCAAATTGTGATTTTTAGAGAATCGCAATTAGAGAATCGCAAAATGCAATGTATGTAGGATTTGCTAAAAATATAGTGAATCCTACATATTACTTATTTTCGAATCGCAAATAAGGAATACCTTGCCATTCATTCCTATGGGCTAGGAGGCCCTTAGGAATGAATGGGAAGACATTCTCAATTTGCGATTAGCAATTAGAGAATCGCAAATTGAGAATGCAATTTCAAGGGTGCAAGGGTGTCATAAGGACACCCTGATGCACCCCTGAAATGAGCATGTGTGCACATTTGGCTCACATACATGCCCTAAGGGCAAGTATGTGTGCCACATGGCACTTTGAAAAAAGCAAAAAAGTGCTTTTTACAAAGAATTTGCAAATTACCACCAACTAACTGTCAGTTGGTGGTAATTTGCGATTTCTTATGCCAAATTTGCACAAATTAGGTGCTTTCTACAACGCATTTAAGGAATCGCAAATTGCGATTCCTTAAATACAATCACAAAATAGAGATTTGCAAATTTTGAGATTCTCTATTTTGCGATGCCCTTTTGGGAAGATACTTCCCAAAAGGCCTTTTCCCGTTCGTAAATGGGCAGATTCTGAGAATCGGCCCATTTGTGAACGGGAAAAGGGCTTAATACATAACCCCTATAAGACTAAAACACAGCAAAAAGAATCCGAAGATGGCTACCACGCACAATAACCTCCAGGTCGCAGCCTGACGTCACACAAGGGACATACCTGTCACCAAATGGCGGTCGACGACGCCCAGAAAAAAAAAATTACTATTCCAGATCCAACCACTAGATGGTGAAATAATGCACAGCATGTGAATACAGAAAATGCACCAAGCTGTAAAACTCTTCCTACTGGTAAGTAACCATTTTGTTTCAATTGAAGTAGCCAATTAGGGACCCTGGAACGATGAGTGATGCTGCAGCACACAAAGGTTAAGTGTGTGAGTGCTCCAAGCCCTTTTCTCTATACAACTGAGTCTTGCAAGAGAGACACATGCACCACCACATACACTTACAGGCTCGACCCTAAAAAGTGACCCACATATTTTTTGAACTTGTAAAGACACCCTATATAGTTGTTTTGCAAGGCAATGGGGACTGCATACATGTGTTCTTGCTGCAGGCAATGATTGTGATAATATCAGCAAAATCATCAGTAAAAATTGGCCCACAAGATCACAAAACACAGCCACAAGCAGCCAAAAAACAGACCCACAGGTTGACCTTTAAGACCAACCCTTGGAAACTGCCATACTGCACTATAGGCCGTTCCTACCCTGTACTCAAAAGCGTCCTACAAGACAACTCCTTTGCATACTCCAAAATGCCTGTGTGAGTAGGCCCAATGACAAACTTCTCCTGAAGAGCTAGAGTTTTGAGAACATTGACTCCTACAGATATGTATTCAATCACAAGTTGTTATTTACAAACCTGTAGCCCGACTCCTTTTCTCCCAGCAGTTCCATCCAGTGTTTCCCTTCCTGCATTAGCGTGCTCTATTATTCACTCAGTTACAAAAGGGTACCTTTGTTTTCTTTATACTTTCATCTTGAATTTCACTTTCTCACACCTAACTGAATCTAATCCAAATCTATCTATGAGGTTGAGATTAGCTCTTCTGTTTTAAGTACATTACAGGCCTAGTGTTCCCAGAAAACAATCTTACAATGAGTAGCTTGGCTAGAATATTAGTTAGAATTCATAACTCATAGCTTCCGCAGATGCCCACAGTTTTGCAGTGCAAACCTTTTCTGGATTCACAGGCTGTTCCTGATTCCGCCATATAGTGATTAGATCCGGAATTCTCCTTTTATTAGTAGTCCTTCTTCTCTTTTTGTTTTGTTTTGGGCGTCGACGATCCTACCATTGGGTGTCTTATCCAGCCTTCTCTGACATCATATGCCTTCCCCAGAAGCTCCCATGCTTAGTCTCCATCTTCAGAATATTTTTTCCTCTGTTTCATCTGGAAGCATAGCTGAAGGCTCTCCAATCTGAGAAGAAAAAGAAGTTTGGTCCAAGTTAATCGAGAATACACTGAAAAAGTTCACTGGGAAGGTACCAGAGAATACTACATCAATCACATATGCTGATTCCAATTGTGCTTGAAGTGCCACCACATATTTGCTCAGAAGGACAACCATCAGTTGTGTAACCTTTGCCTTCTGATCGACCACAAGAGCAATGAGCACAAGGCCTTTGTGGATTTCAAGCCAAAGATGCTGATGGCAAGAGAGAGCAGAGGCAGGCCCAATATGCCATGCAGGTGCAGAAGTAGACTCCATCGCTTAAAGACCTGTTTTTTTTTGAGTGTCGATGAGGAAAACATTGCCGAAGAGGCAGAAGGAGAAGGCTCTGATGTCGAGATACAAACCATTGATGTTAAGAGGGAACATCAGAAGTCGAAAGAAAAGAGATCTCAGGTAACCCCAAAAAATACACAGGGGAAGAGTCTAAGACCTCTGACTCTAGAACACTGATAGCTGCATTGGCATTGACAAAATCGCTGACCAAAGGCAAGCAGACACAAAAAGAACCCCTTGGGTCCCACACCAAGGACCGCGCAGGTGGACAAACACACGAAAAGAAAACAACATCAAAAGAAGATCGGGGTTGAGACGGTTTAACTGCGAAGGAAGACAAAAGTTAGGAAATGCTGAAAAAGGCAAAGAGCGAAACACCATCGAAGGATACCTCGATTTCAAAAAGAAAATCTTCAACGATGTGTCACCCCGATTATCGATCCACTGAAATATAGAGAAAGAAAAAGTGCCTTGAAGCAGAAATGGCTGCACTTCTACAAAAGACAAAACGATTTCAATGCTTCCCTTGTGGAATTCTGAATTCTGCAAAAGCCTTCGATGTCAAAAGAACAGGTAGAGAAGGAAATCAAAGATTTAGACCCCCCCTTTGACACCATAGCCACAGGAGGAGGATGAAGAAGAAAGGCAATTCTTTCTCAAGGAAGAGAACACCAAAATCATGGGCATAGGCATATTCCAAGACTCTGAAGGATCGGAGTATGTGGAAACTTAGAGGCAAGACATTGAGACAGATTCCCCAGAGGAGGGAATTGACACTTATACGTCGAGGCCATTGCCTCTGGATGACATTGCATTATATGGTCAACTGATATAAAGGGCGGAAGATAAATAAGGAGTGCAATTAGAGGACGAGAAGACGCAATCCTGCTACCTCCTGGAAACGCTCCAGCCTTCTCAAACCAAGAACTAGTTCTTGTCAATGTTGCCCAGCATTCTGGCTCAAAGGAGAGAAACCTTCACGGAGCCTGTAATGTGCAGAGCAGTCACTCCTAGGGCAGAAAAATACAAGCATTCCTCAAAGGATCTTCTATACATAAAAGGAAAAGTGGGAGCAGATTTCATTAACTCAGCTACAGACAGGAAGAGATCAAACATCACAACAACATCGGGACCACCACCGGAGAAGGTGAGGAAGTAGATGGATGTGGTGGGCAGAAGATTTGAGAGAGGGGTGGCTACCCAGTGGAGAATAGCCAACTCTAACTCTCTGCTCAATAGATATGCACACCAACACTGGGATAAGATGGCAGAAATAATGAAGTACTTGCACGAACAGTACCTCAAGAGAGCAGCTTCCCTTGCAGAGGAAGGGCAAAAAATTGCAAATACATGTCTCAACTCAGCACTAGATGCAGCTGATACTCCAAGTCGACAAATGATGGCTAGAGAAACACTAAGGGCCTGTTTTAGAACTTGGTGGTGTTATCACCATCCTGCCATGGCGGCAGTCTTAAGTACTCCATCAAGCATAATAGCGCTCCTTCTGCCCTATTTAGATGAATGTCGGGGTGGACTCCAATGCTGGTAAATAGTACTCTATCGTCATCAGGGTGGTGGAATTGCAGGAATACGATTTAGATTTCATAGTTGTGCTGACGGTGTTCTAGCGGCAGGTTGAGACGGATTGATTCTGTCACAGGACGCACTCAATGTTGGAATATTCCTGTCACTGTAGGCTGAATGCTAGCATCACACATCTGATGTGTTTTGGCTAATTGTTTGCACCTGCATACCACACTATGAAACACACTCCATTTCAGACCATGATTTTTTGCCATTTCACAGCACCATGACATTTGAAAGGGGAAATTTGGTAATTGAATGTCAGGTTATTTTGCTGCTTTTCCTTATTTCTTGTCCCCTTTTCTTCTTTTATTTCTTCCTTCAGGTTAATTAATTCAATGTCATCATTTATTTGGATAATGCCAGGGTACAAAAATCCACGTTTCACTGAGGGAGAATTGTCAGTCATGGTGGATGAAATAATTTGAGCAGAGCCACAACTGTTTGGAACCCAACTCCAAAATGCATCTCTATCTCAGAAAAGAGAAATGTGGTCCAGAATATGTGACAGGGGGAATGCTATAGCAAATAACCTGCTCACACAGGAGGAAATTGCGAAGAGGTGGAACAACCTGCAGGGTAGAGTGTTTTTCCCTGGCCTCCAAGCATCACCTGGAGGTCCAGAGAACAGGTGGTGGTTGTCCCAGGCCCCCCTTACAACTCATGCCCTCGGAGGAGAAGGTCTTGCAGATCCTATATCCTGAAGGCTTGGCAGGAATCCTTGGTGGATTAGAGACTGGTAAATTATACTTTTAAATGAGTCACTAAACCTAAATGTCCTGTTTGCTTTGAAGTTAGATTTTGCTAATGTGTTCAGCACAATTTGTTTTACATAGAAACCTAAATATATCAGTAAGATCATGTTTGGCTTGTTTGGCATGTTTGGCATGTTTATTTTAATGTATTAAGTTGTATTAAACATAACAGGTTTCAATAGCCATCACATTTCACATGATGTTATGGTGCTTGTAAGTGTTTCTACTCAACATAACTCCAAAGAACATATATGTGTTCCACATAGTAAATGTCTGTTCGCTTGCTTGTGCAAAAGTCTCATTGTTGCTAGTGTTGTGAATGTTTCATTGAAATACCTACAACTACCATGATGCCTTGTTTCAGGTTTGTGATAAAAATATTGCCATTTAATTTTGCTCATTCTCACATTTCTAACATATTTTCACATATGGTAAAGTGTCATTTTTTGATCAATCTCTCTTTAATGCTCTTTTTTGAAAGCTGTAATGGTCGATTGCCATCTGATAATCCCGGGAACTCTACCGTCAACAGATTTGGGCAGGTATCAATTCTAGACTACATTTTAGTGGATGTCAGACTCTGGCAGAAGGCCCTAGATTTTAAGGTCACCTGTCACCATGAAAGTGACGACAATCCTTTGGTTTTAGAATTATCGCTTCCAATTGATAAAAGTCATCATAGTGCATCCTCAAAATCTGACTCCAGCGTCATATTGGCTGAAGGATGGAGAGTATGCTGGGGGAAACTAGCACAATCACAGGACAAAGTGGCCACCCTATACCAACAAATTCTCCTCCTTCTTGAAGCGGCGTTCCAACTTTTTGTGACCAGCGGCACTTTAACCTCCCAAATGAGAATTACCAAAAATCACCAGGATTTGCTCCTTGCCCTAGCACCTTTTTTTCATAACAACAAAAAGCCCAGGTCGAATTCCCAATTAAGGCACCCTTGGTTTCATAAACACTGTAAGGTAGCCAATGAAGCCCTTTTAATCTCCCTTAAAATGAACGATAGGGCACGCATCAAAGAAACTAGGGCGCACTATAAAAATAGTATAGACAAAGCCAAAAGTATCTGGGAAAGTGAAACATGGGAAGAAATAAAAATAGCACTGAACAATCATGATATGAGAGCCTTTTGGAACTTACTTAAGACAGGGAAATACGAAGGCAAATTGGCCATAACGCCAAACCTAGGGTAAGAAGTCTGGAGAGCCTATTTTAAATCCTTATACACAAGGTCAAGAGAGCAAAAGGGGAGGGTGGAAACTAACACTATAGAATTTGGAGTTGCTAAATCTAGACACACCACGCTGCACAATGAAGGAGATTACGAAGGCACTGGGAAAGCTACTACGAGCTAAAGCGCCAGGGCTGGATAAGATCCCTAGCAATTTATTTTGTTCCAAGCCTTCAATCTGAGCACCCTACTTGTGGTCACTATTTAACGTCATTTTGCAAGGTATGTAAATGTAAATGTAAATGTGCTGGATTTGTAAAGCGCACAGCTGCCCGTAAGCGTCCCGGCGCTTGCTTAGGGAACCCGTCCTGGTATTCCCCTGTGAGAAACCCCGGCAGGGTGTCCACAAGGTGAAAGCCAGGCATCCCGCCGCTAGGGGCGGTAGTGTAGATTAAGCAAGCTATTGCCCAGAGTCGCAGAGTGTGACCCCGTGAGTTGAGTAGGCACCAGAGCGAGAATTGTCGAGTCCGTGGAATTTTTGAGCCCGAGACCCGCCAAGGCGGGGAATTGAACCCTGGTCCACGGTCGATCTCAGCTTCCGGGTCTGCCGCCTCTAACCACTGAGCCACGCTTCTCCACCTCGCTGCCCTCCACATGGGCAGGGGCAGCAATTATCCCTATTTATAAAAAGGGTTCACCACTTAACCCAGCGGATTACCGCCCAATAAGCCTCCTAGAGGTCTGTCATAAAATATTTGCAAGCGTACTCCTGGGGCGCCTGCAATCTTGGATGGAGAAGAACAACGTACTAACACCCCTACTAGCAGGACTCAGGGTTAAGACCTTACCCATTGATCACGTTTTTCGATTGCAACTCATCCACTGGAAAACTGTGGTCATAGAGGGTGGCAGCCTCTATCTCACATTTGTGGATCTTAAATCCACCTTTGACTTAGTTCGGCGGGATCAACTGTGGAGTATACTTCTTGACCTGGTAGTTCCAGAGTATCTCTGCTACCAGTTGAAACGCCTCCACCAAGATAACTATGCACATATAAGATATGGCAGAAATGGTGAACTTTCCGCCCCCTTCCCTGTGGAGAAAGGGGTGCGACAGGGATGCGTTCTAGCACGGACACTCTTCTCCCTTTTTATAAATGGTCTTATTGAATCTCTGTTGGATGGGAAAGATATTGACGCACCTAAGATAGCAAACCGCAAAATTCCAGCTCTTATGTTTGCGGATGACACGCTTTTACTTTCCAAATCTCCCATGGGCATGCAGAGGGTGCTTGATGCATTCAGCACTTTCTGCAACCATCGGGGATTGGAGATTAATCTTCAAAAGACCAAGGGCCAGATGTAGGTGGCCCATTACCGGTCGGTAAACCCAAAATTCGGTAAATTTCAGGCTTACGGACTGGTATTGGGCCATTTCCTATGTAGGGGATGATTCGGTGAATACCGAATCGGTATGTACGATTCGGTATTTACTGAATCATTATTTACCGATTTGGTATTTACCGAATCGGTAAATGGCATGTAGGAAGCACTTTAAAGAGTGCTCATGTGCTTTAAGAATTTGTTATTTACCACCCACTATTAGTTGGTGGTAAAAAACGAATTCCTTTGAAAATGCAAATCTGTGCATTTTCAGCAGTGCCATGTGGCAGACATACATACCCTTAGGGCATGTATGTGTGCCACATGTGCTCACAAGCACTATTCAGGGGTGCAACAGGGTGTCAATGTGACACCCTGCCAACCTTGGATGTTTCCTCTATTTTACCGAATCGGTATTTACCGATTCAGTAATTCACATTCCTTCCTATGAGCCTCCAGGCCCATAGGAATGAATGGGGATTACCGAATCGGTAAATACCGATTCGGTAAATACCAAATCGGTAATTTTTTCCGATTTTTTTCCTACATTGCATTTACCGATTCTAAAATACCGAATCGGTAAAATTCGGTATTTTAGAATCTGTAAATTTACTTTACCTACATCTAGCCCTAAGTATATGCCAACACTACGAATTGCCCAAATCCCCGATTAGATCACTGTTACCGAAACAATGGAATAGGGGACGCAAATAAAGAAAGCTAGCCGAAAACTAACCCAATCCACAGCAGGCATTACAAAAGTCTATAAGAACTGTTCACACAAAATAATAGGTCCCGTAGCAGAAATTTACAAGACTCAGGCTAGGGGCTCGGCACTGTATGGGGCAGAACTATGGGGCCACCACCCAGATGCCTCCCTCTCAATGACAGAAAACCAATTTCTTAGGCAATTGCTGGGTCTTCCTACTAGCTCTCCACTAACACCGCTTATGATGGATCTAGGTATTAGTCCTATTGTAGATGTAGTCTCTTCTAGACCCCTGCTTTATTGGCGACACCTTTGGGGCACACCAGAATTAGACGAATACGAAGAGAAATTGAAGGACGTAATGAGGCTCCATGGTGCAGGAAGACGGCCTGGTTAGCTTATATCAGGAACCCCTGTCAGGCTCTAGGGAGGGTAAACATGTGGACATCCCCAGAAGAGATTTGTTCTATGACCTCTAGGAAGGCACTGCTTGACTTCTACAGAGAATTTAAATTGGCTCAACTATGGCGGAGGACCAAGCAGGGCTGCCTAACTTCCAGGTTCTTGTAAATAAAGCAGCAATACAGGCTCGAACCGACCCTAGATGACATACAACCTCTTTTAGCGAAGAAACTTTTTCTTAAATTCAGACACAGGGTGCTCCCGCTTCGATCATTCACTAACAAGTGGCAGGGCTCCCACACATTAGAGTGTCCAGGGTGTGACCGAGCTGAGGAAACTGAAATCCACGTTCTTTTTTTCTGCCCCGCCTATGTAAAGACAAGGTTACGGTGGCTACTACAATTGTGCAGGAACATGGGGAGTAGACATTGTACAGAGGCGTTTAGGCTCCTTAAGTATGAAACCGACACTTCTATTGCGTTCTCCATCTCGAGGTTTTTATACTCCATGTGGTGCACTTGTAGAGCCAATTTTAATAAAACTCTAGTAGAATCTTAGTTTAGCAGTAGTTGTAATTTACACTTTATTAAGTACCAACCAGAGTAATGTGGTATGCACATATTGCATTGTATGATTACCCTCTCCATAATTAATTCTCCACTGTGGTGTTTTTAATTCTGTAATTTTAGCAGTGTTTATCTAGATTTTCTAACACTCCTTTTTACTTTTTAGACAAAGTTAAAGTCTTTTAGTAACAAACAAGTGTCTTATTCTTTTAATGTAATAGTCATTTGTTACAATATCTGCCACTGCTCCCCCTTACCTTACCCATGCTGAAGTTATATATATATATTTCCTTTTTGCTCATTGCACTTTATCTTGCCATAACATCTCGTAATGCCTAATGCAGAAATTATATATTTTATTCAGCTAATGCACTTCGAGCAGGCGCGGGGGAGCTAATTTGAGAAGGCAGTCAATGCTTGCTTTCTTGAAATGTTGCAACTATAAAATATAGAAACAATGTATATAGTTTTTAATGATGATATATTATACTATACTATATTTTGTTAAAACGCTTTGTACTTTTTTTTTATGCTTTTATAGCCTATGGCCGAAATAAAGTTTTCCTTGACTGAGAAAAAAAAATAGTTTGTGTTGAATGTATGTTGTCCTTTTCTTGTCATGTAATTGAATTGATGTAATTAGTGTCAAAAATAAATCATTTGTTGGCCTTAAACATTTAAGGCATGGATAATTGTATGCTGAATAAAAGTGGCATATGTGAAAGCTGAACTCTGCTCTGTCTATATGATGACTAATGCTAAACATCTCCTTAAGTTGTGCAAATATTTGTTTTTTAGCCTGCTAGGCTTTGGAATGGTTAAGTTCACATTTCTCCTCTCTACTGTGTTTTGTTGAATGGTTGGTACATTTCATGTATACTTACTAAGTTATCTTTTTTCATTTCAGGACATCTATTTACCTGTTTCTCTGAAGTAGTTTGTGTATTTAATTACATTTCCACTTAAAGGTTTGTGTGTTTTTTGGTTTACATCCACTTTATTTGCTTTTGTTTCATAAAAGCAAAAAAAGTCTGAGACTGGTGTTATACTTATTTTCTGTATTAATTCAATTGCTTTTCCTTCCGTCATACATTTTACAATGTAAACAACCAAAGGATTTTTTATTCAAAAAATGAATTTTAAGTTGCTAATGTTTCCACTTATGTCGACCATGACAACAAAATGCAAATACCAAAAACTCATCAAGTAGTATTTCATTAAATTTAGAGCAGAGTGCTCTGTCAAATTTATATTTAACATAACAAACCATACATAACACAAATACTCAGTGACGTTGTTAGGTTTTGCCTGCACAGCGTTTGTGCTGATCTTGTGAAATCTATTGTTAATATATATACAGCCCAGCTCTTGCTTTTCATTGGCTTTTGTGCTGGCCATTTACTTTTCCTTCATTTTTATTGGTTGTAGCATGCTACTTCCTGCTACTTCCTGTTCTTCCTTGTGTGCTTGCTCTTATCAGTGTCCCAAAAGTCCAAGTACTGCTTTAATCCTCTTTTGAAGCAGAACTTTTTTTATGATGTTTTGCCTGCACAGTACTTGCCTGCATGGCCGACAGCTCTCAACACGACTCCCCTCTGAAGGTGACTCCTAAATTTCATGCTAACTCTTCTCTTATTATTATTATCTTTGTCGCACTCACACAGCCTGACTATAATATGGCCCCTCTCAGGGCATTGCCTTGCATGATCAGAAACCCCTGACCTCCTACCCAGGGAAGCAGCTTGACCTCCCGTGCTGCTCCTCACAAAGATTCTTATCATCTTGAATAGTCGCTGCTTTCTCGTCGTTCTTTTCCTGTCATCAGTGTACACAACCTCCTCCTTTGCCAATGTGCAGGAGAAACACTTCATTGAAGATTATACAATCTACTTTATTGGCACAACAAGTATTGACAAAGTAAATACATAGTAGAGACCCCCTATCCCTGCCCTTGTGTCCTTCCTGTCCTCCTTTCTCACCCATCCTCCTTTCCATACTTTCATCATTCTCCTGTTGCAGGGCCTCTGACACACAGGGTCCCTGTGTGCACAGAGACTGCACCCCCACGCCCCTTCTCAATACGTGTGTGTGTTTAGTTGTCTGACACCAGCGGAGACGTGCAGGACCAGAATTTCACCAAGGAGCCCTACACTGAACAGCAAATGAGAGGAGTAAGGCAGCACAAGTTGAAGAGTGTGTATCTGAGAGGAAAGGCTCAGAGTTTGTACAGTGGTGCCACCGCTGACAATTACATGTGTATGTACATACATACAGCTATAAATCCCTCTGTACATTATATGGACGCTGCCAGCAACTTGGGATGCTATTGGCTCCAGTGGGGGCAACACCAAACACATCTTATCCTTCAAGCGCACAGCGTTGAGTTTCTGCATGACATTTTATTTTATTCATCTCAGGTTATTTGTATGGCGCAGTTGAGTAGACTGACCTTGTTCATGCATTCCAAGTCATGCAGTATTTTCTTGTGCGAACATACAACCAATATTTTCTTTTTATTCTGCTCTGTTACATATGTACATGGGTACATTAAATTGGGGGGTGCAGAACTGCTCAAAGGTAATTTGTATGTGTCTCATGGTAAAGCTCACACCAGTTTTGACACTTGACGTTCATAAAATATGTCCAGCACATACTTTTTTTCTCCTTACATCGATAGTGGGTTTAACAGTTAATGTGATAACATGTAAAAAGATACTTACACTCATGTGAAAAAGTTGTCATTGGCATCCTGTCAACTCCTTCCTCCTCACCACTATCATCTTCATTTGACATTTCAGGATCCTCACCCAGTGGCTGTTCATGGTCTTTATCCTCTAAGATGTAAGGGATGTTCCATTGCAGGGCTATGTTGTGCAGCATGCAGCAGGCCATGGTGATTTAGCACTCCTTATCGAGTGAGTAGAGGAGGGCTCCAACAGTCTTGTCCTGACAAAGAAATCTGGACTTTAGGAGCTCAAAAGCCAGCTCCACTGGCCTCCAGGTCCTTCCATGGGCCTCATTGAAGCAGACGTCCCCTGGGGTTGTTGGATTAATCAGTGGTGCCAGCAACCATGGCCGGTTAGGATAAGCTGAATCTCCTAAATGGAAAAAAAGAGAAGAACCAAGATATGTAACACCATTTCAGATGATTCACCTTGAAATTACCCAAACAATATTATTTTAGATTGTACTTTCCAACAAGCCAGGCCCTCTCACATCCAAGTGGTGACATTTGAAGGCATATGCCTCTATTATGTAGAACAAAGGAATCATGCGGTGATCTGGTGAAATGTGCACAGACACTTGTGATGTACAAATCAACTAAGCAGACAACTTGCACATCGAGTGAATGGAAGCGCGTCCAATTCCGGTTGACTTGTTCCCTGGCGTGTGGTGGCACTAAGGCAATATATGTGTGCCATAATTGCTCCAATTACATGTGGTAAGCAACCCAAACCATAGAAATCGCCCTTCATATTCGCAAGATCTTCTTGTTGTGTAAATTGGACGAAACTGTTGATGTGCCTCAACATTGATGAAAGAACTTCTTGTTTCACACTACTAAAAGTTGGTTGTGATATTCCACCAGATACTGCCCCAGTGTATTGGAATGATCCTGTGGCCACAAAATGAAGCACTGCCATGAGGTAGACAACTGGTGTAATAGATGTGAGATTTATGTTGTGAGGCAAGAAGATCTGGGTCCAGCTGATGACATAAATCCTGTATTGTTTGCCTATTCAATCTTAAATTCTGATAATATCCAGTTCTTCCATGGTGGCAAGGTCTGGAAATAGGTGGTAGACTTGAGGCTGTCATCTCCTCACTCTCCCTGGGTTCATATTGATGCATTGGAAGAATTGTGAGTATTTTGAAACATTTTCCATGTAAATAATTTTTGACTATTAACACAAATGTAATGTTGTATATACACATATATGGTTTGACAAGATATTTTAATCTAACTTTGTTTTGGACATTTTTACTTCACAAATGTCATTTTGTAGCTGTCAATGTTTTAAATATGGTACAATATATACTAATCCTATTGCAAACAATGTCAATTCAATAGTGATTACCAGATCACCATATGATCTGTAAAAAGACAGGGTACACACTTATTCTGTTGAAGACCCCTAGTTCTCTGCTTGTTGTTCAACGTCTTTGTGGGGGATATGAACTATGGCAGGTCTTTAAAACAACCCTCGGACCCTTCTTTTCCTCTGTGGTGTTATTGTGAATATTTTAAATATGAAAGAACATGTCAATAATACATTTCTAAAGCATTATTTTCACTTTTGTTTAATAAAGGTTTTTCATGCAAATATCACATTTAACCAAGGTTAATGACCACAAACACACTATTTGGCCTACTAAAATGGCGGGCGCCTGGCCTTGCCATCAGGACATTTGTAATCAGATGTCCGCGTCAGAAGGTGACACGTAGACAGCAACATAGGAAAACCTGTGGCAAAGCGGCCAATCAGTAAAGGGATTTCAAAAACAATACCACTGTCCCATTCAAATACAGGAACACAGCTAGATTCCAAACCAAAGGCACACTCTACACGCAAAAAAGGGAGCAGGAAATTGCTTTTACAGCAAATATACCTTTGCAAGACATTTGCATGGCAGCAACTAGGTCATCAGTGCACACTTTTATGAAACATTATTGTATAGATATTCAAATGAACAAAGAAGCTCAAGCAGGACAAAAACTATTAAAACATCAATTTGCAAATTCAAGATCATCTTCATCCCATCCTCCACAACTTTAATAAACTACTACAAAATTGGTGCACAGCACGTGAATCCAGAAAAGATACATGCTTCAAAACGAAAAAGTGTTTACCTGTAGGTATAGTGTTGCAGCTTGAAGAATATTCTGGAGTCACAAGGAACCCACTGACCTCACCTAGAAGAAGGGAGAGCAACCAAAAAAAAAAAAGAATCCGAAAATGGCAACCACACGTGGGAGGTTCTGGGGAGGATGTATTATGTCGGAGGAGGCTGGACGGACACCAAATGGTGAGACGCCCAAATAAGAAAGAGAAGAAGGACTACGAATTACAGGAGAATTCCAGACCCAACCACTAGATGGTAGCACCATAAACCTCCCCGGTGTATGTGCACTTTACAAATTTATCTTAACATAACATGGTGGAATAATGCACACCATCTGAGTCCCAAAAATTCTTCAAACTGCAAAACTATACCTAGAGGTAAGAAACTATTTAGTTCCTACAGTGGCTATATAGACAGGTTCTTCATCTCATCCAATATCACCTGAAAGTATTCAAACCTAAAAAGGGAATGAAACACTTCTAGCTTGACCAGATGCCCTTGAGAAGACCCCATCAAAAGTCAAAATGGACCATTTACATAAAGTGATTACACTGAAGAATTTCTAACATTTCATGTGAAATAAGACACATATATTCCCAAACCTCTGAACTTATCGCCATGGTTCAGGCCATATAATCTAGAATCATAAACAATGAATGGACATCTGAAGAGAAGTCTTCCTATATAGACTAGTTGACAAAAAAAGGGAAAATATTAGTGATAGGTCCATGTATGACAATCTTTGTCTGTCTGTACTGCATGAGAATTTATAGGTAAACGTTCTAGGTATCATCAAAATAAAGTCCTTCACAAATCATTGCAAATCTCTTTCCATTAGTCACTAGAAGTAGTCAATGTCTGGCCTCCATATCACTGTGTCATGAAAGGGTTCCTACAAAGGTCTCTAGACTTTTAGTGCCTCTAGATCAAGTTAGCCCCTGTCTTAGAAACATTTTAAATATACACCCAACAGTTTGTACCCTTAAAGTTCATTATAGTGTTCACAACCATAAGAGTTACTGTAGAAGATTAGAACCTCCAGTGGGGACAATGTTTATTTTAACTTATGACAAACTCATGGAAATGACATGGATGACCTTGTGCTCTGAGGAAACTAGGCTGTTCTACTTTATTTTAAGATTGTTTTTCACACACCAATTACTTATAGTTTGAAATCCGTTATTTCATTGACAATGCTATGCTAAGTAACAATCTGTGTACCTTTTCAAACTGGATTGAGGAAGCATTTTTATTCTGATTTCATGGTACTTCCCAGTATGGTGATGTTGAGCATATATGGCTGCTTTCTCTTATTTGCTTTGATAGCACCAACACTTGCTTTACTATGTCTCTCAAAATAAGTCGAAGTGTTCAATTTTTGGGATACCTTGGGCACTCTTTCTTTTCCAGCTATCAGTTTCACGGAGTGAAAACACACCTTCAATGAGTAAATATAGGCATTTGTCTTGGTAGTCTGATTTTTAGGTCTCGCCCAGCATAGGTGCATGTGTTTGTCTCTGCAAAGGATATAATGTCCTATAAATGGCACAGAGCTTGCACATTGCTTACCATTACTATTTCTTCTTCACCTCCCAAATCCCCTTGTCTGTGTTGCTTCTTCCCATTCCCACCCACCCTTATTCATGTTGCTTCTTCCCCTCTCACCACCCCACCCCACCCCAACGTCTGAGAGAGTTGTCAATAGAGCACCCTGATTTTTAACTCTGGAATAAAACTCTGACAGTCTGTTCTGTTCACCTCCTCTTATAACTAGGTGATTGTTACTCACAATCATTCTCTATCATGATTGAGTACTGAGCACTGTTGCAACTCCTTTTTGAAAGAGGCTTTTAATGTTTGTAGCTCCGCAACACTGACACCACCTGGTTCCATCTCCTTTATTCCCAGCCAATAAGAATACATGTGTGTGCCTCTTCATCTAGCTTCTCCTGATTTAAAGCACATTTATTGTAAGCAAACAGTTGCTGTAGAAGAGGTGTACAAATTGTTGCGCAATCACACGAGGCGTACCGGTTGTTTCCTTCTTGATGATGTAATGTCCCAATCCCCTCGTGAACCTGTAAAAAGGTCAGGCTACCAATCAGAAAAAAAGATCCTTAAGTATTGCCCGGCGGTGTCGCCTCTTTAACCCACAAGATATTAATCAATGAAGAGGCAGGCGCTGGAGACTGGAAGGCAGGAAACAAGGGTTTATTCTCTCCGGAGGAGAACACATCAGTTCGGACAGCAAGTATCGTCACGAGGTGCTCTAACCGCATCTCTGAGGCCTGGCCTCTTATACACAGGTTTATGATTTTTATTGCAGGTAACACATTCTTGCAATGCTTTGAAGTATGAAAGGACATCCTCGGAATCTCCCCTTCAGGCCCGTTCCCACACACATTTACAGTTGAAGTCCCCACCCCGGTCACAACAGGTGATGATTATCGCGCAGCTGGACATTCCGCCGATTCACGGAATGTGGGGGGTTGATCGGATCTCATAGGGTGGGGGCTTTGATCAACTCGAGGGTCCTTTAATGGGGGAAACTTCCTACTGTACGGGGGGGGGGGCAATAAACAGTATCCGCAGAGCCAGGTGGCGGCCTGGGAACGAGGAAGACAAACGGGCATACAGGAAAAAGGGGGTTTGTATCAAAGGGCCTGGGACCATGAGAGGAATGAAGGGAGGTGTCGCGCTGGGAACAGGATGGGATTCCGGGGCAGAGCTGCGCTGAAGAGGGGTTTACGACCCAAGGCATGTGAGAGCGGGGGGGTTGTCGGCGTGCGGGGGGGATGCCTGCGAGGTTGAGAGAGTGAGAGAGAGAGAGAGAGACGCGCTGGCTATCAGCGAGGGGCAGGGAGGCCATGGTGCTCAAAATGGCTGCCGCTTACGTGCACGAATGGGTTCAAGAAGAGCAAGATGGCGCCGATAATGTTGACGTTTTCAGCCTAACTTTTAACAGTCCTCCCTTTTCAACATATCTAGCCAACTTGCCTACTCAATGTCAATCTTCATCAAATTCCTAACCTCGGCATCATATAATGCTCCCATGCGTTCGTTTCCAAGGTCCACAGTTTTAGGGCAAATACAATTTGTACATAATGAACACAGAGGTGGCAGACATTGAATTCCTAAGCATAGACCGCATATTACAACTACAGGAATCAGGATAATGGTGAACAGTCTCCAGCCCCAGTTCTTAACGGTGTTCCAGAACCAACCACCAAGCGACCATTCTTCCTGATCCTGGTGGACTTCTGAAGAGAGTCGGTGAAGATGTTCGATGGCTTTGTACACTGAGGGTGAGTTGTCCGGTATGTATGTACAGCAGCTGGACCCAATAATGCGGCATGCTCCACCACGGTCCGCAAGAACCACATCTAGGACAAGGCGGTTCTGGAGGGCCACCAAGCGGACCGCTTGAAGCTCGGCGGTGTTGTTAGCAAAGATACCAGCTGTGATGTTCATTGTTGTCTCAACTGCCTGAGTCAGATGTCGGATGGCACGGCTGTTTGCCATCGGGCCCCAGAGGGGAACAAGTCCCTTCATAGCATCGAGGAACTGCGCTCCTGTTGAGTCGGCTTGTTCAATGTCCTTGGCTCGTTTTTGTCTATGATGATTCGCTGGGGCCACATAAGTCGGAGGAAGGATGAAGGAGATGAAACAAGTGCCCCCCCAGCCTTTGGGGAGCCAGGTGTAGGCCTTTGTGCCGCAGACGAAATACATGTTTGGGGACGCCACAAAGGAAGGTGGATCCGTGGAGTCCAAAGTTCTGGTAAAACGGCAAGCACTGCGGCCCACCAGCTGTGTCCCACGTCCTTCTATGCACATGTGGCCTGTGACGTTGATGACTGACAGGGCCACAGTCAGAGTGGCAGCCGTTCGTTTCCGCAGGTAGGAGAAGGTGGGTCTGGTTGGATTGTTGAACACCTGCATTTCAATTCGTTCTTTAGCAGGGATGTCCATGTGGATTGAGTCGTTGGAGGTCTGCGGGCAGAAGTGTGTCTTTGTTTTGTTTCGCCAGACCCCGTGGAAGAAATGCGTTACGGTTTTGCTGGAGGTGGCATTGTCCTTATAGCTTTCTTGCAGGAGGATCAGCCAAGCAAGGCAGGAGCCATGAACTGAGAAGGGTGAAGGGATGAATGGTATCGAGTGTCCAGTGGCGTGGGGTAGCAACCCACAGATCCAACAGTTGGTGGCATTGGTGGCGAGATTGTGCTGGTGAAGTAGCTGTACGAAAGAGTTATTCCAAAACTCCTTTCGCCTCTCTCTGAGTTGAGGAGAGAGCGAAATCAGATAATGTTCCTTCATGGTGGTAGGCTGAGCAGTGGTCAGGAATGTTTCGTGAGCAGGTGCATTTTCTTCCACAATCCAGAGTGTGGTCATGAGGAGAAAGCAGAAAAGGATTGTGATGAAGAGTGCAATTGTCTTTGAGCTGTGGAGTCTGTCTGTTCTTGGGTTTCTGTAGTGGGTATTTCCTGTTGCCTCCATCATCTTCTTATTTGGCGCTTCCATCATCTTCTTATCTGGCGCTTCCATCATCTTCATCTTCAAGGTGCTCGGTAGTGGGCAGAACCACAGACTTAGTTTAGCTTCTCTCCAGGTAACCCTTGGTTGCTTTGGGTCACCGTTCTGAGATTTAACTTAGTTCGTGGTCTACTTAGCCGAAGCTCCCTCCTTTCGACGCAGGAAATACCCTTCTCTGGATGGTACAGTGGGATCAGAGAATTTTGAAAGTTCAAGTGCTTCGGTATCAGGATAGCAGGTTAGCGACGGTCGGTCCTTGTTCAGGAGCTCTTCTTGGTTGTCGATGTTTTCTGTCGTGGCCAGGGTCGAGGAGACCTTCTTACAGTGGTGTGCGTGCAGCCAGTGCCGTTTCCCCTCCACACGAAGAGCCGTCCGGGTGGTGATTAACACTTGCCAGGGGCCCGTCCACCGGGGTTCCAAACTCTTCGACCGCTGAAAGTTTCGGATCAGCACGAAATCTCCTGGTTGGATGGCGTGACCCGGACCCCTGGAAGCATCGGGGATGGTCTGCTGCACCTGCTGATGAATGACAGACAGAGTTTCAGTCAATTTATACAGATAATCAGACATTAGGACATCCGGGACGTCATGAATGGAAGTTGGTTTCGGTGCAGACCAGACACTCATGGGTCGACGAAAACAACTTCATAAGGTGTTAAGTGATGTCTGGTGGGGGTGGAACGCATCGATAGCAATGCCAGTGGGAGGGCGTCTGGCCATTTCAGACCCGTGGTAGCCACTATCTTGGCCAGTTTAAGCTTTAGTGTGGCATTGTGTCGCTCAACAAGTCCAGCAGACTGGGGGTGGAAGACTGCGTGGAATTTCTGCTTGATGCCCAACCCCTTTAAGATGAGCTGGATGACTTCGGCTATGAAGTGGGGGCCATTATCGCTCCATAAAATACGACAAAGGCCGTAACGGGGGAAAAACTCCTTTAACAGTACTTTTGCAGTGGCCATAGCAGTGTTGTCACGGGTGGGGTATGCTTCGACCCATTTGCTAAATGCGCACACCACAACAAGTACATATTTCAGGCCTTGGCACCTGTCTAGCTGGATGTAGTCCATCTGCAGGACTTCAAACGGGTGATTTGGGACCCCAAATCCTCCCCGGGGTACTACAGTTCCTTTCCTGGGGTTGTGTTGCAGGCATATCAAGCATTGTTGGACCAGACGTTTGGCGGAGTCTGTGATTTTATCATTGTGCCAAACTCTGGAGACAAGTTCAATCATGGGGGCTGATCCTATGTGGGCAGGGGAGTGTGCCATAGTCAGTATGGGAATCAGGTACGAGTCAGGTAGCAACCATTTGTTTGTGTCTCTTGTCCGCCAGCAGGCTTCGTCATCTTTTAATCCCACCCGTGTCCATTCAGTCAGTTCGTGCTGTGTGCTAGCCATTTGAATGTCCCTAATAGTGTCCCTAGCGTCAGTCCATTTTTCTGCTTGTGACCTGGTCACGTACATATGTGTTGTCGTCCTATTTTCAGCTGTCGTTTGGGCAGTGATGTCGGCTAGCGCATTTCCCTGCCCAATGATGTCTGTCACCCTTTTGTGTGCCTGGCATTTGACGACTGCAAGCTTTTTGGGGAGAAGGACAGCTTCGATCAAGGCGGAGACTAGATCCCCGTGCAAAATGGGGGTGCCGTGTGAGGTCAAGAATCCCCTTTCCCTCCAAAGGAGCCCAAAATGGTGAACCACCCCGAAGGCATACTGGCTGTCGGTGTAAATGTTCGCTGTGGTTCCTGCTGCCAGAATGCAGGCTCGTGTCAGGGCAATCAGTTCCGCTGCCTGGGCAGATCGTTGCGTGATGCGGGCTGTCTCGACTACAGTTCGAGCCGTGGTGACTGCATAGGCAGCGGAAGTGGTGCCATCGGGGAGTTTGATGCAAGAACCGTCCACCCACAGCTCTCCGTCAGGGTCAGGGAAAGCCGTGTCTCTGAGGTCAACCCTACTTCTAGTCTGTTCGTCCGTAAGAGTCACGCAGTCATGTACAGGGTGCACATTGGGATCGTTCTCTGGTAAGGGTAACAGAGTTGCCGGGTTCAGTGTGGTGCATCTTTTCAGGGCGATATGGGGTGCAAGCAAAGTCAGTTCGTATCCAGTCAGTCGTGCACTCGTCAGGTGTTGCGTCTTGGTTTGGTTCAGGAGGGTGCCAACTGCGTGGGGTACCAGTACCGTGAGGGAATTCGAGAGCACGATCCCCTCACTCTGTCGGATAGAGATTGCAGCAGCAGCTACAGCTCGAAGGCACACAGGCAAGGCTCTGGCTACAGGGTCAAGAGTGGCAGAGAAGTAAGCACACGGTCGTTGCTTTGGGCCAATGGCCTGGGTCAGGACAGATAAAGCGCACCCCTCCCTTTCGTGAGTGTAAAGGGAGAAGGGCTTTGTGTAATCGGGGGTACCTAGGACAGGGGCCGAGCAAAGGGCATCTCGTAGTTCCGTGAAGGAGGTTTGACACTCAGGGGTCCAAGGGAGTGGGAAGGGGACGTCTTTCCCTAGCAGAGAAAGCAGCGGTTTCACAATGAGGCTAAAGTTTGGTAACCACTGTCGGCAGAAGGAGGTGAGGCCTAGTAGGGAGCGAACCTGTTTCTGGGTCTTAGGGACAGGAGTTTCGAGAATGGTTTGGATCCGGTCGGGAGTGAGTTTCCTTCCTTCTTTGGACAAAAGGTGGCCTAGGTAAGTGACCTGGGGTTGGCAGAATTGCAACTTCTTCTTGGAGACCTTGTGGCCATTTTCCGCAAGGAAGTGCAGGAGTTGAATGGTGGCTGTAACTGCTAATGGAGTGGTGTCGGCTGCCAAAAGGATGTCATCGACATATTGCACTAACACCACTCCATCGGGTAACTGGACTTGATCCAGTTGTCTCTTGAGGGCCTGGCTGTAGATGCTAGGGCTTTCTGTGTAGCCCTGGGGTGCTCGGCAGAACCTATATGAGCGGGCTTTTAGGGTGAAGCCGAAGAGATATCGGCTGTCTGGGTGGATGGGGATGGAAAAGAATGCGTTTTTGAGGTCAATGACAGTGAAGGTGGTGGCAGTAGAAGGAATCAAAGTCAGGATGGTGGTGATGTCTGAGACCACGGGGTACTGGGGTACCACCACTTTGTTGATCTCTCGAAGGTCAATGATAAAACGGTATGCTTTCTCATCTCCCTCTCCCTGCTTCTTGATGATGGGCAAGATAGGGCTGTTGCAAACGTTGCTAACCACTTCCTCTACCACTCCAGCGTCTATCAGCGACTGAATAATCTTTACCAATGCCTTCTCGCCCTCGGGCGATATCCGATATTGTGGAAGTTTTGGGAGTGTTGCGTCTGGTCGGACAGTAATGTGCACTGGGTCAATCAACATGCGCCCTACGTCCGAATCCGCCTTGGCCCACAGATACGGAGGCAGAGTGTCAAGCAGGGATGTGTCAGCGTCGGTGATGGAAAACATGCGTCGGGGAGGGCAATGTCTAAGCAGAACGGGGTTGTCGTAAAGGAAAACTCGAACTCCGTCTTGAGAACATCTGATTGTCGCTCGGAAGTGTTTCAATAAGTCAAGTCCCATAATGGCGTCAGGGCTATTGGAGGAAAGCAAAAACGTGGTGTCAGTGGTGTTGTTTTCTAAGTCGAAGAGGATCGGGGCGGACAAAGGGTTAGTGGAGGGCGTTCCATCGAAACCTGTCGATGTTATAAGTGAGCCAGACAAGGGTGCCCTTGGAATCAGTCATTTAGATAACGCACTACGTGTTGCGCCAGTGTCTACCAGAAATGGAGACTTTGTACCCAGGACCTTAGCAGTGACGTAAGGGCCTTGCTGGTCAACATAGAGCTCGACTGGATCCCTCCCTTGCCCTTGGCAGTCCTATGCAAAGTTGTGGGCGTCATCGTAGTCAGATTGCTGGTATTGGTTCTGTCTGGGTCGATCAAATGTATTTGGTCTGCCTGATCTGTCGTTAGTCGTGTCATTTGGGGGCCCTCGCTGTTGTCCCTTATTTCTCGGTCCACTTGCTATGTCCTTGGGGTCTTTATTTCTGATTATTTTCAGAAGAACTGGGCACTGGGATTTCCAATGGCCAGTTCCTTTGCAGAAAGCACACTGGTCCTCTCTAAGGTCTGTACGTCCACTGTGGGGAGTCAAAGTGCGGTCCTGGGGAAATGCAGTCTTAGGGACGTTCGTCTGATAGTTTCCCCGGTATTGGTCTCGTCCTATAGTCACCCCTTGCAGTTGGGCAATCATCACCCTCTCTTTCAAGTCCTTCTTCTTTTTCTCTGTTGCTCTATCGTTTTCATTTTTCTGATGTTCATAATATTGGGCCATCTGGAGGATAGCCGTAGGTTTGGAGGCTGCCCAACTACTCTCGCTAGCCTGCAGTTTCTGGGAGACCTCCGGTGACAGACCCTTAACATAATTCTGGACAAACAGATGGTGTCCGGTTGCAGTGGTCATGTCCTGGCCGCTGTAATCGGAGAATACCGTTTCAAACCGGGAGAAGTATTCTGATACATCCTCCTGGGGTTTCTGGCGACAGGCCGTTACTATTGACCAGTCCACTTTCTTTTCTGGAATCAGGGTTTTTAATTTCTGTACGATTTTATCTGGAAGGTCTAGAATGGATTTCAAAGGCTTTTGTCCAGGTCCTCGTTGTTTATCAATGTCATCGAGTTGTGACCAGGTATGTCCAAACAGCTCAAGGTGGTCGACTTTCCGGATTTGCTTCCACACATCAGCTGGTAGACATAACCCGAAAAACAAGTCGATGTCAGCCAGGGTCATAATCGTTGAACCTAGGGCTGTACCCAATTCAGTATAGAAGGCAGTGGGGTTTTTACGTAGGTCAGGCAGAGATTTCCGGAATGTCAGAATCTCTTGCCGGTCCCATGGCTGGTAGATCCAGTTGTACACTACCCTTCCTTTTGCATCTTGGTGGTTTGCATCATCGTTAGTTCCTGCACCTCGTGGAGGAACCCAGTAAGGGGCAGCCTCTCGTATCGGCATCATGGTGTTAGATTGCTCAGTTTGTGGTTCGGTCGCTACGGATGTCGTGGGTTTAGTTCCCGATTCTCGTTCAGTGAGGTGGCGGAAAACCTCAAGCGTTCGCGTAAGGAGGTCCGTCACATCACACTCGCCCTCATCCCCGATATCGACCTTCCGGTACAGAGTCGTTAGGCTCTCGGGACCTTTGTCTCGATATCGGTCCTCGTATGCGTTCAAGACATGGTAACACAGTCGTACGGTAAAATGTCGTCTGTGACTCCCTGTATACGAGTTAAACATATCCGTGATGTACTCTTCATCTTCCTTCCTTTCTACCAGTGTCCTTGCTATCTTGTCGATCCCTGCTCGCTCATCTTTGCTTAGTCTGCTTGTTCTTGCAGAACCAGCCCTTCGGGTCTCAGGGTCGCCTAACGTTGTCGTTTGCGTAGTATTTAATACAAGGAGTTCGGCCGGCACAGAGGCCATGGGGGCCGAAGCTGTGGCGCTACCCTCGTTTGTACCTGGGGGTGGTGGGTGCTGTGCTAAGGGTTGGGAAGGGGCATATGGAGGGGGCATGTAGATGATCGGAGGACCTAACAGCAGATCATCGTTGGCTCGTTGTTTCGAGGGCAAATCAGGGTAGAGCATGGAGGACGTTCTAACCGGACACTGGCTTGATGTTTCCATTTCTAGTTTCTGTTTGGCTTTCTCTCTTTCCTTTATCTCTCCTTCTAGTTTCTGAGCAGCTAGGTGGGCTGCTTTTCGCAGCTCTTTTCCCAACCTACTCTCAGTTTTCTTTTTACGTTGTTCAGTTTCTTTGCGCCACATGCCGAAACTATCAAGCATAGTGGGCGTTGTCTTGTTTTTACCAAGGGCTGTTTCTAGCGCGTTTATTTTGTCATCATCGAAGGATCCTATCAGTGGCCACTGACTTTCTCGATTATTTTTCGTATATTTATGCCACAGCTTGTTATAGGCTATAGCGATCAATCCATGCTTCATGAACATGTCCTTATTAGGGGTGCCTTCCAGTGGAGCCGGATGGTTCATCTCTAATAAGCGGTCCGGGCTAAACAGGCTACCAATCAGTGGGGAGAAGACAGACATGACGGATCACAACGGGGACAAAAGTCAGCACTGCCTATCTTATCACTGCGTGCAAAGACTAGACAGAATATTTCTATTCTACGTTGTTTGCAGGCAGTGAATACCTCATGAACCAATATCGAATAGTCAACGTTCGGTCAATCAAACAATTCAGTGGGGAGAATAAGTAGGCCCGCAAAGGTCTGCGTTACCTACCCTTTCACTATCTGTAAAAAGGGGGGGAAAGCTCTTTCCTGTTTGCAGACAGAGAATCTCCAGAAAACAGTCTGTGAACAATAGTTCAGGTTCAAATAATTAATCAGTGGGGGAGAAAGATAGACACGACGGCTGCATTACCTATCCTTCACTGCTTGCAAAGAGAGAGCCTGTTGTTTCTCCGTTTGCAGACAGCGAATCTCCAAATAAATCAACAAAGAGTAAATACTAGTATTTTCTAAACAATCAAACAATCATTTCGCAATTCGTCGTGTTTACACGACCTTACCCGGACCGCATAAACAGTTTCTTGTCTTCCGAATCCAGCGCCCGATCGTCCTCTTTTCTTCGTAATCCTCGCGGCACTCCTGATGGTTCCCAGTCAGGACCGTAGATCACTCGAGAGAGGTCTGTTCGGAACCAGTGAAGTTCGGATGATCGGCTGTCAGACGAGGGTCTATCGGACAGGTGCACTCCCGATCGTTGCAGTCATTCACTCTGTCGTCAGGACCTCTCCCACTGGATCCACGAGTCACTGATGGGCCCCACGTTTGGGACGCCAATTGTAAAAAGGTCAGGCTACCAATCAGAAAAAAAGATCCTTAAGTATTGCCCGGCGGTGTCGCCTCTTTAACCCACAAGATATTAATCAATGAAGAGGCAGGCGCTGGGGACTGGAAGGCAGGAAACAAGGGTTTATTCTCTCCGGAGGAGAACACATCAGTTCGGACAGCAAGTATCGTCACGAGGTGCTCTAACCGCATCTCTGAGGCCTGGCCTCTTATACACAGGTTTATGATTTTTATTGCAGGTAACACATTCTTGCAATGCTTTGAAGTATGAAAGGACATCCTCGGAATCTCCCCTTCAGGCCCGTTCCCACACACATTTACAGTTGAAGTCCCCACCCCGGTCACAACAGGTGATGATTATCGCGCAGCTGGACATTCCGCCGATTCACGGAATGTGGGGGGTTGATTGGATCTCATAGGGTGGGGGCTTTGATCAACTCGAGGGTCCTTTAATGGGGGAAACTTCCTACTGTACGGGGGGGGGGCAATAAACAGTATCCGCAGAGCCAGGTGGCGGCCTGGGAACGAGGAAGACAAACGGGCACACAGGAAAAAGGGGGTTTGTATCAAAGGGCCTGGGACCTTGAGAGGAATGAAGGGAGGTGTCGCGCTGGGAACAGGATGGGATTCCGGGGCAGAGCTGCGCTGAAAGAGGGGTTTACCACCCAAGGCATGTGAGAGCGGGGGGGTTGTCGGCGTGCGGGGGGATGCCTGCGAGGTTGAGAGAGTGAGAGAGAGAGAGAGAGACGCGCTGGCTATCAGCGAGGGGCAGGGAGGCCATGGTGCTCAAAATGGCTGCCGCTTACGTGCACGAATGGGTTCAAGAAGAGCAAGATGGCGCCGATAATGTTGACGTTTTCAGCCTAACTTTTAACAAACCAGCCAACTCAGCAAGGAAGAGAACACTTGATGAGCTAACTTGTCCCCAAGGGAAAGGGGAATTGGAGAGAGAAACAAGACAAAACACTGGGCCTTTGTCTTAAGGGACCCAGGTACAGTTTCTCTCTTGGAGTGCTCTGGGCCTTGATTGTGAAGTTGCTGCCAGCCGGCGTTTTAGCTTCTTCTATCAACAATAATATCAAAAGAAATGAACAGGAGTTCTTCTTAAGTGACCTTCAATAACAATAATCATATAATTATATCTTACACACACCATTTATCTGTAGGCCGATGCCATCACTTCTATTGGTCTTGGGTTAGTCTGATTCTTGATTCGGACCTTGGCACTTATTTAAAACAATACAACAGGTTATCTTGCATTCACAATATTGATGGTCTTTTTATGCGAACGTTAGATTAACGAGGTTAGTGATGGTCAGTAAACAATATTAATCAAGAGTCATACCTGTATACCTGAGGTGGAAGCCTTAAGTTGGGATTCAATTCTGCAAAGAGATTAAATAGAAAACAATTCAAAAGAAAACGCCAAAATACCCTTGAACTGTTTATCTTTCAAAATAAGACTCTTAAAGATCTAAGAGTAACAATAATGTACAACACTCTAAACTTAATGTTCTCACAGATACATAGGTTGCCTGAATTTTGGCATTCAAAAGTGCATTGGCCTGTGCTTGATGACTGTTCAGAATTGCATTGTCCTGTGCTTGTTGGCAATTCTGAATTGTACAGGTCAAAGCTTGTTTACAATTCAAAACTATAAGTGTTCCATGTCTTTTATAATTCAGAGTTGCATTGTCTATGCTTGTTGCCAGTTTTAGGAAATTGTATCCTCCTAGGCTTGTTTGCAACTTACTACAAGTTTAATTCCAAGCGGCAAAAAAGAACAGGATTATCTACAACACTCGAAAATGTCATATAAAAGATTCCCCAAATAAGGTTTGAAAAGTTGCCAAGCAACCAAAATGCTTACTTTCCTTTTTCAGGTCGTCGTGTGCAACTGGCCGGATTACCGGTGAGGAGTCCTGAGGCTTCCTACGATCGAGGATGACGTTCGGGAGTCCTGCTAGATCAGGTAAGGAGGAAACAATTGAGCGGAGGGTCTGGGGAGGAACGGGAAAGAGAGGGCTTGAGCTGGAGATCTGGATTCTAGACAGCTTTCAATCCGGGAAGAGCTGGGGTCCGGAGCGCTCGTGGTGGCGCGATGCAATGAAGCGAAGCACCGTCACGTTCTCAAGCGCTCCTTTTATAGTTTCAGTGTTGTGGCGGTTTTAAAATTTGCATGCGCTTCACGTGAATTCCATCCTACAGTTAACCCATGTGGAATTTCACGTGGAGCACGAGTCCAGCGTCAATGTACCAAGAAAACAAGCATTACTATATCACTTATGCCAAAGAAACAAGCATTGCTACATGCAAACGTTAAATCACTGTTTACTAAATTACATTATGCCAAGAATCATAAAATGAAATGGATATTCAATGCACACATGCTCTTAGTGTAACTAAACATGATCTCAAGTATATATGTTGAGAAAACTGTTTAAGAATTTAACAGGCAGCAGAATTTAACTAGCGGTAGCATGAGCTCCCAAAACACATACTAACAAACTCCTGCATCAGATCAAAGGAATCAGATGTTAACATAGATTGTAGGTCTAGATAATTGGTAAACTATTATATTATAATTGTATTTATACAACACAAGGCTTTGACACACTATATGGCAATTCAGTAGCAACTCAGGCAACTTTCGATATCACACAATGTCTCTCCTCTCCACACCATGCCACATAATGCCAATCCACTCCATGCCACATAATGTGTCTTCACGCTATACAATGCTACTCCAGGCCACACAGTGCACTCCACTCCATTCATGACCACTCCGCACAATGCCAGTGCCCTCCACTTCACCCCACACAATGCCACTTCACTCCACTCCAGACCACACAGTGCAACCCCACTGAATGCCACTCCACTCCTGTCCAGTCCATACAATGCCACTCAACTTCACACAGTGCCACTCCACTCTACACAATGACATTTCAATCCACTCCACTCTATTTAACACAATGCTATTCCACTCTACACCACACACTGGTGCTCAATATCACACTATGCAACACAATATCTCTCCACTCCATGACAGACAATACCACTCCATGTAATAAAATAAGCCTCCACTCCATGCCACACAATGCCACACAACACCACATAATTTCACTTCACTTCACTCCATAGTACACCACTACAATCCACTCCATTCCATGCCACACAATGTCACTCCACTGCAATCCCTGCTACACAATGCCACTCAAATCAATGCCACAAAACGCCACTTGCACTTAATTTCACTGCACTCCACACAATGCCACTCCTCTCCATGCAATGCCACTCCACTCCATGGCGAACAATCTCACTTCACTCCATGCCACATAATACCACAAACTCCACTACAAACAATGTCACTCCACTCCATGCCACGCCACTCCGTGCCACTCCACTCAATGCCACTCAATGTCACTCCATGCCACACAATCCCACTTCCCACCAGACAATGCCACTCCATACCATACAATGCCATTCCACACCACACAATGCCACTCCAAGCCACACAAATATCACTCCACTCCAAGACATTCATGGTCCAAAACACACAATGCCACTCCACTCAATGCCACACAATGCCACTCCACTCCATGCCACACAATGTCACACCACACAATGCCACAAAGTGCCACAATATGTCACTCCATTCCACACAATGCCACCCCACTCCCACACAACACCACACCAAGCCACACAATTCCATTCCACATCACTCCATATTACACAATGTCACTCCACTCTGTGCCACACAAAGCCACTCACTGCAACCCACACTCCATGCCACATAATACTACTCCACACCTCTACACACCACATAATACCACTCCACTTCACAAAATTCCACTGCACACCACACACACACCTCTACACTCCACCCTATGCTACACAATGCCACTCCACTCAATGCCACACAATGTCACTCCTCGCCACACAGTCCCACTCCACACCAGACAATGCCACTTCACTCCATGCCACACAATGCCACTCCACACCACATAATGCCACTCCATGCCACACAATATCACTCCACTCCCACACAATGATGGTCCAAACCACACAATGCCACTCCACTCCATGCCACACAATGGATTGGTGTCAGTACAACGCGGATTTTTACATCGCATTCCGTTACAACGGAGCTATTACAACGCAGGATCCATTACATCGGATGCCATTACAACGCATGGCATTACATAGCAGATGGTATTACAACGCATGGCATTACATCGTAAGTATAGGTAAGTATACCTTTTTTTAAAATGTTGTTAAGTTAATTTAATTAATTTAATTTAATTTAATTAATTTAAATAAAATACATTTTAAAAAAGCCATTAATTTAATTTAATAAAATAATATCTATTTAATAAATGTAATTTTAATAAAAAATGGGAATAATTTAATTTAATTAAAATAATAAAATTAACTTAATGTACATATTTTTATAATTGATATTAAATTAAATTAATTGAAATAATTTATTTAATTTAATTAATTTAATTAAAAAATGTAATTAATGAAATAAAATTAATTTAATTTATTAAATATATTTTAATTAATTTAAAAATGGTAAATATAATTTAATTAACCCAAAACACAAACCCCTGTACCCCAAAACCCAAACCCTGCCCTAAAACCTAAAAACACCCCTGTACCCCAAAACCCAAACCCTGCCCTAAAACCTAAAAACACCCCTGTACCCCAAAACCCAAACCCTGCCCTAAAACCTAAAAACACTCCTGTACCCCAAAACCCAAACCCTGCCCTAAAACCTAAAAACACCCCTGTACCCCAAACCCAAACCCTGCCCTAAAACCTAAAAACACCCCTGTACCCCAAAACCCAAACCCTGCCCTAAAACCTAAAAATACCCAAACACCCCAAAACATATACCTCAGTACCCCAAAACATATACTCCTATACTCATACTTATTAAAAAAATTACTTAAATTAATAAATTTAATTTATAATATTTAAAAACATAAATAAATATTTTTATTTATTTTCATTTATAATTAATAATAATTAAATCAATTATATAATATTAAATAAAATAAAAAAAATTATATACTTACCAATACTTACGATGTAATGGTATGCGTTGTAATACCATCTGCTATGTAATGCCATGCGTTGTAATGGCATCCGATGTAATGGATCCTGCGTTGTAATAGCTGCGTTGTAACAGCATTACGACGTAAAAGTTGCGTTGTAAGTGATACACACCCACACAATGCCACTCTACTCCATGTTATGCAATGCCACTCCACACAATACCACTCCACTCCTCTGCACACCACATAATAACACTCAACTCTAGTCCACAAAATTCCACACCACACACATGGCTCTACACCCCACTCCAGCCCACACAATGCCACTCCACTCCAAGCCACAAAGTGCCACTCCACACCACAATGTGCCACTCCACTCTATCCCACTTTACACAATGCCTCTACATTCCAGGCCACAGAATGCCACATCACTTCACTCCACACCACACAATGCTTCTCCACTAAACTCAATGCCACTCCACACTCCTCCACTCCACACAATGCCCCTCAGCTCCACACAATTCTATTCCAGTCAGTACCACACAATGCCACTCCACTCCAAATCACTCCACACCACACAATGGCACTCCTTTCCATGCAATTCCACATCACATAATGCCACTCCACTCTACACCACACAATGTTACTCCAATCTGCACAACATAACACCACTACATGGCACACAATGCCACTCCACTCTGTGCCACACAATGTCACTCTTTCCCCATCACACAATGCCACTGCACACCACACAATGCCACTCCACACCATACAATTCCACTCCACTCCACACCACACAATACCACTCCCCTCCACACCACACAATTTCACTCCACTTCACGCCATACTATGCCATATAAATTCACTTTAATTAAATTCAGGCCACTTTATGCCACACAAGGCCACTCCACTCTATACCACACAATGTCACTCCACTCCATGCCACACAATCCACGTCACATAATTCCACTCAACTCCAAGCCATGCAATGCCACTCCACTCAACACAACCCCACTTCACTCAGTGCCACTCCACTCAATGCCACTCACCTCCTCTCCACACAATACCACTACACTCCATGCTACATGATGCCACTCTACTCAATACCACTCACTCCATGCCGTACAATGCCACTCAGTGCCACACAATGCAACGTCACTCCACTCAATGCCACCTCACTCCAAACAGTGCCACTCCACTCAATGCCACTTCACTCCACTCAACACAATACAAATCCACCTACACCACACAATGCCACTCCACCATAATCAATGGTACTCTACTCAATGCCACTCCACTCCCCTTAATGCCACCCCACTCCACATCACTCCTCTCCATCCCACTCTGCTCCACTCCATTCCAGTCCACCTAATGCCACTCCATGCCACACAAAGCCATTCCACTCTACTCAATGCCACTTTACTCCTCCCTGCCCCACACAATGCCACCCCACTCCACTCCATGCCACACAATGCCACTCCACTCTACCCACTGCAGACAATGCCACTCCAACCCACACAAGGTCACTCCACTCCATACAATGCCACTCAATCTCACTCCACTTCGTGCAACATGTCAATCTAATCCACTACACTCCACTCACATCTAAACCACACACAGTGCCAATCCAATCCATGCCAAACAATGCCACTCCACACCACACAATGCCACTCCATGCCACTTAAAAATTACTGATGGCCTATTGTGAAGACCCCAATAAGAATGACCCAGCATGCTGCAGCTCCTCTGGTACATCCACCAACTCCTCAGGTCTTGAAACAATTATCAGTAAAAATATTTTGGATCAGAGAAACATAATTTCTGTTCAAGTTTACAAGTTCCTTTCTTGTGTAAAAGTAAGGAAGATCGGCTGTCAACAGGGTAGACAATCACACTCATAATGCTCTCTCTTAAGTAATCACCAGAGCTCAATATTCAATGAGTAAAAACAGAAGGGGTCATGATGGTGTAATTACAGAGTATGGTTTGATTCAGAAATGCTACCTTACAATTTCCATGTGCAAAATTACAGAAAACACAGTTTTCTCTTGACTGTGCTCACTATAAGGAAATGTAGCTGCATGATCTGGTTGTGTACATAGGGCAAAAGATGCTGCTTGGGCTATGCCTATTGGATTTGATAGTGAATGTATGAACTAACCTCTACATTTTCCATGACCTTTCTTTTCTGCGCAAGGCCTAATTTGGACTCCTACTTTTGAAAGACTTCGCAATATCCTTATCATTTACAGTAGAGGGTACTCTATTCCTTATAATATATGGTCACAACATCACCTTTCTCACAAACCACTTTAATACTTTGTGCTTAGCTCTTTAATATGAAAGAGATAGCATGTTTCAAACATGAAGAATACAAATAGAATTTCTAGTGCAAAATTAGACACTTTAAAAAGCTGTTATATATTTGTTGCAAACAGATATTAGAATCATTTAAATATAAGTCCATTTTAAAGAAAAAAAATGTGCAGTAGCTTGGAATGTGTAGAAACTTGAAAAATATTCACATACTTATGTACTTACCTAAGGAGTGCAAAAAATAAACATGTTGTCATAAATATCTACCTTCTGTTACTCACTTCACAGTTAGAAAAACAGAGCAGAAGAAAGAAAAGCAAAGTTTTGTTTTTGTCTTTGAATAGCTGCTTTATTTGTGCTCTTTGACCTGACCTGCTGGTCCCCTCAGTTGAAGGCTCTGGCAGCCTGCCTGCATTGTGATATCAGAACTCAACTGTAATAAGATATTACAGTTGAGTTCGTACATCATTAGATTATAATCGTCAATATATATAGAGACATAGAGTTAGGTAGAAAGGTTGAGAGATAGATAGATAGATAGAACATTCGTCTGTTTACTGATATTAACAGATAGCATTAAGTTTAATGTAAGCTATGTTTCTGTGCTTTACAAGTGCCAATGTTTACATAATTCGTGCATCAAACCTTACTTATTTAGATGATTTATAATGTATTTTTGAACAGGAGTACTTGCGCAGACTGACTGCTATGTAAAAGATATTCGTTTTTGGGCCTGGCAAGTAATTAATGAATGCAGTCGATAATATCCACGAGGCGAGCAAAGTGTGTCATCTGCTTCTGAACGCAAGTACCTGAGACTAATCAAACACTTTCAAATTATTATGCAATCAACCACATTAATCAACTCATTTTCTGACCAAACTGCACCATTTGTTTGTATTTCTAAAGCACAGAATTACTAATCTCTCTGGATTGCAGTTTTTATTCTACAATTGTTTATGAACATAATTAATTTCAAGACATCTGTCCTAAGGCCTCGAACAGTGCTAATAATTTAAGGTTGCATTAATCAGAAGTTTATGAGCCAATTTCACAGCTGTTTGCTTTCGGAAAATAATGGCCAAATGACTGTGGAAGAAGCATAGAGCTGGCTAATGAATAGAGCCGTGGGGAAACCTTCTTTTAATCAACATTTTACCCTTAAACCAAGAATGTCGAAACTTATTAACATTTAACTTTGTTATTTTTAGAATCGGCCTACAATTATTTCCATATCTAATGGATGAGCATGTTACCAATAGGTGTTCTCCAGCAAAGAGTTGTAACAAAATAATTAGTTACAAATGCACTAAGGACCTGTCATTGCGGGTTTCAGATTTAAGTTTTCTGACATTTGCAAGAGTTTCGAAACGAGCTACATATTTCCTTTTCAACCTCTCTCTCTAATGCGTAATCAAAAATTCCTTCTTTTTATCTTTTCGAGCTTTTTATTGAATTCGTTTTATTGTATGTTCTTTTTCCCATCAATCACATAATTAAACATTTATCTTAAATGTTTATTGAACGTTTGTGTTAATCTTACACTTTATTAATTTCCAATGCACTTCGGGGGTCAACCCTCTCATTCCGGAGGCATTTGCACTTTTAAGATTTCTTTAAAAACTCAGTGCCAGTCAGAACGAGTACACATATATTAAACACCAATGCAGTTTTATCGAATAATATCATATTAATTTATAAGAGTTTTTCCATTGTGTATATCTGTAGATATCGGGATAGTAAATTCACTGGAAATATTGTTCGTAGGGACAATGTGTTGGTTGGGTAACACTGGTTTGTAGTCGCCACCAATAATTTACAAAACTATGGGATTACTGGTGTAGTATAATCTTCAATATTGAAGGTGTTGTATTATGTAGAAGGAGCCCGCTTTACTAGTAACAGGCCATCAAGGGGCAACTATGTTGGTCATTTAAACTTGGATTTTGTATGGTTATGCTTAGACCTACCACCTCTAAACGGAACAACGAGTTTACATGAATTGTATGTTCCACATATAACAGCATGATTAATACTGATCATTTGTGTTATTTCAAAACAGTAGCCCCAAGAAAGTTTTTCAATCACATAAATAGATTGCATTTGAAGTACAAAGAATCACATTTCAAAGGTTTTTTTTTACAATGTGAGACTGCAATTAATTTATGAAGGAAGAAATTAGTAACCAAATATATGGGATGATGATTTCTAAATTGGTAAATTAATGAACCAAAGAATTACATGGTAAATTTTGATCAATTTTATAGCTGGGGTATTCACATAAAAGGTGCTTATTTTAAGGTGGTATGGCCAGCCATCATGTAGTGAGAAATGGCATTTGGTTTGCTTCTCCTATAGCTCCCATCTTGCACAAACAACTGAAAAAAGAAGTGCTTAATATACCAAATATAATTTCTGCATGAGGAGTTCTTGCCTGAGCAGTGTTTGTGGACACAGGTTTTGTCATCTGGCCCAGTTAGGCATGGAGGGAAACACTGCCATTTTACATATGCACAGGTCTTTCCTAAAGTTGCCTTCACTTTTTCACAATTCTTTCTGACACACATTTGTATCCGTGACAGTCTGGATTAGCTTAGTGGAAATTATACTTGGTTACAGAATCAACTTTGCAACAACACTATCATGCTACCTTGACACCATGTTAAAGGTTTATACATATGTTGTGCAAATGTGCTTTTTGTTTCTGTACATATGGCAACATAGCTATCTATAACACACAAACAATGGTAGTCTGATCAAGATCTCTGCCCAAGGCAAGGATGGCTTGTATTATAAATAAACATCCTATTTGGGTGTTGGCAGAGGAGCGCTTTGCTGCCATTGGCGAGGTCTCTACATGATGATGCTTCAGCCCAGTAGCCTGCTGTTCTGTCTACGAGGGGTGTCCAGCTCAAGATCACAACGTGGACGTACATTCTTTCCCTTCACGTAACAGGGATTTTATCAAACAGTACGGGGATTCTTGGCAGAACAAATTCACTGGCCCTAGACACTTAGGTTAGGGGACTATGCTTAGGAGTATGCCAGATTTCTATGATTTTGTATGCTTCCATGTATACATTGCTTTAGCATGGTGGTGGAACTTTTCATTCTCTTCAGTGTCCTAGCACTCTAATCACTTTCATTTGCTTCTGTCTATTGATCATTGCAGCACATATATTTTATACAAGAATCAAGCTGGTTTAATAAATATTGAAAACGTCCCACTGTGTATTCCTTGTATATGTCTCTGAGAGACAAGAGCAAGAATGACTGAGCAGAAAGGTTCTAGAGCTGCTATCACATTTCCTGGGGGATCAGGGTTGGTATGTTCAGTGGTTGCCACAACCATGTTTTACCTGTCTAGGTTCAGAGGTACTTATGATGGCACTGTGAGCTAGCTGGCCTATAGGAACACATATCCTGATGGGATGCAGGGAATCAGTCTGGCACAATTACTGTAGGGTGGAAACTGCACTAGTCTGGGCAGAGTGCAGCTTAACGAAGTGATCAAGTAGAGGCTCCAGACTGAGTAAGACAGTTGGCCATCTGAAGAGGGAGAAAAGTCTAGCCTAATTGGCAGTTAAGCGTAGTTTCAACACCTGAACCATTTGGCTGGAGTAAATGGGAGCCCATGGCATTGTGGACTAGGGCACAGATTTAGGAGCCATCTCCACCTTATGCCCCATGGCTGTTGAGCAGTTCCTTGGCTGGGTCGGAAGAATGAAGCAAGCTAACAGACACATCGAAACAGGTGCAAATTGGCAGTGCATAAGAGACCAGGTGAGCTGAGGCGCTAGTAAGGATGGTTGCATATCAATGTACCGATAGACAAACTCAGTCTGCTGCTCAAAGAAAACATGGTTGGTTGTGAAATGTTGAGGCCCAAGGGTGTGGAAAAAGGAGACTAGCTATGATTGAACTAGTGGAATAAAGGGACATTAATACCACATGAGGAGCCGACAGTCCCAGAGACCTGACCTATTTAGAAATCGCCTAGAATCTGCTGGGTGCCCTATCCTGTGTAAGTGGGGTCCCACAATGAATGATACTATATAAGGAACTGCAGAAGACCTTTGGCCATTAAATCTATTAGTAGAATCTCTGCCTATATCCTACTGTGTATCTCCCACCAATCATGGGGAAGCCAAAATTCATGTGGTCGAAGTCCACCTTGAGGGTCATGAGGTAATCCCAGCAAAGTATAGAAAATAATAGTGTACAATGAAGTTATGAATACACCTCATGCTACCAATGGAAGAGGTTACAAGGATAACGTGGATTGTATATGTTAGGCTATCGATAGCAGAATAACAGAAAAACTGAAAATAGACTCAGTTGTGATAGAATCGAACTTGGTGAGTGCAGAGACCAGTGCAAACTCAAAAAGAATTGACACAGAAACTAAGTTATTATGAAAACGGGATTTGTGGAGCTTTGCAACTAGATGCAGGATCTGCAAGAGAGGATGAGGTGCTCAAGTGGAAATAATGTCTCAATAGTGGGCATGCCAGAGAAATCTGAAGGACAGTCAATACAACTCTTTCTTGCAGACTGGCTCATGAAGAAAATTGTGCCCAAGGGTCGATCAAAGTGGCTTACATTAAAAAGGGCACACATGGCAAGAGTAACCCATGCAACTACCAACTAGACTAACACCTACCTATCATTGCAAAGGTATTACATTATAGAAATCACAACACTATGGCTCAGAGGGCAAGAAAACCTAGCGCAATAATATTTCAAAATGCCACTGCACACCACATTATCCCCAGCTACACACCAGGAACTCAAAACATATGCAAATCTTATCTGAAAGTGAAATGGAAGCTGCGAGAGCTTTGCCTGTATATGTTTCTATTTCCGTGATGATGAATGTGATTGCAGATGCCAAAGAGGCTTCGGTTAGGTGTCTGTAAGGGCAGGCACAAAATCTTGAACTGCATGTCAGTGAACCCTTTTGGCATTGGAGAGAACAGAGGAGATGGAGGTGCTGCATGAAACCCAAGAGCCCAACGCGCTCTTAGATAGTGGTGGACAAAGTAGCTATAATGGACTCTCTGCCAAATTCACAAACTGGACAACAGGACAGAGGCCATGGTGATCTTGCTGCTAGTACTGACTCTGGAACGAAAATATATAAGAACAGATCATTAAAACAATTGCTTTTGGTGATATAGTTTGAGGCCTGTGCAGTGTGTGCAGTGCTTTGATCTACTGGTTGTCTATGGCAATGGAGCTGCAAGAAAGAATGCAGGAATGAGTATTCCAAGGGGATGCTACTATGGGCGATCCCCTCCTTTTTATATAAGGGGCTATAGGAACAGCACAAGGATACATGGTGCAGTTGTCCTTTCCTCTCTTCATTGAACTTTGCTGGATTCTTCTTTATTTTACAGTACTTGATGGTCCAGTTTAGTTGCCACGTCCTGTGTTCTTGCATTACTGGGGAATTGAGTTGTTTTTCTTATCAGGTTAGAATTTTACATGTATGTTAAAGAACTTAATTACAGTAATACAGATGTATCGCTGATTACGGGGGTGATTATGAGTTTCGCAGTCATAGGACTGCTAAAACCCATGGTGGCCCACCGGCAGTCCTCCCGCCCTATTTTAAGTTTGGCAGCCAGACCACTGCAGTCTTGCTGCAACTGCTGGGGAACCACCGTTCCCCAGCAGTATTGCAGCGGTGTGAGGGAGTAATATGAACATATTACAAGTTTCCTCACAGCCAGTCTTTTCATGGCGGTAAGCTTGCCATGAAAGGGCTGACAGAGAGGGAGCGAAGGGGGCCGTACAGGGCCTCAGGCTATGGGGATGCATGCAGGGGGGCACAAGCTGTGCCCCCCGCGTGCATGTACCCCCTTTTCTGCACATCATGGACTGCAGAGTCCATGCCGTACAGGAACGGGCTTTAGCAGTCCTAAAGGCACTGTCATGGGACTGCCAAAGGACTGCCGCCAGACACTGAGAAAACACGTAATCTGGTGGGTTTTGGCGATGTGGGAACAGGGGGGCTCCGTGGCGGCCCTGCCCCAACACCACCAAAGCCATAATCAGGACCTTGGACAGTAATCAAGATGTCTATAAGTAGTTGTAATCCCTGCATGTTCTCACTGAAGTGGGATACTAATTAGCTCTCCCCAATGGCACACTGAGGTAATAGAATCGTCACCAGATGCTTTCAAATATTTAAGCATCAGAGTGTATTGGACATCAGCAGTTGTGATGATGGGTAACCAAGAATGATCCATATTGGCCCTAAGGCCCTTGATCCAGTTCTGGCAAAACTTCCCCATTTATGTAATGGAATTAATGGTCCAGACGAAAATGATTGTGCCCCGCCCCTAAACATCTTTAATTTTCCACCAATGTTCCAGTACTACTATCCTGAAAATTCTTTAACCCCTTCGCAGCTGGGCAAATTCCCCTGCTGTGCTGGGGGGCGTGCACAGCGCCCCCGTGCTCATGACGAGCTCAGCTCGTCATGAGCCACGGTGGTCGTGTGCTCATGACGAGCTGAGCTCGTCATGACCACACCCGTTCCTTTAGAACGCTCGCACAGCAGGGGAATTTGCCCAGCATGCGAGCATTCTAATGGTCATGGCGAGCTCAGCTCGTCATGAGCACACGAGCACCGTGGCTAATGATGAGCTGAACTCGTCACGAAGGAGTTAACAAACCTAAGGTTGGTTTCAGAGTTGATATGTAGAGAGTTCAGAAGTAGATTAGCCCATGTCAAACTTGAACTGCCCGTGACAGAGAACAGACTTGGTATACCATATTTTGAGTATTATTATCTGACAGTGCAGCTGCAATAGGTGGCAAATAGATAATGGAGGTCAGAACTGCGTAAATTCTAATCTACGGCAGCCACAGGAATGCAGTGGAGGATCCCTAAATTTGTTGACAGAGCACTGTCTTGCTGATTTAGATACACCAGACAATTAGATCGAAAAATTTGGTATGTACCCGCCTTACTGTAGTGTCGCTCTTTCTACAGAATGCACGCAGACACATATATTCCTTTCGGTCTTGAGAGATGGGTGATGGGGATCGGGATTCTCTTGATGACGACCGCCGAGATTGACATGTCCTGCAAGAATGGCAGCTGGATTGTGACGGCCCAGTGGATGAGTCTCGTCTATTCTGGACTGCTCTGACATGATGACGACTGTTTGAAGGCTGGTGTTGCCGGTGCCTTCCCCTGTGGTCACTCTTTGGTACTACCCCGCACATGCTTTCAAAGTGGTTGTCTCTACCACACTTCCGGCATTGTTGTCCTAGTGCTGGGCATGCATCTGCATGCGGGAAGTCGTATCCGCATCTGTAGCATTTGAGTTGTCTGTCTGATCGTCCCCTCGTGTGACTCGTATCTTTGTGTCCTTTGCTTGACTCGTGGTGACGTCCCTTGGATCTGGAGGAACGCACCTGTGGTGGGGATCGTCCATGCACTTGTCGAGACTGCATCCTGAATACTTGTTCCCGTCTCTCACCTTTCCCGGCTTCCATTTTCTTCGCATGTTCATCAGCTTGTTCATCTACTCTCGTCATCTCTACGATCTCTTCCAACGCGTAGCTTCTCTTGAGCAATTTGCGTCTCAGTGGTTCGGAGAGACAACCTTCTATGACTCTTAGTCGCAGGGCGTCTTCAGTTGAAAACTTGTCAAAATCACAGTACTTCGTCAATCGTCTCAGACGTGTTACGAACGCCCTCATTTGTTCACCTTTCTCTTGTGCGGCCAGGTTGAATGTGTACCGCTCAAAGTCGATGCTCCTTTTGTGTAGGAACTTGCATCTAGTGCTTCGCGTACTTTATCGTAGGAATCAGAGGACTCTTCTGGCAGTTCTTTTATGATTCGTCCACCTTCCCTGCCAATCAGGTTCTTGAGAGCGAACAGTTGCTCTTCGAGGTCTGTCACCTTGGATGCTTTCATGAAGTCCTCAAAATCTTCTATCCATTCTTGCCATCGCGGACCCATGCTCCCGCCAGATTCAAGAACGAGGGGCTCGGGGCGGCGCAGAAAAGAGGCTCTCATCATGCTTGTGGGGGCTGGGTCGGGCATTGTACACCTGTGGTTCCTGACTGCTTTTACAGGCCTAGTTCACTCTCTGTTATGTTCTGTCGCACTCGCCAGTGCTTGTTTGTTACTTCCATTGCACTCGTCAGTGCTTGTTTGTTACTCCCGTTGCACTCGCCAGTGCTTGATTGTTACTTTGTTGCACTCGCCAGTGCTTGTTTGCTGTCTTTATTGCACTCACCAGTGCTTGTTTGCTGTTTCAGGCTCTTTGCCTGACTTCAAAATGGCCGCCGATGATCCCTCGCAGGGGATTGGCAAATGCTGCCTGACTCTAAGATGGCCGCGCGGGGATCTCGTTTCAGGCGAGATTTCGGCCGTTTTCCTTGTTTTCTTCACCGGGGACACAGTTAATCGGCGCTTTCACTCACCGCATGCAGCCAGGATCGACAGCTGGAGTCACAAACTGGTAGGGCAGCTTTCTTTTGCTTCTACCACCGGGGTGGGCTCCCGGTGGGGACTTTGGGCAGTGTGCTTCGGCCTCTTTACACGAGGCGGGCTCCGCTGTTTCCGCCGCCGAGGTGGGATCTCGGTTGGGTAACGCGCTCAAGCCTCCACGCACGAGGCGAGCTCCGGTCTTTCCGTCGCCTGCGTGGCTCCCGGTGTTAGGGGTATTACAGGTCGTCTTAAATAGATTCTGGCCCAGAATTGATTCAGTGTAAATATTGATAATCAAAAGGGTTTATTTTGGTTTGTGATTTCATTTAAAGTATTATTTGAATGTTAAGTTTAATTAGAATTCTGTTTAGAAACATAATCGTTAGCAATTGCTTTTAGCAATGCTTGTTTGTGATCTGTGCAGTTACATAGATTGTGCGCTCTGAGAGACAGGCTCGGGGCTCCCTCGCGCTAGGTGTCATTGAGTAAGAGCCTCGCGCAGGTCTCGTGGCTGAAGCTATAAATACTAGCTTCAGCCAACTGTCAAATGCTTCGTCTCTCGTTGTCCCTGTCGAGAGCTTCTGCCCTCGCGTGTGAATTCCTTAACCTCCTGATCTAAAATATCCAGTTAGATTCTTCTTAGCCCCGTATTTCCCTTTCCTTCAAAAACTGTTCCATGTGTATCCTGACTGTCAGTGTGACAGATTTATGCCCTGAAGACGACGCGGATGTACTCCGGCATTTCCCCGAAGCAGCCGGAGGGTTTGTTTATCCGCTCTCCTCTGCAGGCTGCCGGTTCGAGTCTCCTGTCATCGCGCTGCCGCCTGAGATGAAAAAAGGACAGTAAGAAGTTTTAATTTCATTTGAATTTGCCACGAACAAGTTACTGGTGATTTGAAGTGGCAAGGACAATTAACTGTGAAAAGCTTGAAACGCTTGAGAATCTAAGCGCACAGAGTAGAGCTGGTTACTGAGAAAACAAGCTTTGTCAAGGGCAAGGCTTTTGAATAGTGAACTGTGAATTGATTAGATAGCTTAGCGCTTGCTGTGCTGAGAGACTCAAAAGGCAAGGACAATTAACTGTGAAACGCTTGAAACGCTTGAGAATCTAAGCGCACAGAGTAGAGCTGGTTACTGAGAAAACAAGCCTTGTCAAAGGCAAGGCTTTTTGAATAGTGAACTGTGAATTGATTAGATGGCTTAGCGCTTGCTGTGCTGAGAGACTCAAAAGGCAAGGACTTGAAGGACACTTATGTCTGCATAAAAAGTGAGCCAATCTTGAACTAACTAAAGTGCTCAACAGCGGACAGTGGAATTAAACAAGCCTTGGTAGAGACAACATTGTAAAATAGTCAATTCAAATCTATGAGAGCATTTCAGTGTAATGTAGACTCAATTACAGTATGAAGGAAGGAAAGTAACATATGTACAAGGTTGATCAGGAAATGTTATCTTAGATAGTAAAGTGAATTTAGAGAGGCTGCTCTGCTATTTCCTGTCTTCCTACTGCAGGACCTTCTAACAGAAGATATATGTAAAGACTCAGGTATGGCCCTGCATGAAGTTTTGCGTTCAATTTAGAACTAACCTAATTAACCCTTTAGCCTGTCTTCTTAGTAAAGTGCAAGTTCATTTTTTGACATGTCATGTTTACTTGAAGGTGTCAAGATCCAGAACCAAAGTTAAGATTTCAGTAGAAGTGCGAACAAGGGTCAGACGGTCAAATGGTCAGTAAGCTCAATGTTTAGTTCTTATTTAAGGTTGATTGAGAAGTTGACAGTTAGTAATTGTTAATATTGCACTGCAGTTTAACGCAAAGGCAGCGCTGAACATTCCTAACAGAAGATCCTTGGCCTGGAGCACTTCCTAAAGAGAGACTCAACCGAAGATTTAATCTTGTATAATTTGTTGTGAGTCTCTCTGTCCACTTCCCCTTTCCCTGAGGGAAAAGTCAATTCAGTCAGAGTCAAGGTCCTGATTGGTTTGGTTGATCCTTGAGGGAGTTGGGAGTTCGCAGCTCGAGAGGAAACGTCAGAAGAGTCTCGCAGGACTCCTCAACAGTAGACGAAGCCTCTTCCAAAATTTTTAAATCGTTTCCTTTCGAGTCTGCAAACTCACCCTCATGGATGCTTCACAGTTGTCACAGTTAGTCCAGAAGATGACTGTGGAGATGGAAAATTTACGCTTAGAGAATCAATCGCTTCGTCAGGAGCTAGGTGAGACTAGGGCTGGATTTTCGACTTGGAGGGATTCTTCTAAGGAGAAGAAGCCGGTTCTAGCGCCAGCAAGATTTGGAGCTGATGTGGTTCAGCCTCATACATCACAAGATCAGTCTGAAAAACAACCAGTTCAAGTTACTGTTGTTACTCCTACACCTATCCCTTTGGCTAACCCTGAAAGGTTTACTGGAGATAATAGCAGATTTGCGACCTTTTTTAGTCAGTGCCAATTACACTTCATGTGTAAACCTCAAATTTTTTCTTCCGATTCTGCTAAGGTGGCATTTATAATTTCTTATTTGGGAGGGGTGGCTGCTAATTGGGCCATGCCTTTAGTAGATAATAATGACCCTCTGCTTCATAATTTGCAAAATTTTAAATTGGCCATGTCCAATTTATTCGCCAAACATACTTTAATTCAATCTTCTGATAATGAGTTATTGAGCCTTCGTCAAGGGACTAAGGATCTTATCTCTTATATTACTACCTTTAATAGACTTCTGTCGGAAACTCATTGGCCAGAGGAGAAGAGGATTTCTTTATTTTATAGAGGTCTAAAAGATGATTTAAAAGATTCTCTTGCACACATAGTGAATCTGCCTGATGAGTTTAAAGATTTTCAGGATCTTGTGGTTAGACTTGATCACAGATTGGGTGAACGTAGAAATGAAAAAACAAGGAGTGATTTTAGAAGTCCTTTAGTTAAAGTTGAGAAAAAAGAGTCAGAAGTTAAGAATGTTTTTGTTGAACCTGTTTTATCGGGTGGTTTCAAGGGGCCTTTAACTCCTGAAGAGAAAGAACGGAGGCGTAAGGGCAATTTATGTTTATACTGTGGCAAACCTGGGCATTTTGCCAAGGATTGTTCTGTAAAACCCACAAAAAAGAAAGTTCTAGCTGTTGAAACTCTTCCCATTAAGCCGTCGGAAAACTGAAATACTCGAGGAAAGCAGAGATCGTTTCCTCGAGCAAAATTTCTTCTAAGATCTCCAAATTTGTTACCAATGTGACTACACATATTCCCAAACATTTTACTATTCGGATGTTTTTTATCTTAACTACTCTTCAAAGACATAGCATTCCAGTACTTTTAGACTCTGGGGCTACTGGGAATTTTTTCGATATTGGGTTTGCTCATAAGTTGAATCTGAAATTTGTTACTAAGGAGGAACCTGAGTCTGTGAGAGCTGTGGATGGTTCGGTTTTGTCTTCTGGTATGATTCAATTTAACACCGAACCATTGACTTTGGTAGCAGATAATGGGCATACTGAGAAGGTGGTTTTTGATCTTATTGATGCACCTAGTTTTGGTGTCATCCTAGGCATTCCTTGGTTGGAATTGCATAATCCCAATATTGATTGGATCAAGAGGACCGTTACCTTAGAGTCTTCCTTTTGCAAGTTACATTGTTATCAAGAGACCAAAGATCCGGTGATGCCCCTTTTTTGTGCTGCTTTAACTGCTGAAGATAATAAACTTCCAACAGAGTATATGAGTTTTTCTAAGGTTTTTGATCCTGTTGAAGCAACCAAATTACCACCACACAGAATTTTTGATTGCAGGATTGATTTAGTTCCGGGTGCTGTTCTGCCATGTAGCAGAATTTCTGCCTTAACTGAACCTGAAAATATTTATTTAAGGAGCTATTTGGATGAGCTTTTAGAATTAGGTTTTATCCGGCATTCTACTTCTCCTGTGTCGTCTCCTCTTTTCTTCGTTGCGAAGAAGACTGGTGATTTGAGGGCTTGTATCGATTACAGAGCGGTAAATAAAGCAACTATTAAGAACAGGTACCCATTGCCATTGATTCCAGTGCTTCTTAATCAAATTAAAGGTTCTAGTGTCTACACCAAACTGGATCTTAGAGGAGCGTATCATTTGATTAGAGTCAAAGAAGGCGACGAGTGGAAGACCGCTTTTCGTACGAAATTTGGTCTTTTTGAGTATACGGTTATGCCCTTTGGTCTTTGCAACGCTCCAGCGGCTTTTCAATATTTTATTAATGAGGTCCTACATGATTTATTGGATGTCTGTTGTATTGTTTATATTGATGACATCTTAATCTATTCCAAAAATATGGAAGAGCATGTACAGCATGTTCAGTTAGTATTACAGAAGTTGAGGGATCATTCTCTGTATGCTAAATTGGAAAAATGTGTTTTCCATGCTTCTCAAGTTGAATTTCTTGGTTACTGTTTATCACCTGAGGGAATTCATATGGATAAAAAGAAAGTTGAGGCAATTTCATCTTGGCCAATTCCTGCTTCAATAAAAGACACACAGAGAATTCTAGGATTTGCTAATTTTTATAGGCGATTCATTTCTAAGTTTTCAGAAATTGTTACCCCTATTACCCAGTTATTGAAAAAAGGGAAAGTCTTCTCTTGGACTGAGGAGGCTGACCAGGCATTTTCATTGTTAAAGAAGGCTTTTACCTCTGCTCCCATTTTGGTTCATCCTGATCCGGATAGGCCTTTCTTTGTGGAAGCGGATGCTTCACAGACTGCTATTGGTGGTGTGTTGCTTCAAAAGGATTCAAATACTGGTCATCTTCATCCAATCGCTTTTTTCTCCAGGAAATTACTTTTGGCTGAGCAAAATTATACGATTGCAGAACGAGAATTGTTAGCCATTAAAGATGTGTTTCAAGAATGGAGGCATCATCTTTTGGGGGCTAAACACACTATTACTGTTTATTCTGACCATAAAAATTAGCAATTTTATTCCACTGTTAAGGCTTTTACTCCTAGACAAATGAGGTGGTTGCAATTTTTTAGCGAATTTGATTTTTTTGATTATGTATCGACCAGGGATGAAGCAGTTATTATCTGATACACTTTCACGTTTAGTTTGTGAAAAGGATTTAAATTCTATGAAGGATCCTCCCAGTATTGTGCCTTCAGAAAAAATTGCTGCTGAAATCCATTCAGAAAGTTTCTTGGATTCAGTAAAAAAAGAATTAAAGAATTTTGATGTTCATGAATGGTTATTAAAGAAGGGTAATTCCATTAGAGATGGGTTTTTTCTATCACAATGATAAATTGTTTATTCCCACAAGAGATTTACAGGATAAGGTCATGCAATGGAATCGTGATTTGGCGATTGCTGCACATCCTGGTATTAACAAAACCCTGGATTTGTGTCAACGTCATTTTTGGTGGGAAAGAATGATTTCTATTATTCAGCAATTCGTGAAAGCTTGTCCAGTTTGTTCTCGTCAAAAGGCTTTACATGAGGTTCCAATAGGTTTACTTCGTCCTATGACTATTCCTCCTCACCCTTGGCATACAATCAGTTTAGATTTTATTACTGATCTCCCTAAGTCTAATGGTTTTACTACAGTCCTTGTGGTGGTGGATCTGTTATCCAAAATGGGACATTTTATTCCATTACATAAGATTCCCTCGGCAACAGAATTCAGTGCTGTATTTTTATCTAATATTGTGAAACTTCATGGTCTGCCCTCAAAGATTATTTCGGATAGGGGTCCTCAGTTCATTTCTAAATTCTGGTCACAACTTAGCAAACGTTTGGGAATTGAGTTGGCTCTGTCTTCTTCTTTTCACCCACAGACGGATGGTCAGACAGAGAGATTGAATCAGCATATTGAACAGGGTTTGAGATGTTTGTTAACTACCTCCTCTCACCCTTGGGATGAAATGTTACCGTGGGCTGAATTTTCCTATAATAACACCACTCATTCAGCTTTGGGTTGTTCTCCTTTTTATTTTCTCACTGGTCAACATCCAAGATCTATTCCTATACTTTTACCTGATGAACAATTGTCTATGCCAGCAGTTACTGATAGGTTGACTCATCTGTTGGATATCCAAGATAAGGCTAGAAAACAATGGGTCAAAAGTAAGTTGTCTATGAAAAAGACTGCTGATTCCCATCGTAAAGCTGCTCCTTTGTATAAGGAAGGTCAGTTGGTATGGTTATCCACTAGAAACATTCAGTTGGAGGGTCCCAGGAAGTTGAAGCCTAGATATATTGGGCCTTTTGAAGTTAAGAAGGTTTTGAACCCTGTATCTGTAAAATTAGTCTTACCTGAGGAATATGCTATTCACCCTGTTTTTCATGTTTCTCTGTTGAAACCTTTTGAACCTTCTACTCGTGCTGATAATCCACCACCGCCAGTAATTGTCGGTGACCATGTTGAGTACGAGGTTAAATCCATTTTAGATTCCAAAAGGATTCGGGGTGCTTTGTTTTATTTGGTTGACTGGAAGGGTTATGATCCTTCTGAGCGATCTTGGGAACCTGAGAAAAATGTTCATGCTCCTAGACTTGTTGGATCTTTTCATGCTCTGTATCCTGGTAAACCTAGACCTGTAAGACGACCTTTGGGGGGAGGAACTGTTAGGGGTATTACAGGTCGTCTTAAATAGATTCTGGCCCAGAATTGATTCAGTGTAAATATTGATAATCAAAAGGGTTTATTTTGGTTTGTGATTTCATTTAAAGTATTATTTGAATGTTAAGTTTAATTAGAATTCTGTTTAGAAATATAATCGTTAGCAATTGCTTTTAGCAATGCTTGTTTGTGATCTGTGCAGTTACATAGATTGTGCGCTCTGAGAGACAGGCTCGGGGCTCCCTCGCGCTAGGTGTCATTGAGTAAGAGCCTCGCGCAGGTCTCGTGGCTGAAGCTATAAATACTAGCTTCAGCCAACTGTCAAATGCTTCGTCTCTCGTTGTCCCTGTCGAGAGCTTCTGCCCTCGCGTGTGAATTCCTTAACCTCCTGATCTAAAATATCCAGTTAGATTCTTCTTAGCCCCGTATTTCCCTTTCCTTCAAAAACTGTTCCATGTGTATCCTGACTGTCAGTGTGACAGATTTATGCCCTGAAGACGACGCGGATGTACTCCGGCATTTCCCCGAAGCAGCCGGAGGGTTTGTTTATCCGCTCTCCTCTGCAGGCTGCCGGTTCGAGTCTCCTGTCATCGCGCTGCCGCCTGAGATGAAAAAAGGACAGTAAGAAGTTTTAATTTCATTTGAATTTGCCACGAACAAGTTACTGGTGATTTGAAGTGGCAAGGACAATTAACTGTGAAAAGCTTGAAACGCTTGAGAATCTAAGCGCACAGAGTAGAGCTGGTTACTGAGAAAACAAGCTTTGTCAAGGGCAAGGCTTTTGAATAGTGAACTGTGAATTGATTAGATAGCTTAGCGCTTGCTGTGCTGAGAGACTCAAAAGGCAAGGACAATTAACTGTGAAACGCTTGAAACGCTTGAGAATCTAAGCGCACAGAGTAGAGCTGGTTACTGAGAAAACAAGCCTTGTCAAAGGCAAGGCTTTTTGAATAGTGAACTGTGAATTGATTAGATGGCTTAGCGCTTGCTGTGCTGAGAGACTCAAAAGGCAAGGACTTGAAGGACACTTATGTCTGCATAAAAAGTGAGCCAATCTTGAACTAACTAAAGTGCTCAACAGCGGACAGTGGAATTAAACAAGCCTTGGTAGAGACAACATTGTAAAATAGTCAATTCAAATCTATGAGAGCATTTCAGTGTAATGTAGACTCAATTACAGTATGAAGGAAGGAAAGTAACATATGTACAAGGTTGATCAGGAAATGTTATCTTAGATAGTAAAGTGAATTTAGAGAGGCTGCTCTGCTATTTCCTGTCTTCCTACTGCAGGACCTTCTAACAGAAGATATATGTAAAGACTCAGGTATGGCCCTGCATGAAGTTTTGCGTTCAATTTAGAACTAACCTAATTAACCCTTTAGCCTGTCTTCTTAGTAAAGTGCAAGTTCATTTTTTGACATGTCATGTTTACTTGAAGGTGTCAAGATCCAGAACCAAAGTTAAGATTTCAGTAGAAGTGCGAACAAGGGTCAGACGGTCAAATGGTCAGTAAGCTCAATGTTTAGTTCTTATTTAAGGTTGATTGAGAAGTTGACAGTTAGTAATTGTTGTTAATATTGCACTGCAGTTTAACGCAAAGGCAGCGCTGAACATTCCTAACAGAAGATCCTTGGCCTGGAGCACTTCCTAAAGAGAGACTCAACCGAAGATTTAATCTTGTATAATTTGTTATGAGTCTCTCTGTCCACTTCCCCTTTCCCTGAGGGAAAAGTCAATTCAGTCAGAGTCAAGGTCCTGATTGGTTTGGTTGATCCTTGAGGGAGTTGGGAGCTCGCAGCTCGAGAGGAAACGTCAGAAGAGTCTCGCAGGACTCCTCAACACCCGGTGGGCGTTATGGGCAACACGGTCAAACCTCCGGACGTGGGGCGAGCTCCAGGCGGGTCAATAACCGCTGGGTGCCGAGTTAGCCTTCTTCGCGCACGCGTGGGGACAGGATACCTTCGTCGCCAGATGTAGTGTAGCTCTTTCTACAGAATGCACGCAGACACGGTTGAAGGTACCAGCTCCTTTATTCAGCTCCTTCTTTGTTCAGGGCTAACGGCTAACTGACCCCTTGGTCCCCGGCTCCTCCCTTTCCGCTCGCCCTCGTCCCTCGCTCGGGCCGGTCCTAGTGCCTGACCAGTTTGGTCATTGGGCACTATTGCATTGACATCATTACACTTACCAATGTGGTGTCTTCCTGGCTTTAGCCTGACTCGGCAGGCAGGGGTCTAAGACAAGGTCAGAGATCAGGAATGACCAGAACAGGTACTTGTTTGAAGCAGGTAGACTGACATTATAGGAAACATACATTTATATGAGATACCTACCGGTCAGTTTATCAGCAATGACTAATCAGTGTAGGGGGCCTGAACAGATTAACCTCTGATAGACAAAGGGCAAAAGCTATTGCTCACCATGGGCAGAGGACATAAAGCTATCACCTAACTGTGCAGAGCACTGAGAACAAGTAGTTACATCCAGCTGGAGGATGTTATGAACCACTGGGAATCAGATCTAGATATGACTTCCTCTGAGAATGGTTAGGAAATGGGTCAAAGGGATTTGCTGCTCTGATGTCTAGAAATGCCTGCTATAAAAGCATACAGTACAACTGCTTGTGCTATACCTACCAGACACCAAGGCGTATTCACATAATGTATCCAGATGTACCTGTGTCTGGTCCAGATGTGGAAAAAAAGGAAGATGGTTTCTTTCACATGGTTGGGCACGCCCAACAGTACTAAAGTGTTAGAAGTCAGTCGAGGTGGCACTATCTGATTGGTTTGGCAGGATCGATGAATGTGCCCTGAAGGTCTTCCTGAAGAGAATCAGGCTGGCATCAAGGGAGGGAAGAGTAGAGTGAGGGATTATTGACTATGTGTTACTATTTATGAAATTACATATTGCACCTTTTTGGATGTCAGCCTTGTTGCCCAGGTCCTGAGCAGGGTTATGGAATCTCAAAGGCGGGTTGGAGTTGAATTGACTGCAATGACAACCCAAAACAAGGGTGTGAGTGAACTGATGCTGCACAAATTTGGGATGTGCTACTGCTGCGGTTTCCCAGGGTAGAGAGCATCTACCACCATAGATGAATGTTTGGAGACAGAGGTTGGAGTCAAGGCGATAACACATGCCCCTGCAGCTCCTGCAGTGCAGGATGCACCCAACCCTTCAGTGGACACCCCCTCAATAATTCAGCCTAAGGCCAGTTAATGAGGGACTATTTAACATCTCAAAGGTACACTAAATCATCGCACATTAAATTATGTTGCTCAAAGATAAATTATAGACGTAAATCAATAGGTTATTTTCTCACTGCAGCACGATTTTAATGTTTTGCTCAGTACTTTGAGTGCAAAGCATACCTTTTGGTTTTGCCAATGCTTGTTTAACATTGTCTCAGATTGTGCAAATAAAAGAGTGATTTTGAATCACTGATGGTAATCTATTTCAGGGCATATCAGAAGGGAAAAATGCGGGAGTAGAAAAGGACAGAAATATAAAGAAAGCACAGAATTTGAATGTTGAATAGGAGTGGGAAGGCTAATCGGATTCAGAGTACTGCAGCTATTACAGGAGTTGATACTGGTGCCCTGCTTTTGTAGCAAGACATGGTATATTTAGCTACATATAGTAATATTGGTGTGATAGGTGATAAGTTCCTTATTTCCATATGTGCCATGTCTTTTCATGTATATTGAATGACTCGGAGAACATGGTTTCCTTACACTTCAGTCAAGAGCTTTTACCTAATGTATCATCTCTAATAATTTATCCGAAAGTCCCAGTTCCCTAAGCCAATGAATCACTCTGAAGTGCAAATCATCTTCATTTTCCATTATTCCTCTACAGAGATGTGAGAGCCTTGCCCAGGACCTCCACTTCCCAAGCATCCCCCCCCCACCATTAAAATTCCCTTTCTATTTGACTATCTGTGCATTCTATTATCTATCTAAACATCTATGACTCTTGCCTCTATCCCAGCCTCTAACTTTATATCTCTACCTGACGCCATCTTAAGGATTTTGGGGTCCAAAACAAGACACATTTCAGCTCTTTTTTTTATGACCCAATTAAAGTCTTTGTGGGTGTTTGAGTTTACAAGGAAATGGTAATAAACGTAAAAAATGTCCTTTGCAGGGGCCACAAATTATGTTTTACCCGAGGCCTCCAAAATGCTTAAGATGACACTACATGAGACATAAAATACATAAACATAAAAATAACTATTTGACTGAATCCCTCTTATTAATGGAATATTGCACTTTCTTATGACATTTTATACGGCGCTCTTTCCCTGTATAAAATCTCTCTGATATGTGGCTGGGTGATTCTCTTTCTTTCTGGTTACGATAGTTCGTGATTTTTTACTCGTGGTTACAAATGGAAAATGAATAATCTAAAAACATACCACTTATAATTTACACCTTATAACTTATAAAAATTGCTGTTGTGCTGATATCCAGCATCCCCCTGGTTCGCAGATTTCATTTTCAGGGAACTGATAAAAAATGATGCACATTTAGCATTACGAATTGTATTTGCAGAACTGTAACTAACTTATTTAAAGCATTGACTGTATGCGCCAATAGAGCCCTCTCACCAGCAGAAGCATTGCTTTATCCTCGTATGATAATACTGGTCAGCTTTAAGCATAAGTCTGGAAGTCCTGCTTCTGATGTGAATAACTTCCATCCCACTATTATTGTGCAGTGTATAATTTAATGTACTCTACAAAATTTTTCTAATTGTTAGAAACATCTTTAGACACTTTCAGGTTCAATGATGCTCTAGTAACACAATTCAGACCTCTAACATTAGTGGACTGCCCATCACCCCACACAGCTTCATTTGTACCCCTGTTGATCATTGACTAAAATGTTATTAGCCTGAGAATAGGGAGCTGGTTTTCGTCCATGTCGTTTTAGCTCTGCAAAGATGCACTGGAAGTGTAATGTGATCCCTCTTGTGCCTGGCTTTTGTTACTTCTTATTGTAAGGAAAGGACATGACTTAATTTTGGAAATACGTGTTTTGCAGGTATAAGTGAATGAAAACGGGTTATTTGATGTGCTGAACCAAGCTGCACTTGTAAACAGGAATATATGTTCGCTAAAAAGGTTTTAATGCACAAAATATCAAACATTTATTCATATAGCTAGGGATCAAACAAGTAAAGAAAAGATCAAAACTGCCAGTGGCTTTTGGAATGTCTTTATATTCCTCCCTTCTAAAAAAAATCTGTTTCTATTTAAGTTCTACTCCACTTTATCTTACTTTCCCTTCAGAATTTTTGGCGGCAGAAAGTGACTGTCTAATGCACGTATAAATGAGTTACATGTATATTTTCAACCACATTTCTCCTACACTTATCCTCCCACGCATATGATTATGCAGATGATAGACATATATGTTTTGTTTTATGTCTTTAGAACTTACATTATATCTCATTATTCTAATTCTTCTTGAAACATAGCAGCTAAAAATGTAAGCAGTGAAGTATAGAATCATTTCAAGATCTCATATTGGGTAAACACACATTACAACGCATTTTTTACAACGCACTACCATTACAACGGAACTTTTACAACGCAAATACCATTACAACGCATTTATTTACAACGCATGTTTTTACAACGCAGGTACTTTTACAACGCATACCATTACAACGTAAGTATTGGTAAGTATATAATTATATTTAAAATGATATATATTAGATTTTTTTTAAAGGGGTATTTTTAGGGTTCAGGGTCAGTTTTGGGTTTTTGGGTAAAGGGGTATTTTTAGGGTTCAGGGTCAGTTTTGGGTTTTTGGGTAAAAGGGTATTTTTTGGGTTCAGGGTCAGTTTTGGGTTTTTGGGTAAAAGGGTATTTTTAGGGTTCAGGGTCAGTTTTGGGTTTTTGGGTAAAGTGGTATTTTTAGGGTTCAGGGTCAGTTTTGGGTTTTTGGGTAAAGGGGTATTTTTAGGGTTCAGGGTCAGTTTTCAGTTTTTGGGTAAAGGGGTATTTTTAAGGTTTAGGGTCAGTTTTCAGTTTTTGGGTAAAGGGGTATTTTTAGGGTTCAGGGTCAGTTTTCAGTTTTTGGGTAAAGGGGTATTTTTAGGGTTTAGGGTCAGTTTTCAGTTTTTGGGTAAAGGGGTATTTTTAGGGTTCAGGGTCAGTTTTCAGTTTTTGGGTAAAGGAGTATTTTTAGGGTTCAGGGTCAGTTTTCAGTTTTTGGGTAAAGGGGTATTTTTAGGGTTCAGGGTCAGTTTTGGGTTTTTGGGTAAAGGGGTATTTTTAGGGTTCAGGGTCAGTTTTGGGTTTTTGGGTAAAGGGGTATTTTTTGGGTTCAGGGTCAGTTTTGGGTTTTTGGGTAAAAGGGTATTTTTAGGGTTCAGGGTCAGTTTTGGGAATTTTAGATAAAAGGGTACAAGAAAAAAATAAAAAAAAATAAATATAAATTAATTTAATTAAATAAAATTAAATTAAATTAAATTAAATTAAATACAATTACATTAAATAAAAATAATTTTAAATAATATACAATAAAAAAATATATATATACTTACCAATACTTACGTTGTAATGGTATGCGTTGTAAAGGTACCTGCGTTGTAAAAAAATGCGTTGTAAATACATGCGTGGTAATAGTATTTGCGTTGTAAAAGTCCCGTTGTAACGGTATGCGTTGTAAAAATATGCGTTTTAACGTCATATATCCCTCATATTGTGCTGTGCGTTCAGAAAACATGAACAAGAAACCCGAGCTTATGCTCCATATGAGTTCTTAATGACATGGGTATGTAGATATTAGTCTTATAATGCCCAAACTGTGAACTAAATCATCTCTAGGTACAGGTCACGATCCGCACAAGGGGACAAAGCTTAAGTTAGAAGAACATAAACATTTTAAAGGACTTGAAGGAAGCAAGGATTCTGAGTTGAAGTGGGAGGTTGATTCCCCAGTTTGAATGAATTAAATTAGTTTTGTATTGCGCAGAACTTTGCCCAGACGCATCAAGGGGCATAGGATGGAAAAGCTGGGAGCAGTGCACAAATCAGAAGGGGAAACTACTGGTAAGCTTTGGTGAAGAGCCAGGTCTTTAAGGCTTTGCGGAATTGATCAGGTGATGCAAGGCCCTTGAGCTTATCAGGGAGGAGGTTCCAGAGCTTCGGGGCAAGAGCAGAGAAGGCCTTCCCTCCCCATCTGGTCTTCTTTGTCCGGGGAGTGGACAGAAGTTTCTTGTTAGCAGAGCGCAAGACCCTGCCAGGGGTATAAAAGGATACAAGAGACCTGATGTTTGAGCACAGAGGATGGAAGAGAAAGCAAGAGCACTTGAAATGGACACAAGATAACAGTAGATGTGCTAGAAATAATTTGCTGCAGGGCTAACTGGTTGAGAGTTTGGCCTGACATATGTAAGTGAACAGTAACATAGAACATGTTGAAATTCATCTGGGCATGGATAGGTGGTCATTGAAGGTTCTTGTGGATAGGGACTGTAAGCTTCCCCGGCTCTGGAGGGTTGTGAGAAGATGTCTTTCTTACAAACACACGACCCAGGGCATAGGTTAGTGATTGTTTTATTCATCGCAATATAATCGCCGTCCTTAAGATGCGATGGAAAAGGGGTGGGAAAGTACTGAGTCACAAGCAATGCAGGGGCATCTCTTAGTGTGGTCCTAAATTATAGTCTGGGCCAGCAGGTAAGTCAGTGATAATCTTGGCTCCCGTCTTGTACTCATGATGGCCACGCAGTCTGGTTCCTCTTCCTCGCATAGGTACCGGAAAAACAAAGTAAAGAAAGGCAGTGGTAAGGATGTGGGAAGTGTCCCTAAGGTTGAACAAGGGGGAGAGGTCAAGTGCACCCTTCATCTTCCCTGCTGTGCCTCGTGCCTTAGTGCGGGGATAAAGTGTGCCAGGTTTAGACTTTGGTGCCCTTCAACCCTGCCCACCACCCTTTTACATAGTGCAAAGGTTTCTGTGCCACTTGCTTGAACCCATGACCCTCCTGGGCCTTGGGGATGGGAGCCACAGCCTCCTCTTACCCTGGGAGAGGGCTGGACCTGCTGGCATTGCTCCTTGATCTGCTTTCTCTGGTGACGGGCGGTTCCTGGATTCCGATGTCCTCGCCAACCTCCACCTCTCCGTGAGGATTTCCAACGCTGGCAAACTAGTCTCGGGGCTCCCTCACCTCCATAGTGTCCTCCGGTCTCCCTTCTCCAGTCTCCGCGTTCACAGTCTCCGAATCTCCGGCTCGCCTCCTTTCCGCCCCTTTTCTGTTGTCCTCCTCCCTCGCCACTGGACTGCTGCCTGCACTTCCGGTGGGGGTCATTGTGGGCGCCATGTTGGAATGGTCAGGTCGATCCACCATGTTGGAATGGTCGGGTCAATCACAGGGACAATGTGGTCCCTTTTAAAAAAAAAAACCTCAATCAGTCTACTGACATGTTTCGAACACTCTGGATGACGTTCAGATACAATTCTAGTAGGCTGACAAAGAGAGCATTGGTTTTGTTCAGCTTTGTGTTGAGCTTTTCAACAAATACTATATTGTGCGTACTCATGAGTATGCCAGGAAAAGTGTGTTGACGCCATCTTATCAGATAATCCTTGATAAACCCCTAGCAATGTGTCCCTACAGATTGACAGCAAATAAATATGCATAGTCAATTAAATAAGCCTTCATGAGAACAGTAAAAGTTAAAAACCATGAAGGTTTACGACATTTAAAGTGTAATACATAAGTCAAAAATAATAGTCAAAATGTTGTTAAATCAATTTAGGGAATTGGCATTAGCTCAAGCAAATTGAGCAAAGAGTTTGGCATTAAAGAACGTCTCAAAGCAAAAATATAATATAATAACCCTAAGCAAGAGACAGACTGATGAGAGTTCATTCTCAAACGTCAGCGCAAACCAAACTTGGCTCACCTCCCGAGTAGAGCTTTTTTTAATAACAAAATGAACAGTTATTGTCAGGATAGGTTGATCTAATTTTTACTCAGGTTGAAAAATCAGAATACCTAAATGTAATGCAGCATCATCTAACACCATCCCTTAAATTAATATTAATATAACCCTGTATGGCTTAATGTTATCAGAAGTGACAGTACAAATCTAGTTACACTCAAAACAATGACAGATTCATATAATGAATAGGCCTGTGGTGGTGTAGGCAGGAAGAACTTTGAACTGTAACAATGAAAGGAAACTTCAACTGGAGTTCTTCAAGAAAACCAAGGTCACATCAGAGCATTTAAATAGAGCACATTTTGCTACGTGTGATGTGAGGTGACAATGAAAACATGGGCATCAGGACTGCGTTAAGATTCAAGATGGGATCAGGGCTGGTTTGGGCCTAGTTCAACCAACCACAGGACAATACAGTTTTACAGAGTGCGGTGTTTACATTTATTTAATGTAAAATGCTCATGATGTTTACAGCACATTATTTATTAATTAGAAATATCTTTCTCAAATGTGAGTGTTTTGGCAAACACAAATCATTTTTAGTGTCTGAGCTGATCTGTTGTTTAAATTGTAGGTAGGGTTCAGCAGAATGCAGAACACCTACATATTTATGGTCTTAGTAAAGATTAATGAATGTCCAGAAGAAGAAGGTGCAATGGATGTCTAGTCAGAGAAGAGAGCAGATATTGAGGCCCAATCACATCTTCTATTTTTGCAGTTCAAACTGTTGTAGTCCATCAGCCTAAACAAACTTGTGGGCTGTAAGGGATTTCCGAGAAAGAATCAAAAGTCCCAGTTACACAAAGGTATCTTCAGGTGTCACTTATGAATGGAAATAAAGGTTATCACTCTGTAATCCTCTCATGAGGGATCATATCAAAATGTTGAACAAAAGTGGGGAGGAGTGATGTTTTCAGAACATAGCTGAGAGGAGGGGAATTGTCCAATAAAACTTTCCCTGTCTGAAAGAAACATTTTGACCAGTAGAGGCAATACCATGAGGCACCTGTTGCCACACGGATGGATGCAAACAAGAGGCATGTTGTCCTCAACTGCACTAAATTTCATGGAGATATCAAGGCTGATGAGAAGAGATAGGCTTCAATGGTGATGAAATAGATGGCACAAGAGCTGTTTTAACTCTATTGGTTAGATGGAACGTAGATTATCATCAGCTGTAGTTGTGCTTCCAGGTAATGATGGAGCTGATAGACAAATATATCGTGTAATATTTTGCCCTTGGTGTGCTGTAGTGAGGCACTAATGAAAAAGTACAAATGGGACAAGGGTAGTTTTTTTATATATAGATTTAAGTGCCAGCCCTGAAGTATCAATCAATACATCAGGGAGTTTGTTAAGCGTGACTACTCACCTGTAAGCATCCCAAGGCGCTGGGGGTGGGGGGCATTCCATCCTAAGGCATGGATTATATTAGAAATGGGTCTAGGCTGTCCTGAAAAGTTTGCCATCACCCATAAACCTGTGAGCTTTTGGGTATTCAAAAATGTTTTCACAGACCACTCCCACCATTGAAAAGATCAGAGATTTAGTTCTCTAAAGGGCAGGAGTAATCTTTTATCAAGGTGGAAATGGGAAGTAAACACTGTCAAAAGTGGTGAGACTGGGGGTGAAATTTTACTAACCCTGAAATGTGTTGCTCCAGTTAAGGTTTCTGTTGCATGGTCACCCTGCTGTGATAGTATGAAAACTATACATGTTAGGGCTACACCAAAAAGGTATGAAAGATGTTCAAAGCTTCTTAGGACTTGCCAATTTATTAGAAACATATTTGTCAGGTATTCAAGACTATATACCCCACAGAAATAATTACCATGGGAAAATAACATTTAAGGAAGCATCTCAATCATCTCAAACTTTGAAAAACACATCATGTTCAGTACATGTGTTACATAGCCAGATAATACTAAAGAAATTATTTTGGGAAACAGATGGGTCAATTACTGCTTTGGGAACCAGACTATTTGACTCATCATGTGAATCTATTTTCAGGAAGTTGACTAAATCAGATAGCTGGGAAACTGGATTTGACAAAGAACTTGTTATGCGTGAGGCATTCATTCATTGACCCAATAACCTATTTAAATCAGTGCTGATGACATAACTGGGTTTATTAACATTCCAAATTAAGAACCATCTTCTTGAAAACTTCTATCATTTCCAGTCAACTTTATCTTTTGTGATAGGCCATCATACATATACTTTTTCAAATCAATAGGGTGAGAAATTTCATCTGCCTAAGTTGATCTCAAGGATTTCTTTTTGTGTTCCAGCTTTAATTCTGACCTCTGTTGTGTCTTTTGAACTGCTGACCACTCTATTCTCTATTGAAACAGAGTCCCCCCTCCCTCAGTTCATCCGCTAGTAACACCTGACTGGCCTGCCACACAACAGGTCAAAAGGCTATCATTTAAACATGTCCAGTTAGAAAGGTTTTCAGTTATGTGGATGCGAGGCAGGATAATATGAAAAAAATGGAGAAACCGCTGCACTCTCTGTTGATCTGCGTTCAAAACAAAAACGTATATATACAGTTCCTCTTGGTTTGGGTGCTCGAGATGATCACCTCCTAGTCCATGAGGTGCAACAGGAATATGAAGAGGAAACCTTACACAGTGTAAGGTGCAATCTTGTGCGGTAAAACCGCGAAAAGTCGTTGAGAAAATGAAGAAAACTGAACTATTTTGAATGAAGAAGCAAATTCTTTTTAATCCTTGATAGTATCAATAAAGTTCATCATATTACATCATATGATTAAATATTGATCATTCTGTACTACAAGATCTTTTCATTTAAATCGATTCAGTCCGTGGTTCTGATAAATCACATGGGTGAGCTGTATCCCCTATGCATTTCGTGCATAGCACTTCGTCAGGGGGAATCTATATTGGAATAAACCAAGAAGCACGTATGTATCGCTGAACTGCGATGAGGGGGAATGCAAACAAACAAATGTGGTACTTTAACCAGTGTGAATATATCGTGATTAAGAAAAACAGGAACTGTGTGCGGTCAAGGAATTAAGGAAATAAAGGTTGCCCAGTGGAGTGGATCTAAAGTAGTGATATCATGAAGGAGTGACAAGGCCGGTGTAAGAAGTTCCACACGTGTCTAAAGTAAACTGTGCTCGAGTGACAAAAACGGAACGAACACACATAACAACGTGAAATACATTAAACATGTGAATGAAAGACCTCCGTGCCCGTAAAGTTCAAATAAATGCTAACCCGCTCTACATAGAGTCAATGTGTGTCCGCAATGAAAGAACTGTGCTTCCGAAGTAAACGAGTATGGAAAAACCCGGAAGACGCGGGTTAGAAATAACGCGCGAATGAGATCGCCACAAAAATAAAGGACAGACTATACTCAAGCGGTTGAGAGTGAAGTGTACATGCGAATACAATGAAAGCTAAAACGCACGTGGCTTTCATTAAATAAAACAATGAAAAATGTAACAGACCAGAAAGTAATAAAAAAAAAAACAAGTCAAAACGGAGTCAATAAATGGTCTTACAGGATAAGCCCATACAGCAGATGGGTAAAAACATGGAGATAAAGGAAGGACAAACATGGGTCCGGAAAAAATATTAACCTTAAAAAGAAAGAGTCAAAAGGTGAGAGAGTAGACAATTAAACAATGTAAGAAAGATGATTACAATTATATAAAGGGACAGTGCCATGCTACAACTGTGGCCATTGTAACAGCATAATCAAAGGCAATACTGTATCACATGCTACACAAGGTACACCTATAAAACTCAGAGTTAATGCTACATGCGACACCACCAATGTCATGTACCTTCTCAAATGCCCATGCGGACTCCCGTATGTGGGCAAAACAGAACGTAAAGTTGAAACTAGAATGACGGAGCATCGCAGCAATATTCGTACCAAGAACTTTAAATCCTGTGTAGCAGCACATTACGTCAACCATTCGCATAATGCCAGCCAGATCCGGTTCTTGATTTTGGAAGTGGTCGTCAAGACAGAAGGCAGAGACAATAACAAACACCTGCTTCAACGAGAATTATTCTGGTCACACAAACTGAAAGCCCTACACCCAAGGGGGTTTACTGAGAGACTGGAATACAGTTGTTTCCTGTAATACTGATGTACTTGGTTGCATCTCAGTGTTTGGTTTCTCTCTATCAACTTACCTTGCTCACACTTGCCTTTTTATTACCTGTCCTCGCTTATAACCCAACTTTAATTTTTCCTCTGTGTTAGACCTGACATCATTGGCGTGAGTCTCCCTATCATTTTTGACGGATTGCCTCCTCTGTTTTGACATATTGTTGCTGGTTGTATGTTTTGGGTTCTGTGCCACTGCTAATCAGTGCTACAGTGCAAGTGCTCCCTATGTTAAATTGATATACTGATTGGATTCCATGATTGACATATTTGTTCTACTGTCAGCCCCTAGTACAGTGCACCATGTGTGCCCAGGGCTTGTCGAGCAAACGCTGTTGGTGGGCTTGCAGCACTGGTTGTGCCACCCACAGAAACAGCTTGTAAAGTGTGTCTCAGGCCTGCCATTGCAAGGCCTGTGTGTAGTCTGTGACTACCATGTCGACTTGGCCAAGTGCACCCACTTGCCAGTCCCTAAACCTTCCCTTTGCTTCATATTAGACACCCCTATGGTAGGCCCAAGGGCAGGGTGCAATGTAAGTATAAGGTAGGACATGCTCTGATGTGTGCAGCATGTTCTAGTAGTGAATTACAGCCATTTTCGTTTTTCACTATTGAAGGCTACCTGTTCTCATGGACTAGAATAGCAGTGAAGATTGTTACATCCCTACAATCCTAACTGACTCAGGGAACATGGTAGACAGTCGAGTTTAGTATGCCCGAACTCAGAATAATAAAATACATCTTTTAGTAAAGTTTATTTTAATATTCTGTGTTTGCAAATACCACTTTTAGAAAGTAGGTATTTGCTTGCCTAACCATTTGAGCCCACCTCTGCTGACTTGTGTTCTCCTTGTCTGGGTTTGTGTGTGACAGGGCTGGGGAAATTCCAGGAGACAGTCTGGGACAGCCCAATGGTGAATAGGGAGATTTACCTCCAAATGGGAGGGGGAGATTGCACCTGGGACCTGAATAGGGCTGGGCCTTCCCTCCACAATGCTGGCTCCACCCCCTGTGGCTTGTCTGATGTCTCTGCCCAGCACAGTGAAGGGAGAAGGGGAATCCTGTCAACAGAGTGCTCCAGAGCTGCATCTTCCCTCCCCTGTGCTGGCTCCACCTTTCTGTGGGGCGTCTGAGGTTTCTGCCCTGCACAGTGAAAGGAAGAGAAGAGTCATGTAAACACAGTGCTCAGGAACTGGTTTGAACTAGGCAGAGGCCTCTCTGCCTTCAGAGAACAAAGGATTTTTTGGTATAAATATTGGGACCCAGTCCCACAGACTTTAGATCACTTCTGGAACAAGAAACCTTTCTGCCAAGGAAACGAACCAAGGAAGCTGCAGGAGTTTGGACTGCCCCTCTGCCAGTGTGCTGTTTGCTGGGTTGGCCTGCAGTGGTTACTTCATTGCCAAGGGAAAGGAGAAGGAACTTTGTAAGGACTTTCATCTACAGAATATTCTCCAAGCGCTTGAACTGTGCTTGCCTCCTGCTGAAGTCTCAGGGCCAAAAGACTTCACCCCCAGCTCCCTCCTTAATTTCCTTGCTGGGAATTCTGACTCCAGTCACTTGCGTGCCGCTGGGAGCTGGAAGCGCGACGCATTGAGAAGAAGCGTGTCACCGCCGCAGCTGAAATTATCGCAACACCGGAGAAGCGAGAGTTCGTCGCATCTCCCTGGAAGCGTGTGTTCATCGAAGCTGTCGGCTGTCGCATCGCCGGAGAAGCGCGACGCATCGAGAGAGCTGTCATCGCATCACTGGAGAAGCGCATCGCAGGGCCTGTCGCGGCTCCACAGTACAAAGTCGTCGCAAGGCTGCCAGGGCGTCATCGCATCGTCATCGCATCGCCGCATCAAGGGCGCCATCTTCTCGCTTCGCAACTGGATCATCGCATCGGCATCGCATCGCATCAAGGCGCCATCTTGCGCACCGCAACAGGTCGAGAATCTACGCATCACCTCCGCACCGGTAAGGCTCACAACGAGTCCCCTACTCTGCGCAAGCATTGAGGAAGGACGCAACCGTTCCCTCGGGTCACGGAACCGACGCATCTCCCCTTCTGCGAGCCTTTTGTTTACTTTGTGTGCCGCATCCAAGAACTTTGTTGAGAACTTTGTCGCATTTACCAACAACTTGAACTAAGAGACTTTTATCATCCTTTAAGTAACCTTTAGTATAGTATTGTGGATTTTTGTCGTTTGTGGTCTTGTGTTTAAGTCTATATAAAGAATACCTATTTTTATAAAACCTGTGTTGTGTCCATCTGTAGTGCTATCACTGTATTACTGTGTATATTCGCAAATGCTTAACACACTGCCTCTGAGATAAGCCTGTCTGCTCGTGCCAAGCTACCAAGGGGGTGAGCAGGGGTTATTAAGGAGAGTAATTCCCTTGTCCTGACTTAGAAGTAAGGGTCCCTATTTGGACAAATGTGATAACCATTGCCAACTAGAGACCCCCAGACCTAACACTCTGTTTCTCTGTTTGCATTCCTTTTTGGTCTTTCTCTATCACTCTACTGTGTCCACACGTGTGCCTTTACATTTTCTGCTTGTTATACATTATCTAATTCAAACTTTTTGTCTCTTTTGTTCTCACTGTTCTCTTGTCTTTTTTCACAATTTTAAACATCTTTCTGATGCTGTCTACTCTTTCACCTTTTGGCTCTTTCTCTTTAAGGTTTATACGCTTTTCCAGACCTATGTTTGTCCTTTCTTTATCTCCATGCTGTTCTCTTGTCTCTTTTCATAATTTTAATAATCTATCTTACACTGTTTAATTGTCTACTCTTTCACCTTTTGGTTCTTTCTTTTTAAGGGTTATATTTTTTCCGGACCCATGTTTGTCCTTCTTTTATCTCCATGTTTTTACCCATCTGCTGTATGCGCTTATCCTGTAAGACCATTTATTGACTCCGTTTTGACTTGTTTTTCATTATTACTTTCAGGTCTGTTACATTTTTTATTGTTTTATTTAATGAGGATCACCCACATCACCGTGCGTTTTAGCTTTCATTGTATTCGCATGTACTCTTCACTCTCGACCGCTTGAGTCTAGTCTGTCCTTTATTTTTGTGGTGACCTCACTCGCGCGTTATTTAAAACCCGTGTCTTCCGGGTTTTTCCATACTCGTTTACTTTGGGAGCACAGTTCTTTCATCGCGGACACACGTTGACTCTATGTAGAGCGGGTAAGCATTTATTTGAACTTTACGGGCACGGAGGTCTTTCATTCACATGTTTAATGTATTTCACGTCATTATGTGTGTTTGTTCCATTTTTGGGCAATCGAGCACAGTTTACTTTAGACACGTGTGGAACTTCTTACAGTGGCCTCGTCACTTTTTCATGATATCACTACTTTAGATCCACTCCACTGGGCAACCTTTATTTCCTTAATTCCTTGACCCCACATGAGGTTCCGTGGTTTTCGAGTCTGGACTCCATTTTGTTTTACGTTGTTCGAGACGCCATTTTGTGTTGCCCTCACGTAGGCCGTGGAAGTAAACGAACGAACGAAGTTGCATGGGCCTCGTTGTCCATGTAAAGTTTAACATGGGCCTTTTCGACTTGCGAGTGAATTGCAAGATGCTGACCCCTTTTCACCTGAAACTGACCCTTCCTCGAAGCTAGTTTCGTTAGCTGATAGTAATCTGGAAATCCAATCATTGTTCAGGACATCGTTAGTCTTTAGTTTCTTGCACATATCTTATCCTACACTACATCTGAATTGCTCTTTTCTTTATGTCTTTTCATTACATTGGGAAGTGCTTTCAATTATGGGTTTGTCCTGCTTTTGGTAATCGAATTTGGGACAGTCCTAATAATTAACTTGTGGGTTGGTACAGTGTAAAGTGAGCTTTTTGGAATGTGATAATGTATAGAAATGTGTTTCTATTGGTCAGAATTTGCCGCAATGGGCGTGCATTTGTAATGGGTTGAAACTGTGCATAAAAGAAGATGTCTTGCTCTACCAAAATTGAGCAGGTTCCTGAGTTGTACACCGTGTTGTATTGCTTGGTTCACTGTTACTAGCTGCAGCTAATAAATTTGATCTCTGACGCCACCTAGAAGTATTCCGTGTCTCTGTATTGCCAAGACAGGTGGACTCGAAGACATCGGGTGTGTCCCTGGCACCGCCGGTTCTGAATAAGACCCGGTTCTTCAGTTGGCGCTCAACGTGGGGCGACATCAAGCGGTACCGGTCCAAGCCTGAGGATCGTGAGGAGCCACATGAGAAAATTCTGGAGGAAGGCAGCCACTTCATCAACCCCTGCATGTCGACGTGGACCGAAGGTGTTTTCAGCGAGGCTTCCCGCTTTCCGACGGCTACGAAGGACTGCTGCCCTGACTGTCGCCCTGTCTTGGACCCTCGATAGATGCTTTGTAGAGCGAGACGATAGACGGTCTTCTGGCGGCGTGACAGATACCTTGGTTAAGTATAAGTGGGTCACTCCCACAAATTTGTTTGGTTTTTTGTTTGGTTCTTGGTATTGGTTTCATTCGGTCACTGCAGTAATCGAAGCCGAGGGGCTCGTATATTTGCGAGAGTATCAATAGTTGATAAACCCTTGAAGTTGGAAGCTAGATTAGTGAGCTATAAGATGCCTGGTCTTAGCAAACTTAGAAAATGGTTTAGTTGTGGTTGCAACAAGGATTCCCGACTAGAGGACTCATGTCCGATACCTCCGGTTGGAACTCCGACTTATGAGCTCTATTCAAAACACGGAGTGGGTCCCATTACTTATAATGAAGTGTGGGTCTGCTACACTAGGAAGGATGGTGTCTTAAAATGGCCCCAACATGGTAGTTTCGAATCAAATATTTTAGATAATCTGGAAGTTGCGCTATTCAAGAAGAAAGCCCGGCCGGCAATGTTTGACTCTTCCCGCCTTTGGCGAAATGAAGCCAAACAGCGAGAAATTAAACAAGCTAAGAGAGATAGGAAAGATAAGAATATGTCAGTACTACAAGCTGCTAGGCAGTATAGGGATGATGGAGAGGAGCGAGCGAGTGAAGTTTTAGATAGGCAGCGTTGTATGGCCATGGTTAAATGTTATCCGGCCTTGCCGTCTCCTCCTCCGAAAACGATTGAAGATCTTGAGAAAGATCCTTTGATCTCTCATTTGTTGAGATTACCACCTCCATATGTGCAGGGTGCTACTGCGCCTCTATTACCCCCGGTTGTTCCACCCTTTGTTGTTCAACCTCCTGCTGTTGTTCAGCCACCCCGTACTCCACAGATGCAACCCGCTCTAGGGTCGCCTGCTTTGCTACCAGCTTTGCCTCAAACTCCTTTGCCTTCTACCTCTGCATCTGGGACTCCTACTGTTCTTATTCCTACACCTTCTTTGCCTCAAAATACTTATTCTCCTGTTCTTATTTCTGCTTCTTCTCCTTCTGTTCGAAAACGAATGACAGAAGCTGTTTCTAGCTTGTTGTCACCATTGTTTGGGTCATTGAATATGGCCCCTGTTTCGGAACGTAAGCAGAGTCGTAGTCAGCTTCCTAGTTCCGAGGAACGGGCTGTGTTGGATTTGTTGGCTCGTAGATGGATTCTAAATGCCTCAAGGTATAATTTGCCAGTGGTTATGGATGTTTTCTTTCAGTGGGAACCGCCTAAGCAAAGGTATGTTTTCGATGTGATGTGTACTTTTCTGCGTCAGGAATTGGAAGATAATGAGTTGGGTCCGATTCCGCAGGATGTGCTCGAAGTTCAGTCTGATTTTGCTAAAGGGATGATAGTGGAATCTGATGTTACAGATGCCATAGAGACGATACTGGCTTTTAGATCTAGACTTCCGCCTCAGACATTGTACGAACCTGATTCCTCTGTTAGAAGAAAAGCGAGACAGTATCCCATGAGAGAAGTTCCTCCTGTATGGAAGGAAGCAGTTCAGGCTAATGCTAATCAGGATATTGTTGCCGCTCCGGCTCATTTTCAGCGAGTATGGGTACATGTCCCTTGGAAGAGAGCAGAGGTCTTGGCTCTTAAGCAGACCTTACCTGATCCTCGTAAGAATCCTGCTGGTTGCTACAAAGAGTTGTCCCAGACAGTAGATGCGTGTATAATGAATTTAGCCGATATCGACATGTTGATGGGTAATGTAGAATCATGTAGCAGAGTTAGGAGATACTTGGGCGAATATTGTTGCTGCAAATGGTAGACAAGAGGGAGGTGCTAAACCTGAACCTTTGATTACGGACTTGCCAGTTAAAATTATTGATTTAATGAAGACGATGATGACTGCGTTACGAGTGAATTGGGATAAGTTAGCAGCATGTAAGCAGAAGAAAGACGAGAGTGTGTCTGACTTCTTCACTAGGTTTAAAGAGACGTCTATCGATCATAGTGGTCAGGACATGAGTACGGAAGGTGGGCAAAGATTATTTGTGGACAAATTTGTCTTTAATTTGCTTCCCGAACTATCTAATAAGTTTAAGGATTCTGAGAGTTCGTGGGCTGTTTCTTCGTCGGCCCAGATATTGGCTACTGCCCAATATTATGAGAATAGGGATAACGATGAGAAGGATAAAGCAGAGAAGAAAACGAAAGATTTAAAGATGAAAGTTCTTTTGCAGCAAGCTTATCCACCTAGCCAGAATCAGCATCAGTTTCAGCAACCGCCACAGTTTCAGAGATTATTACAGAAGCCTGAGCCTTATGTTCAGCGATTCTTTCCTGGTCCTAATCAGTGTGCTTATTGTAGAGAGGAAGGTCATTTTAAGAATAGTTGCCCAGCTTTGTTACAGTGTGTGAATGGTGCGTCTGACCAGAGAGGTCGTGGTGGTTTTCAGCAAGCTCCTAGAGGTAGAGGACGTGGCGTGATCCCCCAGAATGAGCGTTCTCCTCCTCTACAGAATTCTGAGAATTATTTTGACAGACAGAATGTTCCAAGTGGTCAGTCTGCTCAGTACTATGTTGAGGATTACTGTGTTGAAGGTGAGTGTGTTGGTTATAATGATAACTAGTTTTGAGAAAACGGGGACTCCTACACTCTACTAGGTTTGCTATTCGTAGGGAATATATGAACAAGTAGAAAAAAGGCTATATAGCAAACCGGTATTGTTATACCACCCTAATGATATATGCAATCAAATTATTTGCGACCTTGCGATTTTTTGAATGTTGAAAAAATGCTCAAACAATGATAAAAAATATTTATAAACTACATAACAAAAATATATCAATACAAATAAAATGGTTTTTGAATTCTAATATACATTTTTGTAGTAATTATGAATTTTACAAGGTCGCAAATAATTTGATTGCATATATCATTAGGGTGGTATAACAATACCGGTTTGCTATATTCTACTTATAATGATAACTAGGACAGCCATGGACAAAGTAAGGGAGTAGTGTCAGTTCCAGTAAGATCAGAGTGGACTGTATGTTGAAGTGATTACATCAGGTGTGGTAGAACCTTTTCTTTTGGATACTGGTGCGACAAAGAGTTCTATTATGCATTCTAAACTCCCTGGCGCACCTTTGTCTGGCTTGACCAATGTTTCCGTAGGATTTTCAGGCACCCCAGTTCGTAACCCGGTTTCTAGTCCTTTGTCCCTTTCCATTGGCCCTTGTGAATTGGAAGCTCCGCTTATTCTAACGACTGGTTGTGGTGAGAATCTGTTGGGTTTGGATTTGCTGAAAAGATTGTATGCGACATTGCATTGTTCTCCTTTGGGAGTACAGCTTACCATTGGTAAGAAAGTGATTTCTCCAATGTATTTGTCTAAAGATTGTTTGCCACTGGACCTACGTTCGCTTCCTGATACGCTTTGGGCTATGGGTCCAAATGATGTTGGCCTTTTGCAGATTCCACCGTATGTTGTTACGCTCAAATCGAATGCTAGACTGCCTCGTATCCCACAATATAAGATCTCGAGCGATGGTGAGAGAGCTCTTTTAGCGATTGTCTATGATCTAGTTGAGAAGGGTGTGGTTGAGGAAACGAGAGGAAATGTGTGCAATAGCCCGGTTTTGCCTGTCCTTAAGCGTACTGATGCTTCCCAGCCACCTGTGTACAGGTTTGTGATCGACCTTCGAGAAGTGAACAAGATTGTTGTGCCACAGTTTCCTGTTGTCCCTGATATTACTGCTTTGTTGACGTTGATTCCCGCTTCGGCAGCCTGGTTTTCTGTCATCGACTTGAAGAATGCTTTCTTCAGTATTCCTATTGCTGAGGAGAGTAGAGATATCTTTGGCTTCTCTTTAGGAGGACGCTTCCAGTTTAAGAGAGCTCCCCAAGGTTATTGTGAAAGTCCCTCAATCTATAGTCAAGCGTTGAAAACTCAGCTTGATGGTTTTATGTTACCTGTTGGTGCGACTCTTATTCAGTACGTCGGTGATTTGCTGGTTACTGCTGATGATGAAAAGATTTGTAAAGAGGCTACTCTTTCCCTGTTGCAGTATTTGTCTGACCTTCATCATAAAGTGTCACCTTCGAAGTTGCAATATTGCCGCCAAGAAGTAACCTACTTAGGTCATCTCTTGTCGAAGGAGGGAAGGCGATTGACCCCAGAATGAATTCAAGCGATTGCGCAAATGAGTGTGCCATCCACACAGAGAGAAGTCCGTGCTTTTTTGGGTATTACGTCGTATTGTAGACAGTGGATCCCCAATTTTTCCCTGTTAGCGAAACCTTTGTTAGCATTGACTGTGAAAGATACTCCGTATCCTCTTTCTTGTTCTGACGAATGTCAGAAGAGTTTTTCTGAATTACGTGATGCATTGTGTTCGGCTCCGGTGTTGGGTACTCCGGACTATAGCAAGCCTTTTACGTTGTACGTGCACGAGAGAGAAGGTTGTGCGTTGTCAGTGTTGACACAACCTTTTGGGGACAAGCAGCGTCCATGTGTGTATTTTTCAGCAACGTTAGACCCAGTTGCTAAAGCGTTGCTGAGTTGTCTGAGAGCTACAGCGGCAGCTGCGGTTTCTATCTGACAGTCTGCTGGTTTGGTATTGGATAATACATTGATTGTGATTGTTCCACATGCAGTGGATACCTTATTAAACAGGACTAAGACACAGCACCTTACTAGTGCACGTCTTTCAGGATATGAGTTGACACTGTTGGCTAGCCATGTTCATATCAAAAGATGTAACGTGTTGAATCCAGCTACGTTGTTGCCGATCTCTACAGAGACGGATGCTCAAGAACAGCATGATTGTTTTCTTCGTACAGAGGAAGAAACGAAAGCTAGGATCGATCTTAAAGATACTCCTTTTGAGAATGTTGATGGTACGCTGTGGGTTGATGGTTCGTGTTTTAAGCTTCCGAATGGTGAAACGACTGCAGCGTATGCTATCACAACTTTACATACAGTTGTTGAGACAGCACGCATACCACAGAATTCTGCGCAAGCAGCAGAGTTGATTGCATTGACTAGAGCATGTGTGTTGTCGGAAGGAAAACGAGTCAATGTTTATACCGATAGTCAGTATGCGTTTGGTGTTGCTCACAGTTTTGGGCGTTTGTGGAGAGAACGAGGGTTCCTTACTTCCCATGGCACGAAAATACAGCATGGGCAGTTAGTGAATGAACTTTTGGAATCTCTCACTCTCCCAAAGCAGATTGCAATTGTGAAGTGTAGTGCACATAAGAAAGTTGTGGACGATGTTGGTCGAAGGAATGCGTTTGCGGATGAAGTTGCAAAGGAAACGGCGAAAGACATGATGACCCGTATGTATGTTGCAGGCCCTGCTAATTGGGTTATGGCTGGTGGAATGTGTGAAGACACAATAGATGTGAAGATGATTCAGGCTGAAGCTACAGAGAAAAAAGTGAGTGTTTGGAGAGAGACTACGGGTATGTTGGATCCTACAGGTTGTTGGATTGAGTTGTCGGAGCACCAGCGATGGTTGTTACCAGATGCGTATGTGCTCCCAGTGGTTACGATGGCTCATGGAATGGCTCATATTAGTTCGAAGGGAATATGTAAGTTGTTGGCTCCAGTTTGGCAGAATGCTGGGATTCCGAAATGTGCTGAGAATGTGGTGAAACATTGCATGATTTGTCTGAAATATAATCCTGGTAAGGGAACTCCAACTCCAGCTGGTCATTTTGCTCCTTCGACGTATCCGTTTGAGGTGATACAGCTAGACTATATTCACATGGAGAGATGCAACAATCTGAAATACGTTCTTGTGGTTGTTTGCGCCTTTTCTAGATGGGTAGAGGCTTACCTCCTAAAGGATAATACTGCCTTGTCTACAGCCAAGGTTTTGTTGAGAGAGTACTTCCTTAGGTATGGATTGCCCAGAATTGTATGGTCGGACAATGGGAGTGAATTTGTGGGTCAAATCATGAAGAAAGTGTGTTCTGGATTGGGCATCAATCAAAAGTTCCATGCAGCGAATCACCCCCAGTCTGCTGGACTTCTTGAATGTTACAATGGTATGCTTAAGCTGAAATTAGCTAAGGTACAAGCGAGCACTGTTCTTACATGGCCGAATGCCTTGCCGTTGGCTCTTTTGTCAACAAGGACGACTGTGCATTCTCGAGTGGGACTTAGTCCGTATGAAATTGTGTTTGGTCGTCCAGCGAATGTTTGGGGTTTGCCTCGTCCGAAAGAATACAGCAGTATTGAGTACCCTATGTTGGTGGATTACTTACATGACTTGACTGCTAAATTACGTGTTCTTCACCAACTATGACAGTTTGCCGACAGCTACTACAGATCCTGGACACTCCATCGAACCTGGACATTACGTTCTCGTCAAAAATTTCCAGCGCACCTAGAATTTGCAACCGAGATGGACTGGTCCTTACTTGGTATTGTTGGTTACTAGAACCGCTGTTAGAGTAGCAGGCAAAAAGAATTGGGAGCATGCCACCCATTGTAAAAAAGTTCCTTTGCCTTTGCCATATGATCAGTGGGTAAGGGATGGTATAGCAGATTCGGAGTGTGAGCGAGTCCCTAGATTTATTCCGTTTAGTGATGCTCATTTGACATGGACTCAGTCAGAACGCGAGGATGATGATGTTCTGCAAGCTGCTGTGCCGCCTCATCTGAAGATTGACACGACGAATCCAGAACTTTTGTTCCAAGATCCTACGGTGCCTGATAAAGAACGCTACGATTTCAGACCAAGAAGGCTTGTACATATGGACAAATAAAACTTGAAACTGAAATATTTTTTTAAATAGTGAATTTACACTTTGGCAGATCAAGAAACTTTTGCTTTTTCCTTTTTCTGGTCACCATCCGGACTCCGCTGCAGGGTCACGGTAGGAAGATCTTAAGGGGTGCACCACGCAGTGACACAAGGTCCGTGGTCCAGGGTTGTTAGTACGATCTTGGCACACACTCAAGTGAAGAAGGTAACGACCGTGAGCAGCACGTTAGAGGATGGAGTTTTTTGATGCTGATCAGAGTGTTAGGAAAGTGGATTCTAAAGTCCGAATATGTATATTGGTTCGTAGCAAATGTTTTTTAATAATGTGTTTTCTAATGCTGTTGAATATTGCATTAGCTTGTGTGGGTTTGATTTTCTATGCCACACAACAGCTGCTTACATCTACCTCCCAACCTACTCTTTCTTTTTCTACTATTTCTCCACATGAGTTTCATACGTTGCCTGAACATGAACAAACACGAAGATCAGAATTTGTGAACAATTCGTTTATACAAATGCTGCATCAGCATCAGCTAGTCATTAATACTATGAATTGTTGGGTGTGTGGTCTTATGCCACATACAACAGATAAGGGAATGCCATATTTAGTTTTGCCTTTTTCACCTAATGGGTCAGTTTGGGAACTCCAATCGATGTTTATTTATGCGAATGAAGCCTCTCCAGTGCGCTCTGTTAACGATAACGTGAGCAAGAATGCTTTGATACGGGGAATAGTCGATATGATTAGAGATATTGACGCGTATAATGCTATCCCCAAAGATGAGGTACGAGCATATGTCGGTTGGAATAAGACGACATATAGTGTTAGTTTGACGGAGAAAGAGAGACAGAAAAGGTCTCCTCCGATTTGGATTGTACCCCAACGTGGTCATCTTTGCTTACAAGGTAATGGTAAGAATCCGAGAGCTCAGCTTGGTAAGAGTGTGTGTGTTCACACATACGTTTATACGTCCCAGAAATCTCCTCCGTTCGTGCCAGCCAAAGGCATGTATTTTGTTTGTTATGACAGAGCATATACATGGTTACCGTCTGATTTTTCAGGTACATGTTATGTAGCGTTTTTGCTTCCCCCTACGTAAACAGCTGCTTTTGACTACCATAAGACAAGATTTGGTAGAGGTATTATCGATGCGAAAGATACTGTTGCACAGGAAGTTGGAGACTTCTTTAAGGGTTTCCTGCCCTTTTGGGGTCCTATGGCTAATAGTAGGAATATTCGTCAGCTTACGAGAGTGGTTGAGGCCACTATAAATGAGACTCCAGGTGCCCTTAGTAATATTACTGCTGAGCTTCAAGCGGATCGCCTTATGACATTACAGAACCGCTTTCTTTTAGATATTATACTGGCAGATAGAGGTGGGGTATGCAAATTGATCGGATGTAGTTGCTGCGTTTTCATACCAGATAATGCCCCGACGGTATACCAAGCTATCCAGAAGTTGCATAAGTCTGCTGAGTCTATACATGTGGACGAAGGTAACTGGTCGTTGATAGGATGGTTTTGGGAATTGCTGTCCAAATGGGGATGGAAGATTTTGATGTTTTTTGGTATGGCTTTAGCGATCCTTTTCTCGTGTTGCTTATGCATCCAGTGTGGTCCCGCCATTTGTGGCCTTTGTGCTACGATCTGTGTGAGAAGACCCATCTCGAGAGAAGCGAGAGAGAATAAGATGATGTTGCAGCAACACCTTGATGATCTGATGAGAATAGATATAGACCTGGATTCAGATTGACGTGAGTTTAGGTTATTGCCTACGTAATGGCAAAAGGAGGGACTGAGGTTCCGTGGTTTTCGGGACTGGACTCCATTTTGTTTTACGTTGTTCGAGACGCCATTTTGTGTTGCCCTCACGTAGGCCGTGGAAGTAAACGAACGAACGAAGTTGCATGGGCCTCGTTGTCCATGTTAAGTTTAACGTGGGTCTTTTCGACTTGCGAGTGAATTGCAAGATGCTGACCCCTTTTCACCTGAAACTGACCCTTCCTCGAAGCTAGTTTCGTTAGCTGATAGTAATCTGGAAATCCAATCATTGTTCAGGACATCGTTAGTCTTTAGTTTCTTGCACATATCTTATCCTACACTACATCTGAATTGCTCTTTTCTTTATGTCTTTTCATTACATGGGTAGTGCTTTCAATTATGGGTTTGTCCGGCTTTTGGTAATCGAATTTGGGACAGTCCTAATAATTAACTTGTGGGTTGGTACAATGTAAAGTGAGCTTTTTGGAATGTGATAATGCATAGAAATGTGTTTCTATTGGTCAGAATTTGCCGCAATGGGTGTGCATTTGTAATAGGTTGAAACTGTGCATAAAAGAAGATGTCTTGCTCTACCAAAATTGAGCAGGTTCCTGAGTTGTACACCGTGTTGTATTGCTTGGTTCACTGTTACTAGCTGCAGCTAATAAATTTGATCTCTGACGCCACCTAGAAGTATTCAGTGTCTCTGTATTGCCAAGACAGGTGGACTCGAAGACATCGGGTGTGTCCCTGGCACCGCCGGTTCTGAATAAGACCCGGTTCTTCAAACACAGCTCCTGTTTTTCCTAATCACGATATATTCACACTGGTTAAAGTACCGCATTTGTTTGTTTGCATTCCCCCTCATCGCAGTTCAGCGATACATACATGCTTCTTGGTTTATTCCAGAATAGATTCCCCCTGACGAAGTGCTATGCAGGAAATGCATGGGGGATACAGCTCACCCATGTGATTTATCAGAACCACGGACTTAATCGATTTAAATGAAAAGATCTTGTTGTACAGAATGATCAATATCTAATCATATGCTGGAATATGATGAACTTTATTGATACTATCAAGGATTAAAAAGAATTTGTTTCTTCATTCAAAATAGTTCCGTTTACTTCATTTTCTGAACGACTTTTCGCGGTTTTACCGCACAAGATTGCACCTTACACTGTGTAAGGTTTCCTCTTCATATTCCTGTTGCACCTCATGGACTAGGAGGTGATCATCTCGAGCACCCAAACCAAGAGGAACTGTATATATACGTTTTTGTTTTGAACTCAGATCAACAGAGAGTGCAGCGGTTTCTCCATTTTTTTCATATTATCCTGCCTCACATCCACATAACTGAAAACCTTTCTAACTGGACATGTTTAAATGATAGCCTTTAGACCTGTTGTGTGGCAGGCCAGTCAGGTGTTACTAGCGGATGAACTGAGGGAGGGGGGACTCTGTTTCAATAGAGAATAGAGTGGTCAGCAGTTCAAAAGACACAACAGAGGTCAGAATTAAAGCTGGAACACAAAAAGAAATCCTTGAGATCAACTTAGGCAGATGAAATTTCTCACCCTATTGATTTGAAAAAGTATATGTATGATGGCCTATCACAAAAGATAAAGTTGACTGGAAATGATAGAAGTTTTCAAGAAGATGGTTCTTAATTTGGAATGTTAATATACCCAGTTATGTCATCAGCACTGATTTAAATTGGTTATTGGGTCAATGAATGAATGCCTCACGCATAACAAGTTCTTTGTCAAATCCAGTTTCCCAGCTACCTGATTTAGTCAACTTCCTGAAAATAGATTCACATGATGAGTCAAATAGTCTGGTTCCCAAAGCAGTAATTGACCCATCTGTTTCCCAAAATAATTTCTTAGTATTATCTGGCTATGTAACACATGTACTGAACATGATGTGTTTTTCAAAGTTTGAGATGATTGAGATGCTTCCTTAAATGTTATTTTCCCATGGTAATTATTTCTGTGGGGTATATAGTCTTGAATACCTGACAAATATGTTTCTAATAAATTGGCAAGTCCTAAGAAGCTTTGAACATCTTTCATACCTTTTTGGTGTAGCCCTAACATGTATAGTTTTCATACTATCACAGCAGGGTGACCATGCAACAGAAACCTTAACTGGAGCAACATTGGAGTGCACGAGATTGCACCTTACACTGTGTAAGGTTTCCTCTTCACAGGCAGGATAATATCCCAAAAATTGTGTGGCATGGCGAATGTGCCACATCAAAAACTGACAACTGTATTACAATTGCATCTCTTCTAACAGGTAAAAATATGCAATGTGGCCTTCATATAATTCTGCAGACATCTAACATCTCTTATGTATGGGAACATCTAAGATGTGATATTTTATATGTATTTAAACAGAGTCTGTGAATATTATAATCACACCTCATGGCTTGAAAGAAGTCCATTTACTACATGTACATGGCTGTGGATGAGCCAAAGGATTCCTAATAATGTGATAGGAATAGGAAGATGATGCTTACGAAGAGGTTCCCTTGCAAATATGTTTTAGTGTGTTTCCATCACATTGACCTATACAGCTGTGTATCATCACAAACACTCTAGTTCTTTCATGTGGGCACAGTGCTAGTGGACTGTGTTGTACTTTCTTTATTGTTGGGCTGGGTTGGTTATTAAGGCATGGGCTTAATATCTGGCAAGAGACATACATTACCAAAACTGACAGGTACATTCAGTGTATTCCTGATGGCTCTTGAATCAGAGGAAACTGCTGACTAGATGGTAACTCCCCAGCTAACTAGTGAACTACTGGTATGACTATTTGAATCAGTGTATGATTTGTGAAGAGTGCTTCAACTATTTTCTAGAGAAGTTATTTTGCTAAAAACATTCCAGGAATGTATATATCAAAAGCTTGTTATTGCCTGACGAGGTTAATTTTGCATGAATTTTTTGCTTTTCAGTGTACAAAAGAATCCTCTTTGCATGTTATGAGAGATCAAGTGGACTCAAGGTATCACCTCCCAGCAGCACCTCCATTACGCAGAGGTTTCTTAGACCAAGTATCCGGGGTTTATAGAGGGATTCTGCTCAGTGTATCTGAGTCCATCTAGGATATAACTTTCAGATTTAACCCATTGGACTGATACAGCCCTTGAAAAACTTCAAGCATAAGTATGAAAATAGGACCTAGCAGATTAGCTGCAGTTGGTGCTTGGGTCCCAGTCACATCTCTGGGAAGACACCTTCTTCAGATTTCTTCTGATAACCAATACAATATCACAGAGTAGGGTCCTCTTAACTCGCTCTCTAGCTTCAGAACCACCTATTAATTTTTCTTTTTTTTCTGAGATAATTGTCTATAATTTCACTTCACTTTTACATAAACTTGGGTTGGACTTTTTAGTATTCTATTATGTCTATGGTATTGCTGGTTTATCTGGGGATTGATTCCTGCTCAGGTTAAACATGAGCTTGGATTCTATTAGTGAAACCTGCTTGCCTTTCTGTGGCCTTTGGTTTATTCAATGCAGGCGCTCACTAGCTGCTCACATTCATGCTTTGACCTCTCATATATAGTCAGTTGAAGGATTCGCTATTAGAAACATCTTGATCAGTTTTAAAGACCTAATGACAGAGACAGACCATATTCCACAACGTAGTCTGAAGGGTACCTTGCTGCAGTGAAACCATCTAAAATAACCAGACAGAGAATCTCTCCCAACTTCTCATTCCAAACACAACCATGACAGTCTTAGATAAGTGTGCACTCATTCACACACACACACACATACACACACATTGATCACCACCCCAGGTTCTCTAAATTATGGTCCCTGATCATTAATACTGAGGATGACACAGTAAGTTAAAGGAAGCTGGAAAAGAACATCAAATTTACGCAGCTCACAAATCAAAATAATTACTATATATCTAATTGTCAGGCCTGCTCTGCTCCTGATTGCGTGTGCGGCGGATCAAGTCAAAAATAAAAAAGGCCGGGCAGGGGGGAACAGAGCTTCGCATTCTAGTTGACACGTGCTGGTCTTTCGCCCTGCCCCCTCTGACATTTACCCGATTTCCTTCCGGGTTGATAGACATGCTCGGCGTTCCCTCGTCGGGCATCTGCTTCGATGATACCCGCTTCTCTTCCTGCATCTCTTCAACTCGTCCGGCGCCACTGGGACCTTCACTTTTCTCCTGTCATGACAAAAGAAAAAACATAACGTTTTAAAAGAATCCTCTCTTCAAAAAGGCGATAATATTTATATTGATCAGACTATTATTTATAGTACTTTTCTGAAGTATGTCTCCACGGTGTATGGATATTCTGCTACCTTGATGGCAATGCTTGATGGCTGTACGAACAATTTAAGTATACATTAGTATCCTTATTACTTAAGTGGCTGGTTTTCATCGTACCTTAGCCCTGCACATTTTTGTGCATTTTTGTTTTTCTTATCCATGTTGGGAGAATATTTTTTTGTTTTTTTGCCTGGTTTTTAATGGATGTGAATAATTGGGCTTTAATTGGATTCCCAGCTTAACATCTCTTTAGGTCAGTTACACCAGACACTTCCTTAATAATATTATCCCGTTGTTCTACTTAGGAAAACACCTAATGATTTCATCTTCCTCTTATAGATGATACAAATGATTCTACTCTCTGATACCGTATATACTTAAGTGGAAGCGGTACCTTACACAGGTAGTTATAGCTAGTGGGACTACACTATTGGTTATAAAGTGTTATCACCAGAATACATGCACATGGTAGCACTTGTAACTTTATCTCCACCACAGGAACCACATAAAGACCACTCCACAAGAATATCAATACCTGAAGCGCATCTGTGACGTTTCTCCTTTTTTCTTTCCTTGTTTTGTTTCCCCTCTTTCTTCATTTCCACCGCGTTGGCTTTGACATTGTTGGGCTGGCACGGGTGGGTGTGGGAAGTTGGAAGTTGGAACCTTGCATCAGACCTTGCATATCACCACTGCAGAAATAACAGTTGAGAAATACACTAATTGTCCTTTATCCAGATTTCTCTTCCTAACCGCGTGCCTGTGTCCACTTGGGATTTCACCCTCTTTCAACACAGGATGTCAGAGCAGCTGGCCGGATTACCTTAATTGTATCTGAGCCCAATGAATTTCTTTATTAATTGCAAATATCTCTCATAATTAAAGAATACATTCCAAGGTCCAAGGTTCTGAGGTTTTCTGTAATGTATTGCATGCCTCTATACACACTCCTCAATATGGCTCTGGGATGTTCAGAAAGAAGGGTACTGAAGAAAGGGATTTATGATCCACTTACGGCAGGTCGAGCAAGAGGTCAAGAATGCATAATGGCTGAGGACTTGCACTCCGAGTGTCAACCAAAGTGCCTTAAGAGTCCACCTCCCCTCCTTGCTACTTTGAAGCTCAAGTAAACCTCATTATGCATGACTCATTAGGGTCCTGGCGTAATACACACGCAAGTCTTCTTGTGGCAGACAAATTGGGAAGCGGACAGGGCTCAAAACTCGCAGGAACTTGAACAGTCTCAGAGCACACGCCAGCTAATACTGCTTCATCAAACTCTTCAAAACAGCTCTGCCAGGTGTTTGAATGAAGAATGAACTCAGTGGGGGAAGATGTAAAACTGCCCCATCGGGACATAAACACCACATATATTTATTTAGTTTTTAAATGGGCCATTCATATAACGCTTCATGTTACCTTTTAGCCACTAATTATCCCTCAACTTATCCTCTGTTTTGTGATAAGTGAGTGTTGTACACCCTAGCTCTTCAAAGTGGGCGTTAGTAGACATGTGGTACTTCATGGAACTCTAAGACTAACTAAAAAAATAAACACAATTCTTAGGGGCTTATTTACTAAAATTTGCATGGACGCTTAAGCAACAATATTTTGCATTGTGCTTGTGACCCTTTTTAATGTATGGTTTATAGATGCCATTTTTAGTTCTGCTTAGTACTGCGCCTTGCCTTAGTAAATATAAATCTTGAGTCTTTGAAATATGACCTTTTCCTGATTGACAGCCAATAGATCAGAGCAAGTGTGATGTGGCTACAGCTAGAAGACTGTACATCCGTGGCACTTGCCGTTGAGATTCACAGAAATGATAGACCAAGAACTGACAGAGAAGATGTACTATTACAATATAAATAATAGACAACTGAAAATATCTACGCAAAAGCCAGACTGACACTAAAACAAAAGACAGCCAGAGGCAGAGCTGTCATTCGAAGACTTACCTAGCAACAGTGAAGTATGAAAATATATCTATGATTATTTTTGGAAAAAAATGAAGCTGAAAATGATTGGGCACATTTACCCATAATGTCATGATACAGCAGAAACCAAAGTTGCTGTTCTATGTGGAACTGGTGGAGAGAGCATCACAGTGTCACAATTATTTAGATGTGGCGCTGCCACACTTTTCTCCAGTACTGGCACACAAACAGGCTACCTAGCCCTCCACATACATCTTTGCACCTGTTGACACAATCTTATCAGACAATCCAAGAGAAAGCACAATTGCAGTATCGGCAATGATGTTAACCTAAAGATCATATAAGGAAAAGTGTCTCAACAAATAGATAAACAGTAATCACATTGTCATAGTCAATTACATTTAGCCTTGAGTCTCAAGAATACACAAGATCAGTAGAGTTAGAAACATGAAAGTTCATTAACTAACTTGAAGAGCAATGCAGAAGGCAAAAATAATAGTTAGTTGTAGAAAGATGGAGTATTATATGGTGATGCTGGCTAGGCTCTTACTCTCACAATACCCCAAAGATGGTCCTTGGATTCACAATAATAAATCCTTAGCTCAGTCCTGGGAGAGTGGCAAAGAGCCATCAGGCTTTACTATAGGAACATGTGTTAAGCAGTTTAGAGTACCAACATGGACGATAAGTAATTGACACAACTCAAAAGGAATCTGAAACCTGTTTTCAAAAATGACAAATATTTTTATATACATTTGGGCCATATGTATCAAGATACCCATTTGCGATTCTCAAATAGCGATTTTTATGAAATCGCTATTTGAGAATCGCAAATGGGTATGTATGTACAAAATCACATTTTTTTGCGATGTCTTAAAATTCCTTAATTGCGATTTGCAAATTGCGAATCGCAATTAAGGAATACTTTCCCATTCAGTTCTATGGGCCAGGAGGCCCATAGGAATGAATGGGAAATTATTCGCAATTTGCTATTCGCAATTTGTTAATCGCAAATTGAGAATAATTTCAAGGGTGCAGGAGTGTCCAAAGGACACCCTGTTGTACCCCTGAAATATGCATGGGTGCACATGTGGCGCACATACATGCCCCCAGGGCATGTATGTGCGTCGCATGGCATTTTGAAAAATGCACAAATGTGCATTTTTGAAGGAATTCACAACTTACCACAAACTAGAAGTTGGTGGTAATTTGCGATTCCTTAAGGACATTTTGCAAATTTTTTTTGCTTCATACATTGCATTTAAGGAATCGCAAAATTTGTGATTCCTTAAATGCAATTGCAAGATAAGGAATTGCACAGTTTGCGATTCCTTATTTTGCACCAGATTTTGCTTAATACATACCATGTAGCACATTCGCATTCGCAAAGGCCGAAATTCTGTGAATTTCGGCCTTTGCGAATGCCAATTTGCTAGATACATATGGCCCTTAGACGCCAAAATGAAGTCAATTTGATAAGTATAACTGCAGTTATAGATTTTTATAGCAAAATCAAATCAGTGCAAAACAGTACTGCAACACTTTATTATTGTTGTTAATGGGAAAAAAGCAATCATGACAATCGGTCACTTGCAAGTTGAGTTGCGTGGTACCCACTGTACGTAAAGGGGATGAGAGTTCCAGGACCAAGCCATAACTGTCAGTTTGATTTTACCTTGCACAAGAAGCACAGATACAGAGATGTCCTGGCCGTCCTTGGTGATGAAGCAGGATCTGCGGGCGAGCTAGTTTTACCACTTACACAGTGCTGGGGGGAACCGGGTGGAAAAGGTCAACAACAAAGCCATTACTGACGACGGATGAAGGTTTTCCGGAGTTTCCTCGAGGTGCAGCATTGAGTAAAGTGGGTGGTTGCCGGTTTGGCAACCAAAAAGCCTTGGCAGCAGTAAACTCGGCAGAAAGTTATTTCAGCAACTGGAGGTCTGGGGGAAAATAGTCTGAAGGTCTGGAGGAAACTTGGTGAAGGTCAGGACTATGTTTTCCACAATGCACTGGATCATCTACGTCTGAGCGATCTCTCTAAGGGCCCGATTGCCAGCGATTCTTTGGTTCCTGTACGTTGGTTTTACCTGTGTTGTGCAGGAGACTAGTGCCACTAGTCCAGTGGAGTTTGGAGTTGCCTTTGGCTCGCAAAGGGGTCCCTCTTTCTAGGGCAACCAAGTTTTGGTCCACGATGAGTCATAGTCATGAAAGTTCGAGGAAAGTTGCCACAGGTGTAGAGTATCACGTCTTTGCTTTGTGCAGATACTGTTGTGGGCAGACATGGGTCTCCTCTTTGCCCTTTGTCCTTTAAATGCTCTCTAGTAATTCGGTACTTCATTGAGCTGGGAAGCCCCGTTGTTGGGGCAGCTATGCGCTGTATAAATTATTTTCAATTCAATTCAATTCAATTCAATTTGTTGCAAGTCAGGGCAGAACTGAGGTTCTGGTGTCGGAGATAGCCCTTAAATCCTAGATTTAGGAGCGTTAGAGGAGTGGTTGCAAGTGGCCAAGGGGCTTCTAGCCCCAGTGGCTAATCCGTCCCTGAGGTGACCACATCAGGGGAAGTGTCCCACCTTTTCTACCTAGAACTATCTGTTTTACCACTTTAAAAAAGGCAGAAGTCTTCAGCAGCTGCACTGATCAGTTAGCCCACCCTAGAGATGTGGCTAGCCTTTTGGGGGTGTATACCTAAAAAATTCCTAATTTTCTCACCTGTCTGGGTACAAATGTGCCTGGGGGCTAGGGAGAGGCTGTTTCCTCAATTGGGAGGCAGCATGGTTCAATATCACAGGTGGTGAAGGCTTTGAAACTCGCCACTTCACTAGCCATCTTGTCAGGGAGGGAGGTGTGACCTCCTTCCCGACATCAAAACAGGGTGCCCCCTATAACTTGCTTTTAGGTCTAGGAGAAAGTGGGGAACAATAACAAATATATACAAAAAACTCCCACTTAACCTATATTTCTTTTGTGTAGGCTCCTTCCCATCCAGACCATTGTTTTTGGCTCCTGGGAGTGTTCACACCTCATGGTGGGGAGTCAGATTCCTGTCTTGGTGGCAGAAGCTGTGGGCTGGCACCGAGAATGCAGGAAAGGCTGCAGAAATCCGGTGGGCAGCCGCTAAAGTATCCACCTGGGTGCATGCCACGCAATTCTCAACCCAAGATTCGTGTCAGGGGTGAAGAGGCATGTATGATACCAAACATGATATATTTTCGGCTTCTGCATAATTGAGCTGGTGACCAGGAGTTTGCCAGAGGGCCAGCCCATGTGATCTTATGGGCTGCTTATCCCTTACAGTAGCCTTTAATGCTAAAAGCCACTATAGGCTTGCACTTATATGCCCATACCTTTACTATAATGCACCCTGTCTCTTGGGCTCAGGAGGGCTTCTTTAGGGATGACTGGCATATATAAAAAATAGTGTATTGACTTTGCCACACATGGTGAGGGCAAAGTCGAGTTGGAACAGTTTGCACTGCTCCTGCAGACTGCAATGGCAGGCCTGCAGTCAGTAGTTTCATTGGGTCACTCAGGCCCTGGTGACCCATTTAACACCCATTCCCTCGGTACCATTGGTATCATATATCAGGAACTTATAAGAGGGTTAAAGTCCTTGCCAATTGGGATTACCAATTTACACATTTCAGTTTTATGGAGATATCCCTGGGGTCTGGGCTTCAGCCTCCAATGGATGTATGACATTACAACGCATGCATTTACATCGCATGCTTTTACAACGCGGTTTTTACCACGCATACCATTACAACGCATAGCGCTTTATGGTGCAGGATAGTGAATAGTTTAATTTACTATTCCAACTCCAGTCCCCGTGGACACTAGGGAAGGTTATTGGATAGTAAATTAACCTATTCCCTATCCTAGAGCGCCCCCCCAGAGCAATGCGTTGTAATGGTTGCGTTGTAAAGGCTCTGCGATGTAAAAGTTGCGTTGTAAGTGTTGTTCACCGCTCCAATGCACTTCCACAGTATTAACTATCAGCTTTGAAATGAAAAGTGGGAAGACATCTGCAAAAAGGTCTGTTTTCTCACACTAGTAAGAATATGTAGTAAACAATACAGGGAAGTAGCATAAGGCTCAATCAAATGCAGCAAGGAGTCTGACATGAAGCAAAGTCTCAAGTGAGAACATTTTCTAAATCCAAAACAAGAGACAGACTAATGTAAGCCTCAAATAGTCGAGGCTAACCAGATTAGCTCACCTCCTATTTCATGGCTTTTTAAAATCATTTTCACCACAATAGAAACCAATCTAAACTGCACAGCCAGCATAAAGGGAGCAAACGTTGCAAAGGTTTAACGAAGCACAATATGGAGTTAGAACTAGGTGTTGTGTGAGGTTGTCAAAGAGTTTTTTTTCAAAATGCGATTTTGGGTGACTACTTGTGCATACTAGTGATTTTGAAGATTCATTTAGTTATAACCGATGAATGAATGATTTTGCACTTAAAACAATTTAATTATGCTGATTAGAAGTGTGATTATTAACGTAGCTTAGTTATGCCTCATTTTTCATAGAAACACCATTTTATTAAGATGGATGCAGTTTCTAGTGATTTGTTCATCTTGCTCCTCCTCATTTCCCCCTGAAAGACTTCTTTCCCCACAGTTTTCACGGAGCACAGTACACTGTGATGAAAGTGGTTATTTTTCTTAGAGAGCATGTATTGTGAATGAAACTTTCTATCTCATTCCCAAAGTATAATTTTGTTAGACAGTTCTGCTGGAAGTTCTGATGCAGGCTTGCTACCACACTAGTGTATGAGTCTTTGTTTGAAAATGTTTCTTATTGTGTTTTACATCTCCAGACTGCAGTTGCTATGGAAGCTACTGGAAGATTTCCTCTACCTTTGAACGTGTTAGCCTTATAAAACCTTTATTTTAATTCTGATTTGTCCAATATGTGCTAACATTAGTCATACCATGCTGAATCTGCAGTTTTGCTAATTGTTTATGTTTCTTTATGAGTAAAATGTGTATGAAAGCCCTTGATTTTGAAAGTGAGACTTTTTCCTCCGAGAACTCTGTCCAACTATTTTAATTAATTTTTCCCTTTTCCCCGATGATGCTCACAGTGTTTCTTGTGACTCTGACGTTTAGATAATAGAAGGACTTTTCTGCTTATTAGAATTTCTAATAATTTCTTATATCTCACTATGTGCTCTGTATATGTGCCTTTGTGGCATTTACTGCATTTCCCTGTATTGCCTATTTTGAGATTTTTGTAATAAAACTCTATAACTTTTTTTGATGTAGAACTCAGTTATTAAGTGGTCTCAGTTACTACTTGATAATTCTGCTAATTTTGCTAGGCCTGATGCCGTGGAGGGTGGTGACTCTTATTGCTGGGTCAAGGGTGTTGGAGCTGAAATGATAGAGGTAAATGTTTGGCTTAGAGAAATTTTGGGGTCAGTGAAATATTGGGGTTCATCCTCCCACAATTTTATACCATCATTCTACCACTATCGCCCAAACTATTATTAATATTTTCTTCTCTGATATAATATAATTGGATGTGTCAGTACTGGACCTAGGCATAATTTTTAATACGTTAGAGTAATCAGAGTAATTTTGGTAATTCTGTAGTACTCTTTGATGAAGAATTATATTTAACTATAAGATTGCTTGTGGAATTAAGAATAATTTGGGGGGAAAAGCTCTAAACCTCAGGAAGATATTTGGTGAGCATGAGCTGCTGCTCCTTCTCGCTTGCCGTATTCCGCTGTTTCGCAGCACAAAAATCATCCTTGCGTCCATATTGGACGTAAGGACACATTTGGTGCTTAGAATGTAGAACTAAATGCTGCTGGTAGTAAATTTAGTTATAAACTTACCACAAGAGCACTTCTAGGGAGCGGGCTGCTTGTGATTGCTATTCAAATTCTGTTGCATTTAGCGCTATTTTGTAGCACACAATACATCCTTGCATCCATTTTTGACGAAAGGGAGCATTTTTGTGCTAAGAAATAGCGCTAAATGCAGAATTTTTGTTCACACATAAGAACGCAAAATCATGCAGAATTCTTAGGTATTTCTGCATGATTACGCTATACGGAATTACCTGAGTTATGTCCACCCCTAGCCAGTACAAATCTAGGTACATTAAACAATGACAGTCTCATATTATGAATAGGCCTACTGTGGCAGGCAGGAAAGGCCTTGAAACTGTTGCATATAAAGTAAGACCCCCAGGGTTCTTAGTGAATCAATAATTAAACAATTGCACACTTTGCTTTGCGTGTAGAGAAATGAAAGCACACATCATGGCTGTATTAGGGTTTCAAGATGGACATTAGACCTATTTGGGTACCCTTTCAGTACAAACACTATGCTTCAAGAAACCTTATCACTTCTCCCTCATTGGATGTGTGCTGTGCAGTGCAGCTCACATGCAATTTGTGAAAAGTTAGGAGAAAATAAGAAATTTCTCCTTGCAAATGCCTTCCTCAAGGAGAATTGTCTTTTTCTGGTGCAAAGCCATGGTTCCCAATTTTAGTAGATAGGTCTTTGTATAAAAAAACATGTGTAGGAGCATGAGGATGGCCATGTACCACTCATGAAACACCTCTTTGAAAGAAAGTAACGCAAAGCACTATTTGTGTTACTTTAGGGTAACTTTCCAACATTAAATAAAAATTGTGTTGGAAAGTAAATACTTTATGAATATTTTGCACCAATTTGCATCACTTCACGTGATTTTGGACCAGCATAAAGTCTCGAGAAATCTGGCCCAATAGGTACTTCATTGCAGAAATTCTGGCAAAGGGTGATGTGTTGGATGCAGTAGCAAATTGCAAAAAACACAGTTGATGGACAGAATGTAGAACAATGTCATACATTCACCCCAGTACAAGGATCTGGGCCTAAATCCATCGTTTTTTTGCACTCCACACCACCCTGGGTTAGACACTGGCGATATGCAAATCAGCTCTGACCCTGTGCCTCATGGGAACAGTCCAGTCCGAACTACCAAACCATGTCTTTCCCAGACTGGAATCAAGCATCCAAGGACCGGTTTCTGGCTATCAGCCTTCATCAGCCTGGATAGCTTGACTCCAGTGGTGTGGAGAGCCTGGGACTCACGTCTGAGCATACCCAGCCCACTCGGGGTGAAAATTGCAAAAAACACAGTTGATGGACAGAATGTAGAACAATGTCATACATTCACCCCAGTACAAGGATCTGGGCCTAAAGTAGCAAAGACAGCAATTCACCAAAATGCCAGCTGTAGTGAGTGCCATTGTGCTCCCTTTTTCCATCAATAGCATAGCAGAGATGATCCATTGATCTGCAAGAGGACACTATCAGGGCTGCAACAGAAATCTTTTTCTACTGCTGCCCACATGACCCCAAGGTTAGAATGGGTAGTCACAAGGGTACCTAATGACAAGTCAGGGAGAGCAACTGCTTTCCACTGAAACGTTTAATTGACATATTTGACATCTCAAGGTATAGCACAAGGTTTCTAGAGGAAGGTGGGGAGAATAAGGAATGCTGGTGCTAGTGTTCTCTTCTAGGGGATATTTTCTGAAGTCCTGGGTATGGATGTATGAAGCATTTTAATGGTCGCAAACAGCCCTTTGGGCCGATTGGGACCGGTAAAATGCTTTGGCATGTACAAAAGGCAAATTGTGACTCGGTAACTTGTTACCAAATTGCATTTTACTTTTGCAATTCAATATTTGGAAGGGCATGTTTAGGGCGTCCCTTCCTAATACTAAATAGCACTGGTATGTAGGAATGTTTTGCGATCGGGAGTGCTGTCCCAAAACATTCGCAGTTACCAACAACTTCAAGTTGGTGGTAACCTATTCGCAAATGGCAAGGGGTCCCCAAGGAACCTCTTTGTGAATGTCAGCGGCAACATTTTTATAAGAGCAGGCAGTGGTCCCACGAACCACTAACTACTCTTAAAAAATGAAAAGCAAACTTTTCTTTTTTTTTTTTTTAAACAGCCCGTTTTCCTTTAATTCACAATTACTGGAAACCTAAAAATGGTTTCTTAGTAAATATGGCCCTTGGTTCTTACCAGTTTTTATAAAATGGTATGAAGAAAATAGGCAGCGAAGTAATCATGTTTAGGTTGCTAGTGCTGAGAAATGTTATCTATATATTTTGGGATTCTTGGTGCTAGAAATGAGTATTGTCTGTTCCTAGTGTCTCAGGGCAGGACACTACATTTCATGTTGAAGGGCAGGTCGATATTCATTGGAGTGTAGGAATTAGTGGCTGGCCCAGGGTGGTAGATGGAGGTTCCAGCACTGGTGGAGCTGTAACTGATGCAGCCACAAATACTAGAACAAAAGGGATCAGTCCAGATTCTGTTGTTATGGAGTGACTGAGATGTTAGTTTATGAAAGAAACAACCGACTCAAGAGAAGCACTTAAAACCATTCATGGAAAAAACTCATACCTGCACCGACAATTGTCATTTTATGATTATAAGTTTCAAAGGAAAGACAAGACCGTTTGATGTTTCATAGAATCGTGGTATATCTGTAGCAACATGGCTTAAGTTGCATAACAAAAAGTAAAGACTAGAATTAAATTTCATCCATGAAAGCTCCTGTGCTTTCCCACCTAATGTTTAGCTCCAGGGAACAGTGTCTGCGTCATACATACCTACAATTATCTGAACTAATTACCATGTATTTGTGTCTTTCTTCCACCTTTTCCTTTTGTCTTCCTTTCACACGAGCTAAGGGGTTTGATTTTCAGGGAGAAATATGTCTAATCGCAGGATTTGCATGCTCAATTTCCCATACAGAAGGGAGTCTTCGGTGATGGAACAGACAGGCTGCTTTCAGCTCATCAGGTTACAGATATCTGCATGCATTCAGAAGCATGGACAATATGTAAAAATATACAGCTGGGAGGTAATGCAGCGGCCATAATTTGGGAGAGAATTTCAAACAGACGTCTCCTTTGCATGTTGAAAAGAAATGGCTGTGTGCTGACTGCTATGGTTATTCTCGTATATAAGCCGCAGCAGCTCCTCCGCAATGGCGGAGGAGCGTAGCCCTACCGGCTCAGAGCCAGCAAGTGAAAAATAAAACAATATTTTATTATAGCTTTTTTTTTCAGTTCTTGGCTGATCCAGCGTTTAGGGAGGGGCTGGGTCGTGCCATGGGAGGGAGGAGAAATGAAGTGCTGTGTGCACTTCTAAGTGCACATGTCTGATTGCCCGGCTACAGTATCAGGCGTTTTTTTTTTTTAATCAACCCTCACCTCACCTGCTGCCGCCGCCTGTTGCGGCTCCCTGCCGCCCGCCACTGCAAATTGGCAGCAGCCGCAACTGTGTATAAGTTGCTATAGTCAGGTGTGGTGAATTTAATAGTTTGGAAAGTTAGAGAAATCCCCTTTGTGACATTAAAAAGCGATACGCGTGTTATTTTCGATCTTGTATTTATTTAAGTATTTATATATCTCACACTAGCATAGTTGCACAGGGCTGCTAGTTGGGAACAGTCTCTTCTTTGCCTCTCAACCCTTTTAAATAGAGTCATGACGAAGTGGCAGACCTAATATTAGAGCCTTTGTTAGATTTGCCATTAGGAATGTTAGAGGATGATGGTGAAACTGCTGAAAATACATGTGGACTGGTCGCCCTGCTTATGTAAGGCAGCATGCCACCATCTTTAATTTAAATAATGTAAATGTTACATGTTTAATGTGGATCCTGAAAAGGTCCCCTTACTCTGGGGTCATTTCCTGCACCTACATTGGGAGTGGTGGTTAGCAGAGACACTGAAGTTGCGGAGTTAAGTAGGGCCAGAAGGATAAAGGGACTGGTCACAATGATCAGTGGCTTGTGTGGTGGAAATAGAGCAGAGTCAGAGATGCAAGTAATGATGCTGCTTACTTGACCGGAATAAAGGAAGTGTGAGGCTCTAAAGAGTTAGGCAACCAAGCCTTGTCAAGCCATGTCCTGCTGAGGCTCTCTGTGTCATGGATCCCATCTACTTCAGGCACAGAGGTGTAGGAGACAGAGGGAACTTTACAGACCCACTCCTGCCATTGATTGGTGGGCACTACATGGATAACAGGCAGCAAGTTACCACTAAGGCACCCCAACCCCATTGGCAAGCTATTGGGCCCAAACATGAAATGGCAACTTCTATTTGGGGGATTCACTTTGGTCCACAGGCATAACCTCATGACTTTGTCAGAGATTATTGACAAATCATTGACAGATTCAAACATTTAAGTGACCCTAAGAAGAACATTTAGGGAAATTGTCCCATATCTACTCATCTGACAAGTTGTGTGCTACTCCTACCCTAGCGCAAGTGGAGAAAGAGTATTTATAGCACCAGAGTGTGAGTTGGCTTCCACAGCATGTCATAGTGAGGAGCTGTATAACACGGTTCCCAATGTTTGTTCTAGGGCTTCCCGAGATCGGTGGTTGTGTTTCATTATATTTTACCCCACTGCAGTCAGACCAGATTCTAAATATGTATTTTCTGAGTGAGTTTCCCACTGAAAGAGATACAATAATGTTGTTATGTGTTCTGTCCCCAAATACAAGACAGGAGACTCTTGAAGTCACATTAAAGTATAAACAGTCCCTGCAGTATGCAGAGCCCATAGACCAGAGGTCTTCAATTTATGGGGCGCATCCCCCATGTGGGGGCCTGGAGTCCTGGGAAGGGGGTTGTGCATCCCCCGCTTCGCTTGTCCCTAGCAAACCAAACTCTCTACTTTCTTTTTGGATATAGACAGTGGAAGGGCTGATTTAGATCGTTATCAGCTGCGTGCCTGATTGAAATGCAAATTCGCACTGTGAGTTTATCAGCAAGTGTAAAGGACACTTGGGAGCGTCCTTTACACTTTACATTTGATCAATTGAAGCCAGAAGGCTTTAATTGATCAAATTGCTCCAAGGTTTGGGACGACAAAGTTTTGATTTTTTGAATGGTAGAGCAAAGAGTTAACAACTGGGCTGGGAAGGGCTTGCTTTTAATTTTAACTGCATTTACACAGCCCTTAGTACCCCTAAAGACGTGTTGAAGGGACAGTTATGTGAACAAAAATTTGCATTACGAACGCTCTGGTATTACTAATATCTACTTTTTGGATGCACCATTTTTTCATAAAACTATTTGCATGTTTTGCAGAATTCTATCTTACACTGTGTGTAATGCAACTATAAAAAATTGGTTTACTGTGGTGTCTTTCACACAGGTAAATAAGGAACGTACACCAAGTTGGAGACTGGTCCGGTTTGTTCACCTCAGCCATCCACAGCTGCTCAGTAACTGACAACTTCAGAACCGTTACATAGAGGAATTCCACATAGAACTCATGGTGAGGTTCTACACAGAACCAAGCAGGACGTCACACATCATCCCTCTTTACAACAAAAGAATGCTTAACATAACCTAAGAGAAGGAAAGAATACAACAGTGAAATTACAAACGAAGTAAATAAAATCACCATCAGAGAAAGTGAGCAATTCAAATAGAGAAAATCAACAAACATAGTCCTTCATATACAAAGGTAATCTACTCACCCTCTCACTTCTCTCTCTGACATTAATGGGCAAGGATTGTGAACTCGTCAGAGAACAATCAGGATCAGTTGTTGAGGAAAACAAGTGAGCGAGACCCCTTAGACTAACATCTGAATTAGGATTAGAATTGACCAACACTACCCAGGAATTATTCTAAATTCTTCGGTATTCACTGCATTATTGAAAATCTTGACAACATTTCTAACCTTGGTGTACTTTGACCAGGGTTGACAACCAACAGGTGCCTTAATCTTCACTTGGTCACCCACACTCACATCATTGGTTTGCGCACATTTTTTATCACCAAAATACAATTTCCTTACCAACTGTTTATCAAGCTCCCTTCTTCTCCAATCACCTACCTGATTGATTTCCAACCCCTTGTTCAAACTCATCCATGCTGAGCACAACTTAGAGTTTGAGGGTCTACCCTTGAATAACTCAAAGGGAGATCTTCCCATGGTCATGTGAGGAGACTTGCGATAAACTGTGAGCCTGTCTTGCAGGACAGCTTTCCAGTTCAAATTATTCACCCTGGCCAATTGTATGCTTTCCTTGAGAGTCTTGTTTACCTTTTCCACAGCCCCATTAGTTTTTGGATGGTAAACAGAACTTCTCTTATGGTTAATACCACAGTCTTTCAGATAGGACTGGAATTCAGAAGAACAAAACTGTGTCCCATTATCGTAGAGAATGCATTTGGGATAGCTTTCCCTCTGGAATATTTCCTCCAAGAACTTTATGACACTCGCTGACGAAATATCCCTGACAGAAGTCACTTCAATCTATCTAGAATACAGATCCAGGATGACTATCAAATAGGGAGTATCATTAACACCATTCAAAGGTCCAACAATATCAATGTCTATCTCATCCCAGGGATGTTCAGGTAACTTCCTACAGACCATGGGCATCTGTTTAGTTTTCAATATTTTATCACTGGTACAACACTCCAGGCAATCACGAACCATCCTCTCAATCTCCTTATCCATCCCTGGCCACCAGAATTGCATTCTCAAGTATTCCTTTGTTTTCACTACACCAAGATGACCAATATGCGCAAGACTTAGAAGCTTACTCCGCACACCCATTGGTGGAACAAGCTTGGTACCCCGAACGAACACACCATCCACAACAGATAATTCCTCACCAACTAAAGACCAGGGTTTCTCAAGATGTCTGTTTTTTCCCAAGAGAAGCAACTCAATAACTTTTGTAATTTCACGATCATTCCCAATTTCAGTTTTCCACTCAGACTCATCTACCACCCCCAATGTGATTTCACAGACATTTATCACAAAATCCACCAGACTCGCCACATCCATATCAATTACCTTTACATCAACTAACCGAGATAGGCCATCAGCAGATTTGTTTATAACTCCTGGAATATAATCCACATCAAAATCAAACTCTTCAAGTGAAATGATCCACTTCCTAATTCTTGAAGAAATAGAATCTAGCCCTTTTTTTAAAAACACACCTTTCAAGTGTTTATGGTCCGACAGAACTTCCACCTTTATACCCCAAATCAACTTGCCGAACTTCTCCAATGCCCAAAAGATAGCCAATGCCGCTTTCTCGATTTCTGAATAATTAAGCTTCAAGCCCCTCAAACATCTCGAAACACAAGCAATCAAATCTTCAACGCCACAGTTCTTTTCAAGTAACACCGCTCCAATCCCTTGGCACTAGCATCAGTCAAGATGTGAGTCTCTTCACCTGGCACAAAAGCTTGTAAGGAGGGAGCTTTCTTCAAATCCTCCTTGATGGAGACAAACTCTCTGGCACACTCAGTACTCAATCAAAAACCACACTCTTACCCATCAACCTCCTAAGACTTTGCATCTTATCTGCATACCCTGGAATGAACTGACAGTAAAATTCTACCATTTCTAAAAAAGGCAGCAATTCCTCCTTGTAAGAAGGCACACTAATGTTCACCATGGAGTTAACCAGTTCTTTCTTTGGAAAGACACCCTTCCAAGAGATGAAATTACCCTGATAGTTTACTTCTTCCACTGCAAACTTGCATTTCTTCTTTTTGAGCGTCAATCCCCCCTTTCTCGGGCATTCAAAAACTGCACAAACCCTTGAGAAATGCTCAGCCTTAGTGCTACCATAAATCAACAAATCATCTTGATAGCACCTCACCCCTGAAAGACCCTTAAGTACATTAGACATGATCCGTTTAAAAACTGACGCAGCTCAAACAAGCCCAAATGGCATCCTAAGAAATTTAAAGGTTCCCATGGGTGTCATAAGGGCTGTCAAACCCTGAGAAGGCTTGTCTAATGCCACCTGATGGTAGGCTTAGGCTAGTTCTAGGGTGGTGAAGTACTTTGCACCTACTAAGGTGCCAACCAACTCATCAATGTTGGGCAGTGGAAATCTATCCTCAACTACTTCTTTTATTGAGTGAGCGTAAGTCAATGCAGAGGCGTATCTCACCACTGGCTTTCTTGACAACAACTATCGGAGCCAACCACTCTGTTGCCTCAACTGGCACAATGACTCCCATGTTGACCAAGCGTTCAATCTCTTTCTGCACAGCGGCTTGCTCGTTCAAAGGTACTCTCCTAACCTTTGCAACAACAGGGACAGCACCCTCTCTCAATTTTATATGATGTGTATACCCCATCAGACATCCTAATTTATCTTCAAAAATATCAGCAAAACGTTCTGCTAGAATAGCAACAGAATCATCTACCACCTGAACTTGGACTTGGGGCACTGCATTGGGATTGAGAAGAACACCCAGCAAACGTTGATGAGGCCACCCTAAAAGTGCGTCCCCTCTCTTGGCCACATATATTTTACTAGCAGTCATACGGCCACTCACTTCGATACACGCTAAGAAATAACCTAGAATTTTTATCGGTAATCCGCCATAACCAACTGGAGAGATGTCATTTTTTAGAAGCGTGACTTTGTCTCTAAAATGCACAAAAAAAATGTCTTTGCAAATCATGGTGAGATGCGAGCAGGAATTAAACTTCATCTCAAGCTCAACACCTTCAATAGTGACAACATGAGAGGGATGTTTTGCTTTTTTGTCGGCTACCTGATACATGATTTCTTTTACCTGTGGTGGTTGTTCTTTGATCTGAGGCTGTTCCCTGCTTTTTACCCTGCTTTTACAACACTTGGCAAAGTGACCTTCCACACGCATTGCAACTAAAGTGCAGAGCTGGACAGAATGTGGCATTAGCTCTGTGGCCTGTTCTGCCACATCTGAAACAGACGGACCTGTTGTCCAGTGAAGAGACACCTTCAACATCACAAGAAGATTTGTCCCTGTCACTGTCAACAGATGTTTTACTTTTTACTTGACATACAACTTTTTCAACATTATTACTCAAAGCATTTGACTTGTTTTTAATAGAACTTAACTCCTCAACACATTTCATCATGTGTTCCACTCGTTTGGCAATTGTCAGAACCTCATCCAAAAGGGGCTCATCTTTCAACCCCAAATCCTCTCTAATTTTATCACGAGCACATTGTAAGACAAACTGATCCCTAGTTCTTTCCTCCACAGCACCACCAAACTTGCAGGAGGCAGCAAGCTTTCTTAACCGTGGGACAAACTCCTCTACGGACTCATTTTTCTTCTGTTCACGTATTCCAAAATGGTATCTCCCCATTACTGTACTTAAACAAGGGAGCTAGTGCCGATCCAATTGAAGAATGCAGATCTCCTACTCATTCAATGTCCTCTGATCAGCAGCGCTAAGCTCTGGCAAATGCTCAAGAACATTCCTGACCTTCCCCTCCTAGAAGTAAGGAATCTTTTCGCTCTGCGCTTAAGTTTGTCCTACAAACCCTTGCATAGTTCACGAATATCTTCTTCCACTTTTGCCACTTTATAGTTGGTTCTCCTGGACTTGTCAAGAAAAAAGGTGGTTGTGTCACGTTATGCATTTTGACTTGGTATAAGAACAAGATAAACAAATGACCCTTTACACTGTGAGAAGCACAAAAAATAAAACAAAATCATGAGTTAAAATAACAAATAAAACGTCTCAATCACCTTGTTGTAATTTTCTGTACTTTAAAAAAAAAAAAATGAGACACCCACAACCTTTTTTTGCTCACCACAGATAAACAGTGAGAAATCACTTTGCCCAACGATCAAATATCTCCACTAATTTTATCTTGCACTACTCACTTAAACATAACGGTGTGCCAATCACCACTGCTCATGTCATTGGCACAAACAAACTGACAGAGGGAATTGAAGGTGTGCGAATCACCGCTGAAGACCGTGACACGTTAAGTTGTCACACACACCCTTGAAAAGAGATGTTGAAATTCTCAGTACTGGCACCCTCACCTTGGTGTCCCAATCGCCATCGATAAGCTTGCAGATGTGCAAAACTGAAGAAAAGAAGCCGCTCTGCCAAATGCGTAACAAAGAACACCTCAATAAACAGGTTGTCCGCCGAAAGTGCTCTCAACTGCACAAGATGGCGCCCTTGCGGGACGAAGCACGTCAGGACGCTCCAACATTCTTTTGTTACACTTCAAAAAGCTTTAAGATGGCACCAATGCGTGACAACGCACATTGACGCTAAGAAACTTCCTTGTCAGCTGGAACAAGGGTGCGTTCCAGCACACGTTGCGCAGTTGTATCAAGGCCTGAAACACACCAAACCAGTGAAATGCATATGCGTTCCACCTCACAAGGTGAGGTTCTACACAGAACCAAGCATGACGACACACTTACATATTCACAGTGCTTTCTGTCACAGGCTGCGACCTTGTAGCATTAAAAATACACATCACTATTTTCCACTGTACCAATCAAGATTTAATTCTGTGGCTCTCTGGTTACACACAGACCTCTGCAGTGCATTCACTAATAGAGGTTTCATAATGTACTACAGTGCATTTCCCACTACAACTTTCTAAATTTAATTTTAATTGACGCTGCACATTATTTGTTATGTAGTTACCTGATGGCGAAAGACCTAAAAAACATACAGAATATTTTGGGGCCTATTTATGAGAGGCTTGCAGCACCAGAGCATCCCTTTTTTTGACGCTCTGGTGGTGCAAGAATCTCAACCATACATATGAGGCAGCGCAAAGGCACCCTGCATGACTTTGCATGGCCTCATAGATATGGAGTAAGAAATAGTAGGGCAAGTCACTGTGTTGCCTTACTCTGCGTCAAGGAGGTGTTCCATGTGCTTTGCGTGGGTTCCCACACAACACCCTTGGATTTTGATGCTGCCCCAGATTTACAAAATCACGTAAGACTGAGGCAGCTCCAAAAACAGATGCCTCCCCCGCGGCGGCATAATGAGGAGAAATGTTTTCATTTCTCCTATTTTTTTCCTCTTTCCATGAGTGCTGCATTCTGCACATAGAAAGAGCAATATGGCTCTCTGGGTTGTTTTTGAGAAGTAAGGTGCCCCTTTCTGTACAAAAATAACCCTGCCTATATTGGTGCTAGGCAGCAATTTGTGTCAATTCCTCATAAATGAGGTGTTTTTTTTTCCTACACACTTTTGACTAGGCCCCCACTCTCACTGACCTTTGGTTTGCTAAACACTGTTTAATATTATTTCCCCGCCGACCAAATGATTTGCTGTGGGAATTGGGGGCGTTTATGTTTGTCGATAGTTGTCGATGATGAGGAGGACCAGGTTCTAGAATTTTTGTCAGAAGGGGGTTCTTACACCTAAAAGTTTAATAAGGAGGTCTCGGCATCAAAAAGTTTCAGAGACCTCTGCCACAGACCATCATAATGTGCCACTTCGTTGATGTTAGCAACAAATCAAAACCGATCAGCATAGAGGATTACTGCCAAAGGGGCTAGTGAAGTGCATTTGATTATAAAAATGGTTTACTCAAGGTTTGACATATCCAAAAGGTTTGGTATTTAGATAGTGAATGCACACAGGCAAACAATCATGCAGCATTCTCACACATTGGCATACATGATGCATACATGTACATATGTAGGTATATATGCAAAAATGCTGGCTACAACACACCTACAGAACAACACACCTACCACCATGCTGTCAAGCAAACTAGTAAGCTGCCAGGCACATGTGAGACCTAGTTTAGTCATCTGCACATCAAGTAGATGAAAATATGTTGCTAGAAAGGAATGGAGGAATGAGATGCACAAAGGAGGGATAAATCAAGGTAACACATAGGAAACTGAGTACAAAAATGATAGAGAGTTATAGTAGTCACATAGATACAAGAGCATTAGTGATCGGGAGACTCTGTCCAAACTAAAAAAGACACAAGTAAAATGCTGCTCAATTGAGCAATTATGACAGAATATCTTAGAGGGAACGCTGCAGCAAGGGGGCTGATAGTATCTAATGAGCCACAAATCTTCTTAGAGGATGTATAATTCTGAAAAGATTGGCCTAGGATAACATTGCAGTGAGCACTGAGACTGGCTGTTCGTAATTGTTAGTACCACCAAGAAGATGCACTCCTAATCAAGATGAAAACAAGTGAGATACCCTTAAAAACCCTGGTCTCAATCACAAAACTTAAGTCAAAACTAAAAGATGCCAATAAGACCACCAATGAATTTAAAGAGTTCTTAACCCAATCTAAGATTAGGAGGTTTCAAAAAAGTACCTTCCTGTGTTCCAAAGTAGAGCTTTAACCTCAAATGAATCCATAGTCTGACAGTTCTTCACAGGAAGGATTCAATAGGTGTAAAAGCTTCACAGGGTCAGACTAGAGCAATAGAGAAGACCACAAGCAGCAGAGAAAATGGAAGACATGGGGTAGAGGGCTTCAACACTTTCCACAAAGATATGGACCAACTGATTATCCTCCTCTAGTTTTTGGGTGAAACCCCTATATCAACTATGGACAAATGTTACCCCCTTAAAGCTATCAATGGTTCCCTAACACTGAATGCTTTTCTTAGGGAGAGGAATGGGCAGAGCAAAAGGAAAGATGAAGGATCAGAGAGTACAGTGGAAGGACCCAATATCAGACAATATTGCACTATAACAATCGAGCACAAGCAGAGAATAAGTCTCATCATCGAACTGAATGGACTGATATTGACTGAGACACAAACAAGAGCATTGAACAGGAGTCTGGAGCATGTCCCAACCAGAAAGTCAGACATATTTAAACTCCAGGTAGAACTTTCAGAATTCTTCAAGAAAATAAGGTTATATTTTTCATGAGGAAATAAGGGGGTAATAAAACAAAAGAGAACACAGGTTTAAGGATGAAATCCACACTCACCCATATGACGCCACTCATGTCACTAGAGGTCCTTGCCTTTGAAAAGGCTGTGACAAAATATATCGACAACTTTAAAAATCAAGAGTGCAAAATTTATTACAACCACAATAAGCTGGAGCAGAAAGCGCAAATCCAAAAATCGCAATTTAAGAAATCGCAAAATTGTGATTACTTAAATTGCGATTGCATTTAAGGAATCTCAAATTGAGATTCCTTAAATGCAATGCATTAAAGTAAAAAAAAAATAGCGATTTTGCTAATAGGGGGAGCAAATTACCATGAAGTTGAACTAAAGTGCATTTTTCAAAGTTCCATTTTACACAGAAACATGCCCTTAGGGCATGTGTGTGTGCAAGATGTACCCAAATGCAGATTTCAGGGGTGCAACAGGGTGTCCTTTTGACACTGTGGCACCCTTGAAATTGCAATCTCAATTTGCGATTCTCTAATTGAGAATCGCAAATTGAGAATGTCTTCCCATTCTTTCCTATGGGTCTCTAGGCCCATAGGAATGAATGGGGAGGTATTCCTTAATTGTGACTCGCAATTTGCGAGTAGCAATTAAGGAATTTTAAGAAATCGCTATAGTAGGAAAGAACAGGCAGGCATTCTTAGATCTACGAATTATGGCAAAAGGAACTACACAAATATGGGAGAACCTAAGATGGTAAACTAAATCTGTTTCATTCTCCCTGTGTGTGAAAGAGTTGTTAAGTGGCAGTTTGCTGTGGAAATCTAATAAACAGAATAAACCTAAGAGAAAATTGATATCAGACCCCACAATGGCAGTAGGTCTATCGTATGACGATGAGACAATCTCAACTACCTTATCGGCACCCCATGAATTGGTGAAGGAATATTAAACGAAACTATATCCAACATTAGCAATTGGGAGACTTTGTGGAAAGTGAAAAAGACACAAGTGAAAATGCTGCTTCGTAGATAAATTATGACAGAATATCTTAGAGGGAATGCTGTTTCAAGGGGTCTGATATTATCTAATGAGCCACAAATCTTCTTGGAGGATGCGGGATTCCGAAAGATTGGTCTAGGATCAAATGGAATCTCGTCAGTGGCTGGCGGGCCTAATTATTAGTACCACCAAGAAGCTCTCGGATGCACTCCTAATCAAGAATAAAAAAGTAAGTCACTTTTAAAATCCTGGGTCTGCATCACAACATTGAAGAAAAAACAAGAAGGCAGCCATAGGACCACCAATACATTTAAAGACTTTTTAACTCAATTTATGATTACAAAGTTTAAAAATGACTTAAAAAGATTCCCATTGGAAGGTACCTTCCCGTATTCAAAATTAGACTTTCAAGCAATTGAATAGATGGCTAGCAGCAGAGAAGAGGTAAGGGGCAAAGTAGAGGACTCTGACACTTATACAAAGATAAAGACCAACTAATTATCCTCTTCCATTATTTGGGTAGGACCCATATAGCAACTTCAGACAAATGTTATCCCCCTGAAAACATTTAATGGTTCTCTGACACCTGACAGACATTTGTAGGAAGAGGAGGAGAAAGAGACAGGAGAAAAGGACAGAGGAAGGATCAAAGAATACTGTAGGAGGACCCAATATCATACAAAGTGCCCAGCAACAACCGAGCATGAGTATAGAATAAGTCCCATCATCGATCTGAGTGGTGAGCTGACATTGACATAGACACAAATATAGGTATTGGACAAGAGCCTGGGGTGTGTTCCTACCACAAAGCCAGACCTGTTTAACATCCAGGGCTTTCAACATTATTTAGAAAAATAAAACTGAATACCTATTTTTCAGGAGGAAATGAGGGGGGTGATACACCAAAGGAGAACACAGGTTTAAGGATGAAATCCACATTCAACCCTATAACTTCACACATGCCACCAGAGGAACTTGCACAGGCTGTGGCAAAAGATAGCAACAACCATAACAGCTGGGAGTGCACAATTCATCACAACCTCAATAAGGAGGAGAAGAAAGCAGTAACTGAATTAGTCAACCTTGAGCCAGTTGACGTCAAACCAGAAGACAAGTGGGGGGTCACCTTAATATTACCTAGCGACGCATATAGATAAGGGTGTCTAAGGCGCCTTAATGACAGAAGGAATTATCAGAGCCTACATAAGGACCTGAGCAGACTGCCATTGATAAAGACTGAGAACTACATGGACTATTCTTAAATGCAAATGGGCAAATATGAGTAAATGCTCTGGAGTATTTATAGGAGATATGTGGGGGCTCTCTGAGTTACAGAGGACACATTTGACTAAATGTATTACTATTGGCCCCACAACAATTTAGATAATTACTAGGAGACTCTTGAGATTTTTACCGTAGAGTCCTAGTGATAGTATTCAAGTCAGAACAACATTTACAGTGAAAATATCCAAAGGTGTCTTCTTTAACAAATACGCTCCACTGACTCCATCATACACAAACAACCTGTTGGATATCCTGTAGTTTGGTAACAGACACCTGCAGAGACAAACTGCATCTAAGAAAAATATATAGTTAAAACATAGTCAAAATGAGTTTAAAAGACTGGCTTAGACAATCCACCTGGTCTATAATACATGAGTTTGAGTTTAAAATTATTTGTAAAAGCGCTCGTACACCAGCGGTTTCTTGGCGCTACAACTAACAAACTACCGAGGAAGAAAGGAGGCAGGGGGCCGTGGAGGATTATTCAAAGGACTTCTTGAATAAATGGGCCTTGAGTTGTTTCCGGAATTGTGGGTACAAAGTGAGGGATCGAATTTCCAGAGGAAGAGAGTTCCACAGGGACGGGGCCAGAGTGGCAAATTTAGAGCCTCCCCACTTCTTTCTTCGGAAACGTGGAATCATGAGAAGGGCCTGGGAGGACGAACGGAGTTCTCTACACGGAACATAAGGGGTAATCTCAGAAGAGATGAAAGCTGGGGCTGAACCTAGGCGAGCAAGGAAGGCGATAGAAGCGATCTTGAATTGGACCCGAGCTCGTACAGGCAGCCAGTGTAGAGACTTCAGGAGGGGGGTGGAGTGGTGAAACTTCGGGAGATTAAAGACCAGGCGGGCCGCCTGGTTCTGTATGAGTTGGAGACGCCGTAAACTGTATGCAGGGATGCCCGCATATAGGGCGTTACCGTAGTCCAGGCGGGACACCACCATGGCCAGGATGATAAGTTTGAGGGCAGAAAAGGAAAAAAAACGGGACACCCTGCGTATAGTACGCAGTGCAAGAAAGGAAGCAGAAACCACAGAGCTAACCTGGGAGTGAAGGGACAATTGGGAATTAATTTTTATGCCAAGGGTTTTGACTGAGGTAGCAGGAGTCGGAGAGGGACCAAGAGAAGGGGGCCAGAACAGAGGAGTCCAGGGGCTGGATGAACCACCTGTCAACACCAACTCGGTCTTGTCAGGGTTGAGTTTAAGGTGGTTGTGGCTCATCCAGTCCCGGATATGAATCATGATAGATTGAAAGTTGAGAGCAGAGGAGGGAGAAGAAGACAGATCAAAAACCAGCTGGAGATCGTCCACGTAATTAAACACGGCGACCTCCATTTGTTGCAGGGAGAAAATAAGGGGAGCAATATAAAGGTTAAATAAAAGGGGAGAAAGGGAAGAGCCCTGTGGGACCCCGCACTGAACTTTCCGGACGTCCGCTGTAAAGTCACCCAGGCGAACAGCCTGGGTGCGGTCACTCAGGAAGGAGGAAAGCCAGACCAAGGCCGTCCCCCCGATCCCCGCCGCCCTGACACGGGAGAGTAAGATGGTGTGATCCACCGTGTCAAAAGCGGCTGAGAGATCGAGGAGCACCAGGGCCTGGCGATGGTTAGTATCCATACCCTCCCTGAGGCTGTCCAAGACCGAGATGACAACGGACTCCGTAGAGTGTGCGGGGCGAAAACCGGCCTGACGGGGGGCAAGGGCTCCATGCATCTCCACAAAGGAGCTCAGAGCCCAGGTGACGTGGCGCTCGAGCACCTTTGCCAAAAATGGCAAGAGGGAGATGGGGCGGAAATTGGCAGGCACAGAGGGGTCCGAGCCAGGTTTTTTCAAGATAGGCACGATAACCGCAGATTTCAAAGGGTCAGGTACCACACCTTGAGCAAGTGAACTATTTAGGAGGTGAAGTGGAGGATCAGGGCAGGAGGTGAAAATGTGACGGAGAACATGGGCGGGACAAGGATCCCGTGGAGAGCCGGACTTAACCAAGGGAACTAAGGCGGACAAGGTTTCCCTAGTCAAGAGGGGGAAAGAAGTGAGTTTGCCCTTGGGAAGGGGACATTGGGGGTCAACAAAAGAGGGGGGAGGAGGGGGAATATTGGCCTTGATGGTCACAATTTTATGAATAAAGTAATTGTTAAGGGAACGACAGAGTTCCTCGGACGGGGCAGGCTTAAGGGTGGATCTGTCCGAGAACGCCAGGTTGTGAACAATGGCAAATATTTCTTTAGACTGATTTTCAGCAGCCAGTATTTTGGAGGAGAAATGGGTGGTTTTGGCCACCAGGATGTCTTTTTTGTACTGGGTCAAGATGGTAACATACTCCAGACGTAAAGTGGGGCTGTAGTTTCTCCTCCAGATCCGCTCGGCGCGCCGTACCGCTAACTTGGTGGCCTTAAGCTCTTTACTGAACCAACGGTTAGCGTCTTTGTCGCGCTTAGAAGTGATACGTTTGAGCGGTGCCACAGAGTCACAACCTGAAGACAGCCACTGTTCTATGGCCTTAACCTGTGAGAAGGTGGATAAACCCTGCAACGAGGGGAGGGAGGCGGTAAGCGAGGAGGAGAGATCTTCCAGGTTGGCTCGGCCCCAAGCTCGAACCCAGATGTTTTTAGGGCGAGGGGGTTTGGCAGGGGGGTGCACAGGGAGAGAAAATGAAACGATATAGTGATCGGACCAAGTGCAAGGGGAGATTAAGAGAGATTCCACAGGGCAGTTCAATGACCAGATCTGGTCAAGTACATGACCTTTAATGTGGGTGGGGGAATGAACATGTGAAACGAAACTAAGGGATTGAAGGGTTTCAGAAAACTCTTTCGAGGAAGAGCACTCGGCAGGGTCAGAAGGCCAAAAATTCAAATCACCAAGGAGTAAAATAGAGGAATTATTAACAGTGATGGTGGCCAGCACTTCCAAGAAATCAGGAAGAAACTGTAGCGGGGATTGGGGAGGCCGATAAGTAAGGAAACAAGTCAAAGAGGGAGTAGTGGCGGTAGTGCGAATGACCAAGTATTCAGAGGTCGTGATGCCAGGAAGAGATAAAATTTGGAAGGGAAGGTCAGTAAGAGCGATGACCGCTATGCCGCCCCCGGCTCTGCCAGTAGAGCGGTCTGCTCGTAAGGCATAATATTGGGCCGGTAAGGTGGCTAAAAGGGCGGGGAGAGAGTCATCACAAAACCAGGTCTCCGTTAGAAAAAGGAGATCTGGGGCATGGAGGTCCAACAGGACCGAGAGTTCATGCGCATGGGCGACAGCGGATCTGGTATTAAGATAGAGTGCCGTAAGGGCTTTGGAAGTTGTCGATGGGTTCGTATCTTCAAGCGAGTATAGGGGGTCGACTGTGGATGAGGAAATAAGAGGGGCAGAAGCTAGGGAAAGACCAAGAAGGGAAATATGAGAATAGGTAAGGGCTGGGATGGGCCATGGTCCCTGAAGGTGGTAGAGTTGGTCAGGGGTATAGATGATGTGGGGGGCAGAGTGACATGCCCCTAGCCCCGGACTGTCGCGGACGGGCGCAGACGGGCTTGCCTTTGGCGCGCCTTCGGCGCGCCATCGTCGCGCCCGCTGCGCCCGTCCGCTGCGCCTTCGGCCTAAACACATATTTTTAAACAAGGATCCGCGGGGAAGAGGGGAGAAAAAAGGGGGGGGCGTGGCCTGCAAGGTGGGCGGAGCTTACTCGCTCGCGATGGATGGCGGCAGCGAGGGAGGATTCCCCAAGGCAGCGCCCAAGTCGGCTGTCAGGGACCTCCAAAGAAGGCAGGGGTGATTGCCAAGATGCCGGTCAGATTTAGGAGCACACAGGTACAAAAGCAATACAATTTTAAAATACAAGTAAAATCAGCGCTCCCGGCTTTCCGCCTCAGGAGTTAGTTAGAAGGGCGCGCTAGTGATCAGCGCGCGCTTTTAAGCAGGTGAAAGGGGGCGTGGCCTGCAAGGTGGGCGGAGCTTACTCGCTCGCGATGGATGGCGGCAGCGAGGGAGGATTCCCCAAGGCAGCGCCCAAGTCGGCTGTCAGGGACCTCCAAAGAAGGCAGGGGTGATTGCCAAGATGCCGGTCAGATTTAGGAGCACACAGGTACAAAAGCAATACAATTTTAAAATACAAGTAAAATCAGCGCTCCCGGCTTTCCGCCTCAGGAGTTAGTTAGAAGGGCGCGCTAGTGACCAGCGCGCGCTTTTAAGCAGGTGAAAGGGGGCGTGGCCTGCAAGGTGGGCGGAGCTTACTCGCTCGCGATGGATGGCGGCAGCGAGGGAGGATTCCCCAAGGCAGCGCCCAAGTCGGCTGTCAGGGACCTCCAAAGAAGGCAGGGGTGATTGCCAAGATGCCGGTCAGATTTAGGAGCACACAGGTACAAAAGCAATACAATTTTAAAATACAAGTAAAATCAGCGCTCCCGGCTTTCCGCCTCAGGAGTTAGTTAGAAGGGCGCGCTAGTGATCAGCGCGCGCTTTTAAGCAGGTGAAAGGGGGCGTGGCCTGCAAGGTGGGCGGAGCTTACTCGCTCGCGATGGATGGCGGCAGCGAGGGAGGATTCCCCAAGGCAGCGCCCAAGTCGGCTGTCAGGGACCTCCAAAGAAGGCAGGGGTGATTGCCAAGATGCCGGTCAGATTTAGGAGCACACAGGTACAAAAGCAATACAATTTTAAAATACAAGTAAAATCAGCGCTCCCGGCTTTCCGCCTCAGGAGTTAGTTAGAAGGGCGCGCTAGTGACCAGCGCGCGCTTTTAAGCAGGTGAAAGGGGGCGTGGCCTGCAAGGTGGGCGGAGCTTACTCGCTCGCGATGGATGGCGGCAGCGAGGGAGGATTCCCCAAGGCAGCGCCCAAGTCGGCTGTCAGGGACCTCCAAAGAAGGCAGGGGTGATTGCCAAGATGCCGGTCAGATTTAGGAGCACACAGGTACAAAAGCAATACAATTTTAAAATACAAGTAAAATCAGCGCTCCCGGCTTTCCGCCTCAGGAGTTAGTTAGAAGGGCGCGCTAGTGATCAGCGCGCGCTTTTAAGCAGGTGAAAGGGGGCGTGGCCTGCAAGGTGGGCGGAGCTTACTCGCTCGCGATGGATGGCAGCAGCGAGGGAGAATTCCCCAAGGCAGCGCCCAAGTCGGCTGTCAGGGACCTCCAAAGAAGGCAGGGGTGATTGCCAAGATGCCGGTCAGATTTAGGAGCACACAGGTACAAAAGCAATACAATTTTAAAATACAAGTAAAATCAGCGCTCCCGGCTTTCCGCCTCAGGAGTTAGTTAGAAGGGCGCGCTAGTGATCAGCGCGCGCTTTTAAGCAGGTGAAAGGGGGCGTGGCCTGCAAGGTGGGCGGAGCTTACTCGCTCGCGATGGATGGCGGCAGCGAGGGAGGATTCCCCAAGGCAGCGCCCAAGTCGGCTGTCAGGGACCTCCAAAGAAGGCAGGGGTGATTGCCAAGATGCCGGTCAGATTTAGGAGCACACAGGTACAAAAGCAATACAATTTTAAAATACAAGTAAAATCAGCGCTCCCGGCTTTCCGCCTCAGGAGTTAGTTAGAACAAGGGATAGGAGCAGACACAAATAAGTGTGCACATTCTATCCCCAGTCCCCACCCCACCCCCCAGTTATGGGTGCTCCTAAGTGAAGAATGCAGAAGCTGGTTGGTCATTATACAGTGATTGTATGCAGCCCTGTACATTAGCCAGACCCAAGGATATTCCTTTAGCACAGAAGATGCACCTACTTTGACTTTGGCACAACTGGATTTTGTGCAGGAGAAAATCATTTTTACACTGGAAGATTTATTTGCTAGATCTAGTTGTGCATATCAAAATGCATTAAATTAAATCAGTTGATTTGCACATAATGATATACAGCATTCCATAATACCCAGATTACTTCCAGTACAAATCTTAGGACATACGTCAAAGAGGTAATATCATGTTTGTTTGAAGAAGATATCTATGCAGAATCAAATCAATAGGCAATTACTGGCTTGGGCTAAGCTGTCTATATGAGTATGAAATAGGCTTTATTTCGATAAAAACATATCTTAAAAGCATAAACATAAAACAATATTTTAACATCATAAAAAAGATTCAATTAACATGAACATGAACACCTAGGTGCCAATTTCCCGCAATTTTTCTAAAAAGTACACATATTACATCAATGATAAAACACAAAATAAAAGGATAAGAACTGCTTGCACATAAGAATAAAATCACAGATTAAATATTTTCTCTAAGCCTTTTCAATCTGATAGACCAGGCCCATCTCAAAAACTTCGAGAGACCACATACATACAACAACCGCGTATCGGACTTAAAAATATGCAGAGATACAGAGTGGTCTCTAGTGCCCAGTTCTCTACATAAAGGTTTAAGCCAACTGTTCCTTGGCGATTTATATGCCGGACATGCGAACAGGATGTGTGCAACTGATTCTATTCTAGACTCGCAAATTGGACAAAAAGGCGATGTTTGGAAAGCAACTTTCCAATGAGCAGTCAATTCACGTATCGGTAGTATGCCAACCCTAAATTTGAAGTACAAGGCCCTATCAAAGGGCTTCGGAATGATGTCAAGTTAGGGTTCACAGAATGCAACGTCCTTGATCCCCAAAAACTCATCCGTATTCTGCCTCGTTTGGGATCAGAGTTGCCTTTGCTAGATACCCATCTCCAATAAAGTTTCTTCAATACTGCCTTAGGTGGGGCAGATCTATTTTCCCATGCATCAGCGAGGCCCAAATCGCAGAGCATGGATTTAACATCTTTTAGCCACTTTATTTTATGCCATCCCATCATGGACATTACTTCCGACAGACCCTCTGCATATTTTACTAACTCCGGCACTCGCCACAACCGAGCCCATAATAGGAGCGGTCGGACTTTTGCCAGATCATTAATCGAGTGACACCCCAGATCAAGGAACAGAAGGACCGAGGGAGTGCTCTGCGGGAGTGCCATTAATTCTTTAAGGAATTTATTTTCAGATCTTGTCAAGTGTTCCGTATTGCTTGTACCCCACAGTTCGGCTCCATATAGGGCCGAGCTCACTCCTCTCGCCTTATATATCTCAAGAACCGGAGCGATGGGTCTAGTTGATGAAGAGCGTTGTTCCTTAAGGATAGCCCCCACTACCCTTTTATGGCTTAAAAGCATTTTCTGTATGTGTGGGTTCCACTGCATGGTATCGGAAATGCGTATGCCAAGGTAATCAAATACTGTAACCCTCTCCAATGATACAAGGTTCAAAACTGGGGGCCGCCCAAGCTTTTTTGGTGGGTTCAGTACCAAATACTTAGTCTTATCTGTATTTATTACAAGCCCTCTCAAGATACAGAATGACTGAAAACTATCCAGGAGGCTCTGAAGGCCCACAGGGAACTTTGAAATAAGGAGGGTGTCATCAGCGAATAGGAGAGTTGGAATTCGCTTGCCCGCCAGGGATGGTGCATCAGATGGACCTTTCAGCAAGTGCTCCACCACACCTTTCACATAAAGTGAGAACAAAGTGGGAGCAAGAACACATCCCTGGCGGACACCCCTATTCACTGGAATTCTATTTGTCTTCTGCCCCTGTGGGCCCCACCTCACTTGTGTGAAATTACCATCATGAAGCCTCACTAATATTGACAGAATGTTCGGGGGGATCCCCATTTCGGGCAACACTCCCCATAGGCGTTCCCGGGGGACCAGGTCGAAGGCAGTCTTTAGATCGATAAATGGGAGGTAAAGACTGCCTTCTCCTATGAGAACCACTTTCCAATAAATAAGTAGCTGTCTAAATGCCTGCTTTATAGTCCCAGTGCCAGCCCTAAATCCCGCTTGGTAGTCCGAAAAGATTTTATTCTCATCAGCCCATTTCAAGATTCTCTCAAGTACCACCTTCCCGACAACCTTCTGGGTGGAGTCGATCAGGCTTATTGTGTGGTAGTTGGCAGGGTCGTCCCTGCGCCCCTTTTTAAAAATTGGGACGACCTCTGCCCCCTTCCACGACTCAGGGATTGTGGCACCATTATCAATAGCATTAATTAAGATGGAAATAAGCTTTCCCCATTTGGGCAGGTCTGATCGAAGAAGGTCTCCAGGAATACCGTCAGGACCTAATGCTTTATGTGGTACTATGCACTTGATCGCATTTTCCACTTCTTTTCCTGTGAAGGAGTAGCTATTAGGTTCCCCGAAGGTCACCAGGGCGCTTTGGGGAATGAACTCATTTAGGCCACCCTGTGGACACGAGTACAGCTTCGAGAAGTGGTCGAACCACGTTTGGCTTGTAATATTGCACGTTATAAGGTCATTATCATGTCTATTCTTGGATATTATTATATTCCAAAAGCGACCGGCATCTCTCCCAATGCTGGCCTCCTTGAGTGCTTGCCAATACGGGTCCTCCCACTCTTTTTTCGCTTCTAATATAGTCAGCTTATACTCTTTCCTGGCCAACTGGATCAATGCTTGGGATTTGCACTTGACCGTCTTAATTAATGCAGATTTCTTATGTCGGCATTTTGTTGTATACCAACCCTCTTTGCCAATGGACTTTTGGGGCTTCCTCTGTGCCACACCTTTGCTTTGGACTAAAAATTGGTTCCTCAGCGCTTTAATGGTGTCTTGAAATATTACCGACACCCTGGATGGATCGCATTGGTCTACAGGGGTCATATCCAACTTAGTCAGTGCTGCTAACAAAAGGGCCCCTATATCCTGGACTTTCCCCTCGTCCAAAACGACTTTACACCATTTCAGGTACCTCCCACAATTAGATGGATGAACTTCTAAGGTTGACATAGTTTTAACTAATGCTACAGGACCATGCACACACTGCCACAGAGGATGTAGACTAAAAGAGAGTGGGTTGTGATCGCCATCAGCAGTCGGATGTATTTCCATGTCCTGCATGAAGCGCCAAAGCTTAAAATCAAAGAGAATATAATCAATCCTTGTGGAATGATTAACTGTATTATACGTATGGGCCCCAGATGAATCTGAAACAGTTCTGCCATTTGCTGCTCTTAGGCCAAACTCCATGACTAGTGTGTTCAACTGTATAGCCCGTTGCGACCACCTCTTTATCGGTTGAATTGCAAGTGTAGGAATTCCCCTCTTAGCATCGTCCTCAGCGATATGTAGAATGTCCTCTGCCGCAAGGGGCTCAAATGTACAATTGAGGTCCCCCACAACCAGGACATACATGCTATGGTTGCATTGCCTGAGTTCGTTTTCCAGGAGTGTAACTGTGGAGGATGGAGCTCCACCTTTAGTGCCTTGGGCATATATATTAAATATTTCCAATGTTCTCCCTCTCCAGGCACCTCTGACTGAAATCCTTAAAATATCAGGGGAATTGCTTTGCATGTGCTTAATGCTACATCCCAGGGAGATGCTAACCCAGATTAGGAGCCCTCCCAAAGGGCACCCTCTCCCTGTGGGAGGGGATACTGCTGGTAAGAAATAGGTGGTATAGCCAACTTTATGGTAAGGCGCCAAGCTCCAGGTCTCCTGGAAAATGCAAATCATATGAAACTCAACCAGGATATTCCAATCTGGCAGATGTAATTTCTTAGAAATGCCCGCTATATTCCAGCTAAGAATCTTTATAGTGGAATCAACTACAGCTAGATCCTGGGATATATATATTGGCGCTAGATATGGAGTATCTTGTGACCCAGTGGGCTCTGTTGTCGGATGCAGCGAAGTAATAGCCTGCAAAGTGCGGGTATTTCTCTGCCCAGTAAAGTGGTCTGGCGGGGTCGGGCTGATTTCATGGGGTTCGTCATAAGCCGCCTCAGTGCCACTTATTCCGATCCAAGTTACAGTCTCGTGGCATTTTCCCTCACTCTCAAGGTTCCCACAGCTGCTCTGGGTGATAGATAGTTTAGGCGCCAACCTGTTCTTAGGGCTAACAACTTTGGTTGGAAAGACGCTATCAGAGGTTTGAGGGATCCCTTGCTGTTCTACGAACATCCAGCTATCAGTACACCAAGTCCTATTAATGACATTTAACGCCAAGTTAGAGGGACAGTAATCACCATGTCAGTATCCATGATCTTCCCCGTAAAAGTCTGGGCTTCTGTTAGTGGCAGGGCCTGTGTAGGTAAAGTGATTATTAAAGATAGGCCCGCCTTGCACCCCCCCCCCCCCAAATGGATAATTGGGATTCTGTGTGTGTTGCGAGTAGGCGGATTGCAGGTGGAAGTGGCTCAAATCATAAGTGCCAATTCCACCACGATCGTGGCCATACCGCTGATTACATATAAACCTCGTAACACGTACGTCCCTAAAGTTTACGAGGATACAGTCCCCAGAAACGTCCTTGATCCTGTTGCCAACCCAATTAACCCTTCTTACAAAAAGAACCCGACCATCAATTTGGAGCGGTGTGTTCTTATTCAACCAATAAGTGTTTTTGAGTTCCTGGTAACATTCGAATTTATCGGCCTTAAGCTGTGGAACTCCAGTTAGTACAACTACATAGGGTAGACATGCGGGCGGCAAGGTGATATGGGTTGAGTTTTGGTCAACTATCGTTACCATACCGGGCTTTTGGTTTGATGCAAGTTGATCGCTACAGTGCCTGGCTGATTTACTTTGGTTGTTATCTAATTCCCTGCCCTGCGTGGATATGCTTCGGGGGAGTTCTTTTGCCCCTTTAGCCAAAGTTAAATTCGTGGATGTTCTGCTAGGTTTGGCATTATGGGTTGGGTTATCGATGTTCCGGACAGAGGCCTAGAAGTTGCAGCGGTGGTTGCAGATACCAACACAGGTATGGATGTAGAATCTACCGGAGGATTTTGTTTCAATTCACAGTCATCCTGTCTATTTCTACAGTGTAGTTTAATTAATGACTTGACAGAAAAAAAATTATCAAGTGTGGCCTGTTCAAATCTATCCAGTCTGTCCGATAATACCTTTACCCTCTCGAGTAGCGGAAGTATGAGTGATTTCACAATTTGCTCTATATGAGCAATGACGGGGATCTGGGGTATAATGCCTGTAGAAAGGAGTGGCTTTGGGTAAGGGGTTACCGGGTCAGCCGAATTTTGAGAAACCGGGCTACCGGCAGGTAATTCGTCTCTTGATAATATGAATATAGGTTTCGCTAACCTGCCAGGGCCCATTGGTTTCTCACTTGCATGATATATTTTTGTTCTTAATTTCTTAGAGCGTCCCCCCTTCTGACCGCTACCCACTCTTTTTCTTTTAACAGGAGCTGTGTTAGTCCCTATAACGGTCGCTAACTCTGGCTGCACTAAATTACCCAGGGGGGGCGTAGTGTTACTGGTACATTTGTATTCCCTGTATGAGGTGACCGCCTGCGATGGAATCAGGGGATCCAACTGAGTTAGAGACCCCTGCACAACGGACTTCTCGAGGTTAACCCCTGAGCTAGATGAACTAATCAGTACATTGCCGAGCGTGTCGCCTTCCGTGCGCTCTTCTACATTTACTGGGGAGGCGACCAATGCTAGTGGCCCCAAGGAAGAACGCTTACGGGTCAGTGGTTCAGTGGAAAGGCGTCGCTCAGTAATGGCAATTTCATGTTCAAGAACCGAGTATGCTCGGGTAATAAACTGGTCTAACGTGTCACTAACGCAACCCCCCCACCCTCCTACCCTTTCCTGACCGTGTAGACATTGACATACGTTCTTGCCTAATGCTCTAATAGTACAAGAGGCCCTATATTACAGTAATGAAATTGTTGCAAAACAATATGTTAGATAACTTACAGTGGTTAAGTCAGTGGGAGGGAAGTTAGAGTGGTTGCCCTGCCCGGCCTCCCACGGCCCCTGACAGCCACAGACGGTCCCGCCCTTGTCCCGGTCTTCTCCCGGCACGTGTCCCTTGGGACGAGAATCCACCCGGAGCTATATGCGCCTCCTGGCGCAAGTTTGATGATGCTTTGTGGCGTCCTCGCCGCGATCAGGCCCCTGGGAGTCGTAGTGTGGTTTTTGGGGGAGCCAAGCCCGGCCAACGGGGAAGCGGAGCACAGCCCGGCCAGGAGAAAATGCGGAGCACAGCCCGGCAAGAAGAAAAGCGGAGCACAGCCCGGCCAACGTGGAGGGGAAACACAGTCCGGAATATTCCCCAACTTGTAGACAGCGCACACGGGGACTCGGCCCCACCCGGAGCTTTATGCGCCTCCTGGCACGAGTTTGATGATGCTTTGCGGTGTCCTCGCCGCGATCAGGCCCCTGGGAGTCGTAGTGTGGTTTTTGGGGGAGCCAAGCCCGGCCAACGGGGAAGTGGAGCACAGCCCGGCCAGGAGAAAATGCAGAGCACAGCCCGGCAAGAAGAAAAGCGGAGCACAGCCCGGCCAACGTGGAGGGTAAACACAGTCCGGAATATTCCCCAACCTGAAGACAGCTGTCTACAGCTTGGTCATGGATCTCAAGAACTCCACCAGCGACGGTGGAATGGTGGGGTATTGTCAAAGACATATATATTATGTAATTGGCATTAGCTAAAACTAGGGGGACCTAGTCAATGCATAAACTGGAAAAAATCTGGGGAGAATTTGTGTAAATGTAGAGATAAAATATCACGTGCCATTTTATTTGTCTTTATGAACTTTTCTTGATTCTACTTTTAATCTCTGCTCTCTGATCTACTCCCCCATTTCTTTATATATCTCGTTTGGATAATATGGATAATTTGTATAATATGGAACCATGGAGATATGAAAATATTTTTGTCTTGCTACTATGACCTCATGTTATCAATAAAAATGTAAAAAAAAAAAGAATGAATTCAATATAAATTCTAATAACATTTCAGAATGAAATGATTGAGCTAATCCTCTTCCTGTGAAAGTTAATTGTCCTAGATGATTTAAAGTTTGGCCGAGAGGATACTCCATCACAACTGTTACAAAGTACCCTCCATGCCAAAATGAGGATCCACCTGACTCATTTAGAGTCGGGAGGACCTTCATTATGTCGACGGCAGAGACTACTCCATCTCTGCCACTGACAAAAACTTCTGATGGCCCAACCAGGTGGTAAGAGGCAATGAGAACTACAAAATGCCCCCCGTCATTATGTGTGGGAGAAATCTCCCATGGTGAGGAGGGCATTTTATTTTATTCTACAAAATAAAATCCTACTTTGAGCCTTTGTTTTGGTAAAAAAAAAATAAGTTTGCATTGTGTGGTTCTGTCATGTTGACCGAGCAGTGACATGAACCGTCTTGATGGTGATTCCTGCCAATGTTCAAGATATCTGCTGGGTTGACAGACATCTCGGAATTTTGCAGGTGGGGACTCCATCAATAATTTACTCCAATGCGCTGGTAGAGTAAACCCATCTGCCAATCTCTAAATCAGACTTTTGGTTGTATAAAAATAATTCCAGACTAATATATGCAAATGAAATAGGCCCCTTTCTCCCACGTTTGGTCTGTAAATAGGGTGATGTGGGTTCCTCAAACCCCCCAGCCTCAGTGTCACTGCACATTCTACACTAATGATAACAGCACCACCGTTTAAATTTGCCAATAGCAGATGATAACGTATCAACTGGTTGTGCATGAAAAGTAATAGACTGCTGCTTTCTCACTTGGAGAGGACTTTTGCATTTTTGCAGGTGTTACAAGTAGGGAGGGATGGTTATAAGGACAGGCACTATTCCTATGCCATGTAGGCTGGTATCATGAGGAAGGATGTTAAAAAAACTCACAGTACTTGCACCATCACCTACACTTTCCACAAAATTAGTGGAGGAAATAATAATGTGGCTCAGGAAACGGTATTCTAGCCTTTGAAAGACAACAGTATGGGGTGGGATCAATTTAAGACACATGATAAGCTGTTGATCGTTGTTGACTAGCAGTATGTGAACATAATGAGTTGCCATAAGATGAAATTTTGTTAAAGCAAGCATTGATAGTGCCAATAGGTCTGGCTTGTTCATTATTTAGTTTTAGGCAATTGTTCCTTTTGCAGAAAATGTTGAAACAGAAAGCTCTTTTGTTATGAATTATTTAATTATATATATATATATATATATATATGTATATATATATATATATATATATATATATATATATATATTACGCTCCATGGGGTAGTCCAAGTAGCGGGTAGCACCCGAGCCTGCGTGCGCCTTCCCCAAAGGACAACCCCATGGAGCGTAATATATATATATATATATATATATATATATACACATACATACATATATACATACATATATATATATATTACCTACTGGCGATAGCCAGTAGGTATATATAGTTAGGATTGTTTTCCATAGGGAAATCGCAACATTCTATTGGGAATAACTTTGGAGCCGGTGAGGAATCTTCCTGAAATTTTCCTTAACTTTGCCTCGCGGTGCTCCTCTCCTTCCCTGAAAGTTTGGGGGGGATTCGTCAAGCGGGGGCCGAGATAAAAGTGGGGTCCCAAAACGTGTTTTCCCCATGTTAATTTCCATAGGGCGGTTGGACTCACTTTTAGCCCGAACGGCTGAATGGTTTTCCACCAAACTTGGCAAAATTGTAGGGACTGGTAGCCCGATGTGCCTTTGCTATGTCTCAAGATATGTGCTCCAGTGGTTTGTACGAAAATTAACTTTGAAAAAATATATATTGGGCTACATTGGGCTATTTATATGTTAGAGCCCAAATGTAGCCCAATGTAGCCCAATGTAGCCCAATGTAGCCCAAAGATGGCCACCAGAGACAAAAAAAAACAAATGTAGCCCAAATATCAGCCAGATGTAGCCCAACTATAGCCCAATGACAGAATGTCCCAGAGTGTTCTAAAGAACAACTAGAGCGCTAACAGTCTTACTTATGACAAAAGTATGGCACACCTGAAGTCATCTTGATTGGAATAAAGTGTTAACACTTAAAACATTTAATTTGCAAAGGAACAAAATGAGGGGGTTCATTTTGCCATAGAAATTATGATTAGTGCTGAAGAAAGAAAAATTAGGGCACATTTTGAGTGACTTCTCAAATCCTCTTATATTTCATTAAAAGAATTCTGATATGCAGTCTCCCAAGATGGCCACCAGAGACAAAAGAGCCCAAATGTAGCCCAAATATCAGCCGGATGTAGCCCAACTATAGCCCAATGACAGAATGTCCCAGAGTGTTCTAAAGAACAACTAGAACGCTAACAGTCTTACTTATGACAAAAGTATGGCACACCTGAAGTCATCTTGATTGGAATAAAGTGGTAACACTTAATACATTTAATTTGAAAAGGAACAAAACGAGGGGTTTCATTTTGCCATAGAAATGTTATTACCTACTGGCGATAGCCAGTAGGTATATATAGTTAGGATTGTTTTCCATAGGGAAATCGCAACATTCTATTGGGAATAACTTTGGAGCCGGTTGAGGAATCTTCCTGAAAAGGGGGTCCCAAAACGTGTTTTCCCCATGTTAATTTCCATAGGACAGTTGGACTCACTTTTAGCCCGAACGGCTGAATGGTTTTCCACCAAACTTGGCAAAATTGTAGGGACTGGTAGCCCGATGTGCCTTTGCTATGTCTCAAGATATGTGCTCCAGTGGTTTTTAAGAAAATTAACTTTGAAAAAATATATATTGGGCTACATTGGGCTATATATATGTTAGAGCCCAAATGTAGCCCAATGTAGCCCAATGTAGCCCAATGTAGCCCAAAGATGGCCACCAGAGACAAAGAAAAACAAATGTAGCCCAAATATCAGCCAGATGTAGCCCAACTATAGCCCAATGACAGAATGTTCCAGAGTGTTCTAAAGAACAACTAGAGCGCTAACAGTCTTACTTATGACAAAAGTATGGCACACCTGAAGTCATCTTGATTGGAATAAAGTGTTAACACTTAAAATATTTAATTTGCAAAGGAACAAAATGAGGGGGTTCATTTTGCCATGATGATGTCATCAGTGATGTCATCAGTGATGTCATTTGAGATGTCATCAGTGATGTCACTGACCATGTAATGAATGATCTAATATGTGACATCATCAGCAGTGGATTGCGGGTGCGCGAAATATAGTTAGTACAACTAACTATATAGGAGCAATTTCATTGGTTTTGTATGAGTAAAACGTCCAGCTAACTATAACACCACTAAAACTTATAGTTTTTTGAGTGAATTTCAAAGGTTTTTTAAAAACTAATTCCTAACTATATAACTCCTGAAACCTATGGTTTTTTCAGTGAATTTCAAAGGTTTTTTTAAATGCTAATTCCTAACTATATAAGGCCTGAAACCTATGGTTTTTTCAGTGAATTTCAAAGGTTTTTTAAACGCTGATTCCTAACTATATAAGGCCTGAAACCTATGTTTTTTTCAGTGAATTTCAAAGGTTTTTTAAATGCTAGTTCCTAACCATAACTGGTGTGTAACCTATGGTTTTTTTAGTGAATATATATATATATATATATAAAATTTCTATGGCAAAATGAACCCCCTCATTTTGTTCCTTTGCAAATTAAATGTTTTAAGTGTTAACACTTTATTCCAATCAAGATGACTTCAGGTGTGCCATACTTTTGTCATAAGTAAGACTGTTAGCGCTCTAGTTGTTCTTTAGAACACTCTAGGACATTCTGTCATGGGGCTATAGTTGGGCTACATCTGGCTGATATTTGGGCTACATTTGTTTTTTTTGTCTCTGGTGGCCATCTTTGGGCTACATTGGGCCACATTGGGCTACATTGGGCTACATTGGGCTACATTTGGGCTCTAACATATATATAGCCCAATGTAGCCCAATATATATTTCTTCAAAGTTAATTTTCGTAAAAACCACTGGAGCACATATCTTAAGACATAGCAAAGGCACATCGGGCTACCAGTCCCTACAATTTTGCCACGTTTGGTGGAAAACCATTCAGCCATTCGGGCTAAAAGTGAGTCCAACCGCCCTATGGAAATTAACATGGGGAAAACATGTTTTGGGACCCCCCTTTTGTCTCGGCCCCCGCTTGACGAATCCCCCCCAAACTCTCAGGGAAGGAGCGTAGCGCCGCGAGGCAAAGTTAAGGAAAATTTCAGGAAGATTCCTCAACCGGCGCCAAAGTTATTCCCAATAGAATGTTGCGATTTCCCTATGGAAAACAATCCTAACTATATATACCTACTGGCTATCGCCAGTAGGTAATACAATTTCTATGGCAAAATGAAACCCCTCATTTTGTTCCTTTTCAAATTAAATGTATTAAGTGTTACCACTTTATTCCAATCAAGATGACTTCAGGTGTGCCATACTTTTGTCATAAGTAAGACTGTTAGCGTTCTAGTTGTTCTTTAGAACACTCTGGGACATTCTGTCATTGGGCTATAGTTGGGCTACATCTGGCTGATATTTGGGCTACATTTGGGCTCTTTTGTCTCTGGTGGCCATCTTGGGCGACTGCATATCAGAATTTTTTTAATGAACTATAAGAGGATTTGAGAAGTCACTCAAAATGTGCCCTAATTTTTCTTTCTTCAGCACTAATCATAATTTCTATGACAAAATGAACCCCCTCATTTTGTTCCTTTGCAAATTAAATGTTTTAAGTGTTAACACTTTATTCCAATAAAGATGACTTCAGGTGTGCCATACTTTTGTCATAAGTAAGACTGTTAGCGCTCTAGTTGTTCTTTAGAACACTCTGGGACATTCTGTCATTGGGCTATAGTTGGGCTACATCTGGCTGATATTCGGGCTACATTTGTTTTTTTTGTCTCTGGTGGCCATCTTTGGGCTACATTGGGCTACATTGGGCTACATTTGGACTCTAACATATATATAGCCCAATGTAGCCCAATATATATTTTTTCAAAGTTAATTTTCGTAAAAACCACTGGAGCACATATCTTGAGACATAGCAAAGGCACATCGGGCTACCAGTCCCTACAATTTTGCCAAGTTTGGTGGAAAACCATTCAGCCGTTCGGGCTAAAAGTGAGTCCAACCGCCCTATGGAAATTAACATGGGGAAAACACGTTTTGGGACCCCCCTTTTATCTCGGCCCCCGCTTGACGAATCCCCCCAAACTTTCAGGGAAGGAGCGGAGCGCCGCGAGGCAAAGTTAAGTACAATTTCAGGAAGATTCCTCAACGGGCGCCAAAGTTATTCCCAATAGAATGTTGCGATTTCCCTATGGAAAACAATCCTAACTATATATACCTACTGGCTATCGCCAGTAGGTAATAAAATTTCTATGGCAAAATGAAACCCCTCATTTTGTTCCTTTTCAAATTAAATGAATTAAGTGTTACCACTTTATTCCAATCAAGATGACTTCAGGTGTGCCATACTTTTGTCATAAGTAAGACTGTTAGCGTTCTAGTTGTTCTTTAGAACACTCTGGGACATTCTGTCATTGGGATATAGTTGGGCTACATCTGGCTGATATTTGGGCTACATTTGGGCTCTTTTGTCTCTGGTGGCCATCTTGGGAGACTGCATATCGGAATTTTTTTAATGAAATATAAGAGGATTTGAGAAGTCACTCAAAATGTGCCCTAATTTTTCTTTCTTCAGCACTATTCATAATTTCTATGGCAAAATGAACCCCCTCATTTTGTTCCTGTGCAAATTAAATGTTTTAAGTGTTAACACTTTATTCCAATAAAGATGACTTCAGGTGTGCCATACTTTTGTCATAAGTAAGACTGTTAGCGCTCTAGTTGTTCTTTAGAACACTCTGGGACATTTTGTCATTGGGCTATAGATGGGCTACATCTGGCTGATATTTGGGCTACATTTGTTTTTTTTGTCTATGGTGGCCATCTTTGGGCTACATTGGGCTACATTGGGCTACATTTGGGCTCTAACATATATATAGCCCAATGTAGCCAAATATATATTTTTTCAAAGTTAATTTTCGTAAAAACCACTGGAGCACATATCTTGAGACATAGCAAAGGCACATCGGGCTACAAGTCCCTACAATTTTGCCAAGTTTGGTGGAAACCCATTCAGCCGTTCGGGCTAAAAGTGAGTCCAACCGCCCGATGGAAATTAACATGGGGAAAACACGTTTTGGGACCCCCCTTTTATCTCGGCCCCCGCTTGACGAATCCCCCCCAAACTTTCAGGGAAGGAGGCAAAGTTAAGTACAATTTCAGGAAGATTCCTCAACGGGCGCCAAAGTTATTCCCAATAGAATGTTGCGATTTCCCTATGGAAAACAATCCTAACTATATATACCTACTGGCTATCGCCAGTAGGTAATATATATATATATATATATATATATATATATATATATATATATATATATATATATTTATTACCTACTGGCGGTCGCCAGTAGGTATATATAGTTAGGATTTTTTCTCTATGGGATTTTTGAAAATTCTATGTCTAATAACTTTGGCGTTTGTGGACGGAATTGGCTGAAATTTTCAGGAAAATGGCACATTTTGTTTCTGAGCAGCCCTTGAAAATTTGGGGGGGTTCGTCAAGGGGGGGCCGAGAAAAAAGGGGGGTCCCAAAACGTGTTTTTAACATTGAGTTTTCCATAGGGCGGTTGGCCTCACTTTTAGCCCGAACGGCTGAATGGATTTGCACGAAACTTGGCAAAATTGTAGGGACTGGTAGCCCGATGTGCCTTTTGTAGATCTCAATATATCTGCTCCAGTGGATTTTGAGAAATTAACGTTTAAAAAAAGATATATATCTGTAACAGCGGACCTGGCAGCGTCCCAGGACGCGTACTTTTCGCGCAACGGAGCTTTGTGAAGCGAAGCTGATTGGTTCTCCGGCGTCTGTCAACATTCCAAAAAGTCCGTAGCGGCCGCCATCTTGTCTCTCGGTAGGATCGAGAGACAAGAGGAGGTCAAAACAAAGGGGGAAATAACTATAAGGGGGCATAGTAGATCCTCGCTGACCCCCTAGGTTTGATGTGGAGGTTTTAAAAGGGCCCCGCGGGGCAAAAAAAAATAATAATAATAATAATCGAACGGCTGAATGGATTTGCACGAAACTTGGCAAAATATTAGGGACTGGTAGCCCGATGTGCCTTTGCTAGGTCTCAATATATGTGCTCCAGTGGATTTTGAGAAATTAACGTTCAAAAAAAGATATATATCTGTAACAGCGCTCCGCTTCGCGTAACGGAGGTTTGCGAAGCTGATTGGTCATTCTGTCACTGGGCTATAGTTGGGCTACATCTGGCTGATATTTGGGCTACATTTGTTTTTTTGTGTGTCTGGCGGCCATCTTTGGGCTACATTGGGCTACATTGGGCTTCATTGGGCTACATTGGGCTACATTTGGGCTCCAACATATATATAGGCCAATGTAGCCCAATATATATTTTTCAAAGTTAATTTTCGTAAAAACCACTGGAGCATATATCTTGAGACATAGCAAAGGCACATCGGGCTACCAGTCCCTACAATTTTGCCAAGTTTCGTGGAAATCCATTCAGCCGTTCGAGCTAAAAGTGAGTCCAACCGCCCTATGGAAATGAAGGAAATGAATGGGTAATTTGTAATTAGCAAATAGCTAATCGCACACTAGGAATGGTAAAGAATCGCTATTTATTCCTTAAAGTTCGCTATTTAGGAAATGCAAAAAACTTTGATGATACATATGGCGGTTCATCTCTAACAAGATAAGAAGCATAGGGATACATTTATGATGACTGGCGCATCACCAGGGATGTGTTAGTCATTCTGTGCCGCTGTTCCGTCACCTATGGTGTGCTGCATTTACAATGCGGCGCATCATGGGGCAAAAACAGCACAGATGCGTGATGTATCTGTGCCGTAAAGGTGGCGCATTGCTGGAGTTGTATCGCAAGTGTGATGAAGCTCCAGCAAGGGTCGGGGGTGCCCCTGTCGCAGGGTTTCTGTTCTCACACAGAACTGTGGACAGAGGATTGGAACCTCGGCGAATTAGGGTGTGCCAAAACTCACGTTAGTAATCAAAAACTCCTTAGTAAGCTAGGTACAGTGTCACATTGGATATAACAAACTCTCAATGTTTAGACAATCCAGAATATGAACTTATAGTACCTCAGGATACGTGGAACTCATGAACAGTCGGTCGTTATATATTTCTTAGAAACCAGAACATGGAGTTAAGAAGAACACATGTGTATTTGAAATGTTTATTTACTAATGCCGTCTTCTCAGGCGTAGTATCTTAGATAATACAAGTACACATATTATCAGTAGCAAAATTACCAGCATAGTTACTAGTACATAAAAAGCGAATGGTGATAGTATGTTAACATGCTGTAAATGAATAAGAGTTAGCAACACTTATAAGCAGCCGCGGGCCGTGGAGGGAGTTACGGTGAGGCAGGGAGGCGGGGAGGGGGAGAAGCAGGGTGGAGAATACAAGTACACATATTATCAGTAGCAAAATTACCAGCATAGTTACTAGTACATAAAAAGCGAATGGTGACAGTATGTTAACATGCTGTAAATGAATAAGAGTTAGCAACACTTATAAGCAGCCGCGGGCCGTGGAGGGAGTTACGGTGGGGCAGGGAGGCGGGGAGGGGGAGGGGCAAGGTAGAGAGGGCTCCACCCTGCTTCTCACCCTCCCCGCCTCCCTGCCTCACCGTAACTCCCTCCACGGCCCGCGGCTGCTTATATCTCACCCTCCCTAATACACATATTATATTATTTGCTAAGAAGGTCTCTTTGTGTTGGTTTAGGGCGTGCCCATACTTTAGTGTCTTAGATTTGAAGGAATCACATCAGCATACACCAGCTCTCTCTTCATGTGAACCGCATCAACTGTTGTGTATGTGTGTTCGGCAAAGCAATATAAAACCCGCCTCATGCCCAGAATTGGCAGAAGTTGCACTTATGTTATGAGTATGAAGTCGTGGAGATCAGACCTCATAACAATTCTGTATCGTGTTGTTCTTGAAACTTTAGCACTCGCTGTACAGATATAGTTTAACAAGCAAAGCAGATAGTAGAGCAATAACATATTATTCTCATGTAAACCACGATGAACTACTAGGTGGAAAGCTAAAGCAACAACTAAGTGTCGTGTGCAGAAGTTGCAAAAAAGGAAAAATGGCGTTTAAACCGGTAATGAGCCCATGCTAACTTAACACGGTGTAAAGATATCCAGGACCTAGATGACACCTCCCCATGATCCGGAAACGAACTGAATAAGATAATAGAAGTGCCATCTCATGAGAGCAGATTGCAAGTTTATATGTGGACGGTCCGCAAGGTAAAGCATTAAAAACTAGGAAAATTTAATGCTAAAGAAAAATAAAACAGCCAAGTACTTTATCGAGTCTTAAGCCAATAGGCAAGGTAAATAATAAAAACTTGACAAATAAGTCAATGAATTGTCAATGAAATGCTAGTACTCAGCATATCAAACATGAAAAAGGTCTATGACATAACTGTGTATGCAAAATAAGCTGCAACAGCCTCCAATAGGAAGTCACCGTCTTCATCCGAAAACAGTTCAGCCATCCAATTTAAAAGCGGAAAAGAACATACGTGCTCTCCCAGCACCGGATCCTCTATCACCATCAGAGGACAGCTCGGTGGGTTTTCAAGAAAGCTCTGTTCCAAGAAAGACTGTGCTGCCGCCAGTAAATTCCAGGGACCAAGTAGTCCATGCATCAATGCCACAGCCATAATCCTTTCGCCAGGACAAACCAACTCGTGAGTAATGATAGGAGTCATCAGCTGATTAAAGTCGACGTCAGGAGAAACCGGTCCGCAGAGACACAAATCAATGGCCCAATCGAAATCACAGGTCAGGCAGTGAAATACAGGCTGGACACAGGTGAAGTAGGAGAATCGAAAAGATAATCCATATGCCGTGCTTAATATCGCCAACGGCATTGTGCCATAATATTCTAGCATGCGATTGCGGAACAGTGTCAGCAGCTGCAGGGTGGGAGGTTGCATAGGAGGGACATCCATATTTAAAAATGTAAAAAAGCACAAGAGCGTCCGCTGGTAATGCAAGTAAAAATGCCAATCCACGAACCAGAGTGGAGAAAATAGAATGAAAGGAAGCAGGGATGACTCCAAAGATTTTCTCAAATGGAGTCACGAGACCACTGGTAACAACTTTAAAAAAGTGCGCCAGGGCCTTTGTGGAGGATGCGTTAAAGATAGTCGGAACCATCTTGCTGAAATTGAAAGGCAAATCTGAATTGAAAAGGGTCTGCACCTCTGTACGGGTGTTCGCTATGTGAAGCACGAAAGTTTCACGGGCCGAACTCAAGGCCACCTCTCTCTGAGACAAAAGAGCTCTTATTCTTGCCATGCCGTTGAAATCTGTCCCAAGGTTGGTATTTGTGGCCAGATTGAAAACTCCCTATGTTCATGTGTGGGAGGAAATAGAACATTTCTGCAGCAAATAACCCGTTCACTTACTGTTACGATAAAAGGAATACTTTTAATTAACTCAGAACAATCTTCATTATTGAGCATCAAATAACTACCATTTTCCAACAACTTGAACGTGGGGATGATAGCAGGAACTGGCGTGCCTTGCAACACGCAAGCCATATTTGGTCGGTGTTTGTTGCATGAACCGTGTAACTGTATGTGCCTACACATTAGTGAATGATCTGGCGTCTCAGTGCATTCCTCTCCATTCAGATAAACTTCTTGATCATCTTTGAAACATCTGTATGTGTATGGAAGCGACCAGACCTCATGAAGAAAAGCACTACCTAAAGGTTCATAACGACCTATTGGTATATATTTCATACAATTTGAAAACTTATATAAAGCAAAAGGCAGCGTTATTAAACCGTGGATAAGGCACGTTGCCAAAAAACCCGCAATCCTCTGCTGATGATGTCACTGAGCATGTCATGAATGATGTAATATGTGACATCATCAGCAGTGGATTACGGGTAATAGTATCTCTAGTTTACTCGCCTATAGCTGTCTTTCTTTTAACATAAGTGTCTGTTTCCTTCCCTTATACTTACTGTTTTTGGTTCGCTTCCGGTTCGCGTACCGGCGAGCGAACTGGGAAGCGAACTAAGAGAAATAGAGGTTGGCACAGTTCCAAATATTGTACCAATTTTTTAATAACGGGGAGGTAGTTCTGAAAAGAACTTTTTTTTTAATTGTTTTTGTTGTTTTATATTTTTTTTATTATTTTTCGGAACATTTTTTTACTTTTTTTGAATTTTTCTGAACAGTTTTATATTTTTTTGGGGTTTTTCTTGGAGGGGGCAATGAAAACGATTCATTGTAAAGGGCTCAACAGGAGCAACAAAACAAAAAAGAAGTATTTATTACTTTGGGCGTTTCGTACAAACTTGCATATGATAGTCAATAGCTCTGTTGATCAGAGTGATGCTTCTTTCTCCGTAGGAAATGAATCCATCGCAAAATACGCAGATGTGTTTTACTTCACCAAATTTCATTTGTATATTTGGCACCATCTCCCTGCCCTCTGGTCCCGTTACTTCCGGTACAACAGATCTTCTGGCCATAATAAGGAGATTATCTAGGTCGTTCCGAAACTGTGCAGCACTGTAGTTGTTAGGATGCCACCTAGTCATATGGCGATGCATTGTGTAGTTTCCGAAACTGTATTTTTTCTCGGTTCCTCTGGACAGTCTATCTTGACATATAAGGCAAGTTACGTATCTTGCATTTACTTTTTTCTGACCTTTGGGAATTTTAAAAAATTGCCAAATGAAGTTTTCTTTCCGGTGAGACGTCCTGGGCTGCTCAGGCAAAAACTGCCTCTCTTCGTGCTCGTCGTCCTGTTCCTCTTCTTCCTCTTCTTGTTGAATTATAACTTGAGCAGGTGGTCCACTCTTCCTTGGATGTGGTGGAGGTGGTGGGGAAGCACCAGCTGAAGCTACTAAAGAAGCCATTGCTCAGTGATCACAAAGGGTCTTTCTCTCACAATGATGAAAGTCAGAGTGAGGAAAGAATGAGGGATTTTCATCATTTGGGAAAAACAAGAGTTCTCAACCAATCAAAAGTGTTCATTTTAGATTATATGACCTAGTCTTACATCATTAGGAAACCAAAAGTGAAATGAACCAATGAAAAGTGTTATTACCAAGTCACATGACTTGCTGTGTTTACGTTAAGCGCTTTGCAGGGCCTCCCGGTTTGCTTCCAGAAACCTGCGCTTTGCGACTCGCTTCGCGTACCAGTTCGCTAACGTAGCACGTCATATGACGTATCACGCGACAACGTGAAACGTCATGCGGACGGGAGGCATCACGATGTTGTTTTCTAACGCGGCACTTGCGGTAAAGAAACGTTTACCGGCTCGCGGTCTATTTCGCGGCATCAAGGTCAGCTAACGGGAAGCTTCCCGATTCGCGAAGCGGGAACGAAGAAAAAAAAATATTTTTAAAAAAAATTATTCATAAACATATAAAATATATTTTTGGATTTAAAGAAGAATACATTTTACAGCTACAGATATTAGCTGTTAAAAAACCAATGAAATTCACAGAAAAAACCATAGGTTATAGACCATATATAGTTAGGAATTAGCATTTACAAAACCTTGAAAATTCACTGAAAAAACCATAGGTTATAGACCATATATAGTTAGGAATTAGCATTTAGAAAACCTTATTTTACTCACACAAAACCATTGAAATTCCATATATAGTTAGTTGCACTAACTATATATCGCGCACCCGCAATCCACTGCTGATGATGTCACATATTACATCATTCATGACATGGTCAGTGACATCACTGATGACATCACTGATGACATCTCAAATGACATCACTGATGACATCATCTAATGTCTGTGTGTTTTTGTAAAGTTTAAATACGTTTTACATATTGAAGAATGAGTGGATGTATGGAAGACTGAGTGTGTGTGTGTCTGGCTGGGAGGTGTGTGACTCTGTGCATATCAATGTGTACTTGTATCAGTGATTGTATAAGAGAGTAAGTATGTGTTAGTATATGTGTGAAAAGTATGGTGTTCTGTGTTTAACTATAGATGAGGAAATCGAAGTGTGATTGATTCTTCACAGGACTGACTAGGTGTATGAGTGCATATGATAGTGTTCTAATAATAACTGACTGTATGTATGAGTAATTGTATGGGTGAATGAGTGAATGTGTGTGTAGACGTACGAATCAGTGAGTGCGTATGTAGTAACTGGTATTGGTGTGTCATGATGTCATCAGTGATGTCATTTGAGATGTCATCAGTGATGTCATTTCAGATGTCATTAGTGATGTCATCAGTGATGTCACTGAAGTATGGTGTTCTGTGTTTAACTGTATAGATGAAGAAATGGAAGTGTGATTGATTCTTTACAGGACTGACTTGGTGTGTGAGTAACTCCATGGATGAGTGGCAGTGTGTGACTGTCTGCATAGGTGTATGAGTGCATATGATAGTGTTGTAATAATGAGTGACTGTATGTATGAGTGATTGTATGGGTGAATGAGTGAATGTGTGTGTAGACGTAGGAATCAGTGAGTGCATATGTAGTAACTGGTATTGGTGTGTCATGATGTCATCAGTGATGTCATTTGAGATGTCATCAGTGATGTCATCAGTGATGTCATTTGAGATGTCATCAGTGATGTCATCAGTGATGTCACTGACCATGTCATGAATGATGTAATATGTGACATCATCAGCAGTGGATTGCGGGTGCGCGATATATAGTTAGTGCAACTAACTATATATGGAATTTCAATGGTTTTGTGTGAGTAAAATAAGGTTTTCTAAATGCTAATTCCTAACTATATATGGTCTATAACCTATGTTTTTTTCAGTGAATATATATATATCTTGGATTTGTAATAGATGCAACATTCAAAGAGAACTAATTAAATGGAATTGTAAAACTGAAAGGAATTAGAAAGCAAATTAAGAAGGTTTTTTAAGTAAGGGTTGCATAGAAATGCATTTGTTCATTTAATGGCATATGTCTTGTAGTATAAATCTAGTAATTGTACAGTAATATGAAGGTAGAAAAGAAGAAATAAAGTAGTAGACGGGTGTTAGTATTAGTAGTAGCTCTTTTTTTATTATTTAGTCAATTTTAACATACGTTTCAAGTGTTGGTGAATGTTGAAGTAGATAGCACTGTATTCGTGATTTGAGGAAGAGTGGTTGTTTTTGACGTGGTGACATTTCAATTTATATGATTGAAAAAGAACATTGGCAGTATTTGTAAAGTGGTATGTTTGGTAAATATTACTTTGTAAGATATTGCATGAATGTTAGTTTGCATTGTAGAGCAACAAGCTACAATGAGATCTGTATATGCGGGTTGTGTTAGTTTAATGACAGGTTTTAATAATTTCCATAATTTAGTAATTGCAGATTTAATAGGGCAGTACTTGATGGCTTTCTTTATATTGTTAAACACATTTATACATAAGTGAGTGGGTGAAAAGTTTTAACACTCCGTCCATCATTTTGCTGTGTTTGCTATGTTCACCCTAAGTGGCCAAGAGTATGCCCATACGTGGGTCCCTTGCTCGCTGGGCCACTGATGACTGCAGAAAGCGATCTATGAGTTCAAAGAGGGTGGGTGAAGTTTCTCCAGAAGTGCATTACCAAGAGGGAATCACAGGCAGGCAGACGACCTCAAAATAGTAACAATTGCAGTTGAAGTTGCTGCTTTAAACAAGAGCTATGACCATGGTGAATGCGGCCACCGAAACCCAGAGGCGTTCCTGTGGCTGACATCACCACAGAAGTAAAAAACTATGTCCATGGTGCATATCACCGTTGTTGCCAAGACTTGTGCACATGGGGGTCACCTTTGCATTATTTACAAAGTGCATCCAGTGGCTGATAGCGTGCTGTTTTGCCACACTTGTTAGTGGTGGCCCATCTGCTGCCCAGTGACCCAGAAGCAGTTCTGACGCCTGCCATTAGCCCTCACTCACTTCCATTACCTGCATTCACTGGAGGACTCACGGCTGCAGCTCTGGCTGCCGCATCCTGCTGTAACCTAACAGACCGAGGCCCTCTCCTGTAAACATGCTGTCTCATCCTAGAAGTGGGCAAGATTGGAAACATGAGAACATGAGATGCTGAAATACATAGAGACTTGCATTGTTGAGTCCCAGTCTAAGATGCTGTGCTAAACTGAGAACAGCCATAACTAAACTAGGGTACCAGCACTTGAGCCTTGAATAATGTCTCACAAAACTAACCTAACGGAGACCGGACTAGACTCACAAGAGGAGGGACTCATTTGAAAGAGAGAAGAAGAAGACAGTCAAGACAGTATCCCAAGGTGCAGTAGCCTAAGTGGCAGTGCATATTCTTGTTCCTGTGGCAATATACCATTTTAAGTGTGTCTATTAATGTACACTTCTTATCCAAATAAAGCACTGGGTTGGACAAAGAGATATTACTGTGCTGGGTAATCTGAGTTTCCATACCCCTATCCTACTTCCCTGAGACGTTTGTGAAAGCTCCACAGGGCTACCACTGAGAGTCAAATGCTGGATGGGTTGTACATGATCCAGTTTGTTAGGCCAAAGTAGTACAGACACGGGGACAGCCAAGGTAAACCACCCCTGCCCCCACGGCTGTAGCCCAGCAACCTCTGAATGCCCCATGCCCTCTGAATTGGATCTGACACAAGCCCTTTGCCAGAAAGGATATTTATTCAGAGTAACCAACTGTAATCTGTATGCCACCTAAGTATTTATAGTCAGTTTCATTCACTTAATACTAAATTTTCAATGGGGATAAAGGTACAATTGGTTCAGGTAGGAAAGGTGCAAGAGTCACTAAAGGCTTTGAAGGAAAATAATGAAAACAAAGATTGTTTCAGTAAAAATAATACTGTTTTAAAAACCACTTCACAATCAGTACTCTACAACACATGACATAACTCCTTGTGTTATTCTTGAAGCGTTAATGTACTTAAGTTGATATATAGTGGTATGATGTTGGTTTTTAAACTAACAACAAAAGAAGGTGACCAGGTCATGGGTGGTGTGTCAACATAATGATACCAAAGGATAATGGGGAAGTGCGTGCCAAAGAGTTGAAAGAGTCACTAATGGCCAAAAGAATTCCCATCTGACCACCCTCTTGGCGGAATTTCATCATCTGGGAATTTGTAGATCGACTCAGGCACCGTCCAAACCATAAGGTAGCGGTGCGGAGGTAACTGTCGATACATTGGCCATATTAGCGCTCAAAGAAATCATACTAGTGAAGTGCAGTGCTTAGATAGCGATGTGTGAATAAAATTGGCTACCTAGAACAACAGGGAATATTTAGTATAAGATGTCTAGGTGTCAGAACAATAAAAACCCGCCTAGTCGTCAAATCATGGGACAACGTCATGGCGATGTGAGATGGTCAACATGTTTCAGCCGGTTTGAGCATTACTCCGGCTTTCGTCAGGACCTAAATTGGCAAACTGCTACTGCAAAAAAATTACACATAGACACGCAAGAATGTATAAGCGTAAAGTATGAAGTTACTATCTGGATACTATTATATCTACCGGGTCCTTGGATCCCCAATGTCTGTTGGAGACAGTAAGAGTTCTTCTCCCTGTCAACAAAACACAAAATAAAGATATATAGAATCTACTCACTGGTATACATACATCCCCACCACCTCCCAGTAGACATATAAGAAGACACACTTGCGGCAATAATTTACATCCCGCATTCCGGGAAAGCATACTAGCTTAATCATTCAGAGGCATTTCCTGCAAATGATACTCACCCAGCATTGTGTGGGTGCTGGCCTCACCTCGCCCGGCAACCGCTCGGGAAAACTGAGGCCCCGCTCTAGAGTGTAGAAGAAAATGGACACAGTAAGTACCAAGTTCCACCGTGTCCTGCCAATTGGCTCTACACATGTAACCTAAAAAACGTGTGGAACATTGTGCCTCTTACCAAACTCGACCCCCGCAAAAGCCAACATTTTCATCTGATTCATAGTGACCCTCAAAGTGGGTATAGTAACCAATGCAGCAATGAGTTTATTACTGGCTGAAATTCTCTAATGAGTCATAACTACAGCTCATGATTCTTACTCAGAATAATACTACATGGATATAAGGGGAGACCACAGACTCAGAACTGGTCTGGGTCTCAAATAGAAGGGGCCAAAGTGTGGACAGCCCTGAACACATACGAGGGCTAAGAACGCACTACATACACCTACCGACTATATTAGTTCTGCCCATAATTAAGTAAGAGCTCGAGAAATAACTTTAAATGAGGCCAGACTGGGCTTACCTGTCCGTCGGTACCCCGCGCTCACATCGAGCGGAAGTGGAGGTGCCGGCTGGATAGCCCTCACAGTTTAAATAACGGAGCCGGTTAGGTACGTAAAGACACAGGCAGTGACGACCGCGGACAAACGGGTCCGCCCCTGGGATCCATCCCTAATGTGCGTGTCCGTACTCCCCGGTCCTACAATGTGCATATAGCGTTTCAGGAAAGGGTTAGGGGTTATCATGTTATCCTGTAAACCGACAGCTTGGTTGTATTAAACAAAAAGCCATTAAACAAGGAGAGCGCCGAGCTCTCTGCGCATGCGCTCATCTGGCGATACTATCCAGGAGGGGCTGTGTGTCCCAGCGCATGCGTGAGATGAAATGAAGGGATTACGTGATTATTTTAGTCACGAAAGTTTTTAAATCCCAAAACGAATACAGAGGGCAAGGACCTTCTGTCTAAATACTCGCGGTAGGAATGTAGTAGGCGTTTCTTCATTCAGCAAAAGGACAGCTTTGGTACCTATACGCATGCGCTCTAGTGGTTGCCTCGGTCGGGGCAGAGAAAAAAACCCTGCGCATGCGTGTTGTTATGTAAATAAAGTGTATCACGAAGCCTTGTATTTTAATAGAAAAGCAATGTTACAGCATATTTCAGAAGAATACCTAGTAGTTAGTTGCTAGTATCTACAGAGCATGGCAATAGGAAGTATGACACAATTCTTCCAAGGTAGTTGGTTGGTCAAGGGCTGGTGAACGAGGCAGGAAGAGGCACGGTCCCTCAATTAATTCGGGTGAGCTAAGGGGTAAACGGAATGTGTTTACATCCCAAATATATATATAGACCCGCAACCCAGCGGTTGCTCATAAACTTCAACAAAACAGGTATGTGGAGGGTCAAGGGGTGTTATTTAACGACCTGTCACCTTATGCCCCTACTCATAAACTAACAACAAAAGAAGGTGACCAGGTCATGGGTGGTGTGTCAACATAATGATACCAAAGGATAATGGGGAAGTGCGTGCCAAAGAGTTGAAAGAGTCACTAATGGCCAAAAGAATTCCCATCTGACCACCCTCTTGGCGGAATTTCATCATCTGGGAATTTGTAGATCGACTCAGGCACCGTCCAAACCATAAGGTAGTGGTGCGGAGGTAACTGTCGATACATTGGCCATATTAGCGCTCAAAGAAATCATACTAGTGAAGTGCAGTGCTTAGATAGCGATGTGTGAATAAAATTGGCTACCTAGAACAACAGGGAATATTTAGTATAAGATGTCTAGGTGTCAGAACAATAAAAACCCGCCTAGTCGTCAAATCATGGGACAACGTCATGGCGATGTGAGATGGTCAACATGTTTCAGCCGGTTTGAGCATTACTCCGGCTTTCGTCAGGACCTAAATTGGCTAACTGCTACTGCAAAAAAATTACACATAGACACGCAAGAATGTATAAGCGTAAAGTATGAAGTTACTATCTGGATACTATTATATCTACCGGGTCCTTGGATCCCCAATGTCTGTTGGAGACAGTAAGAGTTCTTCTCCCTGTCAACAAAACACAAAATAAAGATATATAGAATCTACTCACTGGTATACATACATCCCCACCACCTCCCAGTAGACATATAAGAAGACACACTTGCGGCAATAATTTACATCCCGCATTCCGGGAAAGCATACTAGCTTAATCATTCAGAGGCATTTCCTGCAAATGATACTCACCCAGCATTGTGTGGGTGCTGGCCTCACCTCGCCCGGCAACCGCTCGGGAAAACTGAGGCCCCGCTCTAGAGTGTAGAAGAAAATGGACACAGTAAGTACCAAGTTCCACCGTGTCCTGCCAATTGGCTCTACACATGTAACCTAAAAAACGTGTGGAACATTGTGCCTCTTACCAAACTCGACCCCCGCAAAAGCCAACATTTTCATCTGATTCATAGTGACCCTCAAAGTGGGTATAGTAACCAATGCAGCAATGAGTTTATTACTGGCTGAAATTCTCTAATGAGTCATAACTACAGCTCATGATTCTTACTCAGAATAATACTACATGGATATAAGGGGAGACCACAGACTCAGAACTGGTCTACAGTGCGTTCTTAGCCCTCGTATGTGTTCAGGGCTGTCCACACTTTGGCCCCTTCTATTTGAGACCCAGACCAGTTCTGAGTCTGTGGTCTCCCCTTATATCCATGTAGTATTATTCTGAGTAAGAATCATGAGCTGTAGTTATGACTCATTAGAGAATTTCAGCCAGTAATAAACTCATTGCTGCATTGGTTACTATACCCACTTTGAGGGTCACTATGAATCAGATGAAAATGTTGGCTTTTGCGGGGGTCGAGTTTGGTAAGAGGCACAATGTTCCACACGTTTTTTAGGTTACATGTGTAGAGCCAATTGGCAGGACACGGTGGAACTTGGTACTTACTGTGTCCATTTTCTTCTACACTCTAGAGCGGGGCCTCAGTTTTCCCGAGCGGTTGCCGGGCGAGGTGAGGCCAGCACCCACACAATGCTGGGTGAGTATCATTTGCAGGAAATGCCTCTGAATGATTAAGCTAGTATGCTTTCCCGGAATGCGGGATGTAAATTATTGCCGCAAGTGTGTCTTCTTATATGTCTACTGGGAGGTGGTGGGGATGTATGTATACCAGTGAGTAGATTCTATATATCTTTATTTTGTGTTTTGTTGACAGGGAGAAGAACTCTTACTGTCTCCAACAGACATTGGGGATCCAAGGACCCGGTAGATATAATAGTATCCAGATAGTAACTTCATACTTTACGCTTATACATTCTTGCGTGTCTATGTGTAATTTTTTTGCAGTAGCAGTTTGCCAATTTAGGTCCTGACGAAAGCCGGAGTAATGCTCAAACCGGCTGAAACATGTTGACCATCTCACATCGCCATGACGTTGTCCCATGATTTGACGACTAGGCGGGTTTTTATTGTTCTGACACCTAGACATCTTATACTAAATATTCCCTGTTGTTCTAGGTAGCCAATTTTATTCACACATCGCTATCTAAGCACTGCACTTCACTAGTATGATTTCTTTGAGCGCTAATATGGCCAATGTATCGACAGTTACCTCCGCACCGCTACCTTATGGTTTGGACGGTGCCTGAGTCGATCTACAAATTCCCAGATGATGAAATTCCGCCAAGAGGGTGGTCAGATGGGAATTCTTTTGGCCATTAGTGACTCTTTCAACTCTTTGGCACGCACTTCCCCATTATCCTTTGGTATCATTATGTTGACACACCACCCATGACCTGGTCACCTTCTTTTGTTGTTAGTTTATGAGTAGGGGCATAAGGTGACAGGTCGTTAAATAACACCCCTTGACCCTCCACATACCTGTTTTGTTGAAGTTTATGAGCAACCGCTGGGTTGCGGGTCTATATATATATTTGGGATGTAAACACATTCCGTTTACCCCTTAGCTCACCCGAATTAATTGAGGGACCGTGCCTCTTCCTGCCTCGTTCACCAGCCCTTGACCAACCAACTACCTTGGAAGAATTGTGTCATACTTCCTATTGCCATGCTCTGTAGATACTAGCAACTAACTACTAGGTATTCTTCTGAAATATGCTGTAACATTGCTTTTCTATTAAAATACAAGGCTTCGTGATACACTTTATTTACATAACAACACGCATGCGCAGGGTTTTTTTCTCTGCCCCGACCGAGGCAACCACTAGAGCGCATGCGTATAGGTACCAAAGCTGTCCTTTTGCTGAATGAAGAAACGCCTACTACATTCCTACCGCGAGTATTTAGAAAGAAGGTCCTTGCCCTCTGTATTCGTTTTGGGATTTAAAAACTTTCGTGACTAAAATAATCACGTAATCCCTTCATTTCATCTCACGCATGCGCTGGGACACACAGCCCCTCCTGGATAGTATCGCCAGATGAGCGCATGCGCAGAGAGCTCGGCGCTCTCCTTGTTTAATGGCTTTTTGTTTAATACAACCAAGCTGTCGGTTTACAGGATAACATGATAACCCCTAACCCTTTCCTGAAACGCTATATGCACATTGTAGGACCGGGGAGTACGGACACGCACATTAGGGATGGATCCCAGGGGCGTACCCGTTTGTCCGCGGTCGTCACTTCCTGTGTCTTTACGTACCTAACCGGCTCCGTTATTTAAACTGTGAGGGCTATCCAGCCGGCACCTCCACTTCCGCTCGATGTGAGCGCGGGGTACCGACGGACAGGTAAGCCCAGTCTGGCCTCATTTAAAGTTATTTCTCGAGCTCTTACTTAATTATGGGCAGAACTAATATAGTCGGTAGGTGTATGTAGTGCGTTCTTAGCCCTCGTATGTGTTCAGGGCTGTCCACACTTTGGCCCCTTCTATTTGAGACCCAGACCAGTTCTGAGTCTGTGGTCTCCCCTTATATCCATGTAGTATTATTCTGAGTAAGAATCATGAGCTGTAGTTATGACTCATTAGAGAATTTCAGCCAGTAATAAACTCATTGCTGCATTGGTTACTATACCCACTTTGAGGGTCACTATGAATCAGATGAAAATGTTGGCTTTTGCGGGGGTCGAGTTTGGTAAGAGGCACAATGTTCCACACGTTTTTTAGGTTACATGTGTAGAGCCAATTGGCAGGACACGGTGGAACTTGGTACTTACTGTGTCCATTTTCTTCTACACTCTAGAGCGGGGCCTCAGTTTTCCCGAGCGGTTGCCGGGCGAGGTGAGGCCAGCACCCACACAATGCTGGGTGAGTATCATTTGCAGGAAATGCCTCTGAATGATTAAGCTAGTATGCTTTCCCGGAATGCGGGATGTAAATTATTGCCGCAAGTGTGTCTTCTTATATGTCTACTGGGAGGTGGTGGGGATGTATGTATACCAGTGAGTAGATTCTATATATCTTTATTTTGTGTTTTGTTGACAGGGAGAAGAACTCTTACTGTCTCCAACAGACATTGGGGATCCAAGGACCCGGTAGATATAATAGTATCCAGATAGTAACTTCATACTTTACGCTTATACATTCTTGCGTGTCTATGTGTAATTTTTTTGCAGTAGCAGTTTGCCAATTTAGGTCCTGACGAAAGCCGGAGTAATGCTCAAACCGGCTGAAACATGTTGACCATCTCACATCGCCATGACGTTGTCCCATGATTTGACGACTAGGCGGGTTTTTATTGTTCTGACACCTAGACATCTTATACTAAATATTCCCTGTTGTTCTAGGTAGCCAATTTTATTCACACATCGCTATCTAAGCACTGCACTTCACTAGTATGATTTCTTTGAGCGCTAATATGGCCAATGTATCGACAGTTACCTCCGCACCGCTACCTTATGGTTTGGACGGTGCCTGAGTCGATCTACAAATTCCCAGATGATGAAATTCCGCCAAGAGGGTGGTCAGATGGGAATTCTTTTGGCCATTAGTGACTCTTTCAACTCTTTGGCACGCACTTCCCCATTATCCTTTGGTATCATTATGTTGACACACCACCAATGACCTGGTCACCTTCTTTTGTTGTTAGTTTATGAGTAGGGGCATAAGGTGACAGGTCGTTAAATAACACCCCTTGACCCTCCACATACCTGTTTTGTTGAAGTTGGTTTTTAAACACCATACTGAATGGGTTTCAATACTTCTATGATGTACTTTTTAGGTCTGGTTATTGGAGTACCTTCTATGATCAACTTTAAGAAACACAACCGTTAGAGACTTTGGCTTCTTACACATGTTTGACTTGATTGCAGCATTTGATTGGGTAGAATTTGTGTGGTGCTGCAGAGGAAGAGTGCAGTGTTTTTTGCACTTCTATTGACTCCTGAGGGGTGTTCCCTCTCCAAACGTAGCAAATCCATTAGAAGAGGACCCCGCCACAATGATGTGATAGTATTGGCTAACAATATTAGTCTGTGAACCAACAGCAGTATAACTGGCAGAGGTATCGTTGAATAGACTTGAGACTTGGGGGAATGCTGGGTGTGTGGAAGTGTGTGGCTACACACAGATTCCAGAACTTTCCATCTCAAAATGTGAGAAAAATGTGTTTTCTTTTACAAAGTTCAAGGTTTGCAAAGGATTCTGGGTAACAGAACCTGTTGAGAGCCAAACAAGTCACCCCCTCCTGGATTCCCCTGGATGCCTAGTTTTAAAAAATGTACAGGTTTGCTAGGTTTCCCCAGGTGCTGGCTGAGCTCGGGTCCGAAATCCACAGCTAGACACATTATGAAACAAGGCTCAGTTTTCATTAGAAAAATGTGATATGTCCATATTGCATTTAGGGCTGTTTCCTGTCAAAGGCACTAGGCCTACCCACACAAATGAGGTACAATGTTTATCGGTAGACTTAGGGGAACGCAGAATTGTAGAACAAGTGTTATTACCTATTAACTTTCTATGCATTTCTGCCTTCCAAATGTAAGACAATGTGTAAAAAAGAAGTCACTTTGAGAAATGTCCTCTAATTCTTATGCTAGTATGGGTACCCAGAGTTTCAGAGATGTGCAAATAACTACTGCTTCTAAAATCTATATTTTGTTCCCATTTCAGATATACATAGGTGTCCTTGATACCTATTTTTCACTCTTTATATTTTACCAAGTAAATTGCTATATACCCAGTACACCAGTGATACGCAAAGTATGGCCCGGGGCCGCATGCGGCCTTCCTGACCTTTATGTGCAGCCCGCTGGTCAAAAGCAGTGCTGGGCTGCTGTTCAATTGACACCGGTAACATTAACATATGTTGTATAAATGGGCAAGCCTTTATTTGAGTTAATTACAGTTAAGGAAAGGAAGTCACTAGGGGGTTCTTTACTGCTTAACTTAAGGGACACCTTCATTTATAAAGACATCTTGCAACAAATGTGTAAAAATATGATAAATGTTTCAAAATTCAAAAAGTGTATTTTATTAAAACACAGACCCCTTTCACATTAGTAAACAAGTAGATCAGATTATATCAGTGCATTGAGAAGAATTATTTTAAAAGTGTCAGTTTTCAAATATGAATTTAGAAACCTTTATGACTCCCACCTCACCCTGACAAAAATGCCCACGGTGAACTAAGAGGCAAATCAGTTCTAATGCGCCCCCTTTGCTATTATACATGCACAACATTATTGTTTATTAAATAAAACACAGAAAGATGTTTGCACAGCACACATCCTGAAGTCATGTATTTCAAGGTCCTTTTATATGTGATAATGAAGAAAAAGGAGGGAACATGAAATAAATAATAGCCTTGGATGACACAATTTGGTCACGCTGGGAAGCCAAGATTTAACCCAGGTTTTCTGGTTCCACATTCTTGATTTCAATTCAGCCACTAGATGGACATGCTTCGCTTCCCCTACAGCTGCCTTAACTTTACCCCGCCCCCTGCTCCCGACCACCACCCTGCTGGCATCAGTGTGGCCCTCATCACACCACTAACCAAACCTTTTGGCCCGTGGGAAAATGTTTGAGAGTCCCCATGCAGTACACAATGAAAACCCTTTGCAAGGCGCAGCTCAGTTGTGGGCTTTGGGTACCTTGAGTTCTTGGTGAACCTACAGGTCCTATATCTGACCAAAACCATAAGGGTCTAGCGGACGTAACAGTATATTGCTTTGAAATATATAGCTTTCCGGGTTCCATTATTGCTTTCATACCCATTTCTACCTTTAACTGGAAGGAGGTTGAAACTGAAAGCACAAAAAAAGTTAAAATAGGCTATGTCCCAGTAAAATGCCAAAACTGTGCAGAAAATGTTGGTTTTCTGGCAAAAGTCAGCACTACAAACCCATTGTTGATATCATTTGATGGGAAAAAACAAACACTCTTCTGTAGCCCTTTTTGCCTATTTTTCCCCAAAAACCCAAAATGTTGCTGTATTTTGGCTAATTTCTGTGTCCCTCTCAGGGGAATCTACAAACCCTGGGTACCTTTAAAATCCTCAGGATGTTAGAAGTAAAGGATGCAAATTTGGCAAGGATACCTTATATGGACAATAAGTTACAGGGACCTAAGCGCAAACAGATCCCAATTAGCCAAAAAATGCTTAGCACAGGGAAGGAACAGGCCTAGCAGTTAAGGGGTTAATCCATCATTCTTTTGCTCACCACAACACCACAGCTTGGATCCAACCATATGTAAATCAGTCTTGACCCCGCTCCTCATTTAGACAGTTTAGCCTGATCTGCCAGGCCAGGTCTTCCCTTGACCGAAACAAGCATCCTGGGATCAGTTTCTAGGCATCACCCATATCAGCCAGGCTAGCTTGAATGCAGTGGCGCAGTGAGAATGGGACCCATGTTTGGACGTACCCTTCCCACTTAGGGTGACAAAAGCCAAAAGAACAAATGATGGACGGAATGCTGAACAATGCACACATTCTCCCCCAGTCACAAAGATCTAGGTTTAATCCATCATTTCTTTGCTCACCACACAACCCCAGTTTGGAGCCAGCCATATTCAGACCAGTCTTGACCCTGTGCCTCATGGGAACAGTCCAGCTCGAACTGCCAGGCCGGGTCCTCCCTGGACCAGAAATAAGCATCCTGGAACCGGGTTCGGGTCATCACACCTCATCAGCCAGGCTAACTTGAATCCAGTGACGTGGTGAGCATGGCACCCACGTCTGGGCATACCCTTGCCATTACAGGAGGGGCTACAGATGCTTGTGTGCCCCTTCTGTGAAACAGATAGTGCTGGCGCACATATAGCGCCAGCACTATCATCAGAATGTGTTCCTTTGCCTCTGCTCCTGCACCATATTATAGATACGGACGCAAAGGAAAAGAGCTGTCGGGAGGTGCACTAACAGTTCACCCCCTAAAAAGGAGGCACACTGTCAGTGAGCCCCTGATGGCAGTCATGTGAAGAGGAGAAGGGGGTCCTATGGACTCCCTTGACATCCCTGGGCAAGTGGGTGCAGTGAGTGAATTTACAGTGCCCCAGGTACACGCAATGAGGGCGCAAATGCCCTTTACGACCCCAGGGCACTTTGTATAGTACCATCCCAGGTGTAGTAGAGTGCTCGAGCACACGTGTGCAAACTCTGGCACCGCCAGAAAGGAACAAAGTGGCAAATTAGCTATCAAAAGTAGAAAAAGATGTTGCGCAGATGTGAGGCAAAATGTGAGAGGTGTTCCCGGTTGCTGGCACAGTAAAGGGTGGTGGCTAAGAATGCAAAAACATCTTTCCATTTCCTTGTGCAGTTCCAGAAATACACAATCACACGGAGTGATGAGGGAAACACGTCTAGGTGATCAAAGAAAAAGACATAGCAAAAAAACATGGAGAATCCCCATGAGTCCTTACCTTAAAGCAGGTATACAGGGAGCCCATTAAGTGCAGTGTGGAAATTGAAGGAGCACCCACAGTGGCATGTCTTTATTTCTTCCCAACCCTGTTTATTTCAGATTCACCCATGCCAAAATATGTCACACAGTGCTTGATTTCAGGATGAAGGTCTAAAGCACGAACCCCATGATGATTCATATGATATCCTCAACTTTGAGATGGAGCATGATGAGAAACGAAAGGACTGGAGGTAAGCTAGAAATCATAGATCACAGAGCAAACATTTAGCTCACATTGTTTCACCATAACATGAATAAAAAAAGACAGCAGGCAAATAGATTATTGATTTATTTTAGGTTCTTTTTTGAAATATTTGCCTTAGTTTAAGATCGTTGTTTTAGTTTTAATAACGAGTTCTTCCTATCCTTATCAGCTAATCTAGGCAGCTTGACCTCCGTATATGGCTTCCAGAGACGCGTTTTGATTCATTCGAATACTTCATCTTATCTCCCAATCTTTTCTGAAGGATCCCTCCATTTTTCCGGTGGCCAGCATCTTAGTTCTAATTTGATTTGACCATTTGAGTTCTCTCTGCTAAATTGCCCTGCCCTATATAGAGTAGCTAAGGTGATTGATTACTGTATTAGACTCTAAAACAGAATATTACGGCTGTAATGAGCAAGGTGCTTACATTGATTTGTTAGTTTATTTCGGGATTGTAGGTGTTTTCCACAATTGATTTTTCCTGATGATATTCCCTATCATTGGCTGAATGAGGATTAAAATGACGGTTGTAGTGCTTATCTTACTGTTTAAGAATCAGCAACTACTCCTTTTTGTGTGCTTTACATTTTTCTTTACTTTGCATATATTTTCACTCACATGCTGATGTGTCAATACGTGTCAGTCACACATATAATAGATTATGCTGTATGCATGTATTGTTTTGATTAAGCATGCATTTGTTATTATGCGTTCATTTGCAAATCTCTTTCTTAAATAAGTTGCCATCATTCGTGGTAGATTTGCTCCATGATTAATATACAGTAGTAATCTACCTAAATGTCTCTAACTGAAATAAATAAATTGAGAGACTACATTTGAGAACCCTTTTGTTTTTCTATTGCATCTACCCATATTTATTACGGGAAATAGGTGTGCCCAATTTCTGAGTGAAGCTGTTGATGACCAATATTGGTTCCCTATTGTTCTCACACCCATCTGTGCTACAATATGGGCTAAATGGATACAAAAACAGGCATAGGCCTTCGAAGAGGTTTGCATACAGAGGAAGAGAAATGTACAGTGGATCAGAAATGTATGGCATACACTTTGCCCATCAGCATAGTGAGGCAAATGTGGCCTTCGATTCCTATGGACCTCTGTGCAGATCACAGCCTCCACAGCAAGAAAAGAAAGTCACTGGTATCACAAGCCAGATACATGCACATTCTCAGTAGTTGAAGGAATTTCTATGATCTGTGAATTCTAACAGTGCACACAGGATCATTGTGAGAATCACCTGTAGAGCCACCACATCCACACCAGAGAATTAACTGAGAAAAAAGAATCTGGCAACATGACTCACTTCATGACTCATCATGCAGCACTATATCTTCACACATGACATGTTTGTATCAACTTTCATTTTTGCTGAAACCACAAAGGGCATGATAACAACTGTGGCGGTGTGGCGCCAGCTCTGCCCCGCCAAAACTGTGGTCAGACCGTGCGCCAGATTAGGAGTTTCCTCCTGTCTGGTGGGCTGTATTTTTGCATTCCTACGGCAGTGCCTCAGAAAATGGGCACTGCAATCAGACCGCCCAAAAAAGTTCCTGCACAGCATGGACTGAAAAGTCCATACCGTGCAGGAACTGGGGGGCATGCACACAGTAGGGGACATGTTGTGGTCCCCTGCTATGCAACCCCATGTGGAAGTGGCACAGGGGGCCATGCAGGGCCTTTGGTCACTCTCTGCCACGGTGTTCATGAAGTGAAACCTTCATGACACCGCTGGCGGAGAGGAAACTCGTAATATGCTTGACCCACCAAGCATATTGCAGTCTCCTGACCACTGCATCACCAACAGGGAACGGCGGTTCCCTGGCGGCTGTGACGGAACAATGGCAGTCCAACCGCCCTAATCATAATACGGTGGTCGGGAGACCGCCACTGCCGCTCTCCCATGAGTCTGGCGGTCCGTTGATCGCTAGACTCGTAATCGTCCCCATAGTGTTTTCCTGACCATCACAAACCTGCTGTTCCACAACACACAATCCTGCTTCATTATGTTAACTTTTGCTAAGGGTGAAAAGTGTTCAGGGATATGGTAATTCATAGACACACTCTGTAAAATTCATCTAGTCTCTTATTCTACCCTGATTTAAATCAGTCCATTGAAAAGGAGCTCTACTCTTTATTCCATGTGAAAGCAGAATTTAGGAAAGTAACCTTAAAAATGCGATGCATGCCTTCAAATAAGCACTATTTTTTGCTGTGTTATCAAGAGCATTAGCACTTACAAAGAGATCTAGGCCCAGATTTACTAAGGATTTGCTCTGCAAAGTTTTGCCTTAGCATTTGCTTTTGAGTGCAAAGGATATTTTGTGATGGAAAGGTGCCATTTTCTCAGTGTAAAACACATTTTGCTCTGCTTTGTATCTAGTGGAGCTTACTGGAATGTAACTTGGGTGGATCAGCGCAAAGACCCATAGGTTTTGGGTCAAAGCCTGATCTATTAATATAGACAGATCATGCTTTACATCAAAAACTACTGCCTCCTTGAAGCAGACATTAACAAGGGGAAATATTTTCATTTCTAAAAAAAAAAAAATATTGCATTTGTGCAGCAGATCCGACTCCTTGGACGCCGCCATCCAGTTGGACGCCATTTACTCTGATTCAGGCCGGATCGTGGCCTTGGGTTAATGCCCGCCTGTTATTATTGAACCATTATCACGGATCCCTGGATGACTTATCGGTCACGAGGCTACTTTGGTGCACCTTAGATTATCACCGGCATGGAAACTGTATTGATCATAGTCAACATCAGTGAAACCTGATTCAGACTTGAAGGTATCTGTTGGACTTTAAACCTCATGAGGTCAGGATTGCGCCTTTGGTCCACTGGACTTATCATACACAGGAATTTTTGTTCCAGACACTTGAGGGATCATCTTTAGACTTTTTGGTATTTGCTGACGGGTGATCGCGTAAGGAGCTGCATTCAGGCTGGATTAAGATACATCTTGCCTTTGAGTGGGACCCTCTTCTTGGTGTACCAAGTGGGAGCTATATCTGTAGCTCTAAAAACTGATTAGATTTCTCTAGTTCGATTGGGTTATTTACGTGAGAAGCCCTGATAAAGTGCTCAATGAGAACGAAACGCGTTGGCTGAAGTGCATGCTATGTATGAAATATTTTGAATAAAGAACCTTTGGAATACTACAGAAACAAATTCCTGGAATTTATATTTTCCTGCGCGCACCATCTAACTATAACCCAAATATATCATATCATAAGCAGATAGACATTCAGGGGCTACCACCTAGTGGAATCTTATTCCAACCAAGGAAAATATCTTTTATTTTCCAAGAAAAATAACAATAAACAAGATACAGTACAAACCTGGCTCAATTACATGAAACTTGATGTCTTCAAATCCCAGCTTTCAGTGCATGCGATGTCACTTGGATTCACCCTGGACTCCAACCTCACTCTGAAGGAACACATTGCAGAAAAAACAAAGACATCCTTGTACCAGCTCGCTTTTGTAAAAAAAGTGCAACTATTTCTTCAAGAAAACGACGTCACCACTGTTGTTCAAACCTTTGCACTCTTGCATCTGGATGGTGGTGATGCCCTGCTCCATGGACTCCCAGACTGCACCCCTTTGGGTCATCCTACATGCTGCAGCACGTCTCATCCAGGGGCTAAAGAAACATTATCACATCACCGCATACAAATTAAACTCTAGTGCCTCCCCTTTGCAGGAAAGAGTTGAGAACTCACCTTTTTAAAAAACACTACATCACAATGCAATAACTATCCATAACCCAGCCTCCTCTTCTTCATTTACTCATTGCCTGTATGCTTGTCTTTAAACAAAGCAAAACCATAGGGGATGATGGACGGAGTGTTGAACATTGCCAGCACTCACCCCCAGTCAACTGATCTGGGTTTAATCCATCATCATTCTTTAGCTCATGCCACCACCCCAATTCAGACATGGCCATATGCAAATCAGTCTGACCCGGTGCCTCATGGGAACAGTCCAGCCTGAACCGCCAAGCCATTTCTTCCCTGGACCGGAAACAAGCATCCTGGGAACGGTTTCTGGCCTTCATCAGCCAAGCTAGCTTAAATCCAGAGGCAAAGTGAGCAAGGGACCCATGTCTGGGCATACCCTGCCAGGTTAGGGCGAACAAAGCAAAACTAAAGGGGATGATGGACAGAGTGTTGATCATTGCAAGCACTCACCCCCAGTCAACTGATCTGGGTTTAATCCATCATCATTCTTTTGCTCACTCCGCCACCCCAGTTTAGACATGGCCATATGTCTTTAATCAAGCACTGCCTTTCAGCTATGTTCACGCTATAAAAATGCTATATACATACAAACATACATAGTGCGTATATATGTGTGTGTGTGTGTATGTGTGTGTGTCAGAACCGTGTTCGGAGATCCACAGGCAAGCCAGAGCTACTGGGCCCCACAGTGGTGGTTGTGGCCTTTTACTCCTGATGTCTCGGAGCACAATTTACTATGGATCCTGAGCAACTGGGCCAAGTACCCCTTCATCCCTTGACTCTTAGTGGTAGCGCGGTTTCAGCATCCCAATGTTTCTCGGATGGGAGGTAGCCACAGGAGGCTGAACACAGGCTCAGAACTCAAAATACATTCGGCAGTGGCAATAAATGGTTTTCCAGTGAAATACTTGCTTTTATGAAAAAAGATGTATTTATCTATGAACACAAAATCAAAACGGCATTCATTGACAATACACACAGTCCCATGAGGCCAGGGCTCTAGTGTTTCATAGGTGGGTTCCTGATTCTCACTCCCCTCTCGCTAGTGGTAGTGGTTATTCCACAGTCACTATAGGCAAGGTTCAGGTTAAGCCCCATTAGTAGTCTAAATCTCAGGAGTCCCATTTTGGCGTTTCATTAAATTCAAAAGTGTTCCAGGTCTGAAGTGCTATATGGTAGAAACTTGCAGGCAGGTCCTTAAATCATTTTACCCATACCAGCAGGATGCCAATGAATGGAGTCTCTCAGTGTGCCCCCTTCGTGAGTGCTGGTGATGGAGCTGCTGTCTCCAGAAAGTTCCTCATACATGGCCCAGGAGGGGCAGCTGTTAGGTGTCCTTGAGTTCCTCACATGCAGTAATGTAAAGGCAGCTGCTTGGGGGTCTCAATGCTCCTCTGATGCTGATAAGATTTTGGAGATCCTCTCCACAAAAGGGGCAATTGGCGCTCCCTGGTGCCGGTCCTCTCTCAAACATGGGCTCACTCAGGTCACCACGGCAGCTTCTGCTTCACAATTAAAGTCTCAACCAGACCATGCTTCTTGCAAATTGGTGGACCCCCTGGCATACAGGTTCACCATCCTCACTCTGTACATGGGCTACAGTCCAATCAGCAAAGCAGCAATCTCACAGCAGCCCCGCCTGCCATACAGGATTGCTGACTTTGCTCCACACACAGATTACCGCCTGATCGGCACAGCAACATCCTTCATGATGGCCCCACCTGGCTAATAGGGTCGCCGACTTCCAACCTGGAGACAGGCGATGACCTGATCAGTGCAGCAATGTTCATGGCTCACTTCATGGCGGCCTTCCTCTGGCATATGGGGGTCACCAACTTTTCCCTACGGATGGGCAATGAACCAATCGGTACTGCAGCCATCTCCTCACACCTTGCCACAGAGAACCAATCATCAGGATCTTCCACTGGACCTCACTACTTTCAACTGTCTCCTCTTCCTCCCAGGGAACACTGGTCTGGCCAAGCAGGCATGCATTGGTGTTTCAGGCTCCAGAGTCAGGTGGTCTTGGATTCCCTGGGTGATATCTCTTCACTCAGCTGGTAGAGTGGCAGGCCTTAGCCCCCTGTCCTGGTCACAGGCAGAAATCTTGCAGAGCTTCTCCTTCTCACATAGCCCCACTTGCTGACGGACAGTTGACTACTTTGGGGGGTTCGAGCTCCCTTTCTTATAGTCCCTTTTCAGACACCAAATGTGATTTAGAGTCTCAGTCTTTGAAGTTTATGATGGAGGTGTGCTTCTTTTTGAAGTGCCCTCTTCTCTTCCCTTACCTTACTCCAGAAAACAGTCTGTCACTTCAGGAAACTTGATAGAGCCACAACACAGGCAGAGGGAGTGACTAGAAGTTCACACCTAGATGCCAGCTGCATTGATATGTGCCTCATATGACTCAGATTATTCCAGGCCCTCAGCCCTAGTATTGATGATTATCCTATCAGCTCCATCTCCTTCCTGAGATGTACCCTGGCCCCTTCCCAGTGACCTCTCTCAGAATTAAAGAGTACAGTTTGAAGTGTGCTAAAGAGCCTGGCCCTTCCTTCTCCCAGTGTGTATCCCACCCTGCTCACAGGAATGCATCAATCCACAAATCTGTCTGGGGGATTTCTCTACCTCCTCATTTTCCTATAATTAGCCCTGGGTCTCCCAAAATGAAACCCAGAGTCTTCTATGTATTGTACCATTCACAGACACTTAGACACCTAGCACATGTATACAGCATATACACACCTCACTGCAGTATATCCTTCATGTATTGTGCCATTCACAAGCACACATACACACAGCACATGCATCTAATATGCACTCACTGCACAGTACTACACTATCCTTGTATTGTACCATTCACAGGCAACATATACAGTACTAATGCACTGCGTAACACGACACGACAACCCGATGTTGACTAAGGGTGAGTTAAGTAGACAGCAGCGCAACTTGGAATCATGTCAGCCTGTAGGCCTCACTCCAGTGACACAGATATAAGGACCTGTTCACTCCTACTGATCACTACATGGATGCTGCCATTAGTGTGCTTGTGATGTTTAACTCCTGGCCAAGGCAATATCCTTTCACCCCTATGAGCGTTGCGCTTTGGGCGCCCCTCCCATTCCAAAAAGACTGCAATGTATGAGACAGGCCTATGTTATGGTGCACACACATGATCCATTTTCGCCTATGACAACAACAATCCAGACTAATTACTGTTGGGGCTCTCAGAGAAGGGGTCAGTGTCCATCACTAAGTGAGGCACTTTTCTGTCCCAACAAAATGTATATATCTACCTTGGCACAATTTCTTTCCCACTTATAGTATGTTTTTAGCATTTAGCAATGTACCCTTGACCTCATCTGGGGGCCGACAGAGCTCTGAGGTTAAAAATAATGCATAATCTCTCATGTGTGCATATGGGGGCAGAGAAGGGTATCTCTGATATGCTACACACATTCATATTGTGTAGGAGATAATAAGTAGATACTCTTTAAAAAAATTACCAACTTCTACAACACCAAGGAAATCTACTTTTGCTTGTTAGTGGGCTCTTCGTTTAAAATACGGCATGGAATCTCATCTACCTGAGGCTCACTCTTGCCTACCTGCCAGATATGCCAATCTGGGATAATCCAGCAACCCTTCATGGATGAGTAGGGCAAGGGAGTGGAGGTGTGGTGCTTGCTTCCAAGTCCAAGGCATCTATAATGATTCTGTATGTCAGATGTTCTGCATACTTCAGCAAGAGTGGAGTAAGTCTGGTTCTATGTTCCAGAACTATGAGAGTGCATACCACTTGCACCTGTCTCCATAAATAAAGCAGTTCAGCTCAACTCCAGTGGAAATGTTGTGGAGCCTTCCTCTGCAAATGGAGATACAAGAATGAAGAAGTGATACCATCAACGACACAGAATTCTATGGCACTTTCTGGTGTAATTGTGATTGTGGGAAAGGGAAATCAATTTGAATGATCTCATTGGTGAAGGATTATGGTTTGTAGGGATTGGTGGAATGCATGGTTGTACTTTTGATGGGATCAGCTTATGTATATTACATTCCCATATAGATATTGGTAAGTTTGTACGCTCAGGTTGTGATGTCACTCATGAACTGTCTGCATACAAGGATGTAGAATTTTCTGATGAATGATATATGGATGAGTGAACTACATATGTACTGAAGGACTCATAGTGCTCGCTGCTTAGCTTTTACATGTGATAGCAAAAACACCAGCAATCAAGGGGCTTGAAATACAGAAAAATGTTCAGAAGGCCATTTGGTGGTCAGTAAGAGCCATTTAATCTGCTGGTAAACATTTCTAGACCATGCAATTTTCCTGAGTGAGAACATTCTTCTTCGGATTAGCACATCACTGGAGAATGTTCCTTTACCATCCAACTCTATATCCAACCCTACATTACATCACAGTATAGGACATGGAACTTCCTTGGAGCAGATGATTTGATTTCACAGAATGTAACATCCAGTCGTAATAACTGAACAACAAGTCCCATAAAACACATGAACACTGTCCCCTGCCTCTCCTCGAATGCCCTGCAGAGTCCTACCTTCTTTAACTATATTTTCTCATAAACACAGCGCTCACTGCAACGAAATAACAAAAACCTTGTGCTCACTGGTGGGAAAGATGGCAGACAGAGCAGAATAAAAATGGAATCCGCATCCTCTCTACAGATCAGACAATTTCAAGAAATCTGTGAAATCCTCCGAGACTTTCCCACCACTGCTCTCTGCTCCTTATCTTAATAGTTCAGCTTGAGGGAGTTAGGGGTCTGTCAAGTCTTCATTAGCGCTAATTATGGCGGTAGTTTCAGTAATGTCCCCCACTTCGCGACCCCTTGAAGCAGGACTGAGGCCACCAGTTCCTTTCTCTGAGGTGACAATCGGCGTGCAGATAAATGATAATGATTCCTGGCCACTATCGACCTGTCACTGATTGGACCAGGTGACCTAAAGGTTAAGAGGCCTTGGGCTTACTATTGAGCCGTGCATACCCTCCAATCACGCGCCTACGGGGTGCTATCCGATGTTCAGCGCCATGTCTGTCGGGAGTTCACATGGCCTGTCTCTGAATGCACTTAGAGATGGAGAGAAACGGAAGAAGACAATGGTAAAACTGTCATATTTCTCATAACACCAATACATTGGATTAAAATGCATCTTACAACTATTCTTTTCATTATGTATCTTTCAGTCGAAAATAATTCTGGCTACTATTTGTGTTCTGTACATACACGAGCATAGAAAGACCAACGCAATTATAAAAAACTCAATTTATACACTCTCTACACTAGAGTGTTTTTGGTAGTACACACAAATGTTGATTAATTTGGTTGGCTCCACAGGGTGCACCAGAGAAAGGGATAAGGAAATGTATTTTGTTTATCTTCCAATATTAAGAACTAGGGGGGCAGGTGTTCAAAGGGTTTTGTAGTCTCAAACCACCCAATTCTGTAAAACATACGGTTTACACAGGCAAAAGCGCTTTTACATATATTCTCCCTCCTTTTGCAATTCAGAAAAGTTTTTCTGTGTTTTGAAACTCATGCAGAATCTCAATTTTAAAAGGGAGAGTAAAAAGCGTTAATCCCAAAACATGAGTCGGTAAGGTAATTTTAAAAATTACCGTTTTTTGTATCTTTGTTTAAATTACTTTCTTAGCCCCTGCTTTTAATATTGTCGCCGCGCCCACAGACTTGCACCATAATCGTAACCCCCACCGCTTGTAGAGCGGAGTTCTTTGGGCCGGTATTATTTACTCGTGGAGACTGACTGCCATATTGGGGGTGCTGTCTTTCCAGCGCGCAACCTGACCCAGCGCTCTAGTGCTCCGTTTGGAGACCAGGGGAGGCTGTACTTAAGGCGAGCATTCAGAGCAGCTCGACCTTCGGTAAGGAGACACCTGCATTTTTAACCTGCCACATCTTCTATGCTGCAGTAGGCGCTCAGCGCTTTTGAATTTTAAAAATTACCGTTTTTTGTATCTTTGTTTAAATTACTTTCTTAGCCCCTGCTTTTAATATTGTCGCCGCGCCCACAGACTTGCACCATAATCGTACCCCCCACCGCTTGTAGAGCGGAGTTCTTTGGGCCGGTATTATTTACTCGTGGAGACTGGCCGCCATATTGGGGGTGCTGTCTTTCCAGCACGCCACCTGACCCAGCGCTCTAGTGCTCCGTTTGGAGACCAGGGGAGGCTGTACTTAAGGCGAGCATTCAGAGCAGCTCGACCTTCGGTAAGGAGACACCTGCATTTTTAACCTGCCACATCTTCTATGCTGCAGTAGGCGCGCAGCGCTTTTGAATTTTAAAAATTACCGTTTTTTGTATCTTTGTTTAAATTACTTTCTTAGCCCCTGCTTTTAATATTGTCGCCGCGCCCACAGACTTGCACCATAATCGTACCCCCCACCGCTTGTAGAGCGGAGTTCTTTGGGCCGGTATTATTTACTCGTGGAGACTGGCCGCCATATTGGGGGTGCTGTCTTTCCAGCGCACCACCTGACCCAGCGCTCTAGTGCTCCGTTTGGAGACCAGGGGAGGCTGTACTTAAAGCTCACATCTATTCGCGCAGCGGAGACGCGCAGCGGTGGCGCCTGACTCGCGCCTGAGTCAAGCCAGAGTCCTGCCCGTCTGCGCCCGTCAGCGTCCCGGAGGCTCTCGGGGTGGCGGGTGGGGCTCTGGTACCAGGCATGTGTATATCTGGGCTACCCATGCTGCGATATACGTCTGAGGAGCTTCGCTCTCTCCACAATCTAGATATCGGCTGCTGCACTGTCTTTCCCGGCCGCCACAGAGGTAAGTCATGCTGCCCTCGCTGTGGTTGGCGCCCCAACCGCGCCGCATTATCATCTTCCAACAGTAACATTATTTGTGTTGGATACCCCTGCATGCTGTTAAATACCAGATCTGCGTGCAGACACGCACAAGACATTTTTGAGCTTCTCGATACGGAGAAGCCACTCTGTCTCATGCTCACTGAGACGTGGTGGGGAGAATCTTCTAATCCGGACGTCACTATGGCAATTCCGCCTGATTATAATATCTTCAGGAAGGATAGAGCAAAGGGAAGGGGCGGCGGAGTGGCACTGGTGGTGAAGAAAGGCACGGCATGTGCTATCCTGCCAGTGGATGATATCCGTGGCTCCGAGACCCTCGCTTTTTCGATCACTCTGGCTCCTCATCAATCAGTAAAAGGATTATTAGTATACCGTCCACCTGGCCCATCTGGAACGTTTTTTGAAGACCTTGATCTGGTTTTGCTGGGACTGGCCCTGAAAGCAGAACACTGTATAGTAGCCGGGGATTTCAACTTCCGGATGGATGATCCGTCGGACCCGGCCGCTACTAAGTTATTAGAGGCCATGGCCCCGCTGGGCCTTATCCCTTACCTTCAGGGGCCCACGCATGATAAGGGGCATACTCTTGACCAGGTCTTCTCAACATCCCCTCTTGAGGTGAAAGAGATTCTCCCGGTGTTATGGTCAGACCATCGGCTTGCTAAATTCTCGATTAGAGGCACAGCTAAATTGTCTATTTCTGTGCCACAGCAGCAGGGCCGAGTATCTAGGGCTTACCACCGAGTGACCCCTGCGATGCTGGCCCAGGCTGCCCTGGATCACCCCTGCCCCCTCTCAGGCGACCTGGAGAAGGACTTGGAGTCCTTGCAAGCATGGCTTTTAGATAGGCTAAACGATCTTGCCCCGGTGTTGGCCCCCCGCTTGACAATCGAAACGGGTGTCGGCTCCCTGGTTTACCGCAGCACTGTCGGCTATGCGGCAGCAGTGTAAGGTAGCCGAAAGAGCCTGGCGGGCACAATACGATGCTGTGGATAGGCTGACCTATAAGATGGCGGTTAAGGCCTATCACCGGGACATTCGCCTTGGAAAAAAGGCCTACCTTGCAGGGAGGATAGAAGCCGCCTCTAACTCCTGTAAGGAGATTTTCACCATAGTGAGAGAATTCATGGCCCCACGGTCCGTTACATCTGAAGAGATGCCCTCTGAATCCTGGGCTTCGGATCTTGCTAATTTTTTTACTAGCAAGATCAAACTTATACAGGACTCTTTTCCACCGAGAGCACCTGCGGGGCCGATCAATCCTGAGGCTATGTTCCCTCTGACTGCGCAAGGTGCGACGTTGGCTGTGTTTCCACCTATTTCAGCCCCTGCTTCCTTAGCGCTTATGGGCAAGCTTAAATCTGGGTCGCCTTTGGACCCATGCCCGGCCAAATTTTTGGCGAAAATCGCGGAAGTGATTAATCCGCTGGCGAACCCTCTCCTGAACCTCTCGCTGAGCCAGGGAGTGGTTCCGCTGGCCTGGAAGCAGGCAATGGTCATCCCTCTGCTTAAGAAGCCTGGTCTTGATTCGAAGGCCCCAGTCAATTATAGGCCTATTTCTCTGTTGCCGGCTCTCACGAAAATTTTGGAGAAGCACGTTCAGACGGTGCTCTCTGATTTTTTAGAGACACACGAGATTCTGCACGCTACCCAGTCTGGCTTCTGCCCAAATCTCAGCACAGAGACCGCGCTCCTAGAGGTTTCAGAAACCATCAAAGGGGTTCTGGATACTGGGGGCAAAGCCTTGCTGGTGATGTTGGACTTGTCGGCGGCCTTTGACACCGTCCCCCATGATGGCCTTCTCGCAAGACTCTATGAGATCGGCCTACGGGGGACGGTGCTCAGCTGGTTTTCTTCCTTTCTAGCTGGCCGCCGGCAAACGGTCTGGGCCTCCTCCGATTCCGCCGTGATGCCGCCTTTGGGAGTCGGGGTTCCACAGGGCTCTATATTGAGCCCGACCCTTTTCAACATCTTTATGACCCCTTTGGCGGCGTTGGAGGAGTCATTTGGGGCCCAGATCGTATCCTACGCAGACGACACCCAGCTCCTCTTCTCTTGTAAGAGAGGAGAGGACTTTGATGGGGAGAGTATCCGGGATTGCCTTGGGGCTGTTTTTAAATGGTTCCAACTGAACAGCCTCAAGTGCAATTCCGATAAGTCCGAGGTACTCTTCTTTGGGTGCGATACGGAGCCAGACTGGCAGGCCTGGTGGCCTATTAATATGTTCCCCCCGTCTTGCTCTTCCCAAACTGCTAAGAACTTGGGGGTCAAGATCGACAAGGGGCTAACGCTGAAAGCCCAGATCCTTGGTGTGACGGGCATATGCTATGGCCTCCTAAAGATGCTGCGGAGGTTTCTGCCCCTTTTGTCTGAGGAGCATAGGAAGCTGACTGTGCAGGCTTTGATCGGCTCTAGGTTAGATTATTCGAACGTTCTTTACCTGGGCCTACCAGAGTATCTGCTACAGCGGCTCCAAGTCGTGCAGAACGCTGCCGCGAGGGCCATTTTTGGTCTGAACAGACGAGCCAGTGCGTCGGGTTTGTTGCAGACGTTGCACTGGCTTCCCATCCGCAAACGGATTGCTTTTAAGGCGTTGACTTTGGCCTATAAGGCTCTCCATGAGGTGGGAGCGAAGTACCTCCAAAAGAGACTTGTCTTTTACCTCCCGGCTCGTTCTCTGAGATCAGAATCTCTATTCCTGGCGACTGTCCCGTGAGTGAAGAGAGCCCGCCTGGGTGGCCGCTCCTTCGGTCTGTTGGCGCCACAGATGTGGAACTCACTGCCGCTCACACTCCGGGAAGCCACCAGTCTACTTGTTTTTAGGAAAGGCCTCAAGACTTGGCTGTTTACCCAGTAGGCCGTCCAGTTGTTTGCTTTTTCTGTGTTCTTTTCTTCTCCTTTTTTTACTGTGTTATGTTATTGTGCTGCAGTTCTCCTTACTTAAAGCGCTGGGACACTCTTTTTGAGTATCCGTGCGCTATATAAAAATAAATATAACATAACATAACATAACATAACATGTATCCATGTTTTGTACCATGATTCCGGTCACAAACTTTTAGTCGGATAACTGATTTGCCAATCGGAAAGACTTCCTTTTGGACCCCTTTTCCTTTGGAAATCGATGGGGCAGCTCCAGGAGGAGTTCGCAGTGGTTCGGAAGACCACTGCCTGCTCTCACTGACGTTTTCCAAAAATGAAATCTTTTGTCTTTTTAAGCAATCCGAGAATCGGGTCTGCTTAAAGATAAAAATAAAAATGTGCTGTTTCGGAAAGCATTCAAGGAATTCATGTCTGCTGTCCATTAAGGCCACTATCACTGGAAGTTGCAATTTCTTATGGGTTTAAAGAATATTAATTAGGTGGATAATACACATATTTCTAACCTTCCTGACAAGAATTTTGATTCTATTAAGGGCATGAAAGCGAGGTTTATGCTTTCTCTCGCTTCACTGAATTAAATAGCAGCAAATACCAACAAGTATAATTAAATAGCAGCAAATACCAACAAAGTATAAAACTTAAAACAAACTATAAATCCCATGAGGTTAATTTCCATAAGTCCACAGCCCCATTATTACAGCCCACCAATCACCAACACTTAAAGCATCAAAATCAAGAGACACCATCTTGCTGCCTCTTTCTATGTAAACCAATAAAGTCCGAAGAGTTAAAAAGCCTGAACAAATAGCCCTTGTAGTCAATCACAACTCTTGGAAACCAATCTACTCCAACCTCCTCTGAACAGCAAATCTCAGAACTCGATTTCTCATTCCTTTTTTTGCTCTGAACCTAGAACAATAATACAGAATGATAATCCATTTCCTCTATTGTTGCACTGACTGGAGTGGGAATAGTAAATTCTACCCTCTAGAAATCCAACACTTTCTCCACTGTTGCAGCAACTGGAGTGGGAATAGTAATTTGTACCCCTCCTGAATCCAACGCTCTCCCTCCCATTTCATCAACTGGAGTGGGAATACTCTCTTTACCCCTCCACAATCTAACACTTTCCCTACTGTTGCACGGACTGAAGTGGAAAAAGAAAATGTTATCCCTACTCAGTCTATCGCTTTCCCTACGCTTCACAGACTGGAGTGGGAATAGTACATTTTTCCCTTCCTGAGTCCACTGATTTCCCTACTGTAAACTGAGATTGGAGTGGGAATAGTATATGTATTATTCCTACAATTTTATAGTTTTGTTTATATTGTTAGAATTTATATTATTATGAGATTACTGTGTATTTAACACTATATTATGTTTATTTATTAATGTTTGTAGAGTGTAAAACATCTTTAGTAAAATGTAATTTGTTATCGGTTTATTTTTTTATGTGTAATAAAATTGGAATAATTTTTAGAATTTGTTACAGTTTATTTGTTTCAGTTTGTAATCTATTTTATATATATATATATATACAGATATATATATATATATATATATATATATATATATATATATATATATATATATATATATATATATATATATATATATATATATATTTTTATGCTAATTTTTAAAGTTTGCAAAAATGGGTGATTTGCAACATAACTTATATTTATTATTTTAATAAGTATAAAGACTATATATTATGTATTTTAACAATATTTAAATTACATTTTATTACTGTGTAATATGAATATATTTAATATTCACTATGCTTAACTATGTTTATATTAAAAAATAATTTTTTTGTGTTCCGTATTATTGTATAACAATATATATTTTTCTGATATGTTTGTTATTTACATTATATGTATAGGATAAACATATTTTTGTGCTCAATAATTTTGGCATGATATTTATGTCCCACAATATTTCTGGTTTCAATATTTGTCAGTGAATTGAAGCAAAGAGATCTATCTGACAAAGTCCCATGGGACTCTGAACTACCTGAAAGACATGAGAGTTGCACCCTCCAATCGCTCGAGTCTGAGAGAAAAATTAAATTCCTGTCCACAATGATGATTCTCTGACCCGGAATGTAGTCTGCGATCACCAATGATTTCCAATAACATCCTCCACCTGGTTCTGCACAGTTTGTTGTTATATCTGACTGCTGAGATGTTGTTCATTCTCAACAGAATGCAACAATTGTTTTTCATGGGGGATAACGTTTTCATTAAAAGGATCCAGCTAGCAACTGCAGAAACTTGATGCTGAGGTCTAATTATCCTGGAGACCAACGACCCCCAGTGAAGACGTCTCTGCACCTGGTGCCTCATCCCCATCTGCTGGCATGTGATTTGATATAGACATCTGGTCTGAACCCGAAAGTAGCCTGGCCGTTCCAGGCTTCCATGTGTGCCAACTACCAACGCACACTTCTGCTTTTGAATCTTCGAAAAGAGGCATGAGATTGAAATAAGCCAATTTCTATGGGAGATGATGTATCTTTAACCTCTGGAGGGCCCTGTAATGTAACATTCTTGGAACGATTGTCTGGACTTGTGAAGTTAGGAGACCAACCATCCTTGCCACCAAGCTAAACAAAAGCACTTGCTTTCTCAAATCTGACTTCAATTCTTTGAATTCAATGACTGTGTGGCAAGCCATGACCCAGTAAACTGTGTGACAAAATACATGGATCAATAGCCCATGCAAATACTGATAGCTTTGCTTTTTGACAACAAACTAGCATCCATTCTGTTGATGCTGACCACTCGATGTGTGTCATTGTATTTTATAGCCTTATGTTATGCCTTATATTTAGTTTTGCTTTTAGTTTGAGTTTAGTGCCTTATTTTATGTCATGCCTTATGTTCAGTGCCTTATTCATGTCATGCTTCATGTTGCACCCCATTGTTATGCTTAGGTATCAAGAGGACTTCTTTTCTCCTTGTTTCTTGTTTGAGGGCACATCAGATATCCTACATACACTGGGAACTATAATTTTAACGTTCTCGAGTGCAGCGGCCATGTTGGGAGGGGTTTGAGTATAAAACTTGTTTATAAAGCTCATTAATAGAATTGAGTGCCCCGCCGGTAACCCTTTATAAACAAGTGGGTTGTACGGTACTTGGATGTATGAGCAATAGAACGCTCTATGCGTGCCATATAGAAGAAACTCCTTTATATCTATAACTCTCTAATTGGTGCTTTCCCTCTTTAAATGTTTTTAAAAAACAAGGGCAGGCAATGGTTCGATATAATTTTAAAAGAACCCACACAAATGACTGGTTGACTAATTGTAAAACAAAATTGAATGTAGACTGGTATAATAAAGAAATTATAGAAAATGGCAATAATTATAAGTCTTCACTACATTTTGCCCTTCCTTTGAATCTAGGAGTACATATCTGACCCAATTGATAAAAAGCGGCTGTACATCCAAAATAAAGGGATTAATTTACAAAATTTACTGCGATGATTCCCCTATAGAAAGTCCACGATTTTATACAAGCATTGATTGCAAGGAAACTTCTAGAAAATTGGTAAGTGGCAAAAAACGTGAGATATAGAAGCTGAGATTAGACTGACAGTAGACATAATTAAATATAAAATTCTATATACAGGGAAAAGAAAGACTACATCTTTGGTCATCACATCACAAGCACAGGAAAGGAATAGTGTGCAGTATTTGTAAGTATACAGTTATACCAATTATTCCAAATAAATATGTGAATCAAAAGGCACTGTCCTAATTAATGACTAAAGACATTGCCCACAGGTGAAATATCGCCAGGGATTTTGTCTCTACTGAGGAGCCACGATGGAATATCAATCCTAATCCATTGTCTGCATTGACATTCCTTAGTGAATACATTCAAGGGTAAAATATATCTGATGCCCTTGTAAGCATTTAGGTGGAAGGGTTACCTAATTATAAAGGCTTATGTAGATAGTCCCCTAAACATATGGAAGAACTAACTGCCATGGTTTTTGTTGTATTGTCACAATTTAAATTAGTTAGAGTATTCATTGAACCAAAATAATTAAACAATGTCTGCACATGCAATGTTCCGCATTTAATTGTATTTATTATGATTTATTTTGAGATAATATGGTCTGGTTTTATAAGAAAAATATCTTGTTTTTAATCTGAGTCCTGAAGAAGATGTTTAAGAAACAACAAGATACACCGAAACGCGTCGACATAAAGACAAAAAAGAATATGTATTGTTTTTATTATTGTTAGATACACTTTACACACTGTGGTAGAGTATACTGTTATCTAGTATTGTACACAAACAGGTGTGGTTGTGTTAAAAATCTGTGAAAGGGATAGCATGATAATATGAAAATATATATTAAAAGTGGTAAATAGCTTTGAAATCAATTGCAAATCAGTGTGTACAAGGTGTTTTTATAGGTGTATGTATTGCTTATCGACCTGAAATTGTAATGTGTATAATAAAATGACAAGAACACAAGGTTTTTTATGTCTTGTGATGATGGGTAATCATTAACTGTATACTTTTGGTGCAGTGCAAACTATCTGTGACATTATTATAGGAAATATAGAACGACACAGAAGGAAATTTTCTATTGTTGGAACAGTACACATCATCTACTGCACTGCTATTTTGTAGGAGAAACACCATAATCTATCACAATCATAATCCCATCACAACTCATCTAGAAGACTGCGAGGCAGGACTCAGGTAACTATTTTAGGGGCATAAAGAAACTGCTGGTGTAGAGGGAAGTTCAAGGAGAAGCAGATACAAATCTGTTGTTTTTCCCTTACAAGTCTCCCTCCCTGTAGTCCCTAGCCCAAAATCCCTTACTTCATTTGGCCACTCCAATAGTCAGCACCATAAAGTTATACAGACTTGGTGGTGCCTGGGGGTGGAACATTCTGGCAATTAGCAAGTCCTCAGCAATCACGGATTGACAGACTAGCAAGCCTGTGGTTATTTTTCCTTGAGGCTTCCTCGGTTTCCCCAATGGCTTAACTAGATGATGTGATGAATGTCCTGGTTTGGGTTCAATGGGATTTAGCAGAATCCAAGGCCAATACGGCTACACTAGCAGATATAGTCTTACAATTAGAACACAGAGTTGAGACTCAAAGGATCCCTGACATAAATCCCTTTCATGTCCCTTTGAGTAAATATCCTAGTGTGGTGCATGCTGTGGGTTAAGGTGGGAGTGGGTCGACACCTACCACTATAGCTGTTACAGTGCTACCACAAATATCTTTAGCAGTCCTGGAGAGGTTCTCAGGCAATCCAGGAAAGGTCCAGATACTCCTCTCTCAGATAGAGTTACATTTCATGTGTAGACCAGCCTCCTTCCCTGATGCCTAATCACCAATACCATTCATGATTTCCTATGCAGCCGGAGATGCTGTGTCCTGGGCAGTTTCTTTGGTACAAAGCGATGAGCATATTCTGCATAATTTGGAGGGCCTTTGTGAAAGAATTTTAAAGAGTGTTTGATAGGAGGGCAGATACTCAATCAGCAGATAGGTAACTGCTGGAGCTCAATCAGGGCAACCATGATATGCTCACCTATCTGACCCACTTTAATCACCTAGTGGCCTAGACAGCCTGGCCGGAAGGGAATAGGTTGGCATTGTCTTAATATGGTCTCAAGGAATAAATAAAGTACATCATAGTACAAATAGACCCACAACCCCAAGATTGTGCCAAGCTCATCAATCTGACTCTGAAATTAGATCGTCGGCTGGCAGAGTGGAAAATAGATTGTCCAATCTCTGACCTAGCAGGATTCAGATTTGATTGTCCTTAAATCGTGGCCAGTACCACACACATGTAAATCATAGTGAACCTATGGAGCTAGGTTCTGTTTGTCTGCCTCTGTCCAAAGAAGAGAAATAATCTTGTCCCAAAAATTGCCAGTGCCTATATTGCGGCAAATAGGGCCATTTTGTTACGGACTATCCTACCAAACCCAAGTCGAAAGGTCCAACTCAACCAATTAACTAAGTGAAGTGCTTCAATAACCTAACAGAAAACTAACAGAATCAAAAGATAAGAAGGGGAATCTTTTAACTGTCTGGAAAATCCCCTCCTTAAATTTAGCAGTTGGAGACCATGAGCCCACCTGACTCTCAAAATGAACCTGGTAGTGTCCTCAAACCTAACACATTCTATCATGGCCATTATAGACTATGGGGCCACCGGAAACTTAGTGGATGCCGAACTAGTACAATCCTTGAGTTTTCCATGTGTCCAGAAGAAGAAACCTGAGACTGTATAGACGGATGACAGGCAAGTCCTAACCTCTGACCCGATAACTATGCAAACCAAGGATTTATATTTAGAGTTTGATATAATGGATGCAAAACATGTAGAATCCATTTATTTCAATCTAACTATTGCCCCCAATATGGCTTCATCCTAGGCTTGTCTTGGTTGAGACTACATAACTCTAGAATAGACTGAGGGGCATATTATCAAGGGCCTTAGCTCTGCTTTTTTGGCTTTAAAAGCCAAAAAAGCAGAGATAATATTTTGCGCATGTTAGCAGCCGTTTTCCCAACGCCTCGCTCTGCATCTCTAATGAGATGCAAAGTGGGTGTAACTGGGCGTAACCCTCACGGAATACCATGTAAATTATCACTATGTGCACATCTCCATATTTACAAGGCGGCCCACAACACAGTTAGCGATTTTAAAATCTGCACTAACTGCGGTTTTCGCCAAAAACTAACATCTGCTGAAAATCTGACTTACCTGCATTATCCAATGTCAGATGGATCGTCAGGCTGAGTGCACCCTGGCCTACCAACAACATTTTCACCATTCCTGTGGATTTCCGGTGATATTCCCTCCTACAATGCCGCTATCGCTCGAATTTTATCGCCCTGGAGAAACGCATTGTTATTAACGTGCTAATCGGGCGATATATTCCAGCGATAGCCGGCGATAACTAAAAAAGGGCTAATATTTATCGTTGTCTGTTGCTGATATGCCCCTGGGTGTCAAAATCCACCATTGAACTATCCCCATATTACAAAGACCATTATTTTCTGTCAAAACATGGAGAACCTAAACATTCCATGGTCACAGCAGCCGGAAAAAGTAAGTCAAGCTACCAGCTCAATATGCCGTTTCAATAAGTGTTTAACGAAAAACAAGGCAGAAACATTATGACCCCATCGCCCATACGACTAACAAATTGATCTGGTAACAGGTGTGATGATTCCAAACTGTTGCATATATGCCTTGGCTGAGAAGGAGAATGATCATTTATGGGACTACCAAGACAAATACCTGGCTAAGGGATTTATTAGACCATCTAAGTCACCAGCAGCCTCTCCTTTATTCTTCATGTCAAAAGCCATTGGTGAAATTAGCACTTGGATAGACATTAGAGCATCAAATAAGATAACTGTAAAAAATAAGTGTCCTCTCCTTTTAATCCCACTGCTGTTGTATCAGGTCAAGTCAGCTGTCATCTATATGAAATTGGATCTATATGTGACTTACAACCTAGGCAGTATGCATGAGGGCGATGAATGAAAGACTGCTTTTTAGGACCCGGAATGGTGGCTTTGAGTACATGGTAATGCCCTTTGGTGTCTTTACCTCCCATGCAGAATTTTTCCCGAATTACATTCTTAGAGATTATCTGGATGAGTTCATCATCATCTACTTTGATGATATCTTATTTCACTCTGAAAAACCCCATATTGATCATGTAAAGTCAATTATAATCACACTGCAAGCTCATGGGGGTTATTGCAAGTTAAGCAAATGTGATTTCCACGTTACTGAGGTGGAAATTGTTGGTGGAATGTTGGCACCTGAAGGAGTACAAATCGCTGACCGGAAGATCCAGGCAGTTCTCAATTGACCAAGGCCACAGACAATCCAAGATGTCCAGTGCTTCATTGGGTTCACCAATTGTTATCTCCAATTAATTGATAATTTTTTTCCAAAGAGTGGCCCCGTAACTCGTCTCCTAAGGAAAAATGTGTAATTTGAATGGGGCTCTGAGGCACAAAGAGCGTTTGAACAGTTAAAGACAGCCTTTACAACAGCACCAGTTCTTGGTCCCCCAAACCTTGGTTGCGTACACTGTAGAAGCCAAAGCTTCTGAAGTGGCAGTTGGAGTCATACTGTCCCAAAGACATGCTGATACTGGCCAACTTCCATCCAGTCGCCTACATGTCAAAAAGATTATCTCCAGCAATAAAAAAACTATACAAGAACAGAGAAGGAACTACTGGTGATGTGAGATGCCTTTAAAGGGTGGAGGCACTGTTTGCTAGGGGCCAAACACGTTGTCATTGTATACACCAATCATCACAACCTTTAATTTGTGAAAACAGCAATAGTGATGGAGTGATGCACAACTATTTTGAATTAGAATTTTAATTTGAAATTCAGCCATTCCAGCTTTTACAGAATAAAAAGAGAAAGAGAAGCATGTGCATGCCTACAAGAAAAAAGTAACTCATGATGTTGGAAGAAAGAAGGAGTTGTAAGGGATTGTAAAAAATTGTAAATTGATTGATAGCGCACTTCTCACCCACAAGGGTCTCAAGGCGCTTGTACGAATAGCGCTTTGGAACCCATCCTGGCTTTCCCTGTGAGGTGTCCACTCCTGGGCACGGCAAAGGTGGAGGCCAGGCATCCTTAGCGTTGTGGAGATTAAGCAAGCTATTGCCCAGAGTTGCACTCCATGATTGGAATAGGCACCGAGGCGAGAATTATCAGGTCCGTGGAATTTTTTGAGCCCAAGACCCGCCGAGGCAGGGAACTGAACCCTGGTTCCGGGCTAGACCTCTGCATTAGGTTCTGCCGCTCTAACCATTGAGCCACACATCTCCACTCCATTGTTGTCAGCTTTGGGGTACCATAATCTCGAGTTTTGAATATCATGGTAAACGCATTTCATCACATTCATCACCCAGTGCCATACCAGTCCACAGCAATAAATCAACCATCACCAAAAAAAGAAGCATGGAACAAGTGTAAGAATCTGACACATACCGCAGACCAATGGAGAACTCTAATTTAGTCCACCACTGTAGGGCCAACTAGCTAAATATTATGACTGCTACTTGACATCTCACAATGACATTCAGATATGGAATGATAATAATAAAGTTCATTCCATCCCAGCAGATCTCCTCTCTTTTCCTCCCTCCATCCTATGACTGCTCAGGACCATATACATGAAAGAAAGTATTTCAGAATGGACAACCCAATGCAATAAACAAGTAAGTGGATTAATATCCTAAGATATACCATAAAGGGGCCTGTAGAGCTTTTCAAAGCAGCCAGCTTAATGACAATCATAAACTGCATGCTTTACTCTAGCATTGCCTAGCGTTGCATCCCATAACATGATAACTTTAACTCAGTGGTCATCACACATGTATATAGTTCCCATACAGGTACAAAAACGGATGTATGACATTACACCGCATGCTTTTACATCGCATGCCTTTACAACGCAAGTATTACAACGCAGTCCATTACAACGCATAGTGCTTTGGGGTGCTGGATAGTGAATAGTTTAATTTACTATTCCAACTCCAGTCCCCGTGGACACTAGGGAAGGTTATTGGATAGTAAATTAACCTATTCCCTATCCTATAGCGCCCCCCAGAGCAATGCGTTGTAATAGTTTGCGTTGTAATGGTTGCGTTGTAAAGGCTCTGCGATGTAAAAGTTGCGTTGTAAAGGTTGTTTACCTACAAAAACAAATACACAACCATTTCAACCACACATTCTACCTTGTGCAGCATCCTGCCCATCTAGGCAAGTGCTTAAGCGCCCCACATAGGGATAGTGTAGCTATAAATGTTGTTGTATAATACAATACAAGGTGTGCTAAAAACTGCTTTTGGTGGGTTTAAGCATCCGAAATAAAACTACATTTTTCTACATAATAATGCTTTGTGAAATTTTGTGGTCTTTTGTAGTGTTTCAATGTGTTTTCTAGCTTTCTGGAAGGAGTTGTAGGTAGAAAAGTCTCCAAACACCTCAAAGTCCCCAAACGTTTTACCAAGGAGACCAAATTCACAAACAGTGATAAATTCACCTATTAGTTTATGGATGGATTTTGCCTTTGCGTGAAAGGTTTCATCCAGCTCTATCCATAGGCATCATATTTCATTTTTAGTTAGTAGTGAACAGCTTAGGAAAAATTCCAATTCAGTCCAGGTGAATTCTAGAATTGGTTACTGATGCCTTTTGTCTCCAGTTGCTTGGAAATCAGCAGAGCCCCTCTTTACACATATATTTTAAAACATTTTTGTTCATGCCCTCCTAAGTTCAGTTTATGTGCTAGACCAAAATCCATTTCCTGATTCAGTATCAGAAATGGTTCCATTTCACCCATAAAAAGGGCATTGGCTTGCACAGAAATTCTGTGTTGGCAATTGTATGTGCACAAACAAAGGCAAGCTTGTAGGAATTTCTGTGTCAATCCTCTTGTAAAGTTTTTGAACACCCACACATGTTCCCAACTTTTACAGGTGGACCAGTGATTCGCAGGTAGTATCCCTCAATGAAAATATATTCCTGTCAAAAACTGTCAAAGCTATCAAAAAGTGTTTTTATGGCAAGATTGTGGAGATAAGATCCCTATATTCAAAGGTGGTGTAGCGTAAGGGGGTTCTAAAAGGATCAAGCATTAGTAAAGTCAAATAGGTCTTGCCTTTTGGACCTATTGGTGTTGCCAGTGCTGTTTGCCAATACTGTGCATAAAGCAGATTGACGCGGGCACCATTTCCTTTTTTTATTGACTGATATAAGACTGCAGGCAAGAGGGGAAAAAATAGTTTCCTAAAAGTGAGCAGTAAAGGACTACAAGTCAGCCAAGCAAAAGGATGGTAGAGTGGCTATGCTCCATGGGAGGAACAATGAAACAATGGGCAAAGCAAGCCAACAAATAAGAAGGCAGCTAATGAGTGTGAAGATGGAACCAACAATGGAATGGAATGGGCAGTCCTTAAGAAGGGGGTGCGTGAAATTTGCTTAAATTGCTTTCACATAATTTGAGAAATTTCAGCAAAATGACAAGAAATGATGTATAGTTATGTGAAAAGCAAATCCTTCTTTTCGTGCTCTATTTTAGCACAAAATGTGTCCCTGTTCCAATTTTTGACACACGGATGCATTTTGCTCTAAAAAAATAGTGAACAAAACAAAAGCACTGCGAACAGCCGCTCGTATGAATGATGCATTTGCAACACATTTTACCGCACATGGCATGTAATTGCTCAATGTGGCATAATTTCAAGTCATTTCGTGTAACAAGTGTAACACAAAATTCTCAAACTATGCTAGAATAATTAAAATTTAGTTCAGACCTAACTTTAAGTCCACTGCAAGTCCACTGAAAGCCCACATTAGAGGGTTGATTACGCTGAGGGAAGGACCGTCACCGCCAGCCATGCGATGGCGGTCCTTCCGTATGCCGACTGCTAGTTTCCCCTGCCAAATTAGGATGGCGGGGGGAATCTCACCGCAACCGTGGCGGTTGCAAAGACCGTCTGCCACAGAACCTCCACAGGCAATCCTTAGGATTGCCTGGCGGTGCAGTCTTCACTGGAAAAATGGCAGCGGTGCCTAGCAGGCATCGTCCGCCGAATTATGATGATGGCTGGAGACAGCCTTTCCATGGTGGTGGAACCACCATGGAAAGGCTGGTGGGGATTGGGGACAGGGGCACATTGCGGGCACTCCATGTGTAGGGAGGAGGTGAGGGTGCACTGGGGGGGTACCCCCCTACATTTCACAGCACTACGTGGCAGGCACCTTGTGGTGCCTGCCACAGAGTGCTGTGGAATGCATAACCAGGTATTTAGACATCAGGGCGGGTGCTGCTTTCAACAGCACCCGCTGCAATGTTTAACTGCAGAATGCATCCGCCATGGTGGCGGATGCATCCTGATTTGTGGTGCAGGACCGCCGCATGTATAGCGGACGGTCCCGGTTTACACCAGGATGGCGGACGAAATCCAGTCCATCCTAATGAGCTCCTAGGTCTTTTTCAACCAGACAGGAATTCTAAAATGTCTGTAATTTGCGTCAATCGTAAGAGTGGTCATATGAGAGCAACTTTCAGACATTTCTTTTTAATATTTTACCAACTAGAGGCATCTACTTTTTTGCTGAAGAATTTATTAGGAGAAACTGGATCCTGTAGAAACCATTTCCAGTTGATCAAATGTTATTTTCTGCAGGCCAGCCGATGGATAAACTTCTGTCTCTTGCAGAATTTAGGATAGGTATCTTTCACAGAACAAGAAACAGCCTCTACATTACATTTCTAAAATCTACCCTGTATATTACAAAAACAACCCTGCTGGCCTCCAATTATTGCCCAGTTTCTGGAATCGTTTTTACCTGGTCCTCATCATCTTTCCCGCGCGCGCATCTGCAGGCCACGCGATCACCTGCACCGATGCACGGAGAGCTGGAAATGCCGCTCCACTCCTGAAACCTCCCTGTTTGAACATTCAAAGCTAATTAGGATTTTTCACTTTTATGTGATTCCTAATCCCTGAATAACTGTAAATTGAAAATGAGCACTTGAATAATGGAACCTCCGGCTAATTAAGGAGGCCTCTAGCCGATAGAGGGGTTGAGGCTTCATCTATTTATTTAATAGGGCACTGACCAGGACTGACCCTAATGAGAAGCGATAAAACCTGCTCATGGGTGCCCTGGGAGGTATTTGGCGACGTTATAACTTTATATTTCAAACACCGGCATCATCAGGCAGTCAGAAAAGGCCACAGTTTCTAATATAGACTTTTTACTAGGTAAACAGACTGTTTCATTAAATACCTGTAGGCAAGCCTGGATATAAAAGTGCAATGGGGTAGTGAGCCTATTATCTGATGCTGGTGGGTGCTTAAATACCTTCTTATTGAGCGCTGCACTCTGCTTTTAACTTGAAACCCTGGATTTCTATATAACGCTTTTCTCGTCAATTTATTTTACAGGACCAGTGTGCACATCATAGTCACATGAATGGAACATCATTAACATTGAAGTCACCTTCCTATTACACTGAACTATTTGGGACACCATGCCAGTCTCATTAAAAGGTTTAGAGTGTGATAAAATGCATCTGAACACCAAATTACAATCAATTCCTAACTTATGAAACGTCTCAGTCGACTTTATTGGAATTGTGCAGGCGTTAGCTGCAGGGATGAGCAACAAAGTCACCTACAAGCACGACTGAAGTCGCAACATCACTACATCAAATAGTGTTATTGAACTGCGAGTGATAGTAAGATAAGCAGAGAGGCTAAATTTCAAAGGGGGATAGTTACAAGCCCCGTGCGCCACTTTTGCGTCACTTTTAACGTAGGAAAAGTGACGCAAAAGTGGCGCAAGGTGCTTATAAATCTGCCAAAGAGTACCTTAAGAGGCTGCTTACTCAGTTTGCATCAACAGAAAACATATGTCACTTTGGCCACTCGAGGGGGCAGATTTACAAGCCCCATGTCCCACTTTTGCGTCACTTTTAACATGGGAAAAGTGACGCAAAAGTGGCGCAAGGGGCTTGTAAATCTGACCCTAGAAGTCTGTGTGAAACAACAGGGGGTCTGTGCTTTCCAGAGGGAGCCTTTTTAGTGCCACCCCGGATTTAGAAGGAAGTTGGGATTAAGGAAGCAACGAGGCCAGTAACTCAAGTCTCAGGTAAAATGCAGTTCACAAGCCAGACAACTCACACAGTGCTGCAGTGTGTCAAATAGTATCAACACTCTTGGCATGCAGCCTGGTCATTGTCACACAGTGTGCAATAAGGTGACCCTTAACACAGAGAAGGCATCCAGCTCAGTGTCGAGATTCTGCATGATTATTGTATAATACAGATTGTATGATATGAACATTTGTTATAAATTGAGGTGGGTGGAAGCCCCACTCAAATAATAAACATTGCCAGGATGAAACTCAAAATCACTAAACAAACCTCTGCTTAACTCTCTAGTAGCTCTAGTAGCTTTGCACAAAAGCAGTCACACAACACATGAAAAATCCCAAACTAATTTAGAAATATAGAATATAATTTAGTTAACTTAATTACAACATGACAACATTTTAATGAGTAGAAGCAGAGATATGAGTTTTTAAAGTTTTAGGTGAAAGTAGTGCCAAAATACAAAAAGCACCAATTTCTGTTATTCGGTCATTTTGGACCGGGAGAAAGCCACAAGTTCAGGCTGATTGTGATGGAGTGCAGGTCAGATACAGGTACTGCGTTTGTTCCACTGAAGAGTTACCTTCTCAAGTCTGTGCAAACAGCTGATGTTCACATTGGCAGGAGGAGGCATGAGGAGCATGCCGGGCATTGCGGATGGTCGCTGTTGGAGCGCAATGAGGCAATCATTGCTAGAACTTCACAGTGATGGTTGACGCAGACCATCGCCTTTGGCGCGAAGTGCAGGCTTTGCTGGAGCCTCACATTGGCAGTCGTCATGGACAGTCACTGTCAGCATGAGGAGCAGGTTGGAGGTTGTCTGCAATTTCAGGTTGTAGCTCCCACTCTGAAAAACCTAAGAGGTCAAAAGAATCTTAGAAGCCAGTGGGTGACTCCTTGCCTGCCCCAAGGCTGTAAGTGAGGCCTACTACAGACATCAGATTGGAATTTCCATCTGTCAGTGGATGGCGAGGGGCCTAGTTAATGACTCTGACCTTTGCTGGTTACTTACTTTAAGGAAACACTGACAATCACTTGGGGACTTAAGCCTGGCCTTTGAAACAAGGTGGGCCATCTCACATTATTGGACATGGTGGTGCTATTCTCCAGCTGGGTTGCCTAGGTGAGAAGGCTAGGGTTAGCTCTATCACAGATGAGATCTGCAGGTGCGGATTTGCTATGGACCAGGTTAGTGGCTGGGGCTGAGCATGATAGAGTAGCAATACTGTCAAAGTCAATATCTGAGGGAAGGCCTAAAACCTTTGTGGTGGCCCAAATTCCTATAGGAAGTGTACTTTGCAGGATGATGTGAGGCAGGATCTGACCCCCACCTCTACAGAGGTCTTTTTCCACCTAATCTCCTTTGAAAATCAAGAAGAAGTGCCAAGGGAATGGCTGTTATCTCTGCCTTTTAGCTGGGGTGGAGGGGTTGTATAGGACAAATACCTCCTTTTATGTGGCTGGACAAATTATTTTTGCCAAATGTTTTTGCTGATTTATTTACTCTGCACACTGGGACACTGAAGCCCAGTGCCCAGAGTATGTTTCTTTGACCCCTAAAGCAGGTTGAAATTGGCTATACTCTTTATTTACTTGTTTAACTTAACTCTACATCCTGGGGAGAGGCTGTAACCTAAGTGGGGAAGAAATTTCTGCAATGTGGTTTTTGCTGCCCCAAAGTTTTTGCTGTTCTGAAAGAAGGTTCAGTGTGACCTTGCTGTGAAGGTATCTGGCCATGTGAAGTCCTGCATAGCTATAACTTCCAGCCTTGCCCCATTGGAGGAATTTGGGAACCAAAAAATTGACTAAGTTCAAAGTGAAAACCTTGACAAGGTGGCAAATCCATTCCATCGATGAAGTGACCTCAGATGTTTTGAAATTCAGCTTTGTTTCAGTCAGAGTGTAGGAAAAGGTCCCTTTTGTGTGGCCATCCCCAATTGGGTTTGCTAGATTGTGTTGCAGTTTTTTTTAAACTCATGTACACTGGGCAATGCTGTCCAGTTCTTAGTATATGTGCTCTGACCCCTAAAATATGTCGATATTGGCTACACTCCTAATTGGCATATCCAACTTTTATACTCTTGTAAGTACCTAGTACATGATACAAAAGGGTCTGTAAGTGAAATGTCACTAGTGGACTGCAGCACATATTGTGCCACTACTAAAGTGGCAATGCAAAGGTTTCCAGGCTTGCCCCTCTAACCTGGAAGTGCAGTTTTAAAGCTGCCAATTGGACCTGGAAATATAAACCTTTTGCCAGGCCGATACCTTTCTTTTTAATACTTGTAAGTTACCCTTAAGGTAGGCCCTAAATTCCCATAAGGAATGATGCATGGTACCTAAAATGTTAGACAAGAATATTTTATGTATTTCATATCCTGGCAGTGAAAACCCCCAAAAGTCGTTTTGCACCCATAGGAAAGCACTGGGTTACATTGCAACACCTTATAAGGCCTAACTTTAGTTTGGGAGCAGCTAGAAAAAATATTTAAGGACTCAATAGTAACTTAATGAGCAAGTCATATTTCATATTACTATTTTGAAAATGACACTTTTAGAAAGTGGTCATTTTCTGATCTGAGCCAAATGTCCCTTTCTGACAGTGAATTGGCACCTAGGAGCTAGATGGTCCCATAATTATGTGTGCAGTGACTTTCAGAGCTGAGACACATGGAGACAGGCTGACTTTCCTCTGGCATGGTGGCCATCTGGACTGTGGCCAGGAACTTAAGTAACTTCAAAGAATGTCTCTCCTGCAACAGGCAGATGTCACTTGAATCTGGAATTGCCCCCTCTTTTGTAGTGTTGGCAAGCATTGAACCAATCCAAGTGGGAGAAGAGCTTCCCCAGAACTCGTTTGGAGTGACAAAATGGGAGAGTTTGTCGATTGCCATAGCCACACATTTGGGTGGGCACATGGGGATATGCAATAGAAGGGAAATGCATATGCCATCTAGGTTTCAGGTAGAGAGGGGCACTGTGGGATAGTCTACAGTAAAACAGACAGACAGGCAGACACATAGGGAGGTCTTAAGAAGTGGGCTGGGTAACCTATGGGAATCTATATCTCATTGGTAAGGGAGTGGCCAAAGGTTTCCCTCAAACACAGACTGGCACTGGGCATAAATGTGGCACCCCAATACCCTTTTCAGAAGATTGGTGGACCTGTGGAAGACAGTTAAGAGCTTCACCTTCTGTTGTGACCTGTGAGGAGAACCCTAAGGCCTGGAGCTGCTCCCACTTGAACTCAGGACCAAGACGTGGACTCCAAGGGACAGTTGAACTGGCTGTAAAGCTACAGGGACACACAGGCTACAAGAATCCCACTTTCTTGAGCGAGCCCAGCTGCCCAGTTACAACTGGACCTGCCCTGGGCTCTACTGATGACTTCTGAGGAGTAAATCCACTCCAAGTGCTGCTCCTGCGGTCTTGGAACCGTTGGCTGGTCTATGAGTGTAAAGTAAACTCCTTCTGCCAAACCCTAAAACCTTGGACTTAAAAACTTTTTCAAAGATTTTTGCCTGGAGAATCAACGGAAGACTGGGACAAAGTCATTCAGACAATGGTGCATTGCCACTAGGCCTAAGACTCAGGTCAATTCTACTTGGAAGTCTTCTGCAATAGAAAATGTGTTTCAGCTGGATGTCGCAGAAAAGGCATTCAGCTGCTTGGTGCCCTATTTCTGTACAACTTGCAGCTTTGCCCTGATGATGGAATCTGAGCTGACTAAGTACAAAAGTAGATATAGTCATCAATATTGAATAAAGTGGGTCTCAAAGAAAAGCTTTGTGGAATTTCATGGGGTAGATTGAACATAGCTGATTTAAAGGGTTTCTCAATAACCTAGAAAGTGCGACCCTCTAAAAAAGACTCAAACCAGGATGAGACTAGATCTTGATGTCCCGCTATGGCAAGTCTCTCAAGTTGCACCCAATGAGAGATGGTGTCAAAAGCGGTACTTAGGGACAACAGGATCACATGTGTGACAACATGCAAACATAGTTGAAAAGTTTAACCTGTCACTTTACTTCTACAGGGATGATTATAATCTCACTTTCAACAACGGATGACAGCACCTTCTCTAATATGGCTTTCTGCATTAAGGGAGTGGCAGATTACATGCGCCTCAACTGCCTGAAATTGAATGACAGCAAAACAGATGTGCGGATCTTCGCATTCACAATCTGGGTTGGAGAGACATTAATACGGCATAAATAATCAGTTTGAAAATAATGGCTAACCCCCCTCCTCTTTTTGCAACCCAGACGTTCCTTATCAACCCATATCTGGATGGGAGAGAAAAATAAATAGTAAGGGAGGAGTTCTCATGCAGCAATGTTTCTGTTAGAAAAGCTACATCAGATTTATGGTCCACTGGAAAGTCAAAAATCTCCGAAGAATGCTGAGCAAGAGTGTAGCGATTAAAACTACATAATAGATAAGTTACCTGCTTCTGCATCACTGCGGCACCTGTACCTGGGGAGTCAGCTGACTCCGCCTAATCTGAAAAGGAATACCTACAATGTGGACACCCTTCAGTACCCTTCAGAGAGTCTAGACAAGCTGTACAACTGTTTACTGTAGTAGGTCATAGTTTGTGAATCTGCTCGCTTGTGTTAGTTAGCCCACCTGGAGACATAGGGCCAGGGTTCCTGGCCCCTGGTCTCGGTCTGGCGCAAACAGGCGCAAATGGGCATCTGCGTTATGCCCTCCATTAAATAGAACTATTCAGAGGAGTTTGGTTAACATTTGACTGTCTACCCTTTCTTTCCATGTTAGTAGAGGCTTGTTATTCAGCATTCATACTTTAATTGCTTCTTTGCTCCCACAATATGGAGATGTCATCATAGCATTGTTGAAGGGTACATCAAAGCCGGCTTTTTCTTTTCACTCAAGTTGCTCTACTTACTATATCCTCATTTAGGTGCATGTGTCAGATTTGGCTCCACAGAATCCAGTTGTAGCAAATAATGGTCCACTTCCAAACGTCACAAACACTCTAAATGTAATACACAGAGTATTTGAGCCATTAGGTGAGGGAAAAAGGTAAGGGAAGGGTCTGCAGGGAAGGGAAACCTGAAATGACAAAAGACACACTTATAAACAAAGGTGTACAACATCAGTCTACTCTCATATGGTCTCGCTAGAATGTCTATATACCTGCTTAATAAGGGAAACACATCCTCCGCTGAAAACCTCTTCAACTACTCCACTCGTGACTTTGTTTTGCCTAATGAAACATAGAAATATTCTCATAACACATTCTTAATTCTTTCCTCTTAAAAGATAGACATGTGCATTATAGAACAAACCCCCAAGCATACCATGAAGGAGCATGAGGATTGTGTGAAATAATGGATTCTGGTAGTTCATTCCAAAGTAAAGAAAAACAAAGATAATCCCTTCTTTAAGGCGAATAATACTCCATCAGTAAGCACCACTAAGATCCACAGATACGGTAATGTGTAGGAAGCAAAAAACACAACAATCCGCTCTGTTAAAATGGAGTAATACTGATACTATTATCCTGCCATGTAAGTTAACACAGAGTGAGAATGCATTAGAAGCACTTTCCTAGTGCATGTGTAAAGACATTGTTTTATGGAACACGGAAGCGCGTAGAGTTTAACCACAGCGCTCCGCTTCCTATCTGAAAGACCTCCGTGTAACACTTCCACACGGTAGTGCGTAGTTGAGACCACTACAGCACTCCGTGTGTTCAAGAACAGGGAAAAAACAAAGAAAACAGATGAAGGAAAATCGGAGTCAATTGAGCTCAATGAAGTTGCAGTCACTTCCTTTAAAACATGCAATCAAACGGCGGTGCGTAGCATGATACTACCGCGCTCCGCTTTGGGCAAGTACTAGAAAGTCTGTAGAGATCCAACGGCAGCGCGGCGGAAGGCAGCGCGCTACGCAATTAAATATCACGGGGAAACCAGGGTCCTACCTCGGACGAGAAATGCAGGCGGCAATCTCCTTTGGCTAAGACCTGAGCCAGAATACGACGTGCAGGGACTCTTCCCCACGCCAGGATACACCAGGAACAACAAAGGAATTACACGCAACAGGAAGCGTGTCCACTAGGCTGAAATACTTCCCCTTTCCCAGAGGAACATGGGAGATGTAGTTTTGTCAAATAATGTAGACGCACCATCGCGGATCCTGACAGCATGGGCAAATTACTTAAAGTTTTATCTCAATCAACGCCACTGGCACGCAAACTTTCAACTCATTCTAATTCTCGATCAAATTGCTTTTCATTGGAGAAATCAACAAATATATTCGCCCACAGGCGCATAGTCATCTGCCATTAACATAGCCTCTGGTACTAGTAAAGCGTCAAGCAAATGCTTGAAGAGGGATCCTCTTACTCCTCCCAAACAATTGTCTTCAGTTTCATTGGACTTGCTACGAGAGGAAATTAGAGCTCTACGCCCATTTGTTGAAGAAACTAACTCTAAATTACAAGTCCTAACGGACAGATGGTCAAGTTTAGAGGACAGAGTTACCACAATGGAACAAAGTATTGAATCTATGAGCTCATCTAACATCAAGATAGAGGCTCTTCACTCCCAAGTGTCAACAAGTCAAAAACAGGTTGAAAATCTTGAAAATATGAACAGAAGGAATAATCTTTGCATCTATGGATTACCGGAGGGCATGGAGGGCTCAGATCCAATAACTTTCTTCAAATCCTTCATTCCAAAAATCCTTAAGCTACCAGAGGATACCCATCTTAACATTCAGAGGGTGCACCGATTGGGCCCTGCGTCTGCGGTGTCCTCATCTACTGCGAGGAAACCGAGAGGCATAATCTTATATTTCTTATAATATACTGATTAGATCAAGACTTTGTCAGCTGCCAGAGCCATCAATCACATTGCCTGGTCATGTAGTCCTCTGTTCTTCTCTCAAGATTATTCAAAACCTACTGCTGATAAGCACCAAGAATTCCTGACAATGAGACCGCAGCTACGATCTATTGGTGCACGTTACGGCCTCTTTCACCTGTGCCTGTTCAAGATCACCACAAACAGCAAGACTACCACATATAAAGTCCCTATAAGACTGAAAAGCTTCCTTAATTCTTTTCATGCAGATTCTATGGACACGTCTTCTTCGCATAATTAGTAGATGCCTTTGTTTTAGATCATACTTTTGACTTTTGCTGCATGCTTCATATTTTTTATAATTTTCTTTGTTCATAAAAGTTGATGATAATGTTTTTTTTCTCGAATATTTTTGATTGTTTGTTAACCTTCTTATCTCTCCTCACAGGTGATATCTTCTTGCTGTATTCCCCCCGTGTTTTATCACTCTTGTATGTATTAATCTTTACTGTTCAATTACTTAAAATCGTTATAATATACTATCATTTTTAAAATGAAAAAGAGTTCAAATCCCACACAATTTGCTACAAACTAATAAGGAGTAAAACATTAAAAACTGATATTCAACTGGCAGTAAAGTGCAGATTTCTTTTTGTGACTCAATTTCCTGTGTCAGTGCAGCCGGATTGATTCTGTAAATTTCCCTAGCTGCGCGACTGTTTGAGCTGTTTTAGCAGAGGAACAGAAGTCTGAGGCTTCTCTGCATCTTACAAGACCGTGGGACCTGCAGATGAGAAGTACCAGTCGGTGCCGCTCGCTAGCGAACTTTGGGAAACAGCACACCAGATGGAGCCAGGATTTACGATGGTAACTACAAAGTCGACATGCGGCTGAATTGTCCTGCCGGACCCAGGCTTGGTTAAAGTCTGCGATGGGCAATGCAAGAAGTCTCATGTAGGTGATTTTTGTCTGGGCCGGCTGTGATTTTCCCACTTTGTAGGAGGTGTCCAGTGATGAGAGATTGGGTTGATGGTGTAAACATTCCAGGTCTCTTTCATGGGATATTTTCTTGACCTGTGTATTCACTGCTCTTTTCCATGCAGCTACAGGAATGTTTAAGTTGTGCAAGCTTTGAACGTCTATTTCTAACAATTTTGTGGCTACTGCCAACTGAACCTTACATGGAGATCCACCTTCTTTGAAGATTGTTTTAATTTGGTTTTGAGATAGGTTGCTGATATAGTATTTTAAAATGTCCCCTAAACAGGTATTGTCTGGACGGCTGAGTCCCAGCTCCAACCTCTTTTTTTCCTGGCCTGTCGTGGGATTGCTACAACCTTCTTGTATGCAGAAATTTGGTGGTTCGTAAGGAACTTGGTGAAGGCTCCAGGGAAGATTAGGTGGCCATAGTTAAGAGAGGGAACTAGTTTTGCTTTTAAGACTTTCAGGATGGGTTCTGCAGTCAGACTGAGTAGTCTTCGAGTGAGATTTCTCAAACTGTTGATGTTGCCGACCCCCTTGCTTCTTAGATGTTTCAGATGGGCTATGGGTTTGGCCCCTTCCGATAGCCTGCGACCCAGATAGTTATAACTTGTGCATGTTCTGATTTGCAGGTCACCTAGGCGCCATTGTGCTGTCTTCTTTCAGTGGTACTTCCCAAAGATAATTATCCTGGTTTTCTCCTGGTTCACCAAGAGATTGTTCTTTTGGTTGAACCTGTGCAGAGCTTCTAAGGCTTTCTGTAGGCCTGTCCTAGTGTGGTCCATTATAACTATATCATCGGCGTATTGGAGAATTTGGAGACACACATTCCCCACCCTTGGTGTTAGTACATTTGGCCCCTCCAGGTCTTTTCTCAGGTCGGCTGTATAGAGATTGAAAAGTAAAGGGGCAAGAACGCACCCTTGTTTGAGGCCATTATTGGTTAGAACCGTAGTTGTTACAGTTGTTTGGCTGGTTTTGATACAAACCCAGGTACCCTCATGAAGGGCAATTATTGCCTTTAGCAGCTTTTGAGGAATGCCCCAGTTGTCCAGTTTTTCCCACAGCTTCCCACGGTTGACTCCGTCAAAAGCTGCCCTGTAATCAACAAAGCAGCAAAACAGGGGTAGTTGTGATGGCTGGGTCGCACGGAGTGACAGGGGTCCCTGTACTAAGATGTTATCTATGGTGGAGCTTTGGGGCCTGAAACCGGATTGAAAGAAGGGAAGGATATTATGATCTTTTGCCCAGGTTTCTAGTTTTTACAACAGAATTCTGGCATATGCTTTCGCTTCTATGTCTAAAAGAGCGATGAGCCGGTAATTTTCAGGTTTTGTGCAGTCCCCTTTTTTATGAATGGGGAAGAGTATTGAGCCGTTCCACAACAAAGGGACAGTAGAAGTGGTGAATGCGAACTTGAAAAGTGGTGTTAACTGTTCAGCTCAGAGTCCGTGAGAGGCTTTAAACACTGCTGTAGGGACTCTGTTGGGGCCTGGGGCACCATCTGTCCTCATTCTTTTAATCAGGTTGGTTATCTCGACCTTTGAGATGACAGGTGTTTTGACGCATTTATGTATTGCTGAGGGAATCTGTTGTGTTTGGGTGTAAGTCATGTTCTGAGGTGTTGTATACAGTTGCTTTGCATATTTAACCCACTCAGAGGCTGCCCCCCGTTTTCCTTGTTCTGACCAATGTGGCTTTGTTGCTTGATATGTCTCCAAAGTTGGAAGTGTCCCTTTTCTTTGAGAATGTTAAATATGTTCAGCCACTCTACCATGATTTTCTTTAGTCGTGTTTCCCATACATTCTTTCTGTGTTCCGTACGAAGAGCTGTTATTGCTGGTGTTTGGGGATTTGTGGCTCCTATTCTTCTTGCCTTTAAGGCCTTTGAGAGACTATGCGTGGTTTGAGCTAGGGCCCTTGGTTTTGATTGTGATGTTAGGCGTTGGGGATAAGAGTCTGTGCTTTAGGGATTCCAGTGCGTCCACCAAGAACGTTTTTTAATTCAACAAGGAGAGCTCTCCAGAGCTCCAAGGGAGATACAGTACTTATGTCTGTGGAGCCTGACTCTCTATGTATAATCCACTCCAGGAGTTTTGGACCTAGATTTGTGAAACATTTTATTCTGCTCAAAACTTTGAGGTGCTCTTCTCCAGTTGAAACTCCCAATGTTTCCAGTTGTTTTGCAGGTTTCCCGTTTAGCTGAAGGGATACCCTCAGTGGTCTGTGATCACTCTCGTCCCTATTTTCCACTTCACATTTGTTAAAGTGTGTTATCAGGTTATCCGAGATAAAGATGTAATCAATTCTGGACTTATCCCTGAAGGTGGGGAGAGGAAGCCAGAGAGGATCCACAGCTTTTTTGATGGTGTGGGCAGAAACCATATTTTGCGTGAAAAGGAGCCGCTGCAGAGGGGCTGATTCAGTCTAGTTTGGAAAGTCCGTTTTTGAGAACCCCAGCTCTCGGGTGTTCATATCCCCGACAATAATTGGAAAGAGTGAGACATATTTATTTATGAGGTGGTCTATTTTTGTTGTCAATAGTTTTACTAATTGCTTTTTTTGCTGAGAGGCAGGGTTGACGTAGCAATTAATTAACAAATGACGAATTGAGATGAAGTTACTTTTTAATCCGCAGACCAGTACCGCTTGCAGTTTGGCTGTGTTTGTTGTCAAAAAGGTTGCTTCTATTTTGCGGGCTTGATTAATAAAGATTGAGAGCCCACCAGATGCTCTCCCAAAGATGTTACGTTTTATGGCTGCAGAGTGAAATTTGTAAAAACCTGGGGGAATTAGGAGTTTGGTGGCCCATGTCTCTTGTAGAAACAGGATGTTATTTTCTCGAAGGTCACTGCTTACGGAGTTGCTCCCAAGCAATCTTTTTAGCCCAGCGACGTTCCAGGATAGGATGGACAGCTGTATGTTGTTTCCTGGTATTCTGTTCGTGATCTGATGACGAGCAACATTTATTGTGTTAGGAGTGCCGTTGTGTTGGCTGGCCTTCTGGACCAGTCCTAGTACCTTGCATAAAGATATGCTTTGGTCCACTGATGTGGACTGTCCTGTGGTCAAGAGTACTTGTTATCCTGTAGGCATTGTATAGTCTTGGCTCCGCGGCTGAGCGTTTCTCTGGTTGATTGTTCGCTCTCCCCCTTAGGAATGAGTGAACCTCCTTCCTTGGTGGTGATGCTGCTAGTATGTGTGGGTATTTCTTGGGTATAGGGAAAGCGATATCAATACCTCAATCAGCCATTTGAGCTGTTTCTTCTGGTGTTAGCCCCACCTAAGAGTAGCGACTGAGCCCTCTCAAGGTTGATTCCCTGTGAGAGTCACTGGAGAGACTCAGGAACGTAACCCATGCTAGGTCATCTGAATGTATTTCTGTAAGGGTTGGGATATGCTTAAATAGTCAAAGTATGTTGCCCCTGTTTAGGATGTCATGTTGGCCTTTAATGACATTTCTATGGGTAAGGATTACATCATGAGTAGTTTTACTGACTTGGTTTGCATTAGGCTGGATACTTGGACCCGTCTGTACAGTACTTAAATTAAGGCTTCGGCCAGGGTCCCATTGGTGTGGTTCTGGATGGTGGATTGGGCCTTGGAATGGCTGAGCTGATTGGATGCGGGGCCTCTGGGAGACCGAGGGTAAGAGTCCCTGAGATATATGGATTTGTTGGAGTTACTCTGTTTGTTTTTAAGTGTTTTAATATAACTGTCATATTTCTACATGACCTTCAACGAGGCATACTTGCACTCACCTGCTTTCTTCTATATGTTCAGCAGTATCTAATCCTCGCTACATTTCACAGCTCTCAGTAGCGGGACGCAGCTCCATCTCCCCTCTATCACTTCCACTGCAGGGGGCTCTATAAAATTACCACAGGGGCCCGGTCGCGTAGCGGATGATAACAGTGTGCAGAATAGCCAATTTACCGTCGGTATTTTGTTGGAGTTACTCTGTTTGTTTTTAAGTGTTTTAATATAACTCTCATATTTCTACATGACCTTCAATGAGGCATACTTGCACTCACCTGCTTTCTTCTATTTGTTCAGCAGTACCTAATCCTTGACGCATTTTACCTCTCTCAGTAGCGGGACACAGCTCCACCTCCCCTTCATCATTTTCGCTGCTGGGGGCTCTATGAAATCACCACGGGGGCGCGAGCAGCGGGTGCACCGGCGGCGCGCCAAAGGCAAGCCCGTCTGCGCCCATCCGCGCCAGGCCGGGACCCGGGGTAAAGACCCCTGATTCAATAAATAGGGATATTTTAACGTATTCCTCCAAACAACTGTTGGAGTACAGTACTAATTCTGGAGGAATACAGCGGGAGGAAAATCGGTTTTGTAGAAGGTTGCTGGGAACACCAATATCTACCTCCCAATATATTTCCCACAAAGAACTATGTCTGCCTTTTATTGGTGATTTTATCAGGGCTCGCCCCGCGCTATTTTGGCATTCAGTTTGGAGGAATGATTCAGCTACCCTGACCCAAGAAATTATAAAAGATTGCCTTGGATGCGAAAGAGGGATGGAGATTCCATGGCTTTTGGGGGTCTATAAAAGTTTGTGCAGTATCGATAAAGGTGACATTTTTCATGATCCGGGTACATCTAGATCTGTACATAAGAATGACCTGAAGAAAGAACTCTACGCACTTTATGATATGGCTAGGGTCAGGGAAGAGTCCAAGAAAACTACGGTCCACTCATATATGGGCAGGGAAATATTTAGTCATATTCTCCCGTTATACCTCATGTTACCAATGACAAACTGGGAACGAAGTTTATTGTTCCTATTGAGGTCTGGGACTGTAAGATTACTGTTGAATTTCCCTCTAGGTTATTTGTCAATTGCTGATAATATAAAATGCCCCTGTGATGGAGTTAGCGCACAAACTGATTTGCACTTCTTTTTTACTTGTAAATATTATCTAAAATATATAAAATGGTTATTAATCCCTCTTTTTAACAAACACAGACCAATTACTATGGGGGAATCTTATCAATTACTGCTTTCCCTCGACAATGAGGAAATAATCTGTCGCACCAGCACTTTTTTGACGACATTGGTCCGTGCGCGAAAAATGATGGACAATTCTTGACTATTCTCTATTTAATAATTGGAAATGTTGCCCTGCCTGACTTAAATTTGTATGTTTGTATTATGTAATATTTTAATTGTTTTGTATGTGCTTTTATGAATTCAAGGAATTCGAATAAAGATTCCTGAACTGAACTGAACTACAGTACTAATCCACACTCTGTTTGTACGCTTTTTAACCTGGAAAAAGAAACTGACTCCTATTTGAGCTGTAAACTAGCAGTGCACTTAGGACTATGCGAGGCATCTAATGTTTTAACACTCTCTACTTCCATCAAACAACTCACTAACTTGCAATTGGAAGATTATCTACAATCCATTAAGAATTTCTCTTTTTCAACATTAATTGTCGTTCACTTTCTAAACATCAGGCTGATATTTTTGATTTACTAATGGACAAACACCTAGACGCTATTTTTCTTACAGTGACAGGGTTAAATAATAGCTCTGGTCCGGACATAGCTGCCGCTTTGCCCCTAACTATGTTATAGTAAGAAAGGACAGGGAGGACAAAAGAGGTGGGGGGATCGCTATAATTTATGAAAATATATATAGCTGCAAGTTTGACGACTTACAGGTCACCTATTGTCAAGCTGCACTGTTTAAGCTGACCTTAACTCCACACTTTACTTTTTCAGGGATATTGGTTTATAGACCCCCTGGGCCTGCCTGTCCCTGGGTCGCAAACTTCCCTGAGCTGGTCTCTTCTCTTTTGCTTAGATCGGCACATTTTTCTATTCTAGGGGACCTCAACCTCCATCTGGAGGATCCTGCTTGTACTACTAGTAACCTTCTTATCTCAGATTTAGCAGCTATTAACATTTTACTTCATACCTCTGGACCTACGCACAAAGCTGGCCAACTACTGGATCCTATTTTTTCGAATTTATCCAATATTGCATGTTCTATAGCAATTCCCTTGTGCTGGTCTGATCATTTTTTGGTTCATTTTAAATTAACAATCACTGATAATGCGCATGTGGCGCTTCGCGGTACTACAATACTAACAAGGAATTAGAAAAAGTTGGATATAGACAATTTTAACAAACTTCTCTGTCACACTGCCCCTACTTTTATAAATAATCTTGCTATAGATTTAGCAACATTTCAAAAGTGGACTCTTAAAATTACAGACATTGGCTTACCTGCCTCTTGTAAGAGGATTAATAACCACCGCCCCCCAGCTCCAGGGTTCTCAGACTTGTTAAAAGCGGAGAAAATAAATGTAAATAATGGAAAGACGGTGGAGAAGGGACTATGCTTCTGAAGCCAAAACTGCTTACCTGCACGCTAAAAGAAAAGATCATTCTCTCTGTAGGGATGTGTGTTCTAAATATGTTTCCTCACTCTTATCCAATGCCAAAAATTGTTCTAAAACATTGTTCAAAATGGTAAAAGAATTATCAGGTGCTACTACTCAGCCCATTTCTTCTAATCTGAATGAAACACAATGTGAAGATCTTGCTCAATTCTTCACTAATAAAGTTGAAGCAATATATTCTACTCTGACTGAGAATCTGTCACCATCCTCTATGTCAATACCGTTAACCCCTATTCATTTCACTTTGCCATCTGTTGATAAAGATTTGTCTGATACCAATACTATCAATAAAATTGAGACCTGGACATTACTGGACTTGACGTGCCATACATTGCATCTGGGCTGCATCAAGTCTGTTTCCTCCTGTGATTCCCTTCCTATCTCTGTGCTGCAGCAGCTTGACCGGTCAATGCTTAATATTATTATGGAACTCCTAAATACTTCTTTAAAGGAATCGCTGGTTCCTCTGGAATGGAAGCATGCACTGGTTATTCCATTATTGAAAAAGGCCAACGCTGACCCTACTGTGTCGTCTAACTATTGGCCAATTTCCTTGCTTCCTGCATTTTTTAAAATCTTGGAGAGGCATATTAATGGTCAACTGTCACAGTACATTGAAAAGAACAACATTTTACATTCCTCTCAATCCGGTTTTCGAATCGGTTATTCTGCGGAGACAGCTCTTCTTGGCATAACCGAAATATTGCGCCAAAACCTGAATGCAGGCAATACGGTCGCACTTGTCTTATTGGATCTAAGTGCGGCCTTTGATACGGTGTCCCATGCCATCTTGACAAAGGCTCTACAATCCATAGGGGTCACTGGTCCAGCGCTTAGCTGGTTAACATCTTTTCTTACTGACCGTACGTTTCAGGTATTTTCTTCTGCAGCAAATTCCAAGATTCAGTCATCTTGACATGGAGTTCCCCAGGGGTCTATTCTTAGTCCTTTGTTGTTTAACATATATGTTAGACCCCTAGCAACGATTGTTGAAGAAGCTGGGTTGTCATTATTTTCATATGCTGACGACACTCAGATTATTATTTTACTCTCTGCAGAAAACAAATCAGAGCCCTCTGCTCTTCGGGCAGGGTTGGGCAAAGTGGCATCTTGGATGCACAACAATTTTCTCAAGCCGAATGGTGAAAAGACGGGGGAGTTGTACTGGGGAAGGACAAAGAGCTCTGGGGCCCTCAACATTGGCCCACAGAAATGGGCGCAGTACCTCAGCCTTCTCATCATGCTCGCAATCTTGGCTTCATTATAGACGACTCACTATCTATGCGTCAGCAAGCCATGAAGGTTGCTGCTACATGTTTCACCATTCTAAATGGCTGAGGAAAATTGTGTGGATGCTCCCTAGCCCTACTCAGAGAACTGTAGTCCAGGCTCTTATTACATCTAGACTGGACTACGGTAACATCCTCTATCTGGGAGCCAATACAGATGTTATCTGAAAGCTTCAGAGAGTACAAAATTCAGCAGCCAGATTGCTCTGTCGGACTCCGAGAACTGCCTCTTCCTCTGCTTCTTTGAGAGGTCTTCATTGGTTGAGAATCAAGAATCGGATTAAGTTTAAAGTTCTGAACTATACGTTCAGAATTAAGCACGGCACGGCTCCTATGTACGGGCAAAATTTAGTCCATCTTTACTTACCTTCTCGCACTCTCCGATCTACTTCTCAGGTTAAAGTTCAGGTGCCAATTATACGACTAGCCCGCATGGGCGGCCATTCCTTTTCATATGGAATGCTCTTCCGCTGTCTCTTCGTACTCAGATGAACGTCACACTATTTCGTAAATCCTTAAAAAGCTGACTTTTTAATCAGTAAGCTCTTTTTTACTATTCCGTTGTTGCCTCCGCTGGGTACCGGGAAACCCTTGAGGGTAGCTGTTACGCCTAGATATAAATTTAAATAACATAACATTACCCGATATCAGGTCCTTGTTCCTTAGTTGAGCATAATAGACTTCTCTGCTCTAACTTCATGATGTTCGATGAATGAGGTAGTTGAATTATTGTTGCCTGCCTGATGGGCTGTGCGAGTCCTCCATTCAGGGAATTGGCTGTAAAGGCCTGTCAGTCTCTTGTTTGGCATCCAAAGGGGTTGATGTTGTTGATAATGAGTTGCTTGGAACTTGGTTTTTAGTGAAAATTGGATTTTTTGTCAAGATATGAATTTTGAGTATGGGTTGGTAATAGGAGGGCAACTTTTTCTGATGCCTTGGCCTTTTTCTCTTGTTTCTTTAATTTTTGTTTGGCCCTCCTTGAAAGAGGTTCCTCTTTCCTTGTCTGAATGGAAGTTTTGCCCTCGAGGTTCTTCCCTGGATTTGAGATTCATGAGCTAGGATTGAGACTGGGTGGACTGATGGAGAGTTTAGTTGATACAAGAAGTCCTTCAGTGTCGGGCTTTGTTAAGGGGTTGCCTGGATTGTTTGTGGCTGAGTTACTGTGAGGGTCGGCGAGGTTTGAGATTGGTGCAGTACTACTATTGTTCGTCGGGCCCATGGTGCCTCCTGTTTGAGCTTTTAATGAGACTACCAGGTCTGTTTAGATTTTTGGAAGTGTTGCCCATTTATCCATGAGATCTGCACAAAATAAGGTGCAAAGCTGGTTATTCTGATTGACACTAAGCTTGTTCTCTATAAAGTCCACCTTGTTGCTCAGTTCCACTAGCCATTGTGCAATGGTGGATAGGAGGTCGATTTGCAATTCCATTTTGTTTGATTGTCAGAGTAATGCCTTGGCCATGGTATGGACTGGTTCACCGGGTGAGGATGCTCCTGGGTCATTAGTGAGACTGCTATCGTAAGGACTATGGCTTTGAGAGCTCTGTGTAAGGGAGGGGGAAAACTGGGTTGCATTGGCCATTCAAAAGAGCTTTGTGGTGAGCTCCAGTGTACTTTGTATCTTTGATTCCAGGTTTTGAAGAAATATCGGTGATAAGTACCCAAGGTTTTGTAGACGCTCTGTTTCTTCTGTCTTTGTTGGATCCTGTGGGTACTAGGAGAAGTGGCTGAACAGGAGACTGCAGGGTAAGTTGTTGCTGGCTATGTATTTGGGCTGTCACAACCTGCTCTTGGTTTCCTTGAGTTAGAGCAGTGGTGTCAACAGGTGGGTCACTTACATGTCTATGTTTAATTCCTGGGGGGTGACTCGGCCCAGAGCAAGATTGTGACAGGCGTCTTTCGATGTGTATGCTTCTGATGTTTATACTTTGTACTTGTTTTACAAAAAAATTGTTGTTGGAAGGGCTCCCTGGCAGATGGTTCATTCCATTACTGGCCTTGGCCGTGCCTGATCGATCTGTCGGGGCGGGGAGCTCTCATCGTTAGGAGGACATTTATATAAAAATTGAGTTAGGAGACCTGCTGCTGGGGACTTTAAAAAGAACTTTTTGCCAGGGACTACGTTCCATGCTCTCCTTAGGATTTTGGGTGATACTTTAGTCAGAGGGAACGACTTTAGTTGGGCGTTTTCTTGGCACTGAGAGGCTTTTTCATTTTTTTGTCATCCTTCGATAGGGTGCCCAGTTATCAGTGGCTATATAGTGCCACAGTAGACTTAAACTTACTCCTGGGGGTTTGGAGTTTGAACAATGCAGATGTCTGTGTATCGGGGCCTAGCGGGGTGGCTGAATGATCTTTGGGCAGTTGTCTTCGCCTGGTTACTACCCCCGTAGGCCACACCACCGCTAGCGATACCACCACCCAAGAACTTGGATGCCAATGGTTCACTCGGCTTCCCACACCAGGGTCCAATCCTTGTCCTTCGAGTTCCTCCGACCTCTGACTCCCTGCAGCACACCCAAAATATTAGCCCACCGGGGGTGAGGCGAAACAGGCAACTTCTCCCCGGGCTGGCCAAGGTCAATTGTCAATAGCTCAGGGATTTACCTCAAGTGGGGCTCTGAAAGACCCCGGGAGGGCAGGACGATTCTGAGAAAGTCAGCCCTGCTTCCAATGACCTGCAGGGCTCATTTACCTTGAGTGTACCCCTCTGCCGGTCACCATCGAAGTGCTACCCTTCTCTGCCACGGTGACAAGGATGGTGAATAATAGACCCAAAATCCTCTGTATGCCTCCGCTGCAGTGGCCATGGGGGCCACTGCATCTGCCCCACCTGAGCGGCTCCAACCGAGATGGCCACCTAAAGTCCGATGGTGGTGGGCCGCCGACCACACCATGCCTCACCGAGGTCTAAGTGACCTGGCTTGTTTTGCAACAGCAGCTGCAATGAGACCAGGTATTGATTTTGGCCACAGTTTGTAGTGATTGCAGGAAGAGCAATAATTTATGGCAATCTGGGCATGATGGGGAGAGGAGAGCAGAAGGACCAGGGGTCGGTGCTCGAGCCTTGTTGCTGCCTCTGTCGCGGCCACTAATCGTCTGCTAACCGCTGGAGGGGCCCTTAAGAGAACCGCCGGGGCCGCGGGAGCTGTGGGGCTGCCACGAGGGCCGGGCAGAACCCCAAGTTAACTCCTCCGCTCTTCAGCTACCATCCGCTTTTCTGCCTCTCCGCCTCTCAGGGTTCCGCCTCTCTGGTTCGGACTACCTCATGCTGCTCACTCGGGGTGATGCGGTGCAATTCAGTACCCCATCTACTGCCGCTGCTGCTACTCGCATCTTTCTGCCTGCCGCTGCCACCACTGCTGCTTCAATGCGCCAGGAAACTGGGAGACCTGGACTGGATTCTGGATCAGTTCAGAAATGCACTAGTGTTTTATCACTCGTTGGTCCTGCTTTCCTCCCCGCCTACTCGTATGGAGTCTGGACACATCATTGTTCCATATGGCCTGATCTCCCCCACCGCTCCTATGTCACAGATTTATTGTAAGTTCCTAGGATTTATTAATCTATTGTACTTTTGTTCTCTTTTCTTACCTATTTCCTTACTTTTTTATCTCTTCTCTTGTCTTTTTTCTTTCTTACTCTTACGCTCATCTCTTTTTTCCTCTATTTCCTTATACTTTGAATGAAACATTTACATTTTCATTTTTCTTTTTCTTCCTGCTCTCCCCTAGTCTTTCTGATTTATGTTGCATATAACTGGTTTGTTCTTTGGTATGCTTCTTGTTGTTTGATAGCCTGTTTTGATCAGTGTTCTTTCTTTTTCTCCATGTTTGTCTTCTGTCCTTAATATTTGTCTCTTGGAATGTTAAGGATTTTCATTCGCCTATTAAAAGGCAGAGAATATTAACACTTTAACAGCAGAGGAATCACTTAAATTAAGAAGAGGGTGGGTAGGGGAGGTTTTTTTCTCTCCAGGGGATGGCAAACGCAATGGTGTCTTAACTCTCTGTTGTAAATCACTTCCCATCAAATTACTTTCACAATGTTCTGATGAAAATGAAATAGGTTGTTTACTAAATTGCAGGTGGGAAATGCTCAGATCTCTTTACTAAATGTATACACGCCACTGCTGAGAACTCTTTTTGGACATCCTTAGCTCAGCAAATTTCACATTGTATTGATGATAACTTCATCCTTACAGGAGACTGCAATCAAGTTTTTGATCCCTTTTTAGACCGTAACTAAGCGGTTTCCTTTGTCACTCATAAAGCACATAAACTATTCCTACAAACTATTAAGCAATATAAGTTTATTAATGCTTGGAGACTCTGCAAACCTACTTTAAGGGAATACACTTGTTATTCTCTGGCTCATCACACCCAATTGAGAATAGATTATTTTTTTATATCACATAATATTTCTCAGTCATTATTGGTGGCAGATATTGGCTTTGTACTAATATCTGATCACGCTCCCATTACAATCCAGCTTGATGTTTTACAGAACGCTAACAAGCCTAAAAAATTGCATTTTTATAACTCTCTGCTTTTAGAGTCAACATTCACTTCCTCATTTATCTCTTTTTCTAATTAATACTTTACCCGTAATCAATTGGATACTTTGCCCTTTCATGTGGTATGGGACCCGTTCAAAGCATCAGCTGGAGATGTTATTCTTGGTTATGTTTCTAAAAAACGCAAAGCATCCAGATAACTTACCAAAACCCTTCTAGCCAAGATAAAGAGATTGTAGCATTCTTACTACTCTACCAAATCAAAAGATTGCTTATCATAACTTATAAATGTCAATTTTCAGTTCAATAAGGAATTGACAAATAATGCTTCAATGTATTTATTGAAATCTAGCTCGAAATTTTATGGAGGGCTATCTCCTTAAAAGATAAACATAACAGACTTAACATAGAATCCATTATGGATGAACATCAAATATTGAAATTTAAAGATAATGATATTTTAAATGAATTTCTTCAATTTTACAAGACATTATAAACATCAGAAATCCCCCCCCCGCTGAACATCACATTTGTCAATTCCGATCTGACAATCAAAAATCATCTGACATTTAATCAGATTTTACACTTCTGGAATCTGATTTATCACAGAAGGAACTCCTCACCGCACTGCAGACACTTAAGAAATATAAGGCTCCTGGAACGGATGGTTTCAGGGATTACTTTTTTACACATTTCACGCACTTGTTACACCCCAAATTACATAATCTTCTTAATTCCTTTCAGCACTTAGGGAAATCCTCTGGCTCCTTTGCAGACGCCCTAATCTATCTTATCCCTAAAGAAGGTAAAGATCTAAGATACTGTAAAATCTGGTTATGTAAAAGGCCACCTTATTACAGATAATATTCGCTTATATTTTGATATCCTGTCTAAATCCCCCCATATCTCTCACTCCTTGGCAGCAATAGCATTAGACACAGAGAAAAAATTTGATAGGGTGGAATGGCCTTACTTATTTCACACTTCTAAGTGGTTTGGCTTTGGCCCTAAAATGATTTCTTTATTATCAATTTTATATTCCAATCCAAGAGCCGCAGTTTGTGTGAATGGAGGTACATCCTCTTACTTTGATTTAGGTAGGGGAGTCCAATAGGGTTGTCCGTTTTCCAGGTTCCTCTTTAATTTGGCATTAGAACCTTTTTTATCAAAAATCCATCAAAATAAGTACATACATGGTTTTAACTTTAAAGACACTCAAATCAAATTGGCAACCTACGCTGATGATGTATTACTTTTTCTCTCACAACCGCAGACTTCTCTCCCGGCATTCCTACAAGAGGCTGATTCCTTTGCAGCCATATCTGGATATAAATTAAATAAAGATAAATGTGACCTACCATTAACTAAATATACGTTCAGGGACGACTTCTCTACTTCAAGTTTTACTTAGAGCCCTAAACATATTAGATATTTAGGTTTACAGTTTTACCCCTTCTATCCCAACTACAATTTCACGTTGCATGCAAAATTGTATACAGAGACTATCCTCCCTGACCAATAAATGGCATCCTCTATACTTATCTTGGTGGGATTGTTTAGATACCATAAAGATGATGTTATACCCTATAATTATTTATACAATTTCAAAACCAGTATCTATTTCTTTGAAATTTTCAAAGAAAATGAACTCTATATTGTCCTCCTTTCTGTGGAGAAATAAAAAATTGCGTATGTCCTTATCCAAATTGACTCGTCCAAAGTCAGAAGGCGGTGTTAATGTCCCGGACTTCCCTACATATCACAAATCTTTTCTACTTCGTCAAGCAGCGAGATGGCTTTCTTAGTCTCACAAGGCTTATCCTCTTTAGACTAAGCTTGAACGATCCTTGATCTCTCCTTTTTCATTTCAAGAATATTTATCTTTTTCTCATAAACCGCAATCTCTATCTACTCCTGAGCTTAAACACACCCTTAAAATTTTGAGCCCTAGGCCTTTGTTAGATCCTATGGATTGGACCTCTTTTTTATCTAAATCCACAATATGGCCTTTTAACTACAAGGCACACTGGACTCTCAGATACATGTTGGACATGTTCCTCTCCACATGCAGATCTACATCACTTACTCTTCACATGCCCACCTGTTCCCAATTTTTGGAAAAATGTATGGTCTCAAATTAATTTAATCTTTGACTCTAGTTGTCCTTTTTCTGCTTCTCATGTGTTTGTAGGCAGTTTATCTACTCTACGGGCAGATTCTGTTTCTTACACAAAGATAATTGACTGATTATTGGCAGTTGCTTTTCAACAAATAAACCAAAAAATTGGAAGGATCTTACCAAATTATCATATCAAGCATGGTGGTACGCTGTCTGTTATAATCATAGATTGGATACAACTTTTGTATATCCTCTACATATAGCAACAAAACGTTTAACTTTAGTGTTGCCCGTCACATTATTTATTGATGCTAGTGCTAAACGCTCCTTCTCACTGCCTCCATTACAACAAGAAGTCTCTAAAACTCCTTATCTTTCCTCTTATAGATATTACACCAATTGGTTATTTTCCATTTTGTATTAAGCTCTTTTTATTTTTTTCTATATAGAAATTGTATTATTTTTTTTGACACCGGTCATTTTATACAACCATATAATTCTTTCTTTTAGGCTATGCTAAATTACCTTATGCATACAGTTACTTTGTTTCTTAGTTTTGGTTTTAGTTTATCTTATATGTTATATGATATATGATTACTGATGTTTATACTATTACTTTGTTTTCCCTCAATAAAGTTCTTTTTTTAACTTAAAAAAAGTGCCATGAGTTGGCATTGCATTTAGACGAGGGCTCGTAGCAACATCTGTCTGCCATCTACTAGTGGTCTGGTCTGGGTTTTCCAGATCCAAAATGTCCGGTTTCAGAAACACAGGATTTGGTTTAATCGGTTGTAAATCAGCAGCAGACAAAACTGTGGATGAGAGTAGCAGTGCAGAGGAGCAGCCCAGCCTTTGTCCACATCTTCCAGCACCACGAGAGGAGCAGACAGCTGTCCCCACAAAGAGCCCTTACCCTTCCTGTCCCCTAGATGCCCTGCATGCTAGGCATCCAACACCCTGACCCCCACCTGTCCCCAGCAGATGTTTACCATGGTCCGCAAAGGTTTCACATTCAGCAGGTTATTCTCCATTCTGAGGTGTTTAACCCCTGATTCTCGTTAAATTACAGAGAGATACTAGCTGGAATCATTAAATGTGGCCAGGCATCTACCAGCCAACTTAACTGGGAACCCAGAATATTGGCTCAAGTAACATTAGCTAAAGGATAGTATATTTAAAACAACCTTTTTGTATCCAAGCTGAGTGGACAGATCGTTGGAGGTGAACTTTGTAGGCGTTTCTCATTTGTGTTTTCTTTTTTTAATTTTTTTTTAAAGGGCTATTATTTTTCATAGGCAGACATCTAAAACCTTCAAACGTACATTTCAGAATCATTGAATCTTGTTCATTCTCTAGGTATTTATTACAAAACAGATATTTTGTGTTTTCCTGTCACTTTATTTGCACTTCAATAGATGAGAAACACTAGCTACAAAAAAGTTTTCATTTTGAGGAACTTGTTTAATTAGAAAGGACTTCTGTGTGTCTTCCAATGACCACATCCAAATGCAATAATATATTGTAGAACTTGAAGGCATATAATGAAATTATAATAGTTTAATTAAGGAACAAAATCCTTTGTTACAGAGTGTAGTACACTAACAACGGTTGTTCTTTTATACATTAATATATTTATTTTATTTACTATATTTGCATGTGTATTAGCGCAGACCATTATTTCTTTGGAAGGTTACACCTACAAATGTTGTTACTGGGCTTGCTAAAAACTTTAGTCCATTAATATGTATAAAGTTTGCAATCCATATCTCAGTTGATTTGCTGCCACCCTCACAATTTGTATATATTTAGGGTAGTCACGAAAAAGTAAGTGTAACTGGAGAAATCATTATGGTTTAGTACTTCCTGTTGAAAAGTGCTCACCTACAAAGTTGGCATGCTGTATTTGAACATGGAGCAGAAGGATTCTAAGGTTGTTTGCACTACAGCTCCTGTGCACTACTTGGGTGATGCACTTCCTCTCCCTTCGTTTGTCTAACAGCATCTGGGTCCTCTGGGGACAGTGCATAAAGCCTAGCACACTACTAAACTCAATCAATATACTTTATTCAATTTAAAAAATAAAATCATAAAAGTCGGACACATTGTGATACATTACATACATGATGACATGGACATGAATTACAGTTTAACTTGCTTTAAAACACCACAAAGATAACATGATAAAAAATAAGATACTGTAGGGGTAGGTAAAAACTGTAAAAACAATAACACATGTCTCACATGATTAAAATTAATCAAAAGTGGACGTATAAATTTATTGCGCAAATTGTTATATCTGGGGCAAATCGTAACTGTATGCAAATTATCACTGATAGAGGCACTATTAAACTCACAGTAAGGCCTTAGCCACTGGGTGCTGATATAGTGCTTCGATTCAAGGATGGGTACTAGGCACTGAGTCTCGTAAGCTGTGAGTCACTGAAAGGCCAACTAGGTTGAGGTTGATCTACTCGTGACAAGCACCTGCACACCCACCACGGTAGAAGTACCACACTCTAGGTGTTGAGCAGAGAACCAGTCTATGTGTCTGGGACAAAGGAAGGCAGGAACCTACTCTGGAAGTCAAATGTAATGGCACATTTAGCCAAGTGTGATACACCTTTGGTGGGAGGTACAAATAGACACTTTTGGTCAGGGGCGTAACACAAACCCATGCAGCACTTGTGGCACAGGGTCAGGGGGAGGGAAGTCCACCAGATGGACCCTAACCTTTCAAGGGCCCCTCCATTCAGTCTAAGGCCAAGAAATATCAGTAAGATATGGGGCTTCCGACATCCCCTCATCGCATTCTGCCGGGGTCTCATCACTTTGCGTTGCACTGCTTCCTTTGGTGGGAGGTGTGTATGCAGGAAAGGAGGTGCTGACCTTGTCCAACCTGCTCTGAATTCAACACATCCAGCTGGAGGCAGGCAAGAGGCTCTCCAAAGCGTGAGGTGAACAATATATAAATAAAAGAATTACACAGTTCTGCTACATGGAAGTATGCCTAACAACTCCATACAAAATCATAATTCACAAGCATAACACTGTGCAAAGTGTCCAAAGATTCATAGAGCAAGCCGCAATTAAGGATCTCGGCTTCAAATGTGTCATGGTACTCAGTGCTGGCAAAAGCAAATGCAAATGAAGCACTGGACTTAAAGTGTGTGTGTGTGTGTGTGTGTGTGCGTGTGTGTGTGTATGTGTGTGTGTGCGTGCGCGTGTGATCCAATCCAGATTCTTCAAAACCTAAATAGTGCATTCATGATTTTATTAGTGCAGAATTAGTGCACCACAGTGCAGTGGTGTTTTTGCTCAGCAGAATGATCTTCTTATGAGATGGCATTTTGGTGATGTCTCAGTCCTCTTTACCAATAATGCCTCATTCACATATTGTCAAAATATTTTCAATCAATTTAATGTTTGTGTTAACTAAACACTGGGAAGAGCTGAGCGCTGAGAGGTACAAATGACAGGGTTTCTAGGTGAATTTTGTTATTTGTGCTAATGCTACTAGCAGGCCTGCTCAAAGTAAGATTTGTAAGTACAAAGTCTGAAATGTTTGCAAGTAATAGCACATAAGCCAAACTCAATATGGCAATGGGCAAAGTAGTCCGCAGCAAAATTTGTCTCCAGAGAACTGGATATTTTTAATAATGCACAATAACCATACCTCAAAGGCAGTTTAATTCATATATAATTAGATAGAGGACTTGGCCGCCATACCTTGATGAAAGGAATTCAAAGGATTGTTTTACAGGAGGAATGAAACATTTCCTCATAATCATTCTGTAATAGACTGATGCATGGTTCTGCATCAGAGTGGAGATTTACCACAGCAGGGGATGCCTATTAAAGATACAGTTATATATCAGATAGTAAAAATGGAACCTGGAAGGAGAGAACTGCATTAGTTTTATATGCTTGCAGTAATTACCCAATTTTTGACCGACATTTACTAGACTTAGGTTTACTGCAGCTAATTTCACCATCCTGTTTCAGGATCACTATGAAAAATTTCTATCCCATTAGTTTAGAACCTGATAAAACACAAAGTTTTATACACTTGCTGATGGAAATTATATGAATGTTAATGTCCATTTTTAGTTTAAGCCTTAGTAGAAGACATTGTTCTGTTGTTCTGAACAAACTAAAGAAGCTGAGAATTTCAATGACTATTGCCCATAAGAAAATTAGAAAAAACCTTTTCAGCACTAGAGAGTATCTTTTCTTCCTATGCACATTTATGCCTTTTCACCTAATAGCCTCTCCTATTTCTGTACACTCAAGGCCCAGAGACTACAATACATTACTGAGCAATTCATCATTGTTTTATCTGGGCCTCTCGTTCCCAGGTTCTTTTTTTTAATGTAATCTTTATATTTCAGTGACTGCTATATTTATAATTATCAGCTGGGCAGTGTTTCATATGGTTTTGCCATTTGCTCAAAACAGTGTCCTGCTGAAATTAGCAATGTCCTTTAGCAAAAAAATTCAAAACAGATAAATTGATGATTTGCTTTATCGAAACACGCATATTGATCAAGAATTATAATGATAAAGGTGCAGTCTCATGGTACTTTACCATTAAACTATCTCAGGCAGTCCAACCTTCTCATAGTAATTTTATAGTAAGTTTACTACTTTTGGTATACACAGTCTCCAAGTGTAAACTTATGACAAAAGTGTAAGTTACATGCTCCCATCCCCAGAGTCATGCAATTGGATTACTCTTGTGTGGGTGGGTGACATCACTCCATAAACCCCTCCCTGTCCTACACAAGCCCCTCTTACTTCTCCCTAATGCCATCCACAAAGCCAATATGTCTCATCTTTTAAATTCTGAGCTATTTACTATGCCAAATTGAATGCACGTGCATGGCCATCCATCTTGAAGTACCTTTTTCTATTATGGAAAACCCATTCCAAGAACACTGTCAACGCACACAAATGTATCATAATGCATGTGCATGTGTGCGTTGTGACCCATTCTGTTGCTTTCATCATGCAACTTACTCTCCAGACAAAGTGGAAAGCAATGTTAGAATAGCAAATTGAGATGTGAAAATAGTTTTCACTAAGCAAGTCGTCTAGAAGAATTTTATGCATCTGGAGCCTTACAAAAATAACTAAATAAGTAAATACATAAAAAATAAATATTAAACAAGACTATTAGGATGGGTAATGAGATGAGAGCATTGCTGTGGAGGCAACAGACAGCATGCGAGCAGGTCGGGTAGATGGGATCAAGAAGGAAAATGTGGGAAAGCAAGGAAACACATGCACTTCCATGGAGCACAAACTATCCAGTGAGAACACTGTAAGATCAAAATTCTCCTCGGTAAGACAAACACAAGAATAGGGAAGATAGCCATCAAAGCAAGAGAAGACAACTGTATTAGACAGCAAAGACATACAATATTCCATACAGGACTTATTCAAAGCCTACTGTGTATATGTAAATCCATGTTGTGAATTACGTAGTCGTATAGGGGAGCCCCTGCAGCCCTGCTTCCTGATTCTCTACACCTTTCTACCTTGCAATGTGTGCTTTTATCTGTTACTGTGTTTATTTCCAATGATGTACAGAGTGAGAAGGGAGCATCATTTCAGGATAGCATTAGGCCTGAATTGGTCACAAATGCATTGTCATGTTTGATAGCTGTACTTGTACAGCAATGACATTGTCATTGTTCCTATCGCATCAAATCACTCTGTACTGTAAAAAGTCATTGCTGCGCTCCACACTGGTAAAATCATGTTCAGTGTAAGAAAATAGGCCAAGACTCTGACCCCCTTGCTTGGAAGACCTTCGAGCTATATGTTTTATATAACACTCTATTTGCAAGTGTTGCCTATTTGAAACACATGGTCAAATTACTGTGTCAAAAATGTATATTATTTCTAAGAGTCATGCTGAATATGCATTCCCGTTATGCGTAGACTTCCCGGAATTCAAAATATCTGACTCCATTTCATGACACTTAAACCACTTTGGCAGTCATGAAAAAGTATATACATTTTTTTGCCTATACTCTTTTATAAAAGTGAAATATTAACTTTTTATGTATCATTCTGACTTCCTTTGTTTCTGTGTGCTATAAATGTAAGGACTTGCAATGTCCAGTTTAAATGGTATTTTAGCATCTGTTTGTTACAGGGACGACCAGTCCTTTATATAGTGCTTGAAATCATTAACCCCTTAGTGCTATTGTCATAATTACAAACCACTGAAGCATACAAGAAAGTGATGATTGGAATGCTTGAATTATGCTGTGCCACTGGTAATTACTCAGGGCACATCCCAGTTCATCGTTATTTTGCATACCATGGCACCTCAGTTTTCACCCAGTCATATGCAAATCAGCCTTGGCCAAGTCCTCCCTGGACTGGAACAAAAGCAGCCCAAGATCAGTTTCACCCTTCACAGGGCCTGATCAATAGGGTAAAGCTTAGTTCCATTCGCACAGTGTGCACAGGACCTATGTCTGGCCACAACCTTGCCAATTAGGGCAGTACATAAAAAATACAAAATGTGCTGGGAAGAACGCTTGCAGTAAGTCTAACCAGTGGGAATCACTCCTGAAATCACTGCCATGATGGCAGTTCTTGTTGAGGTACAGAGATTACTGCGGCAATCTCTAAAATAGGTAGAGGGATGTCCTTCAAAGTGGTGGACATAGTGTCCTCCACCACCCTGAGCCATAGAATACTTGTCCATAGTTATTTTGAACATATTTCGTGTCCCCAAGTTACTCTGGTCCAGAATGCTTAAGCATCATGTAAAAATAACATAATTACTGTTTTTACTTTCTGTGCCATCCAGTGCTCAACAATCATAACCAACATGTTGAACCCAGGTAAAGTGATGTACAGTACTTAGGAACAGACCCACAATGTGGGATCTGTGTCTCTTTGACTATCCAGAATAGTAACCTTTTATTTAAAATATGCACAGAAGCATGTTATTCATCTCTGTATGCATTGGCTGTAAAGAATATATTGTCAAGGGAAAAACAGCAGTAACCCAAATAAAAAAAGAAAATTTGGGTCACTGCTACCACAGTATTAGCACCTAGTACTGAGGGCACCAGTATGGGATCTCCTGTGTTACTAAACACAACAAGATGATGGACGGAGTGCTGAAAACTTTCAACTCCTCAGCCCCAGTCACAGATTTGTTTTTTTATCCATTGTTTTTTTGCTCATTATGCCACTCCAGTTTGGTCACAGCCATTTGCAAATTATTCTTGACCCTGCTCCCCATGAGAACAGTCTATCCCGAACTGCCAGGTCAGGTCCTCCCTGGACCGGAAACAAGTATCTGGCTGGTTTTGCTATGTGAGGAGCATAGTCACAACAGATTTGCATATGGCTGGGTCTAAACTGGGGGGACATGGTGTGCAAAAGAACAATGGATTTAACCTAGATTTCTTGACTGGGGTAGAGTGGTTAAAAAGTTTCATCACTCTGTCTATCACCTTGTTGTGTTTGCTATCCCCTGTGGTAGTACAGTAACGATACAGTAGTAACATGTTGCAGCAGTAAGGAGGTACTAACAAGCCATTTAAAAATAGAACATTTTAAGAGTCTGACCATAGACCAGACCCTGAAGCCAACCACCATTGTGCAGGCCATAAGCCCTGTGAAGTGCTGGTTGGATGCTTGCAATGGGTTGACCACCAAGGAAATGTTGTTACTGCCTCATACTTCCATACCCTGTAGATGGTGAGAATATTTTTCAAATAGCTCCCAATCAGCACCAAGAAAAACCGTCACAGACGCTCTGGTCACAAGCAAGCTGGACTATGGGAATGCACTCTATGCCGGGATCAACAAAAAACTCACCAGCAGAACTGGGTGGCCAGAATCACTATCAACTTCCCACCCTACACTCATATCAAACCACACCTGAAGGTGTTCCACTGGTTCTCCATTCACAAATGAACACAATTAAAACTAATCACCCACACTTTCAAGTAACAACATTAAACTGGAAAAGCATACCTCAACAATTGAATCTGCTTTTCACAAACCTTCCAAACACCCCCACTTGTCAGGACTCCTACTTGCACAAATCATACTCACACTGAAAATCAGATCTGGAGATCGAGCCTTCTCCTACATTGCTCCTAAATCATGGAATGGTCTGCCACTACACATAACAACCTCCTCCTCTCTTTTTAAATTCACAAACACCTCAAGAGCTAGCATTTAAAGTTGCCCTGCCACGCACTGCCAGAGGCCATGTACAGCAGGGTTAAGTGTCCTAGGGGATTAGACGCAGAGCCTGGCAATAGGCCAGGCCCTGTAGACAACCTCCGCTACACACAGCTGAAGTCTACACACAGTGTGGAAGTTGGCTGAAGGTTGCCGGAGGGGATTGGATGTATGGGCAACTCTGAACATGATGAAAAAACACAGAAATTCACTGAAAAAGTCAAAGGTTAAAGTGACATTACAGTTATGTATGGAAATAATATCTTAAGTTAAAAAACAAAACTTAATTGAAAACAAGGGTTAAAGTGAAGTTATAGATAGGAATTGAAATGAGATAACTAATATCTAAAAATAAAAAAACACTGAAATTCGCCAGTTATAGTTTTGTTAAGGAGCTATAAATTGCATCCCCATCATACTTCTGACCATGCACATTCCATCAATCATAGCATGTTACATGACATCATTGATGAAATCACTGATGACGTGTTCTTATCAACATAAATGGTGTTCTCCCAGCACCAAGTGTTCTCTCTCAGTCTGCAAATCTTGCTTTCTGTCCTGCAGGAACCATGCACCTAACTCCCGTCTATATTTAAACATGATCATGACTCTAGCCAGGTCATTTGCAGTGTTATTGCTGTATGTGGGCTAATTTGCTTTATTTGTATAGCACCTCAGCACATGCAAGTAAATTCAATACAAAATATACACAAGTGTGGATTGTTCTTTTCTTTGTCTTTTATTCTTTATTATTCCCTTGTTCAGGTATATTACTTCATATTCAATAGCACAGATTGCTTAGCCAACACGTATTTCATCGAACTGCAGGCAGAATTCTCCCGTGACTTCCTCAGGGATAAATTCTCTTTGAACCCTACCTCCCTATCGGTTATAATTCCGTCCCGATTCTTCCAAAGTGCGCTCTTAAGATCTCAACATAAATCTTTTGGATCCTCAAGCAGTTCCTAAGTTTGTCCAGTGTTGTGCAATTTTACATTTTAAACGTGCCCCCTGTATGTGGGGGAATCCCCACTTGTATGCTCGTTCTCAGTTCGTGAATCAGTTGCAGTGCTGCCTGTCGCGAGTCGCGCGACAGGCAGCACTGCAACTGATTCAGGCTGCGGGACATGTCGCTAAAGGTAGTGTTCTGATTTCGAGTGACGTAGCTCAGAATGATGTGAACTGGAGACAATAGAAAGACCAATATGAAATGAATAGTCAACAGTGTATAGTAAACTGATGTCCTTGTGCACAAGCCCTCGGGTATTGCATTCTGGGACATGTAGTGTAAAATTAACAAAACAACTCATGGGTCCGTCAGAATGTCTGATCAATGAGCTCCAGCTCATTGCAGTGGTGTATCCTGCTCACTGTAAATTGACATGTAATGTGAGAGAGAACCAAGGCACTTCATCGTCAAGACCCCTTTCGGCAGTCCCCAAACTAAACACCCATCTTTGTTCAGTTCTGAGTAGAGTTTTTATCAAATTGGGCATCGTGGAAAGCAGATTGGGTTTATCCAAAACTGCCCATCTTAGGTCTTATGGCAGGTGGCTTTTGTACAAAACAGTGTTTGGCAAGCTTAGTAGCTTGTTTCTCGCACCTGAGGGTGTGAATGATTCAAGTTTTGACTTTGCGTGTGGTCATACCCCTCAGCTCATATGACCAGCCACAATGGACTCAAAGTATCTATATCCACATAGGGCTCACAGCTCACAAATTGGACCGGGCATTATTTCTGTCTAGTACTTTTGAATTTGTTCACAGGTACATTTTGAAGCCTTGGCCAAAGGGCATTGATACTACCCATTCTCACACCTGTAGATACATTTTTAACTTAAATAACTCATTACGAGGGAAAAGTCTCCAAAAACCCATTTCAACCCTATTGTTTGCATGAGTGATTTCTCACAGATATGCACCTCTGCAGAAAGACATTTTTATATTTCTAGCTTATTTAGGTCAAGCCACACCCCGCTGGAGTTTTATTCATGTAATCGTTTTTCTTTTCATCAGTCAATCTTTGTTCTTGTTAGTCATATCCTGCAAGCCCTATAGCACTGTGGGAGATTGCCCTCAACTAGCAAATGTTATAAAACCATATGCTATAGAAAGTGGGCCAAATTTATCAAGAGCTTTTGTTGCCCTTGCGCCATGGAAGGCAATGCAAGCTTCTAAGTCAGATTTACTATGCCACGCAGAGCCACCTTGCATGGCTCTGCATGACATAGTAAATCTGGAGCAGCGCAAGAAAGTGCATTTCACTGCCTTGTGGTACCTTGCGACAGGGAGGCATTGCATGGGTGGAGCATGAAAGTTCCCACACATTCACCCATGGTTTTTGATGCATTCTCAGATTTACTAAGAAGAATAAACCTGGGAAGGCATCAAAATACTACACCTTCCCAGGTGAGGTATAATGTAGTGTAGTTCCTATATTCCCAATAGGCTCTGCGCATTGGAATAACATAAACAGCAGTTTAGACATAGGACTAAGGTCATCTAGGTCTCTACTGACTATGCTAGACTTATTTAGTTTTGCCAGCTAGCTCAGAGGTCACTAGAAACTTTCTCGAATGTTCAGCAAGGAGTTAACTTTCCCAATTAGACAAGAAGGGATTAGTTTCTGACAACCGCATAAACATGACAACTTTCCTCGCTCAGAATAAAGAGTATTGGGCACATGCATCATTGGTTTTTGCATTCGCAAACGGTGCGAATCGCAAAATTCGTCCGTTTGCGAATGCAAATCTAATTTTTGAGATGCATCAAGTTTTTTTATTTTTCACAATTTAAGAAATCACAATTTTTTGTGATTTCTTAAATTGCGATTGCATTTAAGAAATCGCAATTTTGCGATTTCTTAAATGCAATGCATCATTTAAAAAAATTGCAAATTCGCACATTAGAAGTGTAAAATTAGCATGAAGTCAACCTTCATGGTAATTTTAGAAAAGTTTCAAAAATGCACAAAAGTGCATTTTTGACACTTTCATTTTGCACTCACACATGCCCTTGGGCATGTATGTGTGAAAAATGGACTGTATGTTACATTTCAGTGGTGCAGGGGGGGGCCTTTGGACCCCCCCCTGAACCCTTGAAATTGCATTCTCATTTTGCGATTCCTTAATTGTGAATCGCAAAATGAGAATGCCTTCCCATTGATTCCTATGGGCCTCTAGGCCCATAGGAATCAATGTAAAGGGATTCCTTATTTGCGATTCGCAAAATTGAGAATCGCAAATAAGGAAAAATAAGAAATCGCAAAAATATATGCAAATTTTTAATGCATAGGTATTTGCGATTTCTAAATTGCAATTCCATAATTTTCGCAATTTAGGAATCGCAAATACCAACAATTATGCATGTGGGTCTATATCTCTATAGTCGTGTGAAAACAATAGACAGTTATTTCACTCAGTCAATTGTGCATACTTAGTTTCACCAGAGTGCAGAGAAATAGAGAGGCGGGCGTTTTCAATAAAAGGTGTTATTTATTGAGCAGTCCTCTTTCTCATGCAAGAGAAGTGAGTTGCCACAATTGCAATACTTATCATGAAGTAAAGTGCGTACAGTAAAAGTTGTATTATGAAATAATACTGTAAAAGCATTGATATGGTTTCTGAGCCATATGATACTTTAAAACGGATAAAATATATACATACATAAAATCATTGACTAAACGTACTCAACTGGTGCTTCTAAGATACGCCTACCCCGGTGTACCTGACCTAAGCCTAATACATGGGAAGGAGTATGTAAGTTGCAGTTTAAGTTAAGTTGGTTTTTGCCAAGAATCTGAATCAAGAATTCTCTTAGGGTAGGTGACTGAAAACACCGGAGCTGGATTTCTCGGCAGGAGAAAAGACAGCTTCTCTCTCAGTGCGTCAAAGGGGAGGGTCGGCTTCCTTCGGCACTCGCATCAGCTGGGCGTCGGGCAAGTAGATAGTCGCTCTGCTCCAAACCACTGTGTGTTTGCTTAAGGCAACGTTGGTATATTTATACCTGAAAGGTGCCGGGTTTGACGTAAAGTTGGACATAAGACGTCACTAAGAACTAACAGTTCTTTCTGGACTCCAGGAGTTCTTGTGCAAATCAAAACAAAAGCAGGGGGAATTCCCGGGCTGCTGGAGGCTTGGTTTGTTTAAAGAACGCGTTGTACTTTCTAGGAGTCTATGGGAGTAGCCTTGCCGTATTTGGACTGCATTGGCTATGACTAAATATGGACATGATTCTTATGCCTTTATAAGGATATGTTTTATTATAACCACATAAGGGCATGAATCGGGGATATCTAATTTAGGGTCCTAGATAGATTCACAACACCCACTCCACGTATTAATGTCCATCATTACTAAATACTAAGCAATACCAAACATATAACGATGCATGTGTTTTCCAACCCACCCCAAAATACATAAATTGCATTTGAAATGGTGTATGGTATATACACGAAAATGAGTATTTATACTGTATGTTTTTCAAGCAGTGATATCATTCAGGAAACGCATATATGAATGGCTGAATGAATTGCGAAAATTACATTTATGAAATGTCTCTTAATACAGAAAAGAAGGTGGAGACCATTTCATCACATATTTACAAAATACTGTACATGTGCTAGAGGCTGATGTAAAATATTGTCTCCAGTGTCTCCAAAAATAGAAGTTCTGTTCTCTAAGAATAGTTCTACTTTAAGCAGAGTACCATGTGCCAACAAAAAGGTAAATATTTTGGAAGTGGAAAAAATAATTTTGCTTTCAGGGGAAAAAATAGTTCCAATTGTTTTCAGCAGTGTTGTTTATCAAAAACTGAAGGCCGAATTCAGAGTTCAGGGAACGCTGTGTGCTCATTGTTTTAAAAGTTATTCTCGTTGTTAGGAGAGAACATCATATCAGACAGGGTTGCGAAAAATTGGTCTACAACAGTAGGTGACAGTTCGACCAAGTTCGAAAAATCTGAAATAGTGCATATGTGAGAATCATTGCCATCATCGATGTCGGGATCAGCAATGCTCACGGAAGGTTGTACCTGTGTGGTGCTGCTTTCATCTCGTACTTCACCGCCACCTAGTCGTAATGGTGAAGTCTCAACGAATGCCGTCATCAGAATAGGTAGCCGCTGGGGACAACACAATGCATGAGCCTTTACCGAACCAAGCAAAGTATCGATATCCATAGGTACTGCTGATGGTAGTGTAAGACAGACGTCCAACACGCATTCTTCTCCGCATAGCAGACATCGAAGCACAGGTAAGATGCAATCTTGCCAGATTGGTCTGAATGAAAGAAACCAAGTTGTATTCAGATCTCGTAGCCGGGCTAATCCGAGGACTCTAGTGATTCGGTCTCGGTAGCGTATTGCTAGGATCGTTTCTTCCATCGTAGCTGGAGTTTTGTCTGTGGCTTGGCTTGCCATATCGGAGCAGAAGGATCAAAAATAAAATTCCTGCTATGAGTCCCAAAAGAAGAGGCAGGCCGCCGAATAACGAATGCACAAAATTTGGGAAAATGCCCAAAACTGTTTCAAAGGGTGCTAACAGTCCCGAAAAAATTGTCTTAAATACATGTGCGATGCCACTGGTATCAGACATGTTTAAGATTTGACCTAACATTTCTACGAAATGCACGGGGCAATTTGTTGATAATAGGGAATGTATCTCTGCCGCTGTCCTTGCAACTTGCAGATCATACTTCTCTTTGGACGAGGTTAAAGGCACAGTTGTCTGTAAAAGAATAGACTTCATTCTGCTTAAAGTATCAATTCGAATAGAAGAGATATTCAAAGAAGGCCATATTGCCGCCTCCTTGTCTGGATTGCTGCTTGGAAACAATACTTGCATACAGCAAGTGACCATGGAAGTAACGCTCACGAGATAGGCTTTTCCTGGCACCATGCCACAACAGCTGTGGTCACTTATTACAACGTAGCTGCCGTTGGAAAGCAGTCTGAAAATTGGCTCTATCTGTGTTGCAGGAGTGCCATGCAGGTGACATGAAAGGTTATTTGATGAACCTTCGCAGGCTCCATGCAAGTTGATACCTTGACACAGAAGTGTACCGCTTAGTGATTTTTTACAATTGTTACCACTAAGAAATACTTCTTTTTTCCCTTCACTATAACATTTGTGTGTATAAGGTAAATTCCATGTTGACTTGATGTATCCTTTACCCAACCTTTCCTACAGCCCTGCTGGTATATATTTTTGGCAATACTTAAACTGGAAAGTTGTTATCGGAATTGTAATTGTTCCGTGTATTATCCATTCAATGACAGGTCTCTCTGACATTGTCAATGGTAATCTCTCAAGTTTTTCAATGCTCAGAATCGTATAGTCTGCTTCTTTTTGTGCCAAACTGATTTGTTTATCAGTAAGGTTAAAGATAGAAAATAATGACGTTGTGTTGATTAGACGCCATGGCACGTAGCCTGAACGCAAGTTTTGTAACGTCCAGCCTAACTGTACAATAGAACGTAATTGGGACTGACCATGTTGTATCATTAGTAAGTCCTGCTCTATTATATCAATAGCAGAGGATACAATGCTGTCCAGTGAATATATTCTGGAGGACAGAGTCGTTAACCCATTCTCCACTACAGAAAGTGAATTTTCCAAATTAATACGATCAATTTCACGTATTTTTTTCAGCAGTTTCAATTTGTGTCACTTTCCAAGCTTCGTTGTAAGCAGCGTATATACCGGCGTATATGAAAAGTTTTTGACGCTGTTTGCGAGGTCCCATTTTGAAATCTCGCAAGTCAGCACCGTCTTTAAGTAAAGTCAAGTGTTGATTAATTTCAGCCAGTGTGGATTTCTGTAGCCACTCAAGGCATAGTTTCCCTACACTGTATGTTGTAACTATCCCTTGATATTGTCTCTGGGTATATCTGGGGTCTGGCCTGGTCTGTTTGAACCCCTGTGTTTTGTTCAGGAATCTATCTTGACAGTTATTTGTGTCTGTGGGCCAGATCAACCATTTTTTCCAATCAGGATTTGTTCTGTTTTGGTGTAAAATATGGGATACGTCTATCTCCACATCTGTAGTGCTATTACTATCAGGTATGGGCTTTGGAATAGACGGTTTGTTTAAGTCTTTTATCTTGGCTAAACCAAGACAGGATGTTTGCTGAATGGTGTCATTCAGGAATATTATCTGTCCTGGGATCATGCAGACTCTAAATAATGCTTCTAGACCTTGTACCTGCCATTCTTTTGTACCCCAGATGGGTTTTGTTTCAATGTTGTTTTTCCAAAATTCAAAACCAAATGTAACCATTTTTTCATAAAATGTTTCAGAATAAATCAATTTAGTATTTGTCAACATTGTTTTTATTCCTGTCTTATTTAACATTTTGAAATAAAACGTTTCTGGATCAGTTGTGTTAAACCCTGAGAAGTATGGGAATTTCTCATAAAATGTTTTCGAGCTGCCTTTTGGCGGTGTTGCACAATGTTCCCATTGGTTATAATTAAAATCATTTCTAGGATTAGCAGATTTATGCAAATAGTAATGACGATAATGATTATAACAGTACATTTCTTCATGATGAACCCTGCAAATAATCATGTTCTGTGAATTTAGCTGACATTACTAAATCTGACATCATATTATTAATATTTTCAAAGTCCCAATCATCGGAGAAAGTACTTGGTTTTACAAAGTCACTTAATGAAACCTTGAACTGGCCATAGATTTCATAATCCGTTTTGTCCCATGCTACCCCACCGGGTATTGGATTGGCTGTGATGTTCACTGATGACAGTTCTCTTTTCTCGATGTGAGATGATTTGTGTGGCTTTAGGACCAAGTTGATGTTCTGACTTGCTGTGTCCATTGTACTATATTTTCCATCAATAAATCTACCCGAACATAAAACCACGATGAGCCAAAGCAGGAGGAAAAGTACACCTAAAACAATCCAAACTTCAATCCATGGTGAAATCAGATATGTTTCTTTTATTTGATGAAAGAGTTCAGTCACTTTTTCTTTGAAAGTTTTTGTTGCTGGCGTTTCTTCATGTTCACTTGGATCATCAAAAAAGTCATCGAAATTGATGAAGTAGCCAGATGCAGTTCTGTCAATTGTTGGAATTGCTTCTGGATTTTCTTTAGTCTTTGGATCTTTCTTTGGGACATTAGTATAGTCCGATGCTACATCATTGTAGACAGGTGTTTCTTGACGAACTGTTGCAATTTGGATTTCAAGAGGCTCAAGTTCCATGGCTTTGTTGCACAGTCCTTTTTTGTTCACTGCAGGTTTATCAAAAGTGATTAGTCTCTCAGTTTGAACCTCTTGGATTGTAGCAAGGTTTGGTCTTCTGCTACTTCTTGGGAGACCACTGGGCCTACTACTTGTTATTGGCCACATGATTGTGGTTTTACCAGGTCGATTGATACAACTCTGTTCTCCTTTTTACCAGCAAGGGGCGGTAGTACTACTCATCTTGTTCCGCTGACAGCTAAGACAGGTACTGCTTTTCTGTAAGAAGGCCCAAATTCCTTCTTCAACGTGATTTTCTCTCTGACTAGATCCCCAATCTTTGGAATCCAGACAGGTCTTGCTGGGACAGGTGGTTTCTCTTCAGTGGCTGTTGGCTTTAACTTTATGTTACTTAGACTTCTTCTTGTTTCATTTAAGTCCTGTAAAACAGCCAAACGATCTTTGATATCAAAGGCCTTTTCTTTCACCACTGAAGTATGACAATCTAAGTTCTGGATTTTCATTCTAGTGTCGAACAATAGTTCGTAAGGAGTGATACCCTTTAGAGAATTTCTTGGCAGATTGTTAAGACTACGTTGGACACTTGTTAGATGTTTGACCCACCCATCACCCGAACCTAATACCCTCGCCGTTATAGATTGCTTTATGTCACGTTTTTTTCTTTCCACTACCGCATTACCCTCAGGAGGGAAGGGGGAAGAGTACCGCAATGCAATGCCCATGCTGGCCATGGCCTCCTTGTAAGCTCGAGAGCTAAATACAGGACCCTGGTCAGAATGTATCATGCCAATTGCGTATGTGCCGATAAAGGCTCGCAAATCTTTTATAACCGTCGAGTGCTGGGGCCTACATTTTAAGTGAATCTCGTCTTAATAATTATGGGACCGCCTTTTCCCTTCTGGATTTTTGCGTATAGATAGCCTGATGCTTTCTAATAAGGGTATCTGGGCTGGTGTCTCGTCCGGTTCCCCACTGCAATCTCTATTGCAGTTCTGACAATTAGTTGCAAAGTTGTAAATTTGCACGCACATCCCCGGCCACCAGTATTGTGATTGTAATTCTATTACTGATGTCAAGATCTCTTGGTGCCTCAGACCCTATCCCATATGTGCTTCTTGAATCAAGTAAGCCCCCCGGTTCGTGTTTGGAATTACTCTATCCCCCACTCCAAGGATTTGAGCAAAAGGAACGGAGTTTGCATCAATTATGTATTTATTTCCGAGTGGATAATTTAGAGGTAACGCTGCATAGTTGCCTTTCATTGAGGCTTTTACTGCTAGTAGCGTTTCACCGTCTATTTGTTTTTTAGTACGCTTTTTTGTAGCTATGGAAGCCGGTTGAACTGCTGCCGCTGTGGCTCTGTTAGCCAATGAATTCCCTGCAACGTGAACGCCATCACGCTGATGACTCAGTGTATGTATCACGTGAGTCTTTTGTAGTTCTTTCTGCAAAAGAACTACTTGTTCCCAAAGTTTTTTATGCTTTATTGTGGCACCTGTGTCATCTTTGTAACCATTTTTGATCCATGTCTGCATGTCATTATTGTAAGACCTGATGCAGTAATGCGAATCGCACACTATTAGTGTGGGGAATTCGCGATCGGCATTTTCAAGCGCCATATTTAAAGATCTTATTTCAGCTCGCTGAGCTGTACAGTTTCTGAGTGATTCAGTTTTGGTGATTATCGGTCTGAATTTACCTAAGCGCCAGCGACCTTTAACAATCGCGCACGCTGCATTGTAGGATTTTTTATCCACAACTGCGGGTTGTGCTGAACCGTCTGTATATATTATACAGCCGTAATGTTCCAGAGGCAGGATTTCGGTCGGCAGTGGACATTCATATTCATATTGGAGAAATTCTTGTGTTTTTAAATTAGGATCAAATTCGTATACTCCGTCTGATGCAGCAAGAGAATTAACCCATTGTATCCATCTCAGATGTAGAGCTTTAGCATTTGGAATGCTTGCTCTTGTTACTGCTTCTAGGGCAGGTACTGGTGTAACGATTATTATTTGTTTACCTTGTGCGAGGGCTCTTTCTTTTGCTACAGCAGTTTGAACCGCAGTCAGAATTTTTTCAGTACAACTGAATTTCATTTCAGCTTGTGTGTACAAGTGTGATTTATAAGCTATTGGTACAGTTTCTCCCTCATTAGAGGTCAGGTACGTGAATCCGCATCTTCCTGGGATGACTCGGATTACAAGGTTGCGTTCGTTTGCGCGTGTTTGCAGTTTTGTTTTAGTTAACATGTCTGTTTGTAATGATCTTAAAATTTCTGTGTGTTTCTGAGTCCAATTAATTGGTTTGAAATCAGGTTTTATTAATTCATAGAGAGGTTTAACCCTCTCTGTATAATTTAGAATGCATGTTCTTCCGAAATTCAGGAATCCTAATATTGATTGTAAGTTCTTCAGCGTTTTTGGTGCTTGGAGTACTGCACATTTCTCTAAGAAGTTGTCTGCTAGGCTTTTGCCTTCATTTGATCATTCGTATCCTAAAAACAGGACAGTTAGATGAGCAATTCGTGACTTTTTAAAGTTGAATTTGTACCCTTCAGCTGCGAACCCAAGTATTATGGTGTTCACTCTTTTCAAGTGTGTCTCCTGGTCATCGTCTGTAAGATAGATGTCATCGACATAGGATAATGCCTCATCATCATACATTTGTAGTAACTCTGTTACCCTTGCTGAGAATAATCCTGGGCTATTCTTGAATCCCTGTGGGAGTCGACAGAATTGTTTTTGCGACCCCATTGTTGAGAAAGCGGTCAAATACCTGCTTTCAGGTGCAATGTTTTGACAAAAGAAGCCATTTGAGATATCTAATGTCGTTTTATATTTTTTTGCGCACGATGTTATTCATTAGTGCTGCACTGTGTGAGTTTTGTACTGCAAATATTTTGCAACAGGAGTTTAAGTGTCTGTAGTCCAAAACTAGACGATGTGAATCGTCTGGCTTGGAGACAGGAAACAAAGGATTGTTCATTTGTGAGGTGCATGTTTCAATCACCCCCTGATATTCAAGTTGATCTCAGATCTCCCTGACTTGTTTTTTAGCTTCTTGCTTAACAGGATACTGCCTTTGTGCAGTAGGTTGATTTTTTAACAGGATTTTGTGGTGAGGAGAATCCTCATCCCATCCTACATGATTTTTATATAATGCAGGAGCTTGGGCCACTGCCCATTTTCTAGCAAATGTGTATTTTTTATGAATTGGAATGTGATTTGAGAAGGCAGGCATAATCATTTCTTCGCCATGAGGGCACTCCCTGACAATCTCTGGTGGCCAGTCTTTCTCAGCTAACAGGATGTTATAGCCTTTCGAAAGGTTATCCCAAAAGAGACCCTTTATTTTCCTAGTTTTGTCCCCCTCTATACGCAATGTTACTTCATATAATTTATGGGGTTTGCTAACTCTGGTGTCTGCAGTTTCCACTTGAATGTATTCATTCGTGTCCACTGTCTCCAGAAGATTCATCAGGATCTTGCGAACTATGGTTACTTCTGCTGCGCTGTCTAGCATTGTCTGGGCCCACTCTCCGTTTTTCAGTTGTGTCCTCAGAATCCTCAGCATGTTTGATTCTAATACTAGCTACCTTCTTTTTTGGAAATTGTAATTTTTTACTTTGATGAGCAGGTTCCTTGTCTTTGGACTTGACGTGCTCTTCCTTGTGTTCTGACCGTCCTCTTCTTTCCGATTTCTGTGAGGAAGTCTGAAAAGATCGAGAGGGACGTGTATCAATATCTTGATATCTGTCAGGTTTTCTCAATTTATCCCTATCTCTAAGGTTGTATCTTTTCTCAGAGGGTTCCCTCTGGGGAGACTTGCCTCCTCGTTCTGGAGATCTATCTCTTCGTTGAGGAGACCTTCCTCTGGACTGAAACCGTTTTTCTCTGGAAGTGGATTGTTTATTACCCTCCCAACTCTTTTTTGGAGTATCCAGATTATTTTTAATAAAAGTTTTTTCAGGATTTTCAATTAGTTGGGGTTTTAGTGGTTTCCCACCCACACTATCTCTACCTAGTTCTTCATAGGAATTTTCTATGATTCTGGCAAGTTCAAAAGGTTGTTCTGCTATATCTGTACCTTTCAGTTTCTGCAGGTGTGATGTGTCTTCAATTGCCAATTCAACTAATTCTCTATATGCCTTTGTTAATTCTTTTAGTTTAACTAAGAGTTCTTCGCTTGACATTTTGTTAATGTCCAGATGTGGTGTGTAGCTGGCTAGAACCGGCCATGTGGATTCTGGTCTACCTAGTGGACCGAGCCTGGTAATGTGATTTCGATATTTTAGGGCGCCATTAAACCAGAGCAGGTGCTCTTGGTAAGTTAGTGGGATTTCAACGTCCTCGAACGGAGCGTATTCATCCGGTGGTTCCTATATTTGGTAATAGTGGAAATCTTGTGTTACAGCGTGTGCTGCTGGAAAATGTATCCATGAATAGAATACCTCTGTCTGCCGATATTCATGGGCCTCTACCACAAATATGACTGTACCACCTCTCGGTGATAGTCCATTTTCTATAAGTTTAAGAGTTATAGTTCTTCTTACATTTACCGGAATTATTATAGCATTCGGGTCTTCATCTCGGAGACTTGTGTCATCCGCTAGTAGTTGAGCTGCTATTCTAGCTTTCTCCCTTTCATCGTCACTTTCCGCCATTTGCTGACTGAAAGTTTTGTTGCAGATCAAGTTTCATGGAAACAAAGATTAGGTGCACAATATTTTGGAACACTGTATTCTTTAACGTTGACTAAACCAAAAACTAATACATAGGAATCTTTACGGGAAAAAGGGGTCTGTGTGAAAAAGCACGACTGAGTTACTCTAATAACTTGTGTTAGATTATCACCTTACCAAACGTTGGGCGCCATGTAGTGTAGTTCCTATATTCCCACTAGGCTCTGCGCATTGGAATAACATAAACAGCAGTTTAGATGTAGGACTGAGGTCATCTACGTCTCTACTGACTATGTTAGACTTAATTAGTTTGGCCAGCTAGCTCAGAGATCACTAAAAACTTTCTCGAATGTTCAGGAAGGAGTTAACTTTCCCAATTAGACAAGAAGGGATTAGTTTCTGACAACCGCATAAACATGACAACTTTGCTCCCTCAGAATAAAGAGTATATCTCTAGAGTTGTGTGAAAACAATAGACAGTTATTTCACTCAGTCAATCGTGCATACTTAGTTTCACCAGAGTGCAGAGAAATAGAGAGACGGGCGCTTTCAATAAAAGGTGTTATTTATTGAGCAGTCCTCTTTCTCATGCATGAGAAGTGAGTTGCCACAATTGCAATACTTATCATGAAGTAAAGTGCGTACAGTAAAAGTAGTATTATGAAATAATACTGTAAAAGCATTGATATGGTTTCTGAGCCATATGATACTTTAAAATGGATAAAATATATATATACATACATAAAATTATTGACTAAACGTACTCAACTGGTGCTTCTAAGATACGCCTACCCCGGTGTACCTGACCTAAGCCTAATACGTGGGAAGGAGTAAGTAAATTGCAGTTTAAGTTAAGTTGGTTTTTGCCAAGAATCTGAATCAAGAATTCTCTTAGGGTTTTAATCAGCTCCGTACCTTGGTTCTAGAATGAAGGAGGTCTTGTATCTCTCTCTCTTAGGACTCGATCTCCCAGCAACCCGCAAGGGTGACTGGAAATACAGGAGCTGGATTTTTCAGCAGGAGAAAAGACAGCGTCTCTCTCAGTACGTCAAATGGGAGGGTCGGCTTCCTTCGGCACTCGCATCAGCTGGGTGTCGGGCAAGTAGATAGCCGCTCTGCTCCAAACCACCGTGTGTTTGCTTAAGGCAACGTTGGTATATTTATACCTGGAAGGTGCCGGGTTTGACGTAAGGTTGGACATAAGACGTCACTAAGAACTAACAGTTCTTTCTGGACTCCAGGAGTTCTTGTGCAAATCAAAACAAAAGCAGGGGGAATTCCTGGGCTGCTGGAGGCTTGGTTTGTTTAAAGAACGCGTTGTACTTTCTAGGAGTCTATGGGAGTAGCCTTGCCGTATTTGGACTGCATTGGCTATGACTAAATATGGACATGATTCTTATGCCTTTATAAGGATATGTTTTATTATAACCACATAACGGCATGCATCGGGGATATCTATTTTAGGGTCCTAGATAGATTCACAACAATAACGAGGAGAAACGTGTTTATTTCTCCTTGTTATTTCCTCTTTCTCGGTATGCTACATTTTATAGCACACATAAAAAGAGAAAAATAGCTCTTGTGATTGCTTTTGTGCAGTAAGGTGGCCCTTCCTGCCCAAAAACAACCCTGGCTGTAGTGCAGGCTCCATTGCACCATGTTGCAAGGGTACATGCATTGTGGCTTGAAAGCCACAAGTGTTCCAGTGCAGAGAGCGAGCAGGAATGCATCACATATTAGTAATTATGGTGCAATCCTGCTTTCTCCATTTGATGCAGCACAGTAAGTTGTCTTGCTGGGTTGTGTTGCACCAAATGTTGATATATCTGGCCCAGAGTTCCTAAACTCTGCAGCTCATCACCTAGTGTGGGCTTAAGAACCAAAGTCAAGAAACATCTGATCTCTGAGTGTTCCATCCATTCTTCCATAACTTCTTATATCTACACAGCATATGTCTATTGTCACCCTTTTCAGCTGCCTTCAGACTTTTCTAGAGATAATATTACAAATACCTTCTCCCATAGGCCTGTTGCAGCAGAGATATTCAAAATTATAATTTGGTCAGTTTTGTATTGCTCACACCATGGCCAAAGGGTTGTTTTTATTGTATCAAGGGCGTAGGTGGAACCTGACAGGCTCTACAAGTAGGTGTTACCCATTGATGATGAAAATGAGGAATTTGTGAAATAACAGAAGGCACGGTTGCAAATAGTTTCCCAGCACCTTACTCACATATTAGGTAGCACTGCAGCAACTTCAATACATACAATGGCACTGTGCAGGTTGGCTTGAGCGCAGCAGTGGCGGTTCTGAGGACAGCAGATGAACTAGTGATGAGTGTCCTGTTTATGTGCCTAGATACTAAACACAGATACCTGATGGAGGAAAATGTTACAGGGCTGGATCTAGGGACAATGGTGATGGGAAACTTCAGCACAAAAGGACTAAAGTAGGAGAAGGTCTGGCACATGGTGATGAATGAAGGTAGGGTTTCCATTCTAGCAGCTCTGGTCTCTGACTCACTCTTAACACTAACCTTTTTTGTTCAATTACAGTGGAATGCTACAGAGCCCCAGCAGAAGCTCATTTTTAGTTAAATGCTGCACCATCATTTGCAACTATAGCTATGGTTATTTCACAATTTACAAATTTCCCTCCTGTGTAGCAAGTCTGCCTTTTCTGCATGGTCACCGCAGATTGTTCATCTCTTTTTGGATCTTATTTGTTTTGGTTTTCAAACTCTGCACACTGGGACACTTCTACCCAGGCCCCAGTGTATGTGCTGTGGCCCTCTAAACATGGTTACATTGACTTACCCCTGACTGACATATTTCACTTGCCTATAAGTCTCTAATAAATGATGTGGAAAATGCACCGATGGCCTAGAAGTTAAGTCCACCTGTAGGCTGCAGCACCTATTGTGGCTTCCACAAGGTTGGCCTGTAAAACATGGCTTCAAGCCTACAATGTGTAGCCTGGCTGTAAAAGCCAAACAATATGCCATTAAGCCTGTCAAAATAAACCTTTTGACATGCAGCAAACCTTGGTCTTTAATGTTAATAAGTCACCCCTATATATACTCAAATTTAAACATTTAAATTGTGCACAATTAAAGATGGCATGTTCTTGCAGTAACTAGGCCCCAAAAGCTATTTTAACTGCAGTGATTTAGCTGTATCACAGAAAATGCCATAATACAGATTATGAACATTAACCTGTAACTTTTGAAAGGATTCAGCTATAATAATTATTAATGGTCTATTTTTATATGTATTAAAAGTCCAATTATTGGTGAAGTTATATTTTTTATAAAAATTTAGGAAATTATGCTTTAGAGAGTTCCCTTTTCCCTGCCGGAAGCTTCTGAAGGCAAATTTGCATTAACCAGTAGGCAGCAGCCCAGGCAGCGCTTGACCTTAATGAGGAGTGAAAACTGCTGCCTGAGTGGAATAATTGCTTAGGCCTGGTAACAGGATCGGCTGGGTGTGGGGCATGTGATCCCTATCAGCTCAAGTGGGACAGTTTCGGTGGACCCAGGAACTTTATTAATTTGAAAAGGACAGTGGTGAAGCCCACCCATTCATAACTTCATGTAAGGGGAGACATGAGTAATGGAAAGCCTTTGTTCTCGAGGCCCACACTTATCAGCCTGGCTCAAAATCCACTGAGAGGGAAGCTACCCCCAGAACTGGGAAGGGGACTGCTCATTCCCTAGCCACAGTCCCTGGGTGCACACAAGGCCTCTGTAAAAGGGAGGATTAGGCCGTCATCTCAGATTTTAGGAGCAAGGTGTAGCGTGGGATTGTTTGCAGTAGGGCAAACAGAAACTGTTGAGAAAGTGGGTAGAGTTACTCCTGGAATCTTTCACCACATTAGTTAAGGAGGGGCCAGAAGTCATGCCATCCACTGGTGTGTGCATATCATAAATATGGCACCCTAATAAATATCCTCAGAACATTTTCTGGACCTGCAGAAGATCTGAAGAGAACTGAACACTGCTTGCTATGACCTGAGAGAAATATATTACACAGAACAGAGGACCCTAGTAATTTAGGATCAAGCGAATGATAGACATACACTAAATAATATGTATGTCCTTTGTCCAGCCGGACAGGAATTTATTTATTTAGAGTATTTTGTATTGGTTCATATAGTCAACATTTATACACAAGTGGGCACAACCTGTGACCCACAGAGAACAAGACAAAACAAGTGAAAACAAATTATGTAAGGGCGCACAAGGCGGTCTGTACTAGTATTCAGTTATTACAGACTTGGATTCTTTTTAGCAAACCATTGTAAAAGACGTTTTGTGACTTTATAAAAAACATATGGTGCTTTTGGGTCGACGATGTTTCGATGCAAAAAACAAATGCAAGCATCATCATCAGGACAAAAATCATTGTATCATGTTTGTCTTGAGAACATTTTCATAATAGCAAAGCCTCTGCGTGGGGGACACGCGGATTTCAGGATAGTGAAGGGGTTACCGGTTTAGTATTCTGCTCAATTGCAAACTGTAGCGGTTATTGACCGGCCATTTTAGATGACGCGGCGCGTCGGGTAAAATGGATGATTGGGAATGCGAAGATCCTGGATCAGTAGCGCGGCAGCAGATTGCTCCGGCGTGCAGAGTCTTAATGTAGTCTTGCTCGATGGCAGGACGGATGGGGTTCTGGCGGTAATCGTATCATTGTATCATGTTTGTCTTGAGAAAATGTTCTCAAGACAAACATGATACAATGATTTTTGTCCTGATGATGATGCTTGCATTTGTTTTTTGCATCGAAACGTCGTCGACCCAAAAGCACCATATGTTTTTTATAAAGTCACAAAACGTCTTTTACAATGGTTTGCTAAAAAGAATCCAAGACTGTAATAACTGAATACTAGTACAGACCGCCTTGTGCGCCCTTACATAATTTGTTTTCACTTGTTTTGTCTTGTTCTCTGTGGGTCACAGGTTGTGCCCACTTGTGTATAAATGTTGACTATATGAACCAATACAAAATACTCTAAATAAATAAATTCCTGTCCGGCTGGACAAAGGACATACATATTATTTAGTGTATGTCTATCATTCGCTTGATCCTAAATTACTAGGGTCCTCTGTTCTGTGTAATAGATTACTGCCCAAGGACCCTAGTGTTATTCCTTTTGGGTTTTCCCTTGTTTTGTATAACATGACCTGAGAGAAGCCATGAAGTACTGGAACTGCCTCTTCTTGTACTCAGAATACATAAGTGGACTCCAAGCTTCAGGAGGCTTACATGAAAGCTGCAATAAGTCTTTTTCATGAAGTGACCAATTGACAAATGTACCTGGACTGGACCCTAATGGTGGTCTCTGTTGGAGTGTGTCCTGGCACCTAAGTGTTCTCTAGTCTTGCCACCTGGCTGGTTTTATATCGGCATGCCCAGTATTTCATTGCCCCTCCAAGTAAACAAATTGGGATAATCATCTAAAGCCGGTATTTTCCCAGCCCCTATTTTTACATACTTTAAACAGGAAGTAGATAAAACTTTAGAATGTGTTCTACAGCAGCTTTAAGGACCCTTTTCTCATATTTAAAGTGAACAAAGACAACAAGGCCATAATGGTAAAACATGATAAGATAATGTTTTTGACTGGGAAAGGTGTCAATGCTAGTGCTGTTCCCTGAGGACCTGAGAACATTAGTAGTGATCCAGAGGTGCTGCTCAAAAGCATTTTGGGGTTATGCTCTGTAGATGTTTGAATGAGAATATAATCTTGTAGGGAGGTTTCAAGAACTCTATGGCTTCCCTTTAATTGATTCTTGCAGCTAGAAAATATGTCCCCTTTCATCAACTCACATAGATTAAGACAAATGGAAGCTCTACCTAAATAAACAGATGGAGACTTGATATAAAAAAGTCAGGGAATCATGTTACCTAGATCATACAACAAACAGTCTTCATTGATTTCATTGCTAATGGACGCATGCCCATTAGTCCAGATCAAGGTCCAAAGTGACAATGGTGTCAATTTGATATGATCCTCAACATAATCCAGACCTAACTCTTGATGAACAGCATACTGTAGGCTGAATGCAGAGATGCCCAGGATTCATCTTAAAACCCTAAACTCTGACTTAGGAAGTAATGGACCCCACAACCTGAGTAAAACACAATTTCCAGGCATATAGTCATGTAGTCTAAGTGCTTCAGTGATTGAAGATTACCCCCAAATAGTGGAAATGAAATACCCTTTATAATAGTTTACTGTTGATCGTCAGACCCTTGGTTTTCACATTTCTTTGGTCCACAAGCCTTAATGAAGTTTTCGAGCAGTTAGTTTCCAAGTTCAACAGCTCCATGAACTCACAAAAGTAGTTTAAAAGTCCATTAGGTGTTCTTGTAAAAGGACAGCATCATCCTCATAGAAGAGGATGGTGCAGGCTTATTTTTAACTAAAGGCATTTCACTTCCTTTCTTGATAATAACATTATTTAGACTGTTAATATATAGCCAAAATAAGATTGGGCTCTGTTTTGCATATTATATTTGCTTAATAGCAAGCGCAAGCTTAGGCACTGCTCAAGTGTTCCCAAGCCTTTCTTCAACCCATACTGGACCTCAGTAAAGATGTTTGAATTCAATGTCCAGAGCACTAGTCTGTCAAAAATTATTGTCCCTTCAATTTTTACGGATGAATCTAACAAAGATATTGGACGATAGAATTTGGGGTACTGACAGTTTCTCTTTTTAAAAACTGTGACTAGGCACTAGGACTTAGACAAGCCTGTTTTACATTCAGAATGTATGCTAGTCATCAGTAAGGGTGTTATAGCAAACAAATGATGAACAGAATGCTGCCAATGCAAACATTCTCCACAAGTCAAAAGATCTGGGTTAAATCCATCGTTCTTTTGCCCACTACGCCACCTCAGTTTGGACCCAGCCATATGCAAATCAGTCTTGACCCTGTGCCCCCTGGGAACAGTCCAGACCGAACTGCCAAGCCAGGTCCTCCCTGGACCGGAAACAAGCATCCTGGGACCGGTCAAGACTGATTTGCATATGGCCAGGTCTAAACTGGGGTGGCATGGTGAGCAAAAGAATGATGGCAAATCTTTATTGCACAGTTAATTAAAACCATTGCAGATATTAACAAATTAAAAAAAAGAAAACGTTAGTTAAATACAATTGTTATAAAAAGGTATAAAATGAGAATAACTTCGTATAAAAATAGTAAACAGTACAAAAAGATTTATACTTCTTTCGGAATGAGCGTTGAATTAAAAAGGAGAGTGAGTAACTTGTGTGGCTCCTCGATAGGAACCAAACTGTGATGAATGTTACAAGCGTAAAAAATGCTTAATTTTTTCTAAAAAGTCTGATAGTTCTTTTTGGGTCCCCTACTGTTTTATTGTGTGTTAGAGGCCCATCAGGAGACAGTCTGTTGCCCATGTCGTGTGGTTGATTCCTTTTCAGTGACCATTTGAGACTTGCTTCTTAAGTTAGCCTCATCCTGTTTCGGCCCTCTGTCGCTCTTGTTTCTTTTCTGCCTCCTCCAAGAATTTGACGACATGGCTTGCTAGTTGGATGTTCTTTCCATCAAAGCAAGCTATTATCACCTGCCGACGTGTTCTTATACCCAGCTGGTTGAAATACTGTTTTAGATGGAATCTACGCTCTGTGTCCAGGCCTTTACAAGTGCATATCAGGTGCAGGATGTCTTCTTTTGTGTTCCCACATACTCGGCAATTGATTGTTTCTTTGGGCCTTTCCCATGGGGGGAGATGGTTTTGTACTGGAAGTTGGCCCAGCCGTAAGTGTAGGAACTTCTCCTTTGTGCGCCTAGTGAACCCGACTTCTAGATAGCTTTGGCTGAGGCTGCTTGCGTAGCTTTGGATTACCGTCCAGCCATGGGCCCAGGTTGCTAGGCTTGCTTTATCTACGATTAGCGACATTGATCTGACTGATTTATTCACTAGCTGTTTAACACCTTGGGTGCTTTGACTTTTCCCCTCCTATGCTGAGGGGTTGGTAAATTCCATTGTTCATGACGAGCTCAGCTCGTCATGAGCACACGAGCAGTGTACTGCATGACGAGCTGAGCTCGTCATGAGCATGGAAGGGGTTAAAGGGGTTGTGAGTTCCACTGTGCTTCCAGGCTTCTTGTAGGCACAGGGAATTTATTGAGTGCTTGAGGTATTTCGCTGCTGGACTATTACTCTTTCTTTCCATCTCATTCCATAGATGGTGATTTAGGCTTGTGGCATTTCCTCTCTGGATCTGATGTCATCTTTTAGTGTAGGCACCCATTCGCTCCAGCGTTTGATTTCTCAGGTCAAATTCCAGCCTTATTTGTGCCTGTGATGTATAGTTGGGCAGGCTAAAACTCATTCTCATGGCCTTCGTTATTGGGCTGTTCAGTTGCTGAGCGTCTCTTCCTCTGAGGCATTGGCTTCCGGAGGTTAAGGCCGATGTTAGTTTTGCCTGAAGCACTTGAAGCAGGGGGGGTTAAAGCTTCGGCCGACTGCTTTTGTTTTGAGGCTCCTTAGTGCGATCCCTATGCTAATACCCCTCCGTTTTATTGCTTCCTTTTGCGGAAAAAAAGAGCCCTTTCTGTCAAGAATTACTCCCAGGTACCTGTACTCCTCTACTGTTTCCAATGTGGACCCTCCCATATGCCAGTGAAACCCTGCAAACAATGTTTTTGCATTTATCCTCATTATTTTGGTTTTTGAGAGGTTAATGGTTAGGTTGTTTTCTGTTGAGTACTTAAACGTGGTGCTGATCAAATGTTGTAGCCCTATCGGTGTTCTACTGATTAGGACGATGTCATCGGCGTACATTAAATTGGATAGGGTGAGTCCGCCTATGCTTAGAGCATGGGAGATAGTATCATCCAGCTGCTGTGCAATGTCTGACATAAAGATGTTAAATAGTGTTGGCGCCAGCACGCAGCCTTGTTTTAAGCCTTTTGTGGCCTTTATTCTTCTTGACAGAAGATCCCCTGGCATAGCTAGGAGGGTGCTGGGGGGGGCGGTTCGCCCCAGGCGGCACGATTTTTGAGGTGGCCGCGGCGGCGGCCGCACAGCACTGTCTGGAGGCCCGTTGCGGCCGCGCGGCCTTTAGAAGTGAATCTGACCGTCGTGACCTGCTTCGGTAACTGCAGGCTGCCCACAGAGCACACCAACGCGGGACTTACTTTTGCCAATTTAATTGAGTCCCGCGTTTGCATTGTGCCTGCCTGCAGCCTGCTGCAGTTACCGCAGGTCAGGAATGCAGGCTGCAGTGCAGCGCGGCCAAGTCCCACTCCCGCGGCGTTAGTGATGTCAGACGTACTCCTAGCTCCGACCGTTGTTGCCCCCCTCGCGATCAGAACGTAGCAGTGACGCGTTACGCGCTCACCGCTACGCTCTCGTCGTGTCGAGGGCGAGGAGTCAATTCTTGGAAGTATAAAGGACATTGGGGCATATTACCAACGTTAAGCGATATTTATCGCTAACGATGCTTAGCAACGAATTTTTTAACGCTAAGCATCGTCAGAAATTATCGCAGATAAACCTTGCTATTATCAAGGTTTATCGCAAATGCGATAAAAAACGGCCGCAATGCATGAATATCGCTGAAAAGTCAGCGATATTCATGCATTACCGAGCTAATGCTCTTAGCCATGTTATCCACCTCCCATTGGATAACATGGCTAAGAACTGCTCAGGGCAGGTGTTAGTTTTTGGAGATATTCGCGCTTAGCGCGAATATCTCCAAATGTTGGTAATAGGAGATAGCGATGTTAGCGACTGTTTCCAGTCGCTAACATCTTGGCACGCCCACTTTGCATGTCATTAGTGATAAATATCACTGACATGCAAAGTGGGGCCCAAGATGGTCGCTATCTCCTACTAGCTGTCGCTAACTGGTGTTAGCGACAGCTAGGTAATAGGGAGATAATTTTATCTCCGCTTTCTTGGCTTTTAAAGCCAAAAAAGCGGAGATAAACCCCCTTGATAATATGCCCCATTGTTCGGTGGCCTCCTAGGCTGCAAGGCACTGCCATTCAGGGGTCAGGCGGCAGCTTTTTTTTCCGAGCGCGCCCATTGGCAGAGCAGTGCTTATACTTCACTTCCGAGCTGGAGTTGACTCGCACTTAGACTTTTGCTGGACAAGACAATGAAGTAGGAATCGGGTTTGTTTTAATTTGGAGTCGTGTATGGCCCACCCACACTCGCAACATTCACCTGACAACACATTATCATGTTGGTTAAGAGGGGAGCACTTGTCCGCCCCTGTCGGTTCATGAACATAATCTGTTCATTTGTTGGAGGCTCGCAGGCGGGGGCCAGGGGGCAGGGGCACACGTATCCAGTGAAATTCTTGCCTTCGAGCATCTAAAAAAAGTTTTTGAAAATAATGGAATGCATTGGACCATCATTAATTCATTCAGACATTCTTATTTTGTCTGGCCTGGTTATGTTGCTCCTTGAGAGTTTCAAATAGCTTTTACATATTACATTACATCGGAGGCCTCCTGGAAAAATTGAGTTCTAACTGTGCACCAGCAGGAGTTCTCCTTATGCAACAGCAAATGGAGAATCATGGAGCATTGATTCATTTTTCTCTTTTATTTTGTTATATGGAAACTTTTGTGTCTTGAACTGCATCATCGGGTTTAAGGTCTAGTTTATTGTTAATTTAGGCAGCAATCGCTGCATTTTGTGCTTTTTACAATTGTTGTGTTTATCACTATTCATTTGCATTGACTGAGAAGTGCTTGGTATCATTTTCACGTAGTAGGCATGGTTAGTGAGCACAGTATGATTCACTGCAGAATGTCCATATTTCTTATATTTCTTGGCACAACTTTCGTTTACGTGTTTGTAGATGAACTACGCCATGTGTTTAAAAGGATTGTTTCCACCTGTGTTACCACACGTTTGCTATCAGTTTGCTTGGTGGATAACTTTGTTTTAGGGATGGCTAAGCAGCTAACATTGGCACATGGTGTGAATATGCTGGTTTCCACATTGGATTTTATCTCTAAACATATGGTAAGTCGAGGGTTTGCTTATGTTTGGTTTACTTTTGGTTTTCATGGTTGCTTTTACTCAGGCCACCACTCAGCACAGGCCCATTGATTGGCAGAGCAGCTCGCCGGCGATGTTCGCAGGCCCCTGTTAGCGCACTTTAGTTCAATTACTTCTTAGAGTTTCTTGTTGTTCAAATAGGTGTAATTTCTGATATTTATATGTTTTCCCTTGTGCTTCATTGCTTGATTATTGCTCGTGAGAAATTGTCACTGATAGTGTCTGAAATGTCACTCATAATTATACTGAAATTATAAAAATGTCACACCTAGCAATCTGAAACCTTGGCAGCTATGACTGACTGACTGGAGGCCGAGGCCCGTTGCGGCCGCGGCGGGCTCTAGCACAGACAATTTCTTATTTCTAGGGATTGCATTTGCATTGCAATTTGCATGGCATATCAATAAAGTTATAAATAGTGTAATTGAAATCGGTTCAGCGTTCGTTCGAAAATCAGTGTCACCTCATCACCAATCTGTCTGTGTGACGACCGTTGTTGGGCCCCCCCTCTCAGCCTCGCTCACACTAGTCCTCCAGGGCCGTCAATCAAGTGGTAGCGCGCGCAAGCGCAACCAATGACGGCCCTGTAAGGACATTTTTGGCCAGCCTTTGCCGCCGGCGCAGCACCGTAGCAGTGTGACGCGTTACGCGCTCACAGCCCCCTACGCTCGCCCCTCGTCGTGTCGAGCCAAACTGGAGTTGGAGTGCGTGGAGACCACCACCATTCTTCTTGCCCAGCCAGCCTGCTGCTTTCTTTTGTCTATCTGGTGAGCGGCACGCACGCAACTATAAAATAATTCAAGTGAAGGTGAGCTGGTGACCGTGAATTGTGGATGGTGCAGCTTGTGCTCCACCATGCTAGAGCTACATCTCTAATGCTTGTGATAATGTTATTGCTCAACTTAGGCCCAAGCAGGCAAATGGAGCGGCTGGCGATGATTCCAGTGAACAATTCCATTCATCTTGGGATCCAAGCCGGCTGGCCGCTGCCTGTCGTTGGCAAGTACTTATGGAATACATTTTGAAACTTACCTCCTGTCTGGGAGTTTCATTTAAAACACTTAGTTGTACAGATAATAGTATTTAGGGAATATTCTCCACTTCCAGCTAATCTAGTCTCACTTAGACCCACTCTTCGTTCTGTAAACCCTGTTACCCATTGCCATACTGATTGGAAATGGATGGAAATAGTAGATGATAGAAAACATTCCCTTTAGTAAATTACACTGCTGCTGTTTTTCCGTGATGCAGTTGAATTGCTGAGCTGCATTCTCCTGGTATTTTCACTTCTGGAATTCTATAGAAACCCCACCACTTTTATATATTAGCAGCTTGCCAGTGGTTGCAATTAACATCCTGTGATTTTGGGCAAATCATTTGATCTCACAGTGCCTATAAAAAACAAAACAACCATTGGCATAGCCAATAGGTCACGTATTTCGCCAGAGCTATTGGCTTTGCCAATGACCGTGTCATGTATGTGCATGTAACTTGCATGATCGAGGTAACTGTTAGCAGCAATACTACGCGTCTCTCGGAGACTCTGACATCTTTCAAGTGCTCACCGTCCTTTTTCCCCAGCAAAGGAGGGGGCGGCATTCTGAGGGGTAGCCCCGGGCGCCACAAGCTCTAGCTACGCCCCTGCCCTAGCTTTACTTGGACCCATGTATCAGTGTGTAGTAAGATCAGCTGTGTGATAAGGCCCGATGGATGTACCTTTCCTCCAGCTTTGACCATAGTAAGTATCTGTTGATGGTATCAAAATCTGAGGTAAAATCGATGAAGCATACGTACAGGGGCAGATTAGCTGCCTTTGTGGCATCAATGAGGAGCGAGAGGGCTAACTTATTTGATGTTGTGCCCATTTGTTTGCAGAATCCTGTCTGGGTGATAGGGATTACTGCGTTTTCTTCTGTCCAATCCAAGAGCTCCTCCAATAGGAGACCAGCGTAGTACTTGGCTTCGTTGTCAATTAGGGCTATTAGTCTGTAATTTTTTGGATCATTTACATTGCCCTTCTTGTGTATAGGTGCAATTATCGAGCCTTTCCATGACGCTGGGATTGTTGCAGTATCTGTGATCTGTTTGAAGAGTGGCAATAGGGCCGCTGCCCAGTAATCCGGATTTTGTTTATACAGTATTGGGGGAATCCCATTGGGGCCTGGAGCCCCCTCCACTTTCCCCTTGGCGATCCTGCTTATTATTTGTTTTTCAGTTGGGTCAAATGAGGTACTGACCGATTTTGTTGACACTGCTGGATTTTTGTTAACCTTATTCAGTCGACTGGTTGTTGGAAACCGTAGTGCTGTGTTGAAGTGTTCCTGGAGGTGATTGGCCCAGGCTTCCTCGGTTAAGTAGGAGTCAATGGTTGGAGTCCTGGGGTTCTGGAGAGAGTTGACTGTTTTCCAGAATCTTCCGCTTGTGTTGGAGCCTTTAGCGTCGTGTAGGAGTCTCACCCATAGCTCATTCTCTGCTTTCCTTTTTTCCTGCCAGATTATTCTCTTTTTGTTCTGTTTTAAGTTTTGCAATTCCAATTGTGTTGCGGCTTCCGGTCCATCGCAATGTAGTTTCCGCAGTATTTTGTTAATGTTGCTTTTGAGGAGTTTTAACTTGATGTTTTGGTTTAGGGGCTTGTCGCAGTTGCCAGCTGGATCGGTTCTCTTTTCTCGGCTTTTGCAGCTTTGACGATGGATCTTGGGTTTCCTTGTGTGAGCCTGTCCCAGGATCCTCGTGAATTGTTCCCAGGCATTTAGGTACTCAAACTTATTTGTGATGCACTTTTCCCACCTGCTTTTTGAGTCGATTATGAAGCCTTCCAAATTTGCCGTGTTGCATTTAATTCTTTTCTGTGCCACCGACAGTGAACATGCCAGGTTTGTCGTTGGCCTAGTTAACACGGTCCCCTGGAAATCAAGGCCGAATTCTTGAGGCTGGTGGTCGCTTGCTGACATCGTGCCAATTTGGAAGTCCGTGACTTGCGCAAAGAGTTGCAGGGATACAAATGTGTAGTCTAAGGTGGAGCTAGCTGTTGAATTATTAAAAGTAGCTGACGTGGGCCTATCATTTGGGAAGCAACCATTTAATGCTACCAGGTTGAGGTGTTCTAGATCCTTTATGCTAGCCCTTGCCAGCCGGTTTTGGTTGCCCCATTTGCTTATTGCTTGTTGAGGAATGTCCCAAGCCAGGAACAGCTCCTCTAGCACAGTGTCCCTTATTTGGGGCCCTCTTAGGAACATGTTGAAGTCCCCTGTTACTACTAGACTGGGAATTGCTGTCTCTGTCAGTGTTTTGGAGATTTCTTTCACCAGGAGGTTCATTCCTGTTTTATTTCCCGGGGGTGAAGGTATACATTCATCAGCCTTAGTTTTTGGTTTAGGTCTTTTCCCCTCACTTCTAGTTCTATTGTGAGGGTGCAATTGTTGCCTGTCTGTTTTGCGTTTGTGTACTCTGATTCGTTGAAGCTCTTTATAGCAGTGTATATTGTTAGGCCACCTTTTGGGTGACCGTATTTTGCGTTTCTTGTTGCTGGGAGATGGTATGTTTTGAAGCCTTGAATATGATGTGCTTGTTCTAGCCAGGTCTCCTGTAGGGCTATTATGTTAAATTTTTGGAGGTAGGAGAATAGCTGGACGTCGTCTTTTTTGTTTGCTAGGCCATTTATGTTCCAAGAGCATATTCTTAGTTGTTGCTTTGCGGCGATATTTTGTTGAGTATTTTGTCAGAACTTTGGGGCCCTTGAGTTAATTGTCCTCGCTATCCAGTTCCAATCTTCTTGCTCAGTTAGGCCTTGCTCCGGCCCTTTGGTCTGAAAGGTCATCCTTGATACTGATAGGCTACTAGCCCCCTTTAATACACTTTCTGTTTTTCCTTGAAGTGGCTTGCTCGTTGCCTTATGGGCTTGTCTCTCTTTGTATGCCTGGCATAGGGGATCTGGGTACCCATTTTTTTCCAATCGTTTTAGGCGTATCCCCCAGGATAGAAATTGAGGTTCGAATTCCATGATTCTAGTCGCTGTTTCGTTCCTGCCCATGTTGTTTTTGTGACCTCCAGGTATGACAGGTGGTTACTGTCGATGAATTCCACTGCCGCAAGATCTTTGGTGCTGATGTCTGTCAGACTGCTGATGGTTGATAGTAGGAGTAGGATGTTTCCTCTGTTGAGGGTATCTCCTCTCCCTCTTGACTTGTAGTCTGGAATGGACAGTATGGTACTGCTATCGGCTTCCGCTCGCCCAATCACCCCTTTATTGTGTTTTTTTATGCCCATTTCAAACTGTGGGCTATTGTGACTTTTGTCCGGTTTTTGGTCCTCCCCCAGATTTTCCCAATGTGTCATATTGGATATTGCTCTTGAGTCTTGTTTCAAGGGTGAGCCCTTGCTTCTGTCTGCTGGTCCACCCCTCCTTGATTTTAGTTTGATGGGTTTTTCACTTTGTGTTGGTTTGTCCGTCTTCCTGGCCGGTGGTGTTTTTATGATCTTAAGCGGGCTTTTGTTTTCTGCCCTGGCTTCTTCCTTGCTTTCCTTTCTGTGGAATCATTGTGAGTAGTTATCGCTGTGTCAGGTTCTGGCCTTTGCAAGTGTCCAGAGTGTGTTTTTTTTTGTGCCAGGTCTTCACTCCTTTGATTAGCGGGAGGATGCCTTGAGGTTTTCCTTAGGGCGTCCGCGTAGGTTTCGTGAGTCGATTTGGGGGCTTCTAGCCCTATTGTGCTAATTGGCTCAGATTCACCTCTTCGACTAGTTGGTGTAGTTAAATGATTCTGTAAGTTTGGGGTAGCCAGATGTTCTCTGGGGCGTGTGAGGTGGTGATTGTCACCCTCTTTTCCGTTTCTTGGGTTACTTGGGGTTGTTTTTTCCGTTTTCTGTTTCTGTTTCTTTGGGGTGTTTTTTTCCGTTTTCTGTTTTAGGTCCTCCAGGATGCCTCCCAGGAGTTGAGGGATGGTGATGAGTTTGTCCAATATTGAATGGCATGCACAACTCGGCTGCTCTATTTTGGTTTCTGCTTGCACCCTCTTTATCATACTGTTCATGTCTGGCAGCTTGTTATCAATTTTGGCTACATGTATGGCCAACAAGTTTAAGAGGGATAGTTGGATGTCCATTTTTTCAGAGTGGTACTGCATGGCCTTTATGGATAGTTGAAGTGTGTTTAGCAAGGAAGACCATAGAACTTCAGCGCTTTTTGGGAGATTGTCGATTGGTGGGTCCTTCTCATGGTCTTGCTTGCTCTCTGTTGTGTTGTTGTCGGGCTCTAAGGCAGCTGGTGAGTATGATGCTACGAGTCTCTCCCAGTCTTCTGTTGTTAGCTGGGAGTTCTCTTCAGTATTAGAGGATACCGGTAGGTTTAGAGCCTGAGTTGTATTGATTGTACTGTTTCTTTCAGTGAATTTGATTGCTTCGATAGGCTCCATTCAAATGCCTGATTGAGAAACTCAGGGCCAGTGTCATGCAGTGCCTTATAGGCTATGCAGAGAGCCTTAAATTTGAGGTGGGCCCTGACTGTCAGCCAGTGTAGCGATGGGGTGAGAAAGAGAAAGGCAGGAGAGAGTCAGTGCGGGACACGACATGCCCGGCCACGGGCAGGGACCACAAGCTGACTCACCTGCCCGCGCTGATCACGCCAGGTGTTCGCCTGGTGTTCGCCTCGCCGCCTCGTCGTCTCCTGTATCCTGCTCCTTCTGCTCTCGCTGGCCGTTGGGTGTCAGGAGCGGGTACCACTCATGGACTTGTGGGCTCATGGGCGAGTTTCAATCGGCCGGCTTTCCAACCCGGTACCTCCATCTCTGCTGCCCCCTACTCCGGCTCGGGCTCCGACACGGCTTGGTTTGGCCCCCGCTGCGGCTCCTGGCTCGCCACTCCTGCCTCGTCGCTCGGTGCAACACGGGTTCAGTCACACAATAGCTCACTAGCACACTTTAGTGGCTTCATCCATGGGAAAGAGGAATGCCCGGTAGTTAGGAACAAAAGGGAGGTACGGTTTCCCTGGAGATCTGTGTGAAGGCTTCCACTCCGCTATCGCCGTAGTTTCCCAAGAATGATGGATTTAACTCAGATCTCTTGACCGGGGGTGAATATTTTGATTTGTTCTGCATTCTGTACATCAATTGTGTGTCTTTTAGTCATCAGTAAGGGGGCCCAGAAGCTCATTTTATCTTTATGTTGGCCCATAGGGAAACTGTTAGGGCCTGAAGCCTTATGCTATGGACTCATATTAATTGCAACCCTCGCCTCTTTTAGGGAAAATGTAATAGTGAGTGGACATATATTTATATATAGGAAAAGTATATAGATATTGAAAGTCACCAAGGAGTTCCATTTCCATGACCAAATAGAGAAAGGGGGGAGGCAGAGTTCCTTTATAAAATATCCTTATCATGTATGCCAAGAGTACTTTATTCCTTATCATACATGGTCACACCTCCACCTTTCTCAGAAACCAGTTACGTCCTCGGTGCATAGGTCTTTCATATGAAAGAGAGAGCATGTTTGCAAACATTAAGAATAAAGATAGAATCTATGTGGCATGTCCTTCCTGACCCAAAAGTGAAATAAATACCTTACTTGTCATTCTTAAGCAGCCCTCTCCACCTTCCCTGCGTTTCTTCCCCTCTCTGCAGTTGTGGTTTCTGATTCCGGTCAAAGCAAACAGGCAGCGCTGTGCTATACTGACAAACTCTCAGAGTGAAAAAAACAAAGGGTACAGCATAGGTCTTCAAACTGTGGGGTGCGCCCCCCTGGGGGGGGCGCAGCATCCTTCCAGGGGGGGGCACGCACTTCACCCCAACACTTCACCTTCACAAGTCATGTGTCTCAGCCCGGGCTGTTGCAGCTCCTGTTGCTGTGGGCCCGGCTGAGAGTGTCTGGAGTCAGAGGCCAGAGGCGCAACAGTTGGGGAGGGGGTGGGGGTGGGGGGCTTTATCTTCCAGCAATAGGAAGATTCGACATGCTGGGGCTCTAAGATGGGGTGAAAAAAATACAAAGCCTCGTTAACGCGAAATGATCTTTTAAAGACCAGCTTCTGAATTGCACAGATTTGGATTGTAGTTTAGCCCTGTAGTAGAAGTCGGTGATGGCAAACGATCATGTTTGTAACACCTTAGCAACTTTCACATGATTCAGTGAATTGCATTGTACCTTCCACTGCATCTACTACTTCACGAATGGCATTGTTTGTAAACGTGGTCACAGAAAAGTCATTTTAAATTAACTTGCTTTGACCAAGCCATGGTTGGCTGAGAGTGGCTGAAGTCACAGGCCAGAGGCGCAACAGTTGGGGAAGGGGGTGAGGGGGCTAATTCTTCCAGCAATAGGAAGATTAGACATGCAAGGGCTCTAAGAAGGGGTGAAAAAAAACAAAGCCTTGTTAACATGAAATGGTCTTTTAAAGACCAGCTTCTGAATTCCACAGATTTGGATTGTAGCTTAGCCCTGCAGTAGTAGTCTGTGATGGCGAATGATCATGTTTGTGTGAAGAACTCGGGTGCGGCTGGCAGCTCCAAAACTGTCTGTGTGTGTGCTGTCTGTGCTGTCTCATCCCGGGCTGACACACATTAACAAGCCCTTTGAGCACTATGGGCGTTGCACACCTGATGTGAAGGCATTTTTATCCCCAGGTCTTAGTCAGAAGCCCCTTTATGGGCGGCACCCTAATCTGGTCAAAATACACCACTGGGCCCAGCAGCTACCTCATCCCTCTGGTCTTCGCAACTGAAACTTGTCCAAAGTGTATGCCTTTGTTCCAGATTTCTCTTATCTCTGATTCACACTTTGGGAACCCTGCTGCACCCACAGGGTGTGTCCGAACTGCGACCCTTTGCAAGTCGAAACTGGTCAGACGGGAGGTCCTGTATGTTTTTTAAGGCCTTTGACATGGCTGCCGCCACCGATTCAGATACTGTCAATTCTCACATGAGGATCAAATCTGTGTCCATAACATATCTTACTGTTTTGTCCTGCCTCATGTACCCATGCTCTTCAGCCATGTCTGCGTGAAGGTGAGTGACAAAGGGGGACTACGGATTATCAGTGTTTAGCAATGCAATCACACCCCTCGGCCCTAGCTGCTGCTGAAACTTGCAGGGAGGGCAGAGATTAAAATGGGACCGCTCACAGGGGGGACTGCCCACTGGAGCTCTCCTCGAGCCATGTGACGTCTAAAACCGGAAGAATGGCAACACCTGGCCGTACTCCACATAATCATGGATTTTTCAATTGTGTCAGAAAGCATGGTTTGTGGAACTTCTTTTTCTGATATCTTGCTTAGGGGCAAGGATGTGGCACAACAGCCAGAGCTGATGACTGTAGAGCTGGGAAACCAGGTTCAATTCTTGATGTCTGTTCAACATCCTGTGATTCTGGGCAAATCACTTAATTTCCCTGTGCTTTCAAAAAATGAATGTGTGCTTGTGTAATGTAAAAGATGCTCCTGTAAAGCACTCCAATACCTTTGGGTCATGTTCGCACTATATAAAACTGCAAAAAATATATTACAACATTTTGTGAGCACTCCCATTTCAAGGCACTGCTCAAGACAGGAACTGGAGCTCAACCTAAGTATGGCAGAAGCAAGAATCCATCCACACATTGTCTCTGTGGAGAAAAACATGCACTCCCACACCTGTGTTTTGGGAGCGTTTTTGCTAATCTAGCTTAAATTTTGAGTTTTATGTGAAAAATAAAGCACCAATGTAAATTTGTGTGCTAAGTTTTTTCTTGGAGACTTTTCATTTGAACTTTAGAATAAGCACATGGACTACCAAAAACTTCAGTTTACTAAACACTCTACCTTTATTTAATATAATTTGGCCTATACGACCTGGGCTCTGCAGGAGGGAATGGCCATCAATGGTGCCAGCTTCCAGAACTTTTTGTCAGGTGGTGGGGGTGGTGGCAGTGGTAGGGGGTGCTCGACGTGTAAAAAGGTTTAGATGGGGGGGACTTGGCCGACAAAAGTTTGAAGACCTCTGGGGTACAGGGACATTATAGTTAGGAAATAACATTAAAAAGCTTTCGAAATTCACAGAAAAAAACAAAGGTTACAGGGGTGGTATAGTTAAGATATAGAATATAAAAATCCTTAGGAATTCACTAAAAAACAAAAACTTACAGGGAAGTTACAGTTAAGCTCAGATTTCACTCATACAAAAAAAGCAAAATTCAGCAGTTATGGCTTATGGTTACCTGAGCAATGCACTGCTTATTGCCTCGCATATTATATCACTTATGACACAGTCTTTGACATCGCTGATGACATCACTGAGGATATCTCAAATGATATCACTGATAACATTACCCAGTGAGTGTATGCTAAGAGTTTATCAGTGTTAAACATATATACTAAGCTACTACATAAAGTTAAATTAGTATACTAGGTGTACTACTAATAGGTTATACTACTTCTAACATATACTATGTGAGTGGCTGTGTGGTTGTGTGTATCCATGTGTGAGTGGGTCTCTGAGTGGCTTGATAGGTGTGTGAGTGGGCATGTGAGTGGCTGTATGGATGTGTAAGTGTGTGTGCAAGTAGCTGTGTGAGTGACTGCATTGGTGAGTGGGTGTGTCAGTGACTATATGGATCAGTGGGTGGCTGTATGATTGGGTGACTGGGTTTTTGAGTGACTATATGGGTGAGTGAGTGAGTGGGTGTCCGAATGGCTGTATGAGTGAGTGACTGGGTATGTAAGTGGCTGTATAGGTGAGTCAGCGGCTGATTTTAGTGGATGTTTTTGAAGTGATTTGGGTGTGAGTGGCTCTATTGGAGAGTGAGGGTGTGTGTGTGTGTGTGTGTGTGTGTGCAAATGGCTATATGGATGAGTGAGAGGATGTGTGTGTGCTAATATGGATGTGTGAATAGATATTTAAGTGATTGTGTGAGTGGTAATATATGTGAGTGAGTGGCTGTGTTGAGAGGCTGCATGGGTGAGTGAGTAGGTATGTGAGAGGATGCGTGGGTGAATAAGTGAATGTTTGAGTAACTGTGTCAGTAAAGGTGTGGCTTTGTGAGTGGCTGAATGGGTGAGTGACTGATTGTATTATTAGCTGTATCGGTGAGTGAGCTGTTGTATGAGGGGCTGTATTAGTGAGTGATTAAGGAATACAAGTAGCTCAATGGATAAGTAAGTGGTTGTGTGAGTATTGGTCTGGGTCTGTGAATGGATATGTGAGTGGTTGTATGGGTGTTTGAGTGGGAGGTTGAGTGGTTATATGGGTGTGTGAGTGAATGTGGGTGTGGCCTGTGGATGATATCACCAGTGATGTCATGAGTGATGTCATTTGAGATTTCATCAGTGATGTCATCAGTGATGTCACTAACCATGTCATGAGTGATGTAATATGTGAAGTCATAAGCAGTGCATTGCGGGGGCATATGCTATAATTAGCTCAGGTAACTTTTACTGCTGTATTTCAATGGTTTTGAATGAGTAAAATGTCAGACTAACTATATTGTCCCTGTAACCTTTGGTTTTTTCAGTGAACTTATACAGTTTATTAATTATACTTCCTACCTATAATGGCCTTATACATTTTTGTTTTTCTTCATAAATTTCAAAGATTTTTTAAATTGTATTTCCTAACTGTAACCTTTTAGAGTGTGTGAGTGGCTGTATAAGTCAGTGAGTGGGTGTGTGAGTAGCTGTATGGGTAGGTAAGCAGGCGTGTGATCGGTTTTGTGGGTGTGTGAGTGGGTATGTGAGTGAGTGGTTGTATGGATCAGTGAGTGAGTGTATTAGTGACTATTTGGGTCTGTGAGCAGATGTGAGAGTGATAGAATGGGCGTGTAAGTGGGTTACTGAGTGTCTGTACGGAGTTGTCATTGGCTGTGTGAGTGACTTGGCCACAATGAAACCTCACCTGCCACTTTATCCAACAACAGTCCACAGCTTTGCACAAAATGTCTACCCAACTGGATTCTTAATACTGGTTAATTAGTAAGTTGGTACCTCGTTGGGAAAATATCTACTGCATACTAAGGTGAACTGGGTTATCAGAGCAAGGCCAAATGGGAGAAGCTTATGATGGTTTAGGAAATTTGTATTCTCATAGTCATTTAAACGAAGAACCATGGACTCTGCTCTCACCAGGTAAGGACAAAAAAGAACCCACTGTCACAGTCAGTACAGCTAGCACTCCAATAGATCAACAATGTATTCACCTCCACAAAGCACGTCAGATCGCCTTTCAATTTGGAATTGCAGAGAAAAAACACTTGCTTTGTCTTTGTCAAGACCAGAAAGTCAGTATCATAATTAGTAAGTGAAATCTTGTTAGGTAAATGCCAGGTGAGTGTTCTACACTATATCTGCATAATGGCTCACAAGGAACTGTCTCCTGCAACCTTTTCAGCATTTTGGCAATGTTATTGTTCCCCATGTGTCTTCATTCAGAAATCTTTGATTACGTGAATTATGCTATAGAGAAGCCAATGAGACTATAAAGAACTGAATTCTCCACCAGAAAAGGGTGCTTTCTCCTAACTATGTGAAGTAAGTGCTTGTTTGTTTGGTGGAAATGTCCCGATTTTCTTGGCAATCAATAACATAGCCTCATTTTCTTTGGCATCAAGAAACTGATGTGGGCTTTTATGTTCTTATTTTTTTTTATATATTTGCCAATTTGTCATGAAAAGTAGCACAGTGTATATTTCGGTATCGAAAATATCTGCGAAAATAATGTGATTTTTTGAAATTTTAATAACATATATACACATTTTGTACTTAATGTTTGAGGCAAGTAATTCACTAATATAACATGTAAAGTGAGATTTCCATAAGTAATTTTATGGTTTAACACAGATTTTTTCCATTGCCTGTTTTCACAGCATTCGAGGAGACGTTGCATTTGTAAATATCGCATGACTATGAAATAAAGGGATTTCATTGGGCAAGACACTTTTCTTTTTACTGTCTATAAAGGAAGTCCCCACCCAGTTTTCTTTTCTTCACACTTTCAGTGCTCAGATTGAAAGTATTTCTTGCAGACCATACTAATCCCAAAATTTGGATATCATTTTGCATTTGTTTAGGAAAAAAGTTTAAAAATAAAATGGTATCTGGTCGCAGTACAGAGCATGAGGCACACCCTAAGGAGCACAACTCATCCGATGAGGAGCCCCAAGTGAAGTGGCAGTCATTCGCCTGGGACTTTTTTACAATTCTCCTTGGGGGAAAAGAAGACCATGGTGAAGCACATGAAGTGCTCATTATGCGGAAAGACCCTGTTCAGGGGTACATCAAAAAATGCTCCTGAGACACAACAAGTATGTTGAATCATCTGTAGACAATACCATAACAAGCACTTGATTGGAGCACGGGAGCACACTGAAGAAGATGCATCAGCCTAAGGTTCAACACTGGTTATGCCAGGGGAGTCTACTCCTGCTGAAGTCCCCAGAGCTCCGAAGAATAGGCACATTATGTTTGTACTGTAAAAAAGTACTAATGGTGGGGGAACAATCAAATGCCACAGTTAGTGAGCGCTAGTGGAGTTTTACGGAGAACAAGAACCACACGCCTTCTGTAAAGAAAAGAGAGCGGAGAACGTCGTATTCATCCTGGGGAGGCTATTTTTGAATTGTAGTGGTGTTCCTTGAATAGTTGGGAAATGGAAAGGAAGTAACGAAGTGAGAGCCCCGGGGCAGTTGTGACCGTGTGTGTACGGGGCCCTGACCGCAGGGCACCTGGATTTGACTCAACAAGTTTCCTCACCCTTGTCCTGAGGAGGCCATTAAGGATAACAAGACAGAAACGCACACGCGTCAACAGTCTTTTTGACAAGAGGAGTCTGAACACAATTGATATAATTCTCAGATGAGTGAATGCACATTTTTGATTTACGATTTGTAGAGTGGTAACTTCCTCGTGTGCAGATTTGACTACCTCATAGTGGATCTCCTTTATTTAAGAGGCGACCATTGCTTTTTCTATTTAAGGGGTAGAAGGAATTTAAGAATTTTTGTTTGTGATGTGTACTTATTTGTATTTTGTAAATACGTTTGTTTGTCTGAAAAGATTTTATCAAATGAAAAAGATAATTTCAAAATATTGATGACTAAGAACCAGTACAACGAAAACAAATAATGACAACTAAAATACATAAAAAATGTGCCTGTAGTATGTGATTTTGTTGAACTAAGATAGAAGAATTGACAACAGGACTTTGTACTGTTAATAGGGAAATATATAGTTCTCTATGTTGAAATAGATTGATATATATTTGTTCCTCCTTGCCAACTGTTTACTATTTACCTTTGTGTAGTACTTTGCCCATGTAGAGGAGGGTAATTTGGGTGAACCCCGACAATTTTAGATGGAGTTTTAGAGGCAGCTAAGAACTACAAGTGTTAAAAAAAAATCCCCATTACATTGCACTTAGGATCCCAGTTCTGAGTTTTTTCTGTTAATATGTTTTCCAGTTGCCATTTTTTTATACCTAGTAAAAAAATGCAGTGTTAAAAAACAAAAAAAAGAGTTCTGAAAAATCTAATAGAATCCAAAGGTTCTCATTACAACTACCTTTCTTGTTTTATAAAAAGATAAACTGTATGTGTGTGTATCTGTAAGAAAGAGTACGAATGGCTGAGGTTCAGTGCTAGTGAGTAAGCAGGTGCATAAGTGAGTAAGTAGAAGTGTAAGTTTTTGAGTGGGTATGTGGGTGAGTGTGACAGTGGTGGCATGGGTTTGTGAATGACTGTGAGTTTGTAGGGGTATGTAAGTGGGTGCATCGGTGGCTGTATTGGTGAGTACCTGCTTGTGTGAGTGGATGTACAGATGTGTGAATATGTGCATGAGTATCTGTTTGGATGAGTGAGTGGGTGCATGAATGTTTGTATTGGCGAGTGAGTGTATGTGTTAGTAGCTGTATTGGAGAGTGAGTGGTTGTGTCCGTGAATGTATGAGTGTGTGAGTGGGTAAGTTAGTGGCTTTCTGGGGGAATGACTATGTGTGTCAATGACAGTATGGGTGAGGGAGTGGGTCTGTCAGTGACTATGGGTGAGTGGGTAAATGGGTGTGGCAAACTGTACAGTTGTGTGAGGTGAGTATATGAGTGTGGTAAACTGTACAGTTATGTGAGTGCTCGTGTTAGTGGCTGTATAGGTGACTGAGTGGGTGTATGAGTGACTGGATGAGTGAGTTAGCATGTGAGTGGCTGTATACATGTGCAAGTAGCTGTGTTAGTAGCTGTATGGGAAGGGACTGGGTGTGTTAGTGACTGTATGGCTGAGTGAGTTGGTGTGTCAGTAACAGTATGGGTGAGTGAGTGAGTGTGTCAGTTACTCTATGGGGAGTAAGTGGATGTGTGATAGGCTGTATGGTTGAGTAAGTACATTTGTTAGTAGCTGTATGGGAGTGTGCGGGGTGTGGCAGTGACTGGATAGGTGTGTAACTGGGTGTGTGAGTGGCTGGAGAGGCAAGTGTGTGGCTCTGCTAGTACCTGTATAGGTGAGTGAGTGAGTGAGTGGCTGTGCTAGTATCTGCATAGGTGAGTGAGTAGTTGTGTTAGTGACTGTGCAGCTGAGTGAGTCAGTGTGTCAGTGACTGTAGGGGTGAGTGAGTATGTGTGTCAGTGACTGTGTGGATGAGTGAGTGCGTGGTTGTGTGACAGGCTGTATGATTGAGTGAGTGTGTGTGTTAGTAGCTGTATGGGTAGGTGACTGAGTAGGTCAGTGACTGTATAGGTGTTTGACTGGATGAATAAGTAGCAGTGTAGATAGGTGAGAGGCTTAATTTCCTAGCTGTTTGGGTGTGTGAGTGGCTGTGTTAATGTCTCTATGGCTTAGTGAGTGGGTCTGTCATTACCTGGAAGGGCGAGTGAGTGAGTAAGTTTGTCAGTGGCTGTATGGTTCTGTGAGTGGGTGTCTTGGTATCTGTTTGGGCAAGTTAGTGGGTGTGTCAGTGACTGTATGGGGAAGTGAGTGGCTGTGTGAGTGACAGCATTAGTGTTTGAGTGGGTATGTTATTAAATGTATGTGTGAGCGAGTGTTTTAGTGGCTGTATTGGTGAGTGGGTGTATGGTTGAGTGAGTGTGTGTGTGTTGCTAGCTGTATGGATGAGTGAGTGGGTGTGTCAGTGAGTGTATAGGTATGTGACTGGGTGTGTATGTGGCTGTTTAGGTGAGTAAGTGGCTATGTTAGAAGCTGTATGGGTAAGTGGGCATGTTAGTGTCTGTGTGGGTGAGTGAGTTGGTCTGTCAATAACTGTATGGGTGAGTAAGTGAATGTGCCAGTGGCTACTCATTTCAACCACACACTACTAAGACTGTGACAAAGACCCTGTACAGTTGAAATGCACAAGCCAATACATCATTGTTAAACTAATATCAGAGTGTTGAGTGCGAGTCTTCCTGGGTATTTGATCTTCGACACAGAAACTTTTGTGCATTATGAAAGGAAACTGTGGAGTACTGTAGTAACACAACTGACAGGGAAGCAAGATGGCGGCTGAGTAAGACCTCTGGCAACTCACCTCCCCACCACTGCCCCTCAAACTCGATGAATTAACCGTATTATGCACCCTGGTCCCGGGATACAGATGTCGGAAGAGCGCCACGGATTATGGTATGATCGGAGTCGACTGGTCGGCAAATCTGTAACGCCGAGAAACAAGCGGCTTCATCCGTCGAGTTGTAGCTGGCATTGGGAGGCACTCGCCTGGCTTCTTCTGACAGTCATTCCCGGCTGGAAAGTAACTGGCGTTGAGGATCGCTGGTCGCTTAGCAACTGCAGCTCGCTGGAAGCCGAGCACGACAGGAACGCGGAAGCGTTTTCGAGGAGTGACAGGAGCTAGATGGCTGCTCGACGTGGAGCGCGGAGCAAGACACACTCTACGTACCTGCTCTATGTACATCGCCGCGGCAGGAGATCAAGGGGAGCAAAGACCCACACAAACCCACTGGGAATACGGGTAAGAAGAAGGGCTGGAATCAGAGCGCCAAAATTGTGGCAGGAAATCAAAATACCGCCCCTGCCTCTTTAAAAGATAAAAAACAATCAGCTATCATAAGTCTGTTTGCCAGCAAACAGAACAAGGGCTTAAATATTGACACAGCAGGTTTGGGGGGCCCCACATCGGTCCAAAACAAGGCATTAGAGAACAAAGGTATGTCAAATCACAAGGGGCCATCCACTGTGGAAAAAAGATACCACTGACGGAGTCAACAGCACTACAGACACGGATAAAGGCAAAGTGCTTAAGTCATGGGGATCAAGCTCAGAGATCACTGTCTTAGACATCGATAGTAAGACAAGGGATACCTCTGGCAAAGTGACTAACGTCACAAACAACCCATTGAGTGCCAGTCAGCGAGCGAATAATACTCTTGAAAGCATTATAGCCACAGTAAATAACGCGGACACCATAGATACAGGGTATACTTCTCCAGATCCCGCCGAAAACTTATTTTCTCTGAATGAGGAATCTGCTGAGTCGGAAGAGACAGACCCACCCAGTGGTAGTAGCGCCGACGGCTGCGAGGACTCTTCAAAAAGTTATGGAAGCCAACAAGGCAGCCAAAAGCAACCGAGGAGATCAAAAAGGGTGTCGGGAGGGCGAAGAACCAAACAACAAATGGATACGGAGGAGGAACAATAACTGAAATGGGATTACTCGGATACATTGCCCCACACCATGACCGGGGAGCAAGACTCGAACATCGAGAGTAAGAAATCCCAGGGTACCGAGAATGCAAACAGGGATCACAACAACTCAACGGAACCAACACTGGCAATGATTTTACACTCCCTGAACTCTTTTCAAAAAGAAGTCAAGGCTGAGAGCCGGATTGCCCAGGCAGCAGGAAAAAAACTCCAAGGATCAGTGCCGAAAGTTGGAAAAACTTGCACGGACATTGCAGAGAGACTGAGTATGGTGGAAACACGGACTGAGATATCGGAAAATACTGTGGAAACACTTAAAACACAGGTGACTTCACAGGGTAGCACGGTCACAGATATAATGTGGAACCTGAAGAGGCAGAGAACTGCCAAAGGCGGGATAATTTAAGGGTTCTTGGCATCCCAGAAAATAGCGAGGGGACGGATATCAGGGCATTCACCATCAACCTTTTCCAAAATGCGTTCCCCGAATTAACAAAATGGGACTGGGATAAAGAAATACAGCGGGTGCATAGATTCCCTTTCTCACTCACAAAGCACCCTAGAGGACACCAAACATTTCCCAGAGTCATCCTTGTTTTCTTTGGTAACTTTCTACTAAGACAGGCGGTGTATGACTTGGCGAGACCTACCAAAAAGCGCAACTGGGGGAGTTTTTCTTTTTTCACCAAGCCTGACTTCGCACATGCGACAGTAGAGAGACTATGGCGACTGCGGCAACTGATCACGCCCTTCCAAAATGCTGGGGCCACCGCCTTTCTAGAAAATCCGGCCAAATTAAAAGTTATCTTACAGGGCAAGACAATGTTTTTACCTCTGAAATACAGACAGAGCAGGCTTTAAAAGCTATTATTTCTGAGAAAAAGGGGGAGGCAGGGAAATAGTTATCAATAAATTAACAATGAACAGCACAATAAGATGCACCTAATACCATTGTCATGATATTAGTATAACATTGATGTAAGCAAACAGAGATCGGAGAACTGAGATACATGGACTATTTTGAGCCTCAGTAAATTGTCTCTTTGTGCACTAGTGGGGGTGTTGTTCTGTCAGGGCAGTGGTCCATTCAACTGTTATGTTTTGACTGCTAGTAAGGTGTAATGTGTAATGTATAAAACGTAAAGTATAATGTGATGTTATTTAGGATTAATCCTTTTAGGCTAGACAGGGAGCACGGGTGAATTGAGGGGTAAAGTGGTGGTGTGGAGTGTGGGTGAGGTTGGACAGACATCATCACACAGGCTCAGGTTGAGCCTGGCAGCTTCAAGAAAGGTGGGGGGTGGGAGGGAGGGTCAGGGGTGGGGGAGAACAGGGAGCAGGATCTATACAGAGAACATAGGGTACACACAGGAAACGTCAGAAAAAAAAGGTACAGAATCAGCCGGGTGCTTGGCAAAGATCAGGATGGCTAGATTAAATATACTGTCATTGAATATATGTGGCTTGGATGATTTAAAGAAACGGCAGAAGGCAGCGGAGCTATTTAAACTATCTGGTGCAAACATTATTTGTCTGCAAGAGACACATATTGAGGGGTCACAACAATATCTACTTAAAACACTTGGATACCGACTTATCTCTGCCACAACACAAGGGTCACGCACTAGGGGGGTGGCCATCTTAGCAAAAGGAGGGGGGGAGCAGTTTCCGCGGTCAATAGCGGATAAATTGGGATGATATGTGATAGCAGAGAGCTGCTATAATAAAGGGAGAAACAAGATGACACTATGTACTATATATGGCAATATTAGTGATGACCCGGACATACTTAATTATGTCTCCAATGAACTGGCACACTGGCCTCTCCCTTTGATAGTATGTGGAGACTTAAATATTCACCTGCCAGGGGATTGGTCCTCAAACTCAGATTTAAATACCAGGGTAGAAAACGAAAAGTATTCCAAGCGTTAAAAGACATGTGTGGGCTGCATGGCTTAATAGATGGTTGGTCGGAGAAACACCCTGGTGATCATGGCTACACCTATTACTCGCACCCACACTCTAGGCATGTAAGACTGGACTACATGTTTATGTCCAACTCTTTAAAGTCAGCCTGTCTAATCAATAAGCTACCGAGAATCCTTTCGGATCACAATCCACTGAAACTCAGCCTTACATGTTGCCCCGACAGTCCTACAGTTAGCACGTGGACATTTGAAAGGGCACTATTGAATAATGATGAGTTTTGTCAGCATATGAGAACTTGAATTCCGGCTTTTCTGGAGGATAACATGGGGTCTACCTCAATCGATATGGTGTGGGATACGCTGAAGGCATGTGTTAGGGGAGAAACTATGAGATTCTCCTTTCAGCACAATAAAGCAGAAAGACAGAAAATGACAGTATTAGAACAAAATCTGTGCAGAGCAGAGGAGGACCTGATTAAGGCAGTACAGGAGGGAAGGGCAACAGATAGCGAAGCTAGTAGGGTGGCAATTGCTATAAATTACATCACTGAAATATTAACTGAAAAAGCGATTGTCAGAGCCAGCATCCGTAGACAAAAAACGTATGAGCTGAGTGAGAAGGTGGGGCATCAGTTAGCTGTTAGAACTAGGGAAGAGACATCAGTCATGTTAATAAAAGCAATTAAGGACCCAGAAGGTGGCTTGAAATCAGATCCCTCAGATATTAGAAAGGCATTCCAGGGGTTTTATCAGAAACTATATCATGAGGTTGATAACGAATGTGGGGAACCCTTAACATATCTGGACCCACTTATTACAGAACGTTTGGGAACAGAAGATCAGGAACTATTAGAGAGCACACTCTGTTGGGAGGAAATTCTACTCTCTATGAATTCTCTAGCCAATGGGAAAGCTGTAGGTATGGATGGGATCCGCACGGAGTTTTATGTTAAGTTTGCACCTCAACTGAGGACCATCATGACGGAACTTCTTCAATATATTTTTCAGGGAGGGAATCCACCTAAGTCCTAGTCACTAGCTAAAATAATCATTTTTCCTAAGAAAAATAAGGACCCATAGGAAATGGGTTCATGTCGACCGATTACCTTGATCAACTGGGATTCAAAAATATACTCTAAATTATTAGCAGCACGTCTTGCCCCACTGATACATAAAATAGTCTCTGCAAGACAGCATGGGTTTGTACCGGGGCGCTCCACGATTGATCATATACAAAGAGTTATCTCTCTCTTTGATTACACGGGAACAACAGGAGACCCTATGGCACTAATACTACTTGATGCGGAGAAAGCGTTTGATAGGGTCTCCTGGAAATTCCTGTGGGCCGCCATGTCAAACTGTGGCATCGGAGGGAGATTTATAACAGCATTCCAACGGCTCTATGTAAATCCTAGCGCTAGGGTACTGATCAATGGGGCACTGTCCGAAAACTTTCACATCACTAGGGGGACGCGACAGGGGTGTCCTTGCTCACCCCTCTTGTTCGCAATTTATATTGACGTGTTCATATACAGACTTGAAAACAATATGTTAATTCCCCCATCTGTGTGCGTGATCTAGATACAAAGTGTCTTGCATATGCCGACAACATTGCTATTGTTACAGCGGACCCAAATAACGCAATAAATCTGATTGAAAAAGAAGCGTAAGCCTTTGGTAGAGTCTCGGGATATAAATTAAACTCTAGCAAGACCCAAATTGTGCTCAACAGCAAGATCGTGATCAGCGACCCGAGAGTAATCGATAAAGCGACATATCTGGGGGTCAGTATTAGTGCTAATGTTGAGGACATTGTTAACAACAACGTGGAGCCACTCATACTTCGCACTAAGAAAGAATTGACTAGATTAAACAACTTACACTTAATTATCGGTGGTAGAACTAACGTAGTGAAGATGCTTTTTCCCCCAAAGTTTTTATATTTTTTCCGGGCAATTTGTTTAGAGTTTTCCCCGCAAGTATTTAAAAATATAGACACCATATTCTCACGGTTCATTTGGGGATATAATAGACCACGTAGGGCACTCAGGTGGATCACTCTACCAAGAGAGCGTGGAGGGTGGGCCTTACCTAATTTTAAACTTTACTATTGGGCTTCAGTATTGCGGTACAGCGTGAGACATTTAACTGCTAACCCGGAAAGGATGAATATACCCACTCCGCAAGAACTTATCCTGGGGGATGGGAGTGCGGGATGCCTGTGGCGACACACCAATGATGGTTATTTAAAAAAAGTAAAATTCAAGACTATCTCCAGTGTCGTCAAAGTATGGGGGAATGTGAAAAAGCTACTAGGTCTAGGGCGATATTCCCACTATACCCCCGTGCCACAGAATATGGATCTCCCAGAGATATTTCACGATAACTGTATGCGGAGATGGATTAACTCCGGGGTTAGACAGCTTGAATGTTTTTTTACCACCAGTGGAATTAAATCGTATGATGAGTTAAAATCAGAGTTTCATATTACTAATAGGGATTTTTTTAATTTCTTCAGGTTAGAGATTTTCTATTAAAGAAAGGGAGCGGGCCTACTAAATTTCAAACCTGTCAAGTCATAGAGAATCTGCTTAGAGGAACTCTTCCCAGAATTGGTGAGATCTATGAAGGGCTGAACGCATTACTTCCAGATGATATGGACAAACATGTGCTGGCATGGCTGCCTAAACTTGCCATTTCCTCCCAAGTTTCTCTCAAATCATACGAAATGTCACTCACCTGCCTAATGTCCATGAAACTTCAAGCACAATCCTATAAAACCTTTTTCTCACTATACTATACCCCGTATAAAATCTCAAAATGGGGGACGAGGAAAGGCACAGCATGCCCACGCTGTGCACTTCCTGCGGCAGACCTCATCCATATGTTTGCCTCATGTAATCTTTTAATCAATCTACTAGGTGAAATATCCGGCTTCCTGTCGGATATTGCTCTTGAAAGGATTAACATCACAACGGAGGAGGTCATGATGGGTACATCTAGCACTGACCGCCCTAAACCAATTCAAGGACTGATCTTTGTCGCTATGGCCGTTTTTCGGCTGTGCGTTGCATCAGCATGGCTAGATCCATTACCACCATCTTTTTTGCAATGGAGGGCTAGGCTACTGGCGATCTGCAGCCTTGAGGTTGCCATATATAGGAACAAATGGCATAATAATCGGAGAAAGGGCATGCAAATCTGGGCTCCGCTGTTAGGATTTGTGGGGTACAAAGAGCTTGCCCTCATTCCTTACACTAATTAAGCTGGGTCTATAAACATGATTAGACTTTTTAAATGCATGATTCATTATTAGATGACTGTACTGCTAACAGAAATAATGTGCCTTTTATGTATTGTCATCAACATGAGAAATGCTTTGGCCAAGGTTTGTTTAGTCTTTTAAAATCGCTCCGATCGTTCTGAGCTAAAGAAAACTGCATATATAATGAAGCGCTGCACGTGTTTCACCGAACACTTCTTTAACGTGCAGCGCATCTGATCCCCACCCGCCTCCCTCTATAAAAGCCTCCTTGGAACTTTCACCAGCGCTTGTGCTCATCAGAAGAATCCCGCTTACCTGTTTATCCTGCTCCCGCTCCACCGCGTCTCCACCGCGTCCTCTTCCATCCTTCGATTGGCTTCCGGCCTCGGTCCTGTCCTCGGCCCCGGTCCGGCTTTGATCTCGGTCCCCTTCATTTCCGGCGATTCAGTTCCTGGTCCCTCTCAGAACTCTCCGACCTGCAAAACAAATAAACAGTAAGGTTAGCGCGCTACCGCCTAGCAACGACTACAAGTAAGTGTCAAGTCTTATTTGTCAAGCCAAAGCTTTTGGGAACTTTACGCTTCAAAAGAAACCTGTGCAGGACTTTACTAAAGTGATGGAACTTTTGTTGAACTTTAGTGTTTGAAAGGAACAGACTATTATTTCAGAACCAAGAGTGAATGCGAAATTTTGGTGCAAAGACACTTCTGGAATTCAAAAGAATATTATTAGATCATGGTTATTATTTCATAGTGCATTTTTGAAATGCGTTAAGAAAGTGAATGAGAATTCAAACCTCTTTTTTGTCGACAATTGGGGGGTTCTAGTTTAGGAGGCATAATCTAACGAGCATTCATCTATACTACTATTATAAAGGAAGAACTTTGAGGCTTTGAGGTGGGTAAACTCGGGAACCACAGCGCCAATCCACACACCCGATACATCGTTGGAATCCTCAGGGTGTGCAGATGGACATAGGCTATATAAATTTAAAAAATACGTTATATTTAAAAAATTTACATTTAAAAAAAAGTAGTCACCTCAAAGTAGCGCAGCCGCGACCTGCATGCTGACGTCGTCCAGGAGTGCGAGGAGGAGCGGCGTCCAGGAACGTGAGGAGGAGTGGCGGACATGGCGCGGGGGAGGAGCACTGACGAGCGGCACACAGGCGGGAAGCAGGAGCAGACCGGCGGAGCGGCGAGGAGCACTGAACTGAGGAGCGGCGGACATGGAGCGGGGGAGGAGCACTGACGAGCAGCACACAGTCGGTGAGCAGCAGCGGACCGGCGGAGCGGCGAGGAGCACTGAACTGAGGAGCGGCGGCTGAGGTAAGGCTCCGGGGGACAATGTCGGGGCAGGCGGGGGTTGGGGCATGCGGGGGATGGGGAGTTACAACAAAAAGGATCCGGGGGACAATGGCGGGGCAGGCGGGGGTCGGGACAGGCGGGGGACCCTCTGGCATAATTGTGCTCAAGCTCCCGACTCTCGCTGGCTGCTTCATACTCTGTGAACTCCTACTCTTATCCCTGCAACCTTTGCTCATCCTCGCCTCCCTGCAAACAGAGCGCCAGAGCCCCACTTACCCAGAAAGCTCCCCAGTGCCTCAGGCGCTGCTTCTGGCCACCACTGCAACACTGGGCCTCTGGCATAATTGTGTGAGGTAAGCCTCCGGAGGACAATGTCAGAGCAGGCGGGGGTCAGGGCAGCCGGGGGACGGAGCGGATGGGGGCCCGGGCTGATGGCCAATGTCGGGGCAGGCGTGGGTCGGGGAAGCCTGATTGCTCCTGGACAAGGTCGGGACGGGCTGCTAGTTTATTTTCTAAATAGGAATACGCTTTGGTATCAAGAAACTTAAATCTGGTGGACATAGAACCAGAATAAGAGAGGTATTAAAAAGAGTTTTAAGGTGAAACTTAATGTGAAACTTAATGTTCTAAAAGATAACAAAGTAAAGAATAGTAATTTATTTGTGTTCATGTTTTAATAGGTTTGGTAACCAGTTCGCTGCACTTCTCAGCTTATGCAAGTTACGAAGCAGTGTTCTCTATCGCTCTTTTGTTATTTTCTCCACTTCCCCCTTCCCTTGAGCTTCTCTTCTTGCGCACTGTGTCCCTGTTCAGTGAGGCAGGAATAGAGGTTTGAGGGTGGGTCGAACTGTCTTCAGCTTCCCAACCGAACCAATAGGATTTTCAGGTGAGTCGGATTGTGACATCCGCTGTTAAACTGGATCCAAGCGCACCAACTGGACTAAATGGAATGAACCAATACTAAGCCTATATTTCTGTATCTTTCATATATATATAAATTTTGTTGAAATACTATGTCAATCTTAAAAAGTAACAATTAAGTCTATGTCTATGTATTCATTTACCTGTGTGTAACAAAAAGGGATACCTGTTCTCGAGGGGATGGGGGGAGGTGGAATGTATAAAAATGATGAAACAATAATAATAACGGTTTAAAAAAAAAATGAAAGGAAACTGCACCCGTTTGCTCGCAATGACCCTCTGAGGTGGACGTGACTGGCATCATGCAGGACTTCTTCATTATATATATATATATATATATATATATATATATATATATATATATATATATATATATATGCGGCTCACAATATCCACAGGTTCACACTCTGAACAAGGATCGCAGCACTCGCAGGGGTGGTTTACTCAGAGTTTTTATTGGTAAACCAACAGCATTGCAAAGACGCGTTTCGGCATCGGCCTTCGTCAATTTGTTCTGTGTGTAGAACAAATTGACGAAGGCCGATGCCTTGTTCAGAGTGTGAACCTGTGGATATTGTGAGCCGCATACATTGACGGGTACACCCCCGTTACGCGAGCACCCGCTCGAGAGTGCGGCAGGCTGGTGTTGTGGGAGCTGAGATATATATATATATATATATATGTGATTTGTGTGTGTGTATGTTTGTGTGTATATATGTATATATTACCTACTTGCGGTCGCCAGTAGGTAGTTATAGTTAGGACCTATTTTCCATAGGAAATCCGCAACATTCTATTTCCAATAACTTTAGTGCCGATTGATGAATCTTCGCGAAATTTTCAAAACGTATGGGCAGCTCCAGTCCGCTCCTATCCTGAAAGTCTCAGGATGATTCGTATAGCGGGGGCCGAGAAAAAAGGGGGTCCCAAAACATGTTTTCCCCATGCAATTTCCCATAGGACCTTTAGCCGCAACTACAGCCCGAACTGCTGAACGGAATTACTCCAAATTTGGCAAAGAGGTAGTCCTCAGTTCAGACTCATGCCTTGTGCTAAAATGGTGTCAATCTGTTCAGTAGTTACTGAGAAAATTACGGTTAAAAGTACATATATATCTATGGCCGCGCTGGATCCGCGCACCCTGTGCACACCCTGAGAGGACCCTCCTATCACACGCTGAATGCTAATTGGCTGTCAAGTGATTGTCAACATTCAAAACCAGGAACTGTTGGCAGCCATTTTGTGCCTCTGTAGAAGCGAGGCTGACGAAGTCTGTGGAATAAGTGTGCAAAACGTTTAAGGGGGCAGGATAGAAATACCCTGACCCTCTAGACCTGCTTAGGGGGTCCCAGAAGGACTTCCAGGCCCCCCAAATTAATGTTATATTTGTTTTAACGCAAAGTGCGCGCAGGGTGTGCAGATCCTGCAGTAAAAAATAAATAAATAGAATGGAGCTTCTTTTATAATTAGCCCTCGGGGGCAAAATCTCAGGGCAAAATTATTAAATTTAAAGGGGGCCCAGAGGGGCCCCCACAGCCCCGGGGAATGCCACCCCCGGGGCTACAAAATACATTGTTGGGAGGGGCTCAAATGCCCCTCCCAGTATAATTTGTGGGCGGGCTCAATGGCCCCTCCAAGTCCTGAGGACCACCACCCCTGGGGCTTTATGTATTGTGGGAGGGGGGGCTGCTTGGCCCCCCTCCTGGAGCCCTTGAGGGCCCTGGGGACCGCCACCCCCTGGGCCAACTCCTGTAGTGTACTGGGGTGCCCACCCCAGGACACTGTTGTTTGCTATGATAGGGCGGGAGTCCCTCCCATAGCAAATGTGGTTTGGATTTTGAAAGAGAGAGCAGGGAAATCTGCTCTTTCTTTCAAAATCCAAACCATATTGCTTTTCAACACGGGGAGCTGCATGTTAGCAGCTCTCCATGTGGAGAAGCAATGCTGGCTCGCGAAGAACGCGGGGAGCCGGCTGGGACCGTGGGGGGCGTTGGGGCTCCCCCGACGGTCCCCAACATTTTTTATAAGCCCGGGGGATGGGGTCCCCAAGGATAATAAAAATTTGTGATAGGGGCTATTTTTTTTAAGGTAAAATTAGGAGTCGCGCATCTAGCGCGGCTCTCAGCGCACCCCCTAGTGTGCACGCATTGGATGCACGCCTACTAACCTGTAGGGTGCGTGATTCCAGCGTGTTTGGTGCACAACTTCTACGCGTTGGATGCACGATTCTGACGCATTGGTTGCGCGACTCCAAGCCCAAAAAAATTACATTTTTGAGATATACATCAAGCTTATGTCTTTAGATCTTTGGTAGCTCTAAAAAGAGCTGTTGTGTTTATTGACAGAGTTTTGGTACCTTCAAGTAAGTACCGATGCAGAGTCTGAAGTTTATGAGGAAGACTCTGTTTCCCTCATCTGTAAAATGTACACCATCTTTCCTATAAATGCCATCCATATTGGAACGCAGATTGTTGTGGTAAATGGACCCATTCTATAGTCTCGGAGAAAAGCAGAAACAGATTTATTCACATGTTTTCTAGCTTTCTCAATCTGTGGACAAAATTGATTGGACCAGTTCCATTTCTGCCTTTGGCATATGTTAGAATAGACAAAGGCGGTTCGGGGGAAAAGTGACATGAATTCTCCAAAGGTGTCCTTCATAAGCATTTCCAGACCTACCCCAGTCAAAGTGCCTAGGTCATTGCCGCCACAGTGCACAATTATGAAGTCAGGGTGTTGGAGATGCAAAAAGGATATAACCAATGGCATCAATTGGTGTCACTTTAACCCTCTTTGTCCAATCCATTTAATGTCTACATTCGGTAAACCTAAGTCTTTGTGAATGCTCTTGTTTTCTGCATACCTTTGGCTCCAGAAAATATAGCTGTGTCCCACAATCCACACTCTAAGCATCTTGAAGGGAGGTCTGGATGCACTCAGATGGTCTCTGTACATGAAATGGCAGTTTGAAAAGTAAGATGTTTCTAAAATGGTGGATAAGATGCAGTTTTGAAAAAAGAAAATAAATGATTGGTTGTTTGACAACATTCTACACTGAAAACTAGGGTGCATGTTTCTGTTTTTTAAAAGCATGATGCTTATTGGTTAACAAAAACTGGTTGAAAGGAACATTACATAAGATAAGCTGATATGTTGAAAAGTCAAGCACACTTGCTGTTTTGATTAGCAACATTGTGTGGTGAACTTGTGACCTGTGTGCTCAGTTAAGTGTTCCATGAACTGTTTCTATGGTAACAGGCAGATGGCAGATTGGGGGTAGGGTTCAAATTGATGTCAATTGGAAAGGGTTGAAATGTGTAACCAATAGAAATGTGTGTTTGCTTTTGAATTAAAGTGGGAAGCAATGTGATTTGATGTTTAGATGTAAATGTGTGCAAAATGAGAGGGAAACTTTGCCATTCTTTGGTTTTGGAGAGATGTGTACAGAAAAGAGATTCTGTATAGGAAAATCTGGTGTGTGACTGACATACTTCTTAATCTACAAAACAATTTGAAAGGTGAGTTATAAATTTGTAAAGGGGATGTATGTGGTGCATTTTGATTTTAATTAGACTAACGTGTTTCTCCTGCTAAAGTGCAGGGAATACTTTTTTTCTCTCTAGAATCTTATTGTGAGTGTGTGTGCATTTAGAAACCATTCTTAGATAAGCATTTTGTTACTTCATGTGTTTGCAGACATGTAATTGATTAAAAATCTATTGAGTTCTCACATGTTGGTAGAATTAGAAAATAGTCATTGATTATGTATTTGCAAAAGGAGTTTAGCTTTAATAGTAAAATGCTGTAATGAAATATGTGGAAAGGATGCTAGATGTGTTGTAGACACATAAGTACATGTACTCATGCAGTGATCCAGGCTTTGGGGCACGCAGTGCTTCAAAGTCCTATGTTCTATGCATTTACTGGTCTAACCACCTTAACACTTGTGTTTCAGGCCTACATTTTCCCCAGTCAGTATCTATAGTTGATAGTCATGATATTCCTGTGATGGTACATGGGGGCCACACTGGTGGTTGTGAATATCGTGCATGATTAAGAAAAACAATTTTGGACACACAAATTGTAAAGCGCTCTGATATCCTTCGGGATCAAGTTCACGCTATATCAAACTTTATAAATAAATTTAAAAAAAATACTAATTCTTTCACTAAAGTAAAACTGAATCAATTATGAATTCACCAAGTGTCTTTCCTCATAGCACTATAATCATGCAGTCAGGATGCATGTACTCGTGCAGTGAGCCAGGCTTTAGGGCACGCAGTGCTTCAAACTCCAATGCACTATGCATGAAGTAGTCTAACCCCTTTAAATTTGTGTTTCAGGCCTACAATTCCCCAGTTAGTATCCATCAGTGCTCTTGCAATCCCATAGTGACTCTTTCAGTAGCATGTAGTAATCCTTTGATGTGTTTGCAGACATATAAGTACATGTACTCTTGCAACGAGCCAGACTTTAGGGCATGCAGTGCTTGAAACTCCTATGCACTATGGATGTAGTAGTCCAACCATCTTCACACTTGTGTTTCAGGCCTACAATTCCCCAGTTAGTATCCATACACTCCAGTAAACCCCCTGTGAGTGCTCTTGCAATCCCATAGTGACTGTTAGTGGGAGAGGTGTGGCGCCGCGGCCAGGGCGACTGACGCTGGAATCTGGGGACCACGGTTCGATCCCCGGCTCCGGCGGCAGGTTAGCCCAGCATCATGTGACTCTGGGCAATAGCTCGCTTAATCTTCCCGACGGCCCCCAGCGCCTAGAGACCCTTACGGGTGATTGTGCGCTTTACAAATGTGGACTTTACTTTACTTTTTACTGTTGCAGTAGCATGTAGTAATCCTTTCAGTGAAGTACAAGGGATACTGTTATTTGTCAAGAATCACACTGTGAGTCAGTGTGTATTTGGGAAAATTGATAGAGAATCATTTTGTTGGTTGATGTGTTTGCAGACACATAAGTACATGCACTCTTGCAGTGAGCCAGGCTTTAGGTTACGCAGTACTTGAAACTCCTATGCAGTATGCATGTAGTAGTCTAACCACCTTCACACTCGTGATTCAGGCCTACAATTCTCCAGTTAGTATCCATACACTCCAGTAAATACCCTGGGAGTGCTCTTGCAATCCCATAGTGACTCTTTCAGTAGCATGTAGTAATACTTTCAGTAAAGTGTAAGGTTTACTGTTATATGTCTAGAATCACACTGTGAGTCAGTGTCCATTTGGGAAACTTGAGAGAGAATGATTTGGTTGGTTGGTGTGTTTGCAGACATATAATTACATGTACTCTTGCAGTGAGCCAGGCTTTAGGGCACGCAGTGCTTGAAACTCCTGTGCACTATATATGTAGTAGTCTAACCACCTTTGCACTTGTGTTTCAGGCCTACAATTCCCCAGTTAGTGTCCATACACTCCAGTAAACATCCCGTGACTGCTCTTACAATCCCATAGTGCCTCTTTCAGTAGCATGTATTAATCCATTCAGTGAAGTGCAACGGATACTGTTATTTGTCTAGAATCACACTATAAGTCAGTGTGCATTTGGGAAATTTGAGAGAGAATCATTCGGTTGCTTGATGTATTTGCAGATACATAAGAACATGTACTCATGCGGTGAGCCAGGCTATAGGGCACGCAGTGCTTGAAACTCCTATGCATTATGCATGTAGTAGTCTAACCATCTTCACACTTGTGTTTCAGGTGTAAAATTCTCCAGTTAGTATCCATACACTCCAGTAACCACCCTGTCAGTACTCTTGCAATCTCATAGTGACTATTTCAGTAGCATTTAGTAATCCTTTCAGTGAAGTGCAAGGGATACTGTTATTTGTCTAGAATCACACTGTGAGTCACTGTTCATTTTGGAAAATTGAGAGAGAATGATTTGGTTGGTTGATGTGTTTGCAGACACATAAGTACATGTACTCTTGCAGTGAGCCTGGCTTTAGGGCACGCAGTGCTTGAAACTCCTATGCACTATGCAAGTAGTAGTCTAACCATCTTCACACTTGTGTTTCAGGCCTACAATTCCCCAGTTAGTGTCCATACACTCCGGTAAACATCCTGTTACTGCTCTTACAATCCCATAGTGCCTCTTTCAATAGCATGTAGTAATCCTTTCAGTGAAGTGCAACGGATACTGTTATTTGTCTAGAATCACACTATGAGTCAGTGTGTATTTGGGAAATTTGAGAGAGAATCATTCGGTTGCTTGATGTGTTTGCAGATACATAAGTACATGTACTCATGCGGTGAGCCAGGCTTTAGGGCACGCAGTGCTTGAAACTCCTATGCATTATGCATGTAGTTGTCTAACCATCTTCACACTTGCGTTTCAGGTGTACAATTCCCCAGTTAGTATCCATACACTCCAGTAACCACCCTGTCAGTACTCTTGCAATCTCATAGTGACTCTTTCAGTAGCATGTAGTAATCCTTTCAGTGAAGTGCAAGGGATACTGTAATTTGTCTAGAATCACACTGTGAGTCTTGTGTCCATTTAGGAATCATTCTGACAGAAGCACTCTATATTAATGTGTAGGAGAACATCTTGTGCAATGTGTGCAGTGACCTTATGTCTTGTAGACTAGTAAATGTGTTTTGGTAAAATGCAAGGGATAGTGTTGCTTGTCTAGAATCACACAGTGAGTCTGTGTGCATTTAGGAATCACTCTGAGAGAAGCATTGTGTTGCTTCATGTGTTTGCAGACATGTAATTGATTAGAAAATCTATTGTGTTCTCACATTTTGGTAGAATTAGAAAATAGTCATTGGTTATGTATTTGCAAAATGAGTTTAGCTTTAATAGTAAAATGTTGTAATGAAATATGTGGAAAGGATGCTAGATGTGTTGTAGACACATAAGTACATGTACTCATGCAGTGATCCAGGCTTTAGGGCACGCAGTGCTTCAAAGTCCTATGTTCTATGCATGTACTGGTCTAACCACCTTCACACTTGTGTTTCAGGCCTACATTTTCCCCAGTCAGTATCTATAGTTGATAGTCATGATATCCCTGTGATGGTACATGGGGGCCACACTGGCGGTTGTGAATATCGTGCACGATTAAGAAAAACAATTTTGGACACACAAATTGTAAAGCGCTCTGATATCCTTCGGGATCAAGTTCACGCTATATCAAACTTTATAAATAAATTAAAAAAAATACTACTTTTTCCCTAAAGCAAAACTGAATCAATTATGAATTCACCAAGTGTCTTTCCTTTCAGCACTATAATCATTCAGTCAGGATGCATGTACTCATGCAGTGAGCCAGGCTTTAGGGCACAGTGCTTCAAACTCCAATACACTATGCATGTAGTAGTCTAACCACCTTCACATTTGTGTTTCAGGCCTACAATCCCCCAGTTAGTATCCATGAGTGCTCTTGCAATCCCATAGTGACTCTTTTAGTAGCATGTAGTAATCCTTCGATGTGTTTGCAGACATATAAGTACATGTACTCTTGCAACGAGCCAGGCTTTAGGGCATGCAGTGCTTGAAACTCCTATGCACTATGGATGTAGTAGTCCAACCACCTTCACACTTGTGTTTCAGGCCTACAATTCCCCAGTTAGTATCCATACACTCCAGTAAACCCCCTGTGAGTGCTCTTGCAATCTCATAGTGACTCTTTAAGTAGCATGTAGTAATCCTTTCAGTGAAGTGCAAGGGATACTGTTATTTGTCTAGAATCACACTATGAGTCAGTGTGTATTTGGGAAAATTGAGAGAGAATGATTTGGTTGGTTGATGTGTTTGCAGACACATAAATACATGTACTCATGCAGTGAGCCAGGCTTTAGAGTACACAGTACTTGAAACTCCTATGCACTACGCATGTAGTAGTCTAACCACCTCCACACCCGTGATTAGTCATAGTCAGATGCTTTTGTATAGCGCACAATTCACCAGAAGGTCTCAGGGCACTTTGCAGTGAAGAACAGCAACCTTGACAAAAGCTTGGGACTGATGTAGCATCGGCTATTTGGGGAAGAGACAGGTTTTTAGGTTTTTTCTAAACACCTGGTGGTTAGAAATAGACAGAAGATGGGGGGAAGTTTATTCCAGTGTAGAGGAGCTACATAGGAAAAAGATCAACATCCATTTCGCGACGTCCGAGCTCGTGACTGAACTAGAAGGGATTTTGAACTGGATCTTAATGATCTAGAAGGGTGATACCAGACCAATTTTTTCACAAGATATGTAGGCCCAGTGCTGTGAAGGAGTTTATGGGTCAGACTTAATATTTTAAACTGGCTTCTCTGACGGATTGGCAACCAGTGCAGTTGTTTAAGGCTGGAAATAGTGGCAGACCTAGAGGGCAGTCCTAACACCAATCTCGCCGTGACATTCTGTATTGTTTGTAATTTAGAGAGTAAACACCCATTGATGGTAGTGAACAGAGCGTTTCCGTAGTCCAGGCGACTTATAATTAAGCCTTGGACCAAAGGCTTTCTGGTTTCAAGAGGTAGCCATTTAAAAATTTTACGCAGTTCATACAATATCCCGTAGCAAACACCGGACACTTGGTTAATGTGGGTTTTCACGGAACGAGAACAATCAATCATGATTCCCAGGTCACGAACCATCTCCTTAGGTACGGGCAGGGTCCTAGTTCTTGGGGCCACCAATCCTGTGACCAGACTTCATTGGCCTTGCCAAACATAATGATTTCCGTTTTGCTGTAATTAAGTTGGAGTTTGTTTTCACACATCCACTTGCTGATGTCAATCAAACACTTTTTAAATCTAGCACTGGTTTCAAGAAAATCAGAGTTACAGGTGATAAGCACCTGAGTGTCGTCGGCATATGACACTGTTGTGAAACCATGAGATTTTATTATGTTAGCCAACTGAGTTAGATATAGGTAAATAACATGGGGCTGAGAATTGACCCTTGCGGGACTCCTACAGTGAGAGGCAGACTGCTAGATACAAGAGTGTTAACCTTAATATAGGTAAGGCGATCCGCAAGATTTGAATTTAATTTGAATTTATAGCAATTTATAAAGCGCACATTCCCTAGGCAGTTTCTTGGCGCTGTAGGATTTTAGAGCTGAGGAAGATATCGGGGGCTAGAGGCTAAAAGCCTGCTGGAACAGGAAAGTCTTAAGGGCTTTACGAAACTCGGTGTAGGAGGGGGAGGATCTGACGGGGGGGGAGGGAGTTCCAGAAGGTGGGCGCAAGTACCGAAAATTTCTGGCCACCAGATCGTTTTTTCTTGAACCGGGGGATAACTAACAAAGATTTGGTGGAGGAGCGTAAGTCTCTGGCAGGACTATAGTGGGTGATGGCAGAGTTAATGAAGGCGGGGGCAGTGCCCGCCCGGGCTTGGAAAGTAAGACAGCCAAGTTTGAAAAGGGCTCTTTGTTTAATTGGTAGCCAGTGGAGGGCCATGAGAAGGGGGGAAGAGTGATGATATTTCGATAAGCCATGCACCAGGCGGGCTTCCTGGTTCTGCACCAGCTGAAGGCGTTGAAGTGCATAAGCGGCGGCACCATTATAAATGATGTTCCCGTAGTCGATCTTGGATAAGACCATGGCCATTACAATCAGTTTAAGTGCAGAGGGAGAGAAAAACCGGGAAACTTTCCTAATAATGCGTAAAGTAAAGAAGCAAGAAGAGACAACAGAACTAATGTGGGTGTGAAGTGTCAAGTGATGATTGAGTGTGATGCCAAGGGTCTTAACTGAGTGAGAAGGAGTGGGAGGAAGACCAAAAGAGGAGGGCCAAAAAGAAGACGACCAGGGGTTGCCACTGCCTCCAGTCAGAATCAGCTCTGTTTTATCCGGGTTGAGTTTAAGATGGTTTGCATTCATCCAATCCCGGATAAACAGCAAGACGGACTGGAAGCTAGTGGTGCCTAGTGAAGAGGAGGACAAATTAAAAATAAGTTGGAGGTCATCAGCATAGTTGTAGACTGTGACCTCCATTTGTTGAAGTGCGAAAATAAGAGGAAAAATGTAAAGGTTAAATAAAAGGGGGGAGAGAGAAGAGCCCGGGGGGACACCACATTTCACCCTGCTAGGCGGGGCCGAAAATTCGGCAAGGTGAACCACCTGAGTACGACCATCCAGGAAGGAACCTATCCAGGTTAAAACCTGTTCCCCTATGCCCGCCGCCCTGACACAGGACAGAAGGATGGTATGGTCTACCGTGTCAAAAGCGGCGGACAGATCCAGGAGGACCAGGGCCTTGGGGAGGTTGGTATCGAGTCCCTCCCTGAGTTGGTCCATGACTGAAATGACCACCTTCTCAGTAGAGTGGCGGGGGTAGAAGCCCGCCTGGCAGGGTGCAAGGTAGTTACTGTTGTCTATAAAGGAGCTGAGCACCTGGGTGACGTGGGACTCTGCTACCTTTCCCAGATAAGGAAGGAGGGATATAGGGCGGTAATTTGCCTGAGAGGAGGGGTCAGCTCCTGATTTTTTTAGTATAGGGAGGATAATAGTGGTCTTAAAGGAGGCCGGAACGAAACCAGAGGTAAAGCAATTATTCAGAAGGGTGAGGACGGGGGATGGGCATACAGAGAAGAGCTAACAGAGAATGCGTGCCAGGCCGACGTCAACTGGGGAGCCCGACTTGACACGACTGAGTAGAAGGAGCAAGGATTCTCTAGTCAGTGGGGGAATGAAGGTGAGGGAGCGGTTATTGTCAGGGGGTTGGGGGGGTGAAAGTGAAGGGGGGGATGTTGGCTTTGATGAGGGCAATCTTTTCAATAAAAAACTCGTTAAGCGAGTCGCATAAGGCCTGGGAGGGAGGGATCTTGGGTAGAGTTCTGTCCGATGATGCCAGCTCGTGGACGGTGGAAAAAATCTCACGAGGCTGGCTTTCTGCAGCTAGGATGCGCCCAGAGAAATATTCGGTCTTGGCTATCTGGATGGCTAGTTTGTATTCATTAAGTAAGGTAATAAAGTGTTGTCTGCGAGTGGGGCAGTATGCTCTTCTCCAGGCTCGTTCGGCCTGCCTAAGCTCTAATTTCTTGGCTTTGAGGCCGGGGCTGAACCACTTGTTGGCATTATGGGCGCGGTTGATGGTAATCCGCTTCAGGGGGGCCACTGGGTTGCAGGCTTTGGTGAGCCAGCGATCTAAGGTGGTAGCCTGGGAATGAGGGTCCGAGCCCGAGAGATCTGGGCAGGTAGCAGCTAACGAGTTACAGAGAGAAGGGATATCGACTTTATGCCAATTCCTAGCCCAGGTGTTTTTGGGGAAAGAAAGTGATGTTTTATGGCTCAAATCCAGGGAAGAAGCAAGCAAGGAATGATCCGACCAGGGACAGGGCGAGATAGTAGGTGTGGAAATCGGAATGTTGAGTGTCCAGATCTGATCAAGGATATGGCCCCGGATGTGGGTGGGGCCTTGAACGTGCTGAGTGAAGTTGAGGCTGAGGAGCAATTGAGTGAAGTCTTTAGAGATAGTGTCCTCAGCAGGGTCAGTAGGCCAAAAGTTAAAATCTCCCAGAACAAGGACAGACGCACTATTGACTACCAGGGTGGCCAGTAAGTTCGGAAAGGCAGAGAGAAAGCCAGGGGATGGCTGAGGTGGTCGATACGTTAATACGCATGTAATTGGGGTCTTAAGGAAGGTGGATCGTACTACAAGGCAGTCGGCTGCTGGTAGTATGGGCGAAACCAGTGTCTGAAAATGAAGACCCTTGCGAGCAATCAGGGCTACCCCACCTCCTGCTCTGGTCTCAGGCCGATCAGCGCGGAGCATGGAGTAGTGGGGCGGGAGGGAGGCCAGGACGCTAGGCAGGGAGTCAGGTCTATACCAGGTTTTGGTTAAGAACAGAAGGTCTGGGGAATTAGAATCCAAAAGGTCAAATATTTCAATCTGGTGCTTGACGGCTGATCTCGTGTTGAGAAGGAGGGCAGTAGTGGGAGGAGAGGAGGGGGAGGGCGTGATGGGCGTGGGAGAAGCGATGCCAAGCTTTTGAGCATAGGACAGTATAGCGGGATTCAACGGCCAGTTCTTTTTAAAGGAGCGCAGTTGTTCAGAGGTATATGTTATAGATCGCGCATAATGCTGTGTCCCGGCCGGGCGTGGCCGGGCACAGACGGGCCCGCCTTAGGCGCGCCTTCGGCGCACAATCGGCGCGCCTGCTGCGCGACCGGAATATGCACATTTTTATAGAGGAAAGAAAGTGGCGATGGGGGGTGTGGCCTCTCGAAAAGGGGCGTGGGCTGTGTGGGCGGCGGGAATGGCGGCAATAACAAGGTCCCGCAGCAGCGTTAAACTCCGCTGCGCGGTTTAATTAAGAACGAGGGGGCGCCCTGGGCAAAGTAAATAAGTAAGTAGGTGAAATAAACAAGTTATTTGTGACACTCAAAGTATTAAAAATCATGTGGGCCTACTCTCAAAAAGGGGCGTGGGCTGTGTGGGCGGCGAGAATGGCGGCAATAACAAGGTCCCGCAGCAGCGTTAAACTCCGCTGCGCAGTTATCGGAGGACATGGCAATCAAAACCTAACTGCCTTGCTCAGCGCTCCACCTCTCGGGGGATCAACACGCTGTCCAAACAACTAAAGCAATTACTAAGCACAATGAAAATAAGACCAGCGCGGCTTCCTCCGTCCGGAGTAGTACCGCTGCCGACAGTCTTTCCTGAAACTGTAGGAATGAGCCAGAGAGGTTGTTCCGTTTCCTCACGGAGGTTCCCTGCAAATTGTGTGAAATATGCTCTAACGAACGGTAGCGCTGAGAGACAGAGCAGAGACATAGATCATTCTCAAACCAAGATAGGGCCTTGCCTCTGACACCTATCTCCCACAGCCGATGTTGATTCAGGCCTACAATTCCCCAGTTAGTATCCATACACTCCAGTACACACCCTGTGACTGCTCTTACAATCCCATAGTGACTCTTTCAGTAGCATGTAGTAATCCTTTCAGTGAAGTGCAAGGGATACTGTTATTTGTCTAGAATCACACTGTGAGTCAGTGTCCATTTAGGAAAATTGAGAGAGAATGGTTTGGTTGGTTGATGTGTTTGCAGACATATAAGTACATGTACTCATGCAGTGAGCCAGGCTTTTGGGCACGCAGTGCTTCAAACTCCTATGTAGTATGCATGTAGTGGTCTAACCAATTTCACACTTGTGCTTCAGGCCTACAATTTCTTAGTCAGAATTTATATAAAATGTGTTTGTATAGTAATAGAAAAGCATAATTTATAAAGTTATTAATATACATTTATTTATGATTCTTTTTTGCAGATATTATTTATCATCATTAAACTAAAGTTAGCATGCCGGAGAAAATAAGACAAAGGAAAGAACAGAACAAGGACAGTTACTTGAAGAAAACTCAATCACAAGTATTGGATGTCCAACATAATGTGGCTAAAAAGATAAAATCTTCTGGTAAGACCACAAAGCAATTTATTAAAAATGTTTGTAGGGCCAGACAGAATGTACAGAATGCTGAAACTACTGACAATGCTTCAACTAGAAAAAATAGTCAAAATATTAGGAAAGGAAAAAAAATCAAATGGACAGTCAAAGGACACAATGTATGGTAAAAGAAGAGAAAATCAGTATAAAGAAATCCACCCAAAAATATTTTTACAACAGAGTAGTACATAATTTGATGAAAGATACGAAGAAATATAAAAAGAAAACACTATTTTGTAAAACGAAGAAGCATATTGAATCCATTGTTGAAAAGGCTTTTGAAGTAAAAAGGAAACCATTCATTTTAGTATTAAACAGAATTTGATCACTAGATAAACCAATCCCTTTAATGAAGGCCAAAAGTAAGAAGAAATGAGTAATTAACAGAAGTAATTTTTGTGATTTTGTTTAGGGGAATGGAAACACAGTTCAAGTTCTGAACCTTTTTTTAACGAAGAGAGTTATTTTCAGACCAATGATTTGATGCATGCAGTTGACACCAGTGGTTGAGCTTATGAGGTTAGAAATGGTTGTCCAATTGAGAAAGAGAAAATAAGTTCTAGGCAGACGTCCTACAGCCCCTGTGTACACTTGGGATTGCCTTAGTATTTGTAGTGTACGACAAGAATCTATTGATAAATTACGCAATTTCTTACAAGCATATAGTAAAAAAAGTGTTAAACAAAAGATTAAGGTGTTGCAAGGACTAGACCCTTGCAGAGTGAGAAGAAATACTGGTTTGCATGGTCATTCTCTGGCTTGTCTTTCTAGGAAAGTATGTCAAAGTGTTTTTCACCATTTCAGGATGTTGTCAGTACATCATACTAAAATGCGGTAGTTAGTGAGAAGATTGTATTATGCAAAAAGTCCAGCATTAAAGTTAACTGAGTTGAAGAGTGCTCTTTTGCGTGGGTCAGTATCAGGTGTGAAAAAGGTTTGTGATGATATTGAGTTTTGTTACTTTGGTCCTGAACAAGAGAGTGAATAAACTCAGACATTAACAGAAGAAAATGTTGTAGAGAATGTTGAACATAGTTGTACAAAAAAGTTTGAAAGTGAACTTACAAAGTTTAAGGTGATATCAGGTGAAAGGCCAAATTTTTCTTGTATTTGTTGTCGGGGAACTCACTATAAAAATCAGACTCGGAGTGTTGATCTTTATTTAAAAAGTGAAAAAGAAAATAATGATAAGTGGAAGGAATTTGCAACTTATTTGTTGGTAAAGAATTGTTTTGATTTGGGTTCTGATCAGTATATTTGCAAATATTGTTATAACAAATTAGATGAGAATAAAATGCCCGCTGGAGCTGTGCATAATAATTTAGAGTTAGTTGCTATTCCTCCAGAATGGATAGATTTAAACACCTATGACTCTATTCTCATTCAATGTGTGCACCCGTTTCAGGCTATTGTTTGTATAGAGCCTAAAACAGGTAAATTGCCTCCTTCAGATTTACAAAGAGGATTACAAGGAAAAGTTGTGTATTTACCATTAGATTTAAAGAAAAATATTGAAACTATTGGTGTAGGCAGTGTAGAAAGTGAACCGCTATTTATTCTTGTTATTGGTGTGCCAACTAAGAATCAGAAAATCTGGCAGGAGTTAGTGGATGTTAGGAAAGTGCAAAAGGCAACATTGTATCTGATAAAAAAACAATGAGTACTATAGAAATGTGTATGTGGGAGAAGAGGAAATAGTTTTAGCAGAAGATACTGAAACATCAAGTGGACAAATTGAAAAAGTGGACATGTTAAGATGTGAAGAAGTCTATGAACATTACAGTGTGCATCCACTTCATTCGAAAGAAGTGATGGGCAACACTATTTAGCTGTTCCAAATGAAAAAAGCAAAAGGAAGTCCCATGAGTGTATGGGAAGAGAGCTTAGAAGCTCGTTGTTTTCCGCAGATATTCCCAACTGGAAAAGGAGGATGATATGATGAATGGTTTGTGCAGATTCCAGCATCTGAATATCGGATAACAAGATTATATGCAGAAGATCCAAGATTTCGACAATGTATTCCTTATATATTTCTTCTTTTGTTTGAGAGTGACTTGTCTGGACTTTCATATGCAGTCAATCACATTTTAAAAACTGGAATACATCTGCAAAAGATTTTATGGATAAAGTGCACCTAGAGATGATCATTTAGAATCTCAGCTCATTAATCTGATGGCATGTCAGCGTGGGACTAATGAATATTGGTTCGTCATGGAGAACTGAAATGTATGGTATGGAACTTAGGAACTCCTACACGGTTCCTTACCCTAAGCTGTGCTGAGTACGCTTGAATTTCTTCGAGAGACAAATTGCAATATAAAAAATATTTATTACAAGACACCTGGGGAATTGTGCTCTTTGGATCCTGGTAATGTATGCAGGTATTTCAATCATAGATTTGAAGCTATGATGTCTTTTATCAACAATACAATTAATCCTCCTCTTGGAGAAGTTGTAGATTTCTTTTGGAGAAAGAAGTATCAAGCAAGAGGTGCTCCTCATATACATATGCTGTTATAGATTAAGGACGCCCCCAAATTTGGAACAGATGTGGATGATACTGTTTTGACTTTTATTGAACAATATGCAACCTGTGCTGTACCCAAAAGCACAGAAGAAAACAACTTAAGAGCACAAGTCTTACGATTCCAAAGCCAACGATGTGGAAAATACTGTCGATGAAAGTACAAATCTAATGATAAGTTCTACACCAAATGTTGTTTTGTATTTCCACGTCCTGTAATTTCCAAAGGAAGAGTAAACAGTTTTATGTCATCTTTGCGACATACCATCACAAGAAAGTCTCCCAAAAATACCTACACCTTAAGAAGAAATGAAGAGTCAAAATGCATAAATGACTACAACCCAGTAATTTTGTCCATGTGGGTGCTAACATGGAAATTCAGTATGTTGCGGACAATTCCATTGCTGTTGCTCGATATGTAACATCCTATATTACAAAATCAGAAAAGACGGAATTGAAAGAAATGTGGGAAGAGATTTCTCACGAAAAGACTCTAAGTAAGAAATTATACAGTTTCAGTTTGAAGATGTTATCCCATCTGTCAGGATTCCACTCTGCAGGATCCGTCCACAGTAACAAAGCTCCACCTCCGGACCTCCTGAACACCCCGAATGTATAATCACAGGGTGTTCAAGTGATACGGTGAGGGAAAAAACCCCAAAGGGGAAAAAAAAGGGAAGGGAAAGGAAGGGGGATGCAGGGAAAATGAAGCTGTAAAACAAAATACACAGCAGGTAATACAGTATGTAAATCCTACTTTCATTATATTCTCGCTAAGGGAAATAGAGGTCACCTGTGCTATTTTAGCATTATCTTCATCCATGCAGTGGTCTTTCACAGAGCACCTTCTATTCCTAAAGAATTCAAGGACATTCGTTACTACAAAACATTCAGCAGCAACAATGCCTATTCGTATGCAGTGTGAATATGAAATACATACCCCCTAAGCTTAAACGAAATCCGGAAATAAATACACCTTGGTGCCAAGTGAATAAATAGGCAGCCGTCAGTCTTCCGGAACCCAGGAAAAATAAACGAGCAAAACACTTGTTCTACCCAACAAGAAAAGGGTCTTTTCTTTTCACTAACTGATAACAGATTTCCTCATCTGCAATGGCTAGTATAATGAATGATACTCCAGTACAACAAGATCACTTAACCCAAACACGGTAGGGCGTGGTACACTACCACTGCCATCCGCTTTGGTACTTATATTCCACAAATCATAAAAGTGTATGCCATATCTTCGTGATGGTAATGCGGAGATTATTCCCCCTACACTCCGCCACCGGCGCCAGAACAGAACGCTCCCAAATTATAAACAGAAGCAGCTGAGGCGCTCACAACCCGAGTGAGCACTGTTAGAAATGAATGTGCCAAAACTAAACAAGGAAATGAAAACAAAACAGACCTGCGACTGTTACTAGAGCTACCCGCTCTGAATACACAGACACAGAGAACAGTACCAGATCAACACCACACTCTGGACGCCGATCCTCCTTCTGCAACGAAACACAGGAACAGTCCAGAAGGTCGAGAGCAGCCGCTCTTGCTCGCATGATCAGAATCAAGTACGCCGTCCTCACGGGCATGCTGCGCTATATCCAGTTGGCCAGCAAGGATCGTGGGAGTTGTAGTCAAACCCCACAGGCCCATGGGAATTGTAGTTTATGATCTAATACTCAGGTAGGTGCATCGGTGAGCCCTGACACCATCAAGAAATTGGAGCATATGAATCCTCAGATCGGTTATCATCTGCAAGTCTATACTCCAAATCTAGAAGAATCATTTGGGTGAGTCTAGGTCTTGCAGCAATGCGAAATCTAGTACTGAAATCTGTACAAGAAATTGAATATTTAGCAGAAAAAGATCCAGAAAGTACAGATATTTTGAAAACGAATATGTTGGACACATATTACCCAAACAGAAGTCATCATCTTGAGAACATGTGTCCCTATGAAGTTCTGCAAAACTACACTTTTAAACGGAATACTACAGAGAACATCATTGATGGAAAATATGGAGCCATTGGTTCAGAAGGATGTTTGGTGAAACAAATGAAAGGAAATTTGATTAATCACAGAAAGCTGAGTTGCGACACTGCTGATAAAAGGGAATTTTACTATTAAGCCCTTTTACAACTGTTCAAACCATGGCGTTCAGAACTGGAATTACTTGGAGATTTCCAGAGCTATGAAGATTCCTTTAATGCTTGTAAAGATAGCATACAATGCAGTGCTTTTGAAAATTATGTGAAAATGTTGAACGATGAAATTGATCAAGAAGCTACAATTGCAGCTAAGATTGCTAGAGACAGTTCTCAAGACAGTCAAAGTTCTGCTGCGCTGAGTCAAGACCCACTAGGAGAACCAATTGTTAAAAATGAAGCAGCAATCACCATAAATGAGCTGGAAACAGCAATGCATCAAGCTCAAGAAGATGTTATTGATTTAGCAAACTTGGAAGAACAACTAAATGTAGAACAGAAACAAATATGTCAGCAAGTGAGACAACAGATTGACCATGGATTACTTAATGAAAAGAAAGAGTGCTCATGCATGTCATTTCAACCTATCCAAATATATGTGAGTGAACAAGCTGGAACAGGAAAACGTTTTTTAATTAAAGTAATTACAAGTTATCTACAGAAAACAACTGAGTCGCATTTGTCTTGTGTTGTCACTGCTCCAACTGGGTTGGCAGCACACAACATTAAAGGAATTACTTTACATCGTTTACTAATGCTAACAGTAGAGCATGAAAACAAATTGGAATACCACAAGCTATCTGGAGAAGCTTGTTGTGAAGTTTCAAGAGTCTTGAAGAAAATGAAACTTCTCATTATTGATGAGGTAAGCATGGTATCAAACTTAATGCTTGCCTTTGTGCATTTAAGAATGCAGCAAATTCTTAAAACAGAGTACGACATGTTATTTGGAGGAAAACACGTCATAGTTTTTGGAGATCTACTGCAACTGACTCCTGTAAAAGGACAACCAGTATTTAAAACACTTGCGCATGAACACACCAGAAAATCTCTTGGTAGTGTTGGAAATGTGAACATTTGGTCATATTTTGAATACAAAGAACTCATTACAAATATGCGACAGGCAAATGATGTTGATTATGGAACAATTCTCCAAGATATAAGAATTGGACTACTGACAGAACATGGCAAACAAGCTTTGCAGAGTGGATTACTTTCCAATTTGTTTCCAAATGAAAATGTAGTTCCTGAGAAAATATGCATGAAAATAGCAGAAAACAAATCTGTAATCTGCTTAATGCCAACACTGCGTGAGTGTTCTATATTCAACGAACAACTTTTGAAACTGGAAAATGAAGAAATAATAAAAATGGAAGCCATCGATAAAATAGAGCATGAAGGACTCACTATTATTTTGACAGAAATATTGAAGACAAAATTGGATTCTTTAGAAAAATCAATGTGTAAAACTGCTGGTTTAGAAAATAATCTATATGCATGTAGAAACTGTCGAGTCATTTTAAGGCATAATTTGGACGTAGAAAAAGGTTTAGTTAATGGAGCCATGGGCAAAGTTGTGGATTTTGTTAATTATCAAAATAAAGATGGTATTCAATTCTTAAAAATTCAATTTGATCAGATTGAAGAAGTTAAACAAATTGGTTGTTGTTCAGTTCATTTTTTGCTTGTTTAAGATTTATATGTCCGGAGAAAACAGTTTCCAGTTTCTCTGGCATATGCAGTGACTATTCATAAATCTCAAGGTTTAAGTGTTGACATTGCTTTGGTGAACATTGGAAATACTGTGTTTAAAAAGGGTATGGCATATGTTGCTTTGTCTCGAGTCAGAACATTATCTGGATTGTTTTTGATTGATTTTGATTACACAAAGGTTACTGCAGATGCAAACTGTGTAAAAGAGTATAATAGGTTAAGAAGAACATATGCTCCCAATTTAGGTCAATAGCCTGTATTTGAAAAGCGTATGGTTGGTCGAAAAAGAAGATATGAGAACCTCTGTACTGAAGGTGTAGAAAAGGGAAAAAAACAAGATAATGTGATTGCAAGCAAAAAGAAAAAGGACACTGTTGAAGAGATTGTTGGTTATCAATTTGAAAATAGTTCAGTTGTCAACTGGTATGCTAATGTAGTGGTCAATGTTGTTTTTTTTCTTGAAGGTTTGCAACAGCAAATTATAGAGACTCGGTAAAAAAGATTTTGTTCCTTGTTGCATTCTGTTTATGAAAAATTGAGAACTAATACAAAGCATTTCTGATGTTCGTAATCTTTTGGATGTATGTTCTGGTTCTTCACAATTTACGCAAAATATCCAACAAGATGCTCAGGCATTTCTAATGTATATGCTTACCGTATTGGAAAATGAAGGTGTAGAAATAGAAAATATTTTTGGCCTTTGTTATAAATGGGAACATTATTGCGAAAATTGTATGTATATATGTAGCACTAATGTGGACACTGAAAGATTTCTATTTTTGATATTACCGGACTGTAAATCAGTGTCTTTCAATAAATTAGTTAAAGCTGCAAATCAAAACATGGAGTGTAGCCACTGCCAATCAGAAATGTTATCAACATACTTTTTACAAAGATGTGGACAATATATAATTTTAATGATGCAACGTTGTACAGCTGACGGAAGAAAATTGGACACTTTAATAAAACATTTTGTGGCTACTCAACTATCAATATCAGGAAGGACTTTTGTAGCAGTAGCAATAATTTTCCATGATGGTCCTTCTACAACATCTGGACATTACACTACCTATCTAAAATGTGACAAAGGCTGGACACTATGGGCCAGATGTAAGAAGGCAAATACCGGTCGGTAACGGCCGATTTCAGCCGTTACCGATCAGTATTTGGAGTTTGGGATGTAGGGGCATGTTAAAATACAGATGCGGTAATTTTATAGAATCGGTAAAATACCGAATCGGTATAATTACCGAATCTGTATTTTTACATGTAGGTAGCACTGAAATCAGTGCTACAGGGGTTTAAGAATTCTTAATTTACCACCAACTAGAAGTTGGTGGTAAATTATGAAAACCCTTTAAAAAGCATTTCTTTTGTTTTTGAAACAGTGCCATGTTGCAAACATACATGCCCTACGGGCATGTATGTCTGCAACATGTGCACCCATGCACAATTGAGGGGTGCAACAGGGTGTCAAAGTGACAACCTGCCACCCTTCAATGTTTCCCCCAATTACCGAATCGGTATTTACCGATTCTGTAATTGACATTCATTCCTATGGGCCTCCAGGCCCATAGGAATGAATGGCAATTACCGAATCGGTAAATACCGATTCGGTAATTACCGAATCATACCGATTCGGTAATTAAATCGGTAAAATTACCTACATCCCGATTGCCAGTTCTTAAAATTACGAATCGGTATGATTCGGTATTTAAGAATCGTAATCTGGGATTACCTACACCTGGCCCTATGTAATGATGCTCAGTTGGTTTTCAAACAACGTTTGCCTAGCGAATTACCAAATTCCTACCTAATATTTTTAAATCCAAAGTTTTAGGAAGATAATTCAGCCTCTGAGGAATTTATTATTATGATTTAAAAGTATTACCATTGGACAATTTACATAAAAAGGAGTGCAAAAGTACCATTTGGCTTTATGGAAAGGTATATGTTTGAATTATGGACTTTTTCTAGCACATTGTCTCGGTGTATATTTTTAACTAACAACATTTACAGTGTTTATAAATGTAAGTTATAACATTTTCTTAGCAGTAACCATTTTATATATGTGTGATTTGTATTATACAGTATTTTACTAAGGATGGATTGCTGTTTTTTTTAAACAATCCAATATATTGTGTTTTTTTAGCCCGCTGTTATGTGATGAGTTTGATAGAAATCACTGTTTCTAGTGAAAGTCAATATATTCTGAGAACAGCAAAAAAGGCAAAGAAATTACTTTGTAAAATGTTAAAATTATGCTGTGCTGTTAAAAATGTATTATTACATGTTATAACAATTTTTTATTTTCTTTTACAAATCCTAATTCTTAAATATAGAATTTACTATATTTTACATTATAAAAAACAAATGAATAAAATGTGTAGCGTAGATGTATTACTGCTGAGGTAAGTTTAAGTAAGTCTGAAAATGCACAATGGCCTGTGTTTGCACACAGGTGAAATAAGGGAAGAAGGATGGAGTAGATATGTGCCAGAGAATTCCTTTGCAGACAGGTATCAAATAGGACACAGCTTCAGAGCACCTGTCTGCAACACAAATGGTATGGTATACAATAGAAAGATATGGTAGTCTTGTAGGGCCAGGGAATTTCAGAATTAAAAGAAATATCACTGGGTGTCTTTGCACATGTCACATTAGGCCCCATCCCTTCCCTTCAGTAATATATAAACATGTCCTATAAGTTTCCCAAAACTTAAGTACATTTATCTTGTTCTCTGTTAGTAGTACTGACATTTTTCTACTTATTACTCCTATAACAAGAATTGACCTAGCCATAAACTGTCTTTAATATTTACAAAGAGAGGAAAACACACTATACCTTTTCTTTTCCATGTAAATATAATCTCATCATACACACCACTTTGTGTTGAAAAGGCGTTCTATAGGTGTTGATGTGTGTGTTTGCACAGAACACTCATAGAACAAGACACATCTCCAGTTTTATCAAAAATCATAAATCTGGACATGTGTGTGAATGCTGCACCATCCTCCAATTGGTGTAACAAGCCACAACAAGGAGAATTGTGATGTCACCATTGATGTCATTTGAGATGTCATCAGTGATGTCACTGACCATGTCATGAATGATGTAATGTGTGACATCATCAGCAGTGGATTGCGTGCGCGTGGGTTATAGTTAGTACAACTAACTAAAACGGAGGAATTTCAATGGTTTTGTATGAGTGAAATGTCCAGCTAACTATAACACCTCTGAAACCTATGGTTTTTTCAGTGAATCTCTAAGGTTTTTTAAATGCTAATTCCTAACTGTAACATGTCTGAAACCTATGTTTTTCAGTGAATATATATATATATATATATATATATATATATATATATATATATATATATATATATATATATATATATATATTACCTACTGGCGGTCGCCAGTAGGTATATATAGTTAGGATTTTTTCTCTATGGGTTTTTTGAAAATTCTATGTCTAATAACTTTGGCGTTTGTGGACGGAATTGGCTGAAATTTTCAGGAAAATGGCACATTTTGTTTCTGAGCAGCCCCTGAAAATTGGGGGGGGGGTTCGTCCAGGGGGGGTCGAGAAAAAAGGGGGGTCCCAAAACGTGTTTTTAACATTGAGTTTTCCATAGGGCGGTTGGCCTCACTTTTAGCCCGAACGGCTGAATGGATTTGCACGAAACTTGGCAAAATTGTAGGGACTGGTAGCCCGATGTGCCTTTTGTAGGTCTCAATATATGTGCTCCAGTGGATTTTGAGAAATTAACGTTTAAAAAAAGATATATATCTGTAACAGCGGACCGGGCAGCGCTCCAGTTCGCGTACTTTTCGCGCAACGGAGCTTTGTGAAGCGAAGCTGATTGGTTCTCCGGCGTCTGTCAACATTCCAAACAGTCCATAGCGGCCGCCATCTTGTCTCTCGGTAGGATCGAGAGACAAGAGGAGGCGAAAGGGAAGGGGCAAATGACGATAAGGGGGCATAGTAGATCCTCCCTGACCTCTTAGGTTTGATGTACCATTTTGCCAAGTTTGGTGTAATTCCGTTCAGCCATTCAGGCTGTAGACGTATCTAAATGTCAATAATCGAACGGCTGAATGGATTTGCACGAAACTTGGCAAAATATTAGGGACTGGTAGCCCGATGTGCCTTTGCTAGGTCTCAATATATGTGCTCCAGTGGATTTTGAGAAATTAACGTTCAAAAAAAGATATATATCTGTAACAGCGCTCCGCTTCACGTAGTTTTCGCGTTACGGAGCTTTGCGAAGCTGATTGGTTCTCCGGCGTCTGTCAACATTCCAAACAGTCCGTAGCGGCCGCCATCTTGTCTCTCGGTAGGATCGAGAGATAAGAGGAGGCCAAAGCGAAGGGGGAAATGACCATAAGGGGGCATAGTAGATCCTTCCTGACCTCTTAGGTTTGATGTACCATTTTGCCAAGTTTGGTGTAATTCCGTTCAGCCATTCAGGCTGTAGACGTATGTAAATGTCCTATGGAAAATTGCATGGGGAAAACACATTTGAAAGTGTTGAAATTTAGAACCAATTAAAATGTTACTTTGGTTTTGTATTTGTGTGTGATGAAAGTTAATTGGTTATGTATATATGTCAAATGAGAGGAAACCACAGCCATTTTGTGATACTACTGTCTGAGGTACATTTGTGAGGAATTTTTGGTGGTGAATTTCTGGTGTTTGATTTACACAGTACTAACACTTCTCCTACTTTTAAAAAGGTGAGTTGTTAATTTGTAAGGGGAACTATGTTGTACACTTGAAGATAATTTGAAAAATGTTTTCTGTTATTTATTTGCAGTCCTTCTGTTATACTAAATACTTGATAAAGTTAGTTTTATATTATGTATTACTAAAAACGATAAATGAAAGTGATTATTTTTTTCTGCAATTTACAGCAAGCAATTTCAAAATAAAATGGCTCACAATGAAGAGACCGTGGCAATTTCTTTTGAATTGTCCACTACATTGATTGAAATTGAGAGCACCAATAATGAAATATTGTCACAAGGAGGAGATGACTTGTATGATTCCATTAGATTGATTGAAATGGACAGCACCAATAATGAAATATTGTCACAAGGAGGAGATGACTTGAATGATTCCACTACATTGATTGAAATTGAGAGCACCAATAATGAAATATTGTCACAAGGAGGAGATGACTTGTATGATTCCATTAGATTGATTGAAATGGACAGCACCAATAATGAAATATTGTCACAAGGAGGAGATGACTTGAATGATTCCACTACATTGATTGAAATTGACAGCACCAATAATGAAATATTGTCACAAGGAGGAGATGACTTGAATGATTCCACTACATTGATTGAAATTGACAGCACCAATAATGAAATATTGTCACAAGGAGGAGATGACTTGAATGATTTTTTTGATCAATCTGTTGATGGCGAATTTATCGAATGTTTGGAGACCATAGAGTTACAAGAATCATCATTGCAGACTTTTCATGAGGAAATTGCTGATTAGGACATGTTACTAGTTCTTTCAAATTTAGAAAATTCTGAAGAATAAATTTATATTTAGAAATCAAAAATTGTTTGAGACATTATTCATTTTTATTTTTAATTTATGAGGTTGTAGCGAAGTGATTGTAGTATAAAATGAGACTTATAGTATAGAGTGCAACATTTTTATGTTACATGGTAAGTTTACTCATATTTACTTCCCTTCTGCCACTATATTATCTCCAATGTGTATTTGACATCTCTTCTTCATCTCCGGCCTCCTTTCTCTCACTGTGTGTCTCCGATGCATCTTATCGCTGCTATTTTGTGTAATTACAGAAGATAGTAAAATAAAATAGTTCGGAACGTGAAAAGGGGGCAAAGTAGAGTACCCCTCATCCCCTAGGCCTTTTCAGGCGGTCCCAAAAGGATCAGTTTCTGCTTTCCTGAGAGATTATGGTATGAGTTCCATATACCACAATAATTTGCATTACAACATGCAAGATATCTATCTCCTATTACCAACTTTTGGAGATATTCGCGCTAAGCGCGAATATCTCCAAAAAGTAACACCTGCCCTGAGCAGTTCTTAGCCATGTTATCCAATGGGAGGTGGATAACATGGCTAAGAGCATTAGCTCGGTAATGCATGAATATCGCTGACTTTTTAGCGATATTCATGCATTGCGGCCGTTTATTATCGCATTTGCGATAAACCTTGATAATAGCAAGGTTTATCTTCGATAATTTCTGACGATGCTTAGCGGTAAAAAATTCGTTGGTAAGCATCGTTAGCGATAAATATCGCTTAACTTTGGTAATATGCACCAACGTCTGTTAACGTTCGATTCGAAGGAAATGAGGAAGTGTTGAAAAACATTGTTTGCGCCATCTTGCCTTTTTTGAAATGCCCCACTTTTGTCGTGCACGGCAGCCATTTTAGATGCCTTGACCAGACCCACTCTCTGCACGCTGTCGATTCGTAGCATGGCTCCCCACCCTCGCAAGCATCTTCCCCAGGCACTGGTCACCCCCACTCTCTGTCTTATGCATGGGCAATAAACCTCCCCCCATCTGCGCTGCTCTTCCCTGAGAATCACACTCTGTGCCCGCCCGACACCTCCCTTTCGCCCTATTCACTACCGCACCCTCTGACACTCCTCTTCCTCTGTGTCCGATTGTCCAGGCTATCAGCTAGCCCTGCAGATGTAGTTTATGGCTCCAGCTGTAAAGAATCACCCCTCTTCAAAGGAGTTATAGTAGATCAAGGCCCACACCCGATGAGATCCGTCACACCACACGTGTTCCTACTATCTGAAAACCATCCTGTATTGTGATTGGGGAGGGGACCAAGCCTGAAGCGGAAGATTCCAGGAATGACTCTTTGTACATCAAAGTTTTTACAATTATGTGTCACATTAAAAATATATAGCACTCCAACAAAGTAGTAGGAATATAAAACTTTAATAACATATAACTATATACAACAAAACAAAAACAGTAAAAACATTTAAACAACGAAGAGACCGTGGCAATTTCTTTTGAATTCCTGATGAGGACATGTTACTAGTTCTTTCAAATTATGAAAATTCAGAAGATGTTGCCTGGGGGTGGGTCGTCAGTAGCAGTCTGTTGTGCGAATAGTTCCAAGGCAGCAGAACGCGCTGAAATCTAGATGGCACGAAAGTGATGTCTAGTAAGTTGCCGCCCAGCAAATAACGGCGTGGGGCGCCGCGGGGGTGAGTGAGTCCAGTAGGCACCACAGCTATTCTTACCGGCATTGCAGAATTACTGCTGGGGACAATGCCTGTGCTGTAGCAGGGTCACAGCAGAAACAAAAAGGATTCTGTTGAAGATGTTGTTGGTTTTCAATTTGAAAACAGTTCTGGTGTCAACTGCTATGCTAATGTAGTGGTTAATGTTTTGTTTTCTCTAGAAAATGTAAAAGAGGGGGAGGCAGTCCAAAGTTCCGTTAATAGGGCAAAGGAAAGGATCGGTGGTTTGAACTATCAGTCAAAAAGGGGAGGGGGTGCAACAATTTTTCCTACCGGGTCACACTGTGCTTTCACCGGAACTGAGGTCTGCAGGATTCTAGTAATTCAAAGTGAGGCTGGCGCCAGCATGGGAGCGCCGACGTCCCGCGGATACAGTTTCGTCACTCCACGGGCGATCATGGCAGTCATTCCCCATCGGGGGTCGGAGACTCCCGTGGCTCCTCTAGAATCTTCAAGGTCGTGGAGGACTACGGTGGTGGAGTCAACCAGTGACCGGGCCATTTCTTTATGCTGGGCCCGCTCTTGCCAGGTCGACCGCCATTTTGAGAGTTCGGTAGCTACTGGCGATCGCGGGGTCAAATGAGCGGACGGGCTCCACCCTGCCGGGCGAGACGTTGCAGCATGGCCACAGTGGAAGAACCCTTTTCCGGGCGCCTGGAGCGCTGAGGGTGCAGCTGGGAAGCCTCCACCTGGGGAGGCGGGAGAGGCCTGTTCGCACCGTCTCTCCCTCCCAGTGCACCCCACGGCGTCTCGCTTGAGATTTGTTATGGCCGGACCAGGCGATGAGGACGAGGGGGGGGGGTCGGAGGCATGTGCAAGACATCCCCCCCCCAGTGTTGTCGCAGCCATTATTCAAGAAAGAAGAAGTGTCCCGTCCGTCTTCGGGCCGGGCTTCCGGTGGATGTCGGCCGGACGCCCCTGGCTCTGGCCCCATGAACGGGTTCCTTGGTTTATCGGCTGCAGCCGGATCCCGTCGGCCTCGGCCCCCCGACCGTTGGTGGCCGGACCGGAAGAGCATGTGACGGGACTACCTGAAACTGTCAAGGGCCACCGCGGCCGGACTGGGAGAGAGAGGGGAGGGTCGAGGAGATATTCCCCCCCCTGCAACTCTTCAGCGTTGTAAAGGCAATCCCCTGGCCGGGTCCCGCTGGCCTCGGCCTCTCCTCCGGCTACACCCTACGTTAGGATCTCCTGGCCGAGGCGTGGCAGCAGGACCCGCCTTATATGGGCTGCTCCCGGCTGGGCGTAGCCGCAACCCTGCCCCACCTTGGAAGTTTCCAGAGTGGGGGCGGATGTTCTACTGACTTGCATTTTCCCTAGTCTATCGATTTTTTTGGCGTGGCAGGCGGTGGGACAGCGAGGGGTGATTTGGTTTCTCTTACTGTTTTTCTGGTCTCTCACCACTGGCATATTTTAACGTTTTCTTGTTTCTAGGACATTAATAGGTTTTATCATTACGTTATGTTATCGTTTCTTTGTTCGTTGTTTAATAAAAGTTCATGTTCATCAGTGGCCTACTGATTTTCGTTTTCCTATTCTTTTCTTTCCAGGTTGTTTCATGCTAAAGTTTCTGTTAACAGGATACAGTGATCACTTCGTTATTATTGCATATGTCCTTTTCACTAGGGGTGCTCTCTGGTCGGGCCAGATGACGTATCTCTAGTAAATGGTCCGGGTGAAACAGGTGCATCAATCAGTGGGGAGTAGATAGGCATGACAGATTACAACGGGGGAGAAAGGTCCGCATTACGTACCCTTTCACTATTTGCAAAGATTTTACTACGTATATTTGCAAACAGGGAATACCTCCAAAAAGAACCAATTCCCAAACAGTCAATGTTTGGGGAAACAATCAATGAGGAACGAAATAGGCACGACGTGTTAAAGGTTTGCGTTACCTACCCTTCACTATCTGCAAAGGGAGAGAGAATATTCCTATTCTTCCTCGTTTGCAGGCAGAGAAGATTCTTAAGAGAACCAACTTCGAACAATTCAATGCTCGATTCAAACAATCAACAAGGGGTACTGTGAACACAAATGAACGCCGCTTATGTACATACACATTGGTATTATCAACAGGTTGTTCCTAATGTTTCTATTTTAGGGAGGTCAAAAAGAGATCCCATTAGTGGCCTACTGATTTTGCTCGATTCCTTTTGTTTTTTTACACGATTTTTCGCTATCTGCAAAGACTAAACAGAGTATTGCGACTCTGTGCTTGTTTGTAAATAGAGAATGAACCAAAGAGAACAATCAATCAAATGGAGAGAGAAGCAGGCACGACGGATTACAACGGGGGCAAAGGCCTGCGTTAACTACCCTTCACTATCTGCAAAGAGAGAGTACTCCTAATAGAAATGAGGGGTGGGGGGCAGCATTCAAAGCAGATCAGTGTGCATAAACACGAAAATGTTTTTACTTACCACGTACTTGACATTCGACAGCTTATGATATTTGCTATTAAAAAACCATTGAAATTCACTGAAAAAACCATAGGTTATAGACCATATATAGTTAGGAATTAGCATTTAAAAAACCTTATTTTACTCACACAAAACCATTGAAATTCCATATATAGTTAGTTGCACTAACTATATATCGCGCACCCGCAATCCACTGCTGATCATGTCACATATTACATCATTCATGACATGGTCAGTGACATCACTGATGACATCACTGATGACATCTCAAATGACATCACTGATGACATCACTGATGACATCTCATTTGACATCATTCTTGTGCTAATACGATAAACCTCTTCAGACTCTAATATAACCTTAGATACACTCAGTGTATACAGACACTCACACACTGCCACTCATCCATGGAGTTACTCCCACACCCAGTCAGTCATGCAAAGAAACAATCTCACCTCCATTTCTTCAACTATACAGTTAAACACACCTTACTTATTGAAACATATACTAACACATATTTACTCTCTTATACAATCCCTGATACAAGTTCACAATGATCGATACAACCACTCACTCATTCAGTGGCTCTCATGCACAGTTATTTATATATGCCAACTCTCACATGTACTGTGTTTTACATATGTACTTGCTATGACATGTAGCATTGCGATATCCATTCACTCATCAATACACTCATGCACACAGTCAACTGCCCATGTAGCTGTTTCCACATGCACTCTTGAACTCATACACCTAGTGAATAAACTGCTCACACATCTATGCATAGAGTCACACACCTTCCAGCAACCCCCACACAAACTCAATCTCCCATAGAAATACTTGGGCAACCAATTAATAACACATATAGCCTCTCGTATAGCTAATGATCAACACATGCAGCAGTTTACATCACAACAGACATAATGATGCACAAATTAAGACAGTTTAGTCACTAACCCATGCATTCAGTGAGACACATTTAATCACTCACTCATACAGTCAGTCACGCACCTACTAAATCCTTCATCCAGACACTTATACATCCACTCATTCTTCAATATGTAAGACATATTTTAACTTTACAGAAACATACAGTCACTGGATGTTGTCATCAGTGATGTCATCAGTGATGTCATTTGAGATGTCATCAGTGATGTCATCAGTGATGTCACTGACCATGTCATGAATGATGTAATATGTGACATGATCAGCAGTGGATTGCGGGTGCGCGATATATAGTTAGTGCAACTAACTATATATGGAATTTCAATGGTTTTGTGTGAGTAAAATAAGGTTTTTTAAATGCTAATTCCTAACTATATATGGTCTATAACCTATGGTTTTTTCAGTGAATATATATATATATATATAAATTCGCATCTGGGTGCAGAAAATGACACAGACCTTCCATGATGCTATAAACAATTTATCGGCAGTTGCTCAAGTCAAACGTAATGCGCTTCGCCCACTGCCTTGATCACACAAATGCAGTGGTGACATATTTGGCGGCTATATACATCAGGGGCCTCATTTATGAAAAGTGACGCATCGCTGCGTGTACACAGAGATGCGTCACTTTTCACTGCGCCCTCCTTGCGACACCAATGATGCGTCATATTGACAGTATGACGCATCATTGTGTAAGGAGTTACAGATACGTCAGTATTTCAGACGTATCTGTATGGCGCAAAAGTGGCGCATTGCTGGAGTGTGTCACAAAAGTTACGCAACTCCAGCAATGTGTCCGTTCACATGGGGCAAGCCCCATGTGAAAGGGCCTGCGTCAGTCTTACGTCTGCTGTGAGGCAGGCGTAAGAAATTGACGCATTTGCTTCCTAGAAGTGGCGCAGTGAAATCTTATGAATTTCACTGAGTCACTTCTATGACCCTTTCTTGCGTCAGACCGCCCCCCTGCATACATTATACCTGGCGCAGGTATAATGTGGCGCAGGGGTTTACAAAGTGACGCATCTACCTAGATGCGTCACTTTGTAAATATGGTGCAACAAGGCACATTTTTTATGCTGCTGGTGCGTCACAAAAAGTGACGCACCGGCGGCGTAAAAGTGACGCATGGCCTCATAAATGACGCCCCAGGTGAGCACAAAAATAAACATACTCTTTCGTTTATCCCTTTTCCCTTTTTTCTTCTCTTTGTCTCTTTTGTAGCCACCTTAATGCTTTAAATAACATATGTTATTCCTAATACGTTATATTGTGATTTGTATGTATTAATATATTCTGATGTTGTGTCCCACATTATGATGACATCTATATTGCTTCACTTGTCCTATAATTATAATCTATAGTAAGACTCTAACATGTGCACCTACGTTCATTGAGTCCGTATTAGGATTATTAACATATGGAATACTGTATTGCCACTACAAGTCATTTTTTGTTCATATATATTTGTCACCTTTCTTAGCAGGTTCATTATATAGTGAACATCTCCCATTATTTCTCCTTTTATATATCATTCCTTCAATAGCTCCCCATCAATATAAAATGTATAAACCACTGGATAAAAAAAACAGAACTAACTAAAAATTCAGGGAAAGGAAACCCCCACTCATGATGGTTATAAAGACCATGTGGTATGTCTGCAGATTGAAGTAGAGTATTTTTTCTATTTCTATTTCATAGAAAATTGTGTACCTCCTATTGCATGTTTAATCCATTAGGATGTTAGGAATCTAGGTTGAGGATGTAAATACTCTCCAAATGTTGGAGAGCTTTGACTTTATTACCCCCTCTAATAGAGTTTGGTATAGTATCAATCACAAAATAGGACATTTGTGTTACATCACTTTGATGTACATCAGCACAGTGTCTGGCAACTGGATACGTTCATTCTTTTTTTTATGTTACGCATGTGTTGCAAAATACATTTGTGTACCGGTAAGATTGTGCTACCTATATATCCTTTGCTACCAGTGCAAGTTAGTACATAGATGACAAATTCGCTCTTACAGGTGTATCTGCCCTTGATGGACATTGGTATGTGAGCAAATGGCGAATAATATTCCTTGGAGTTTTTTGCCTATTTTGCATGATTTACATTTAGCACGTTTATAAAACCCATTATATTTATAGATATACACTATTTCTTCTCACAACACGGGACAAACGTGGGCACTCCAGAGTGCATACTTTATTTAACAAACTTTATTGCAGCATTACCAACACTGACACATTTCAGCTGATCCGAGCCTTTGTCAAAGTGTACAAGGCCTACTACCACTCAGTGAATATTTAATAAAACATCTGCAAAAACAACAGTTGATGGACAGAATGCAGAACAATGTCATATATTCGCCCTAGTACAGAGATCTGGGCCTAAATCCATAGTTTTTTTGCTCACCATGCCATTCCAGTTTGTCACAGCCATATGCAAATCAGTCTTGCCCCTGTGCCCAATGGAAACAGTCCAGCCCGAGCTGCCAAGCCAGGTCCTCCCTGGACTGGAAACAAGCATCCTAGGACCGGTTTCGGGCTTTCAGCCCTCATCAGCCAGGATAGCTTGATTCCAGTGGCATGGAGAGCTCGGGACTCACGTCTGAGCATACCCGTCCCACTTGGGGTGACAACTGCAAAAACAACAGTTGATGGACAAATGCAGGACAATGTCATACATTCACCCCAGTACAGAGATCTGGGTCTAAATCCATAGTTGTTTTGCTCACCATGCCATTCCAGTTTGAACCCAAACATATGCAAATCAGTTTTGACCCTGTGCCCCATGGGAACAGTCCAGCCCGAACTGCCAAGCCAGGTCCTCCCTGGACTGAAAACAAGCATCCTAGGACCGGTTTCGGGCTTTCAGCCCTCATTAGCCAGTGACATGGAGAGCACGGGACTCACGTCTGAGCATACCCGTCCTACTTGGGGTGACAAATGTAAAAACCAACACTTGATGGACAGAATGCAGAACAATGTCATACATTCACCCCCAGTACAGATATCTGGGCCTAAATCCATTGTTTTTTGCTCATTATGCCATTCCAGTTTGAACCCAGCCATATGCAAATCAGTCTTGACCCTGTGCCCCATGGGAGCAGTCCAGCCCGAACTGCCAAGCCAGGTCCTCCCTGGACTGGAAACAAGCATCCCTGGACCGGTTTCGGTCTTTCAGCCCTCATCAGCCAGGATAGCTTGATTCCAGTGGCATGGAGAGCAAGGGACTCACGTCTGAGCATACCAGCCCACTTGGGGTGACAAATGCAAAAACAACAGTTGATGGAAAGAATGCAGAACAATGTCATACATTCACCCCAGTACAGTGATCTGGGCCTAAATCCATCGTTATTCTGCTCACCATGCCATTCCAGTTTGACCCCAGCCATATGCAAATCATTCTTGACCCTGTGCCCCCTGGGAGCAGTCCAACCCAAACTGCCAAACCAGGTCCTCCCTGGACTGGACACAAGCATCCTAGGAAAGGTTTCGTGCTTTCAGCCCTCATCAGCCAGGATAGCTTGACTCCAGTGGCATGGAGAGCACAGGACTCACGTCTGAGCATACCCGTCCCACTTGGGGTAACAAATGCAAAACAACAGTTGATGGACAGAATGCAGAACAATGTCATACATTCCCCCCAGTACAGAGATCTGGGCCTAAATCCATAGTTTTTTTGCTCACCATGCCATTCCAGTTTGAATCCAGCCATATGCAAATCAGTCTTGACCCTGTGCCCCATGGGAACAGTCCAGCCCGAACTGCCAAGCCAGGTCCTCCCTGGACTGGACACAAGCATCCTAGGAACGGTTTTGAGCTTTCAGCCCTCATCAGCCAGGATAGCTTGACTCCAGTGGCATGGAGAGCACAGGACTCACGTCTGAGCATACCCGTCCCACTTGGGGTGACAAATGCAAAACAACAGTTGATGGACAGAATGCAGAACAATGTCATACATTCCCCCCAGTACAGAGATCTGCGCCTAAATCCATCGTTTTTTTGCTCACCATGCCATTCCAGTTTGAACCCCGCCATATGCAAATCAGTCTTGACCCTGTGCCCCATGGGAACAGTCCAGCCCGAAGCACACAACCACTGAAGGTAAAGAGCAGGATGTGAAAACCACAAGTCCCAGCATGCATGCAAATGAAGTTACCAGATTAACCGGAAAAGGCACACCTGAAGCCTACAAATTAATGTGATGCAAGGAACTGTGGAGAAATCCAGAAACTGTGGTGCCTTTTAAAAACTGCCTCTGATGAAAGAGCACGTTTGCTCTGAAACGCATAAGGCAGATGGACGGAAATGGCCAGAGTTGTAACTCTGCTTTGTGAAAATAAAGGGTTGTTCCTCACCGGCTGGAGGAGTGCGCCTCTTAATGCATGGCCATTTTGAAAGATATATATAAATATATATATTTAATTTTCACCCTGTTGACTTGGGTATTATTAATTTTGAGGTGAAGTGGTGGCGATTGTAATATATTCAAATGTGATGCTAATCCACATTTATGAAGTATACAATGCACCAATAACTAAAGGGCTAAGTTTTAATATCTAACAGAATATGCCCATGTGTGGATTTTACTTTAATCACGTTTTTAGACCCATCAGATATGAACAGAGACATGCAGTATTGCACTTAGTCATTCAAAAACAAACACAATGGGCGCATTCAAAGTCATAATCCTCACACCTTAATACAACTGCGTAAGGTTATTTTAAGGCCTTGCAACAGCAGGGTTTTTCCTGAGCTTTCCTTTTCTATGGGAATTAGTTATATACTGGAACAACAGGAAGCAAAGTGTTTCTCACATTGTATTTATGGAGACGGGTAGAGAATTGCTTTTCCACTCAGGAAACCAATATGCTGTAGTGGCGCGACTGGCGATTCGCTTGCATAATCTGCTTTCATCTTGTTTAGTCTAACATAATAGAGCGAAAAAAAATGTAAAGGTAATGCTTTAATTCTGGGATCAAAAACAGCAGTTGGCTGCATGTTTAAGTCAACTTTGCTCCAAGATTACCTTAGCTTTTTCAGAGGATATTTGACTGGCGTACACGAAGGCACTTAGAACGGCTGAATATATTCTTGGATGAAACGTAATGAAAAACGTTGTAACCATCACAAACAATTCGTGAATTTAACATTACGTGCTCAATTTACATAAAGGGCGCGTTAGATTATAATTTGTACCAACATTCTATTTAGCAGTGCATTACTTTTGCTAAATGTATGCCATTTTGTTCTCTTGCTGTGATCAATGGTAATGTTTTGTAGATGCAAAAAACATTGTTTATTGCTTATTCCATGTACACAAATATGGACAATGTTTTTTTGCTGCAAAACAGCACTGGCAAAACACAAAGGGATTACAATAATATGGTAATTTTCACAACCTTGCATTTTCCACTGATAGATTCCGGTAGGTATCTGCTAATTTATCACTGCAAAAGTTCTAGAAAAAGAGGAAAAGTATCCAGAATTCGGTATGTTAACATTTGTTTTTGCTTGATCTGCCTCATTTCATGTTGAAACCTTAGAATAGGAGGTAATTATCACCCGTGCTAAGTGCTTTACACTGGGGTTATGGTATTTACCAGGGGAGCTAAGTACTTCACTCTATTTTTCTCAACTTGCAATGAGGGACATAGATTCAACGCAGCGATTTTCTGGGATTTATACATTTGCAAGTGCATCACTCACTATAGTAATGAGGTAGCATGTGAAAACATTGATGGAAGATTCAAATTTTGCAAAAACATAGAATATACTCAGAATACCTAAATCTCAAGCTTGCATAACATTTTTGACTTGCAACAAAAGGCACTGACAAGTAACTGTCTCTAAATGTGCTAGGACTGGAGTTGAAATAGTACATTTACTCTTTCTTAAATGATGTGAAAGTGAGTTCTGCTGGAGTTAGGAAGTACATTTTAGTCAACATTTTTAAAGGGAGATATTTAGGCAAGATTGAGATTTTGACCTGATTTAGAGTTAGGTAAACAATGTATGCTGTTACAAATGCCTTGGTTCACCTGAAGAGTCAGCTGGGCCGTTAGTTTTCTGCAGTCCTGCCAAGCGTCACGCATCAGGTGTGACGCCCACGCATTTCAGTGCGGTGATCCGCATCACCGCACTGAAATGAATTGTCACGCATTTTGCCACCTGCCAGGCGCGCCACCAGCGGCGCCTGTGCCCGGGTTCTCTGCTGCTCCCGAGACCGTGCTGCTGGCTGAGCTGAGTCCAAAATAGTTAACAGGCGATCTGCTCTCCCCAGGCAGCTACCTGCTGTGTTAGTTACCCTGGAAACAATTAATCAATGCGGCAAGCAGCGGCGGCGCCGGCGCGGCGCCCGGCAACAGTCAGTTTCATCACACTCTCGCACTAATTAGGGGGGAAAGGGGCTGCTCACCTAGGAGTCGATAGTACTGCTGTCAATCAGCGTGGCACCATGGGGCCGGGATTTTAATCCGGATGAGCTGGCAGTAGAGTGCCGTCACGTCCGGAGGAGGAAAAGGAAGTAGGCGGCAGAAGCGGCGGGGAATCTGAATGAGCAGGAGCACGAGGGAGCATGAGGCAGCACGAGAGACAGACTCGAGTCTCATGGCAGGCCCCCTGCCACCGCGAGGGGCAATGAATCGAATTTGCTGCGGGTGGCCGGCTTTCACACTGCACCAAGTAGCATGCCGCTGGTGCACCCCTGAACGAGGCGCCTGTAACTCCGCACTACCGGGGAGGCTTGCACAGCACCCTGCACAGCGGAGCATGGTTCTGCTCCCGACGTGAGACGCACTGCACCGCACGCTACACCGAGGAACATGGAACTGCACTGTCCGCTGCACTAAGGAGCATGGCACTGCACGGCGACCTGCACTGCTGCATCTGGGGGCTGCTGGCCCTGCTGCACGGCTGCTCCGGCGGCACGGAAGGTGAGTGTGAGCCGGAGGAGCGGCGGAGGGGGTGCATGTCAGTTCAGCTAAAGTACTTTGTATTGCAGGGGAGGGATGTGTAGGAGGAGGGATAGGGGCCAGAAGGGTGAAAGGGAGGGGTTGGGAAAGAAGAGTGTTAGGCAGAAAGTGTGTGTGGGCCAAGAATGTGGGAGAGTAAGTTTGACAAGTAAAAGGATGAGTTTTGGGGCAGAAAAACAATAGGGATACGAAGCGGGAGTGAAAGTGAGAAGGCTGTTAGTGCAAGAAGTGATCTGTTAGGGCTTGTATGAGAAGTAGGAGGTGTGAGCAAAGGTGGGGGAAAGTGAATACGTGGAATCTGCGAAGGCCATATGTGAAAGGGAATTGTTGACATAGTTCACAGGAGTATTTACCGGTGTTCGGCATCAGCTTTGGCAGCGAGTGAGTGATCTGGCAAGAGGACAGTGGGAGTGAGTGTGAAGGATCTGGTATGAAAATGAGGGTGACGAAAGTGTCTTATGATGGGACTCTGAATTATCTGTTAAGAGAACATTGAGTGAGCGATCTGATAAAACAGCAGTAGCAATCTGGTAACCGGGCTGTGAGAGTAAGTGTGAGGGTCCCAGTTAGAGGAAAGCGAGTTTGAGGGATTTTTATAAAACGGTGGGGAGAGTGAGTCGTCTGGTGAGACAGGGAGCGAGTGAGGAATCTGGCGAGTGGCTGGGAAGATGTGAGGGATCTGGTAAGAGGACAGTGAGAGCTACTGCAAGGGGTCTGTTAGGGCAGTGAATTCGAGTGATCTGCTATCTTGACATTTAAAGTTCGAGTTCTGGTAAGTGGACACGAGTGCTTATTGTGATGTCAAACTACTGTGAAAATGAGGGCTCTGATTAGAGTACACTGAGTGAGAGATGCAAGAGTGAGAGATATGGGAGTTGTGACGAGAGAACATTGAGATATTTGGCAAAGACAGACAGTGCTGAATTAAAACAAAAACTTAGGGCCCGAAGTTTTTCTGGGGAGCTCCCAGCCGCTCTCCACCACTGCTGGTAAAACCAGGTGGTGTCAAATAGAAAGGCTGCTTAGTCTTTCTTTATTTCACCTTAGGTGACGGTCTCTTTCTTCCACCTACTACGACAGCCGATGCCCATCCCCTGCAACCACCGGCACAAACAGGCCTGGGCACAAATTAAGCACTATTACGTGGACAGTCAGACTTGGGAATCTGGGAGGACAGCGTGGGCAGGCCGGTGTAAGCTCTCCACATTACAGGAGTGCGCAAGTCGCTTCAGAAGACGGGCCCCAGGGAAGGTGTGGGCTGTGAGTCAGGGAGTCGAAGCACTATGGGAGAATTAAGGTAGTAATGGGGATGAGCTTCGCTGCGCAACACTGCAGCCTCAGTGCCCCACCTTGAGGACTGCGAGCGGCCACGAGGAGTGTCGACTCGAGTGGCTGCCAGGTTGAAGACAGGCTGCGGCAGAGTGAATACATCGTGGCTGGGCAATGAGTGCAGTAAGTGACCAGTAGGATCGTCACTATACTAAGTGAAAGTCCACGCCGCCGGTGTTACTATAGATACATGGCACGTGCTGAATCATGCTTTCAAAAATATTTGGTACTTGGTAGCACTGCCGATTAAGTATAAGTGCCAACTAAAGTAAATGACGTGGAAACGTAAGTACGTTGTGTTAAAACTTTTAGGTAGCACTGACTCAGAGATGGTGTTGTATGTATGTAGGTTAGGTAGAAAAATCCAGACTATAGCAATTATGAGCAAGGTTGGCGGTCACAGATGGTTAAACCTCACTCTAAAACAGCACGTTCCTACAGACAAACTGGAAGCAAGTGATGCTGCAGTAAAAAACTAGAGTAAGATGTCTAAGCAACATGATCTTATCAATTTCTGTTCACGGCCAGCCTTCTTGGATAATTAGTTAGTGTCCTTCCATTTGTGTCTCTCTGCAACAGTTTCTTGTTGCTCAAATGGCTGTAATTTCTGATATTTAGAAGTTTCACTCGTCTTAATTGCATGATTTTTGCTCGCGAGAAAGTGTCACTCATAGTCATTGAAATGTCACTCATAATTTCACAATTTTTTTAAAAATGTCACACATGGCAATCGTAAACCTTGGCAGCTATGTTTCTGATGGTGGTGCCCTCGCTGGCTACACTGTTAAAAAACTTTGGGGCATATTATCAAGACAGGCGATAAAATTATCTCCGCTTCATCGTCAGAAAACTGACGATAAAGTGGCGATAATTAGCTTGATAATATGCTCTATGGAATTCCAATCGAAGCCCATGTTAGAAGTCTTCCGGGTCTTTGCTGCGACGTAGGAGAAGGCCCTTCCGGCTGCTCTGGTTCTGCAGATGCATGGGGTCTCTGCCAGAGCGAGGTCGGTGGAGCAGAGGTTCCTTTTGGGTATGTGGAAGGAGACTCTTTTGTTGAGGTATTTGGGTCCAATATTATGAAGGGATTTGTAGGCGTGGGTGAGTAGCTTGAAGGTTACTCTATTCTCAATGGGGAGCCAGTGGAGGTCTTGTAGGTGTTGGGTCATGTATTCGCAGGCACGGCCCGTGCAGGGCGTTATACCGGGGCGGTGACAGCAGGCAGGGCAGGGTCAGGGTGGGGGGTTGTAAAATGCGGGATATGGGCCATTACAGGAAAGTACCGGAAAAAAAAATCGTTACCTGCGCTGCATCGCCAAATGTGATGCAGCGCGGGCAACAAAATTCGTTTTTTTTTCCCAGTACTTACCTGTAATGGTCCATAGCCCGCATTTTACAACCCCCCACCCGTACCCTCCCCGCCTGACTTTACCGCCCCGCCCCGGTATAAGGCCCTGCACGGGCCGTGCCTGTGTATTAGTGGGGTTCCGAGGACGAATCTGATTGTGGTGTTCTGGATGGTTTAGAATTTGAGTAGCAGGGTTTTGTTGATTTGGGCATAGAGATGGCGTTCCCATAGTCCAGTCTGATGGTTATGAGTGCATGGGTGGCGGTCTTTCTGCATTCAGGGGGATTGACTTGAAGGTCTTGCAGAGGATGGGAGTTGAAGCAGTTGGAGGCGACGGCGTTGATCTGACGAGTCATGATGAGGGAGGAGTCTAGAATGATGCGGAGGTTCCGGGCGTGGTTCGTCGGGGTGGGTGGGTTTCCGAGGGCAGGGGGCCACCAGGAGCTATCCCACGCTGTGCAGGAGGGTCTAAGGACGAGGACCTCTGTCTTCTCCGAGTTTAGTTTTCGGTAGCTGTTGTTCATCCAGGCTGCAACGTCTTTCATTCCTTCTTGGAAGCTGAGTCTGGTGTCTTCGGGGTTCTTCGTGAGGGAGAGGATGAGCTGGGTGTCATCGGCGTAAGATACTATGCTGAGCCCATGCTGTCTGACAATGTCGGTGAGAGGGGGCATGTAGATGTTGAAGAGCGTGGGGCTGAGAGATGGAGAGAACAGCACTGGACAGTGTGTGCACTGTGTATGTACACTGAATATGAGTGTGCTTGCATTAATATATTATATGGAGGACACTGGGTTCCATTTTGGGAGACTAAGACCTGCATGGTGAAGACATGAAAAATAGAGGAATCACCAAAGACAGAGTTGTGTATTGTGCATTCCTGTGACCTGGGTGAACACACCGAAGAAGAGAGAGAGAAAGAGAGAGAGAGAGAGACTCCCGATGTACACTTCAAAAGGTGCTCTTTGATATAGTGAAAGATCACAAGGAAAAGGCTTGGACGCATCTCAGGAAGGAGATAGGGCTGATAAGGGAATTATTGAGTAGGGCTAATACCCCAGGATTAGTCTTTTGATGCACATATCTTTTTTTTTTTTTTTTTTTTTTATCCTCATATTGCGAATTTATATGTGAATGGAGTTTTAGGTTTCTGCCTCTGATTGTGATTACCGGAATAGCCCCTTGGTCTTTCGTATTTGGAAAGTTTCCAAATTTTCCAATTTATCAGAGGAGTATCCTTAAACCATTACACATTAGCAGATTCTGGTTTGGGATGGGGGTAAGAGCTAGCCACCTTGACTACTCGACGAGTATTTTACTCGTCCGCCAGATGTCGTTTCGCATTAATCATTGGACCGTTTGTACCAACCCTGTATTGGAGTCTAGATGTTTCTCCAAGGTTTCCCAAAATTTAAATCTTTTTGAGGTTGTTCCCTTTCTGTCTAATTTGCTAACCCTTATGACTGAATTCAACCATGCTCCATGTGTTGGAGGAGATACACTAACCCAGTTAATACAGATCTCCCTCCTTGCCAGTACCATTAGCACAAAAAGAAGGTTTTCCTGGCCTTTAGTTAATCTCCCTCCATCTTTAGTGTCTTCTATCCCAAAAAGAGTTAGGATTGTACTTACGGTTAGTTGTGTATGCATGATCATGCTCACGGTCTTACCAACTTCTTCCCAGTATCTTTCCAGAGATGGGCAGTTTTTAAACATGTGGATATCATCTGCCTGTTCTTCCCCACATTTCGGGCATTTTTTTACGCCAGCATTTTTGAATTTGGAGAGCTTTTTCGGAGTCCAGTATGCACGGTGTATTGTATATAAGTGATTTCTTTTCAAAGCCGCTGACTTTAGAGTTGACCAACATTTTCCTACAGATTTTTCCCATATGTTATCCAGGTTGGCTATTTGAAAATCTCTCCCCCAGATTTCGTCTTCAATCTGCGTGTCTCTATTTGCTGCTTCTATAAGGGCCCTGTACCACTTTGCAACCTCTTTGTTGATTTGTGAGTTTTTTACCATTTCTTTTTCCAGATTTCCGGTGTCTTGTTTATTTATAGGGATGGTTCTGGTCCAGCTTGACAATTGATAATATTTAAATTTGGAAATTGAGTCATTTGTAATACTTTGCAGTTCTTCCCAAGTTACCAAAGAGGAACCTTTTAATAGCTGACCCCAATAGTTAATATTAGCTAGTTTCAGGGGGTATGCCATTGAATCTTTTAGACACTCTGGGGTTCCTGGTGATTCCCAAATGTGAGCCATTGTACTGTAATATTGGATGTTCAGGGCTATTCTAATTTGTGTCCACAGCTTCGCTGCCTCTCTTAAAGTCTTCAGTTTTATTTTTTTTAAAGTATTTTGGATGTCCAAATTTGAATAAAAAATGGTCCACTGACTCTGTCAGTGCTTGCAAATATTTTGGGTAATAGTGATGAGTTTTGAGCAATATCCGCATGTTTTTAAACTGGAACGCCTTGTAATATTCCGTCAGGTCTGGGCTAGCTAATCCTCCTTCTTGTTTTCCTCTTCTGAGTTTTTTCCAAGATATCCTTGTTCCTTTCGAGGCCCATATAAAGCTGGTAATTTCACTCTGTGGTTTTTTTAGAAGGGCTTTTCCAAATTCCAAGGGGATGGTATTAAAAAGGTATGTGAACTTGGGCAAAATCGACATTTTAATAATATTTGATCTTCCAATAATACTAAGTGGGAGACTGGACCACACTTTAAGTAATTTTCTGACTTCTCCTGCCACTTTGTTTATGTTGCGCTGTGGAATCTTCTCAAGATCGTGATTTACTAAGATTCCTAGATATTTTATTTCCTTCTTGATGTTTGAATTATTGAAATGTGTATTCCATGTCATTATTTCGGTTTTAGAGTGATTTACTAGGTAGCCTGAGTTCTTTCCAAACGTACTTATGATCTCTTCTATATTTGATTTAGAGGTAACATAATCTTTCGTAAAAATCATCAGGTCGTCTGCATATAATGCGATCTTTTTTTCCCAATCATGGTGCGTAAATGGAATTATTTCTTTAGCGTTCCTTAGTTTGTTTGCCAACGGCTCAATGTATAAGTTAAAGAGCAAAGGCGAGAGGGGGCATCCCTGTCTGGTTCCTCTCTCTATGATCACATCCTCTGTCAGGCTGCCATTGACTAAAATTTTTGACCTTGGTGTTTTGTAAATTTCTTTCATGACGTGTATAAAAGGTTGGCCTATGTTGTTCTTATCCATGACTTTTTCAAGGAAGAGCCAGTTAACCCTATTGAAAGCCTTAGCGGCATCGACGGTAAGTATTGTGAGGGGGATTTTCTCTTGTGTGGCAATGTCGATGGTACTCAGGAGTTCATGAGTGATTTCATGCAGTTGTCTTCCTTTAATAAATCCTTTTTGATCTATGTTTATGAGTTGGGTCATTACTCTTCCTAATCGAGCTGCCATAATTTTTGTGAAGATTTTATAATCTGCATTAAGCAGCGATATAGGCCGATAAGACTCACATCTATTAGGGTCCTTGCCTGGTTTTAGTATGACAGTTATCACAGCGTCATTCCAAGAGTCGGGGATTTTATTTTGATGTTTGAGGATCAGGTTTGCCAACTCTGTGATGTATGGTGACAGAGTGTTGTTTAATATCATATAGAGTTCGTTTGGTAGAGCGTCTGGGCCCGCTGCCTTATCTTTTTTTAGATTTTTGATTGTCTCCTCTACCTCACTTATTTGAATTTCTTTATTCAGTTCTTCCTTTTCTTCCTCTGTTAAGGTTAAAAGTGGTATAGCATCTAGATATTTATCAATCTGATTTTCTGAGGGGTTGGTATCTTCCGTGTATAATTCTGAGAAGAATTTTTTGAACTCTTGTCTGATATCGTTCTCGTCAGTACTTTGGTTCGCCTGGCCGTCCTGATGTATGCTCCTTATTTTGTTCCTGGTTTGATCTGTTCTTAATTTCCACGCAAGCCACTTTCCACAACCTTCTCCGTATTCATGATTTCTTAATTTACTTGATTCCCATTTTATACGCACTCTGTCTTCTAGTGTGTCCTCTAGTTTTTCCTTCTGACTTTGCCTCTCTCTTTCCAATTCATTTTTCCTGGATGTGTCTTGTTCTGCTTTTATTTCGACGTCTAGGGAGTGGATATTGTTTTCCAAATCTTTTATCTCTTGTTTCGTTTTTTTATTTTTATATGCACCCAAACTTAGTAGTTTTCCCCTTAGTACTGCTTTGTAAGTATCCCACGTAATCTGTTTAGTTGTACCAAATTTATTATTTTCAAAGAAATTTTCTGTTTCTATTTTAAGTTCTTTTATAATTTGCTGATCTAGTAGTATGGATCGTTCTACCGTAAATCTTTTCTGAGTTTTTGTTGTCTCTACTTGAAGTGTAAGTTGAACTGCGGAGTGGTCTGATAGATGAGCTGGTAAGTGAACTAAGTTTTTTACTCTCATGATGCACATATCACTGGCTGAAATCCAGATGTGAACTCTAGTCACTCCAAAGGCCTGTGTTGTGGGACTATCAGCTTGAAAGTCTCTCCTGCTGTGAAAGGCAGCCTTTCAAGGGGAAGAGTGTGCACTTCAAAAGAAGCAGACCTCCAACATAACAATTGCAAAGAGGGAAGCTTGGCTCCCTCATGTAAATGGGAAACTATAAATGTGTGTGAGCAGGGGTAGGGGGGCAGATGCTCCTTTAGGTCTACTGGTATCTAATTGGCCCAAGTGACCCTCCTCTTTGACAACTGTCTCAAGAACTGGAGGTGATATCGATACCCTGGGCATGGGAGTGTGAGGCCACATTGAAGGATATATACCTACAGTCAGGCTGGACTGATGTTTGCTGATAATTTAGTCCTGGAGGTCAACGTCATGCTATCTTCAAGAAGCCTGAAGTGTTCCTGAGGAGGTCAGGAATTCTCTATGATTATATAGGCTGTCACTGCAAAACTCAGCTCTTGGAGAAAGGGGCCCAGACACTTCCACACTGAGACTATGCTACTAGTGCACACTGGACTTCCAGTTCAAATTACATTTTCCTTCCGGTGAGAGTCTGTAAGAAATTTCTTTATAATACCTGAGTGTAAAGGAGAAATCAGAGGAAAATTCACCACCCCTGTCCTATAGGGGAAACTCATCCATTCTCTGGACGACCTCAGTCACTGAACCTTTGTTTAGACTTTTACAGTTATTATCTGGAGGGTTCACTGCCCTTGGATGTTCCTTTTGCCTTTTTTTTCCATTTTGTATGGTTTATACGTACTACTGAAACCCGGGCAACGGTTTAGATTAGAGATAAGTAGAGTGGTTTCCAGCCGATCTCATGTTCCATTCTTGGTTCTTCTATACTCATGACTGAAAGATCACAATGGTTGGGCACAGGCTACCTTTCAATCCAGTTGCAACCACTCTGGAGACCTACAATCTAACTCAGTGTTTCTCTTAAGAGACTTCAAGCTCTATAGACCCAAGCCACTCCATCTCATCTTCAGTCTCCTAGTGATCTGCCTCATCTACAGGCCCCATCTTTACATGCCCACAAGCCTACTGGCGAATGGGATCCACACCTAGGTTAGACTGATACTCGGACGTACTCTATTGGTCCCTAAGTTACCTGTGCATATGGTAGCAGTGTGCTCTTTCGCCAATTTTTTGAGATACAGGAACTTTCCAGAATGTCATTATTTTTCCTGGTAGGGGAGTGTTAATATCGAAAGTGCTGCTCATAGTGAGTGGATAAGACAGCATTGCAACTACTAAACCTTCCTTGGGTGTGCTCGATCCATTGTAACATTTGGTGAAACACACTAATAACAATTATACTCATACCAGCATGGGGACTCTGTACAAACTCCATGGGGTATCTTAAACTACTTGTCAATTCGAAGCCAACCTTAGGTCGGCCACTACTCAGGGACCTATGAGCCAGTCACCACACATCCAATGCCCCCGCCTTCTCGTCAAGTTGGTGATAGGAAACTCCTGTTACCCTCTAGCTTTCCCTGATAGTCCCACCCCACGAGTACAAATGTGAGCGTTGAATGGCTTTAGACAATACTACTTTCAGTTGTTCTTTTTGCATTGTTTTATATAATATAGTGGAAACACAAAAAGTAATTTTCACTTTTGCCTGTGCAATTTCAATGTGTGATAATGCGAGTGAAAATGGGTTCCAATTGTGTAACAAGGAGAATCAAGAATGACCCATGTGGGGGTGCATGTACATTCGTGGCCCCACACTTGTACACATTTCCAGTTTTACTCATTTGTACCCTAAGGGTTTGGTCTGCCCCGAGGACTGTGCAAGTTGTTGACTGCACAATGTGCAACTTTCACTGTTAACTAGCAGCTGAAACCATGCACAAGTGAAAGAGCAAACCTCACAGTGGTCAGTAGTTACCCATATCATTAGAAAGGCCTCTTTCGTCATAGGAGTCCAGCTGCTCCACATTTATTTCTTTAAAAGTGTTAGATAGGAATCATTCTATCATGTCCGCTATCATATAGAACCTGTACATGGGCCACCTTGAGACTGTACTCATCCAATAACACCATCAAAGTTCACCAATAAGCCGATGACACACAACTAAATTTGAAAGTCACTTCAGCTCCAGAGACCCAGTACTTCAAATACTGCCTGCACATGTTAGTCTTGGCCGTGCGAAATATAAACAAGTGGCATAATTTCGTGTTACGCTTGTTGAGCAAAATTTTTTAAATTGCATTATTATCCCACGTCATGTAATTATGCACATTATCGCGAAAGTGCAGTTTGTTGATGCACAGGAACAGCAGCATGCGAGCAACTTTTGTTTACAGGCCTTGTATTTAAATGCTTCCTCATGCATTTCACACTCAAATATAGCGCAAAATGATGGACATATATTTCACTGTTGTTGTTGTTTCAACTTTATTTCGGCTAATATAGCCATAAAAGCAGGAAGTACAAAAAAAACACATTTACAGACAAATATATATAGTGCCCTATATCAACAAATGATCACATAATCAGATTACAATAAATAGAATGGGGCAAACAAACAATTAATACATATCGATAATTTTATGAATACCACATTAAAATCAAAGTCTCACTTTAATTTAAATAAAAGAGTTATTTCTCACGATTTAAAAGCCAGAGTTTTAAAACCTTTAAAACCACATTTAAAAGATATGATCAGTGCATTCTATGGTAACTTATGCAGGGTGATAAGGACTACGGACCCCATTATTGCGTTACAGCTTGTGGCCAAGCTGTTTTCTAATTAGGTACACGTTGAATAAAAACCTGCTTATGCAAACCACTACCAGTTGTGAGGTATTAGACTTAATTATACGCTCTGCCTCTTTGTAGGACCTAACGCCCATATTTTTGCAAAGGGGTCTAATCCAACCGTCCCTAGGTGACTTATAGACCGGACAAAAAAACATTAAATGGGTGTCGTCTTCTTTTGCCTTTTGAGAGCAGATGATACAAAGGCCACTATCATTTTTACCCCCCCACCTACAGGTATTTGCATTTGTCTGTAGCACCCCATATCTAAATTGCAAGTATAACGTTTTTGCTAATGGTGGTCCTATCTCGTCCATGAATGGTTCAAATGCAGCATTATCCTTTACAATCAGGAATTTCTGGGTCAATGTGCCAATGGATGAACTATGGAGTAGCTCACCATTGACATAAGACCAGAAGGTGGACTTTAAGAAGTTTTTACACAGGGGTGTCATATTCTGAGATTCTTCCCAATAATGGGACAGCCCTAACCTGATACACCAAAAGGAAATATGTTTTAACCATGCAATTTTCTTATATTCATCAATCTGAATAATTTCTATCAATCCAATTTTATAGTTACACAGCTCCGGGGTTGTCCATAGCCTTACCCAATACAACAATGGCCTTAAGATTGCTTGGTAATCTGTCCGTTTAAGATCAATATCCAGGAACACTGGGACTAGGGGAGTTCTAGTTGGTATTTTGAGCAACCTATGTATAAAGTGATTTTCTTCCCGTTCAAAGTTGCTTTTACAACAATGCCCCCAAATCTCAGTGCCATAAAGTGCCGCTGATTGGGCCTTTGCCTTGAATACTTCAAGTGCCGGCGTGATAGCTTTAGAATAACTTGCGCCATGCACTTTTAGGATGGGCATCGAGTTTTGTTTGAAGGACAATCTACTTTTTATCATGTGCCCCTTCCATGAAAGGGTACTATCCAGCAGTATACCTAAATAATTAAAACTCCCCACATACTCCAGTTTTTGATTATTTAAGGCCAAATTCTTCCTAAAGGACTTTTGCGGGTTTATGGACATGAATTTTGTTTTTGATGAATTTATTTCTAACCCCATTCTACACAGTAACCATAGAATGAATTCACCAGATTTTGGAGACCCTTCGGGCTCTGTGAGATGAGGATTGTATCATCGGTGAAAAGTAGAGCCGTAATCGCCTCATCTCCTAACTTCGGGGAGTCATGCTCGCAGTCCCTTAGATATGTAGGTATATCATTAACATATAATGAGAAGAGCGTAGGCGCCAGCACACAGCCTTGGCGCACACCTCGACTCACAGGTATGGGCTTTGAAACTTCACCTCCCTTCCCCCATCTGACTTTGGCGTAGTTCCCTCTGTGTAGTCTAATGAGTTCTTTGAGTAGCTCACCCGGGACCCCCATATTTCTTAGTGTGGTCCACAAAAGATTACGTGGGACGAGGTCAAAGGCTGCCCTCAAGTCTATAAAAGCCACGTACAAACTGCCCTTTCTTATATTAATGTACTTCCAGCAGATGCACGAGAACCTAAATACTTGATCCACTGTACTTGTTTTTGATCTAAACCCTGCCTGATATTTAGTCAATATCTGAGTCCCCTCTATCTATTCTAAAAGTCTATTTAAAATATGTCTGGCAAAAACCTTCTGTAAAAGATCAATTAAACTAATTGGGCGATAATTGCCCGGATCATAACGATCCCCTTTTTAAAACTTGTTACGATTTCTGCCCCTTTCCAACTGTATGGGATTGGTGTTCCAACCACTATAGAGTTACATAAAAAGTTAATATAAGGCCCCCATACTTCTACATCATGCTTCAATAAGTCGCCGGGATCTTATCAGGTCCTGGGGCTTTGCCTGCTTTGATGGCCTGTAGTGCCTGCATGGTCTCCTCTATGCTGAATCGTAAGGGAACAGTACTCAATACTAAGTTGCTTTCTTGGTCTTGTGTGGGCAACCCCTCTTCATCGTGTGAGTAAAGTTTAGTATAATGGTCACACCATATTTTTTCGTCTAGGTAGAGGTCCTTAGATGATCTACCCTTTCTATTCCCCTTCGATATTAAACTCCAAAAGGAACCCTGATCTCTCAATTTTGCTGCAGTTAGTAAATCATCCCATAATGCGTCATCCCACGCTTTTTTCGCCTGGGTCAGGATTTTATTATATGCATACCTGCTATCTCTTATGCACTGGAAATTCTTGGTTTTAACAGCCTGAATCAAGTGGGACTTAGCTAGACGACATTCTTTATTGTACCAAGGATTAGCAAACTCTAAGTGACTTTCATTTGAGTTCTTGTCCCTTTTACAAATTTTACTCAAAAATGGAGTTAAAGCTTCTACCAGTTGATAGTGTAGGTCTAAAACACCCTGGGTGCCCAATAGGGGCTCCTGACAAGATGCAATGGTGTCTGAAAAAGTATTATAAATGTTTAACATCGTCGCATCTTTAGCCAGGATGTAGGGCCATCTCAGAGCACGCCTATTATTTGATACCTGAAGTTCCCCAAAAGAACAATTTAATGCGACCTCTTCGGCTGGTTTAGATATAAAAGGCTGAGGATTTAGCCATAATTGAAGTGGAAGATGGTCGCTCTCTGTCCTAATATCTATTTTAAAATCAATAATTAAGTACCATAGACTCAGAGAGACCAGTAAAAAGTCTATATGTGACTTACAGTTACCTTTACAAAAAGTTGGGGCAGCTGGTCTATCAGACTGTAAGCGGCCATTACATGCTCTTAAATCATGACCCATGGTCAGCTGTAAAATTTGAATTGCCGCTACGGTACTTTTAACTGGCCCAGTAGAATCCAAAAACGGGATATCATTTGCCATATCCTGTTCATCAACCTGGTTATCGAGGCCCAATACTGGTTCATATTTACAGTTAAAGTCCCCTCCTACTACAACTAGCGCATTTGGTCCTAGTGTGTCTAAAAAGGAATCCAGTAGCTCTACTACCTTAGATTCCTTATTGGGTGGATGTGGTCTATTGTATATGTTTATTAGATATACAGATTCTTTTTTCCTTGTCACCATCTTTAATCCCAATAAATCAGGGGAAGGAATGGACAATGGAGTAACTTTTATTTCTAAATTAATTCTGACCCAGATCACCAACTCCCCCGACGCTCTCCCTCTTACTGAGGGAATTGCATCACAATGGAAAGTTTTATACCCGAGCCTATGTGGAGTTTCTAGGGCCCAAGTCTCCTGGAGGAGGATGACATCATAATCCCCAATATAGCTGCACCAAACTATAACCCGTAGATTCCTAGCTAAACCTGCTATATTCCATGATATTAATCTTACGGGTAAATTTTCCTTGATACTGAGTGGGGCTACATCCAACAATATATCTTGCAGAGGTGTACTATCTAGATGAATAGCTATAATACTTCTTCCGTCCATTGGAATGTTTCCAGTAATATTTCCCTCAAGCGCAGTACTACTGATACAGCATAAACTGCTATTGCTATCTCCGGCACAATTAAGAATCTGATCACTCACTGCTGCCGTTGAGGCAGAGCCAGGACTAGGGATATCATCATAGTTCAATGTGGGCGCAGCTATCCCTGTTTGCTCAAACTCTAGGTTATTCCTATTTAGCTTCCCAACCTGAGCATTTGAAGTTTCCCCCAAACCAAGTCTGCCTACTGACAAGAGTCAATCATTCTGATCCCAAGTACTCAATGCATGATATCTATTGTGAGTCGGGATCTCAAAGGTTGGACATATACTGGAATTTGGAGCCCTGCTTGTGGTATTATGCTGAGAAACCTTAGCTAAGTGGCTATAGAAATATCCCAAAGGGTGCACACCCACACTATTCTCATCCAGTTTCAAGGATGTTGCTCTAAGTAGCACAGTCGCAACGTGTTGAAGGTGTCTAAAATTGATAATAATACATTCACCCTTACAACTTTTCCTGGCATTACCAATCCAGGGTACCCGTCTAGTTGTTAGTATCTGGTCTGAATAGTTTATCGGAAACCCACAGTTCTGATTCAGCCAGGAAACAGTTTTGTGTTTAAGCGAATCATGTGATTCCTGGCGGAAGTTGGGCTGTGTAGAGTCTAAGGGTGGGACATTGGAAAGTACGACAACATATGGTTCACAATCTGGTGGGAGATTAGTTGGGCGCATTTTCCTCGGTGGCACTGATGACCCCACTATGCTCGTTGGGACCTCTTTAATCTGTGTAGTCTGGCCATCCGATCTGCTCGTCTCCCTGACTTTAGCCGTACTTACCCTCCCCACCAATGGTTTCCGTACAACATTAACAGGTAGATCGTCCCTTTCCCTTAATTTCAAGCTCTCATCACTAGTTATCCGTGTTAGAAGACCACCCAATCTAGACACTTCAGCTGACAGAAAGTCTATTTTTGCCACTAGAGGCTTAACAGCAATTTCTAATTTAGCCTCAAGCATCTTGGCTATATGGTCTAAAAGATCAGAGTTCATGTTGGTGCCACTATTAATGGTCATGGTCTCCTTGTGACCAACGGTACTCCTCTGCACTGTTTCAGGTATTTTCCTGTGATGTGTTCCTCCCCGCTTAGTCTGTGTCTTCCTACATTTCCTTATTGCTCTCTTAACTGGAGAGCACCGTAGTGAAGCATCCATGGAATCATCTAGTAAGTCCTGGTCTGGTATGTCCTGATCTACAACTGATATTGCCGGAAATACCACTAATGGGACATCAGTAATAACATCAGTAATAGGAGGAGATGCCAAAGTCGAACCCCTACTAGCACCAGGGGGGGTAGTAGTTATCACTGGCGGATTTTCCCGACCCAGTGATTTCCTTCGATCATTGTTGATCTTACTCACCATTTTGACTAAGTAATTGTCCATAGTTGATTTGTTCTTAGCCATTAGTATGAACTAAATGTTAACCCCCAAAAAAACGTTAGTATTGTTAGAATCACGGCTAGTGGGGATTAGGCACACAAAAACAATAACTATAACTTTATAATGCACTTCCTATCTTGTGGTGTGAAACAAGGAGTAAATTTAAAAATCGAGCAAAGAAACAGTCAAACAAATATGTCCAGATGCTTACATTTTGGGTATAGCAACAACCAAGGGGGGTGGCCCTGCCCTGCCTCGGTCTGCCTGGACTGCACAGACTGTCCCGCCCTTGTCCCGGGCTTCTCCCGGCGCTGCCCGCGCGCGGACCCGCGACACGGGGGCTGTGCAGGGACTTATGCGCCTCCTGGCGCGCGAAATGCGGGCGGCGGCGCCTTCCACCGCAAAGCAGTCTAGGGAGTGTAGTTTCCAGGCCTCCCTCCACACAGCGGCCGCTCGAGATTGAAGGTGCGGCGGCGGGAGGGAGACAAGCGGGCAGCGGGGAGGTCAAAAATCAATGGCCCACAAGGTAAGCCCCTCAGCAAAAAATGTCCCCCGCTCCACCGGGGCTGTGCAGGGACTTATGCGTCTCCTGGCGAGCGAAATGCGGGCGGCGGCGTCTTCCGCCACAAAGCAGTCTCGGGAGTGTAGTTTCCAGGCCTCCCTCCACACAGCGGCCGCTCGAGATTGAAGGTGCGACGGTGGGAGGGAGACAAGCGGGCAGCGGGGAGGTAAAAAATCAATGGCCCACAAGGTAAGCCCCTCAGCAAAAGATGTCCCCACTGAAATATGCGTAATATTGCATAAATGTGCAGTAATTTTGTGCAATTTAACGAAAGCAAAATACCCAAATTTCGCGCAGCCATAATCCAGAGATAAGTCTTAAGCACCTACCAGAAGGCGAACATCATCAAAATAGAATAACAAGCAACAACTAGTCCAAACCTGGCACAACAACATAAACCGCAATGTATTTGAACTCCACCTTCCAACTAATTGCCAAGCCACCTGCATTCCCAATGAGCACCTCTCTAACCCTCCAGGAACAAGGCAGCCGGATACCAGCTCTCTCTACTAAACAAAGTGAAATCATTCCTTCCAGAAAGCCACTTCTGAATTGCCGTGTAAGCCCACATACTCTCACATCTGGAAGGCAGCTCTATGGCCTCCGGGACTGCACACCGGGCCCCATTAAAGACCTCCTACTCACCAAAGCACACCTCATCCAAAGTCTGAAGGCATATGACCACATCACTGTGACATTGGGGAAAGTAGACTGGCTTCGCTTACTGGTCTGTACCATCTGTCAAACCAGTTGCATCATCTACAAAACCATCATGGCCAGCACCTGCGCTGGCAAGCTAACATCTCTGGTGGCTGTCAGTACACCCGCAGCCAGTACTTTATCAGAATAAAGCAGAACAATAGCAAAAAGAAAACAAACAGTAAGAGAGGCCTTCTTTTGCTATGCACCAAGGATCTGGAACAACAGCTTTGTATCTATCGTGATTAAACCAACGCTGCTCCATTGTACAAAACAGCTGCAGACACACCTCATTAAATAACTCTATATCATGATGCTGTAACAGTCCACTTTTACTCTTAAAAGCCAGGTACACCTCCAATCAGATGTTAACTGTATCTTTGTTTTTGATCATCTACAGTATTCCACTGCCCTTTGGATAGATTTGTGCTAATCAAATACTTACATGCGTGTTTGTATGTATGCAGGGATTTAAGAAATAACAATGGTCTTTTTGGTCACGTGTTCGGAATTTGAGCTTTGTCCAATAACGAAGGAAAACCTGTTGGCACCAACTGGCCTCTGTACATGCTACAATGCTGTGAACAAAGCCAATAACCAAGTAGAGGTGTGAAGGCACATACCTAGCTCCAGCGCCTTCTGCAGTGGGTTGGTTGTGCAGTGCTGAAGTGGTCTGTGACCACCCTCAAAGTAATTTATCGTGCAATTGCAGTCCAATTGTTGCAGACCAATCAGAGTTATTCAGCAAGATGCAATGGGTACTGTTGTTGACTTTCTACAGGGTGATCGTTTTTTTGGATCCTTTGTTAGGTCAACTAGGTGAAATGAAATAATTGCATATAATCACACAATTTGAGGGAAGCTGGTAAAGATCCCAGATTTTCTTGCTTCACAAAGGTCAAATCAATCACTATATGGGTATCTCTTTCTCTCGCACATTTTACCTCAAAAGTCACTACTTTGTCTTTAATTCTTGTTGCAGAAGTTTAATGCGTAAAATTCATTTTGGACTCCAGCCTCCACTGAATGCCGTTACTTTGATTCACCCTGGACACCACGCCTTACATTCATGGAGCACACTGGCAAAAAAACAAAGACAGTCTGGTACCAGGTGCCTCCTCTAAAGAAATGAAACCTTTTCTTCCAGCGACTGCAGAACTGCTGTTTAAGCCCTCGTACTCGTTTAAGCCCTTGTATGTTGTTACTGACCTGCTCCGTGGCTTCCCAAACTTCACAGTGTCACTTCTTAAGGGTATCCTGCAAGCAGCAGCATGTCTCATCCAAGACCTCAAGAAATATGATCACACCATCCCCATCCTGATGGAGCTCCATTGGCTCGTTTTGCCAGTCTGCATCACCTTCAAACCCAGCTGCTATTTTTATAAAGCCATCACGACCAGCACCAAGCTTGTTAGGCAGACAAGGTCACCATCTCTGGTCGTTGTTGGCACACTTGATGCGAGGAGATCGACACACTAAGATTTGTAAAGAATACAAAACAAGGCAGCAGATCTGTTTTAGTCCATGCATTCAGGGCCAGGAATGACATTCGTGTATCTTTCAGGATCGTCCTAACACTGCTCAAATGTAGGAAAGATTTGAAAACACATTGTTTTAAAAAGAAATCCCTATGTATTAACTGACCACAAACCTAGAAGTTGATCTTGCACAGCGTTCTGTTGCCTTCAGAATAGAAATGCAAAATACATTCATACATATAGAGGGTCCAAGAAGACATCGAGCTGACCCAGAGCAGGTATCTGGTTCCAGCCTAGCTCGAGTTTTCATTTGCTTCCCCATCCATACTCAAAACAAGCATAACACTTGAAAGGTACATTAATCTGATTAAAGCACACATGCAGGGGCATAGATTCTATTGATGCAGCAGGCAGCCGCGGCCGGTGCAGATAGGAGCAGCGGGGCGGTGGGACCGGCTGTGGGGGATTTCGAAGGACAATTACGAGGGAAAATGTAATAAATAATTAATTATCCCTCGTCGTCGTCCGTCGAAATAACCCCCACCCGGCCCCACTGCCCTACCGCTCTTACCTGAATGGGGCGTGACTGGCAGTAGGCGCAGTAACACCAGGGCCCAGAAGCTTGAGGGGCCCACTGAATCCTGAGTATTTCTGGATTTCACAAACAGCGCCCCGGGGGACCATTTCCTTCCTTGCACTAGGGCCCATGACACACTGGCAACGCCACTGCACACATGCCACTGTTTCCCTACACTGCAGCTGCGAGCCTCAGCTGATCTAGTTTCTGAGCTCACCGTGGAACTCCTTTTTTGCATATTTACACTGCAACATTTGTCTGAAATATTGAAGTGATGACAACTACAGCGTGCAGAAACAGAGATAGTGCAGGCTCAGTAAAACGAGCCAGGGGTGGAACATGAAGCAATCCTGAGCTGCAAGCAGCCACCAGAGCTATCAGCTTGCATCCCACCCTTGATTTGTTTGGCCTGCACGAGCTTTGTTAAATAAGCTGGGCCTGGTCTTAGAGCAAACAGGCGGTAAGATCAAAGACTCTGTTCACCTTCAAGGAACGGTGCCATTAAACTGATTCTCCAGAAGCTGAACCAGTCACAAGACAGAGCCCACAAAGGCAGAAGGCTGGGTTTATTTACCTCGCCCTACAGATTTAATTAAAGGGTCAGAGGCAAATAAACCATGTTAGCTCTTGAGTTTCTTTCAGTAAACCATGAGTTATATTTTGGGCGGTGCAACATGGCGATAGTGATTAAAAAGATCTTTTTTCATATAATTAAACAATCCCTTCTATTTGTGATCATGGTTATTTGACGAGAAAGTCAGTTTGGAGTAGTGTTAGTTCAGCCAGAAACCATTTGTTTTGCTTTGAAGTGTTTTATCCTATAGCCTTTGAAGAAAACTTTTAAATGATGTCTTATCTTGCCACAGAATAAACTTAGACCCAGTTTATTGTGTGAGTAAACCAAGCAGACGAATGTCTCGCCAATTTTGAAACATATTTTCTTCTTGATAAAATTCGTTCAGCAGTTCCTTTCGTTGAAAAAAATTATATTTGTCTAACGATGACACTGCATGTATGCAAACATAATCGAAATACGGAGATTTTCAAACCACAAACGGCTTAATTTTAGCAGTTTCCTGCATGAAATTGCCTCTTCTTAAATGAAAGTATATGAGGAAAATACAGTCCCAGATTTTTTCAAAATCTTCCTCTTTCTTATTTCAAAATGTTAGCAGGTATGGACCCTGTTAGTTGTAAGCCTTTAACAAATACCTCTTTGAAAGACTGGCTCAGTGGGTTGAGCGATGCTTGCTGACATATTCGTTGATCCACTCGTCACAGTTTAGAATGTCGGCTAGGGGGGATTGGAACTCGTGGAATTTGATGTCGGGGAGTTACATAAAAATGGCACAAGATTCCGCGGAGTTCTGCCAATAGGCGGAAATAGGCACATTGTGCTGCTTGATTTGGAGAAGGGAGTGCATTCTCCGCTGAAAAATCAGCGCAAACAGCACCATGTGAAGCGCCTGAGGTTGCAGTGTCTTGAGATTTTCTACTCCAGCGGCAGCCTTCTGACCGCGAATGGTTGCAACCACCCGTGACCTACATTAGAAAAATCCTGCATGATGTCCTCCTGGTGACTGTAAATTACACTAAGGGATGCCATATGTCACATGAACATGCCAATTTACCGTTCTGGATTCGCACACAAGAATAAAGTTTTGCCAATTATGCTGGCGGAATGGAATATTTCACCCACCCATCATCTGGGCTAGGCCGACTCAGGCTCCCCTCTTTCTGAGATCAGTAAATAAAGTACTATTGAATTAGGTAATTATGAGACCTCTCAGTTTTTTTTATTCTTTTGTAATTGTAATTGTAATTGCCTTTATAAAGCACTTACTACCCCTGATGAGGTGTTGAAGCGTTTTTGGCAAGCAGCACACTACTTCAGAACCCAAAGTAGATTAATGGTGGATTAGTATGAAAAATATATATTGTTAATTGGAGAGGTGGACATGTGAGTATGTTAGTAGGACTGAATAGGATAAAGGAGGGATAGAGGAGGGAAGAGTCTAGAAGGTTTTATTTGGGAGATCATGGTATGAAAAGAGGTTTGGGATGAGTCAAAGAAGAGATAGAGGAGGGTGGATTCTGGAAAGGGTTATTTGGGAGATAAGACTAGTAGAATGAGGTATGGGATGGGCCAGAGAGTGGAGGTAGATGATATATTTAAAGAGGTATAGGATGAGACATAGAGGGGGTCATTAGGATGGCGGGCGGACTTAGTCTGCCCGCCATCCTATCGGTGTTTTTGACCACCCGGCATAAGGGCGGGGGTCCCGTGGGGAGGATTAGGATGCGCCTGCCACTGTGGCGGGCGCATATGCATGTTTAGCATTGTTGCGGGCGGTGCTCTCAGCACCGTCCGCCACAATGCTAAAATTGAACATATGCATTTACATTAACAAGGCGGCAGGCACCACGTGGTGCCTGCCGCTTTGTTAATGCAAATGCAGGGGGGTACCACAGGTACCCCTCGTGTGCACCCCCACCTGTCCTTCACTCCGGGGGCCCGCAGGGGGCCCCCGCAGAGAAGATCGCATGCCTTTAAGGCATCTGTTTTGGGCAATGCTAATATGGCTGGCGGTGTCTAATAGACACCGCCACCATATTAAACCTTTTTTGCCCCGGCCACAAGGCGACCGGGGCGGAAAAGCGGCAGACGGTCTATTCGTCTGCCGCGGTCCCCCCCGCCATCCTGATATGCAGGGGGGAATTTAGGTGCGGATGGCGGGCGGATTGCCCCCGCCAGGCTGGCGTTGGCTATCGCCAGCCTGGCGGGGGCAATCCGCCCGCCATCCAAATGGGCCCCAGAGTAATTTGTTAGAGAGAGTTAAATGCTTATTTATTTTCGGGAGTAAAGTGATAAATATATAGATACATTACTACATAAAAGGTATACACGTATATTGAAAATAATACAGAGATATACAGTTGTGCTATATAAAGTTCCATATGTACATGTATTGGTAAATATTTAGAAACTTATGGCCTGATTCACAAAGGTAAAATGAGACGAAAGTCTAACTTTATGACTTTCAGTATTCACAATGGGCATTTACGAGTAGTAAATGCCCTTTGTGAATACCGAAAGTCGTAAATTTAGACTTTCATTCTATTTTACCTTTGTGAATCGGGCCTTCGTCTTTCAAGTATTGATGTACATAAAGCTAATTCATGTATATTTTTTTAATTTATGTATTTTAATTTAATTTATTTTTATTTATTTTTAATTTTATATTTTTCTCAATATTTTACTAGTGAAACACTTATATATACAAATGTTTATGATTATATTTACACATTCTGATAGATATAAATAAATTAAAAATAGAGCTACATAAACATATAATCAACTAACATATAAATTATCACATCTTGAAAGACATAAAAAAAAATAATGGAGACACATCAGCATATAATCAACCAACTTAAATGTAAATTATTCAGTGAGCTATATGCTTGTTAAACATAACATTATATATATATATATATATATATATATATATATATATATATATATATATATATATATATATATATATATATTACCTACTGGCGATAGCCAGTAGGTATATATAGTTAGGATTTTTTTCCTATGGGATTTTTGAAAATTCTATGTCGAATAACTTTGGCGTTTGAGGACGGAATTGTCTGAAATTTTCAGGAAAATGGAACATTTTGTTTCTGAGCAGCCCCTGAAAATTTGGGGGGGTTTCGTCAAGGGGGGGCCGAGAAAAAAGGGGGGTCCCAAAACGTGTTTTTCCCATGCAATTTTCCATAGGGCGGTTGGCCTCACTTTTAGCCTGAACGGCTGAATGGATTTACACCAAACTTGGCAGAATTGTAGGGACTGGTAGCTCGATGTGCCTTTGCTATGTCTCAAGATATAGGCTCCAGTGGTTTTTACGAAAATTAACTTTGAAAAATATATATTGGGCTACATTGGGCTATATATATGTTGGAGCCCAAATGTAGCCCAATGTAGCCCAATGTAGCCCAATGTAGCCCAATGTAGCCCAAAGATGGCCACCAGAGACAAAAAAAACCAAATGTAGCCCAAATATCAGCCAGATGTAGCCCAACTATAGCCCAATGACAGAATGTCCCAGAGTGTTCTAAAGAACAACTAGAGTGCTAACAGTCCTACTTATTACAAAGGTATGGCAAACCTGAAGCCATCTTGATTGGAATAAAGTGGTAACTCTTAAAATATTTAATTTAAAAAGGAACAAAATGAGGGGGTTCATTTTGCCATAGAAAGTATGATTAGCGAATATATGACGAAATCCCGCATACCATCAGTCCGCAAAAAAAATCCCGCATGTACTATTAGGCCGCAAATTAAAATAACGAAAACTTTTAGAACGAATATGCCTTTAGCATACACTAAACAACTAAACTACCCTAAACCCTAAAACACTACCCCCAGCATGACCCTACACTACACAAACAGTACAACACTACCCTAAACCCTAAAACACTACCCCCAGCATGACCCTACACTACACAAACACTACAACACTACCCTAAACCCTAAAACACTACCCCCAGCATGACCCTACACTACGCAAACACTACAACACTACCCAAAACCCTAAAACACTACACCCCAGCATGACCCTACACTACGCAAACACTACAACACTACCCTAAACCCTAAAACACTACCCCCAGCATGACCCTACATTACACAAACACTACAACACAACCCTAAACCCTAAAACACTACCCCCAGCATGACCCTACACTACGCAAACACTACAACACAACCCTAAACCCTAAAACACTACCCCCAGCATGACCCTACACTACGCAAACACTACAACACTACCCAAAACCGTAAAACACTACCCCCAGCATGACCCTACACTACGCAAACACTACAACACTACCCTAAACCCTAAAACACTACACCCCAGCATGACCCTACACTACGCAAACACTACAACACTACCCAAAACCCTAAAACACTACACCCCAGCATGACCCTACACTACGCAAACACTACAACACTACCCTAAACCCTAAAACACTACCCCCAGCATGACCCTACACTACGCAAACACTACAACACTACCCTAAACCCTAAACACTACCCCCAGCATGACCCTACACTTTGCAAACACTACAACACTACCCTAAACCCTAAAACACTACCCCCAGCATGACCCTACACTACGCAAACACTACAACACTACCCTAAACCCTAAAACACTACCCCCAGCATGACCCTACACTACGCAAACACTACAACACTACCCTAAACCCTAAAACACTACCCCCAGCATGACCCTACACTACGCAAACACTACAACACTACCCTAAACCCTAAAACACTACCCCCAGCATGACCCTACACTACGCAAACACTACAACACTACCCAAAACCCTAAAACACTACCCCCAGCATGACCCTACACTACGCAAACACTACAACACTACCCAAAACCCTAAAACACTACCCCCCAGCATGACCCTACACTACGCAAACACTACAACACTACCCAAAACCCTAAAACACTACCCCCAGCATGACCCTACACTACGCAAACACTACAACACTACCCAAAACCCTAAAACACTACCCCCAGCATGCCCCTACACTACGCAAACACTACAACACTACCCAAAACCCTAAAACACTACACCCCAGCATGACCCTACACTACGCAAACACTACAACACTACCCAAAACCTTAAAACACTACACCCCAGCATGACCCTACACTACGCAAACACTACAACACTACCCAAAACCCTAAAACACTACACCCCAGCATGACCCTACACTACGCAAACACTACAACACTACCCAAAACCCTAAAACACTACCCCCAGCATGACCCTACACTACGCAAACACTACAACACTACCCTAAACCCTAAAATACTACACCCCAGCATGACCCTACACTACGCAAACACTACAACACTACCCAAAACCCTAAAGCACTACCCCCAGCATGACCCTACACTACGCAAACACTACAACACTATCCTAAACCCTAAAACACTACGCCCAGCATGACCCTACACTACGCAAACACTACAACACTACCCTAAACCCTAAAACACTAGCCCCAGCATGACCCTACACTACGCAAACACTACAACACTACCCTAAACCCTAAAACACTACCCCCAGCATGACCCTACACTACGCAAACACTACAACACAACCCTAAACCCTAAACCCCCAGCATGACCCTACACTAAACAACCACCACAACTCTACACTACACTAACACAACACTACACTACACTACACAACACTACACTACACAATCACTAACCCACGAAAAAATTAACACAAACCCACTTACCTCTCTCGTCATCGTGGTTTTCACAACGCAAATGCATTTACCATACATGCCTTTAAAACGTAATTCTTTGTAAAGGCATGCGCGATAAATGCACATGCGTTTTGAAAAAACGCGGGATAATGGTATGCGAGGTCAATGACCTTGCGGGATAATGGTATGCGGACTGAAAGTCTGCGGGATAAAAAATGCGGGAAAATGGCTGCAAACCATGATTAGCAGCAGACTTCTCTGGTGAGCACTAGCTTTACTACAGTGATCTAATGAGCAACTAGAGTGCTAACATTCAGACGGAATTGGCTGAAATTTTCAGGAAAATGGCACATTTTGTTTCTGAGCAGCCCCTGAAAATTTGGGGGGGTTTCGTCAAGGGGGGGCCGAGAAAAAGGGGGGTCCCAAAACGCGTTTTTCCCATTCATTTTTCCATAGGGCGGTTGGACTCACTTTTAGCTCGAACGGCTGAATAGATTTACATGAAACTTGGCAAAAGTGTAGATATGGTTTGCCCGACGTGCCTTTGCTATGTCTCAATATATGTGCTCCAGTGGATTTTGAGAAATTAACGTTTAAAAAAATATATATATCTGTGACAGCGCTCCGGTTAGCGCCCCGGTTCGCGTACCTGACGCGTAACGGAACTTCGCGAAGCGAAGCTGATTGGCTCTCCGGTGTCTGTCAACATTCTAAACAGTCCGGAGCGGCCGCCATCTTGTCTCTCGGTACGATCGAGAGACAAGATGTGGTGAAAAACGAAGGGGGAAATGAAGGAAAGGGGGCAAGGTAGACCACTCCTGACTCCCTAGGATTGATGAGGGGGATATTAAAGTGCCCCGCGGGGCAAAAAATAAAAAAAAAATGTTTTTTGCGATTTTACGCCGTAGAGGCGCGTCCCGGTACGCGAACCGGGCAGCTCACCGGGCAGCTCACCGGGCAGCTAACCGGGCAGCTAACCGGCAGCGTAGCTGTCAACATTGTAAACAGTCCGGAGCGGCCGCCATCTTGTCTCTCGGTAGGTTCGAGAGACAAGATGTGGTGAAAAAAGAAGGGGGAAATGAAGGAAAGGGGGCAAGGTAAACCCCTCCTGACCCCCTAGGATTGATGAGGGGGATATTAAAGTCCCCCGCGATTTTTCGCGGTAGAGGCGCTTCCCGGTACGCGAACCGGGCAGCTAACCGGCAGCGTAACGGGAGTCCGCCATCTTGTGTTTTTGGAGCGTCCGGTTCGCGTACCGGGTAGCGTCCCGGTAAGCGTAACAAGGGGAAAACCAAGAGAAACAGTAAAAAAAAAAATAAGGGAATAGATTTCCAGCAAACTTGGCAAAATTGTAGGGACTGTTTGTTTGATGTGCCTTTGCAAGGCCTCAAGATATGTGCACGTGTGGATTTTGTCTAATTAAGGTTAAAAAAAATATATATATCTGTAAGCGTGCTCTGGCACGCTTACGTTACGGGTTTTGTTTGCGCTGCAGAGCCGATACGTCACGGTTATGCGACGCGTCATGAGGCGTCTCACGTGGCTACGTGATACGTCACGTAATAAAGAATATATTTTACAGCTATAGATATTAGCTTTTAAAAAACCAATGAAATTCACTGAAAAAACCATAGGTTATAGACCATATATAGTTAGGAATTTGCATTTACAAAACCTTGAAAATTCACTGAAAAAACCATAGGTTAGAGACCATATATAGTTAGCTGGACATTTTATTGACATAAAACCAATGAAATTCCATATATAGTTAGTTGCACTAACTATATATCGCGCACCCGCAATCCACTGCTGATGATGTCACATATTACATCATTCATGACATGGTCAGTGACATCACTGATGACATCACTGATGACATCTCAAATGACATCACTGATGACATCATGACACACCAATACCAGTTACTACATACGCACTCACTGATTCCTACTTCTACACACACATTCACTCATTCACCCATACAATCACTCATACATACAGTCACTCATTATTACAACACTATCATATGCACTCATACACCTATGCAGACACTCACACACTGCCACTCATCCATGGAGTTACTCACACACCTAGTCAGTCCTGTAAAGAATCAATCACACTTCCATTTCCTCATCTATACAGTTAAACACAGAACACCATACTTCAGTGACATCACTGATGACATCTCAAATGACATCACTGATGACATCTCAAACGATATCACTGATGACATCATGACACACCAATACCAGTTACTACATACGCACTCACTGATTCCTACGTCTACACACACATTCACTCATTCACCCATACAATCACTCATACATACAGTCACTCATTATTACAACACTATCATATGCACTCATACACCTAGTCAGTCCTGTGAAGAATCAATCACACTTCGATTTCCTCATCTATAGAGTTAAACACAGAACACCATACTTTTCACACATATACTAACACATACTTACTCTCTTATACAATCACTGATACAAGTACACATTGATATGCACAGAGTCACACACCTCCCAGCCAGCCACACACACACTCAGTCTTCCATACATCCACTCATTCTTCAATATGTAAAACATATTTAAACTTTACAAAAACACACAGACACTAGATGATGTCATCAGTGATGTCATTTGAGATGTCATCAGTGATGTCATCAGTGATGTCATTTGAGATGTCATCAGTGATGTCATCAGTGATGTCACTGACCATGTCATGAATGATGTAATATGTGACATCATCAGCAGTGGATTGCGGGTGCGCGATATATAGTTAGTGCAACTAACTATATATGGAATTTCATTGGTTTTATGTCAATAAAATGTCCAGCTAACTATATATGGTCTCTAACCTATGGTTTTGTCAGTGAATATATATATATATATATATATATATATATATATATATATATATATATATATATATATATATATATATATATATATTAACCATTAGTCATATATACATTTGTTAAGCAGACCTATAAGAATAACTCTATATTTTTAAATGATAAGTAGCATATATTTGTACAAAGAAATGCACATATCTAAATACATACATATAATCAAATGAGACATGTTTACATATACAAGCATATGCTGTATTTTTGTGTTTTGAGTATGTTGGTCACATAGGAAAGAGTCAACTCTTTAGTAGTCTTCTGAAGATAAAATAGTAATCTGTGGAGCCTATGTTTGGAGATAATTAATCCCATAGTTTGGCTGCCTGAATAGAGAAGGATGTACTACACATGGTTTTTTTCTTGCATTCTGGGGTTTTGAGGTGTGATGCCAATCTGGAGTGGAAGTTCTTCGGTTGTATGGATTGGTGATTTTATTCCTGATGAAAAGAGGTCCTACACCATATATTGCTTTGAGGGTGATACAAAGCAGCTTGAAGGTGGATCTTCTGGCAACTGGTAACCAATGTAAATTGGTAAAATGCATTCCATTTTTTAGTAATAACATCAAGAACATGTTTATGTCAGTAGGAGCCTCTCAATTTTGAAGTGCATTACAAACAATCAGTATTGTGTTTTTTTCTGTCTGATAAAAACGGGGCAGGAACAGGAGAGGCATTAATGTACATTGGACAACAGAAGAAGTAGAGGACCCATGCGTCTCGACGAGGAGCATGACGAGCTCACTCAACAACAAGGCAGTGTTGAGAGACCTAGGAGAGATGACCACAGATGACCAAACCTGTTTCCAGAACACGACCAGATTGGAGAAAGAAGCCATCAGACAACTATCAACTAACAAGGATATCACTATCAAACCAGCTGACAAAGGTGGGGCGATAGTAATTCAGACTACGATGCAGCCGCGGTGCGTCGGGCGTAGGGGCGTAGCCCCACTAAGACTGGACGCACCGCATAAACAAATAAATATTTGAAGAATTGAATATTGAAGTGCAGCGCTTCAATCCAGGTTGCGGGTCGGGACCCAACCGATTGAATAGGGAGTGTGCGCAGGGGGTGGGGCTGGCTAGCTGGTCTGCTGAGTGACAGTCTGCAGAGCGCAGACGTCAGCAGGCCAGCAGCAGTACGGTGTGCGCAGGAGGAACTTAGGGCTGCACCTAGCCCGAGCATGCGCGCTGGCCAGAGATGCTCCTACTGAATGAAGGGGCCGGGGGAGGGGTGCTGCTGAGGCCGGGCCCCGTGGTATGGAAGGTGCCAGGGCGAGGAGTCAGTGTGCCCCCCTAGCCAATCCTGGCGCTGCATGCAGCGCCAGGATTGGCTGGGTGGCACACTGGCTCAGGCTCAGCACTGCATGGCCAATCACTGTGTGACTTCATTGTGAAGCCATGCAGTGATTGGTCATTCTGGACGCGCGCGCCGTGACGTTGTCCTCAGAAGGCCGCCTGTGCTCAGCTCGAGAGAACCCCGTAGTCGTCGGACCCATCCAGAAGCTCGGTAAGTTTTACATCACATTTTAATTCATATTAAACCCCTCTCGCCTCCCCCGCCATATCGCCCGCAACGACCCTCTTTCCACACACCCCCCACCTGTGCCCATAATGCCGGCCGCGACCTAGTGGAGGGTCAGCCGCCAAATCAGCTGTCAGATCTTCATTCTTGTCGAAATTTCTCTTTGCCTTTTGATATTCTGACTTGAACGTATAGGTGTTGAAAAAGGAAAAATCCTGCACGCCTGCTTTGCCTTTTCTTTCAGTGTTAATCATTTGAAAAGCATTTAGATAACAGAACCGCTAAGAACCCTCTTCGCACTTGTTTACTTTTCGGTTACAAGGCAGCATTTCTCGCCTCCCGCGGAGGAGTTCGTGTCAGAGCCAGGCGGCTGCATGTGGGAACCTCGCGGTAGTGGCGGAGAGCCTTTTCATTCATCTCGAACTAGATAAGTGTATTTGATTATCTCATCCCCTGCTCAGGGTAATATGTCTCCCGGGATCCTGACCTTCTTCGTGGTAGGGTGACATCATCTTTTTTTCTTCTGCTCATACATTATACCATTGACTCACAACTTCACCAGCAGCGAATGCAATAACTCGAGCACGGAAAAATTACAACCTGGTGTGTGGTTAGGTTGGCACAGCAGCCCCAGCTAACTGACAAGGAGCGCATTATTTCAAAAAAGAGTTTGTGTTCCTCACTTAAACTCGTTCTGGCTTTAACCTAAGCGTCCTCCGCGTGGCTTAAATGTGAAGATACTTTAGACTCAAGTAACTTGCCCCCAAGGTTTGAAATTTAAAAAAACCAAGAGAAGAAATGTCGTTCACCCTGCCTGACCTCATAAACGTCTTCAGTGACAGCGCAAAAATACCCTTCTGATTATGATATACAAAATGTTTGAAGTAATTACTGGAAAGGCTGGGCAAGCAGAAGTGGCTATGTTAAAATAACAGGGTTTGCATTTGTTCATTTTTTAGGCATCCTGGGTGCAGTGGCTGCTTTGTGGCCCGCTCCTGGCATGAAGGGGTGCGCAGTAGGGGTTAGGGGTGCTGTATACCAGTTCCTTGAGTTTTCGTGTGCTTGGTTGCTGCAGTGTGTATGGCAAGGGAAGTGGGTAATTTAGTTGTGTTGGAAGAAGCGCAGTGCCAATATGGAACAATGGATGCTTCTGGAATGGATGCATCTGGTTTATAAGGTGTATTTCGTGTGAAGGTTGGCGTGATAGTTAATTGCTGTCGCACGGCAGTGTGCACTTGATGGCAGCAGCGGTGCGTCCATTGGGGCGTAGGGGCGTAGCCCCACTAAGCCTGGTGGACGCACCTGCAGCTGTGACAGTCACAAGAGACTCAGAGTCAGAGCAGAGCACAGCACTTCGAAATCGGGATCGGGACGGACACGATGTAATCGGGAGTGCGCAGGGGGTGGGGCTGGCCTGGTAACCTGCGTAACAAACAATAACAACAAACACCTGTGACTCGAGTTGGACTCTGCAGCCTGCGCATGAGGCATTCAGGGCAGAAACCTGCCCGCGCATGCGTGTTACCGTCAATTGAATTGACCAGCACGGACCAAAGAAGGGGCCCAGGGGGGGGTGCGTCTTTAACCCGTTGATTGAGAAGGCGCCGCGCCAGGGCAAGGAGTCTGTGTGCCCCCCTAGCCAATCCTGGCGCTTATGCAGCGCCAGGATTGGCTGGTCCACCGCGCTGAAGGACAGGCAATCCACTATTGGATGACGCGTCGCGCGTCGTGGGGTGGGTGGCACACACTGGCTCAGGCCGCGCGCACTATCATCATGGACATGGCCAATCACTGTGACTTCAGCATGTGAAGCCATTAAGTGATTGGCCATGGCCATTCCGATTCGGGGACGTGCGCGCGGTGTAGTACTTTAGTTGCAAGTGGGGGCGAGGGCTCTCTCTGTCTCATCTCGACTCGCCACGTGAGCAGCGTAGAGAGAGACTGAGAGAGAGACATTGATTGTGCTCTGTGCTGTGCAATTATTTGAGTCGACTAGACGACTACTCTACTCTGAGTCAGTGACTAATAATCGACGACGTCATCATTCATCATCAATCCAGGCTGTGGCATCGAGTCGCCTGCGGGCTGACTGTCTTCGAAAAAAGTAGGTGACGGTGTGTACTGTGCAGTCAGGTCGCGCTTGGGGGCACCGGGGCAGGCTAGGCAGGCCTGTGAAAGCTGGTTGGCTCGTCACTGAGAAATCATTATTCTCTAGCTACAGGCACTGGTCACTTACTCTGAAATTAATTGGTTTAACGATTGCCTTTGTTTTTTATTCTCATTATATATACCCTCGCTCCCAGGTCCTTAAAGTCTACTGTGGCATGGCCAGTGCCCTGCTCTCGACTCCAAATCCCCCTCTCAATATGCAGTGCTGTATGTCGACTGAGCACCTCAGCAGTCATCTGGTGTGCCCCAGCCTTCGAAAGATGACCTCGTAGCGTCCACACTTCGTCAGTTATATAGTATATACCACCCGCTGTCCACTAGGCAAATGTTAGTCAATTCAGATTTTTTGGGGCCGCCACACAGCTGTCCACACCCCCCGGCTGGCTCACCACAGGCATGCTCCTCACCAGGCTGTGCTCCCGGGCCTTGCGTCATCCCTCGGCCTCGTTGCACTCTACTTCAGCAGCCACACTCCTCCCTGCAGCTGTGGGCACTTCAGGGTGTTGCTGCACCACTTCACCGACTCACTCCTGCGCATCAGCGCCGTAGGCCCGCATCCCGTGGCCCCTTCCTTACTTAGTGGCACCTCGTCATAAATCATCCCCAGTCTGCACAATGTTCCCCAAATCTCACCGTTGGCGGCCGGGTGCACCAATTCAGTCTGTGCCTGCGCTGCGCAGTCAATTATTGCTCCCCATGAAAAACGGCTTTCAGCAAACTGTTACCGCTGGTCACGGCCGGTCTCAGCCCGGCTCCGTCGTCACTGTAGTGGCCTATGCCTATCTTATGCCTGTGGGGCCTCCCAGCTGCATGTACTGGAGTCACGCATGCTTACCAGAGCACCGCTAGTCTGTACCATTAATTATGCATGTATCATTCACTCAGTCATTCAAACATGCAGTCACTTAGTCACCCAGCTATTTATTCACTGTGAATAAGCACCTCCTAAATGTTTGGGATTTGTTGAATAAACGATTTAGAGAAGTTAAAAGTTATGTCTCGCGTTCACAATTGTTCATTCTCACTCTAAAAAGAATTCGTTAAAAAGCCGATTTCTCTCTGTTTCTGCCAAGAGTGGGAAAGATGCGTGGGCATCATTTTAAAGTTAGCCAAATCACTTAATCAGGTTTTGATAATTATAATTCCGCTTATGTGTTACCCTTGCAGTATAACCATCTTAAGCAATAATGCAAATTATATTATTTATACTTTACGTGAATCTAAGGGGAAAGTGTGACGACACGACAATACCCTTAAATTGATGAATGAATTATTTTATTTAGTCACCTAACGTGCACTTTCGACCATCTTCCATAGGTGAGTTCCTTGTCTTCTAATCAAGGTAATATAAGGCTGAGATGTACAGGAGGGTCAGAGATGTGGTGGTAGCTGTCCTTAATCGCATGTAGCGAATGGTAGCGGGCGCAAGGTCCTTTTTCCGTCTCGCCTCAAAATCATGTCACAAGGAACATTAGTGTCATTTTCTGAAAAGAAATAAAAAAGAACAAAATGCTAAGCTAACGTACAATGGAATTATGTTACAGAAGTAGTTCCTGGTGGCAGCTTCATGACTAACCACCTGCTTTGACTACTCAAAATCTGAAGTCGTTTTTGTGTCTAAATTATTGATAGGTATGTGCAGGGTTTTTATAATGGAAATCATACGTAGTTCATGATTCTTGGAGAATCCATTTGTTGTGTTTGGAGTGCAATGTGGACAAATCACGCAGAGTCAAAGTATGATTCTAAGCTATTCTTTATTTAAGGGCCCTTTGTTCAATTCAATTCAATTTATTTATTTATGTTTTGGCTCTCAAACGAGGGCCACATAAAATATACAAAATAAAAACAAATCAAGACAAATACATTTGCATAGAAACAAAGAAAATATACCACTTGCAACAACAAGAATTAGATACCGAACTAACATACAAAACACTACTACAAAAAAATCGGAAAGTCAAAACATCACCAAGGACATATTAATAAATAGCTAAAAAACCTTTAAAAAAGTTAAAAATATGGAAGCAGAACATTTCATTAGGAGGGCAGTAAAGTGCATGAAAAAAGCCATTTAAAGTGACAATGCCAAGGCGGAGACAAATAACTTTTAACCATCTTGCGCGTAATTTACGAAGCACAGGGCAAATCAGTAAGACATGCGTGCAGTCCTGGATATTTAATTTACATAAATTGCACAAAGCAGAGGAACCATACCATTTTGATAACAGTAGATTTAAAGGTATTAAATCATAACGTAGAAGAAACCAAAATCTACGTATACCATGCGGTAGGTTCCATGTGGCGTAGTTTTGAGGTTGCTTCATCACATATGAATCAAGGAGAAAATCTACCTTCCTTTTACCACAGATTAACTTTTTGTCAGACTGAAAACTTAAGTCCCACGAAGCTACTTTTAGAACAAGTTTTAACTGTGGGGGAGAGTACGAAAACAAAACGTTTTCATCTAATTTTAGAAGGGCTACAGCTTTTCTAAAATTACATACAAGTTGGGAAAACTCGTTGAAATTCCCCAATAGTTCACTACGGAGAAGAGCTCTTATTGTCCCTTCTTTTGCTCTAGCAAGGCAGGCCACCCATCTTACAAGGGCACATAGTCCCTGTACCCAACTACTCCTAATACCATATTCAAGCCTGCAAGCGGCCAAAGAGCATGCAGTGTTAAAAGAAGAGAGAGCTCTAAGAAGTTTCCCCTCAATCTTATGGCAAAAGTCCCAGTTTTTCACTTCTATAAGTTCAATACCATACAGTATTGTTGCGGGGATTTTTGATCTATACACTTCTAATAAACTCAGGAAGTGTCGCTTCCCCGTTGTCACGTATAGAGACTTTAAACCTTTACCATGGGCTAGAGCTTTGCGTGTGCAATGCTCAATATGGAGCCTCTCACTTAAATTTGCCATGATGATTTTTCCCAGGAAGGTATAGGACTTCACAACCTCCAGTTTTTGGCCCCCAATGAGCCAACCATAGTCTACGGAGCGGCACTTCTTTTTACCAGCTATACACATCACCTTACTTTTGGAAATATTGATCTTCATGCAATGGGCTACAGCAAAAGCGTGAAGAGCATGTAACCGATTTGCAAGACCTTTAGGGGTCAGATCGAGAATGAGGACATCATCGGCATACATCAAACAAGATATAGAGGTCCCCCCCACCACCGGAGCGATGCCCTCGCTGGCGGACACAACGGCAGGTAAGTCTGCCGTGTACAAGGAGAACAAGAGGGGAGCCAGTAAACAGCCTTGCTTAAGGCCATTCATAGATGGAATTACAGAAGAGATTCCCCTCTCGCCCCCCATCAGGACCCTACACCAGGTCTCTGTATGCAGAGCCCGCACCGGCTCCAACAGATAGGATGGGAGACCAAGCGCAGCCAATTTTCTCCACAGCGTTCTACGATCAACTTTGTCGAACGCTGTGGAGAAATCAATAAAGGCGGCGTACACAACCCCTCCTCTCACCTGGACATATTTATCTGTCACTACATGCAGAGAGGTGAGATTATCCAACGTACCGTGATCCCTACGGAAGCCCGTCTGTTCAAGAGGCAGGATATTATGCTCCTCTACCCAAGCGGAAAGGGATTGTAAAAGACATTTCGCAAAGACTTTTCCGATAGAGTCGAGGAGGGCAATCAACCGATAATTGCTGGGGCTATCCCTAGTTCCCTTCTTAAAAATAGGGACCAGGATACTTCCCCTCCAAGAGGCGGGTACCATTTTAGACAAAAAACAGGCTCTATATAGGGGATACAGAATTTTACTCCACCTTGCGGGATCCTGTTTCAGGACCGTCATGGGGAGTTCGTCAGGACCCATTGCCCCAGAGGCACGCATCTTTTTTATTGCCATCTCAATTTCTGCTTCTGTGGGGTAATAAATGAGTCCTTCGCAAGTGGCATCTAAGACGATGTCATCACCTGGGATCCCGTTCCCAGCATACAGATCCCGAATATAAGAAATCCATACCTCTTCTGCTATAGGAATCGGGGAGGGACTTAGTCTGGAGCCACATGCCTTACCGATTATTGCCCAAAATTCTCTGATCCTACCCTGAAAAACAGATTCCCTCAAATTAATCCAAACATCGTCCTCACTTGCCTTTTTTATTTTTAACTTGAGTCTGCATCTCTTTCTTTTTAGTCTGGAAATTTCATTTTCGCGTTCCATGACTCTATCTACATATTGTTGTCGGACAAGTTTATTTATTTCCTTGTTCAGGATACGCAGTGTACTAGGGACCACTACCCTTTTACTAGGTCGGGAATTTTTTTAGCGTAAAAGATGATGTTTCGCATAAATTCTTCAAAGTATTCTATTTCATTCCCGCGCCACTCATTTAACACCGCTAGAGTATCAGATAAAAACTCCTGTATCCCATTAATGGCGGAGGGATTCCAAACACACCTTCCCGAAGAAGTATGGAAGGCAACATCACTGCCATTAAGAGACCAGGGTACAGTGGACGTGGGATTTAAAGAAATAGTTATAAACATTATACTGTGGTCACTCATAGAAGTACATATGATCTTAAGATCCTGAATAAAAGGAAACAAACCATAATCAGCAATTGCATAGTCCAAGATGGAAGACCCAAAAGGAGATTTGTGAGTAAACTTAGCGGGCACGTCGGAAGGAAATCTCCCATTTAATATAAGACCATCTACGGCCGCTAATTCTTTTAACAAAATCTTCCCTCTTTTGTTTGTCACTAACTTGTCAGGGAAGAGTGATTGAGGAACAAAATGCGCCTCTTCTTTAGATTTGTTCCTAAAGAGTTTTAAGCTAGCGTTGGAAATTTTACAATTCAAATCTCCCACAAGTATAATTTCCGGAGGCGATGACACATTTTTGATTTGATCAATATAACTAAATAACTGCTTCAATATCACATTAAAACGCTCTTCTGGAGGAATATACACATTTAAAATTACGATAGGAGATTTGATGCCATTGTTAAACAGGTTTTCAATGGTTATCGCCTGGAAAAGTTTACTAGGATCAATATAATGGGAGAATCTCCATTGCAATTTGTTAGATAATAAGCAAGCGATTCCCCCCCTAGCATGGCCTTTCTTGGAAGGGGCAGCAGGCACTTCCAGGACATAAAAATCCTTAGAAACATCCAGCATACTAGTACACCAAGTTTCCTGTAAACAAATCACATTCGCTCCTAATGAAAATAGGAGCTCAAATTTCTCCGGACTACTGTGGATCCCTGCCGCGTTCCAAGAAATGATTTTAAATGAGGTGTTAAAGATGATGAAACAACCTGGGATTATCCTTAGTTTTAGTAACTAAGGCGCTGTGGAGCCAATTCCACTGATTATTATCCTCTAGGGACGAATTCTGAATCAGCGGGAGAGGCCTCACTTGCGAGACCGAGCGTTTTCCCTTAGAGACCCAAATCTTCAGATCTGTAAGGGGGAGGGAAATCCCATTTTGCTCATCCCTACTACCCACCTCCCCAAGCGAAGGTTTTGTATTACAAAGGTTATACATTGGGAGAATATCAATGCCTATACGTTGGAAATTTTCCGCTTGCTGCAGTATCAAATTTACAATAATTTGAGAATAAAATTTCACCCTTATGCTTGAGACCCTAACTTCACCCATCAGGGACACTAACTCAATGTCCCTTGTTTGGATATGGCGAAGACTTTCAATCTCGCTAAAACACTTAAGTAGCCAGGCTCTATTTAAGGGTAAATCAACATCAAATAGAGGTAAGAATTCTAGCACAAGAGTGTCCACTGGAGTTTTTAGAGATGATAAGCGGCGATCCGAGAAGGGGCGGTCACCAGACTCTAAGGCTGCAAAAAACGGGGGGGCCAGAGGGTTCAGGGCCCCAATTGGATATTGAATAGAAGCTCCAGCCGTAATCGATGGTGAAAGTCCTGGAGGAGGACCCCCCATTTGAGACACAGCTTCCGAGGACGTAAGTGGACACAGATCATTTTCGACCTTTAAAGATGTAGAGATAGATGAATTCAGTTCAATCTCCGCCTTTAAAGATGTAGAATTCGAATCCAAGTAGTTTTCTTCATTCTCCAGAACAGCCGGAGAATTTTGAAAGATTATCCGGCGCTGTCTTTTCTTCCTGTATTTTCGAATTGTTTTCCTTTTATTCCCTTTATTGTTTCTAAGTTTACCATTTTTTACTTTTACCTCAAGTTTATAGTCCAGAGGTTCTTGTTTATTTTCAGACATGAAGATGGGGAATAGATCTTGAACCACTTTTGGGCCAGGAGAGGGTTTAATGTCCTCCACAATCTCTAGAACTGAGTTCTTGATACAGTTGGGCACAGCAGTTAAGGGGATAGTTGTGATATGAGTTTTTGGGACTGTCGTTGCAGCCTTCATGGCGGAGTCCACTAATTGCTCACTTATTTTCCCCTTAGGCAAACTGGGTTCCATCGTAGATGAGGGAACACTCCTTACATCAGACGGCTTTTGTAGCAATGCCTTTAATATTTGGGTAACTGACTCTAAGATACAGTCCGAGTTGCCTACAAATTTCCCTAAGAGGGCTAAAATGGAAGCTAATAATTGTTCCAAAGCAATCATAGATTCGGAGATTGGCTTTTCACACGCTTCCACAGGACGGCAAATCCCAGAGAGGATAAGACCCGGACTCCCAGAAACATCTAACAAATCGGACATTTCCTGTCCGTTTAATGAAGGGGTACTACTATACAGCATTAACCCAGATGGGGTAGCGCCCCCCGAAGGCTTAATAGGGTCTAGAGTCTCTAATTTAACTGTGTTAACATATCGGCCACAAAGTTCAAGATCGATAGATAAAGATGACTGATCACCCCCCAACCTATCCGTCAACACAGTTTGAGGCAAAGTTGGTTGATTCAAGCATTCCCTTTCGTCTACCAACGTGTCAGGATTATTGTCTTCCTTCCCTTTAGAAAAGACACAGGAAGGGGACACCGCTGCCGCAGGTTGTAAAAATATAGGCTGCACAAGGGGAGGCAAAGGATCTGTGATGACTTGAGTATGATACTCTTGACTCTTAGCTCCAGGAGATTTTTTTGCAGCAGTATTCTCTTTCTTAGAAGAAGACATGTCCCAAAGCTCAAAAAGCTGGCATTGACCCTTCAACGGGGGATTATTGACAGATTTATTTCTTGTACGGATTGTATCCTTTTTGACACCAGGAGTGCCTCCTACTTCCCTTCCAGAACGTAGTTTTTTTGACATCTTCTGTGAGGTGATTCAACAGTTGTTTAATGTATAAAACGACCTTACGTCCAGAAGAGTGATAGCTAAAAAAACGGAAATTAAAATTACTATAATACTGTTAAAATAATAAATAATAATTATAGTCCTGGATGAACAGAAATGACTGACCGATAGTAGAGTAAGTGGAGGAAGCGACCAGAAGAATCAGTAGATCGTTCTTCCTCCAACTGTCAGGCGTATCAGTGTTAGCCGAATATAAAACAATGTCACAGAAAAATAACCGGGCCCAGCCCAGCCTACCTCGGCCACTGAGGGCCACAGAGGGCCCGCCCTTTGCCCGGGCTTAGCCCGGCGTCCCGCTCGCGTCCCGCGAGACGGGGGTGACTCTGTATTTGAGCGCCTCCTGGCGCGCGTTTGGCGCGATTAGCGCCGCTAGGGATGCTGGGCTATGTAGTTTTTGCACCCTCCACCGCGCTCCGCTCGGCTGCCAGACCCCGAGGTGGAGCAGGGGTCGGCGGCGGGAGGCGGGAGGGCAAAGGCACCAGACTTAGCAGCAACAGGTGAGCTCACACGCAGCAAAGGGTCCAGACAGCGACGATTTTAATCTGCAAAAGGTTCGCCCCCTCGACCGGGGTGACTCTGTATTTGAGCGCCTCCTGGCGCGCGTTTGGCGCGATTAGCGCCGCTAGGGATGCTGGGCTATGTAGTTTTTGCACCCTCCACCGCGCTCCGCTCGGCTGCCAGACCCCGAGGTGGAGCAGGGGCCGGCGGCGGGAGGCGGGAGGGCAAAGGCACCAGACTTAGCAGCAACAGGTGAGCTCACACGCAGCAAAGGGTCCAGACAGCGACGATTTTAATCTGCAAAAGGTTCGCCCCCTCGACCGGGGTGACTCTGTATTTGAGCGCCTCCTGGCGCGCGTTTGGCGCGATTAGCGCCGCTAGGGATGCTGGGCTATGTAGTTTTTGCACCCTCCACCGCGCTCCGCTCGGCTGCCAGACCCCGAGGTGGAGCAGGGGTCGGCGGCGGGAGGCGGGAGGGCAAAGGCACCAGACTTAGCAGCAACAGGTGAGCTCACACGCAGCAAAGGGTCCAGACAGCGACGATTTTAATCTGCAAAAGGTTCGCCCCCTCGACCGGGGTGACTCTGTATTTGAGCGCCTCCTGGCGTGCGTTTGGCGCGATTAGCGCCGCTAGGGATGCTGGGCTATGTAGTTTTTGCACCCTCCACCGCGCTCCGCTCGGCTGCCAGACCCCGAGGTGGAGCAGGGGTCGGCGGCGGGAGGCGGGAGGGCAAAGGCACCAGACTTAGCAGCAACAGGTGAGCTCACACACAGCAAAGGGTCCAGACAGCGACGATTTTAATCTGCAAAACGCGTGTCATGTATGCTACGGACGCTATGTTGATGCTCATGAAGCAGTGCACTCTCGCAGCTCTTGGCGTCTGCAAATTATGCCCTTTGTTACTTTGTCTACTTTTGGGGAGCTTGTCTCCACCCAGGTCTCTGTGCTGTCCTCACTGGAATGCTCTGCTCCTCCCTTTCCTGTCCCAGTAACAGGAAGTAGTGTCCTGGGAGGGTTCCATCTTCCCGGTCCTAGTGTCCTCCTCACACAGCAAAATATCCTGTCTACTTAGAAAAAAATGATTGCTCTGATTCAATGGCATCTACAGTCTTCCTAAAGAATGACAACACAACATTTTCCCCCACTTGAAGATGAATTCTCTTGGTGCCTTTCCCTGGCTCTTGTATTGTCTGTCGAGCGGCTCCTGTCCCTGGGGAGATGGCATGATGATCCTTTGTTTATGTGGTCCAACTGATGGGGTGAATTTGCCATTTTCAGGCAGATAGAGCTCAAACCAGTACTGAAGTCTTGGTGTTTTTTGTTTTTTTGTGAACAGGTGGGAGACAGTAGATACCAACCAGGGCAGCTTGTGTATTGCTTTTTACGATTTTGTGAGCTGCTTTCAAACTGGTTCCAAGATCTAACCTCTGAGAGGTTCTTTGCCTCTTAAATTTAATTGTGCGACTATTTACAAACAATTGCGCTCGAGTAAGGTGGGCTACGAATGCTTAACTTACTAAGAAGATTCCTGTTAAGAAATTGGTGTGCAGGGTTGTGTCCTGGCACCCACACTTTTCTTGCATTTTATAAATGGCTAGTTTGATTATTTAGTGGACTGTGGTAATGATTCAGGGCAATTGACGCATGTAAAGATCCTGGCCCTACTGTTTGCAGACAATGCACTTTGATGTCCAAAAGTTTCAAGGGTCTCCAAATTTTATTGGAGAGGTTTCAGTTGTTTAGTTCGCTACATGGATTTAAAATCAACACTTCAAAAAAAAAAGTATAATTTTCAAAATTCACAAAAGTCTTGGGGACATGATCCACTAGAAGGTAAAGTTTTAGAGCGAGCCCTGGAGTTTGGTTGCCGTGGGCTCAGACTTTTTGTTTCCCATTTATGGTGGGATCCCATTACAAAAAGCCCACTTACCTTGAAACATTGGCCAGCTGCCATTCGTAGGTTTGCAATCATTTTGCAACCTATTCCATATCCCCGGCTTTGGAAATGTATAGTGTGCAGGTAGTGGGCAGTGCTGTTTATGGTTTAGAGCTATGGGGCCAAATGTAACTTACATGTTAGGTAAGGGAGCGGTTCATTAGATCATTGTGGAACTCCCTTTGAGCTCTCGATTGATTCCATTAAGGCTTGATTTAGGGTTGAAATCTGTTGTCCATATTGCAGATCTGAGGTCTGTTTTATACTGTTTTCACATCTGGACAATGAGTGACCTACTTTGCTATAGAGATGCCTTACGAGACATTCTAGTTAGAACATTGGCATACAAGAGCCCATGGCTGGTTACACCAAGGGTAAGTTGGCTAACCTGGGATTGGGTGAGTACTGGTTGAATCCCTTGAAGTTCCCCACCGGTATCTCCAAACTGGTGAAACGAGGTACTGGCATTTAGTTCATGGGTCTTGGTTAGCCAGTACTCCATCTGGAAGCCTTTCTGGCCGTTTTTTCAAATCTATTACTAGTAACTTCACATTTGATGAGGTATTGGATTATATTAACTCACACTCGACAAGGGCTTGTTATTTAAAGTTCAGATTTAAGTACTCTCCTGCTTGCCTCATTGGCCACTGATAATAATACAGTTAAACTGTGTCCTATTGGGTGTCAGGCGGTTGAGAGTCAGGGATATTTATTGTTCTTCTGCAAGGGTTACCAGAAACAGAGAGCGTTGTGGATTACCGTGTTTGTCGGGTCTTCGGAATTAGAAACTGACCATCTGCTTTAAGAATATGCAACCCTGATAGCATTTGTGTGGTCTTTTCCATATTGACGTTTCTTTAATTGATAACGTAGACCAGGGCATCAACAAAGGGGATAGATCATCCAAATGATGCTACCATTGCATTTTAATCTTGTGTAACATATTGTGCACTGTCTACAGTTGTTATATAATTATGGCAGATATAGTGTTTGGGATGAAATGACTGATTCTGTTTTATAATAATGTTGTATGTAATTTATATGCGAGGAAGATGTTTTAATGTCTTTATGTGTCTCATCCACTGTTTCCTTGTCTTCTTATCCCTCCTCCCCCTTATTTTCCCTTTCCTTATGTCCTTAAATTCTTCCTTACTTGTTTTAATCATTCCTTCAAATCATCCCTCCTCCCTTCCTTTCCCCCCCTATGCTCCCTCCGTCCCTCCGATTCCTTTTGTATCTTGAAATTTCCCTGTTTCTCTTCCCTCCATCCTTCCTGCTTTTCTCTGTTCCTCTTTTCCTTGCTTGATTTGTTTCTAATTCTTTTCACATTGACGGCTCTATCTATTCCATTCAATCTCTGACATTGCTCCTCTCTGGCTGTGTAAGCTCAAGGAACCATGGAAAAGTTCAACATTAATTCAGTCATTAGTCACTGCTAAAACGTTTCTAGTAGCAATTACTGCTTTAATCGTATGTACGAATTTTTAATCACCAGGCATGCTTTACTTTTAATTACTAAATTGGTAATTTCATTGGTATCACTTCTCAGGAATGCAAAGAGATGGGGCTGCGCCAGCTCCTCTGTTAGAGATTCCACTTGAGGTGTGGTTCACTTCGTGGGGCCAGCTAACTGATAACCCACTGGAATTATGTGACTGTGCGGCCGCAGCAATGTTAGAATATTTATAGATTTGCTCCATTTGCCTCATAATCCATCATCTGTTACATAATCGGCAGAGTTTGACCAATAAATATTTGTTTCTAGGTAAAACAGTTCCAAAGTTACTAAAAACGCATCTGCACGTGATTCCTCGCAGTGGTAGGACTTTTGCGCGGTCACCTTTCTGTTGTTTATTGTTATATTTGGGAATTGAACAGTTTTACTGAGGTGCACCCAATGCCCAGACAGTGTTAAGATTGTGTAAAAGTACAATATAACGATAATAATAATAATAAAATAATGTAATAACTGCACTTTCACAATTGCTTTATTAACCTTCCTGCTTTCTCAAATTTGCTTGAAAAAGCACGATTTTTCTTCTTTTTTTTCAAAATTTTCTTGGGGGGGGTTATCCCCCCAAACCACCCTTTTGGGGTTCGGGCTCGCTCGCTGCGCTCGCTCGCTACGGTGCTGTGTGCAAATCACTTTGCGCCCACCACTTTAAAATCTCACCCACCGCCCCTGCTACAATGGCATATGACAATGAATGTAGGAGACTTTTGGGAGACAGGAGAAACTATGAAATCTTACAAGAATACCCCACAGAATCCTTACGGATCCAGATCACTGGGATGGTGGAAGAAGCTTTAGCGTATAACTGGCTGTCCAAAAAAGAGGCACAGTTTCTAATCCCAATACCACCCAGGACCCCGTATTTCTACACCATCTCCAAGATACACATGAACCTGGAGCAACCACCATGGCGCCCTATAGTTTCGAGCATTGGCTCTATACTATCCCTGTCAAAATTCGCTGATGCTTTTCTCCGTCCACTAATTAAACAAACGGACACCTACCTAAAAGATTCAAAAGCAGTACTCCAGCTGCTAAAAAATTTGACCTTAGATCCTGATAAACAACTACTACTGGGGCTCAGCGTGGAGAGTTTGTACACGAGTTTACACCATGACGAGACACTTAACATTATGGAGGAAATTCTTTTCAGTAACACCTGGGAATACCAAACACCACGGAATCTTGTAATGGAATACATCAGCCTGGCCCTGACAACAAACTTCTTCTTGTATAAGGATACTCTCTACCTGCAGAAACACAGGACCAGCTTGGGGAGCACCTTCGCTCCCAGACTGGCATGTCTCAACGTACACCATCTGGAAACCTGTATGATCCTACATCATGATAACCCAATCAGACACAACATCAAGACCTGAAAGAGGTATATTGACGATGTACTAGTCATCTGGGAGGGAGACGTTCCATCGAACGAGGAGTTCATGGGCTGGCTCAACCAACAGAATACCTTTCTAAAGTTTACCTGTACCACATCACGTGATATTCTAGTGTTCCTAGATCTGAACATATACCTGGTAGGGGATGCGCTGAAAACCACCATGCATTTCTAGCCAACAACTTGAAACTGTCTGCTACTATATGACAGCTTCCAGCCACTTCATCTGTGTGACAACCTCCCCTATGGGCAGTTCCTCCGCCTCCGGAAGAACTGCACCAACCTGACTGACTACAAAACACAAGCCTCTGACTTAAAGACCAAGCTCTCCCATTGGAATTATCCCGTCTGAATCATTGACAGAGCAATGAAGAGGGCCCGGAATAATAATAGGGAGGCCTTATTGGAAGATAAGGCACACAAGGATCAAGAGGCCAGCCCCATCTGTGTGACCACCTACAACTCATTCAAACAAAATATAAAAAATTGTCAATAAACATTGGAGGATCCTTAACAAGGGCACACTAGGCTTTGAAAACCACTGTTCGCTCACAAAAGGGGCAAAAACTTGAAGGACTTGCTTGTTCACACATGACCAAGCTCAGACACAGTCACAACCAATGAGAACCCCACTCTTCAACCAATCCAAGGCCATCGCCCGTGTGGCAACTGCAGCACTTGCCAGCTCACCAGGAAGAGCAAAAAAATCAAGTTTAGGAATGGCAGTGAATGGGAACAAAGGAAATTTACTAACTGCAATAGCTGGAACGTCATTTATATGATCACATGCCCCTGCGGTCTAGAGTACATTGGAATGACATCACGACCAGCTAAAATCCGCATTGGGGAACACAAAAGTAATGTCTGGTGTAAAAAAAAGCACAATGAAAATGGTGACACACTTCCTGACTGAAACACACACAGTGAATGACCTCCAATGGATAATCATAGAACAAATACAATCTGAAAGCGGTCTGTTGGAAAAAGAACAATGCTGGGTGTTCCGTCTGGGCACCAATGTAACGGGCCTCAACGATAATATACCATGGAGCCATTTCTTTTGAGTTAAGAATAGATTTTGGTTGCCACCTTGTACACTCATCCACCTAGTGCCTGTGTAATGACCTTACAACCCCTTAGATATCCGTTTTTCCAAGATCAGGAGTGCTGGATTATCAATTGATTTAATTAATTTGGGTCCCTGATAAAAGAGAAAGTTACAGGTTTCTATGGGATTACCTGACTACCCCCTACATATCTGGGATTCCATTCCGGGAGTATGGTTTTACAATCTTTTATTTTGGCCTTTTTTCAAAAGAAGGTTACGGAGACTACGAACTGTAGCCCCTCCCTGATTGATTTATTACTTTTACCTCAATGGGTTTTCACAATATGCCCCTACCGCAAGGGCTTCATACAATATACATCCATTGCCTATGAATACGAGAGGACTTCTATTTTAAAATCTTTGTATGTATTCATCCCCCTTTTTTCCACACCATGGTCCCGCTTTTAGTGCAACCGGGCAGTTGCACTTCAACACGAGCGCTAACCAGAGCAGCGCTGTTCTATTTCAATCCTAAGCGTACGTTCTAGTTTCAACACATCGCGTCCCTCCACTTCCTGGTGAAGGAACCCGATACAACTTCCAGGGTGATGGAAGTCCCCGCAACCCTCTCAATAGCACAGAGATGGAAGCGCTCCCCGAGCACACGTACACACAATCATCGCTCCCCATCTCCGGAAAGCTATCAACATCTCCTTCAAGACAGCAACCTACCCGGAGAGCTGGAAGCATGCCAAGACCATAGCCTTACTCAAAAAGCCCAAGGCGGACCCCAAGGACCTAAAAAACTTCCATCCCATCTCCCTGCTCCCGGTCCCGGTGAAGGTCACCGAGAAAAGCGTCAACAAACAATTGACACGCTACCTCGAAGACAAAAACATCCTGGACCCATCCCAGTCCGGTTTCCGCAGCAACCACAACACCGAAACCGCCCTCATTGCCGCCACCCACGACAGCAGGACCCTGCTCGACAACGGGGAAACAGCAGCCCTCATCCTCCTGGACCAGTCAGCCGCCTTCGACACAGTCTGCCACTGCACACTACGAACACGCCTACACAGCGCTGGGATCAAGAGAAGGCCCTGGACTGGACCACATCCTTCCTCTCTGGCAAAACTCAGTGCATCCGCCTCCCACCCTTCAGCTCCACCACCACCGAGATCATCTGCAGCTCTTCCCAAAGCCCAACGCTGTTCAACATCTACATGGCACCCCTCGCCCACGTCGCCAGACAGCACAAACTCAACATCATCTCCTACGCCGACGACACCCAGCTGATCATCTCCCTCACCAAAGACCTCACACCGCCAAAACCAACCTCCACGAAGGAATGAAGGCCGTCGCCGAATGGATGAAGAACAGTCGACTAAAGCCGAACTCTGAAAAGACGGAGGTGCTCATCCTCGGCTCCACCCCTTCTGCCTGCGACAACTCCTGGTGGCCGAAATCACTGGGAACAGCCCCGACACCCACCGACCACGCACGCAACCTGGGGGTCATCATCGACTCCACCCTCTCCATGTCTAAACAGGTCAACGCCATCTCCTCTTCCTGCTTCAACACCCTCCGAATTCTCCGCAGGATCTTCAAGGGGATCCTCCCCGAAACGAGAAGAACAGTCACCCAGGCCCTCGTCACCAGCAGGCTGGACTACGGAAACGCCCTCTACGCAGGAACGTCAGACGGCTTCAACGCATCCAGAACGCCTCGGCGCGACTGATCCTCGACATCTCCCACCGCAGCCGCACCACACCCCACCTGAGAGACCTACACTGGCTCCCTGTCAACAAGGGGATAACCTTCAAGCTCCTCATCCATGCACACAAGGCCCTCCACAACGCCAGCCCAGCGTACCTCAACAGACGACTCAGCTTCGACACCCCTACCCACAAGCTCGCCCTCGCCACAGTCCCCCGCATCCGAAGAACGACTGCCGGCAGCAGATGCTTCTCCCACCTCACCGCCAAGACCTGGAACACCCTCCCCACCAACCTACGTCTGACCCAAGATCTACTGGGGTTCAGAAGACTTCTCAAGACCTGGCTCTTCGACCAGCAGCAGCACCCCTCCCTCCTGCCCCAGTGCCTTGAGACCCTCACGGGTATGTAGCACGCTTAACAAATGTCCTGATTGATTGATTGATAGTGGCTGGAACAATATGGGCAATTAGGTACAATATAAATAAGCGCTCCAGTCGGCATGACAACATCGACTGAGCCGCGAGGGGGACTAACATGCGAGGCAACACCCTGGTATATGCGAGTACGGCAGAGCCGCTTCAGAGAGGCCAGTTCCGTTCCCATCGATTTTGGACACCTACCTAATGCAGCAATTCTGATTTTTTATTTACAGAGAGAAATTAGCACAGGTTCCCTTTCGTTCTAAGGCTCATGATGCCATTGGCTTTAATACAACAAGTATGTGATCAGCTTCCTTTCTAGGCTGTTTTTTCTGATTTCTGATTTCAAGAACTCATTAGTCACTGCAAAAACTACCCTGGGACATAATTATCTTAGTGTGTGTGTTTTCTGTTACATGTGTGTACGTCTTGTATTTGTCCTCTTTTTTACAGGACACTGCACTGGCACCAATATTTTTGAGTTCTCTCCATTCATAGGCACTGTAATTATCACTTATACAGGTCACGAATGCCACATCTGGAATATAACTTGTATACCTGATGTTTTTTTCCTATATATTGAGTTTCTTTTTCAGATTAAAAGTAAGGAATTTCCTTTTCACAAATAATATTGAGACCATTGTGTCCCATTTTTGTAGCTTTTACCACCTGTCTACACATAGTACTAAAACTGTTGACATTGTCACACCATTCATGTGAGTAGGGTAGGGATCTGTGTACCCATCCTGAAGAAGAAGCAGCACGCTTCGAAACATGTTGACACACGCAGGAGGTTTTGTACATTAATACAACATACCTCCACCTCACACTTTTTTAATAATACTGGCACCAAGGCTTATTAAATTTTTTTCCTCCTATGATGCTAGGTATTTTTTAACATTCACTTACCACTCACTCCTGACCCTACCTCTCACCACCTCTCTCACAACACACATAGAGATTACATCAGTGCTCCTGTGTATTCGTTGGTAGTAGCACACCGCGTTCCGTAGAGGGATGCGAAGACCCATGTGATGAAGCATGACACCAAGGGCCCTTTTGGTGTGTGAGGGGTATTTAAGAAACATGATGTGCTTCCCACCAATGTAGGAAACACACTTGACCCATGATCAAACATCATCAATTGCAATCTCCCTTGGGTGGACCTTTTTATCAATAATTGTAAGGGGAGACTGAATCCACCCCAGGTGTTCGTGTAGGACACTGACTCTCCACCCCCTCCTTTGGTTTTATCCTGATTAAAACAATATTCTAAAAGCTAGGAAGGGGAGGATAGAATCAGAAAACTTTAGTCACATCATTTTTGTTGCATAAAAGTATGTAAAAGTTTACATCATAATTAATAGGTGCAACCATTTATCATAAGACAATCAAATTAAAATTATTGTCTAAAAATTCATAAAACAAGATGCCAAACCCAATTCCCTTTGTCTGATTGGCTCTGTAATTCATATATAGGCATTTGAGCATCTTAAAACCACTGAATAATTACCAGGGAGTCCCATAAATTAGATAAAAACATCTAGGGATAATAGTTTATGCTCAATTGTTCAAGGCTACTTTAAGTATCTTCATTTTACCTTGCTGTGGTACACAATAGGGGGCAATAGGCAGTTAATTCAGCTAATAGAGCTTCCCAGGGGACCTTACCTTAGTCACACATTTCCTGTTCCAGGTAGCTATAATTCTTTCCTACGCTTCATTACTAGATATCAACAGAATAGCATGAGGAAGTTGATGCCTGTATAAGCAAATGCCAGGGACATAACTAAACCGCTTTGTAAAGATTATTTTTACATAGCACATTGTGTTACTGTAGGAAATTGGATTATTGTGTGGTGTGGTTGTGAGACAAAACGTTTAGCTCAGTGCTGGGTACCTGTAGCACAGAACAGTCAGTTTCAGTCAAAGGAACACATGTAAAGCATTTAGAAGCACCAAAACAACAGGCAAAAAAAACACAACACAATAAAAATCTAACACCAATTAATAAAAATAGAGTGTATATTTGATCTTAAATAAGACACTAAAATGACTAAGATCTATCACAGGGAATTGGACATATGATTCTTTAAAGGTATATATATTCTTTTAAGTTCCAATAAATCTTTGTAATCAGTGTTGTGGTTTCTCAGACAACAGAGTAGTACGACTGCCAGTCCTCTCTTGGACTGGCCACAAGTGGTTGGGAGACAGCCAAAGAGACCACTTCAGTGCAGGGAGACAGTTATTCATCGGATCCAGCAGTCTCAGGGTCCTCACAGAAGAGTTTTTCAAAATCACAGTTCCAGCAAAGGAGAGGTCCTGATGTTTGAAATGTAGGATGATGAGTAGATGCTGAGGATGCTGAATATGCTAGAGCTGTGTAAGAGATGCAGTGAGTATCCCTGGGGCCACCCATGGGTTCAAACCTTCAGAGGTCATCTCCAGCCTCAGGTTGTGATCTCCCACAATGCCCCAGTGGAGTCTAGTGCAGGTCCACTTTCCACTAGCCACTAGTCAACTGGACTCTGGTTACAGTAGTCTTCAGTGATTGCTCACAGGTGAGTGTCTTTTTCTTGCAGGAAGACCAGGGTCCACTCCGACGGCAGCCATTTGTCCAAGGGCCTTGGGGACACCAGCCTTGCTACAGTGAAAACGACAATTTCAAGTTGTCACTGTCAGGACATATAAAGTTTAAATTCAACATGTCCTTCTTTTTAATGTCAAGCACTATACCATCTGGGCTACTAACACCTGTCTTAGGGGTAACTAACGCAGATATTAAAAAGGAACTTCTGAGCATGTCAAGTGGGTTCTTTTACCATGTTGAGTTTGACAGTTTAAAAGTTGTCCAATTAGGCTGCACTGGCAGATGTAGAGTCAGTTTTTTCCTTGTCACTGTAGTGAATTAAGTGTTACAGTTCACTAGTGACATTTTAACTTACTAGCCCTTTTTACCTCTTATACTATATACTAGGGACTTATGGGTATGTCAAATTGACCAATCAAGGATTAGCCAATTGTGCATACACTTTAAGGGGTTAGAATACATGCACTAGGGCATGAACAGCAGGACCCGGTACACTACAGAGTAAAAAAAAACACCCAGTAACAGCTAGTACAAAGTGTGGGCTAAAAGTGGAGGTGATCCTCTAAAAAAGGCAATTTCCTTACAATTGCAGTACATGTATATATGGCTGGGTGAACAGGAAGTAACTCTCTATTAGTGCGGAACAGTGGGACCACTCTATTGTAGATTCACTGAGTGTGGCAGAAAATATTTTCTTTAGAGCCCCTACTGGGCGGGGAAGGGAACACCACTTGTGCCACTGCGCCTGGAATTAGGGATCCATGAAATAGCAGTGTTGTGTGCATTAGGATCCTTGCTATACTGGATATACATCTGGAATACCAAGAAACTGTGCCACTTTGGAGAGGGCCAAGTAGATATTTTAAGAACGAACTCAGCAGTAAAAATAAAATGGCTCTATGGGTCCATAAAAAAGGCATGGGCTAACCTGGACTTGGAAAATTCTGCGAAGAACCTTGCTCCATTCATCCAGGTGATGCAAAGTTAGTAAAAAGCTGCCATTCCCAGGGAGCGTCAAAAATCCTTATGCAGTTTAACAAGTGCTTTCCTATCTTATAAATCGGTAAGCAGGGCTGAAGAGTTCTTGGATTTTGTATGCCCGGCTCGTGCACGATCAGTATTCACTCAGTTTAGGTATGGGACACTTCCAGCAGCATCTGTTGCTGTCACATGGAGGGGTGGGGGGCTCATACCAGGGGTCACACTATTGTTTTTATTGCAAAACTGCAATGGAAACAGATGAATATCTGCTATTATTCTATCCCACATATGGTAAAAAGCGAGGAGCAGGTGGATAATGCCCCAGTGTGTATCCCTTAGTTTAGCAGAGGGGGAGGAGCCTACAGAACTTGTGGAAAGTGATATATCAACGATAGTGGTAGTGGCGGTGTCCAGGTTTCTACGTACAGCCTGGACAATGAGGCAAACATTGTTAAGCAACACACCAGTTTAAAGTCTTATAGGTTGGCTGAGAAAATGAACACTCAATTGATTTTTGTAAATACCTGTTTTTAAACTTGAAATTGATTAATGTGTTATACTTGTGTATATTGTAGCCTAACTGTTTTAGATCTTTTTTCATTTTTATGTGTTTTGATTATGAAATGCTTATTTTGAACTATCAACAAACTTGGAACCTGAACTGGGTGCACGGGGAGTTGTAGTGAACAATTTGCCCACATTCACATGACTTTTCAGCCTGTGAAATATGAACACCAACAGCCTAATAAACAAGTGTAGTAGAAACCTGACACATCTGTAGAGGGGTTTGAGGAGGATCTCCACAAGCATTTATTTTTAAGTAAAATGAGAATAACCAGTACATTTACAAGCCATTTCTTTCAATATGTATTGGCTGTGGTATTCACAGACAGCTGAGGGAGAGGTGGGATTACCGGCCCAATCAATCACTCACTCTCATCACAGGCTTTGTGAGGTGAACTCCACTTGTGTACAGGAATTTCAGAAGAAGTGCAGAATTATATAAACCTCGTCCACCCAGCTGGACATCAAAGAAAGACTGGCATTGCCTGCATTCCTCTGGTATTTTCCTGCCTCTCCGGGGTGAGGATTTTGCAGGTATTTTGAAAGGGCCCTTCTGGTCTTGGAACACCATGTTTGCAATCTACTAGATCCCTATCCCCATGTACTAAGCATGGATGGTTGAGGCCATGCTAAGCGGGAACCAGTTTGGGAGTCCATGACTTGATCCCCCACCACCAGGTGTACTAGAGAACTTACCTGTTGTGGCAGTAGCTGTCTTCCTCCTGGTCTGTTTTGTAAATTAGGAGCTGTTGCTGCATGCTCTTGTCTAGGCTGTGGGAGTGTGGCCTTTGGGGTAGTGCTCCTACTGGACTTTTTGGATCACCATCATGGCCTGTATTCGCTTGCAACCTCTACGAGATAGGATTCACAGGGTTGGGGATTGGATTTAGCGTGTCTGCATGCATGGACTTTCATTTCAGCTTCAAGAGTATCAAAGTAAAGAGCTGTGATGGGTCACAGGTACTGAGTTAAATGTAATTTCAACTTTGTTCTGTATTCTTAACAGGGTGGCCTTGCATAATCAGAGGATTGCTGAAATTATAATGTGTACTTCACAACTTTTTTCAGCAACAATCGTCTGAGTCCACATGACTTAATGGCTTAATAGTTTAACAAAGCAAACACAAGAAGATGATGGACGGAACACTGAAACGTTTCAGACACTCACCCACAGTCACAGATCTGGGTTGAATCCATCCTCGTTCTTTAGCTCACTTCGCCACCTCAGTTCAGACCCAGCTATATGCAAATCAGTCTTGGGTCCCTTGATCACTTTGCCACTGGTTTCAAGCTAGCCTGGCTGATGAGGGGTGTTACCCTGAAACTGATACCAGGATGCTTGTTTTTGGTTCAGGGAAGACCTGGCTTGGCATTTCGGGCTGGACAGTTCCCATGAGTCACAGGGTCAAGACTGATTTGCATATGGCTGGATCCAAACTGGGGTGGCGTAGTGGGCAAAAGAACAATGGATTTAACCCAGATATTTTGACTAGGGGAGAATGTCTGAATCATTCAGCATTCCGTCCATCATTTGTTGCAGTTACACTTTTTGCTCTGAGTGGGATGGGTATGCCCAGACGTGGGTCCCTTGCTCAATGTGCCACTGGATTCAAGCTAGCCTGGCTGATGAAATGTGAAATGCCCTGAAACCGATCCCAAGATGCTTGTTTCCGGTCCAGGGAGGACCTGGCTTGGCAGTTCGGGCTGGACTGTTCCTATGAGACACAGGGTCAAGACTTATTTGCATATAGTTTGGTCTGAACTGAGATGGCGAAGTGAGTTAAAGAACGATGATGGATTTAACCCAGATGTATTGTATTGTATTGTATTGTAATTGCATTTATATAGTGCTTACTACCCCTGACGAGGCGTCGAAGCGCTTTTTCGGCGGGTAGCACGCTACTACGGGACCCACAGAGGATTAGTGTTGAATTAGTATAATAAAACATGCAAGTACATTTTAAGTGGTGGATAGGTTAATCAGTTATTTGGATTTGGAATTATAGCAGAAGGATAGAGTAGGACAAAGGTTTGTATTTATTTATCGCTCGCTTGTTGAACCATGCTATTCAGGGAGCCTATAGAGGATTAGTGTTGAATTAATATGGTGAAATATGAGGTAATTTCAGTGGTGGATATTAGTCTGTTACTTGGAGTGAGAAGGATAGCGGATGGATAAAAGGGGAAGAACGATTTGCATTCATATAGCACTTGTTACCCCTGATGGGCGTTGAAGCGCTTTACTGGCGAGTAGCACGCCACTCCGGAACCCATAAAGGATTAGTGTTGAAAATTAGTATAGTATAAATATGAAGTATTTTGAGTAGTAGATATGTTATTCAGTTATTTGGGCAGTATATTAGTATAGTTGAATATGGAATATGGAATTTGAGAAGTGAAACATGTTAGTCTGTTAATTTTTTATTGAAAAAGGATAGTGGAGGGATAAAAGAGTGAAGGATTTTTTTTTGTAAAGGCTTAGTAGGAAGAGGCTTTTGGATGAGTAAAAAGGAGTTTTGGAGGGAAGGAGTCAGAGGGGAGAGTTTCGAAATGTTTGTTTTAGGGGAACGGTGTAGTAAAAAGAGGTGTCAGATGATGCAAGGAGGGGTAGAGCAGGAGAGAGTCTAGAAAAGGTTATTTTGGCGATCATAGTAGTGGTATGGGGTTTGGGATAAATGAGAGAGTGGATGTAGAGGATATATTGATAGATCTATAGGATGAGAGATAGGGTAGTTCATTAGAAGGAGTAGTAGAAATAAGTTTGAGAGGAGTCAGAAGGTTGGGCTAGAAGATATATTGAGTGAAGTATAGGCTGAGAAATAGGCTAGTGCATTGGAAATGCTAAATTAGAAGAACGAGAGAAGTATATAGATCCATAAGTACATTAAAAGTATATAGATACATAAAAAAGTAAGTATATTTAGATTAAATATATTGATAGAGGCACAGGATGAGAGATAGGGTAGTGCATTGGATATGCTTTTTCAGGAGAAAAGTAACAGACACACAGATCCAAGTACATGGAAGGTACATAGATGTACACTGGAAGTATGTACATGTAGACCAAAAATGATTTTATTTATTGATGATTATTATTATTATTATTTTTTTCTTCTCTTAACAACATAATTGTTTTACATGTTTTATAAAGTAATACACAAAGATAGGTACATATCTATAGTGAAAACAAATGCTTATATACAGAGGGATATGCTGGAAATTTCTATTTCCGTATGGTGCTTATGTGGGGAAGAGCCAGATCTTGAGTAGTTTTCTGAAGATAAGGTGGTTGTCGGTGGATCTTATGTTGGGGGTAAAGAGTTCCATAGTTTGGCTGCTTGAACAGAGAAGGATGTGCCACCCATTGTTTTTTCCTTGTATGGTGGGATTTTGAGGCGTGATGTTCCTTTAGAGCGTAAATTCCTTTGTTGAATGAGTTTGATGATTTTATTCCTGATGAAGAGTGGTCCTATTCCATGTATTGCTTTGTGGGTAATACAAAGCAGCTTGAACGTGGATCTTCTGGCAACCGGTAACCAATGCAGGGCTTTCAAGTCAGGGGAGATGTGGTCTCGTGGTTTCATATGCAAGAGTAGTCTGGCAGCCGAGTTCTGAATCCGTTGTAGTCTTTTCATGGTCGTTAAAGGTGATCCGTGGTAGAGGCTATTGGCGTATTCGAGTTTGGATAGAACAAGGGAGATGGTAGCTTGGACCTTGTGTGGAAATCCCAAATGAGGGAAAATTCGTTGCAGCGTTTTTATAGTAGCAAAGCTTGATCTTGCTAGTTTATTTACTTGGACATTCATCGACAGCTTGGAGTCCATGGTCATTCCGAGGTTTCTTACTTCCTTCGATACTTTAGGCTGTGATCCCAGTTCATCAGGCCATGCGGCAAGCGGGTTGTAATTTTTCCAATCGCCACATGTGAGTACTTCAGTTTTTGAAGCATTCAATTTGAGATGGCTCCAAGTCATCCACTGATCCACGGCTCTGATTGGTGATTTTCTAATGTCTTTGGCGCATTCCAGTTGAAGGAGTATTTGCGTGTCACCTGCATAGTTGTAGCACGTGAGGTGAAATTGATTGATCAGTACTGGTAAAGACTTCATGTAGATGTTGAAAAGCATGGGCGAGATGATAGAACCTTGAGGGACCCCTGCTTTTGTGGAGTACGGTTTGGACGAGAAAGGTGGGGTGCGGATGACATTAGTTCTGTTTCGAAGGTAGGACGCGATCCAGTCTAGAGCAGTTCCCTCTATGCCGGCTTCATAAAGTCTTTGATTCAGAGTGTCATGGTCAACCGTGTCAAAGGCAGCTGAGAGGTCCAAGAGGAGTAGCGCAGCACGCCATTGCGGTCAACTGTATTCTTTAGGTCATCCCAGATGGCAAGGAGGGAAGATTCAGTGCCTCTTCCTGGACGGAATCCTGTTTGGAAATCTGAAAGTATGTCATTCTCTTCATTCTCTTCAATGAATTGGGACATCTGGGCGAACGCTGCTCTTTCTATCAGTTTACCCAGGAAAGGTCCATTTGTAATGGGTCTGTAGTTGTCAGGGTTCAGCGGGTCCAAGTTAGTTTTCTTCAGTAAAGGGCGTATGTATGACTTTTTGAGTTCTTCTGGAAATATTCCAGTAGTTAAGGAATCGTTGATGATTCTTCTTACTGGAATGGCAGCAGAGGTTGTTAAAAGAATTGTCTTGAAAGTTTGTGGCGGACAGGGGTCAGAAGGGCTGCCGGCAGGCCTGCTTGCTTTGACCAGGTTCATAAATTCATTGTGTGAGATGCGTTGGAAGGAACGGAGAGGCTTGATTAGAGCATTCTTAGATAGTTGTTTTGTACAAGGGTTAGTGCTGGGGCTTTGTTTCTGTTGTAAGTACGAGTCCAACATGTCTGCTTTGTCCTTGTAATGATTTGCCAGTTTGTCTGTGAAATCTTGAGTAACAGGATGAGTTCCTTCTAGGCAATTTGGTTTTCGAAATTAATTGAGTATTTTATAGAATTCTTTATTTGCACATTTAGCGTTTTGAATTCTGTCTGAATAGTACCTTTTCTTAGGTTTTTTGGTAGCCGACTTATATAATCTGTTAATTTTGTGTAGGTGAAGTTTGTCTTGTTTGGCGTTTGTTTTGAGCCAGGTACATTGCAGCTTTCTAATTTGTTGTTTTATGTTTTTTATTTCTATGTTTCTCCAAGGCGCTTTTTTCCTTTTGTTCTGTTGTGTGGTTTTGAGTGGTATCAGGATGTCAAAAGCTTCCTGTAGCCACTCATATAGATTCTGAACAGAATTTATGGTTTCCAGATTTATACTGGATGTTAGTTGTGTTTCCAAGTGTTTCAAATTGAGTTTGTTCCACGGCCGATAGGTGGATGGATGTAAGGTAGTTTTAGGTGAGTCGCTTAGTGTTGTTTTATGTTGGAAAGCAAGCAAGTGGTGGTCTGACCATGTGACTGGAGTTATAGTTTGAAAGGTAACTAGTTCAGTATTAGCAAAAATGACATCTAGGATATGTCCAGCGATGTGTGTCGGATTGGGGACAATCTGATGCAGGTTCAATGCGTCTAGGACAGTGATTATTGTTTTTGGATGGGTCGTATTGGTTTTATCAAACCAAATGTTAAGGTCATCCAGAATGCACAGGTTGGAGTGTATTGTTATCAGATTTGAAACTGTGTCTAGAAGTGCATCTGGGAATGTTGCCTTGCTAGGTGGAGGTCTGTAAAGGAGCAGGAAGTTACAGGTGGAAGACGGTGTAAGATTGCATCTTGTTAGAAGAGCCTCACAATTCTTTATGGAGATGTTGTCAACTTTAGTGATATGTATGGTTTGCCTGAATACAACAGCTAGACCACCTCCTTTTTTGGCTATACGATTTTGGGTGATTATTTGATAGCCTAGAGGAATGGCTTCATGCAGGACTGGAGCCATATCCTCTCCCAACCATGATTCGGTTATGAATAGTATGTCTGGTTTTGCATCGGTGAGAAGGTCGTAGATGTGATGCTTGTTTTTAGAGAGGGATCAAGCATTTATTAGTAGACAGTGTAAATAGTGGCCTTTGGTGATAGTGGGACTTTGTTTTGTAGAAGAGTGATCAGTATTGTGTGGGTGTGTAGCAGGTGTGTTTTTAGAGCTGGTATTAGCTGTATTAGAATAGCAATCGTGTAGCTGTTCTGTATCGTGTTCCTCATCCAGCATGCTAAGAAGGCATTTTGATGGGTCTGCATGTGTAAGTGTTGGAGATGGTGTTTGAGAATGATTTGGAGAGCTCTGTTGCTTTTGTGGTGTAACATTGTTGTGCGGTAGACTTGGGGAAGCAAAGTTGTGAGGTGTGGCATGTTGCTTATATTTTTTGCGTATGTTGAAGGCGGAAGGTGTATGAGTCAGGGGTGGTGGTGCAGCATGTGGGTCATGTCGTAATGTTTTAAATTGTCCAATGGATGAGAGGCGGTTAGAAGAGAGGTGCTGTATTGCTGTATTGCTGTACTGTTTGAATAAAGCTTTACTCCCCCTGCTGGCCAAAAACGAAGTGCACAGGCCCCAGTAAATACAGTTTCAACAGCTCACAGAAGCACCCTCTAATGTAGATGTGTGTCTGGGAGTGATTGTCTGAAAGGTTTCAGCACTCCGTCCATCATTTCCTTGTGTTTTCTTGGCTCAATAGTTCACCATGTGGTTATAGATATGTTCATTACTATCTCATGATTTTAAATCCAAGTCAAAATTATAAAATATAATTATATAATTCCAGAGCAGTGCTGGAATACAGCAGCCAGAATCCAAAGCCTCATGGATTTCTAAGATCGTCGATTGTGATAAGATTAATCCTAAACCTTGGGAGAAAAATAGAATCCTGACTGTCAACCTGATGCTTTTGCAAGTGCCTGATACCTGGTGCCTAGTCACTGGAAGGATTTATGCATGAAGGCTTTGGAGCATACTAGAATTTATCTACATGTTCCCAGGTGCATCTCATGTTGTGTGATCGGAAATGGAACCCAAAATTGTGGTTGTCCCATTTTCTATTAGTGACTAGGTATGATGATATGAAGCTGTCACTCAGATGCCTAATCGTTTGGGATCGATGTGTTGCTGTTAAGTAGAGGAAAACAAATAGGCATTTTGAAATAATGACATCAAACACAAAGGTCTAGGAAGGAAGAATTCATTCTCCAGTGTTTGCTTAAATAACAACTCAGAAGGTCTCCATCTGGAGTGTGTACAGTTCAGTTCCTTTATAGCAGGTTCAATTGGACGAACAGCAGCAAGTACCTGGTAAATTTGCATCATAAGGTCAACGTTACCTGGAGTTAATTAAACACAATCCTTTCATCAAAAATGACGATCCTCTGGCAGTTGCCCAGCTGGAGCAACTATCTATGTGTATCCAACAATCAAGTGGCGGGTTCAATCTCACATTTCCACTTGTTTCTTCAAACAAAATAAACTTTTTTCCTCTGGACTATGCTCAGTAAGGAAGCCTTGATCACATGGCCAACCACATCTTACAGACCGCATCAATCAGTTTGATCGTTTGATTCTCATGAACTACAAATAAAAGACGTTTTTGAGTTTGATTTAGAGAGGTAGTTTTCAGACTTACAACTATCTCACCCAATACACTTACAATATAGTTATGAAAGTTCAACAACTGGGACACGTCAATGATCTATGACTGTGCAACATATGTACTTTCTCAAATTATGCTGTCCTGTCTTAAGTTACACTTCGGGGCATTCTCAGACATGTGTCAGAGGAATGGTCAGGAAAATCCTTTTTAAAAGGCTAAACAGTAACTCAGAAGTAAATCGCTTGGTATTCACAAACTTTTGAAAATAATTTTCCTCACACTTAACTACCTCAAGTTCATGACGCAATCCACCCACAAGAGAGGAGAGCTACTAATAGGCTAAAATGTACTGAAGGACCAGAAGGTTGCAGCTGCCATTTTCAGAGAGACCTAAACGAGTACCAGAAAGAATAGAGCCTTCCAACTTCTAGGATTGATGATGCATGAACTGTGCCATGTACCCTAGGCAATTCTGAGTTATTGCCTGGGGTTGAGAATTTTACCTGCATTCCACCCATTATCTTTAATTGTGTTGATGTGCTGCTCATACATGACAGGTATGTCCAGTCGTGGGTCTATGCTCTCTGTGCTTTTGGATGCAAACTGCCCCTCACTGATGTTGCTCCAATATGCCAAACCCACTCTGCAGTTATTGTGCTCCTTCTGCGGTCGGACTACAAGGACAGAACCAAGAGTGATTTGCTTATGGGTGGTCGCTGACTGTCATGACACTTTGGTTAAAAAATGTTGGACTGGGAGCATGGTTTCAACGGCGTGGCAAGATGGCGGATTCTCCACGAGCTTAGCTCTTTAGCGGGACTCGTGTTCTCCCGAGAGCCGCTTACTCTTCTCCTCTTTATACCGGAACACCAGGATTTTGCTACGGAGCATGCAGTGATCGCCTGGACTGCTTTTCAGGCTCCTCTGTGCCATGGGCTTCCGGCTGCGACCTCCGTTGATTTCTCCTCAAGTAAACGCAAGCGGGCCCCATTTTAGGTCGCCGTGTCCCGTCCTATCAACTACCCGGTAATTTTTTTTTTCTTTCTTTTTTATTATCTAATATTGCTTCCTGCAATCCAAATGGCAGCATGTTTAAGGTGCATTTTTCTACAAATATTTCCTGGTTGACAGTGACTATTGGTTTTTTTTTATGCTTCCAGAGTGGAAAAGGACTATTTTATACCTGCATACTGTTGCATGTTTACTTTAATGGCTATCTGTACTATTCTGTAAACATCATTTTTTTTCTCAATTAAGCTATGACTGAAAGCCCTTAGTGTGCACAGTTGTTCTTGGCAATGCTCTTTCTTGCTGTCCTCTGAGGAATTTTTCTGTCACCCAACTTATTTCAAGCAGTTTTGAGTTAAAGAACGCATCTGCTGTCAACTTTCTTCGGCCCCACTCACCCTGTGCAACAACTTGGGTTTCCACTGATTCAGGTTTCACTCCATATGGCTTACCCTTGCTTCATGGCGTCTCTTTGTATGCTGGAGATGTGGGCGGCCGCCATTCCTGGCCGCTGAGCTCATGTTTCCTTATTTTTCTTCTACTACCATACGGATAGTACAATATATTTCTGCTGAGGAACGATATATGCTCATGTTTTGAAGTCTTCTCTACGTGTGCCCTCATTTTACACTTTAATCTCATCGGAGTATTTTACGGATGTATTTTACAGCGTTATTTCCTCAGTTACTTTCTCTTTTCTCTACAATGGCCAACGATTCACACTCTGCCAGATCCTCTGTCACGGGCACAAAACCGAAGAGACATAAAAATGACCCACCTTCTCCTATTCATTCCTCACAGAACCCGGTTCTGGACTCTATTTTAGATGAAGTGCGGGGCCTTCAACCTTTTATGTCTGCAACAAATGAAAAATTAAAGCAAATTGAGGAGAGATGGAACGTTATGGAAAGTAAAGTATTAGATCTGGAACAACGTGTGAGCGATTTGCAGGATGATTCCAATTCTTGAGTAGGAAATACATAAACTGAAAATTCACACAGAGGATTTGGAAAATCGTAACCGTCGCAACAACCTACGCCTTTATGGCCTTCCGGAAAATGTTGAAGGCTCCAATATGGTTGTGTTTCTTCAGAAATTCCTTCCTGAGCTTCTCAGTCTTCCATCTTCAACCACTCACGTCAACATTCAAAGAGCTTATCGCTTAGGTCGCCTTACTTCTAATCCCAGGAAACCACGAGGCATCATTATGCTTTTTCTGGAATTTACTGATCTAATGAGTGGCCTGAGGGCTGCTAAACTTAAGCGTCGTCTTATTTGGTCTGGCCATAACATCTTCATCTCACAAGACATCTCCAGTGCACCAACGCTCGTCGGAAAGAGTTCCTCGCCTGGCGCCCCCAGATGAGACATCTTAATATTCAATACGGAATACTTCATCCATGTCTCTGCAAGATTACCCATGATGGGCGTTCATGATCCTTTGACGATCCTGAAAAACTTAAACTTTTTCTTCATTCCTTTTCTTCCACTGGAATGGATACTGACACCTGATTTTCAGTTTTGTTCTTCTCTCTTTGTCTATATCTAACTAGCTCATCGTGACTGCCTCTTTTAACTCATTTGTTTTCCTTCTTTTCTTTATCTCTTACATGTTGTACCTCTCATTGTGGTTCTTGTTTTTCTATATCTCTCATTTGTTTTCATGAGATCCGCCTTGCCGTGCGTCACTATGTTCCCTCTACATTGTTTTCCCTTCTTTTTACAGGTCTGGCTGTTTTGCTTTGATGTGTTTGTTCGTTGTCTCCTCTCTATCATCTCTCTTTTTTCTCCTCTTTTTCTATCTTCTTCTCTTTCCCTTTCTCTATGCTTTTTTCCTCAAATTATCTCTATTTGTTCAACATTTGCCTATGTTATTTTTTTTATTGTTAATGTACCTTGGCTTTGTGGGTTTTTTCGTAGTATTTTTCATATGTAATTTTTTTTTGTGGTGTGTTTTTTCTTGTAGTTTCTCCCTTGAAGTGTATCAATTCCAACTGTGTTGTACCCTCCCATCCCTCCATTATGTGTAACGTTGTCACGTGGAACGTCCGTGGTCTTGGGAATCCAGTCAAAAGGCAAAAGGTACTGTCTCATTTATCTAAACTAAATTCTCAGATTTCTTTTCTTCAGGGAGCTTATTGTACTGATGTGGAGTCACTTAAATTGAGAAGGCAATGGGTGGGTCAAGTTGTTTTTCCTCCTGCATCCAACAAAAAAGGGGGTGTCGCTATATTGTTTCATAAAGCTTTAGCAGTACAAATTGTGTCTACTCAGAATGATGACGATGGGCGATGGGTAATGGCAAAGATTGTGGTACAAAATAAAACGTTAGTTTTGCTAAATATTTATGGTCCTGTTAAGCCAGATCCTAAATTTTGGAATGATATTAAAATGCTACTTTCTTCAATTGATTGCCCTAATATTATTGTTGCTGGTGACTTCAACCAATGGTTAGATCCTTTTTCTGATAGATTATCCAAATGTAAATTCCAACCTGATAAATCTCATGAAGCTTTTCAATTGTCCATTACCTCTCGTTCATTGTATGATGTTTGGAAGACTTGTAATCCTGATTTGCTTGAATTTACTTTTTTTTCTAATGTACATTACACCCATTCTAGCATTGATTATATTTTGGTCAGTAAACCCTTGCTTCCTTCTTTTCAAAAATCTTAAATTGGATCCATTTTCATATCGGACCGTGCCCCTGTTCACGCTGTTTTGGACCTTTCACTCACCTCCTCCCATTTTAGTAGATGAAAACTTAATACCTTTTTATTATCTGACAAAGTTTATATCAAAGAAGCCACCACTTTTATTAATGTATTTTTCACTATCAACAACCCATTGGATACTTCTGTTCCTAATAACTTGGATGCTTTTAAGGCCGCTTTTTGTGTATTTACCGTTTCCTATGTATCGGAAAAAAAGAAGACCACCAGGAAGAAATACAAGGATTAGCTACAGAAACTCAAAGACTTAGAACATATGTATTTTTCTTCTCGGTCACCTATTGCCCATCATGATTTGATTAAGGTAAAAACTGAGCTTAACAAATTAGCGACGATTGAAGCATGTAATATTTTGCTTAAAGTTAAATCTAAATACCATGGAGGTCAAAATAAAGCGGGTAAGATGCTAGCTAATTACTTAAAAATTAAATCTGAATGTAAAAATGTTGGCCCTATTCTTAATGAATCTACAAAAAAACTAGTCTCATCAGATGAGGATATTGCCGAGATATTTCATGAATATTATAAGTCTCTTTACTCTGATGATACATTTCGCACTAATCAAAATTTAAACCCCTTTTTCTCAGGTCTTCCTTCCCCACCGTCTTTCCCCGATAAATTTAATGAATTAGAGAAAGACATCACTCATCAGGAGGTAACCAATGCTATCAAATCTCTAAAACAGTCGAAAGCACCAGGCCCAGATGGTTTGTCTGTAGAGTTTTACAGCACCTTTAATTCCATTTTTGCCACCAAACTCTTACAAATCTTTAATTTCTTTATTTCTGATGCTAAAGCATCTGGTTCTTTTATGGATGCCTTAATTGTTATAATACCTAAACCGGATAAAGACCACTCTTATTGTAAAAACTATCGTCCTATATCATTAATTAATTATGACTGTAAAATTTTTGCCATAATTCTCGCTTCCCGTCTTGAAACCATTATCCCTCTTTTGATTAAAACTAATCAAGTTGGTTTTGTTAAAGGCAGACTAGCATCTGATAATGCTCGGATGTTTGCTAATATCATTTCCTATGGCAAAAAATAAAAATCTCCCTTTGCAGCCTTATCTTTAGATGCTGAAAAAGCATTTGATCGTATTAATTGGCAATTCATTTTTCAAACTCTCCAATGGTTTGGTTTTGAGCCCTCTTTTATTTCTTATATTAAACTTTTGTACTCCTGCCCTCGAGCCAGTATTTTCGTTAATAATCATTTTTCAAAAAAAAAATCTTTGTCCAGCGGCACAAGGCAGGGATTCCCTCTTTCCCCTTTATTATTTATCCTATGCCTTGAACCATTCCTTGAGCGTATCAGTATTAATTCCCGGATCGCTGGCTTCAAACTTCATTCAGTAGAAACTAAAATATCTGCTTATGCAGATGATATTCTGATTGATATGTCTAACCCGGTTGAATCTCTCCCACATTTTATGAATGAAGTTCGATTATACTCCAGTATTTCTGGTTCAAACTCAATCTCTCTAAAACAGAAGTCCTGCCCTTAAACTCTGTATGCAATCAATTTATGTTTAGTGATACTAATTTTGCTTGGTGTCCTTCAAAAATTAAATATCTTGGCATTTGGTTTTCATCTTCCCTAAATGATACAATTAAATTCACATTTAATGCTTTAATAAAATCCAATCACTCCTCCTTATTTGGTCTCCCCTGTTCCTTTCCTGGTGGGGCAGGTTGGATACCATTAAAATGATGATTGTTCCTCATGTTTTATATACATTATCAATGCTTCCTATCAAAATTCCCAATGTATATTTTTCTCGAATTAACTCTGTATGTGTAAAAATGTTGTGGAACAATAAACACCCGCGAATTGCTCTAAACAAACTCATCCGTCCCAAAGATAAAGGTGGTGTGCGTTTCCCAAATTTTAAAGCTTATCATTCAACTTTTTTGATTAAACAATCTTTTGCATTAGCTTTTGATTTTGTAAATATTCCTCCCAGATGGATCCTTTTTCAACGTTCGTCTTTAAAAAAAAATTCTTTTCAACATGTCATTTTTATGTCACACTGCACTTTTTTGTCCACTAACCCTGTTTTAAAATACTCCCAAACTTTATAATACAACACATTTTCTAAGGAATTTACTCCACTTCAATGTTTTCTGTCCTCTACTGTATGGTGTAATAAATTTCTTAAATATAAAGGCAAAACATTCTACTACAAATATTGGAACGAGAAGAGTATTATTTTTGTGCATCAATTACTCCACAACTATTCTATTGTTCCTTTTCATGTTTTGCAAACACGCTATCAATTACCCTACTCTTTTCTCAATGAATATGGGCCCGATTCACAGAATTAACTTAAGACTAAATCCTAAACTTACTACTATTTGGTATTCACAGAATGCACTTACTACTTTTGGGATTCACAGAGTGAACTTACTACTTTCGGGATTCACAGAATAAACTTACTACTTTCGGTATTCACAGAATAGATTTAAGACTACTAACTCTAAGTCCGAAATCGGGCCGGAAATTCCGGCTTGGGGCGGAGCTTGCGGGCTGGAGGTGGAGCTTCTGGTCCGGAGGCGGGGCTTGCGGCCTGGAGGCGGGGCTTGTGGCTTGGAGGTGGAGCTTCCGGCTTAGAGGTGGGGATTTTAGCCATGTCTGAAATCTCCACCTCTGGGCCGCAAGCTCCGCCTCCGGGCCGGAAGCTCCGCCTCCGGGCCGGAATTTCCAGCCCGAGTTCGGACTTAGAGTTAGTAGTCTTAAATCTATTCTGTGAATACCGAAAGTAGTAAGTTTATTCTGTGAATCCCGAAAGTAGTAAGTTCACTCTGTGAATCCCGAAAGTAGTAAGTGCATTCTGTGAATACCAAATAGTAGTAAGTTTAGGATTTAGTCTTAAGTTCATTCTGTGAATCTGGCCCTATATATTTAACCCCTTCTACTCCTCTATTTCCTTTATTTTCAACCCACAGACCTAAAGCCACCTTTGTATATAAGTTATTGTTATCTAATGTTATTGAAAGACCTAAGTCCCATATTGAGGTTGCAGGGGAAACTGATTTGTTCGTTTCTTTTCCTATTATAACCTGGGATAAATTGTGGTCCAAGTTATTCAAAGTTTCTGCTACTGCTTGTATAACCCAAACTTTATATTTCATTTACCTTAGAGCTGTTATTACTCCTGTTAATATTTGTACATTATCGTCCAACCTCTTCTCCATTATGTTGGTCTTGTTCCACTGAAATGGGCACGTTAACACATCAACTTTATGAGTGTTCGCATGTTTTATCCTTTTGGAACTCTGTTTGGAATATTTGTATGCCAATTTTTAAATTCAATGCTACTTTATCACTACAAAATGTTTTTCTAGGTACCTTATCACCTGACGTAGCTGTTATATCTTCTGTTTCCAAATTATTTGATCTTTTTATTGCATTAGCTTTTAAGGTTATTCTATCATCCTGAAAAGACAATTCTAAAATATCTCTACTAATTTGGTGGAATTTTATTTGTGATGAGCATAGGATTGCTACTGTTTCCTCCTCTTCCCTTTCTCAAAAAATTAAATCTGATCTTCTTTGGCTTCCCTTCACTACATATCTTTCTTCTCACTCTCCGATACATTAATTATTTTTCTCTCTTTTTCTATAAGAGTCTCCTATATCAATTTGTTCCTTCCTCTCCTTTCTTTCTCTCTATTTCTCTTTTTACCTTTCTATCTTTCTCTCTCCTACTTTCCTCTTCTTCCCACCTCTTTTTAATTATGATATTAATATTTACTCATATGTTATTTGCCTGATTGTTTATTTTAATTATGCTATGTATGTCGTATTATTGCCTTTACCCTTGCTCCATTTTATTGTTTCCATTTTCTCTTTTATCTTTTGTATTTGAAAAGTTTCAATTAAAACTTCCGAAAAAAAAAAAAATGTTGGACTGAAATGTAATCTGAGGGACCACCAGGAACTGGAATAGATTCATGCATTTCAATAATTAATATTTTTGTTTGTTACATTATGAAAAGCAGCATTCTACGTGTTTCCTGCTAAGGTGATGTATTATAAGCTGGATTAACCAAGCATGTAATGAGAAAGATAGTAGACAAGACATTTTATTTCAAATTTTTGTATTAGAAATTCTTTAGAATGAAATGACTCAGTTTTTAATATTTCAAAAGAGACTGTAGAAGACACCCTTGAAAAATGAGGAATAATTTCCAGCGGTGATGATGAGCTGAATAAAGGGACCATAAGACAATAGTATTTTCTTATTAAAAAATTGAATGCCAGAGGATGTTGCACCCATTCAGGGCCAAATGGGCATGACACAAAATGGAATTCAGCAAGGAGCTTTAACTCCCATCAGAAGTAATAGACTGTGTTGTCATCAAAATGGGGAATCAAGCATATTGAGGCATCTACCAGAAACAGAGGTCCTCTGTAAACCTCACCGAAATCTGAACCTTTCGCAGAAGCCAAAAGGCGTGTGATGGTTGTGGCTGTTCCACTCCAAGGCTGACATGGTCTGTATGTTTCGCGTGAAATCTGATGCCATTTGTTGTCTGGAGGTGCATGTTGCAGCATCTCTATGTGATTGTCACCATATTTGTGCCTGTGATCTATTTGATCTTTTCTGAAAAGACTGTGTTACTCTTGTCAGCGTGCTCAGATGAAGAAATAGTCATAAGGGTGTGAGAAGGATTTGTAGATTTCTTGATCAAACATTGTTTTTGTCGATTTGCTGCAGAGCCAAGTCATTCATTCAGATATAAAGCCTTGGTGCATTCACACAGAATTCTAAAGGCACGGCTGAAAGGGAAAAATGCAAACGCACATTGGGTCAAAAGCTAGCCACTGATTCTCAAAGTGGACAGCACACTCTTGTTTATCTCACAAGGCATCTGTATGTAAGAGCCCACAAGGATAGGGACGTCTGCTAGAATATATTAGTGGATCAGTTTACATTAAAAAAATTTAAAAATATTTAACTGACAATGATATGTTAGCACATGGGCCTCAGAGGCAGAAGAATCTAAGAAAGAATCGGCTGGTCTCAAAACAATCAGAAAATCAGAATCAACTGATTTTTTAAATGAAAGATTTATTTTATAGTTTCATGTGTAAGAGCCCACAAGGATAGGGACGCCTGCTAGAATATATTAGTGGATCTTCCTTCAGTACACTAAGGGCCTGATTATAAATTCGGCAGTCTGACCGCCCAACCGTAGTGGCCTCTAGAAAACCGCAGTGCCAGCAGTCTTCCAACCACCATATTATGAGTTGGCTGCGGTGTCCACGGTGTGTGCGCAGTAGTCTTGTGGCAGTGGTGAATGGTTTCCCATATATATTTATGCCTGTGTGAGCAATTCAACAGCACATGTGTTGAACGCACACATATGCATGATACATGTGGAAAAATACCACCTACCCATTGCCAGAGTCTGGCCCATAGGTGAGCAGTTCAGGCAATGGGTATATGGTACAAAAATGATTTACCTGTATTTCACCATATTCAGGGTCATATTCTTTGGGGTGAAGATGCTGCTGTGAAGGCAGGACCTGAAGAAAGGGATCCACATCGAACTCTGACAGAAAGAACAGGAAAGAAGTGAGTATGCAACCCAAATCCTTTGTTTCCGTCGACTTGAAGTCGGCGGTCCCACCACCGCAATCAGCTTTTGGAAAGCCAGTTCGTGATATGAACTGCAGTCACAAGAGCCCAGTCTGCTAAGGCCAGATGCATTGTAGAAGTGTAGAGAAGCAGAGCACAGGGATGCCCCAGTATACAAATTCACTGTAGAAGGTAACAGTGACACTTATAGTAGTGCGCTGGAACTGGTAGTTGGTGAGTGGGCCTACCTTGACCAGTCATATTGCTATATAATGTCACTATTAGATGAATCACCAGCTTTCACTAACTTCATGGCCCTCCTTAAGAACTTGCATAAACTTCCAGCGGAGATGTCAGCGGTGCATCCGAGAGGGCTAAAACACTTCAGAGTGGGCTTAAAGTTCAACACCTATTGACGCCTTAAAGTGAGATTGGGATATTTTGGAAGGTTGCACAACCACATTGAGGAGCTAGCCCCAGGACACGGCCCCACAGACACCCAAAGACAAGGCTGTCACTGTGGCAACACATTTGTATAAGTGAACGTAGGGACATGATTTTTACAAGCAATATATCCCTCTCAACATAGAGCACACTAGCCTGGTGTGCCAATGCAACTTTATTACCTGATGCTATTTGTTGTATCTTTGTCTCCATCTAGTTGTATCTCCAGTTACTACGCATGTGTAAGCGAGTACGTGGTTGCACACATGCCACATTGATGGCTTATTCTGTCATGGACTCCTAAGCCATGCGCACCACAATGTGGGTATGTGAGACGAAATAATAAGAGTAACCACTTTAGAACTAACACGTGCAGTGATTTCCTTCAAGAAGGCAATGATGACAACTTGCCTATATGATTAAGTGACAAGGGTAATAATAAGGACAGTGGGGCACATGCATCAAGATAAGGAATTGTGATTCCTTAATAGCGATTTTTAAAGGAATCGCTATTTAGGAGTTGCAATACCTTATGCATGTAGGTTTTGCAAAAATAATAGCGATTCCTACACATTCCCTAATAGCGAATCACAAATTGCGATTTGCTATTATAGAATGCTTCCCCATTCATTCCTATGGGCTAGAGGCCCATAGAAATTAATGGGAAAGCATTCGCAATTTGCAATTACCAAATAGATAATCGCAAATTGCGAATGCAATTACAAGGGTGCTAGGGGGACCTAATGGCCCCCCTGATGCACCCCCAAAAAGGTAAGTGTGCAGATGTGGCACACACACATGCCATAAGGGCATGTGAATGCGCCACATGGCACTTAGAAAAATGCAATTTTGTGTATTTTTCTAAGGATTTGCACGTTAACATCAACTTGAAGTTGATGTTAATTTGCGATTCCTTAATGCAAAGTCGCATTTTAAAAATGTTTCTTGAATTGCATTTAGGGGATCACAAATTGCGGTTCCCTAAATGCATTAGCAAACTAGGTAATCGCAAAAATTGCGATTACGTATTTTGAGAGAGCATTTTAGGTTGATGCATCGGAAATGGCTTTTTACTGGTAGCAAACGGCCCGATTCTGCGTTTCGGCCCGTTTGTGACCAGTAAATTGCTTGATGCATGTGCCCCAATATCTTCAAAATAGTCTTCTTGGCTACCAAGTCAGATCTCCCCCATGATGGGAGGTGTCTGGGGAGCAGATGGTGCTGCATTTCGGTCAGGCAGGTGTCTTTGAAATAGAAAGCAAGCAATGGTATTCTTAGAGCAGGTAAAATATGTATTTTTTATAAGCCTGTCGCTCTTCCTAAGCAGGAGCATGACTTGTAGATTGCTGGTTGTCATGTTTCATTACTGCTGATTTCTGTGACTGCAAAATGTCCCATAGGTTGACACCAGAGTCTCAGCTTGAACGCAGGGAAAGGAAGATTTCTTTTATTGTTTCAGCTCTTCTGTTGAAGACAGTGATAGATTCTCCGGTGCAGGCTTCAAACAGGAACTTGCTTTTCAAGGCACAAACATAATCATGGTCCTGACTGCTATTGTGCTGCAATAAAATCCCTTTCTAATAACCTTGGTTTCTTTTGCAGCTATCGAGGTGACACGTTTCATCCTTTTAAGCGATCAAAAGTCAGCAGAGTATTAATGTTCGAGGCGCCGCCTTAAGCTCTGGGCTGAAGATGTGCAAGTTCAAATATGGATTTGCACTGTTTGATCGCCAGCTCGCAGGGGGTGTAAATGTCATGGGTGGAAGTGACATGTTTCTTTCTGGGATAAGAAAGAGGCTCCCTCTGTATGAGGGTTTTCGGTGATAGGCTTTAAGGAAGGATCAGAATAGATTTACTTGTCAGCAGGTAAAGCACGGCCAAGAATACAGAATAATAACAAGCAGGAGGAAGGCAAGGAGAACAAAATCCCACTGATTTCTGGAGAAATACTCTTGAAAAGCCACCGATTAGCTACATTAATTTTTGGGTGGTGTATCCTTATATTGTGGTTTAAATCTCATCCGCCAAAAATATTACATCCTTGTTATTGACTGCCAACATATTGTCAATGTCATAGATGTTGACTTAAGAATAGTAAATCTGTACTTCCATTTGCATGCTTAACTTGTCTCTCATAATTCAATAAAATGGTAATTGCAGACAATAGGTCCCATATATATGAAGCCTTTGCGTTTTTCTTGTGTCAGGCAAGGTGACACACGAACAACACAAATGCTTCAGTAATATTTACAAAGCCACGCAAGGCCTGATTTGCGTGGCCTTGCGTGGTTTTGTAAATAAATAAAATGCCAGACAGCTGCTTGAGCTACATTACATTCCATTTCAACTTGGGAGGTTGTTCTAAGGGCTGGAGCATGGGCGTTTCCATACATTCACCCATAGATTTTGAGGCATTCCCAGATTTACAAAGACCTGTAAGGCATAACAGGGACCAATATCTTTCTTTCTCATTGTTATTTCCTCTTTTTATATGTGTTGTATTCTGCAGCACATATAGAAGGAGGAAAATGTCTCTAAGGATTATTTTTGTGCAGGAAGGTGTCCCTTCCTACACAAAAATAATCCTGCCTGTAACACAGGCAGCCTTGCATTATGGTGCAAGGCTGCCCTCATTGGTGCAACGCTGCACATAGTGTGCCAGAGAAAGTTCTCAACAAAGTACCTGGATACATAACGCAAAGTGAACAAAAGGCTCGCAAAAGGGGAGATGCGTCAGTTCCGTGATCCGGGGGAAAGGATGCGTCGTGCCTCAATGCTTGCGCAGAGTAGGGGATGCGTTATGATCCTTACCGGTGCGGAGGTGATGCGTAGATTCTCGGCCTGCAGGCCCGTTGCGGTGCGCAAGATGACGCCTCGATGCGATGATCCGGTTGTGATGCCAGAAGATGGCGATGCGATGACGATGGGATGACGCCCTGGCATCCTTGCGAAGACTCGGTACTTTGGGGCCGTGACAGGTCCTGCGACACGCTTCTCCGGTGATGCGATGGCGACTCTCTCGATGGCGTCATGCTTCTCCGGTGATGCGACAGCAGGCAGCTTCAATGAACACACGCTTCCAGGGAGATGTGGTGGCGGCACTCTTCCCCGGGGATGCGACGATCTCAGCTGCGGCGGTGACACGCTTCTTCTCAATGCATCGCGCTTCCAGCTCCCAGCAACATGCAAATGTCTGTAGATAGAATTCCCAGCAAGGCAATTCACAGGGGGCGCTGGAGGTGAAGTCTTTTGTCCCTGAACCTTCAGCAGAAGGCACGCACAGTTCAAGCCCTTGGAGAATATTCTGTAGATGATGAAAGTCCTTAAAAAGTTCCTTCTCCTTTCCCTTGGCAATGAAGCAACCACTGCAGGCCAACCCAGCCATCAGCACACTGGCAGAGGGACAGTCCAAACTCCTGAAGCTTCCTTGGTTCTTCTCCTTGGCAAAAAGGTTTCTTGTTCCAGAAGTGACCTAATTTCTTGGGATCAGGGTCCCAATATTTATTCCCCAAAATCCTTTGTTCTCTGAAGGCAGAGATACCTCTGCCTAGTCCAAACCAGTTCCTGAGCACTTTGTTGACATGATTCCTTCTCTCCTTTCACAGTGCAGGGCAGAGACATCAGACAGAGAGTGGAGCCAGTATTGCAAAAGGAAGGCCCAGCCCTATTCAGGTCCCAGGTGCAACTCCTCCCTCCCATCTAGATGCAGATCTCTCTATTCACCACTGGGCTGCCCCAGCCTGTCTCCTGGAATCCCCCAGCCCTGTCACTCACAAACCCAGACAAGGAATACACAACCTAGCCGAGGCAGGCCTGGACAGTTAGGCAAGAAAATACCTACTTTCTAAAAGTGGTATTTTGAAACACAAAATATTAAAACCAACTTTACTAAAGGATGTATTTTATTATTCTGAGTTCAGGCATACTAAATTCGAATTTTTACCATGTTCCCTGAGTCAGTTAGGATTATAAGAATGTAGTAACCTAACTGTCCATTCTAGCCTATGGAGAACAGGTAGCCTTCAATAGTGAAAAACAAAAATGGCTGTAATTCACTACTAGGACATGCTACACACACCAGAGTATGTCCTACCTTATACTTACAATGCACACTGCCCTTGGTCCTACCATAGGGGTGTCTAATATGAAGCAAAGGGAAGGTTTAGGGACTGGCAAGTGGGTGCACTTGGCCAAGTCGACATGGCAGTGCTAGACTGCACATAGGCCTTGCAATGGCAGACTTGAGACACACTTGACAAGCTGCTTCTGTGGGTGGCACAACCAGTGCTGCAAGCCCACCAGCAGCATTTGATGTACAAGCCCTGGGCACACATGGTACACTGTACTAAAGGCTGACAAGTAAATCAAATAACCCAATCATGGAATCACTAATTAGTACATTAATTTAACATAGGGAGCACTTGCACTGCGGCACTGATTAGCAGAGGCACAGTGCCCAAAACATATAACCAGCAAACACATATCAAAATAGAGGAGGCAATCAGTCAAAAATGGAAGGGAGACTCACGCCAATGATGTCAGGTCTAACACGTGTTCCCTCCAGCTGAAATGTGGGGAGAACTACTCTTCCCCTTGGGAGTTCTCTTCACTAAGGTGGAAAAATCTGGACATACCATCAGCGTTGGCTTGTTCTGTACCAGGGTGGTGTTCCACCGTAAAGTCCATACCCTGTAGGGAAATGGACCACCTCAACAACTTTGGGTTTTCACCCCATATCTGCATTAGCCATCTGAGGGATATCTGATCGGTCTGAACCCGGAAGTGAGTCCCAAACAAGTATGGTCTCAACTTCTTCAGTGCCCAGACCACAGCAAATGCATCACGCTCAATTGCACTCCACCTCTGTTCCTGTGGAAGTAACCTCCTACTGATAAAGGCAACAGGTTGGTCTAGGCCCTTTTCATTAATCTGTGATAGAACAGCCTCCACACCATGCTCTGAAGCGTCTCTCTGTACAATGAATATTTTTGAGAAGTTGGGCGCCTGAAGCACGGGTGCTGTGCACATGGCAGTCTTCAGGGCATCAAAAGTCTTCTGACAGGTGTCAGTCCAGTTCACTTTCTTGGGCTGCTTCCTGGAAGTCAGCTCAGTCAAGGGTGCAACAATGTTGCCATACCCCTTGACAAACCTCCTGTAGTATCCTGTGAGTCCTAAAAAGGCTCTCACCTGTGTCTGAGTCTTTGGGGTTCCCATGCCAGGATGGTATCAATCTTGGGTTGTAGGGGCGCCACCTGGCCGCTTCCTACCTGGTGACCCAAGTACACCACAGAACCCTGCCCGATCTGACACTCACTCGCCTTGATCATGAGGCCTGCCTTGCGCAGTGCCATCAACACTTCCCAGAGGTGGTGCAGATGTTCTTCCCTACTGGCGCTGAACACTGCAATGTCATCCAGGTAGGCAGCACTGAAATCCTCCAGTCCAGCCAACACCTGGTTAACCAACCTCTGATAGGTTGTAGGGGCATTCTTCATCCCAAAGGGCATACCCCGGAATTGGTAGTGCCCATATGGTGTGGAGAATGCTGACCTCTCCTTAGCCCCATCAGTCAAGGCGATCTGCCAGTACCCAGATGTCAAATCAAACGTGCTGAGGTACCGTGCAGCCCCTAACCGATCAATGAGCTCATCAGCTTTGGGGATGGGGTGTGCGTCAGTCCTGGTGACTGAATTGAGCCCTCTGTAGTCCACACAGAACCGGAGTTTAGGTGTGGCACTCGGCAAGGCAGCCTTTGGGACCAGGACCACTGGGTTGGCCCAAGGACTGTTTGAGGACTCAATGACCTCTAAAGCAAACATCTTGGAGAGTTCTTCCTTAATGTAAGCCCTAACCTTGTCAGTCACTCTGTAAGCCTTGTGCTTCACAGGAGGACTGTCTCCAGTGTCCACATCATGGACGCACCACTCTGTGACACCAGGAACCAAGGACAATAGATCAGAGAATTGCCCCAACAGTTGGTGACAATCTTGCTGCTGATCAGGGTTCAGTGTGGCAGAGAGGCTGACACCATCCACTGACCATCTTGCTTTGTTGCAGACAGGAGGTCTAGAAGAGGCTCGGTCTCCTCCTCCATTCCATCATCCATCACTAGGAGCATGCCCACTTCGGACCTTTCTAAGTGGGGCTTCAGGCGGTTAACATGTAGGACCCTCAAAGGGTTCCTTGGAGACGGCAAGTTCACCAGATAGGTGACATCACTCTTACGTTCCACCATCTCATATGGACCGGTCCACCTGTCCTGGAACAGACAAGGCTCCACAGGGGCCATGACCCAAACTTTCTGTCCAGGTGAAAGCTCAATCAGAGTGGCATTCTGATCGTACCACCGCTTCATCGTTTCCTGGCTAGCTTCCAGATTCGCCTGAGCGAGATCTCTGAATCGCCCAGTCTGGTTCCTGAAGGCCAGCATATAACTATATACATCCTGAGGAGGTTTTCTAGGAGATTGCTCCCAGCCTTCCTTGACCAGACTCAAAGGTCCTCATACCGGGTGTCTATACAAAAGCTCAAAGGGGCTGATCCCTAGGGACTTTTGTGGCACATCACGGTAAGCAAACAGAAGGCATGGCAAGAGGATGTCCCACTTACGCCTCATTGGTTCTTCAAGACCCATGATCATGCCTTTAAGGGTCCGGTTGAATCTTTCAACCAGCCCATTACCTTGTGGGTGGTAAGGAGTGTTGAACTTGTAGGTAACACCACACTCCTTCCACAGAGACTTCATATAATTGGAAATTAAGTTTGTACCTCGGTCAGATACCACCTCTCTGGGGAACCCCACACGGGAGAAGATCCCCATCAGTGCACGTCCCACCACGGGGCCGTCACTGTTCTGAGCGGAATGGCTTCTGGGTACCTGGTAGCATGGTCCACCAAGACCAGGATAAACTGTGGCCCATGGCTGTCTAGGGGGCCAGTGGCCCCACAATGTCAATGCCTACCTGTTCAAAGGGGGTACTGTCTACAGGGAAATGTTGGAGCGGGGCCTTGTGCCTCCTTCCACTTTTCCTACTTGCCTGGCAAGTTTGACAGGTCCTACAATGAGTATCTGAACTCTTCCGCATCTGGGGCCAATAAAAGTGGGAGACAAGCCTTTCAAAGGTCTTGTTCTGCCCCAGATGACCAGCTAAAGGAACATCATGAGCCAAACCCAGTAGGAAGGCTCTGAAGCACTGGGGTACCACCAGCACACGGGCTGACCCAGGCTCAGCAACCTTAGGCTCGCTATACAGTAGACCATTCTCCCAGTAGATCCAATGTGATCCAGACGAAATCACCTGCTGCCTGGTTTGAGGCCTTTTGCCTCAAACCCACAAGACAAGGGCACTTCTGCTGCTCTTCACAAAATTCCTCCCTGGAGGGACCCCTTCTTGCTGCCAATGGGTCAGCTCAGGTAGGTTCCCCAGTTCAAAACTTGCTCACCAGTGGGTTCCAGGGCATCTCCCTCAAGGTCTGCCTCCTCCTGGACAGTGGGAACAATGGGGGCTGGTTTCCTGCGTCCCCTACCGTGTCTCTTTAAGGCAGGTCCCTGGGCTATACTTTCAGGCTCCAGGGTTTCTTGAACACCCTTAGATGCTATTGACAGAGTGGTCACACAAGCCCACTCAGGCTGACCCAACATCTCTAAATGCGCCTTCCTCTCCACCTTAGCCCAGGGGGAGCTTTCTAAATCATTGCCCAACAGACAATCAACAGGCATGGCTGACCTCACAGCTACTTGAAGAGTACCAGAGACCCCCCCACTCAAAGGGAACTTGAGCCACTTTGCAATGGATCTCTGTGTTGTCAGCGGCAACAACTGGGAAGAATGCATTGAGGACTACCTGCTCTTCAGACACCAAGTGACACTTGAAAGCTGTCACACTGGCTCCGGTGTCTCTCAGAGCCTCCACTCTATGGCCATTGATGGTCACCCACTGCCTGTATTTTTTAGTGTTATCAGGCAGCTGAGTTTTAGGGACCATTTCAAAGTCTCCTAATGAGACAAGGGACATTTCTGTGGGACCCCACCCACCTTGGGCAGCCATCTCCTCCCCACCCAGGGCTACACTGGCCATCTTATGGGTTGGTGCATGGGGTCGCACATACTGACCCTTTTGGGGACAATGTGGATCATACCAACGGTGTCCCACCTGCTTACACTGAGAGCCGGTAACAGGCCCCCTCTGAACAGGTTTACCTGTCGGGGATGCTGACTTCTTCTCAGGGGGAGGCCGGAAACCCTTACCTTGGTTCCCTTGGGAATTACTTTGGTACCCTTTCTGGAACCCTCTATTTACCCTTGTCCCCCTACTCTTCTGTTGGGGACCCTGCTCACCCTTGGTGGAGTCTCCCACAATACCCTTGTGGACCCTGGTACAGACCCAGTGGTCCGCCTCCTCAGCAAGCTTCCTAGGGTTAGTCAACTTACTATCAATAAGGTGCTGGCGTAGCTCTGAAAAACAATTAGCAGATAAGTGCTCCCTGGCAATCAAATCATAGAGAGCTTGAAAATTATCCACATTGCTACCCCTCACCCAACCATCCATAGCTCTGCAAAAGAAAGACACATATTCTACCCAAGTGGTTCTCTCCAACTTCTTACAATTCCTGAACCTCTGTCTATAGGGGTCTGGAGTCAAACCATACCTTGTCATCAGTGCTTCTTTCATGTTGTTATAAGACATCCTATTCTCACTGGGCAGGTCTAACAAAGTATCCCTTCCTTCAGTAAAAAAGTAGCCCCACAACCCCGCTCCCCAATCCTTCTCAGGGACCCGGTGGGCCAACATTGCTATCTCATAGGCTGCAAATCACTGCCCAAAATCTTCACCTTTGTGGAAATCTTTGATGACATCCTTGGGAATATGAACCTTGCCTTCTGAAGGCACAGATGGTGCGTTGCCACCAGAGGGACTGATTTCTAAGCCCTTGGCCTTGATCTCTAACTCCCTCAACAACCTCTCATGCTCCATTCTCATTCTCTCTCTTTCCAAAGACAACCTGGTATTCTCTTTTTCCCTCTGACTCTCCATCTTAAGCTTAGCCAACTCCAGCTTGAGTACCCTATTTCTCTCCCTGTCCTCCAACTCTCTGGGGGACAGGTCTTTGGAAAAAATGCTGCTGCCAGGTGGGGATGGCACACCTCCCCTGGCTGGAAACACTGGCCTATCAATTTGCCCATCTGCATCCCCAACTGGCTCCACCACAACATCAGGGACATTTCTGGCTTCTACCCAGGCCCTCAGCGCCTTTTGGTAGTCCTCCTTTTTAGAAATGCCTTGGGTAGCAACTTTCAATTTCTTGCAGAGATACTTGAGCTGTTTCACAGTGTAGGTTTCCAACCTCTCTTCCACAAAATCAAAATCCATAGATGCAACAGATGCTGGTTTACTCATGGTAGTAAGAATTGGGAGTTTTCAGGAAAAATAACAGTTCCAAGGAAACACATTCTAAAAAAGTATGTGGTCGCGTTTGGTCTGCACTCACTAGTAGTGTACACCAATCACTGTATATGAAACACAAATGCAAAGTCCAAATCCTCACCACTGGCCACCAATGTTAGATCTGTGGGTCTCTAGTTGGCAATAATATTCACCTTTGTCCAAATAGGAACCCTTACTTCTAAGTCAGGATAAGGGGATTACACTCCTAAATAAACCCTGCTCACCCCCTTGGTAGCTTGGCACGAGCAGACAGGCTTATCTCAGAGGCAGTGTGTTAAGCATTTGTGAATATTGTTTCTAAAAGAGAGAAGACCCCACTAAGTTCCAGGGAACAGGGTACTGTCGACACTCAAAGTCAAAGGAAATCCCTGGACTGACAATTCATTTCTCAATACTACTACATCCCATACATATAGAGAGTTTTGATAGGAAAAAACATTAAGTATATACCACCAACACTAAGATATGACGTTTACACTCTTTTTATTTTGTTTCACCAATTAAAATTTCAGAAAACCTTCTGAAAACATCAAGTGTTAAAAACATATGCAATATATCACATTTAGAGTAAATATTCACAATATTTACACTTAACCAGTACAAGACCAAAGCAAGGGGAACTGTGTCAGAGATAGGAACCCAACCCAGAACCATAACAACCTCAGGAAAGAATTTTCTATCTTTTGGAGTTGTTTACAGTCACTATATCCCAATACTGCTGTGACTTCTTTTTGTCTATAAACTTGAAGGATGACACATAGGGCCTGATTACGAGTTTGGTGGAGGGGGGCCAGGTCTGCCTCGCCACCGCACCACCAAACCTGTTGTCAGGCCACCTGCCAGATTACAAGTTATTCTTGTGTCTGACAAGATTTTTTTCAGGTTCTCACGGAGGTGCCCTAAAAATAGGCACCGCAATGGGAAAGCCAAAAACAGTTCCCGCACGGCATGGACTGTAAAGTCCATGCTGTGTAGGAACTGTGGTGCACGCACACAGGGGGACATATATTGTGCTCCCCTGCATGCACCCCAGGGTGATTAAGCACAAGAGAGACTTGAGGGCCCCCATTGTTTCCTCTCCACTACGGTTTTAATGGCTGTGAAAGCGCCATGAAAACTGCAGCTGAGAGGAAACTTGTAATATGCTTGGCAGGGTGGTTCCACCAAGCATATTACTGCCTCTACAACACCGCAACGCTGTCAGAGAATGGTGGTTTCCTGGTGGCTGCTGCGGGACAATAGCGGTCCGACTGCCCTAATTGTAACGCTTGCCACCATCACGCCCCATGAGTCTGATGGTCCGTGGACAAGCCCTTATTGTCTGACATCTGATTTTATATTTGACCCTTAAACTAGCATTGACTCACTGCTGCCATATACTGTTTGCCTTATCAACATGGTCTCGCTAAGACAGTTTAGCGTTGAACAAAATTGCCAAGTAGTTATAATCCACAACAGTTTTAAAAACCTGGCCTGCAACCTTTGGGAGTTTTTCAGGGATGGGGTGTCCGCGATGGCATTATTTTAATTTTTGGTGTTTTGAGGTGCAGGTCCTTGCTATGGCACTAGCTCTCAAAGTTGTGCAGCGTCCTGTGCAATTCAATTTGTGTGCTGGACAATATTGTAGGGCCATCAGCAAACAGGCGGGTGCCTATCTTTTTGTTGCACAGTTTTGTTACATCCAAGATGCCCTTACAGAGGAATTCTTCTGAATAATTCAGGAAGAGAGAGAGCACAGCAACGGGGTGAGAACACATCCATGCTGTATCTCCAAGGGAATATTAAAATATGGAGACCATACCCCTCCACTTCCATAGCGAACACATGCACAGTTTTTCTTTGTTTAGAACTTTGAGAGCTTGCAAGAGGGCCTTTTCCACCCTCAATTCTTCCAATGATTGCCATAGCTTGGGTCTTTTCACCAGGTCAAATACCGATTTGAGAGCTTTAAAAGATAAGCACAGAGGAGACTTCAGTACTTTTGTATACTGGATGTACACCTTGTATAGTTTTAAAGCTTAGTCAATGGTACTGATGCCCTTGCGAAACCCAACATGTACATCTACCAGGATCATATTTCATTCCTGCCAGACCTGTACCTTGTTCAGGCTAAGTATGTTTCCAGTGCTGTCCAAAATGATATTGGCCTATAATTGCTGGACAATGACTTGCTTTCTTTTTTGTGGAAAGGTACTATTATGGCAGATCACCAGGAGCAGGGGATATGATTTTTCCGAGTGTAGCATTGAAGATCTTAGTCAAGGCCGTCGACCAGGGCTTGCAGTCAAGCAGAACGTGTTGACTGGGATGTAATCCGGCCATGTGCTTAATTTGACTTCTGCACCAAGATTGCTATTTCTACTTCTGGGCTCAAGATCATTAATTGCCCTGTTTTGGTGGGGGCTGCCTACTCTGCCAGTTGTGATATGTACTTGCTGGTTTGTCCTGGGGTGTGATGGTCTTGGTTCCTTGATCCTTCCCTGAATATTTCAGCAATGTTCCCCTTAAAAAATCTACAGTTTTTTTCCTCTCCTGCCTTAATGAGATCTTGTCCGACTCCTTGTCAATGGTTGAGTTTCTTTCCTCTCAGTAGGTCTTTGTATCTGTACCTTGCAGCCTTAAATGCTTGTTCTTTTCTGGAGCAACCGTGCCATTCCTAATACATTCTTTTCAGTTCGAACTTAGCGGCTATGCACTCCCCATATTCGTTTACCGCCATTTTGCCTCAATGCCCATGGAGCAGACCAGTAGCAAGTAAGATCACTTGGCAGCATGTTGTAGTTTGTTAATATGGCATCATAGTCTTCACTCTCCATGACACAAATGCTGGGCAAGAATTGGCCTACAGGTGCCATTTGCGTGTCATTCAGGAAGTTCTACACTCTCCATTTTCCCACTCTTCTAGTGTTGTTGGGTACATTGCAAACACTTGACACTTTTTGTCCGGTCAAGATTTCACACTTGATACATGGAGGGTTGTGTGCACTCTTACGTTACTGGACTACTTCCATGTCCAATACCAAATCCCACTGCTCATTTGGGAGCAGGATGTAATTAATCACTCTAGCTCTCTTGCTGCTATGAAATGTAGGGGTCGCAGGGCTATCCGAGGGAGTTCAGCCATTTAGAAAGCTTACGTACAATTTAGGGAGGAGGTTAATGAATAGTTTCCCTTTTCAGTCTCCCAAGTGGAATAAGGCTTCCCAAATGTGGTGATGGAATCCCCCCAACTTGCCTCCTGTTCGCATAGTGACCTCTCCCATAGGCCTTCGGTTAGATGGATATTAAAACCACTACTATATAATACTTTTCACTATTGGCCACCTTGCTCCTTATGTCTCAGATAGCTTCTTTTGGGGATGCTGTCTGATCCTTCAGTTGCCATTAAAGCTTAGGTTAAAAAATACATTGAAATCATCCAGTTTTTGTGTGCATTTTCTTTTGCATGTGAGGCAGTCTGATATTCAGTATACATAAAGGGGTTATGAGTGACAATATTTTTGCTGCTGTGCAATTCAGTTTTGTTGAAATCCAAGTGGAGAGGTCCTCAGTTGCTCTCCCTCTGGTTGAGTTGGTGTCCTTGACAGCAAAGCCCATGCAGTCCGGCAGTACCAGCATGACAGTGCTGGCATCCACAGCCAAAGTCTTTTAAAAACAGCATTTCTCCTTGGCGCTTACAAATTCCAACCAGTCATTCTCCTCGAATTTCAATTACATACCATCTATGTTCTTTGACAAAATAAAATATTCCTTTGGCCTCACTTTGGATATTGTCGTTACTCGAGTTCTTGAATTCATGCTCAGGAGACAGGGCGTTGCTTCCATTAAAAGTGTGTAGCCATGGTAGAGTCGGTCTGGATGTGTTAGGGCTATTAAAGACTGCTGGAAGCCACTGCCAATTGGCACCATCTGTTTCAGGTCCAGTTCTCCTTTCTCGTTTGATAACAACTGCCCTTCAGGTGTTTTTTCCCCTCCTGTTGACTGTCATGTTTCTTGCATCCTTTAACGTTTCGAATGGAAGTTTAAATTCTCCTTGTGGCCTTTCTCCTTGGGTGTCTGGCCCTCTTTCTGAAAATTAGATGTCCCTAATCCTATACTTATGCTGGATAATGAAGAAGGTGGGGAGCTGCAGGGGTCTCCTATTAGTCTAGCTGGAGGGGCAGCCAGAGTGCTTGCATACGTTTGTGTTTGACTTCATGCTTAGTTCATTTCATGGCCATATCTTCCAGAATGAGCGTTAATAGGTTAATTTTCTGATCAGTGTTCTGAGCACAAAGCTCAGTATTCGTTCTAGAGAGAACCAGGATCTCAAAATGATATAGTCTTGGCTTCAGGGAAAGCTCTGTGTGATCAGATTCTCTGCATAGGTAATCCCTCATTCCAGTGACAGAGGGGCACTCTCTCCCATAGGTTATCATTGGAGCTACCTTGTAACATATTACAAGTGTAACTTTCAATTGGAAAGAGATAGAGATTTAGAGTTTGGACTCGCAGACCTCAGAATTTAAAAATACATATTTTAGTGAAGTTGGCTTTCAGATTGTGTGTTTGAAAATGCCACTTTTAGAAAGTAGGGATTTTCGTCCTTTGCCATCCTGTGCCTCTGCCTGCCTGTGGAATCAATGTCTGGTTTAGATTGGCAGCTGGGTTGTTTGTGCATTCACACTAGACAGTCACACAAAGGGAGCTGAGGCGTACCCTGCATATCCTGATGGACCATCACCAGGCTGATGAGCCTTCCTGAGCCAGAGTGGTGGGAGGAGTTATCACTGACACCTGAATAGGGCTGCTGGGGAGCATGGTTTTTGCATCTTTTCTGAGGCCTCCCACTGTGCAAAGCTTATTGCTCACTGGCAGGTGTTGTCCTGGCTGAGCGGCTCGCCGGTGGTGCGTGGTCTTGCCTTGGGTATTTTGCCTTTGGCCAGACCTCTCTGTCAGCTCCTACGCTCTGCGGTTTTTGAAAGGTGGTCTCACCTTGGTTGGGTATTTACTCCCTTCATATAGGGTCGTCGGGGTCTGACTGTGTCTTTTCTCTCCTCGAGCTTCCTGTCAGATGCGTAGGGGCGTAGCTAGTTGCGGTTCCTGTTCGCGGGCGGCCTGGGGACTATATTTCTTATGGATTGGTGATGTGCATACTTGGAAAAGTCCAGATGGCCACCTTGGTGCATTGTGGGTTTGTTTCCCTGACAACCACAGCATTTTTTATCGTCGTGTGTTTGCAGTGTCATTGGTTGTTTCTTACAGAGATTACTGTGGTGGTGTGCTGTGTTCGGCAATGGAGTCAGGTGGCAAGGCACACAATGATATATCCTGAGCTCGATAAGCCAAAAATTAAGTCCGTCAATTCAATTCAGTGAATCAAGTGATTTCTTATGTCATCTTCATTTATTTCCAATTTGACATGACAATAACTTCAGTCTTCACCAAGAAAACAAAACAATAGCCGTTGCCAACACGTGTTTCGTCTTGGTATGGTAACCAATGACTTCTTCAGGGCTAATGCTAGAGTAAAACCAATTCATTAACGGCAGGTTGTGCCTAGAATAATCCACTGCATTCACCAATGTATTTAAGAGGGTTGTATTCCACGTTATCGATGAGTGGTGAAAAATTTATAAACCAGTGTATGGAGATCCACCGATCTCCAAGAACAGACGTGTATTATGGTCCACAGCGAATAATATCCTCGTATAACAACAAGTGGTACCCTCCGAGTGCAGAGAGTAAAGCCGATAGTTTCTCCGTGAGTTTGGCAAGGCACTGGGAAAGTCCCATAATGTGGAGGAAGTTTAGCCATCGGAGCCTCTTCCTTCATTATCAGTTATTCAGCAAATGATCCAAGCTGCTTTGTCTACTGCTTTTCAGGACAGAGAGCCTGTACCTCCTTCTAAAAAGTCTAGGATGGATCTGGTACCTCCTGATGGGGAAGAGGATGTGAAACTTAAGGGGCTTTATGTACAGGGTTCAGACCTGAAGGTCGTCCTTTAGCACATTCGCTTTAATCTGAAGGAAGTACTGGAATCCGGAATCCTTGCCTCTTCACTCTTCGGTCCTTGAGGTTTGGAGACTAAATGGAAGGATGTTGGTAAAAATGGGCTTTCCCAGTTTATGGCAAGACGTTATCCCTTGCCGGACTTTGCAGATAAGTTTCCTGCTTCTGAGAAGGTAGATTCTTTGATGGCTGGGATGACTTCCCAAGGTGCTATAATTTTGGAGGATGTTTCTCCTGCTGACCCGGTGGATAAGAGGGTGGATGCAGTGGCAAAATGTACTTTTTCTGCTTCTAATTTTGCTATTAGGGCTGCAGCCTATTCCTGTTATACTATTCAGTCTTTAATGAAAGACTTCCAATCTTTGGCGGAAGTAATGGACCACGGCAAGGACATTACTCCCACTCTTGCTGTGATGGAACAACAGGTGCAGCTCCTTTCTGACATTCCTTTTGATTCCTTAGGAGCAGGTGCCTCTACAGCTGGCTCTTCTGTTGCCCCTCGCTGCCAGATGTGGTTGAGTTCCTGGAAGGCAAATGTGGTTTGTTGATGAAGATTTTGTTTTCAAGGGTGAAGCTCTTTGGGCCTCTTTTGGAAGATATGGTTGAGATGTCTACAGAGGATCGCAAGCTTTTGGCTCTGGAGAGGTCAGCCCATCCTTGGTTCTTTGGTGCTCGGAGAGCCTTTGGTCCGGCTCAGCAAGTGAGGGCTTACCAGCCCTTTCGTGGAAGGGGGCATGGCCGGGGTGCTCCTTCCGCTGACAAGTCCTGGTTCCCTACCTCTTCTTCCGCCTCCTCTGTTTCTTTCAAACCCTGACTATATGGCGGTAAATAGGGTTCCAGTGGGAGGACCCCTGTCTCTTTTTGTGGACAGATGGAGGTGTTCCATCTCGGATCAATGGGTCCTTCAGGTGGTGACAGAGGGGTTTCAGAATGTTTTGTCAGTGAGGCCCCTGACAATTTTCGGTTCACTCCTTGTCCCCAGAATGGGTTGAAAAGAGAGGTCCTCCTGGCAGGGGTTTGAAGTCTTGTGGATAAAGGGGCAGTAGTTACAGTGCCCCCAGAACAGGAGGGTCTTGGGGTCTATTACATTGTTTTAATGATTGAGAAGCATACCTGAAACCTTAGTCCCATGTTGGATCTCAAATGGCTGAATTTGTTCATCCACCCTGTCAAGTTCAACATGGTTTCTCTACAACTGATCCTTCTCTTGATCAATCAGGGGGATCGTCTGGATTCCCTCGACCTGCAGGATGCTTATTTCCATGTCCTGGTCCATCTGGAGTCCCAGAGGTTTCTGCGCTTCTGTGTGTTGGGCCATCATTATCAGTTCAAGGTATAACCTTTTGGTCTTTATTCCTTTCCCCGGGTCTTTAATAAGGTATTGGTCCCTCCAATTGGGGTTTTGCATGGGAGAGGGATTAGTATTTTTCCTTACCTGGATGATCTTTTGATGTTTGCCTCTTCTTTCCTTAAGTCATGTCTGGGATGTGTGGCAAGTACTGGGGGATCATGGATTTCTGGTAAATCTGAAGAAATCTGGCCTTGTTCCAACTCAGGATCTCACTTACATTGGGGCTTAGTTCGTGTCTCTGTCGGGAAGGTTTTTCTGCCACAAGCCTGCAAATTGACATTGGTGTGGGAGATTCTTGCCTTGTTGTCCATAGACTGTCCTCCTGTTAATCATTGGTTGGGGGTGCAGGGTCTGATGACTGCCTCTTTTATGGTGGTACCTTGGGCCACCTGCTTATGTACCCAGTTGTGAACCACATTTTATCCCACTGGCTCACGTGTGGTCAGAATTTTCGTCAGAAGGTGCCAGTGACTGCCCAGGACAGGGTGAACCTGGGGTGGTGGTTGAACGATGTGAAACTCTCCAAGGGCCATCAGTTTCTGGTGGTCTCTTCTCAAGTGGTGAAGACGATGCAAGTCTAATGGTCTGGGGTGCTACCCTGGGGGATTCTTCGGTCCAGGGTGAGTGGCCAAGAGCACTGACGTCCTGTTTTTCAAATTACAGGGAACGGAAGGCGGTTCACTTGGGTCTCTTGGCCTTTGCGGATCTTCTGGTGGGTCACCATGTGCAAGTTCAGATGGACAACCAGGTGGTCATGTCTTATGTGATTCATTAGCGGGGTTGCAGGGTATGGTCCCTCAGTTGTCTCAGTCTGGTCATTTGCTCTTGGGTGGAGACACTGTCTCTCTGCTGCCATTTATCTGCCGGGCAAGGAGAATGCTGTGGCGGACTGTCTCAGCAGGATGTTTCCCTCCATGAGTTCTCTGTCTCGGACTCCGGAGGCATTCTGGTTGTTGCAGAGGTGGTTTGGGTCTCCGAGGGTGGACTTGTTTGCCTCTCTGGACCTTGCCAAACTCCATTGTTTCTGCATGATTATGCCTTGATTGGGTGCTTGGAAGGTGGATGTGCTGTCCTTTCCGCAGCCTCAGGGTCTGATGTATGCCTTTTCCCTGTTTCCCCTGATTCTAGCGGTTCTCCAGAAAGTCAGAACGGTCCTTCTGATGGTCCCCAGAGGGAGACGACGCCCATGGTTTTTAATGTTGTTGCAGTTGTCAGTGTGGGTTGGATGGTTATGTTTCATCCATGTCCTTTGTTGGGTCCCCAGGTTCCCTTCCCGGTGTTCCAATCAATGAGTCTTCAGGCTTGGCTCTTGAATGGCAATCTCTGATCCAGCAGGATTGTTCCCATTTGGTGGCTGGCCTTATTCAGCAGTCCAGGCGCCCTTCTACTTTGATTGCTTATGAGAAGCACTGGGTTAACTTCTCTGGTTGGTGTCTACGCCAAGGGAGGTCTGTTGATGTGATGGATCCGGCTTGCGTTCTGGATTTTTTGAAGGGGGGTTTTGATCCTGGTTTGGCCTTTCTATTCTCCGAGCCCAATGGGCTGCTATTTGAGCATTCCAAGGTTCTTTTTAAGTTGATCCTCTGGTGGCTCGCCTGTTGAAGTCTCTGGATTTTCAGTGACCTAAGCCCATGTTGTCTGCCCCTCCGTGGGATTTTGCGTTGGTGTTGAGAGCGTTGCAAGTGGTTCCCTTTGAGCCCCTGAAGTCTGTGGGCTTAAAGTTTGTTTGACCCCATTTGTGCGGTATTTGGAGGATAGGGTGGTGTTGAAGATGCACCCTATTTTTGTGACTAAAGTGGCTTCTTTCTTTCATAGGTCTGCGGAGGTGGTCCTTCCTGTTTTCTTTCCAGATCCCCAGTCTGGGGAGGAGTCTCTGTTTCATCTTTTGGATGAGTAGCATGCTTTGTTGGTTTACTTGTCCTGCACTGCTTCTTTCTGTAAAGTGGACAATCTGTTTGTCACTTTCGGTTTGGCTAGACAGGGCTTGAAGCCTTCCCTTTCTACTCTTAGTCATTGGCTTAAGGAGTCTATTCTGTTGGCTTATGATGTCCAGGACGGGGTTCTCACCCATCTTGTGCAGGGGTGGTCGACTCGTTCTGAGGCAGTTTCTTAGGCCACTTTCAAGGGGGTACCCATGGAGGACATTTGAAGAGCAACCATGTGGTCTTCTCCTCATACCTTTATGGCGCATTACCGGCTTGAGATTGGAGGGGGTGCTTCCGTTGCTTTTGCCACCTCTGTTCTGGGTTCTGTTGAATCTTGAATTTCTGTTCCTGCCACATGTGTGTGTGTCATTAAACCTGACGTTGCTGACTTCAGTGTGTGGACTGTCTTCTGTTCTACATGAAGCCGATGTTGCTTTGTTATCTGCTCATGTGTTATTACTGTGTCGAGGAAGATGGACGAGGAGGTAATGCACCGGTTACTTGCCGGTAATCTTCATGTTTCTGTGACTTTGTTTGCAGGTCATTGGTGTGTATGGTGCCACCTTTTATCTTATTGGAGGATGAAGGTAGGGGCCATGTTGGAGAGATGGGAGACAAGTAAGTTGGCTTTAATTTTCTTGGCATTTCTGTGGGCGCCCAAAGCTAATGTGTTATTACTGTGGTGAGGAAGACTAGTACTCAGAGTAATGAAGATTACCGGTAAGTAACCTGGGTTTTTCTTAAATGGTAAGGATGTGTAGCAAAATTCGAGAGAAAAAGGTCAATTTGATTCATTCATTTTATTGTCAATGGGTGATCAGGTTATACTTTTAAACAATAAGCTGCTGTTTACTTCTTGTGAATTGTGGAAATTAAACACAGACCTCAACATAAGAAGATTTGTTTGGACTACTTGATTTTCCTTTTTGAGATATTATGGACCTAGAATAGGGTGATGAGACGTCATCGGATTGTTTGGAGAAATACCTATACATCGGATCTTTTGGAAATAATGATACTGGTGTGCTCAGGTGTTTTGTATATATACTAAGGGTGGGCGGCCAGCTACGCTCCGTGCACGGAGTGCGCGTAGTGCCGTCTCCTACGCATTTTGCGTAGCGGGCGTAGCCAGGCGGCACTACGCGCGCTCCGCAGACGGAGCGTAGCCGGCCGCCACCCGCCTCCCTCCCGCCCTCCCTAAATATGCAAATAAAAGGATTTAAAGGTTTTAAAAACACTTACCTGTCTGCCGCGTCCCCGGGGCTCCCTCTCCCGTCCCTGAAATCGCGCCGCCGCCATTTCGGATACTAATGCGCATGCGCGGGCGGCCGCGCATGCGCATTTCTCATGAGAAATGCGCATGCGCGGCCGCCCGCGCATGCGCATTAGTATCCGAAATGGCGGCGGCGTGATTCCAGGGACGGGAGAGGGAGCCCCGGGGACACGGCGGACAGGTAAGTGTTTTTAAAACCTTTAAATCCTTTTATTTGCATATTTAGGGAGGGCGGGAGGGAGGCGGGCGGCGCGTAGTGGGGCTACGCGGAGTGCGCGGGTGGGCGTAGTTTTGCGCCCACTTCGCGTAGCTCCGCGGAGCCCCACTACGCACACTACGCCCAGGGTTAATATATACTTTTAAACAATGACTGCTGCTTATCTAAAAAAAAAACTGTGAGTCTAACACTCCACTTAGAGAAAAGCATCTTGAGCGGCTTCATTTTTGCTGACAACTTCATGAAAGGCCTCACAGTGTTAAAGGATCAACAACAAAGAATCATTTCTCTAACAGTGTACCAGCCAAATTCATTTGTACACAAATTCGTTCGGCTGTACATGGGATATTTAAACTGCATTAGATTTTAGTTAGGTCTCTAAAGTGAGCCAACTATTTCATTTAGAGGTGACTCCAAAAACAAACTAAAGTAAACCCCACAAAAGCAAACCAAACAAAAATAAAATAAACCAGAAAACATTTGAAGATGGACACATAAATGCTTCTTTCAGACATTTGTTTATATGTTTCCAAACCAAGTGAGCCCTATGATCAACTGCATAAATCTTGGGTAGTTTTGAGGTCTTTTAAGAGCTGAAAAAGAAACATTTATTTATGTATTCATTGCGATATTCTGCATGTACGTCATATGTCAGTGTGTTCTACGTGAGAGAATAATGTAACGTTGTATTTAATGGTCAATTTGAAAACAATAGTTAGAAGTTTGTTTCTGACGTCCCATTTTTCGAGTACAGAGGTCACCAAGAGAAAGGGTGTCTGGTTTGTTGTTGGTCCCACAGGTCAATAATTTGGTGATCCCAAATTCAGTTTTACAGTTCAGTTTTTTTCAGTTTTACAGTTTTTAGGTCTCGCGACCTATCGATGCGCGCATGCGCATCGAGCGGAGCGAGAATTCAAGCGGCGAAAACATCATGAAACCACCAGCTTTTTGCTGGCGTTTTCATGGCGTTTTCATGCAGTTCATGTGAACCACGTGTTCAAACATGAACGCGCATCAGCCTCCCTCCATTTGCCGCACAGCACATCAAAGGGCTTCGCCCAGCGTGTGCTCTGCGGCTTCTCCTCCCCTAATTAGTCATTTTCGCCGCTCCCCTGCCCGCCGTCTCGCATTTCTCCTCCCCCTCCCCTTCTCTGCCTTCCTTTCCCGGCGCACGCATTTTTTTTTTTACCAAGAGCACACTTTTAGCTCTTTGGCAACATTTTTCCCTCAGTTTAACTACCCACTCCCCTGCCCGCCGTCTCGCATTTCTCCTCCCCCTCCCCTTCTCTGCCTTCCTTTCCCGGCGCACGCATTTTTTTTTTTTTACCAAGAGCACACTTTTAGCTCATTGGCAACATTTTTCCCTCAGTTTAACTACCCGATTTGGCCCTCGCACTTTCCACGCACCCAGCAGGAGTGGGGCTCTGTTTCCAATCTTTCCCAGGGACGTCGTATTTGCCATTATTGCCAATCCGTGTGGGTATGAACGCCTCTTTCTCCTGCTTACTTTTTATGTGTGCAGCACCAGTTTCCCGTCAGATGTCATGCTGTTTCACCGTCGCGCGCGTGGGGTCCCCTGGCAGCCGGAAGCTGCAGGCAAAGCCACGCTCCGCTTTAGCGCTTCAGCCCACTCTGCCCCGGCTGCCCCTACTCGCACAGCTTGTCGGACTGCTGGGAAAAGTTTCTGAAGTACAATGTGTACTCTAAATCTAATAAGAATCAATTGTGTTTAGGCTATGCCCAAAAAATCGACACTGCACCCGTGCACAAATATGAATTCAAGAACAAGCATTGGCATAGCCAATAGGTCTCGCTTGTGGGACCTTATAAGTATTTTGTTTTGCAGCACAATATCCTTGTAACTAAATACTTATAAGGTCCTACAAGCGAGACCTATTGGCTATGCCAATGCTTGTTGGGTGTGGGTCCTATCCCTTTTCTTTGATGTTGAGCAGCTCAGTTTTCAGAACAAATTATTCAATTGCACCCTTATAACCGGTAGGAGAAGGTTCCTGAAGTTTTGAGTTTGCATATTCTTTTTTAGAAATATTTATAGCACTAACATTTACATACATATTCCATATCTGTTCATTTTTGGAATGCTGGTCTAAACAGCCGTGAGACACACTGACATCGTTAAAGAGAAAAGATAATACATTAGCCTCATTAAGACCTATTTGAATCAATAATATCAGCAATATTAACATCTAGTATAAATGCTCCATACACCCACCCATATTTTCTAATGCAACATCTTGCTACTGAAGCCTGATAATCTAAATCTTGAGCTTATCTCATTTCCCTCTACCATTACTGGGTAGAAGGCGATTTGTTTCCCTTCTAGCCCTTTGGAATTAGATTCTTGGAAATTGCAACTGCATAGAGAGGCATAGGTGTTTCTTTATCTCCAGAGATTATTGGGGCAGCAAGGGGCTGAAATGGGCTTTATTGCCTGAAATATCGCTCTCCAGAATGTCTGAAGAGCCGACTCTGACTCCGATCTCCCTAATTTACTAGTTTGGTCAGGAGTCCAGTAGAAGTAGAAGATTGACTTATAGTGCAAACTTGTAGCCGTACTGGAGTGAGTACCTGTTTCTGATATTCTAAAGTTCCCTGTTGGCTTTCCTCACCAAGAGTAGGAGCCAGTCCAGTTGGTCAATTTCCTTGCCCATTTGCATAAGTCATCTGAGTTATAGTGCATCAACAAGTCATGCACTTGGTTATATTTAATGGAGTAGATTATGAAAAACCATTAGGATAGTCACATTTCCCAACCATTACCCACTTTTCACTCTTTGTCAACTAATTGAACTAGTCTCTAATCTGCAAATATTCTAAACGTTTTAATGTCCTTCCTTAATAAAGATCTGAGATTCTACTGCTGAGTGAGTCCTTGCATATATTAGGAAAGGGATTTTTGAAAATGATCGATGTTTCTGTATTCTTCCGTAGAAAACTACCAGAATGCATTGTAAATATTTTTACAATTTTTTTTTGTATGTGTCCACATTTCAAAAAAATCCATAGCTACTTAAATTGTATTTGTTTAATGAATGGTGGGTTTCATAATTTAACGAACACAGAGTGTCTATGTAGAGAAAGAAAGATATTAAAGAATGAGTGTGGGATTGAAATGTTGGATTTAACCATGGACTACCCAATTTTAGAGCCCCCGTGTCAAGAGTGTCCCTCCCCTTCTTTTCCACAGAAGATGAAGTAAATACAGATTCCTCCTGGGTCTTAAATGTTGTCAGATATAGTTAGAGACTACAGCTTCGAGCAAAGAACAAAACAGCATTGGAACATAAAACAGGGAGGGTGAACAACCTGTAAAGCAACTTCAGATGTATTATATATTTTACGATGTTTATTTTTTCCAACCAGAGATACCGGTAGTTGCATCCACTTATGAACATTTGAAAAATACTCCCTATAAAACTGTACACAATTAGTATTGAATGCCTCATCAGAATTATTCCCTAAAACTACTCTATGATTTTTCGCTCATGGCGCACCTGTGAGTCACTGGATCACAAGCCTCATGAGAGTAATACCAGTGACTTAAACTGATTGCGCTTGTCGCCAGACAAATACCCAAACGCGGCAGCCTGTTCTTCTAGTCCTTTATTTAGGATTAGGTAATTTGTGGTATAAACCACAACTTTGTCTGTGTATGCAGTTATATTGACTACGCACCCCTGCCCTCTAGCTGCAACTATTAGAATATTGAGATTTCTTATAAGTGGCTCAATTTATAAGGCGCACAACAAGGGCGTGAGAAGACAGACATACATGTACCTTATTTAAATGCAACTTCCTTAGACAAGGTGCCATTAATGCAGATCTTTGTGGTGATAAAGTTTTTTCCAACTGCATGTCCATGTTTTTATAACACATTTTTCATTTGTCATGGGCAAAACTGGAGATAATGTACTTGCATTTGTATCCTAGTAAACTTCAGTGTTAAAACTGGTGGAAATTGCTTTAACACCCTACCATCACCTGGTGTAACTGTCCGACATATTTTGCATATCTATCTATCTATCTATCTATCTATCTATCTATCTATCTATCTATCTATCTATCTATCTATCTATCTATCTATCTATCTATCTATCTATCAATTACAAGTTTGGGTAATTTATTATATAAGATGTTGACGGAATAGAAAATCATATTTCACATAGAACCGTCAAACATGGGGAATATTTTACAGTTGCCCATGAAATACGTTCATTATCCCAATGACAGTCCCCAAACTGCTCTGCAGAGTTTTACCATTTTCTAGGCTTCTGGGATTATGCATCAAGGATATCTAAGTCTAAATTAAATTGCAAGGTTTTCTGAATTATGCGTAAAAGGGCAAATTGTGTGGCACATTCTCTGCTGGCATTACTTTCAAACATTTGAGGTGGAAACACACTTTTTGTAAAATCTGCAAATTATGTGGTGACTGTTGTTAATCTATAATTATGCAGTAAAAGTTTTGGCCACTAAATTGCACAAATACACTAACCCTCACAGTTGTCCATGTTTTGCCAACAATGTTTTATGTGAAAGGCAAACCTCAACGTTTTCATTTTAATCATTGTTAGCTGCACTTTAAAGAAAACATAAGTTTTAAACGAATTGTACTATCAATAAGCAAGTAATATAAAAAATACAGAGCAGATATGTGTAAAGTTGTCATGTAGTGCCATCTCAGGGTTCTAGTGACATTTACAAACCACTCAGCCTTCGGTCTCGTGTTTTGTCATGTAGTTCCCACCAATCTGTAGGATCTGCACATTGTTTGGACAACATAAACTAAGGGCTTGGTGTCTAGATTGATAGCGGACACACCCACAGGATATGTTGGCCTAAAGACCAGCTAGCTCACAGTGCCACCCTAAACCCCCTTAACTTATCAGATAATGAATGGTTTTCAATGAACATGACAACCTTGACCCTTCAGAGATCGTGGAAACAGTGTAGAACATTTTGCTTGGAAGATTGCAACTTGAAACAACAATTGAAAGAACAAACAACGATCCTCGGCTGCATCTACCTACATCCTTCTAGAATTAGGCGAGAGGCAAAACTGAGCATAATTCTCCCTGCCGTGAGAGACCTTTTTTCTTATTTTCCAAATGACATGTGGCTAATAATGGGAGATTTCAAAGCCAACGTCATGGAGACAGGCTTGGACCCTTCTTCTGTAACTTCACTGGAAGACTAAATGGGGGCCATCCCAGACATAAGGCATCAGTACCAACGGAAGGATGGACGCAGTAGAAAGGTAGCAGCTTACCTAAATCAAGTAGGCCTCCGTATTCTAAACGGAAGATCCAAATCAGATTAGTCAGCCACTTACACACACGTATCTTTCTTTAGAATGGCCACTCTGGACTACATTTGGACTTTGATCGCTCACTTCAATCTAGGGCAGGAATTTGTGGTAACTCCCTCACCGGCAAGCGATCATGCCATGCTCACATGCAAAGTGTCACTCTCGCAGTGCCCTGACCAGTAACCCAGCTGATTGGGAAAGAAGGCCTCTTGGAACCTGTAAGAAAGGTTTGGTGGACCTTGGACATTTCTGCTCATAATTGAAGAGAGGGTGAACCATTTCCTAGGCAAAGTGAAACAAGAATCCAATGATCAATTGACTGCAACATCGTGGGAAATTACAGTGGAAGACCTTAAAGAAAACTTAGCCGCCATAAAGAAAGTTAAATGGCCAAACAAACCCATGACAAAAACCCACTACTTCATTGAGCACAAGCAAACCACAATAAAAATAAAATGCAAATTAAACTGCCTATTGCGTAGGTGCGTCTACGATGACACTGAATACAAATTTCTCTGCAAGAAGATATCGATTACTCGCAAGGAGTACAGGAAAGCAAGATTCACCTACCGTAGGATGTAAGAAGAACATCTCTGGGTAACCGCTCGTAATAATAAAATCAAAGGACCAAAGGAGATTCTGGAGCTGGGTTAATAAAGGAGCCAGACCCACCCAACCATCAACTATAACTAATATTGCTCCTGCCGCATGGGAGGCTCACATTGAAACACTCTACGTAGAGCCCATTCACAACAATCGGACTGTCCACCATAGCTTTAGCCACACCAACTCTCGTACAGGACCGGAGTCCACCATTAAGATTACACCAACCCAAGTTGCACTTATTATAAAATAATGCGCCCTGGAGGAGCGCTCGGCCCAAACTGCATACCGACAAAGGTTTACAAAGCCTGGAAGCACAAGTGGGCTGCACTCTTGGCCACCCCATTTGAGGCTAGCAGAGTGGGCGGGTCCATTCCTGACTCCTGCCGAGGCTCTCTCCTCGTCCCTATTCACAAAAAAGGTCCTGGCTCCAGCCCCGATAACAACCAGATGATCGCTCTCCTTGACGTTGAAGGGAATGCCTACCAAGTATTCTACTTCAAGAATTGATCACCTGGGTGGAAGACTGCAAATTGATACCGTATACTCAAATCGGCTTTCAAGAGGCTGCCACATTGAAGACAACCTGATCTGTCTAGCTCACATGATCGAGGGCACACTCTCTACAAAAGGAAAGTCGCTGTATCTGGGGTTCATCAACTTCTGAACAGCTTTTGACAGCGTTTTTCGCCCCAGATTGTGGGAAAAATTAAATAACTGGGGCATCCCGCAATCCCTATTGTAAGCTCTTATCGCTTTGCACACTGACACCTGGGCAAAAATAAGAGTTTTTTCTAGATGGTCAACGACCAATAAAATCTTGACCAACAGAGACCTAAAGCAAGGGTGCATATTGGCCCCACTGCTCTTCAAACTGTACCTAGCAGACCTGCCGGAGTGGCTGGCTCTCTCTCGAGCATTTTCGCCCAAAATTGTATCTACTAAAATTCAATCAATGCAATACGCAGATGATACGATTCTCGTCCATCAAACCCAGGTGGGCCTCTAGAGTCTCTTTGTCTCATTGACCTCATACTGCAAAACAAACCCTTTAGAGATCAACATCACCAAAACAATGCTGATGATGGTTTCGAGACAACAAGCAAGAAAACACTTCTGGTATATCGAAAGAAAATCTATAGAGGCAGTGGCTGCATATAAGTACCTGGGAGTCTGGATAAATCATAGAGCATGATCGGCTCCGCGTATTGCAGCAATGCAAGGAGTGGCCCACTGCCTGGTGGGGGCTTTCTTAAGAACAAAGAAAGCCCTGAATATCCCGGATTTCTCGCCTTTAATTCATGTGACAGGTGCCAAATGTTTACAGACATTAGCCTTTGCTGCACTGACCTTTAAAGATAAAATGTTCACATGGTTAGAAAGAGCGCAATCAGTCTGTTTTTGCAGAGTGTTCCATCTACCCAACTTGACCTCTCATGCCCAAATTTGCATGGAGTTTAGCCTGCCATCTCAACACTGGATCATGAAAGCAAGATTAATTGCCTACTGATTAAAAACAAAAAGTGCCTGTGACCTCACATTAAGAGCTACATCTGGTCTCTGTTAAATAAACCTAGAACCTCTTGGAGTCAATTCTTAAAACACTGTTTGGATGCACTGGAAGCCCACAACATAACGTCCAGGTCACTACCCATAGGAGTGCCGCAAAAGTGTTGACCAAGCAAGAAGAGATCTTGTCAGTGGAACATGATGCACTAGTCATGAAGAATCTTTCCTATAGCAGCTGGGCGTCAAAACTCCACAATCATGAAACCCTCCCACACTATTTATCATCCGCCATGAAGACATCAGTGAAACACCATTTAATGAGACTATGTTTTGCCCTAATCCCCTTGATGGCGTATAAGTGCGGCAATGGGGAAGAAACTTTAATTTACGTTATATGCATTTGTAAGACCCTGCGCCCCTTGCAAATGTTTGGGCTGTGCCAAATTTGGTGCATCCTCAATTTGCAGACATGCCAAGAGGCCCTACAGGAGTGCATGAAGGGTGACTCTGCTCAGATGGCCGCCCGTTTTGTAAAATTAATGTCTACAATTGAATCTATTCTTCCTGCAGAAGATCACTGAGAATTTTAGCCATGCCAGACACAAATTCTTTTTAATAGTGAATAAAAATTGTTTTGAATATCTATTGTAAGAATTGCAATGGTTTTAAGTAATTGTGCAAACATTTTTTATCTTATCTTATCTTTTGCTCAAACACTTGTGCTCACTTATTCTCAGAGAAATATACAGAGAATACACAACAGGACGTTTTCAATAATATTTATTGAACCAATGTTATTCTTGCATAAAATACATGTTCTGCAATGATTAGTACACAGAAGCAGATAAACGTGATTACAAGCACCAAAAGTGTAAACAATAGATATAGTTCTACCATGGTACTAAACCAATATATATATGCAGGCATATAAAACAAGGCAGTAATCTAGTGAGCTCCCACAATGTGAACCCTATTCTAATTACACCTAGAGTGTGTGTAGGTGTGAACCCAAGATTCCCCCAAGGGACGAACAAACCCATTACCTGAAGATATAGAGTGAAGGACCCTGTCTTGGTCATGAACCGGACACCCCTCACGAGATGTCAGACCGCTGCTTACCTCGGTGTCAGCAGAAGTGCCTCCTCTGCTAATCTATCAGGATGCTCATCTTTTATAATAGAAAGTAGCCTTGTGACATACGTATGGATTAGTGATGTTATGGATATGTAGATAGGCCTGTCGCCCTGTGGAGGAAGATAGTGATGACAGTTGTGCATAGTGCGAAACAATACATTGTACATGATGTTCAGGGCGTTGTGATAATATTGTGCGAAGCTAGATGTGTAAACAAGTTTAGTTTCAGGGAAACAAATCCAACATTGTTATGCACTCAAATATGTGCAAATGGTCATAGCTGAAAATTGTATTTGTGAGGACAATGTAGGAAATAAGCTGTTTCGCTACATGGGCCTAACTTCAGAATATAACTGTTTATGATGTTTCCAGCACACCTCAGTGGCAATATTAGACTGTACTACGTAGTTTCACTTTCTTTCTCTCTCTCTCTCTCTCTCTCTCTCTCTCTCTCTCTCTCTCTCATCCTCCTCCTCCTCTCTCTATAAAATATTTATTCTTGGCCTATGTTGCAAATTGCTTGCTGCACAATGAGATTGTGCACCACGATGTGGTCAGTGCAAAGACAGATGTTGTTACTAATACTGTGAATGTGGTTAATTTGTCATCAAGAGAATTCAATGAACAAGAGGTCGCAATACTATGTAAAGGTTTAAATTACTGTTTAGCTGACAAACATGCAATGGACAATTTCCAATTGGACTTATTTAGTTTTGTACGAAAACTAAAATTAAAAAAATACTTTTCAGAACATCCAAATGTCCGGCTGCCTGTTTTGAAAACAACATGTGTCTCTGATTTTACAATATCTGACATTGACATTTCCCATGTAATTGCAACATTAGATGATGAAGATGACATTGGTGACTTAGTTGACTTTGCACAAAGTCTTGATGTAATTGAGGACACTTCAATAGACAGTGGGCTTAGAAATAGGACCCAGTTGTACTAAGACTGTCATTGATGAATTTGCATTGAGGGTGACACAGGATTTATAACATCTGGAGGATAGCCATTCCTCTAATTCCAAATGTGTACACCCACAAAATATCAGCAAAGATGAAAGGGCCTTTATTCAATCTGTACGTAATGATTCATCCTTAGTCATCCAGGAGGCTGACAAGGGTGGAAACATTGTTATAATGAATTTTCAGAACTATACGAATGAGATCCACAGACAAATGAGTCAGCCTGATTATTATGCAAAACTACAGTCCAATCCCATCAAAATGATTGAAAGTAAGATCAATGGTAGACTAATTGAGTGGCATGAGTCCGGTTTATTATCTGACCTAGAGTACCGATACTTAATAGCCAACAACTCAAGATTCCCTTGTATTTATGCACTGCCTAAAGTGCATAAAGGGGGTACATTTCCCCCGGGTAGGCCGATAATATCAGGCAATGGAGGGCCTACGGAACATCTCGCTGAATATGTAGACTCATTCCTTCAACCCCTTGTACAGAACTTACCTTCACATTGAAAAGATAGCAGGGAACTTCTCTGCAAATTGGAGGATGTAATGTGGGAAGAGGAGACTTTCACGTTCGTAACCATGGACGTGGAAAGTTTGTATACATGTATAAGACTGGAAAGGGGCCTTGAGTCTTTGAAATACTTCCTTTTTAAACGTAATGCCTGTCATTTAGAGCATACACAAATGCTATTGACCATGTCCGAACTGATTTTGACTCAAAATGTCTTTTTGCATGGGAACAGTTGGTTCCCACAAAAACAGGGAACTGCCATGGGTTCTAGGTTTGCTCCATCTTATGCAAACCTGTTCATGGGCTTGTATGAGATGGACCATGACTGGGGCCCAGGTGCAAAAACCTGGGTGAACCATATACTTTTCTGTGTTCACTACATCGACAACATTTTTTTTAATTTTGAAAGGGAGTTCAGAAGATTTGAATGAGTACTTTACTTACCTCAATGAAAATGATCGCAACAATAAACTCACTATCAGTAGTTCTAGGCAGGAGATCATGTTCTTGGACCTTAGACTCTATGTGAAGGGAAATGTAGTCCATAGTGATATGTATAGGAAGCCAACATCCTGTAGCAGCGTATTACATGCTACCAGTTGTCACCCCAAAAATACTGTTGCAGCCATACCCTACAGGGGAAATGGTGCGGGTCCGCCGAAATTGTAGCGAAGAGGACAATTTTGAGAAAAACATACGGAAAACCAAGCGTGACTTTCAAGCCAGGGGTTATGACAGTAGCAGCATTAAAAAAGCTGAAAACAAAGTCAGAAAAAAAAACGGGTGACACGCTAGTCCAACAACCGCGTCCTAGCGAAAGTACCAACCAGGGTCAATGTGTCTTTGTGACAGAATAGCAATCATATTTTCAATATATTAAGGAAAAACTGACACTTATTAAAATCAGATAAACTCCCTCCTGATATTGCCCCTAACAAACCAAGAGTTGTTTATAAAAGGGGATCTACGATAAAAAATATACTTTGTCCCAGCTATGTGATGACATCGGAAGCTCCTCAGGCCACATGGTTACCAGATAAACCGTTAGGTTTATCTGGTAACCATCTGTGGCAACTGTTCACTCTGTAGATATGGCATAAACAAGAAGAAATCATTTAAACACAATGGGCCTTGGGAATACACAAAAAGGTCTTTCATTAATTGTACCTGATTATCTGTCACTGTGATAAAATCTATGTGGGGAGCAGTATCGGGAGTCTCAAGGTTAGGATCCAAGAACATGTCAGAAGTATAAAACATGGAGATGTGAGAAATCCTGTGGCGCAACATATTGCTGAGTGCCACCCACCTAATAGTGAGATCAAGTTCCATGCAATAGACAGTATGGGTCTGAATCCTAGGGGTGGTGAAGATCTGTAATCTTTGGGCTAAACATTAATAATAATAATAATAATAATGAATTTCATTACTTTCTGTAGATTTTTTCTTTAGTGCCTGTTTGCTCATGATGAAGCGTTAGAATGGGTACTCTATTAAGTGGACATATCTGTGTATTTATGTAACTCTGCTGAGGTGTATGTCCACAATATTGGCCTCTTGAACTCTAACTGTTAAGTAATTTCTTTCTTATGGCTAGGCTTACTGCCATGCCTGTGCTGCAAATTGTCAGACAATGGTAGTCTATGAGATGTGGTGAGCAATAAATAGGAGAATCTATGGATGATATGTGATGCCATTATCACAAATTGGTATGGAAAATATCTGTCTGTGGCTTCAGCAAATTTCTGACTGCTGCAGCCATATATCTACATAATGATAGAATCTGTAGGAGCACACCATATCTATTTGCATACTGAGATTCTTGATGAAAATTGCACTCAAAGTTGGTACACTCTGTTGACGTGAGGGTGTGCACTTAGGAAATGTGCGAGTATGATTTTATGAGTTTATAATTCTGCGTTTTTGGAAATTGCACTATGTGTCGATTACCACACAGCTGTCTTTTTAACAACATTTATTAACACTGTTAGACTAGTTGAAACCATTTGCGTATTGATAGATATGGGTGTTTTGATGAACTGCAAACTATTGTGGAAGGTCCTTGTTGCAGTGATCTATGGATAGTGGATCGTGGTTAAATATGATATGGCCATGGAATAAATTGATATGTGTAAGATAGTACAGGGTGGCATTCCTTGATGTCCCCGCACGTTGCTTTTTGACAATTTTTTGATAGGCTACAGTGCACCTAAGAAATCGCTTATGCCGCTTTTAAGATGGCAGCCCTATTCATTAGACATCTTTGAAGCAATGCGATGTTGGAACTGTTTATGCTGGAGGCGCTATGATTGGGTTTTGATTGTACGCCATCATTTTCGACTGTCCACACTGGTTGATTTACTTTTACTGTTTATTTTTATGCCTAATCGCACATAAATCCTACAATCTAAAAATACTTTTCCTTTAATAAATACATCAATATGCAATTTAACCATGAAGATACGGGCAATTCCACTCCACTCAAACATGGCGCTGGTTTTAACCTAGACATACGTCATCAGTAATGCGATGTACGAAAATGAAATAGATTAATTGGAATGAATGAATTATCCAATTGTCTTGACATATAAAAGCGGGTAGCTTTCGGAGTTCTTCTGAAGCTGCCTTAACCAGATGACAACATGAAGGACGATACGCGAACTACTGCGGTAGGTTTTTGTTATAGTGACGCTTAGACTGCGATTTTCTTGGTGTAAAATAATTTGGCCACAGAACATTTTAACATTTGGAAGCTAGTATAGGATGGTCATTCCATTTGTTCATGAAAGCGGCTTTGACTAACTTCGTTAGGTTATAGTGCACAAAAGAAACCCTGTTTGATGCTTTTAAAATGGCCGCCCTTTTTACCCTTTCTTTGAAGCGATGGGGTGTGGGGATTCCCCGTGTTGAAGAAACTGGGAATGATTACTGATTATAGCGCAATGCTATTATTTCTGACTGCTCCAACCCGGTCGACCTATATTTTATTGGTTATTTGAATGTTGGAATTATGTATAACGCTCTATGATCAAAAAAATGCTGCATACCCCTAGTGCGTTCTATTTGCCTGTATTTACGACCGCTCGTTTTAAAACTTTGTAATCATGTCTGTCCTGTCACCATACCACCGGGTGCTAGTCTGTTGAATATGCGTCTTTTAGGTGTATACCTATTGCCTGCTTAAATGTTCTTTCTGTTTAAAGATGGAGCTATAAATAGCATTCTGGGGTCTAAACCAGATGGGGGCGGTATGGAAACTGCAAAACCACTCGAGAAATGTCATGTTAGGTGTATAATCTTTTCTGAACACTATTACAGTGTATCGAGAAAGTGTTACTGAATTGAGTTGTGTATAGTTTTTTCGATGCATTTACAATAGATAGTGACCTTGACCTTAGTAGTCCTGTTCTAATACATTAGAGGCAATACTATAATATATTATTGAATAAATATTGTATGATCTTTAGACATTTGAACAATGGTTTTTAATAAATCTATACTGGGAATTCGTTAATATAATTTAGTGTTAATAAAGGTCTCATTTAATTATATCTTTCTAGGATATACTTTTCCTGTGTCTTTTAATAGTTACCACCGTTTCTATATTGCCACTGGAATCAATAGGCAATTTTTAAAGTAAGTGTGAGGTCCCAATAAATATCAGATGTAAGAGACACAACCTTCAATAATAAGGGTTTAGTTGAGTGAAATTGTTTTCTTTTAGAGTCATAGTACAAACTAACAAAACTGATGTTTGAGAACATGCAGCATTTTACTCTAGAAAAGTTGTCAAACATCAATAATTAATAAAAACTCTCCAGCACAAGGTCAGCTGAATTTCTGTCGAAATCTAATTATGAGATCATTGTGTTAAACCAGTGTTATATCTTGTTAACCTATATCTAAAGGAGAAATATACAATCTCTGTGATACAAACTGTCTCACTTAAGATTGATGTATAATGATATGTGATCATGAACTGTTTGTAGTATAATGTTTACCATGATCCAATAATAGATATGATAGACCTCAATAGCATGTAAATATGTATTTCACTTTGTCTACAGATTAACTGGGCTCTAATGAATGACAACTGGTCCGTGAATCAGGACTACCATAAACTTGCTATGGTATGTTATCATATACAAACCATTTGTGTTTGGGTTATTTTTAAAAAAAAATGCATACCGGGCTTCATGTTCTAAGTATAATTATATAAAATTGACACTACGGTGTGATACACTAAGAATTCGAGATCTCTAGAATTATTTGGTTTCTACTATAGATAATCAGTCTTTGTCATAAATTAATGAAGGCAGTGTACAAGAAAGTTTTCCCGAGGTGAATATATGTGTGCTAGAAGTTTAATGTAAAGGCATATTTTGAATTATCTGTTTTTTTAAATATGTTTTAAATGTTTGTCAACATAATTGTAAATAATTGTTTTGTATATCTTTATAGCTCTGAAGAAGTCCGATAACGGACGAAACGCGCTGGCTATTTCATTGACAAGAAATTTGAATAAAGAATAAGTTTTAACTTCAAAAGCCTGTGACTGACTTCACTTTGGGAAAACAAATGTACATATTTGCATCCTTATAGAACCATGTATAAGGATTAACATTGAGAAGAATACTTGAATTTGATTCACTAGAAGGGTGCGGAGCTACTTTGTGTATATTAAACTTTGAATTTGACACTGTCTTCCACCAGTATGTACTGATTTTATTGTAACGGGTCAATTCATTTTCTGGGTAGGCTCCTGTATACCATGTTCGAAGTACTGCAGATTGCCAACACCAGTTTTCACATTAGCTCCATTCTGTTCTGTGTTTAGCCGACTTGCAAAACTTTGTTAAGCAGCAATAGTAGGATGGAAGCCAAAAAACGAATAATTAAAATAGAGTGAATATTGATCTGAATCAAAAACAACTTATAGGTTCCCCACCTGTTGGACAGGTTTTAGGGACCCTTCAAGGCTGAAGACTTGAGATTGTGTCCTTTTCCATATCCAGTATGAGTAAGAGAACTAATAAGCATAACATGCATTGATGAAATGTTAAGAAACTGTTGCACAGTAGTAGAACAAATGAAGAGTCATACGATTACAAAAATGACACCGTATACAACAAGCAGAAGTTTTACATGGGCAAAAGAACACAAGCAAAGGGAAAATAAATATAAAAAATCAGGGTTCCCAAGTTTCTCATCAGTTGTTATATTATGTTATGTTATCCGTGTTTTAAAAAAGCGCTAATCACCCTTAGTGTACCCAGGTGCTCTGTAGTAGGTGTGTGAGAGGAATCCTGGGGGTTTACAACTACTTGCAAAAGTCAAGAAGAGATGCAGATACTTTGAAGTTTTTTGGGAGGTTGTTCCAGATAAGGTACAAGAAGGTGCGACCCCCTGCTCTGCTTTAGTGTATGAGTAGGGTGTGTACTAGTGAGAGACTGGCAGAGCAGAGGTGTTCTGAAAGGTTGGTGGAAGTGAATGTGGCTGTTCCGGTAGCCAGGGTCAGGTAGACAGGGCCAGTGTAGTCAGGGGTTAGTTTATCACCACACAGAAGTAATCATTAAGAGCCACATGTACAAAAGGTTTTAGCATTAACAAACAGAGAATCGGGCCGTTTGTGACCACCCAATAGCCTTTTGAGATGTACTTTACGAGTCTGTAACCTATTACCGACGCACTTCCGGTTGCGCTTACTTTGGGGCTAGTTACACGCAGCTTTGAAGACCCCACTGAGGCGCAAAGAAGAGTAAAGGTTTTCGAGGGGCCGCCAAACAGCTACACTGCTGCATAGTATGAAGAAGGCAGTTCCAAACTGCCGTACAGCCTGCAAGAGTCTCCGCAGCCTCTGCCCATACCACTTGCTCGAAACATACGCTGCATGTCCAAGGAGCATGATTGTTGGGGAGGAGCTGTGACATATGCACTGCACGTTTGCTCCCCTGCGAAGCAGGCCATGAGCAGGGTTTGTTCGGCTGACCTTACACAGCCGCCATTTTGGCCCGCATCTTAAAAATCTGTTCTAATTCTTTAAAATAACTGTGATAGGCAGGATGGCTGAAATTAAAATTATGCTTCTCCCATTAGTACTATTTATTTTGGCAAATCTTCATATTATAATAAATTAATCAGGAGGAGGAGCCTAGCCTGCGACCATGATGGCCGCCTAATCCTTCGGCTCCGCCGACCTTTTCGCTTCCCTCCCGTCCCGCGACCTATCCTGGCATCGATCCTGATCCTAAGCGGTGTTTTCGGGCTCGGGAGGTGACCCCGACTCCATTGGTGTGTCTTATTCGGTGCTCCCTGCGGTGGAAACGCTGGGACGTCCTCGCCTCCTCCCGGACGCTGCCCGACGCTGACGGGTCTTTGTTCTCCGGGGGCGGCTGCCTTCGCCCGCGACAACAGCGACCGCTGTGGACGGCGCCGGACCGGCCGACGGAGTGCTGCGGCTGAATTCTGTGTTTCCCCTCTGTCCGCTCTACTCCTCTCTACGAGGGGGGCATATTGGCTGCGAATGCAACAATGTTTCACCGCCCGGGCTCCTGTATGCATTTGTTTGCGTCTTCTTTCGCTCTGTGATGAGGTGGGAGCCATCTTGGTGACAGAGCCAGCGGAGCTCGTTTTTCACGATCCCGGGCTGCAACTGGTGACAAGGCTGCAGCGGTCACAACGCTTATGCCTGCCTGGTGCAACATGGTCGGTGCTCCCTTTGTGCCCCCGGCCCGGTGGGGCTCTACAGTGCGCCGGCGTGGTGCTCAGCTTGGTGATGATAACGTGGATGGCCAGTCTTGTGGGCTGCACCGAGTTTCTGAGCCCCGTGTGCATGGATCCGATGCATCCTTCTCTCCTAAGGCACCAGTGCGGATTGTGGACATTATGAGAGCCCTGGATACTCTTCGTACTGCTTTTTGTGCCAATGCCTGTGACCTAGGGCACAGCCTGGATGCTGTTCTATCTGTTGTGCCCCTGCCTGACCGGGCACATTTACGACTGCGTGAAGCTGAGCCTCATCCTGTGCCCGACTTCTGTAGACTGCCTGCCCGGATGTGCCCGGAGGTGCTGTTGGTATGTGCTCCCGATATCCCCGTGATGCTGTCTGCGACGGAGATGCAGCGGTCTGATGTCTGTATGCTGGTTCAATGTGTGGGGTTTCGTCCTCGGACGCCATGTTTGGACACTCCATTGTTGATCTACGGAGAGGCTTCCTACGTTTTTCTGCGGTTGCTCCTACTGCCCGGGCCGGGGGGGCTGTTCCAGTGCGATGTCTGCACTTCTATCGCGGTTGCACACTTGACATTTGATTGGACAGACTTTGTTAGACGGCGTTCTGATCTGCTGGGGTCACACGGTTTGTTTGTCCCATTCAAGATGGCTACTGTGCAGCTGGACCACGTCGATGTTCTTGATCGCAGGGGCCAGGGTTGAGCTCCCCCTATCAAGCACTGTGTACCGTATACTGTTGGGATTAGAATTGATGGACGGTACTATAAAGCTGGACTTTGTCGTTACGCCGGGCTGCGGGAGGCGGGGTGGAGGGTGTCCCCTCCCATGTTAAGCTTGTTGTTGTTCTTACTGCTGGGATGTTGATGGTTAGCCGGGGATGTTCCACATTTATTTTGTATCGATGGCGGGGTCTAGGGATGGGCGGCCCGAATATTGCATCCCGGAGCGGGTCTGTTTCTCTCCTCCTCCACTCTTTTTATATCTTTCCCTACTGTGGGGCAGTTCCAGGGTGACAGGCACGCTGTTAGTGGATTTGGCCGTAGCCATTACAGGGGTGCGGGGTGGTGGGTGTGGGGGGGGTTTGTTCTTTTAGTTTGTTTTGTTCTATGGTCCCTATCGCTCTTTTCCGGCTTTGGGAGGGTTCTTTCCTCTTCGTGGGGTTGGCTGCTTCGGGGTTTCGCACCTTTTTTCTCCTTGTGTTTTAACGAATCTTTGTTTTCTGTTCTGGGGGTGGGCTTTCTGGGATTCCGCTTGGAATCGTTATTTTGTGTATTGCTGCCTATTGCTTGGTTTATTGTTGCGGATGCTTAGCCTATATAGTTGCTGTATGTATAGCCCACTTTCCCTTGTAAATGGGGTACGCCCCTCTTGTCGCGTTTCTTTGTTTCCCTTAATGTAAGGTGTACAATTCTTCCTGTTGCAGCCCCTCGCTTCCTTCTGACTTAAAAATGAAAACCTCCTCTCCTGTGTAGCGCGCCCCATTGTCGCTTCTGGCGTATTTTGCAATATCCTGCTGGTATACTGATATACTGTTCTCCTGTTATTTCTCGCCTATCTTTGCGGCCGGCCGTGATGGTTGTGGGCTTGCGCATGTATCTTCTGTTTTTTTGTCTCAATAAAGGTTTTCAAACAAAAAATAAATAAATAAATAAATAAATTAATCATATTAAAAAAATGAAAAAGATGTTATAATTCTTTAAAATATCATGAATTAATTTTGATAGGAAGATTTGCCAAAAGAAATAGTACTAATGGGAGAATTGTCACCCTGCCTATCAGAGTTAGAGGACGTGTGGTCCATCTGTCCACTAACGTTTTAACCTTGATCAAATAGTTTTGCGGTTTAATTGAAATAATTGTGTATAATTATTAGTGACATAAATGCCTAAATACAGAATAGGGTGTTGAGGAGCAAATTGATGTTGTAAGCCTCGAGGAAGAACTGCGGGAGAGGAGGTGGACACCAAGATTTCTGTTTCAGTTTGATTCACTTTGTGACTCCCCACGCATACACTCAGCAATCAGATTCAATATCCCTTGAATATTACCCCTATCGGCTTTTAAATAAAATATGTCATCAGCAAACAGTTTGATTTTTGACCTAATGGTGGAACAATGAACTCATTATTGTGTATTCTGACCGCTAGAGGCTCAATAAAAAAAGTAATATGTACTGGAGACATCAGGCATCCCTGGCAGGCACTCCTATTGATTCTCATCATGCATGGTTCCTTTCAATTCACAGTAACTTTATCTTCATCATCTTGATATAGAATAAAAAACAGGGCCTCTAAACTAATCAGATTGAAGGCTTTCTCCACATCCCTCATCAAAATAGCAGCTTTGTCTGGATTATCATAAAAATAATCAATAGTTTGTATTAAAAAAATTGTGTTTACTGTGAGTTGGCAATCTTGCGAGAAGCCATTCTGGTCCTTATGAATCAAACTTTGAGCCAATGGATTGATATCAGATGCCCAGACGTTAGTAAACAATTTATAGTCAGAATTCAAAAGACTAATAGGTCTATAGGAGTTAACAATTCTGGGATTTATCTCTTTCATAAAAACTGACTATGATTGATTTTTTAAACGATTTGGGGCTATTTGTTCCAATATTTGTTGGAACAATCATCAGATAAACAAATCCGATACTAAAGGTAGCAAACATTTTGTAGACCTCAGTGGGGATACCATCGCTACCACTGGGAATATTTTTGAGTTCCTCCGTTACCTCTCCAACCTGAGTTTTCTCTACATAGTCATCTTTTTTGCTCCCTCATTACCTGTGGTAAAGTAAGTTCACTAAAATACTGATTCAGCATACGTTTCTATGGTAATGTACAAAGGCAATCTTGTTACTCTCTTTCATCAAAACACAGGTGTAGGATTTCTTACTTGTACTCATTTTGAGCTTTTTCTTCCTAAGTTTCGTGAACTATGAAAGGAATTTGCCAATATGTTGGCTTTCTTCATACATTTTTTGTTGGTAAGCTAGATGACTTCTGAACTCATTAACCAAGAAAAGATCTTGTAGCTCCTGCTTTGATCTATTGAGCTGTTCCTTTCGCGTGACTCTGTACCCTAAAGACATAAATGCATTCGTAGCAAGGTCAATGACTGCTTGCAGCGCACAAGCTCTAGTTCTATGTTTCCTGTTTTTATGGGCCTGATGTGCTATGACAGGACACACTACAGAATGAATTATGATTGGCCATGGAAAAAAGTTTTCGAAAAACTTTGGTCTTTTCTAGCCAGATCTGGTTGGATAGTAAAGAGTTATCAAATTGCCACCTAGGTCTTTCTTTTAGCAAGATATCTATCTAAAATGTAAGCAAAATAGTTGACTGGTCTGAGAACCCATTCAACCAGATTTTACCTGCTCCTCACTTAAGTAAACGGGTACATAGAAAGAAGTCAAGGTATAAGGCGGTATTAATTTGATGCAAACAAGCAAGTACATTGTGTATGCTCCAGAAGTCTACATGCCAAGGATAGACCAGTGAAAATTTGAGTTTAAATGCTGCAAGGACTTTTCGTGTATGACGTTTGAGTTGGTTTTAGCTCAATTGGAAGTATCTTGTCTTAAATCCTGTATAAAATTGAAATCACAACCACAGATGATCAGCCTTTCTGCAGCCATAACTACATTAGGCTGTTGTATCAATGGTTCTCTATCCTCCATAACAGGTCCTTTATAATTCACCAAATTTAGGTTGCAATTCATAGCTAGAACCTTAATCCACAGCCACCTCCTTTTTTTCATCTCTAATCACATCTCTCACTTGGCAATTAATAGTGTTTGCCAAATAGATCGCTACTCCCCTCACAACAGCCCCTGCTGATGTAAAATATGTGTGAGAGTGTTTTCTAGGAATATAAGTCTTTAGATTGTTAACTTTATAGTGGGTTTCCTGCAAAAAAATCACTTCAGGGGTAAGTATTGATAGCCAATTCATCATGGCACAATATTAGCGCCTATTTAAAATCGTATTAGCATTGCATGTGATGATCTTTGTCTTGCTAACAAACTCCCCCACCTCATTTTCCCCTTTTTATTTGTTTGATTACTACCATTTGGCTGCATAAAATATTAATCTTTACAACATTTCTGCTAATGTTATCTGCTAGTGCCCCCCTGGGACCACATCCCTGCACAATCCCACCCAAATATTTACATCATAAGGTACCTCCCAGACCCCAATATAACTCCTGAAGAAGAGAATTGCTCACCTCTCTCCCTATTATCCCTACTCCTGTTACTGGTGCCATAGTACTACACCTAGCATCACCTTTGAAGTCTACTCCCACCCAGTACTATACCAGAATAAGCAAAAGGGAAAAAGAGAATAAAAAAACAGATATAAATATAAGTACATTATTAATTTATGAATCTGCAGAAGTTTACTGAGAAATACACTTCAAATCTGCATTCTTAATGAATTCTCGATTTTCGGCAATAGAGTTTGTGCCTCCTCAACATTTGTGAACAAATGAAACTTACCCTTAAATAACACTTTCAGTTTGGAGTGCTTGGCTAGTGAGGCCTGAACGCCTGCTGCTTTAAAGTGCCCCACTAATCTCTGGAAGTCCTTGTGGTGTCGAGCCACTGCTGCTGACCTATCTGAGAACACGTATGTATGCATTTGCATACACAAGGCGGCAGGCACCGCGCGGTGCCTGCCACATTGTGTATGCAAATGCAGGGGGGTACCACAGGTACCCCCCATGTGCACCCCCCCCTCCTTCACTGTGGGGGCCCGCAGGGGGGCCCCAAAGTGAAGACCGAATGCCTTTCCGTGGCGGCATCTGTTTGAGCCCATCATAATATGGCTGGCGGTGTCTAATAGACACCGCCACCATATTAAACGTTTTCCGCCCCGGTCGCCTTGCGACCGGAGTGGAAAAGCGGTGGACGGTCTTTCCATCCGCCGTGGTCCCCCGCCATCCTAATATGGCGGGGGGGTTTAGGTGCGGATGGCAGGCGGATTGCCCTCGCCAGGCTGGCAGTGGCTACCGCCAGCCTGGCGGGGGCAATTGCCCGCCATCCTAATGGGCCCCAATATGCCTAAAGCCTAAAGCTCCTGGGATTTCTTTACCAGTGATGCAGCAGCACAGTACAAATGGTGATGCCCTGAGGCATGGCAGGATTCTGGGGCTAGTGCTGTGAGTTTGACACCCTTAGTCAATCTATCTGACGGCTGGTGCAGGCACCTTCATGCTCATGCACCAGACCTCAGGCTTCACTTTCTCCAAAAGCTGCATGACTCTTAGTCACAGCGAGGATCAACTTTTTATTATCATACTAATAGCTAATAATATTAAATAATATTAGAGTGGAAAAAAGGGAGATGCAAAAGGGAAAGTGTTGCCCCAATGCTCATAAGGGTGAGCTGCCACTGCACATATTCATCCCCATTTCTCCTAAATACCAGGTCCTGGATCACAAGTAGAGCATAACATTTTAATCCCTGCACAAAACCCTGTTTGTGGAGATATTAGATTTTCATGCAATAAGGAATTTTTGCAGCTGGTTATTATTTGTGTGATAAAATTCACATCCCTGTGATGTTCCCCTATCATTTTCAGCAAGATAAATCTACCGGAATTTACCTGGGAAAAATGGCTAGTTATTAATGGAACATGAGGAATTCAGTGTGGTAGTTACTGAATTCCATGAGATGCACAAGATTTATGAGTTTAAACCCAGAATATTTGGTATTTATTGAATCTACAATATCAAAACAGGTAAGCAAAATAAGAATAATATTGGGTTTGGAGCTCTCCATAAAGCCTCAAGTCAACCAAGCAACCAAAGTGATATATCATACTATTAGGACTTTGTGATGCATCACCTGGCACCTACGATTTCCATAGAAGATCCAAGCAATGCTGTGGCTTATTTTGTCACGATCAGACTATGCAATCAGTGTGTCAACTTCAGTCATGTTCTGCCTACAAAGAATCCAGAATACATCAATAAGACAATTTCGAAATATAAGCCTACAAGACCATATCTTCCAACCCTGAAACCCCTCTATTGGCTGCCTGTTGCAAGAATATCCACCTTTAAAATCCTTTGTGCTTCTCACAAGGCTATAAACCCATAAGGAGCACTCTTACTATAAACAAAGACCAGGAGATACTCCCAAAAAAGAAATCTGTGGTCTAGACAAACACCACCCCATGAGAAACACATCCTATTCTGCCCAAGCCATCAAATTTGGAAGTTACTCCTGGCACATATATGAGCCATTGAGAATCACCTCGGGGCGGGAGGGGGGGGGGGGTGGTCTGACACCGATGATGATGGCGGCTGGTTAAAGACATCTGGTATGAAAAGGCCTATAACTAGTTATACAATACAGTTACAGTTTAAAAACCCACTATGTACATAACTGTCAACGACTACACAAATATATATTTCTTTATAGGATTTATTATTTTGAAAAAATATAGTTTTTTGGCTTGTTTATAGATGAATAATTTTTCACCAAATTTCAGTGCAGTACATGATATATTGGTATTATTTTTGGAATTTTTCAAATATATACAAACATACATATAATCAAACATTAAAAAAGAGAGTGAGACATGATGCAGGCAAAGCGGTAGATGCGCTACGCGCGTTTCGGCTTGGAAGCCTTCAGCAGGTGACCCGTCTTTGACACTATAATTTAAGCCATAAATGACAATCAGTCGTACAGACAAATCGAGAATTGAAGATCAGACAATAGTGGGCACATATTTATCTCATTATTTTGATTTATCTTTTTTCTAATATATAGGTAATCAAAACACATTCTCATTTGCATATATACATTTAAAATTCATAGTATTTCATCATATACATGTCATAGCTTTTCAGAATGTAACATCTAGCCACTCCTAGCAACTACTAATTGCTATACATTTCAAAAGGGTTCATGTTATATATCGCAATACATTGATGTTTTAACCTATGTATAGAGGAAACACAGATATATTCATTTTCTTATTGCAGAATGGCACATATGTAGATTTTCAGTAGATAGATCTTTTAATCCACAATCATATAATACATTTGATACCTTTAGATAGTGATTTAAAACAACCAAGTGTCTCAGCAGTATTGCAAGGGGGAAGCCATAAAAGTTACTTATGGGCATTCCAAGTGAATAGAGGCATACAGACACCATCAGGTTCTTTCTGCGAAAGATTTAGTTATTATTACAAAATTGTGCAGAACGAATAAGTGTACATGAAAGTATCACGTTACTTACTAGAAAACTCGATATGTAAGTAGAGGAAGGTAAAAAAACACTTATAATTGAAATCCTTCAGTCACTTGTTAACCTAAAAACGGTAAAAAATGAATAAATGAATATAGTGGAGGGCAACGCACTCCACGTAAGAAATGAATGAAGAGGTAAAGGTTGGTCTAGAATAGAGTAAGTAGTTCTATTCATTTAACAAAAGCCAGTAAATAGTGACTACACCTTATATACCAGGGGAGGCGTACTGATATATCTACGCTAGTGCTGTGAGCGCTTACCAGGCGTAGCTGTATGATGCGGACAAGTTCGATTTAGGATAGAGATATAGAGTCCTAAAAAGTCAAATTACATAACAATGTGGATATGTCCTCCCTGACACAACATTTTCCTCAAGATAACTATAATTATCCAGAATGCTCATGTACCTTTAACATCATGGATGATGAATTATAAAAAAAATTTGGGGGGAGAGTCGATATTTCTGTAGATAGAATCCTCAGGGGTGTCATCGATGTGAATGAATAATCTACAATTATAGAGAGAAGATCTCATTTATAGCCATCCACTCATATGTAAGTAGACATACAGAGATTAATGTACTGTTGAGAACAATACCAATAAGTACCTGAAATTCACGATCGTCTAATGATAAATATGGGCCAGACTGTAGGTCATGTAGATAGTAGCGATAGTTCTGAAAAACATAGATATATTCATAAGTGTACCGCTAGAGGCACATAGGTGGAAAGATTAGTTAGGGCAGGATGACGCGATGCGGTGCGGTGAGGCGCATGCCATTTTGTAGCAGTACACCTTGGTCTGTGGCTGTCATACGAATTAAATAGGCCAAAAGATCCCTTCTACATATGTGAGGTCTAATGTGGGATAGTTACGCTAGGGCTGGCATCATGGTGCTAGGCATTTTCTCAAAAAGAGCTTTCGCCTACTTGCGCGTTTAAATACTTCGTGGAGTTATGGCTCTAGTCTCCATGAAATGTACATAAACCCTAGCCATTCGATCAACTTGCCTGGTAAAATTCTGCCTCTTATTTCATCTGGCCCTCACGACGTCTGGTACTGGGTGGAAGCCGACATCCCGTGTCGGAAAGCAGCGAGTGTGGAAAGCCGCCATATTTAAAGGGGCGTCCCTATTGGTATTGTGATGCCACGATAAAAAGCGGACTAATTTCTTACGGGGAGAGTCATGGTATCCGACGACAGACAACAGCACTGTCTCGAGAGAGAGTTCAAATGCCTATAGCATATAAGTTGATTACGTGATCCAAATAAAATAATTCATACGCAAAAAATTATCTTGATATATTTGAAAAGTATCAATTATTCAGTGGTTTCATTTGTATTGATTAGGACGACATGAAGTGATACCTAGTAGAGGAACAGGTAGTAATGTGAGATCAACACCGGGCATCTTCAATGTCTCGGATTGAGGATATACCACAATACAAGGAAATTCCCATCTTAGCCGCATGACGAAACTGATGGTTCTGTATGCCTAGGTCAAAATGTATGAGTATCCACATAGATATATATTTAAATGTTATTTCTTCCAAATACATATGACCATGAATTAACGGTGCATTATTAGCTCAATGGATATCCCTTGTATACATATTTTTGATTTCAGATTTCTGTTCTGAACCTCAGATAATCGCTTGCTCCAAGGGGGTGATATGATTTAATCCTTTCTTTACACTATCCAGCATAAAGATATAATATACTTCACGTTTTTTCCTGATTGCCTCACAGCAGGTACCTGCTGTAGGTATGATTTTTTCTAGGATAAACCATCGTACATCCTCCGGTTTGTGTTGATTTTCCAAAAAATGGCATACCATGGGGGCTGCTAGTTTTTTGTCAGAATAGCCGATCGGTGTTCGGTAAGTCGAACGTTCAATGATCGTGCAGTTTCCCCAACATATGCTTTATTGCATGGGCAGAGTATCATGTACACAATGTTTTTAGTTTTACAGTTGGTCATGCTTTTACATATTACAGTTTCTTTGTTGTAACAAATTGATAGACCTTCTATCGCTAGTGGACATGATACACATGTACCGCATTTAAAGTTACCTCGGACTGGGGATAAATCCACAATACTTCGTTGTAACACTTGTTTGGTCGGGGGCATCCGTGATCTTACTATCAAATCTTTTATGTTTTTGTTTTTTCGATATGCAAACATTGGTTTTTCCAGTTTTTCATTGGATGCTTTGTTAACATTTAATAAATGCCAATTTGAACATATTATTTGGCGGATTCGTTCATTGAGAGTAGAGTGTCTCATGACGAAAACCAAGTTAGCATTTTTATTGTTGAGGTTGCCTCCTAAGAGATGTTGGCGATCGAAAAAGCGGGCACGCTTATATGCATCGCGAACCACCCTATGCGGATATCCTCGGTCCAAGAATTTCCTCCTCATTTCACAGGCTCTTTTGTCAAAATCTGTTAATTTCGTACAATTGCGACGAAGTCTCAAAAATTGACCAAAAGGAATTCCATTCTTTTGTTTAAGGGGGTGGAAACTAGAGTGGTGTAAGATCGTGTTGCGGGCTGTTGGTTTTGTATACAGGTCCACATATAGTAAACCACTTTCATGTTTTATCATGATGTCCAAAAGTTCAATTTCTTCAGTGTTACAATGTGAGGTAAATCGGAGGTTTTCGTCACAGAGATTAAGCCATTCGATATATTAGGACAAAACATCTTCATTGTCATTCCATATGAAGATGATGTCATCTATATATCTCGACCAATTTACAATGGTCTCAAAGAAGGGAGCTTCTTCCTTAAAAACAAATTGGTGTTCGAAGTGAGCGACATAGATGTTCGCTATTGTCGGTGCGCATGAAGCGCCCATACTCTGGCTGGTTAAAGACACTCTGCGTCGCAATCCGAGGAATGTGGGTTTTTTGACCGGTGGAAGCTTTCTGACACCTGATCCGACTCCAGGACTTTCCTGCATAATTATTCCTGCATCTAACAATGCCTTTTACTAAGGGCTTTTTGTTGTGAACCTGCAGTGAGTGCCGTGACTGGATGGTGGCCGCCATTTTGTTTCATTCAGGGCAATTTCTCGCGGCACTGGCTCCTCACGAACAGTAATTTCATGAAGGACAAAACATGCAAGGATGTACTACGAGTATGCTACTACACATTCTCTCAGCATAGTCTTCATCTAATGTCCAGTGCCGGAATTTCATTGAAACAGAAAACACTCTCACATTAAGATTACTAAATCTCAACTGTTTGTACTATTTCGCTGAAAGCTTAATATCAGCACATAAGGCTTTCCGAAATTCAGCTGGCTGTATTATTTCTATCTAACAACAATGTTTTGCATTCGTTTCTCTGCATTTCCTCACAAATACGTCTTTGGGGAGAATCAAATCTGGTTGAGGCACTGCTTCATCTTCTACTTCTACTCTGCGTCCTAAGTCTACTGCAGTGCCTACCTCTAACCCCTTTTCAGTATTGCAAAGTAAAATGAATGACTCAACACCAATCACAATGCCCCACCTTGCAGAGTCTTTGTTGATTGCATCTACTTTAATGCCTGCTTCTAGTTCTCTTTCACCTCTATTGAATGGCGAAAATGGGTCTAAACTAACTTCTTCGACAGTGCTGTCCTCCACTAAGTGAGTCATAAAAGACCCTCCTTTGCCAACCACCTCTCTTCCACCAGCTTCCTTGGAGTTGCTTCTAGATGAAATACAAGCTCTCAAGCCATTTATGTAGGAAACAGACACTCGTCTACAAGGCCTAGAGGATAAATGGTCTACTCTTGAAAGCAAGATTAATTCAGTGGAGTGTCAGGTTGAATCTTTAGAAGCTCCTTCGCAGCAGATTCTTCCTATGAAAGCAGAAATCCTCCAACTCCAGAAACAAATGGAAAATCTAAAAAATCGTAGTAGACGCAATAATCTACGAATCTATGGTTTAGCTGAAGGATTGGAAGGTTCCAATCCAATATCTTTCTTCCAGTTCCTTCCACAAGTACTGGATTTTCCAGAACCTCCTTCATTGAATATACAAATAGCACACAGACACAGACTTGGTCGTACTCCCCATACTTCTGCACCTCAATGTAAACCAAGGTGCGTAATACTCTATTTCTCTAGAATATACTGACTTGTTGAAAGTTTTACAGGCAGTCAAATTTTGCATTTCCTGGCAAGGCTCCCAGTTATTTTTCTCACAAGACTACGCCAAAATCACAGTAGACAAACGGAAAAGGTTACTAGCAATGAGAACAGCACTACGTGATTCAAATGCCAGATTTGGTTTAATCCATCCTTGCCTCTTTAAAGTGACTTATAAAAATATAACAACCACCTACGAAGATCCAGCTTTACTTCAGCGTTTTCATGAAAGCTGTAGAGAAGAATCTATGGAGTTCACAAGATCATCTTCTACTTGATAATAACATCTTTTTCCTGTGACAACTGTACTTTTACACTGTTTCCATTTGCTTTTCATGACAGAACTTAATTAATTGTCTTTTTTTTCCTTATGTTTCTCTTTTCCAGGTGTCGATCTCCCCAGTTTCCACCCTCTACTGTATAGTCTCGTCTGGAACATTTCCCTCCTCATGATTTCCCCTGAGTTGTTTCGCTGGCTGTTCCGTCTTCTGTTTGTGGCCTCATCACCTTCCATTTATGTTTGGGCCTTTGGTATGTTTCATTCAGCTAGATTCATCAAAGACCCGTTTTGCGAATCTTTAATAGCGATTCATACGGAATCGCTATTAAGGACTTGCAAAACGGGATTCATGTAGGAATTGCAAAAAATATTGCGATTTCTACATCTTCCTTATTTGCGATTAGCAAATTGCTAATCGCAAATAAGGAATAACTCCCCATTCATTCCTATGGGCCTAAAGGCCTAAAGGCCCATAGGAATGAATGGGGAGTTATTCCTTATTTGCGATTAGCAAATTGCTAATCGCAAATAAGGAATAACTCCCCATTCATTCCTATGGGCCTAAAGGCCTAAAGGCCCATAGGAATGAATGGGGAGTTATTCCTTATTTGCGATTAGCAATTTGCTAATCGCAAATAAGGATGCGATTTCAAGGGTGCCAGGGGTGTCCAAAGGACACCCTCTAGCACCCCTGAAAAGCAAATGTAGCCAGATGTTGGGCACACACATGTCCAAAGTACATGTGTGTGTGTAACATGCAACTGAGAAAAATGCACTAAAGTGCTTTTATCTATTTTTTCGCTATTTACCACGAAGTCAGACTTCGTGGTAAATAGCGGCCAAAAATTGCGAATTCGCAATTTAAAATTGGTTAATGAATTGCATTTAAGGAATCTCAAATAGAGATTCCTTAAATGCAAATCCTCGCAAATATGCGTTTTCGCTAATAGCGATTTTTGCATTTGGGATGATGAATCCCAAATGCAAAAATTGCGCTCGCAAAGGGCCAGATTCGCAGAATCTGGCCCTTTGCGAGCCGAATTTTCTTTCATGAATCTACCTGATTGTTCTTTATATCTATTTTTTCTATATTTTTTCTCTCTCTACCTTTTTCCCTTCCTTTTCTCCCTTATCTATCTTTGTCTTCTTTCCTTTCATTACATCTTCTTTCATTTCATTTCTTATCCTATTTCTTTCAGGGCTTTGTTATTGGTTATTCTGATTATTGCAATTTTTTTACTAGGTACATGTTTGCTGTACATTTTAGTACATTTTTCTCTTTTCTTCATTTTTTTGATAAATGACGCATGGTGTTGTTTCCTGGAATGTCAAAGGTTTGGTTACACCTATCAAAAGACAGAGGGTTCTTACCCATTTAGCTAATCTCAAAGCTGATATTGTTTTCTTACAAGAATCCCATCTGGTTACTTCATAAGTTTTCAAATTTAAACATCAATAGGTGGGGAATGTATTTTCCTCTCCCGGTACAAGCAAGAGAAATCGGACATTGATTCTCTGCCACAAGAAACTTAAAATTGCTCTTCTATCTGAGGACTCAGATGATGAAGGACGATGGTTAATTGTTCACCTTAAAGTTAATAATATACCTATCTCTTTGTTTAATGTATATGCTCCTACTAAGCCTGACAATCATTTTTAGCCACACATATCTACTCTTTTGATGCCTATTCATACAGCAAATTTTATTTTCGGCTGTGATTGTAACTTATTTGTCGACTCATACATAGACCGTTCCTCTAAGGCACCCTTTATCCGCTCTCCAATGCACCAACATTTCAACACCCTAATTTCTTATAGATCTCTTGTTGATTCTTAGAGATTCTGCAATCCACAACTTCGTGAATACACTTTTTTCTCACCTACTCACCTTTCCCAATCACGCATAGACTATTTATTTGTTTCTAAATCATTAACACAACACATAATACAAGCGGACATTGGTTCTATATTGATTTTTGACAATGCTCCAGTAATCTTAGATTTAGAGATACTCCCTGTTAATGTAACCAACAAAAGGTGGCGATTTAATAGCTCTTTACTAATTGATCAGACTTTACCTTCCTCTTGTGAGACCTTTATTACTGATTTCTTTCATCGTAATATATCCTCTGTTTCATCTTTTGTTGTTGTATGGGATGTTTTTAATGCTTCAGCCAGAGATTTTACTATCTCTTATGTCGCTAAAAAAAAAAAAAAAAAAATCCCAAAAGGCCCATTAGGATGTTGGGCAGATCACCACCGCCCATATGGCAGTGGCAATCCGCCCGCCATTTCCGTCTGCTCGCCTAACATTACCCCCGCCATATTACGATGATGGTGGGGACCCAGGCGGACAGAAGACCATCCGCCGGTAGGCAATCCGCCTGATTGCCTACTGGGCAGAAAAGACTCGCAGTATGGTGACGGTGCCTGGAAGGCACCGCCATCCATATTACGATTATGGCGGTCTCATGCCTTTCCATGGCGAAGACTCCGCCATGGAAAGGCATGCCTAGAATGCCTTTGGGGCCCGTTGCAGGCCCCCAGGGCATTCGGGGGTGGGTGGCTGCACTTGGGGGGTACCCATGGAACCCCCGACATTTGCATGCACAAGGTGGCAGGCACCATGCTGTGCCTGTCACATTGTGCATGTAAACGCAAATCATGTCCTCTTAACATTGTGTCGGGTGCTGAATACAGCACCGCCCACCACAATCTTAAATATACAGGATGTGACCACCAGGGTGGCTGTCACATCCTAATTGCTACTGGAGGACCGCCGCACCTCTGGCGGTCGATCCTGATTCCCGGTACGGTGGCAGCCGGACAAAGTCCGCCCGCCATTGTAATAGGCCTCTAGTTGTTGGAAACAAAACACTACCACTAATTCTAAAGCCGATCTTAATAATCTTATCATAGAAACATTTTAATATAAGAAATTATCCACAGAAAATGCCAGCTCCTATCTTCTTAGAAGTAGTGCTCGCTATTATGGTGGCCAGAATAAAGCTGGATAACTTCTTGCCTCAGATCTCAAGTTCAGGAAAGACCGTACAAATATTGACGATATTCTAAACCCGGATTCATCTACGGTGACTAAAAATTTAGATATTTTAGAGCAATTCAGAAAATATTATATTTCTCTATTTATACCCCTGAAGTCACCCCAGACTCTTCATAAGTACATAATTATCTTGCTTCGATAACAAAAGAAAATGCCGACTGATATTGACTTTTCACCATTAGAAAATGACATTTCTGTTAAGGATATTTCTCACGCATTAAAACTCACAGGGAAGGCACCTGGTCCAGATGGGTTTCCCGTAGAATTTTACTCCTACTTTTCCAAATCGCTTCTACCACACCTCCATTCTATTTTTTTTATATTTTTTCTCTCTCTACCTTTTTCCCTTCCTTTTCTCCCTTTTCTATCTTTGTCTTCTTTCCTTTCATTACATCTTCTTTCATTTCATTTCTTATCCTATTTCTTTCAGGGCTTTGTTATTGGTTAGTCTGATTATTGCAATTTTTTTACTAGGTACATGTTTGCTGTAAATTTTAGTACATTTTTCTTTTTTCTTCATTTTTTTGATAAATGACGCTTGGTGTTGTTTCCTGGAATGTCAAAGGTTTGGTTACACCTATCAAAATACAGAGGGTTCTTACCCATTTAGCTAATCTCAAAGCTGATATTGTTTTCTTACAAGAATCCCATCTGGTTACTTCATAAGTTTTCAAATTTAAACGTCAATAGGCGGGGAATGTATTTTCCTCTCCCGGTACAAGCAAGAGAAATCGGACATTGATTCTCTGTCACAAGAAACTTAAAATTGCTCTTCTATCTAAGGACTCAGATGATGAAGGACGATGGTTAATTGTCACCTTAAAGTTAATAATATACCTATCTCTTTGTTTAATGTATATGCTCCTACTAAGCCTGACAATAATTTTTAGCCACACATATCTACTCTTATGATGCCTATTCATACAGCAAATTTTATTTTCGGCTGTGATTGTAACTTATTTGTCGACTCATACATAGACCGTTCCTCTAAGGCACCCTTTATCCGCTCTCCAATGCACCAACATTTCAACACCCTAACTTCTTATAGATCTCTTGTTGATTCTTAGAGATTCTGCAATCCACAACTTTGTGAATACACTTTTTTCTCACCTACTCACCTTTCCCAATCACGCATAGACTATTTATTTGTTTCTAAATCATTAACACAACACATAATACAAGCGGACATTAGTTCTATATTGATTTTTGACAATGCTCCTGTAATCTTAGATTTAGAGTTACTCCCTGTTAATGTAACCAACAAAAGGTGGCGATTTAATAGCTCTTTACTAATTGATCAGACTTTTACTTCCTCTTTTGAGACCTTTATTACTGATTTCTTTCATCGTAATATATCCTCTGTTTCATCTTTTGTTGTTGTATGGGATGTTTTTAATGCTTCAGCCAGAGATTTTACTATCTCTTATGTCGCTAAAAAAAAAAAAAATCCCAAAGGCCCATTAGGATGTTGGGCAGATCACCACCGCCCATATGGCAGTGGCAATCCGCCCGCCATTTCCGTCTGCTCGCCTAACATTACCATATTACGATGATGGTGGGGACCCAGGATTCATCTACGGTGACTAAAAATTTAGATATTTTAGAGCAGTTCAGAAAATATTATATTTCTCTATTTATACCCCTGAAGTCACCCCAGACTCTTCATAAGTACATAATTATCTTGCTTCGATAACAAAAGAAAAGGCCCACTGATATTGACTTTTCACCATTAGAAAATGACATTTCTGTTAAGGATATTTCTCACGCATTAAAACTCACAGGGAAGGCACCTGGTCCAGATGGGTTTCCCGTAGAATTTTACTCCTACTTTTCCAAATCGCTTCTACCGCACCTCCATTCTCTATTTACATATTTCATTTCTTCTAATGCCTCTAATGGTACTTTTCAAGACCCTCCTATTTGCTTAATCCCTAAAGAAGGGAGTGATCCTCACTTGTGTTAAAACTACAGACTGATATCTTTAGTCAATTTCTCATTATCAAATTTTGGCCAAAATACTCCCACTTCGATTAGGGTCATTTTTGCCATCTATTATTTGTACGGAACAATCTGGCTTCATTGAGGGTAGATCCATCTCAATTCAATTCAAAATACTTTATTCGGTTTCCAAGTTCACAGAAAACCATAAAAGTTCATAAAAATACAATAATCACAATATAAAATTGTAAAACATGATTAAATTAATTAAACTACAAACAGTATAAAATACAGTTGAGATTCCCAATTCATCAGTGTTCTTAACAAAAGAAAAGAAAGTCAGCTTCCAATTCCCATTTGACTAGTTGTTAGATACTATTAGCCAAGGTTGGCTTATGCCTAACGCAAAATCTCAAAAAGCGAGCCACACTTTTTGCATAGAACTCAACCTCAGCAAATTGAAGAACTAAAAAATCTGGGCGACAGACACGTATGCCCATGATTCTTAAAATTGGAATTATGCAAATCTTTCTGGGCTATGTATAAAATTTACAGAATAACACAATGTGTATCGGGGACTGGGGGAAACATTGTCACACGGGCAGGCTAGAAGACTCCTAGACCAGTCATTAACATGGGGAAATGAAACACGTCGATGAAAAATGTTGAGCCTGAGGCGGGTCAGCAATTGTTTATCATAATTACACATCTCAATTGTTAAGTAGGGCTGAATAGATAAGGTGGTCTGAATATTCAGAATATGCTGGACTGAACTCTTTCCGCTCTCTGAGCTTAATCTTAGCTCATCAAGGTGTGACATGCAAATCTTCTTTAAAGTGGCATTGGAAACTTCGGCGATAGACAGGAGAAACAAATAGTACTTCTCTAATCCCAGATCGTAAAAAAACCTTTTTACATAGGGAAGCCAGCTAATTTTATGGCTATTTTGTAGTAAAAGGCAATCATTGAGAAGGGTTCGTGTTAGGTCATTTTTAGGGGAGGTCCACACCCGGTGCCATAGAAGTATCGGTTGCATTTTGATGATATCTGAGATATATGCCATGCCTAATTCTACATGACAACAATAAGATGAAGAACTTCGGGGCAATACTAACAGATACCTCAGAAAAGCATTCTCTATTTTCTGTAGTGCTTCGACCTTCCCATGACCCCAAACCGCTGCTCCATAGCAAGCTACACTTAAACATTTAGCTTGATATATTTTAAGCATTTCGGGAGCTGACCTTTTCCCCAACCTTTGTGCAAAGGATATCAGGGCTGTAGTTGCCCTTAGGAATAAAAGTTTCCTTGCCTCTATCGCTTGCTTCCATGAGGATTTATTGTCTATTAAAATCCCCAAGTATGGGTATGTATGTGTTCTTTCCAGTTTCACACTATCAATGAAGATATCCTTTGCTTTCTTAAACCCCGTGCCTGCGTACATAGTAAATGTTTTTTTAATATTAATTCTGAGGTTCAGCCCTTTCATAAAGTTCCGATACCTCTCTTTGTTACGTTGCAGCTCCACGGGGGTTCTGGCTAAAATCACGGCGTCATTGGCGTAGAGAAGAGCTGGAATTGGATGAGTTCCAATACACGGCATGTCCTGGCCCCCCTCCAGCATTGCTTTTTTCAACCCGTTTGTATAAAGGGTGAACAGGAAGGGAGCCAGGACAGAACCCTGTCTAACCCCCTCTCCACCCCGAAAGACGCCGCGAGTTCACCTTTGAGCCCATATCTCACTCTGGCCGTTGCGCCAGAGTAAATTTCTCTAAGGAAATTGACCAATGATTGGTCGATTCCCAATTCTGCAAGGATAGCCCATAGTTTGGGATGGCTTACACAGTCGAAAGCGGCTGTGAGGTCAACATAGGGGATTGGTGTCACTACAACGCGGTTTATAACAACGCATTCCGTTACATCGGAATTTTTACAACGCAGGATCCATTACATCGGATGCCATTACAACGCATGGCATTACATAGCAGATGCTATTACAACGCATGGCATTACATCGTAAGTATAGGTAAGTATACCTTTTTAAAAAAAATGTAATGAAGTTAATTTAATTAATTTAATTTAATTAATTTAATTAAAATACATTTTAAAATAGTAATTAATTTTATTTAATAAATTTAAATCTATTTATTTAAATTAATTTTAATAAAAATTGTAATTAATTTTATTAAATTAATATAATGAAATTAATTTAATTTAAATATTTTTTTAATTGTCATTAAATTAAATTATTTAAAATAATGTATTTAATTTAATTATTTTAATTAAGAAATGTAATTAATATAATATAATTAATTTAATTTAACCTAAAAACACCCCTGTACCCCAAAACCCAAACCCTGCCCTGAAACCTAAAAACACCCCTGTACCCCAAAACCCAAACCCTACCCTGAAACCTAAAAACACCCCTGTACCCCAAAACCCAAACCCTACCCTGAAACCTAAAAACACCCTTGTACCCCAAAACCCAAACCCTACCCTGAAACCTAAAAACACCCCTGTACCCCAAAACCCAAACCCTACCCTGAAACCTAAAAACACCCTTGTACCCCAAAACCCAAACCCTACCCTGAAACCTAAAAACACCCCTGTACCCCAAAACCCAAACCCTACCCTGAAACCTAAAAACACCCCTGTACCCCAAAACCCAAACCCTACCCTGAAAACTAAAAACACCCCTGTACCCCAAAACCCAAACCCTACCCTGAAACCTAAAAACACCCTTGTACCCCAAAACCCAAACCCTACCCTGAAACCTAAAAACACCCCTGTACCCCAAAACCCAAACCCTGCCCTAAAACCTAAAAACACCCCTGTACCCCAAAACCCAAACCCTGCCCTAAAACCTAAAAACACCCCTGTACCCCAAAACCCAAACCCAGCCCTAAAACCTAAAAACACCCCTGTACTCCAAAACCCAAAATCCAAAACCTGCCCTAAAACCTAAAAACACCCCTGTACCTCAAAACCCAAACCCAGCCCTAAAACCTAAAAATACCCCTGTACCCCAAAACCCAAACCCTGCTCTAAAACCTAAAAATACCCAAACACCCCAAAACATATACCTCAGTACCCCAAAACATATACTCCTATACTCATACTTATTTAACAAATTACTTAAATTAATATATATAATTTATAATATTAAAAAATATAAATAAATTAATTTATTTAAAATTAATAATGATTAAATTAATTATATAATATTAAAAAAAATAAAAAAAACATTATATACTTACCAATACTTACGATGTAATGGTATGCGTTGTAATAGCATCTGCTATGTAATATCCTGCGTTGTAATGGCATCCGATGTAATGGAACCAGCGTTGTAAAAGCTGCGTTGTAACAGCATTCCGACGTAAAAGTTGCGTTGTAACAGTGACATACCCAACATAGGCCATATATAGTTGACCACCCTTAGCTCCAACATATTTCCCCATTAGGAGGGACAAGTTAAGCGCTTGCTCCACAGTTCCCAGACCCTCACTAAATCCGTACTGTATGTCAGCAACTATATTGTTATTTTCTGCCCAAGATTGGAGTCTGCCAAGGAGAATTCAGCCTGCCACCTTCCCAAGAGAGTCAAGGAGGGAGATGGGATGATAACATTCGGGATTGTGGCGGTCGCCTTTTTTAAAAATTGGGACGAGTATCGAGGCCGACCATGAATCAATTAAGCCTATTGTACTAACAGCTTCCAGTACCTTAGTCAGAATTGGCATCCATAATTCAAAATTATATTTAAAAAGGTCCACCAGGACCCCGTCCGGTCCTGGAGCTTTCCCGCCTTTACTAACTATCCGGGCTTCTTCTACTTCTAAACATTAGAGGGATCGGGAAAACAGATGACTGCCCCTCAGAATCAGGTATATCAGTGGTCTCACTAGATTTGTGTCCGAAAATCTCAGAATAGTGTTTGACCCATGCAGCAGCGTCTACCGCGACCTCTATCGCTGGTTGTTTAGTTTCGCCACGTAAGAAGGGAGCTTTTACAACCTTCCAAAAGGTTGCAGAATCATTCATAACACAACTTTTGTGCAGTTGGGCCCAGAGTTCGTTTTTTAATTCCAACTTACGATCCTTTAGAGCTTTGTTGTAGATATTTCTAAGTTTAGTAATTACTTCCTTATCCCTGGGTAATTTGTGTAATGCAAGTTTCAGGGAGGAATATGCTTTGGTACAAGAACCATCCCCTCTCTGATTGACGTTTCCCCTTTATTTTTTGAAAGATAGCTTGTTGGACTGTCTTAGTGATAGTGACATAACTGGTCAGAATCTCACTGGACGGTGTGTCAGGATTTAGGCATTTTTCAATCGATGGCATTGCTTTCTTCACTATTTTTGTGGACAACTCAGCTGGGTTAATCTTTGCCCATTTTAGTGCAAAGCCATTTAACCTTTCCAATATTAACATCTGTTGTCCCAAGTTACTTAATAAGGTCTGATTTGATTGTTTGGTTGGGACCGATATTGTTATGGTGTTTGGATAGTGGTCGCTTGTGACATTATTTACAGTTACAAAATCTTGGATGCTTGGTTCGATACTACTAGTCACCAAAATATAATCAATTACACTATGGGAACCCCTACCATTAATAGTCACTGAAAAAGCAACCGGGGGAGCCATTAATTCATTAGCAAAGCCCATCTCTAAAGCAGTCATGATTTCGTTCAAACAGGTGCCAATGGGTGAGTGAGTGAAATGGGTTAAAGTGTTGGTATGCTCATCCAATATTCCACAAGTTCTATTAGTATTGTTGATACAGAGGGAAAGGTTAAAGTCCCCCCCCAAATTAATTTAAAGTTCTCTTTGGGGTGTTTATTCTTTTGATCCGGTAATGTAAACAGAATATCATTCAGGGCTATTACTAATTCAGAGGACGATAAATTATTATAGAAATTGACCAGAAAGAAATTTACAGACTTGGTTATTCTTAGAGTCACAATTTGGAAGTTAGATTCTAGTCTTAAGATGACAATTTTTTCGATAGGAATAATATTTGAAATAAAAATTGTTAACCCACCTCGTGACCTTCCTGAAATTGACGAGAGAGCACATGAACAGAAGGTTTTAAAGCCCTCTAGATGTAATTCCGTGGTCGCCCAAGTTTCCTGAAGGCATAAAATATTGTAATTTCTTGCGAGTTGTAGCTAAGCTTCATTGGTTTATTTCGATCGAAGGCTTGCCACGTTCCAGAAGATAATGTTGTGTTTCAAAGCGTCTGGGTTACTGGAGGCTTTTATGAGTTTAATAGCTGATGGGTCTAAACCGTTATTACCATCCAATGACAGTGTGGACAGGACCTCTTTTTGGGCTACCCCCAAATCATCTTTTTTGTTATTATTTACGGGTAAATTAACAGAGTGATCTGAAATTATTGGGGAATCAGGTAAATTCACACCTTCCACTATTCGCCCTTGGCCCATGTTAAGTAAGTGGCTGTCAATCAGTCCGTCGTTGTCTTCAAGACCTGATAGAGGGTTAAATCTATTGCTAATTGGCACGAAGTACCTCCTTGGATCATTAAGTATGTAGGAACCAAATTCAGGGGAATTATTCTGCGGTATGTGTGGGGGGGTAGAAAAACCCAAAAGGTAAAATATTTATTCCTACTGGGTCTAAAAAGTTGTTCTCACCAGCTGCTATTATCTTTTTACCAGTAACGGAGATGCAAAGTTTAAAACTAAACAATCTCCAGTTAATCTTTTTTCCGAACCACCCACTCACTGTACCCTTCGCACCATCTTAAATTCATTAAAAAGTTGATTTGTCAAACCTACCTTCCTGCCCAGCCAATGGAGAGATCTGTTTCTCAAGGAGACCCAACCATGATTCTTCCTCTATATTCCCTGTTTCTGGTACATTTGCCAAAACCACAACATATGGGGTGACTGCCGGATGGAGATCTAGACGGCTAGTCAAGTTCCGCTGCCCCCCATATTGTTGTAGTTTACTCGGGGCATGGCCTCTTAATGTGTCGATAGATTTCATTGGTTGGGCTAAGTCGGGGGCGCCTATCCGCCTAAAAATGGGGGCAACCTCCCCCTTCACTTGCATGGAATCTCGAATGCCTAATGGTTCAAGAACCTGCCTACTTGTCCCCTTCTCGGCGGGCATTTGTTTAGTAGAAGTCTTCTCTTTTCTATTGTCAGTTCTTTCCACGTTGATACGGGGCCCTGATAGGGGAGATTTATCGCACCCAGGGTGGATACTCCCGCCCAAACCCACTGGATGTTGGGGTAATAAACAACCACCTGCCGCCTCCCCTTTAGTGCTGTTACTTAAGATAAACTCCTCCACTATGGTAAGTCTAGATGAAAGTTGGTCCATCCTGACTCTCAAGTATAGATCTAATCTCTCCACCAGTGTTATCCAACTTTTCATATCGCTGTGTAGATCCTCATTATCATTTGATATAGGCTTGCCCTTCATTTGACCCTTGTTTTGTCCCCCTCGTTTTTTCCCTTGTGGTGTCTGTTTAACTAGTTTGTGGATCTTATTCAATGACTGAATCTTCACAGGTTGTCTTCAAGTGAATTGATTGTCTGCTGTGACTGGGTTTTTAAGCCTCTTTTGGGGTGGTTGGGTGGGGGAGTTGTTATCAATAGAAATGATCTCCTCAGAGTCCAGGTGGACACAGCCATTAAACTGGACTACTTTTAAGGTGTCCTGGCCTGGTTGGAGAGATTCGTCTAGGGGTGCGTTTTGTAAGCTCACCCCAGAAGATCCTGCTTTAATAGATTCCTCAACAGATAATATCTGTTTATCGAGGACCCCCACCGCCCCCGTCAGATAATTCAGTAACTTTTGTTGCAAATCAACCCCTGCCTTAGCACTTTGTAGACGTTTTGGGCTTGATAATTTCCTTTTGCCCATTGTGCTGTATAAATCCGTAGCTTCCACACTCACAGGGGGAAAAGAGGGGGGGATTATACAATTCTCAGGTCAAATAACAGAGGAAGCAAAGTCCAATAAATGTGGGTGAATTTACCAAAGGACTAAGGGATTAGGCCCAGCCCAGCCTCATCCAGACATAGACGGGCTAGGACGGGCCCGCCCTTGGTCCGGGCTTAGCCCGGCGTTGCCCGCGCGCGTCCCGCGACGCGGGAACTTCCGCGGACTTTTCTGCACCGGCTGGCGCGAAACCTGCGTGGGCGGCGTCCTGCCGCAAGGGCACCTGGGGTCTGTAGTCCCCCCAATCCGCTGCCGCGCACCAGGTGGAGAGAGTCAGCGGCAGCAGAGGGGACCGACGGCAGGCGTCCCACAGGAGCAGAATGCCCAGGGAAAGTCAAGGGCTCCACAAAGGCTCCCCAAGGTAGCAACGTCCAGGTAGGGTTTTCTGTAAAGGTCTCCCGCTCTGCCGCAACTTTCGAGGACTTTTCTGCGCCGGCAGGCGCGAAACCTGTGTGGGCGGCGTCCTGCCGCAAGGGCACCTGGGGGTTTTAGTCCCCCCGCTCGGCTGCCGCGCACCAGGTGGAGAGAGTCAGCGGCAGCGGAGGGGACCGACGGCAGGCGTCCCACAGGAGTAGAATGCCCAGGGAAAGTCAAGGGCTCCACAAAGGCTCCCCAAGGTAGCAAAGTCCAGGTAGGGTTTTCTGTAAAGGTCTCCCCATCCATCTCTGATAATACTAGGACTTTCTTTAATATTTCAAATAAATCAAACAAATATCCTCATTCACTCAGAGCTATCTCTCTCGATGCTGAGAAAGCTTTTGACTGCATGGATTGGTATTTTATTTGTCAAACGGTTTTCTGGTTTGGTTTTGGACCTACATTTATTTCTTATATTTCTTAATTATATACATCACCCAAAGCTTCTATTTTTGCTAACGGTTCTATTTTCAACTCTTTCATTCAGCAAAGAGGTGTCGGCCGAGGGTGCCCCCTTTTCCCACTTCTTTTCATTCTTGCATTGGAACCTTTTCTTGCTAAAATTAAACAAATCCCAAATATTCATGTTTTCCAAAATGTTAAACCCCATATTACAATGAGTGTCTATGCAGATGATATCTTGTTATATCTATTGAAACCAGACCACTCTCTTCTAGCCTTCACTGCAGAAGTTACTGCCTTTTCTTCACTTTGTGGTTATAAATTTACTCTGGATAAATGTGAAATGCATCCTCTCAATGTTTTATGATTTAGGCAAGACTTTATTTCCACTAAATTTGCATGGAACTCTTAAAAAATGTAATATTTAGGTCTATGGTTTGCTCCTTCTATAAAGCATACTTTATCATTGAATATGACTCAAGTTCTTACCACGCTATCTAATTCTATTTCTAAATGGCATCCTCTATATTTATCCTGGTGATGCAGACTTGACACTATCAAAATGATGCTTGGTCCTGTTATTCTCTATACGATTTCTGCTATCCCACTTACTATTCCTTCATATTTTTTCAAAAAAATGTACTCTAGTTTATTTTTATTTTTTTAATAAAAAAACCATGTTTGTCCCTTGTTATGCTTAAATGAAATAAGTCGCACAGTGGTGTTAATTTCCCTGATTTTCAAGCCTATCATAATGCTTTTCTACATATATAACTCTCTAAATGTTTGAATCAGCCAACTTCAAATACATCTCCACTATGGAAAGATATCGAGCCCTCTTTCCTTTCTCCTTTCTCAATCCAAGAAATCCTTACGTTCACTCACTAGACACAACTTTTATCTTCGCCTATACATAAAACTTCTCATAAGCTATTTCAATCTATACTTATTTAACACCTCTCTGATAATGACCGCTTTCTTAACTGTTTGATTTGGCATTATTGCTTTATAACAATTAACAACAAAACTATATTCTGGAAGAATTGGCGAGACAAAGGTTTACTTTGGGTTCACCAACTTTATTCAAATGATGCCTTTCTTATCTTTCCTGAAGCACAATCACTCTACAGCCTACCAAAGTCATATTCTAATAAATTTAAGGCATTGATTCAATCTGTATTCTCTTCTTTGTCTTCACAATCTTCGATCTCACCCCCTTATTATCTCAATACAATATCCTTCCCATATTAAGTGCCCAATCAAGTGCTTCATAGATCTACAAATTCCTCACCTAACTCCCAGAACACAGAAATAAAACCAACATTGAACTACAATGGGAACAAGATTTTCGCACTTCATAGTCCAATACGTTTCAGGATCAATTATGGCTAAAAATTCGTAAGACCTCAAGATTGGCAAGTACAATGCAAACACTTTTCTTTTTATACAATAGACTTATGTTTACCCCAACGTCCTTGCATAAGTTTAAACCTAAAGTTATCCCAAATTGCTGGTCATGTAATGCTTTAAATGCAGATTTATTTCGCATGCTTTTTTCCTGTCTCTGCACCCACCAATTCTGGTTGAAAGTATGTTATCAAATCAATACAATCTTTTACACTCATTTTCCCTTCTCTCCTATGAACATTTTCTTAGGTACACTCTCCGAAAATTGGCAAACCATCACATGTAGTATAGACATTGAGGATTTATTAATTGCAATTGCATTCCAAGAAATCACAAAAAATTGGAAACAATCCACACAACTTTCTTTTAAAGCTTGGTGGTATAGTGTTTGTTACAACCATCAACTTGATCATGCATATATCTCGCCTCTATCCCTCCTCATCAAAAGAGAACATATATGCATATGTGGTCCCCTATAACTATTTTCTTAGATGCTTCTGCTAAAAAATGTACCCAACACCGTCCACTGTTGGAAGAAGTCCCCCAAACTCCATGAACGAATAGTCTGACTACTATATATTGTATTTTTATCTTTCTTTTCTAAACCTATTTTACAGCCACTACTTCTTAAATGCTCATATTTCTTTATAATGTATTTGGCGCTCCTACTCTTTTACTATATACATAGTTATATTACTACTATATTATTTCCCTTTGACTTTCCCTGTTAATAGTTCTTGTACACTTTTCACACATGCAACTTTTAAAAAAGCACATTGTAGTTTTTATTAATTATGGATGTTTTGTTGCATTTCTTCAAAATAAACTTTTGTTTCAACAAAATAAAAGAATCACCTTGAATTTAAAAGGACGGTGAAGACAAGGCTTTCCCTATTTGACCACTGCATTGTTGCGGTTGTATAGCATTACAACGCTTGCATTAAAAACACATGCCTTCACTATGCATCCTTTACCATGCAGTGCTTTTATCACACAATATCTTTACCATGATTGTCTTTACCATGCACATACCTTTACCACAAATACTTTTACAAAGCAAAAATGCAAAGAAAGTATATATAAAGTAAATGAAACTACTACGTTTTAGTTTTTATACATTACTTATAAATAATTTCATTTTCTTTCATTGGGAGAGACTCCTCCCCTTTTTTATAATTATTATAAATATACGTTGTTTTCTTTTTGGAAGGAAACTCCTCTTTTTTTGTACCACCCTATTCCCTTACCCACCCCTTAATCCTACAAATACCCTTACCACTTTATACCCTTACCCATCCGTAAACCCCCAAAACATCCTTAGCACCCAATACACTTACCCACTCCAGACCTTAAAAAAAGCCTTACCACCCACTACTCCTACCCTCCCCTTAACCCTAAAAACACTACTACCACCCAATACCCTTACCCATCATAATCCCTAAATACACCTTTACCACCCTATACCTCAACCCACACTTAAATCCTAAAATCACCCTTACTACCGTGTGCACATACTCGGTCCTAAACCCTAAAAACGCCCTTAACAAGCTATGCCCCTACCCATGCCTAAAAACGCACTTACCGCCCTATACCTGTCAGTATCGTGGCGGTGCATGCTCTAGGGCCTGCCCCAACCACCACAAGTTCCACAATCACTGGCCCAGAAGATCCCTTGCCCACAAGTTCCTCTCTCCATGCTTTCAGGGACCTGACTTGTGTTAAGGCTCATAGTTTTTGTCCCCTGTAACTGTACTCTTGACCACTGCTTTATGCTGTTCCAGCCCAGTTGTCTATTTCGGACTTCAGCTCCCAGGTACCCCAGTGAATTACCTGTGTGGATAGGAGTTAATGAAGGGGTCGGTCAGGTGTGCATTGTTGCTCCAACATTATTATCTCTACATCTCAACGATGTGGTCTACTATCTAGAAGACAGTGACAATGACTACCCTAGTGTTGCGTGCAGGAAGATACCTTTACTCCTGTTCGCAGATGACACCTTATTGGTTTCTAAAACACCGGCGGGTCTCCAAACTCTTATCAATAGATTTCTGGTATTTCGCGAACACTGAGGGTTGGTCATAAACCAATCGAAAACAAAATGTATGACCATTAAACTCCATAAGACGTTTAGAGGCTCCATTATGTTAGAAGGGCCGCCCTTAGAGAGGGTTAATGAGTTTAATTATTTGAGAATTACCCTCACTAAGAACACAAGCTAGTCTCCCCAGGTCAAGAAAAGTGCCCTAAGGACAACGTACCAAGCTGCTGCAATTTAAAAATGCTACAACGCTTAAAAAATTTGGCGAATTTCACCTGCTCTAAAAATTTATAGGGCTAAAGCAGAAGGCAGTACACTATATGGGAACACGGATTTGGGGCCTCCATGGCCTGGCTGATTCGAGCATAGCAGAGAACAACTTCCTCTGAGCCTTGGATAGTTTACCCAAAATAACTCTCTTGTTACCATTACAACGGGTCATGAGCCTAATGCCACTGGACCACTAGGCTCAACTAAGGCTATTGCTATATTGGCACAGGCTAAAGTACACCCCGGCTCTGGCCGACTACTATCAAGGTTTTAGAGTAGAAGCTGCATTGGAAAGTTTCCACAAAACTAAATGGATCCATATGTAAACAACATGTTGGTTAACCTTGGCCTTTGTGATTTTTGGCCTGATGGCCCAAATCCCCCACTACTCACTAGGGAAGCACTCAGAGATGCTTGTTGGGGATGGAAGTGGGAACAAGTTCTAATAAACACTTCCCTAGGATCCCTCTTGAGAGCTTTTCTTAACATCAAACCCCATGCTGAAATTTGAGCCACTTCTCGATCATTTGATGACACCTGTTGCCAGGCGGTTATACCTTAAGTTTCGTTAGGCACCTTACCCTTGTTGCCCTTCTGTCCTAAAGTGGAATCCCAACCCTGACAAAAATGATTTGTGCCACTGTGCCTGCAGATGGAGGAATCCTTACCACATTTTATTTTATTTTGCCCTGGCTATGCCTGGCCATGGAAAAGTTAGATTCTTCCAATCTGCAGGCAGCTTGGTTTCAGACAGTACCTTCCGGTTCTCTGGCTCCTATGCATTGAAACTAGGGAATGGGAAATGGCCACTTTCCACGCATAACCATAACCACGCATGCATTACAATGCATGCTTGGTTACAGCAAATAGTCTTTACCATGCATACCTTTACTACGAGATAAGTAGTAAAGGCATGTGTGGTAAAGCTAAAAGAAAAAAAAGGGGGGCTTTGGGGGTCTAACCCCCCAAAAAAGCATGGGGTTAGAAAAAGGGGGCTTGGGAGGGCACCCCCCAAAATAAAATGTTAAAAAACGCACCTGTTTCCGTCGTTTAAAGAAAAAGATGTGGAGGCAATCGGCATCGTTAGAGGAAACGGAAGTACACTTACGCTTCCTCTTAACGACATTCAACGTCACCTCGGAAAATCAAGGAGAGGAGGGGTTAGGGGGAATGAGGGGGTAGTGTCGCGCATGGGTAAATTTAAAGGGTACATTTTTAGGGTGATATTCTTTAACATAAAAATGCTATTTAACATGCATATTTTAACATGAAAATCGTTGTAAAACTATGCGTGTTAAAGGCATTTTCGTGGTAAAGGATATGCGTGGTGATGGCATTCGCGTTGTAACGCATGCGTGGTAAAGGCATGCGTTACAACTGAATGCGTTGTAAAGTCATACAACCCTAGGGAACCAGGCGTCTGTGGTGTTGCTAGATATTTCCATTGGAGCTGGCAAATTAGAGCGAAGGCACTGGGGTAGTTTCAAGTTGTGTCTGGCAATATATGGACCTTCCCTTGAGGAATTTCTATCCATTTGCTGCTGAAACGCACCATGTCAGTTATCATTGCAATGTCCAGACCAGTCATATGTTTTGAATTGTATTGGTGTACCCGCTCCTTTTGTCATAGTATTTATGGAATGCATGATATGTACTATTTGTCCCTAGACTGATATGCAATTGTTTTAAATTATGATGTTTTACACCTGATTTTTGTATGCAATGGACTACTATGTATAAAAATAAGTGTTGTTTTGTCTTGTTTTATGTGTTTTTATCGTTGTTTAAACCGAATAAAAGTCATTCGAAGGAATACACGTACAGGCCTTGAATGGCATCAATAAAAAAAAAATCATATTAGACGAATATGACTCATTTTTCTGGCAGACAATTCGAGTTCAATGGTCTGACATGCACAGCACTGTTTTCATATTACGTAAATTGCAGCATAGTTAAATACTCAAAAGAAATAGCAAACATAACTCCTGTCTGGCTCGAAGAGCCGAATGTAAACATCCCACAGAGGGATAGAGGATTTTCAGGCTTAAAAGAAGGCCACATCTTTAGCAGTTTCATCTCAAAACTGGGTTCATAGAAATCAAAAATGTTATTATTGTACACCTTAGAGAATGCCGGATTTGCACTGGATCAATTAGTAATTGGCAAGCAGGTTACCTCCAAGAGGGGTTTTAACGCTCATTTTTTGGCACTCTCCCAAATAATTTAAATCCTGCTTTTAAGCCCTAAATCTTGCGTTCCAAGTAGTTGATGAAACAAGAATTAACAGCGCCTTTACCAAGGAAAAGAAGGAAACAATTGGGATATGTTTCAAAATTATAGTTGGAAACGGAAATGTAGGGGAAATAGGCCATTCAAAATATTTCCCTAAACGGCTGCGACACTGGAGCCAAACTCTTTAAGATATAATATATATATTTTTTTCTTTAGCTAGTCTTGTTGAAAATTCGGTTGCCTTACCACTCTCCCCATTTAAGAGAAAGCTGGACTTTTCTAATTCGCCCCCCTTTTGCTCATCTCGCCTCTAAAGGTGTGTGATGATTAGTTGTGCGGTGAGTGACAAGCGAGATGAATATGATAGAATGACTTTTTGCACGAACCTGCTCTAGGGAATAACACTTTGCACTTAATTAAAGGCTAGTCTACTCTTTATGTCACAAGGCCATCAAAATCAGAAAGAGATGAGGCGAACCGTCTTTTCCTTCACCATTATCATATGTGCTACATCTTTCGATTAAGCATCCTCTTTAAAATGTTTTTCTTTCTATTCTCAATTCTCTGACGAAAAGCTTTTAAAGTACATTCATCACACACAAATTATACCTTTTTTTATTCACCTTGCGGCATAGCCTACTTTTAAGCCATAGGTTTCCCCTACATTTATTTTTACTCTGTGAAGGTAATACACTTAAACTGCAGAGATGCAGGTGATTGACAGTGTCACATACAGTTATCACGATTCCCCTGGAGCTCGGCTCTGTCCTAATGGCGCAGACACAAATGCGTATTACCTGCTGGACATGCCTGAAGGAGTTGCCACACATTCAAAGTGCTGAGCTAAATGATCCTGTGATGAAATACTGTCCACTAACGGCACCCGTAGTCCGTGGAGGGTGAAGCCTGGCTGGTGATTAAAATCTAGCTCTAGTCAGCAAATCCAAATGTCAGGCTTTAAAATGTATTTCCCTCCACAGGGACACATCTCATCATCTCCCTAGGATATGTAACAGGGAAATACAGGCCAAGGGAGAACTTTCGAAGTTCACAAATGTTTCTTTAATTGATCCCTTCTCTTAAAGTGCTTAAATCGACTTACAGCCTGCTATGTCATTAAGAGGGAATGTTACATCCCTTGTGGTCTTTCATGAGGATCACTAGGTGTGTACGAAGTTGCAACGTTTTTGTATGCCAACTTTTTTGAAGGTCTGTGGGAAACTTTGCAAAGTGCGCATAGTTTGCAAAGTTTTTCTCTTTAGGGCGTATATCTGAACCTTATTAATTCTGTAAAGATTTGAGAGAGCACAAGTTTGAAAAAATGTATAAGTACGCCATATTTACAAGCACGTAGTTAGTTCACATGTATTTTGCACCAGAGTGTTTATATTTAGAAGTGAAATACACAGAGTGTCTTATATTCAGTGGTGAAATGCATAGAATGTTTGAAGTAGAGTAACGATAATCATAACTGTGTGAGACTAATGTAGAAATGTTTGGGGATGAATATGAAAACCTCATGTTCTCATGTTAAAGGAATAATGTAAGAGTTGAATGTAACTCTAAAAACCCAGTATTTTGTGTAGGCCTCATGGCAATTCACAAGCAAATCTAAACGTGCTGCAAAAATAATGTGAGACAAGGTTGACATGGTTCTTTCAAAATGTACTATTGAACTTAGGGTTAAAAGTATATGCTTTATAGATGTGTTATTTTAGAAACGTATGCTAGTTAAGAATGTTTGCTGTTTAAATCAAGTTAACGTCTTAAGAGTGCAGGAACCTGCTGAATGTAAATCAAGTAGGCCAGAGCCGATAATGTCATGAAGTTGAAATCGTCATGTGCTCGTTAGAGGAGAGGTCGTGAGGTGTCCAGTATGAAGCTCTGAGAGTGTTTTATGGCCTAAGATATGGTGAAGTCTGGAATTTGAGGCCCACTGCAGGAAGAGCTGTATGCAGGTGCGAGGGTCCTAATCAGCTCGAATGAAAGGGACTTTGTTCAGTGGCGCCTTGCGCAGGCCTGTAGGAGTTTCCAGGAATTTCAGGGGGTATCAGCGCACGGAAGAAGCTGCCTGGGAACCAAGGTCAACTTTAACGAGGGTCTTCAAGAGTACCATCATGGAGTTTGCCGCGGAAAGATGTACCACGTGAGGGGCGTCCCAAGGGGCGTTTCTATTGGAAATGTGATTTGGTATTAGGGAAAGTGACCCGGGAGGAGAGCAGAGCAGATGATTTTGGGAGCCTAAGGAAGCGGATGGGTAGGCAGATAGGCTGATCAGGAGAGACCCATTATCAGAGAAGAGACAAAGAGAAGTGCGTGATCTTCTTAGGAAGTCACCACGGCTGACACCTAGAGGGTTAAGATCTTGTTAAGTAGGGATGTCATTTAGTATAGTGTAGGGACAGACTAACCTTAATTTTCTTTTCTGTAATGACTTTGAGGTTGCAACTTGTATCCATTTTAGCAACCCTGATGGTATTCGAACTTGTACTTATTATTTTGTTCTTCAGACTCAGACTATTCAAGAAGTTCATGTTCATAGTGATTCCGATATACCTGTTGAATCTCATCTTGAGAAGTTTGTATCTTCAGTTATCTTTGACTTTATATTAAATCTTTAAAACTTCATTTTGGTCAGTGGTCATTTAGAGTGGTGTAAGTTCTTAAATTGATTGTTTACTTCGAGATTACCTTTTACTCAAGACAGGTACCAACGATTCAGTCGACAGGAAATGGGATTTGGTAAGATAATTAGTAACCAGTAATCCCGCGTTAGCAGTTGGTAGCAGAGTGAGGATGGTTATCTTCTTGAGGAAGGTAATCTAGAGAGGTTAGTTTACCCCAAGGCCCGAGACGTCGAGAGACGAGCAGCGGAAGAATCGTGTGCCGAAAGGTGCAGACGGTGCGAGAAAAGCAGCAGTATCGGAGAGTGAGTATAAAAAGGGTCATGCGTGAACAGATTGCGGTGTTTTGTGTTGTATTTGTATTGTAATGTCTTGCGGAGTTGAATGCCTGTAGTGTGAATGAGAGAAGGTTGTGAGCGCGCGCAACCTGGTAAACTGGTAACCTGGTAAACGGGTGTACTAGTGAAATCTTAAGTTCAGGCCAGAGCTTAAGTGGTTTTGGGTGTATCGAACATCCAGGGTAGTTGTCGACCATAGTACGGAGGTCACGAGGTACCATTGACCGCCGTGGATCCAAGATAGGGGGAGTGTAAGAGTGAGTGTATGAGTAACGGACGCTGGTCGAAAGTTACTGCGTGTGAGTAACCTATCGGAGAAGGCGATTGTCTGGAAGTAAACGGAAAGACATTTCGCCAAGTTAGGGGGACAACTACAGAAAGACTGTGGGCGTACAGTCAAAGAAAGGTGATCGCTTGGACGGAAGTAATCATTTTTCAGTGTATGAATGGGATGCGTGCATGACCGAGGAGACGAGCTGAGAAAGGAGGGGAACTGCTGCGAAGGGGGACGGGTGACGTCGGCTAGAGCCGCGCTCTGATTGAGCGGTTGGTGTGACGTTAGCTAGAGCCGCGCTCTGGTTGGGCGGCTAGAGTGACGTCGGAGGAAAGCCGCGTACGGATAGGCCAGTTAGTGAGAACGGCGCCGAGATTGGTGGAATATCATCAGGAAGTAAACAAACGCGGAGAAAAGAGAAATCATGAAGTGTTTTAAGTGTTTGAAAGGGATTTTTAAACGTAAACGAAGTGAACATTATTACGGGGAAGAGGCTCCCCCAGAGGGTACACCAGCTCATTATATGGCAACGAATGTGGGGCTGCATACGATATTATGGATTGGGGCTTGGAATAAGCTTACGGAAGGAAATGAGGAAATGCAGTTCCCAAAGTACGGAACGTTTAAGTTAGAGGTGTTACATCGGCTAAAAGCAACCATGTCCTCATTGAAACCTTCACCTAGACCAACACAGTTTGAGGCTCTTAATGCATGGATTAAGGCTGCACACGACCGAAATTTGAACAGGCGTCAACAAAGGCTGACGCGATCGGTAAGGGCAGTGCGAGATTCCAAATGGGATGAGGAGGAAAAGCGTTGGAGGGTACAGACGATTGAGGTGGAGAAAATGTATCCGATGAGGGAGGTGTCAGGAGGAGGAAACCTCATGGAAGAAGACGAGGAAAGCGAGTCGGAGGACAATCTGATAAACAGATTGTTGATGGATAGACCACCTCCGAGAGTGGGATTGATAGAAGATAGAGGGCTCGCAAGGGAAGATGGGAATGAGATAGAGGGGTATACACCACTCCCTATATCGGAATGGACACCTAGCAAAGGCGGAGAAACACCTCCAAACAACACTGTACAGAGTGTAGTGGGAAGGTTTGTGGTGCAGAAAACGCCAACCACAGAAAGGGTTGAATCTGTGGGATTGCCAGACGCTCTTCAAGTGCCTGTTACCATAGGACCCATAGTTTCGATCTATAATTCTGAGAGAGATAGAGGGGAACAACAAAGGCAATTGGATAGGGAAAGGATTGAGATGGAAAGGAGGAATAATGTGACAAATGCATGGAAACAATTACCAGGTTCGGTAACGTGGAACACCCCATTAGACACCACTGTCGGTCCCAATTCAGAACGGGGAGGTCCGAGAGGACCAATGGATCTAAGGGGACCGCGGCCAAGATCTTTTTCAGAGTTAAGAGCTGATTTGAGGGAATGGGACGGGTCCATAGTATCTCCGAGTAACAGGACAAGAACAGAACCAGAGTGGGAAAGCAGGGGTAACGCGACTGTATCTCATTGTGGGGCCAGCGAAAGCAGTCAGGGCCGGGAAGGCCAAAGTCAAGAGACTAGAGGGGATGCAGGTCCTACAAGTCAGAGAGAACAGTCGGAACAAAATACTAGGATTGTAGAATGTGAGGAAATGTCCCGTCTCTGGGGGAACGGAGGAGATGAGGCGGTACGGAATTTTCAGAATAGGTTTAGGTGCCTTCATCATACGCTTGGGGAAGACGTTCAACATTGGAGAAAGGAGAACAGCGATAGGTCCCGCCACGCCTCGAATACTCAGGAAGCACAGGGAAGTAGGGAAGAAAGAGGGAGTAATAGAACCTCTTATCCTCAATCCCGTGAAACTAGCCAGGATGGAGAGAGAGAGGCTGGGAGGCATGAAGGAGTGTTTCACCACCCACCCCGAGAAGACGGAAAGGCATGGGACTTAGAGAGATGGGAACAGGGGAGGACTCCCTATAATTCACCAATACCTAAACGTAGATCTCGGAGCTGGGATGGGAGAGATGCGGATGGAGGAGCTAAATTGAGTGTCTTGAAAGCTGAAATAAAGGCAAAAAGGCTTGATGTTACCAGTTTAAAATCAGATGTAGATGAGATAATAGATGGAACATTGCCTTTGGAGAGGATAGAATTGTATGAACAGGATGAGTTATTGTTCATGGCAAAGGATATTACTAGGAAAGCTAGAGCGGTTCATGAAAAACTGACTGATTTGGCAGACAAGTATGCCGTGGATTTGTCTAGGACAAGGGCATTACAGAGTAACCACAGATTACAGTACGCAGACCAAGATCTAGATGAGAAGAGAACTGCTGGATTAAAAACACACATAAGAGAGCTGGTAACAGGGATAAGAGTGTGGAGAGAACTGGATAAATGGGAAGAAAGGTGGTCGAAAAAGGGCACAGTTAGGCGAAGTACAAATGTGATGACCCCTGAGGGAAGGGTAATGCAGATGGAGGCATTCCCTTTACGAGAAATATCAAATGGAAATTATGTACATGTGCCCTGGAGTAGAGGAGACTTAGCCGCATTTACCAACTCATTCCCGAAGTTGCGGGACAACCCAGTCGAGTGGTATAAGCAGGTAGAGAGGTTTGTTAAAATTTCGAAAGTACTGTGGATAGATTTGAACACGTTGTTTGACATCGTGGTCCCATCTGATTTGTGGACCCCTTGTAAGACTAGTGTCGACTGGCCAAATGCTGAACCATTGAGAGATGTTCGAACTAATGGACCAGCTGAGATAGTCATGCGAAAGTATGAAAGGGTAATAGCATGGCTGAAAGATAAGGTACCACCACAGGATATAGATTGGGTAAAAATAGACCGAACAAGGCAGGAACCCAAGGAGACAGTTCACGAGTTTTATGAAAGGTTGTTGAAAACATTCAAGCAATACAGTGGATTAGATGTAATGGATCCCAAAGACATAGGGCAGTTCGTGTCAAAGTTTGTATTGGGGTTGAGACCTGATATTTGTTTGATGATACAGCAACATTTAATCTGTTGGCAGAACAAACCACTAGATGAGATTTTACGATATGCGAGGTACTGCAGTGACGAGATAGATTCTAAAGCCAAGAATCTAAAGGAGAAATTGATGGTGGTGCAAATGCAGTCCGCTGGGAAGGGTGGCCAGCAGAAGCAGGGGATGGGACGAAAACCAAATGGTCAGAACAAAGATAATGAAGAAGGGCAGAGACCTAGGATAGACTTTGCCACTTTAAAGAAAACGACAAAGTGTCATCTGTGTCACCAGGTGGGGCATTGGCGACGCGAGTGTCCCTTTAACCCTGAAAACGGAGAGCAAGAAGTAGAAGAGCAGGTCCAAGAAGACACAGTGCAAAAAGTGACAGTCCCAAGCAGTAAGGTGGCCAAAGGGGGGACTTCGGCTCCACGGGCCCAATTCCCACAGCCACCGAAGATAGCAGCTGGAGGAAAGGTCTTTAAACAAATGCCTCTGTTTATCGAGGAAGAAAAATGTTATTACATTGATCCATTGACAGGACAACGGGTGAGCAGTGAAGAAGACTGTACCCTCGGGGCAGTTCTAGAAGTGGATCAGAGAGGGCCATTTGTTGAGGCAGAAGTGGCAGGGTGTCCCACTACGTTCTTAGTGGACACTGGGGCTACTCGTTCGACTCTGAGATCAGCGGTGGTTCCAGACTTGCCGATGTCAGGGGAAACAATTCAGGTGGTAGGAGTCGCAAATAAAAGAATGACTAGTCCCTTGACAGAACCAGTGTCTGTGAAAATTGGAAACCACATGAACGAACATCAGTTTGTGGTTTGTGACTCGAGTCCGGTATGTCTGTTAGGTAGGGATTTGTTATGCAAATTGAATTGCACCATATACTGCACCCCACAAGGAGTGGAGGTACAGACTACCGACGATGATGCTACCTTTAAGGTGGCCAATTCAAAATTCTGTGTAGAACTATATCCTACTCTGACTGTAGAAGATCTTCCACAAGACTTAAGAGATGCAGTGGCGTCAGAGGTATGGGATTTCACAGGAGAAGATATAGGATTGATCAAAGGGGTAGAACCGGTAAAAATTCTGGTAAAACCAAATGTTGAGTTTCCAAGAACGCCTCAATACAAATTGTCACAGGAAACGATTGCAGGAATAAAGCCTGTGATCGAGTCAATGATACAGCAGGGAATACTGAAGGAAATTGTGGGCAGTCCTTGTAACTCCCCGATTATGGGTTTGCAGAAACCTAGCGGGAAGTTTAGGATAGTTCAGGATTTACGAAAGATTAACAACATAGTCGTTTCATGTTGTCCCGTGGTACCGAATCCATCAGTAATATTGTTTCAAATACCATGTCAAGCAGAATGGTTCACAGTGATAGATCTTTGTCAGGCTTTCTTTTCAATCCCATTGGATGAAGAGAGCAGGTACCTTTTTGCGTTTAAAATGGAAGATCGCGTTCTAACATGGTGTCGAATCCCACAAGGATTCACAGACAGTCCATCCATCTTTAATCAGTTGTTGAAGAAGAATCTTGAGAATCTAGTACTGCCACAGAACTCGGTTCTGGTACAGTACATAGATGACCTACTTGTTGCGTCAGAAACAGAGGAAGCTTGTAAAGTAGATTCAATTGCCTTACTGAATCATTTAGCTGAAAATGGACATAAGGTATCTCCGAGCAAGTTACAGTATTGTCTGACAGAAGTACAGTATCTAGGGCACAGGTTAGAAAAAGGGAAACGTAAGGTGTCCCCAGAGAGGATTGAGGCGATAATGAAAATGAATGCGCCTACAACTCAGAGAGAGGTTAGAATGTTCCTAGGGATGGTGGGTTACTGCCGACAGTGGATAGTTAACTTTTCACTGAAAGCAAAGCCCTTACAGAAACTGACGCACAAGGAGGTGAGTGATCCGGTACCATGGGATGAAGAACGTCTGGTGGCGTTTTTACAGCTGAGAGACGATTTATGTCGTGCTCCGGCTCTGGGAATGCCAGATTATGAAAAGTCGTTTTCACTCTATTGCTGTGAGAGAGAGGGATGTGCTTTGTCAGTCTTGGCACAGACCCACGGTAATGCCCGTAGACCAGTTGCATATTTTTCGGCTACATTAGATCCAGTAGCCGCAGCGTTGCCCGGATGTCTCAAATCCGTTGCTGCAACGGGTGTCAGCATTGAAAGGAGCGAAAGTATTGTAATGGGACATCCAGTAGTGGTGTATGTACCGCATTCAGTTGAATTGTTAATGACCAGGACGAAGACGCAGCATCTGACCAATAGCAGGCTCACGCGTTATGAGCAAGTTATACTTGCCGCAGAAAACGTGACTCTCAGGAGATGCTCTGTCTTGAATCCTGCTACTTTGATGCCATTACCTACGGTAATAGAAGGCGAAGGATGTGAAGACCACGATTGCCTTGATGTGACTAAACTATGCACGAAACCCAGACCAGATATTGTGGATGAGCCATTGTCTGACCCTGATGAAATTTACTTTGTTGATGGCTCATGTTTAAGAGACGATACTGGTCGGTTAAGAGCAGCTTATGCTGTTTGTACCCTTACTGGAGTTGTGGAAGCCGCTTGCCTGGAAGGAGTACATTCCGCACAGGTAGCAGAGATTATTGCCCTAACTCGTGCCTGCATAGCAGGAAATGGAAAGAGAGTCACCATCTACACGGATAGCCAATATGGTTTCGGTGTGGTTCATGATTTCGGGCAGTTGTGGTCTCAGAGGGGTTACATGACCTCCTCTGGTTCGCCCATTCTAAATGGAGAATTTGTGAGATTGCTGATAGAAGCATTACAAGGTCCTGTTGATATTGCAGTGGTGAAGTGTGTAGCTCATACTAAGAATACAGATTTTGTGTCACAAGGTAATAGATATGCTGATGAAGTCGCACGCTATTGTGCGGAACAAAGTTATTCTTTCTCAAAGGTGGAAATAGAAGGTGCAGAAGAAAAGACTGAATTAAGTATGATGTTAGAAACTGTAGACACTTGGGAGGATTTAAGAATAATGCAGGAGAACGCACCTGAAAAAGAGAAAAAGGCATGGGAAATAGCAGGCTGTGTGCGAAGTGAAATGGATTTTTGGGTTTCAGCAGATGGGAGAGCTGTGTTACCTGAAGAATTAGCTAATCCCATGGCGAGAGAAATACATGGTCCAGTACATTTAGGAAGGGATGCTATGATGAGAGTTTTTAGGCAGACTTGGTATTGCCCGAAATTCAGAATAGCAGCAGAATCAGTATGTAAACGATGTGTTACCTGCCAACAACTGAACGTAGGCAAACGAACACCAGTCACACTGAGTCACATTGGGAGGTCAGGGGGGCCTTTCAATAGAATGCAACTAGACTTCATCGAAATGCCAAGAGTCAATCGCCTTCGGTATGTGTTGGTGATTGTATGCGTATTTTCCAGATGGGTTGAGGCATACCCTACACGTAGGTGCGATACACTCACAGTGGCTAAATTGCTGCTCAGGGAGTTGATACCGCGCTTCGGGGTGCCTGCCTCTTTGGAATCGGACAGAGGAAAACATTTTAACAGCGAAATAGTGAAGATGTTGTGCTCCACGCTGAATATCGATCAAAAGCTGCATTGTAGTTATCGACCAGAAGCTTCAGGAATTGTGGAACAAGTGAATGGCACTTTGAAGAATAGATTGGCTAAAGTAGTGGCATCCACATCCTTGAGTTGGCCAGATGCTCTTCCATTGGTGCTCATGAGCATGCGCAGCACACCTGATAGGAGGACAGGTCTCTCTCCCCACGAGATCCTGATGGGGAGGGCCATGAGACTTCCTACAGTTCCAACTACTGCTCTATTGAATATTACAGATGATCTGATCTTGGATTATTGTAAAGGACTGTCTGACGCCATCCATTCTGTGTCCCTTCAGGTGCATGCGGCTGAAGTTCCAACAGCGAGGAACCTGTGTCATGACCTGAACCCAGGGGACTGGGTCCTGGTTAAAAAACACGTCCGGAAGAACTGCCTAGATGTTCGCTGGCGTGGGCCCTTTCAGGTAATCCTGATCACGAACACCGCGGTGAAGTGCGGGGGGCTGCCAAATTGGATCCATGCATCCCATACTAGAAGAGTTCCAGCACCTCTAGAAGGAACAGCTCCCATCCCAGACGAAAGCCCGGAAGTGGGAGAAGAGTCGCAAGAAGGGATTGAGGCAGCTGAGGGGGTGTCGGAAGAAGTTGGGAACGCATCGGATTCAGAAGAAGAGCGAAGGCAGGACGGCAGTGAGACAGAAGACGCAACTGAAGGAGAGAGCAGAAGTGAATACGACTCAGACTCAGATCCGTATCGGAGCGATCAAGAACCAAGTGGGAGGACAAGGAATAGGAGAATAAGGCTTGGAGCTGCCACTTGGCCGACAAGAAGAAGAAGGCTAAGTTTGAGGTCGGCCCAAGAAGAAACACTTACTCCTATATCCGAAGACTCAGATCCAGAAGAAGATATCCAGGATCAAACCGAGGAGGGTCTTAGAAGATCAAGTAGGGTGCGAGTGCCTAGCAGAAGATACTCTACTCCCGACTGGACCTACCTTGTTGCAGATGTCTGGGAGACACAGAACAGGGAGGATCAGGGAAGTGGAACTGATCAGAACTGACCCGATCATCACAGTGCAAATAAAGTTTCTACTGCCAGGAGCGGAGACCGAAAGGTTGCTGACACTCAACATCGTTCATCCTGCTCTCCTGAGTGGAATAAGAAAATTGCTTTTAGAGACAGTTGAGTTTCCAGTTTGCTGTTCACGATATCCAATATTGGAGGGAACTCTTCTTCGTTTGGAAATGCTAGAACGAGTAGTAGAATTGCTAGGAGTGCTTATTGTTGTGGACTAAGATCATACTACGAATGTCTTCAAAGGGGTGCAGATCTGGAAAAGTGAAGAAAGTGATCTTGATTAGAACGGACCCCTTTGTAATTGTGGATATAGAACTGATAGTACCAGGATTGGAAATTGAAAAAACGCTAACTCTCAATTTCGTCCGTCCACTTGTCTTGAGCGAAATAAGGAGAATAATCCTAGAAAAGGTTGACTTTCCATGGTGTGGTACGAACTGTCCAGAACCTGAGGGAATGATACTTCGGATGGACATTTATGAAGAAGTAGTGTCACTCCTTGAGTCATACATAACTTCAGACGAAAATAAGACTTTTGAAAAGAAATTGTGAATTGTTGCAAGATAACCTAGCGCCGAGTGGAAGAAGAAAAGTGATAGGGGTTTCATTTTAGTGGATGGAGAAGGGCTAGGGTTGTCTATTTCTACTGGACTTTGAACTGTTTTGCGGAAACAAATTGTCAAGCTTCCAAGTGTTTCAAGAAAGACATTGCAAGAGAGAAAGACTTTGTTTGAAAAGAAGAGGAAGTGAATGCTGGAAGATAGTCGAAAACTACACTGTTTGAGAACATGGAGGCTGGCAACCCGAACCGCAGGGCAAAATGTATAGCTGTTACATTTTTAGGAGTAGTGGTTTCTCTTATAATTTTAGTGGTAACTGTTTCATTCCTAGCGGGACACGAAGGGGATGGAATCACAGTTAAGGAGGATAGGGGAGTGTCAACACCGAGAACTACCACAGTTAAGGAGAAGGGAAACATCAATGAGAAAGACAAAGCGTTGTTAGATGCAGAAGTAAAAAGGTTACACATGGATGAATCACAGGGGAATTACAAGTCAAATGCTTATGCTAAGTTGCTTTATGAATATGTTGATGCCATGGAGGTAAAGGACTGCTATGTATGTATGCAGTTACCAATTTCGGTGGAGGAGGGTATCAAATACCATCATCTCCCGTTGACATATGGAATAACGTGCAGTTTATTGTTAAGTATGTTTTATGGACGAGACGGATTTGAGTATTACTTCTCGAATTTCGACTCGACATTGCCAGAGGTTCCGAATTTCAAGCATTTGAACAAATGGGACTACTACAAAAGCGAAGACAGGTTACACAAATGGTTTATTCCATGGAGAACGTTAGATACTTCACATGCTCGAAACAACAATCTGACTTGTCAAATATCAGAAGTTGAGAAAAAGTTTATAGCTCAGGTAGATACTAGATACAGAAAGCAGAAGGCATTGAAGGCATCAGGACAAGGGGAAACAGATTGGACCAAGGAGGAAAGGGCACAACAACGAAAAGGAAGTATTGGTCCAATTGCTTTGGATAAGGAGAAACGGGGGAAACTGTGCATTCACAGGAGTTACTCCTACTATGAAAACGTTTTTGTAGGACAAGTCAATTGCGAACATGCTTTTCAATTGGAGTACTACTCTAAGAACTTCATGAAAGGGATGCAAGCAATACCAAATGTATATTTTGTATGTGGAAGATATGCCTATGTGAAGTTACCAGATAATTGGTACGGATCATGCTATCTGGCTGTTGTCTTCCCTAAAATATATCATGTTGAGAATTTAGACACGCCTAAGAAAGAAATATCAACTAGATGGAAGCGAGGGCTGGGTGCAGCAGAAGTAATTGGAGATGTAATAGGTGCTGCATTCCCTTTCTTAGGATTGATAATGAATGACATTAAGATCAGGAGGTTAGCTACAGTCGTAGATAGACTGTCTGCCAGTACTGCAAGATCCTTGATGCTGATAGAAGGGGAGATGCAATCGATTAGGGCAATGGTTCTTCAGAACCGACTTGCTTTAGATGTTCTGTTAGCAAAAGAGGGAGGAGTCTGTAGGGCCTTGAAGGTACAGGAATGCTGTACTTACATTCCAGACAATTCAAAGCCTCTAGAGAAGTATATACAAAACATTACTGCCATACACTACGAAATTGAGGACCTGGCAAAGGTAAATGTGTGGGAAAAAGTAGGCCATGGAATGGGTAAAGTTGGAAGTTGGTTTGCCAACTTAGGAAAGGGTATCGTTTGGTACATATTGAAGCCCATCATCATAGTAGTGATTTGTGTAATCACTTTGTGGGGATTGGTGCGTTTGTATCAATGGTATAGAGCAAATAGGTTACAGAGAGCTATGAAGAAACAGGAAGAAGAGTTGACAGCGATGCAGGACACCCAATATAAGAGTCTGAAAGCATTAGAGAGTATGAAAAGAAGTGGTACTGTCCTGACTTCACTTTAAAGGTTCTACATTTTTAGTGTCATGGTGATGATGACCCCTGAAGGTCATCAAAGGGGGGACTGAGAGAGCACAAGTTTGAAAAAATGTATAAGTACGCCATATTTACAAGCACGTAGTTAGTTCACATGTATTTTGCACCAGAGTGTTTATATTTAGAAGTGAAATACACAGAGTGTCTTATATTCAGTGGTGAAATGCATAGAATGTTTGAAGTAGAGTAACGATAATCATAACTGTGTGAGACTAATGTAGAAATGTTTGGGGATGAATATGAAAACCTCATGTTCTCATGTTAAAGGAATAATGTAAGAGTTGAATGTAACTCTAAAAACCCAGTATTTTGTGTAGGCCTCATGGCAATTCACAAGCAAATCTAAACGTGCTGCAAAAATAATGTGAGACAAGGTTGACATGGTTCTTTCAAAATGTACTATTGAACTTAGGGTTAAAAGTATATGCTTTATAGATGTGTTATTTTAGAAACGTATGCTAGTTAAGAATGTTTGCTGTTTAAATCAAGTTAACGTCTTAAGAGTGCAGGAACCTGCTGAATGTAAATCAAGTAGGCCAGAGCCGATAATGTCATGAAGTTGAAATCGTCATGTGCTCGTTAGAGGAGAGGTCGTGAGGTGTCCAGTATGAAGCTCTGAGAGTGTTTTATGGCCTAAGATATGGTGAAGTCTGGAATTTGAGGCCCACTGCAGGAAGAGCTGTATGCAGGTGCGAGGGTCCTAATCAGCTCGAATGAAAGGGACTTTGTTCAGTGGCGCCTTGCGCAGGCCTGTAGGAGTTTCCAGGAATTTCAGGGGGTATCAGCGCACGGAAGAAGCTGCCTGGGAACCAAGGTCAACTTTAACGAGGGTCTTCAAGAGTACCATCATGGAGTTTGCCGCGGAAAGATGTACCACGTGAGGGGCGTCCCAAGGGGCGTTTCTATTGGAAATGTGATTTGGTATTAGGGAAAGTGACCCGGGAGGAGAGCAGAGCAGATGATTTTGGGAGCCTAAGGAAGCGGATGGGTAGGCAGATAGGCTGATCAGGAGAGACCCATTATCAGAGAAGAGACAAAGAGAAGTGCGTGATCTTCTTAGGAAGTCACCACGGCTGACACCTAGAGGGTTAAGATCTTGTTAAGTAGGGATGTCATTTAGTATAGTGTAGGGACAGACTAACCTTAATTTTCTTTTCTGTAATGACTTTGAGGTTGCAACTTGTATCCATTTTAGCAACCCTGATGGTATTCGAACTTGTACTTATTATTTTGTTCTTCAGACTCAGACTATTCAAGAAGTTCATGTTCATAGTGATTCCGATATACCTGTTGAATCTCATCTTGAGAAGTTTGTATCTTCAGTTATCTTTGACTTTATATTAAATCTTTAAAACTTCATTTTGGTCAGTGGTCATTTAGAGTGGTGTAAGTTCTTAAATTGATTGTTTACTTCGAGATTACCTTTTACTCAAGACAGGTACCAACGATTCAGTCGACAGGAAATGGGATTTGGTAAGATAATTAGTAACCAGTAATCCCGCGTTAGCAGATTCATGTTGCTTATATTCTTATTTAACAAATTAAAATTGTTCAGCAAAAGCTATAGGGCCAGATGTGCAAAGAATAGGGATGGCGATTTTCAAATTGTCGTTTCCCCTGGATCGTTTTTTGGAAATTGCTATTCCTTATGAATGAAACTTATTGGAACACATGTATCATTATATTTCAAATAGCGATTACCTTATTGTGATGTTCTGCGAATCGCTATTAGGTAATTGCAATTCGCATGTATGAAACTCCATGAGTTTCACTTACTGTTTCTTAATAGGGTGCAAATCGACCTACCCCATTAATATTAATGAAGCAGGTCATAATGTGCAACCCATTAGGAATCACTAAAATCACAGTGATGGTGGCCTGCTGGGGTCAGCAGACCACCATACCTGGGATTGTTTTTAAATAAAACAATATATTTTTTAATGCAGCCTGTTTTCCTTAAAGGAAAACGGATTGCAGTTAAAACAGAAAAATGAAAAGTTTCTTTTGATTTTTAAAGAGCAGGCAGTGGTCTGTGGGACTACTTCCAGCTCCTAAAAAACAATTTTATGATCATTCAGAAATGGGAAGCGCGCCCTTGGGGACCCCTTCCAGTTTGGGAATGGGTTACCACCTACTTGAATTAGGTGGTAAAATGTGAATGTTTTACGACCGCATTTCAGCCACAGAACATTCCTACATACTGCTGCACTTCGGTATTAGGAAAGGACACTCTAAACACGCCCCTTCTTAATATTAAATTGGTATGTGTTCGCAATTCCAAATTGTGATTCGGTAACATGTTATCGAATTACAAATTGAAATTCATACATACCAAAAAGCATTTTGCCCGTTGCAAGTGGCCCGATTCTGCGAATCGGCCCATTTGCAACCAATAAATGCACAATACATGTGGCCTCTTGTTTCATTCTTGTGAATCCAAGTGGGTCGCAAATTGACCTACCTCATGAATGTTAATGAGGTAGGTCGCAGTTTGCGATCGATTAGGATTCACAGCCTTCACAGACTAACATGGCTGTGATTGCCTTTGAATAGTTTTTTTTTTGTTGAAATGAAACCCATTTTACTTAAAGGAAAATGGGATGTGTTTCAACAATAAAAAATGAAATGTTTTGTTTTCATTTTTTAAGAGCAGGCAGTAGTACGTGGGACCACTTCCTGCTCTTAAAAGTGTTTTCCCAACATTCACAAAAAGGATGTGAATGCATTACCACCAACTCAGTGCGAATGTTTTGCAACCACATTTTGGTCACAAAACATTCCTTTTATTTCTATTTATTTTTGATAAGCCAATAAATAGTAATATGCTCACACAAAACATTCCTACACACGATTGCGATCCGGTATTTGGAAGGGATGCCCTAAACACGTCCCTTCCAAATACTGAATCGCAAAACCAAAATTGCAATTCGATAACAAGTTGCTGAATCGCAATATAGGGTTTGTACATTCCAAAAAGCATTTTTCTGGTTGCAAATGGTGCGACAGGAAAAATGCTTCGTATATATGGCCCATATTTCTTCCACAATACCACTTTGCATAGAAAATCTTGGCAAAACATAATCTTGCAGAGAAGAAATCTGCATACACTGCCTAAATAATGCTCTAAAGATGTAAGTAGACTGAATGACTGACGTGTGAAATAATCGATAGGAAGCAAAAGCTGAACAACTATTGGCAAAGCCAGTAAGTGTCGCCTATACAAGATCTATGGGCTTTGTGAATGCATTTCTTTAGCCATGCTGTACAATAGCGTGGATGCTGTAAAGCATGGCAGATTTTTTTTTTTAATGTGCTGACTTGTGTGGTGTATGCTGGCTGCATCATAGTGTTTTTCTTTTACTTTCAACCGTGCTGCACAACAGCCAAGCTGCTGTAACACACCGCTTAAAAAACATTGACAAAGCCGAAATGTTGAGTTATTTAGGTTTGTCAACATTTTTTTTTTGCTACGTTTTACATAAAAAAACACAGTTGATGGACAGAATGTAGAACAATGTCATACATTCACCCCAGTACAAGGATCTGGGCCTAAATCCATCGTTTTTTTGCACTCCACACCACCCTGGGTTAGACACTGGCTATATGCAAATCAGCTCTGACCCTGTGCCTCATGGGAACAGTCCAGTCCGAACTACCAAGCCATGTCTTTCCCAGACCGGAATCAAGCATCCAAGGACCGGTTTCTGGCTATCAGCCTTCATTCAGCCTGGATAGCTTGACTCCAGTGGTGTGGAGAGCCTGGGACTCACGTCTGAGCATACCCAGCCCACTCGGGGTGAAAATTGCAAAAAACACAGTTGATGGACAGAATGTAGAACAATGTCATACATTCACCCCAGTACAAGGATCTGGGTCTAAATCCATCGTTTTTTTGCACTCCACACCACCCTGGGTTAGACACTGGCTATATGCAAATCAGCTCTGACCCTGTGCCTCATGGGAACAGTCCAGTCCGAACTCCCAAGCCATGTCATTCCCAGACCGGAATCAAGCATCCAAGGACCGGTTTCCGGCTATCAGCCTTCATTCAGCCTGGATAGCTTGACTCCAGTGGTGTGGAGAGCCTGGGACTCACGTCTGAGCATACCCAGCCCACTCGGGGTGAAAATTGCAAAAAACACAGTTGATGGACAGAATGTAGAACAATGTCATAAATTCACCCCAGTACAAGGATCTGGGCCTAAATCCATCGTTTTTTTGCACTCCACACCACCCTGGGTTAGACACTGGCTATATGCAAATCAGCTCTGACCCTGTGCCTCATGGGAACAGTCCAGTCCGAACTACCAAGCCATGTCTTTCCCAGACCGGAAACAAGCATCCAAGGACCGGTTTCTGGCTATCAGCCTTCATTCAGCCTGGATAGCTTGACTCCAGTGGTGTGGAGAGCCTGGGACTCACGTCTGAGCATACCCAGCCCACTCGGGGTGAAAATTGCAAAAAAACACAGTTGATGGACAGAATGTAGAACAATGTCATACATTCACCCCAGTACAATGATCTGGGCCTAAATCCATCGTTTTTTTGCACTCCACACCACCCTGGGTTAGACGCTGGCTATATGCAAATCAGCTCTGACCCTGTGCCTCATGGGAACAGTCCAGTCCGAACTACCAAGCCATGTCTTTCCCAGACCGAAATCAAGCATCCAAGGACCGGTTTCTGGCTATCAGCCTTCATTCAGCCTGGATAGCTTGACTCCAGTGGTTTGGAGAGCCTGGGACTCACGTCTGAGCATACCCAGCCCACTCGGGGTGAAAATTGCAAAAAACACAGTTGATGGACAGAATGTAGAACAATGTCATACATTCACCCCAGTACAAGGATCTGGGCCTGAATCCATCGTTTTTTTGCACTCCACACCACCCTGGGTTAGACACTGGCTATATGCAAATCAGCTCTGACCCTGTGCCTCATGGGAACAGTCCAGTCCGAACTCCCAAGCCATGTCTTTCCCAGACCGGAATCAAGCATCCAAGGACCGGTTTCTGGCTATCAGCCTTCATTCAGCCTGGATAGCTTGACTCCAGTGGTGTGGAGAGCCTGGGACTCACGTCTGAGCATACCCAGCCCACTCGGGGTGAAAATTGCAAAAAACACAGTTGATGGACAGAATGTAGAACAATGTCATACATTCACCCCAGTACAAGGATCTGGGCCTAAATCCATTGTTTATTTGCACTCCACACCACCCTGGGTTAGACACTGGCTATGTGCAAATCAGCTCTGACCCTGTGCCTCATGGGAACAGTCCAGTCCGAACTACCAAGCCATGTCTTTCCCAGACCGGACTCAAGCATCCAAGGACTGGTTTCTGGCTATCAGCCTTCATTCAGCCTGGATAGCTTGACTCCAGTGGTGTGGAGAGCCTGGGACTCACGTCTGAGCATACCCAGCCCACTCGGGGTGAAAATTGCAAAAAACACAGTTGATGGACAGAATGTAGAACAATGTCATACATTCACCCCAGTACAAGGATCTGGGCCTAAATCCATCGTTTTTTTGCACTCCACACCACCCTGGGTTAGACACTGGCTATATGCAAATCAGCTCTGACCCTGTGCCTCATGGGAACAGTCCAGTCCGAACTCCCAAGCCATGTCTTTCCCAGACCGGAATCAAGCATCCAAGGACCGGTTTCTGGCTATCAGCCTTCATTCAGCCTGGATAGCTTGACTCCAGTGGTGTGGAGAGCCTGGGACTGACGTCTGAGCATACCCAGCCCACACGGGGTGAAAATTGCAAAAAACACAGTTGATGGACAGAATGTAGAACAATGTCATACATTCACCCCACTACAAGGATCTGGGCCTAAATCCATCGTTTTTTGCACTCCACACCACCCTGGGTTAGACACTGGCTATATGCAAATCAGCTCTGACCCTGTGCCTCATGGGAACAGTCCAGTCCGAACTACCAAGCCATGTCTTTCCCAGACCGGAATCAAGCATCCAAGGACCAGTTTCTGGCTATCAGCCTTCATTCAGCCTGGATAGCTTGACTCCAGTGGTGTGGAGAGCCTGGGACTCACGTCTGAGCATACCCAGCCCACTCGGGGTGAAAATTGCAAAAAACACAGTTGATGGACAGAATGTAGAACAATGTCATACATTCACCCCAGTACAAGGATCTGGGCCTACATCCATCGTTTTTTTTGCACTCCACACCACCCTGGGTTAGACACTGGCTATATGCAAATCAGCGCTGACCCTGTGCCTCATGGGAACAGTCCAGTCCGAACTACCAAGCCATGTCTTTCCCAGACTGGAATCAAGCATCCAAGGACCGGTTTCTGGCTATCAGCCTTCATTCAGCCTGGATAGCTTGACTCCAGTGGTGTGGAGAGCCTGGGACTCACGTCTGAGCATACCCAGCCCACTCGGGGTGAAAATTGCAAAAAACACAGTTGATGGACAGAATGTAGAACAATGTCATACATTCACCCCAGTACAAGGATCTGGGCCTAAATCCATTGTTTATTTGCACTCCACACCACCCTGGGTTAGACACTGGCTATGTGCAAATCAGCTCTGACCCTGTGCCTCATGGGAACAGTCCAGTCCGAACTACCAAGCCATGTCTTTCCCAGACCGGACTCAAGCATCCAAGGACCGGTTTCTGGCTATCAGCCTTCATTCAGCCTCGATAGCTTGACTCCAGTGGTGTGGGGAGCCTGAGACTCACGTCTGAGCATACCCAACCCACTCGGGGTGAAAATTGCAAAAAACACAGTTGATGGACAGAATGTAGAACAATGTCATACATTCACCCCAGTACAAGGATCTGGGCCTAAATCCATCGTTTTTTGCACTCCACACCACCCTGGGTTAGACACTGGCTATCTGCAAATCAGCTCTGACCCTGGGCCTCAAGGGAACAGTCCAGTCCGAACTACCAAGCCATGTCTTTCCCAGACCGGAATCAAGCATCCAAGGACCAGTTTCTGGCTATCAGCCTTCATGCAGCCTGGATAGCTTGACTCCAGTGGTTTGGAGAGCCTGGGACTCACGTCTGAGCATACCCAGCCCACTCGGGGTGAAAATTGCAAAAAACACAGTTGATGGACAGAATGTAGAACAATGTCATACATTCACCCCAGTACAAGGATCTGGGCCTAAATCCATCGTTTTTTTGCACTCCACACCACCCTGGGTTAGACACTGGCTATATGCAAATCAGCTCTGACCCTGTGCCTCATGGGAACAGTCCAGTCCGAACTCCCAAGCCATGTCTTTTCCAGACCGGAATCAAGCATCCAAGGACCGGTTTCTGGCTATCAGTCTTCATTCAGCCTGGATAGCTTGACTCCAGTGGTGTGGAGAGCCTGGGACTGACGTCTGAGCATACCCAGCCCACACGGGGTGAAAATTGCAAAAAACACAGTTGATGGACAGAATGTAGAACAATGTCATACATTCACCCCACTACAAGGATCTGGGCCTAAATCCATCGTTTTTTGCACTCCACACCACCCTGGGTTAGACACTGGCTATATGCAAATCAGCTCTGACCCTGTGCCTCATGGGAACAGTCCAGTCCGAACTACCAAGCCATGTCTTTCCCAGACCGGAATCAAGCATCCAAGGACCGGTTTCTGGCTATCAGCCTTCATTCAGCCTGGATAGCTTGACTCCAGTGGTGTGGAGAGCCTGGGACTCACGTCTGAGCATACCCAGCCCACTCGGGGTGAAAATTGCAAAAAACACAGTTGATGGACAGAATGTAGAACAATGTCATACATTCACCCCAGTACAAGGATCTGGGCCTAAATCCATCGTTTTTTTGCACTCCACACCACCCTGGGTTAGACACTGGCTATATGCAAATCAGCGCTGACCCTGTGCCTCATGGGAACAGTCCAGTCCGAACTACCAAGCCATGTCTTTCCCAGACTGGAATCAAGCATCCAAGGACCGGTTTCTGGCTATCAGCCTTCATTCAGCCTGGATAGCTTGACTCCAGTGGTGTGGAGAGCCTGGGACTCACGTCTGAGCATACCCAGCCCACTCGGGGTGAAAATTGCAAAAAACACAGTTGATGGACAGAATGTAGAACAATGTCATACATTCACCCCAGTACAAGGATCTGGGCCTAAATCCATTGTTTATTTGCACTCCACACCACCCTGGGTTAGACACTGGCTATGTGCAAATCAGCTCTGACCCTGTGCCTCATGGGAACAGTCCAGTCCGACCTACCAAGCCATGTCTTTCCCAGACCGGACTCAAGCATCCAAGGACCGGTTTCTGGCTATCAGCCTTCATTCAGCCTCGATAGCTTGACTCCAGTGGTGTGGGGAGCCTGAGACTCACGTCTGAGCATACCCAGCCCACTCGGGGTGAAAATTGCAAAAAACACAGTTGATGGACAGAATGTAGAACAATGTCATACATTCACCCCAGTACAAGGATCTGGGCCTAAATCCATCGTTTTTTGCACTCCACACCACCCTGGGTTAGACACTGGCTATCTGCAAATCAGCTCTGACCCTGGGCCTCAAGGGAACAGTCCAGTCAAAACTACCAAGCCATGTCTTTCCCAGACCGGAATCAAGCATCCAAGGACCAGTTTCTGGCTATCAGCCTTCATGCAGCCTGGATAGCTTGACTCCAGTGGTGTGGAGAGCCTGGGACTCACGTCTGAGCATACCCAGCCCACTCGGGGTGAAAATTGCAAAAAACACAGTTGATGGACAGAATGTAGAACAATGTCATACATTCACCCCAGTACAAGGATCTGGGTCTAAATCCATCGTTTTTTTGCACTCCACACCACCCTGGGTTAGACACTGGCTATATGCAAATCAGCTCTGACCCTGTGCCTCATGGGAACAGTCCAGTCCGAACTCCCAAGCCATGTCATTCCCAGACCGGAATCAAGCATCCAAGGACCGGTTTCCGGCTATCAGCCTTCATTCAGCCTGGATAGCTTGACTCCAGTGGTGTGGAGAGCCTGGGACTCACGTCTGAGCATACCCAGCCCACTCGGGGTGAAAATTGCAAAACACACAGTTGATGGACAGAATGTAGAACAATGTCATAAATTCACCCCAGTACAAGGATCTGGGCCTAAATCCATCGTTTTTTTGCACTCCACACCACCCTGGGTTAGACACTGGCTATATGCAAATGAGCTCTGACCCTGTGCCTCATGGGAACAGTCCAGTCCGAACTACCAAGCCATGTCTTTCCCAGACCGGAAACAAGCATCCAAGGACCGGTTTCTGGCTATCAGCCTTCATTCAGCCTGGATAGCTTGACTCCAGTGGTGTGGAGAGCCTGGGACTCACGTCTGAGCATACCCAGCCCACTCGGGGTGAAAATTGCAAAAAAACACAGTTGATGGACAGAATGTAGAACAATGTCATACATTCACCCCAGTACAATGATCTGGGCCTAAATCCATCGTTTTTTTGCACTCCACACCACCCTGGGTTAGACGCTGGCTATATGCAAATCAGCTCTGACCCTGTGCCTCATGGGAACAGTCCAGTCCGAACTACCAAGCCATGTCTTTCCCAGACCGAAATCAAGCATCCAAGGACCGGTTTCTGGCTATCAGCCTTCATTCAGCCTGGATAGCTTGACTCCAGTGGTTTGGAGAGCCTGGGACTCACGTCTGAGCATACCCAGCCCACTCGGGGTGAAAATTGCAAAAAACACAGTTGATGGACAGAATGTAGAACAATGTCATACATTCACCCCACTACAAGGATCTGGGCCTAAATCCATCGTTTTTTGCACTCCACACCACCCTGGGTTAGACACTGGCTATATGCAAATCAGCTCTGACCCTGTGCCTCATGGGAACAGTCCAGTCCGAACTACCAAGCCATGTCTTTCCCAGACCGGAATCAAGCATCCAAGGACCAGTTTCTGGCTATCAGCCTTCATTCAGCCTGGATAGCTTGACTCCAGTGGTGTGGAGAGCCTGGGACTCACGTCTGAGCATACCCAGCCCACTCGGGGTGAAAATTGCAAAAAACACAGTTGATGGACAGAATGTAGAACAATGTCATACATTCACCCCAGTACAATGATCTGGGCCTAAATCCATCGTTTTTTTGCACTCCACACCACCCTGGGTTAGACGCTGGCTATATGCAAATCAGCTCTGACCCTGTGCCTCATGGGAACAGTCCAGTCCGAACTACCAAGCCATGTCTTTCCCAGACCGAAATCAAGCATCCAAGGACCGGTTTCTGGCTATCAGCCTTCATTCAGCCTGGATAGCTTGACTCCAGTGGTTTGGAGAGCCTGGGACTCACGTCTGAGCATACCCAGCCCACTCGGGGTGAAAATTGCAAAAAACACAGTTGATGGACAGAATGTAGAACAATGTCATACATTCACCCCACTACAAGGATCTGGGCCTAAATCCATCGTTTTTTGCACTCCACACCACCCTGGGTTAGACACTGGCTATATGCAAATCAGCTCTGACCCTGTGCCTCATGGGAACAGTCCAGTCCGAACTACCAAGCCATGTCTTTCCCAGACCGGAATCAAGCATCCAAGGACCAGTTTCTGGCTATCAGCCTTCATGCAGCCTGGATAGCTTGACTCCTGTGGTGTGGAGAGCCTGGGACTCACGTCTGAGCATACCCAGCCCACTCGGGGTGAAAATTGCAAAAAACACAGTTGATGGACAGAATGTAGAACAATGTCATACATTCACCCCAGTACAAGGATCTGGGCCTAAATCCATCGTTTTTTTGCACTCCACACCACCCTGGGTTAGACACTGGCTATATGCAAATCAGCTCTGACCCTGTGCCTCATGGGAACAGTCCAGTCCGAACTACCAAGCCATGTCTTTCCCAGACCGGAAACAAGCATCCAAGGACCAGTTTCTGGCTATCAACCTTCATTCAGCCTGGATAGCTTGACTCCAGTGGTGTGGAGAGCCTGGGACTCACGTCAGAGCATACCCAGCCCACTCGGGGTGAAAATTGCAAAAAACACAGTTGATGGACAGAATGTAGAACAATGTCATACATTCACCCCAGTACAAGGATCTGGGCCTAAATCCATCTATTTTTTTGCACTCCACACCACCCTGGGTTAGACACTGGCTATATGCAAATCAGCTCTGACCCTGTGCCTCATGGGAACAGTCCAGTCCGAACTACAAAGCCATGTCTTTCCCAGACCGGAATCAAGCATCCAAGGACCGGTTTCTGGCTATCAGCCTTCATTCAGCCTGGATAGCTTGACTCCAGTGGTCTGGAGAGCCTGGGACTCACGTCTGAGCATACCCAGCCCACTCGGGTTGAAAAATGCAAAAAACACAGTTGATGGACAGGATGTAGAACAATGTCATACTTTCACCCCAGTACAAGGATCTGGGCCTAAATCCATCGTTTTTTTGCACTCCACACCACCCTTGGTTAGACACTGGCTATATGCAAATCAGCTCTGACCCTGTGCCTCATGGGAACAGTCCAGTCCGAACTACCAAGCCATGTCTTTCCCAGACCGGAATCAAGCATCCAAGGACCGGTTTCTGGCTATTAGCCTTCATTCAGCCTGGATAGCTTGACTCCAGTGGTGTGGAGAGCCTGGGACTCACGTCTGAGCACACCCAGCCCACTCGGGGTGAAAATCGCAAAAAACACAGTTAATGGACAGAATGTAGAACAATGGCATACATTCACCCCAGTACAAGGATCTGGGCCTAAATCCATCGTTTTTTTGCACTCCACACCACCCTGGGTTAGACACTGGCTAAATGCAAATCAGCTCTGACCCTGTGCCTCATGGGAACAGTCCAGTCCGAACTCTGAAGCCATGTCTTTCCCAGACCGGAATCAAGCATCCAAGGACCGGTTTCTGGCTATCAGCCTTCATTCAGCCTGGATAGCTTGACTCCAGTGGTGTGGAGAGCCTGGGACTGACGTCTGAGCATACCCAGCCCACACGGGGTGAAAATTGCAAAAAACACAGTTGATGGACAGAATGTAGAACAATGTCATACATTCACCCCACTACAAAGATCTGGGCCTAAATCCATCGTTTTTTTGCACTCCACACCACCCTGGGTTAGACACTGGCTATATGCAAATCAGCTCTGACCCTGTGCCTCATGGGAACAGTCCAGTCCGAACTACCAAGCCATGTCTTTCGCAGACTGGAATCAAGCATCCAAGGACCGGTTTCTGGCTATCAGTCTTCATTCAGCCTGGATAGCTTGGCTCCAGTGGTGTGGAGAGCCTGGGACTCATGTCTGAGCATACCCAGCCCACTCGGGGTGAAAATTACAAAAAACACAGTTGATGGACAGAATGTAGAACAATGTCATACATTCACCCCAGTACAAGGATCTGGGCCTAAATCCATTGTTTATTTGCACTCCACACCACCCTGGGTTAGACACTGGCTATGTGCAAATCAGCTCTGACCCTGTGCCTCATGGGAACAGTCCAGTCCGAACTACCAAGCCATGTCTTTCCCAGACCGGACTCAAGCATCCAAGGACTGGTTTCTGGCTATCAGCCTTCATTCAGCCTGGATAGCTTGACTCCAGTGGTGTGGAGAGCCTGGGACTCACGTCTGAGCATACCCAGCCCACTCGGGGTGAAAATTGCAAAAAACACAGTTGATGGACAGAATGTAGAACAATGTCATACATTCACCCCAGTACAAGGATCTGGGCATAAATCCATCATTTTTTTTGCACTCCACACCACCCTGGGTTAGACACTGGCTATATGCAAATCAGCTCTGACCCTGTGCCTCATGGGAACAGTCCAGTCCGAACTACCAAGCCATGTCTTTCCCAGACCGGAATCAAGCATCCAAGGACCGGTTTCTGGCTATCAGCCTTCATTCAGCCTGGATAGCTTGACTCCAGTGGTGTGGAGAGCCTGGGACTCACGTCTGAGCATACCCAGCCCACTCGGGGTGAAAATTGCAAAAAACACAGTTGATGGACAGAATGTAGAACAATGTCATACATTCACCCCACTACAAGGATCTGGGCCTAAATCCATCGTTTTTTGCACTCCACACCACCCTGGGTTAGACACTGGCTATATGCAAATCAGCTCTGACCCTGTGCCTCATGGGAACAGTCCAGTCCGAACTACCAAGCCATGTCTTTCCCAGACCGGAATCAAGCATCCAAGGACCAGTTTCTGGCTATCAGCCTTCATGCAGCCTGGATAGCTTGACTCCTGTGGTGTGGAGAGCCTGGGACTCACGTCTGAGCATACCCAGCCCACTCGGGGTGAAAATTGCAAAAAACACAGTTGATGGACAGAATGTAGAACAATGTCATACATTCACCCCAGTACAAGGATCTGGGCCTAAATCCATCTATTTTTTTGCACTCCACACCACCCTGGGTTAGACACTGGCTATATGCAAATCAGCTCTGACCCTGTGCCTCATGGGAACAGTCCAGTCCGAACTACAAAGCCATGTCTTTCCCAGACCGGAATCAAGCATCCAAGGACCGGTTTCTGGCTATCAGCCTTCATTCAGCCTGGATAGCTTGACTCCAGTGGTCTGGAGAGCCTGGGACTCACGTCTGAGCATACCCAGCCCACTCGGGGTGAAAAATGCAAAAAACACAGTTGATGGACAGGATGTAGAACAATGTCATACTTTCACCCCAGTACAAGGATCTGGGCCTAAATCCATCGTTTTTTTGCACTCCACACCACCCTTGGTTAGACACTGGCTATATGCAAATCAGCTCTGACCCTGTGCCTCATGGGAACAGTCCAGTCCGAACTACCAAGCCATGTCTTTCCCAGACCGGAATCAAGCATCCAAGGACCGGTTTCTGGCTATTAGCCTTCATTCAGCCTGGATAGCTTGACTCCAGTGGTGTGGAGAGCCTGGGACTCACGTCTGAGCACACCCAGCCCACTCGGGGTGAAAATCGCAAAAAACACAGTTAATGGACAGAATGTAGAACAATGTCATACATTCACCCCAGTACAAGGATCTGGGCCTAAATCCATCGTTTTTTTGCACTCCACACCACCCTGGGTTAGACACTGGCTATATGCAAATCAGCTCTGACCCTGTGCCTCATGGGAACAGTCCAGTCCGAACTCTGAAGCCATGTCTTTCCCAGACCGGAATCAAGCATCCAAGGACCGGTTTCTGGCTATCAGCCTTCATTCAGCCTGGATAGCTTGACTCCAGTGGTGTGGAGAGCCTGGGACTGACGTCTGAGCATACCCAGCCCACACGGGGTGAAAATTGCAAAAAACACAGTTGATGGACAGAATGTAGAACAATGTCATACATTCACCCCACTACAAAGATCTGGGCCTAAATCCATCGTTTTTTTGCACTCCACACCACCCTGGGTTAGACACTGGCTATATGCAAATCAGCTCTGACCCTGTGCCTCATGGGAACAGTCCAGTCCGAACTACCAAGCCATGTCTTTCCCAGACTGGAATCAAGCATCCAAGGACCGGTTTCTGGCTATCAGTCTTCATTCAGCCTGGATAGCTTGGCTCCAGTGGTGTGGAGAGCCTGGGACTCATGTCTGAGCATACCCAGCCCACTCGGGGTGAAAATTACAAAAAACACAGTTGATGGACAGAATGTAGAACAATGTCATACATTCACCCCAGTACAAGGATCTGGGCCTAAATCCATTGTTTATTTGCACTCCACACCACCCTGGGTTAGACACTGGCTATGTGCAAATCAGCTCTGACCCTGTGCCTCATGGGAACAGTCCAGTCCGAACTACCAAGCCATGTCTTTCCCAGACCGGACTCAAGCATCCAAGGACTGGTTTCTGGCTATCAGCCTTCATTCAGCCTGGATAGCTTGACTCCAGTGGTGTGGAGAGCCTGGGACTCACGTCTGAGCATACCCAGCCCACTCGGGGTGAAAATTGCAAAAAACACAGTTGATGGACAGAATGTAGAACAATGTCATACATTCACCCCAGTACAAGGATCTGGGCATAAATCCATCATTTTTTTTGCACTCCACACCACCCTGGGTTAGACACTGGCTATATGCAAATCAGCTCTGACCCTGTGCCTCATGGGAACAGTCCAGTCCGAACTACCAAGCCATGTCTTTCCCAGACCGGAATCAAGCATCCAAGGACCGGTTTCTGGCTATCAGCCTTCATTCAGCCTGGATAGCTTGACTCCAGTGGTGTGGAGAGCCTGGGACTCACGTCTGAGCATACCCAGCCCACTCGGGGTGAAAATTGCAAAAAACACAGTTGATGGACAGAATGTAGAACAATGTCATACATTCACCCCACTACAAGGATCTGGGCCTAAATCCATCGTTTTTTTGCACTCCACACCACCCTGGGTTAGACACTGGCAATATGCAAATCAGCTCTGACCCTGTGCCTCATGGGAACAGTCCAGTCCGAACTACCAAGCCATGTCTTTCCCAGACCTTAATCAAGCATCCAAGGACCGGATTCTGGCTATCAGCCTTCATTCAGCCTGGATAGCTTGACTCCAGTGGTGTGGAGAGCCTGGGACTCACGTCTGAGCACACCCAGCCCACTCGGGGTGAAAATCGCAAAAAACACAGTTAATGGACAGAATGTAGAACAATGTCATACATTCACCCCAGTACAAGGATCTGGGCCTAAATCCATCGTTTTTTTGCACTCCACACCACCCTGGGTTAGACACTGGCTATATGCAAATCAGCTCTGACCCTGTGCCTCATGGGAACAGTCCAGTCCGAACTCTGAAGCCATGTCTTTCCCAGACCGGAATCAAGCATCCAAGGACCGGTTTCTGGCTATCAGCCTTCATTCAGCCTGGATAGCTTGACTCCAGTGGTGTGGAGAGCCTGGGACTGACGTCTGAGCATACCCAGCCCACACGGGGTGAAAATTGCAAAAAACACAGTTGATGGACAGAATGTAGAACAATGTCATACATTCACCCCACTACAAAGATCTGGGCCTAAATCCATCGTTTTTTTGCACTCCACACCACCCTGGGTTAGACACTGGCTATATGCAAATCAGCTCTGACCCTGTGCCTCATGGGAACAGTCCAGTCCGAACTACCAAGCCATGTCTTTCCCAGACTGGAATCAAGCATCCAAGGACCGGTTTCTGGCTATCAGTCTTCATTCAGCCTGGATAGCTTGGCTCCAGTGGTGTGGAGAGCCTGGGACTCATGTCTGAGCATACCCAGCCCACTCGGGGTGAAAATTACAAAAAACACAGTTGATGGACAGAATGTAGAACAATGTCATACATTCACCCCAGTACAAGGATCTGGGCCTAAATCCATTGTTTATTTGCACTCCACACCACCCTGGGTTAGACACTGGCTATGTGCAAATCAGCTCTGACCCTGTGCCTCATGGGAACAGTCCAGTCCGAACTACCAAGCCATGTCTTTCCCAGACCGGACTCAAGCATCCAAGGACTGGTTTCTGGCTATCAGCCTTCATTCAGCCTGGATAGCTTGACTCCAGTGGTGTGGAGAGCCTGGGACTCACGTCTGAGCATACCCAGCCCACTCGGGGTGAAAATTGCAAAAAACACAGTTGATGGACAGAATGTAGAACAATGTCATACATTCACCCCAGTACAAGGATCTGGGCATAAATCCATCATTTTTTTTGCACTCCACACCACCCTGGGTTAGACACTGGCTATATGCAAATCAGCTCTGACCCTGTGCCTCATGGGAACAGTCCAGTCCGAACTACCAAGCCATGTCTTTCCCAGACCGGAATCAAGCATCCAAGGACCGGTTTCTGGCTATCAGCCTTCATTCAGCCTGGATAGCTTGACTCCAGTGGTGTGGAGAGCCTGGGACTCACGTCTGAGCATACCCAGCCCACTCGGGGTGAAAATTGCAAAAAACACAGTTGATGGACAGAATGTAGAACAATGTCATACATTCACCCCACTACAAGGATCTGGGCCTAAATCCATCGTTTTTTTGCACTCCACACCACCCTGGGTTAGACACTGGCAATATGCAAATCAGCTCTGACCCTGTGCCTCATGGGAACAGTCCAGTCCGAACTACCAAGCCATGTCTTTCCCAGACCTTAATCAAGCATCCAAGGACCGGATTCTGGCTATCAGCCTTCATTCAGCCTGGATAGCTTGACTCCAGTGGTGTGGAGAGCCTGGGACTCACGTCTGAGCATACCCAGCCCACTCGGGGTGAAAATTGCAAAAAACACAGTTGATGGACAGAATGTAGAACAATGTCATACATTCACCCCAGTACCAGGATCTGGGCCTAAATCCATCGTTTTTTGCACTCCACACCACCCTGGGTTAGACACTGGCTATATGCAAATCAGCTCTGACCCTGGGCCTCATGGGAACAGTCCAGTCCGAACTACCAAGCCATGTCTTTCCCAGACCGGAATCAAGCATCCAAGGACCGGTTTCTGGCTATCAGCCTTCATTCAGCCTGGATAGCTTGACTCCAGTGGTGTGGAGAGCCTGGGACTCACGTCTGAGCATACCCAGCCCACTCGGGGTGAAAATTGCAAAAAACACAGTTGATGGACAGAATGTAGAACAATGTCATGCATTCACCCCAGTACAAGGATCTGGGTCTAAATCCATCGTTTTTTTGCACTCCACACCACCCTGGGGTAGACACTGGCTATATGCAAATCAGCTCTGATCCTGTGCCTCATGGGAACAGTCCAGTCCGAACTACCAAGCCATGTCTTTCCCAGACCGGAATCAAGCATCCAAGGACCGGTTTCTGGCTATCAGCCTTCATTCAGCCTGGATAGCTTGACTCCAGTGGTGTGGAGAGCCTGGGACTCACGTCTGAGCATACCCAGCCCACTCGGGGTGAAAATTGCAAAAAACACAGTTGATGGACAGAATGTAGAACAATGTCATACATTCACCCCAGTGCAAGGATCTGGGCCTAAATCCATCGTTTTTTTGCACTCCACACCACCCTGGGTTAGACACTGGCTATATGCAAATCAGATCTGACCCTGTGCCTCATGGGAGCAGTCCAGTCCGAACTACCAAGCCATGTCTTTCCCAGACCGGAATCAAGCATCCAAGGACCAGTTTCTGGCTATCAACCTTCATTCAGCCTGGATAGCTTGACTCCAGTGGTGTGGAGAGCCTGGGACTCACGTCTGAGCATACCCAGCCCACTCGGGGTGAAAATTGCAAAAAACACAGTTGATGGACAGAATGTAGAACAATGTCATACATTCACCCCAGTACAAGGATCTGGGCCTAAATCCATCATTTTTTTGCACTCCACACCACCCTGGGTTAGACACTGGCTATATGCAAATCAGCTCTGACCGTGTGCCTCATGGGAACAGTCCAGTCCGAACTACAAAGCCATGTCTTTCCCAGACCGGAATCAAACATCCAAGGACCGGTTTCTGGCTATCAGCCTTCATTCAGCCTGGATAGCTTGACTCCAGTGGTGTGGAGAGCCTGGGACTCACGTCTGAGCATACCCAGCCCACTCGGGGTGAAAATTGCAAAAAACACAGTTGATGGACAGGATGTAGAACAATGTCATACATTCACCCCAGTACAAGGATCTGGGCCTAAATCCATCGTTTTTTTGCACTCCACACCACCCTTGGTTAGACACTGGCTATATGCAAATCAGCTCTGACCCTGTGCCTCATGGGAACAGTCCAGTCCGAACTACCAAGCCATGTCTTTCCCAGACCGGAATCAAGCATCCAAGGACCGGTTTCTGGCTATTAGCCTTCATTCAGCCTGGATAGCTTGACTCCAGTGGTGTGGAGAGCCTGGGACTCACGTCTGAGCATACCCAGCCCACTCGGGGTGAAAATCGCAAAAAACACAGTTAATGGACAGAGTGTAGAATAATGTCATAAATTCACCCCAGTACAAGGATCTGGGCCTAAATCCATCGTTTTTTTGCACTCCACACCACCCTGGGTTAGGCACTGGCTATATGCAAATCAGCTCTGACCCTGTGCCTCATGGGAACAGTCCAGTCCGAACTACCAAGCCATGTCTTTCCCAGACCGGAATCAAGCATCCAAGGACCGGTTTCTGGCTATCAGCCTTCATTCAGCCTGGATAGCTTGATACCAGTGGTGTGGAGAGCCTGGGACTCACGTCTGAGCATACCCAGCCCACTCCGGTTGAAAATTGCAAAAAACACAGTTGATGGACAGGATGTAGAACAATGTCATACATTCACCCCAGTACAAGGGTCTGGGCCTAAATCCATCGTTTTTTTGCACTCCACACCACCCTGGGTTAGACACTGGCTATATGCAAATCAGCTCTGACCCTGTGCCTCATGGGAACAGTCCAGTCCGAACTACAAAGCCATGTCTTTCCCAGACCGGAATCAAGCATCCAAGGACCGGTTTCTGGCTATTAGCCTTCATTCAGCCTGGATAGCTTGACTCCAGTGGTGTGGAGAGCCTGGGACTCACGTCTGAGCATACCCAGCCCACTCGGGGTGAAAATCGCAAAAAACACAGTTAATGGACAGAATGTAGAACAATGTCATACATTCACCCCAGTACAAGGATCTGGGCCTAAATCCATCGTTTTTTTGCACTCCACACCACCCTGGGTTAGACACTGGCTATATGCAAATCAGCTCTGACCATGTGCCTCATGGGAACAGTCCAGTCCGAACTCTGAAGCCATGTCTTTCCCAGACCGGAATCAAGCATCCAAGGACCGGTTTCTGGCTATCAGCCTTCATTCAGCCTGGATAGCTTGACTCCAGTGGTGTGGAGAGCCTGGGACTGACGTCTGAGCATACCCAGCCCACACGGGGTGAAAATTGGAAAAAACACAGTTGATGGACAGAATGTAGAACAATGTCATACATTCACCCCACTACAAGGATCTGGGCCTAAATCCATCGTTTTTTTGCACTCCACACCACCCTGGGTTAGACACTGGCTATATGCAAATCAGCTCTGACCCTGTGCCTCATGGGAACAGTCCAGTCCGAACTACCAAGCCATGTCTTTCCCAGACTGGAATCAAGCATCCAAGGACCGGTTTCTGGCTATCAGCCTTCATTCAGCCTGGATAGCTTGGCTCCAGTGGTGTGGAGAGCCTGGGACTCATGTCTGAGCATACCCAGCCCACTCGGGGTGAAAATTACAAAAAACACAGTTGATGGACAGAATGTAGAACAATGTCATACATTCACCCCAGTACAAGGATCTGGGCCTAAATCCATTGTTTATTTGCACTCCACACCACCCTGGGTTAGACACTGGCTATGTGCAAATCAGCTCTGACCCTGTGCCTCATGGGAACAGTCCAGTCCGAACTACCAAGCCATGTCTTTCCCAGACCGGACTCAAGCATCCAAGGACTGGTTTCTGGCTATCAGCCTTCATTCAGCCTGGATAGCTTGACTCCAGTGGCGTGGAGAGCCTGGGACTCACGTCTGAGCATACCCAGCCCACTCGGGGTGAAAATTGCAAAAAACACAGTTGATGGACAGAATGTAGAACAATGTCATACATTCACCCCAGTACAAGGATCTGGGCATAAATCCATCATTTTTTTTGCACTCCACACCACCCTGGGTTAGACACTGGCTATATGCAAATCAGCTCTGACCCTGTGCCTCATGGGAACAGTCCAGTCCGAACTACCAAGCCATGTCTTTCCCAGACCGGAATCAAGCATCCAAGGACCGGTTTCTGGCTATCAGCCTTCATTCAGCCTGGATAGCTTGACTCCAGTGGTGTGGAGAGCCTGGGACTCACGTCTGAGCATACCCAGCCCACTCGGGGTGAAAATTGCAAAAAACACAGTTGATGGACAGAATGTAGAACAATGTCATACATTCACCCCACTACAAGGATCTGGGCCTAAATCCATCGTTTTTTTGCACTCCACACCACCCTGGGTTAGACACTGGCAATATGCAAATCAGCTCTGACCCTGTGCCTCATGGGAACAGTCCAGTCCGAACTACCAAGCCATGTCTTTCCCAGACCTTAATCAAGCATCCAAGGACCGGATTCTGGCTATCAGCCTTCATTCAGCCTGGATAGCTTGACTCCAGTGGTGTGGAGAGCCTGGGACTCACGTCTGAGCATACCCAGCCCACTCGGGGTGAAAATTGCAAAAAACACAGTTGATGGACAGAATGTAGAACAATGTCATACATTCACCCCAGTACAAGGATCTGGGCCTAAATCCATCGTTTTTTGCACTCCACACCACCCTGGGTTAGACACTGGCTATATGCAAATCAGCTCTGACCCTGGGCCTCATGGGAACAGTCCAGTCCGAACTACCAAGCCATGTCTTTCCCAGACCGGAATCAAGCATCCAAGGACCGGTTTCTGGCTATCAGCCTTCATTCAGCCTGGATAGCTTGACTCCAGTGGTGTGGAGAGCCTGGGACTCACGTCTGAGCATACCCAGCCCACTCGGGGTGAAAATTGCAAAAAACACAGTTGATGGACAGAATGTAGAACAATGTCATACATTCACCCCAGTACAAGGATCTGGGTCTAAATCCATCGTTTTTTTGCACTCCACACCACCCTGGGGTAGACACTGGCTATATGCAAATCAGCTCTGATCCTGTGCCTCATGGGAACAGTCCAGTCCGAACTACCAAGCCATGTCTTTCCCAGACCGGAATCAAGCATCCAAGGACCGGTTTCTGGCTATCAGCCTTCATTCAGCCTGGATAGCTTGACTCCAGTGGTGTGGAGAGCCTGGGACTCACGTCTGAGCATACCCAGCCCACTCGGGGTGAAAATTGCAAAAAACACAGTTGATGGACAGAATGTAGAACAATGTCATACATTCACCCCACTACAAGGATCTGGGCCTAAATCCATCGTTTTTTTGCACTCCACACCACCCTGGGTTAGACACTGGCAATATGCAAATCAGCTCTGACCCTGTGCCTCATGGGAACAGTCCAGTCCGAACTACCAAGCCATGTCTTTCCCAGACCTTAATCAAGCATCCAAGGACCGGATTCTGGCTATCAGCCTTCATTCAGCCTGGATAGCTTGACTCCAGTGGTGTGGAGAGCCTGGGACTCACGTCTGAGCATACCCAGCCCACTCGGGGTGAAAATTGCAAAAAACACAGTTGATGGACAGAATGTAGAACAATGTCATACATTCACCCCAGTACAAGGATCTGGGCCTAAATCCATCGTTTTTTGCACTCCACACCACCCTGGGTTAGACACTGGCTATATGCAAATCAGCTCTGACCCTGGGCCTCATGGGAACAGTCCAGTCCGAACTACCAAGCCATGTCTTTCCCAGACCGGAATCAAGCATCCAAGGACCGGTTTCTGGCTATCAGCCTTCATTCAGCCTGGATAGCTTGACTCCAGTGGTGTGGAGAGCCTGGGACTCACGTCTGAGCATACCCAGCCCACTCGGGGTGAAAATTGCAAAAAACACAGTTGATGGACAGAATGTAGAACAATGTCATACATTCACCCCAGTACAAGGATCTGGGTCTAAATCCATCGTTTTTTTGCACTCCACACCACCCTGGGGTAGACACTGGCTATATGCAAATCAGCTCTGATCCTGTGCCTCATGGGAACAGTCCAGTCCGAACTACCAAGCCATGTCTTTCCCAGACCGGAATCAAGCATCCAAGGACCGGTTTCTGGCTATCAGCCTTCATTCAGCCTGGATAGCTTGACTCCAGTGGTGTGGAGAGCCTGGGACTCACGTCTGAGCATACCCAGCCCACTCGGGGTGAAAATTGCAAAAAACACAGTTGATGGACAGAATGTAGAACAATGTCATACATTCACCCCAGTGCAAGGATCTGGGCCTAAATCCATCGTTTTTTTGCACTCCACACCACCCTGGGTTAGACACTGGCTATATGCAAATCAGATCTGACCCTGTGCCTCATGGGAGCAGTCCAGTCCGAACTACCAAGCCATGTCTTTCCCAGACCGGAATCAAGCATCCAAGGACCAGTTTCTGGCTATCAACCTTCATTCAGCCTGGATAGCTTGACTCCAGTGGTGTGGAGAGCCTGGGACTCACGTCTGAGCATACCCAGCCCACTCGGGGTGAAAATTGCAAAAAACACAGTTGATGGACAGAATGTAGAACAATGTCATACATTCACCCCAGTACAAGGATCTGGGCCTAAATCCATCATTTTTTTGCACTCCACACCACCCTGGGTTAGACACTGGCTATATGCAAATCAGCTCTGACCGTGTGCCTCATGGGAACAGTCCAGTCCGAACTACAAAGCCATGTCTTTCCCAGACCGGAATCAAACATCCAAGGACCGGTTTCTGGCTATCAGCCTTCATTCAGCCTGGATAGCTTGACTCCAGTGGTGTGGAGAGCCTGGGACTCACGTCTGAGCATACCCAGCCCACTCGGGGTGAAAATTGCAAAAAACACAGTTGATGGACAGGATGTAGAACAATGTCATACATTCACCCCAGTACAAGGATCTGGGCCTAAATCCATCGTTTTTTTGCACTCCACACCACCCTTGGTTAGACACTGGCTATATGCAAATCAGCTCTGACCCTGTGCCTCATGGGAACAGTCCAGTCCGAACTACCAAGCCATGTCTTTCCCAGACCGGAATCAAGCATCCAAGGACCGGTTTCTGGCTATTAGCCTTCATTCAGCCTGGATAGCTTGACTCCAGTGGTGTGGAGAGCCTGGGACTCACGTCTGAGCATACCCAGCCCACTCGGGGTGAAAATCGCAAAAAACACAGTTAATGGACAGAATGTAGAACAATGTCATAAATTCACCCCAGTACAAGGATCTGGGCCTAAATCCATCGTTTTTTTGCACTCCACACCACCCTGGGTTAGGCACTGGCTATATGCAAATCAGCTCTGACCCTGTGCCTCATGGGAACAGTCCAGTCCGAACTACCAAGCCATGTCTTTCCCAGACCGGAATCAAGCATCCAAGGACCGGTTTCTGGCTATCAGCCTTCATTCAGCCTGGATAGCTTGATACCAGTGGTGTGGAGAGCCTGGGACTCACGTCTGAGCATACCCAGCCCACTCCGGTTGAAAATTGCAAAAAACACAGTTGATGGACAGGATGTAGAACAATGTCATACATTCACCCCAGTACAAGGGTCTGGGCCTAAATCCATCGTTTTTTTGCACTCCACACCACCCTGGGTTAGACACTGGCTATATGCAAATCAGCTCTGACCCTGTGCCTCATGGGAACAGTCCAGTCCGAACTACCAAGCCATGTCTTTCCCAGACCGGAATCAAGCATCCAAGGACCGGTTTCTGGCTATCAGCCTTCATTCAGCCTGGATAGCTTGACTCCAGTGGTGTGGAGAGCCTTGGACTCACGTCTGAGCATACCCAGCCCACTCGGGGTGAAAATTGCAAAAAACACAGTTGATGGACAGAATGTAGAACAATGTCATACAGTTCCTTGCTCACTTTGCCACTGGATTCAAGCAAGCCGGGCTGAAGACAGCTGGAATGCCAGAAAAATGTCCTCGGAAGCTTGTTTCCGGTCCAGGGAAGACATGGCTTGGCAGTTCGGGCTGGACTGTTCCTTGAGGCACAGGGTCAGACTGATTTGCATATGGCCATGTCTAAACTGGGGTGGCAGAGTGGGCTAAAGAACGGTGATGGATTTAACCCAGATCTTTTGACTGGGTGTGAGTGTTTGATTGATTCAGATACTCCGTCCATCACCACCCCCTTTTGTACTGCTTTTAGCCGCCATAAGTGTGGCAGGGTATGCTCAGACGTGAGTTCCTTGCTCACTTTGCCACTGGATTCAAGCAAGCCGGGCTGAAGACGCCTGGAATGCCAGAAACCAGTCCTCGGAAGCTTGTTTCCGGTCCTGGGAAGACATGGCTTGGCAGTTCGGGCTGGACTGTTCCCATGAGGCACAGGATCAGACTGATTTGCATATGGCCATGTCTGAACAGGGGTGGCAGAGTGGGCTAAAGAACGGTGATGAATTTAACCCAGATCTTTCGACTGGGTGTGAGTGTTTGATTGATTCAGATACTCCGTCCATCACCACCCCCTTTTGTACTGCTTTTGGCCGCCATAAGTGTGGCAGGGTAAGCTCAGACGTGAGTCCCTTGCTCACTTTGCCACTGGATTCAAGCAAGCCGGGCTGAAGACGGCTGGAATACCAGAAACCGGTCCTCGGAAGCTTGTTTCCGGTACAGGGAAGACATGGCTTGGCAGTTCGGGCTGGACTGTTCCCATGAGGCACAGGGTCAGACTGATTTGCATATGGCCATGTCTGAACTGGGATGGCAGAGTTGGCTACAGAACGGTGATGGATTTAACCCAGATCTTTTGACTGGGTGTGAGTGTTTGATTGATTCAGATACTCCGTCCATCACCACCCCCTTTTGTACTGCTTTTGGCCGCCATAAGTGTGGCAGGGTAAGCTCAGACGTGAGTCCCTTGCTCACTTTGCCACTGGATTCAAGCAAGCCGGGCTGAAGACGGCTGGAATACCAGAAACCGGTCCTCGGAAGCTTGTTTCCGGTACAGGGAAGACATGGCTTGGCAGTTCGGGCTGGACTGTTCCCATGAGGCACAGGGTCAGACTGATTTGCATATGGCCATGTCTGAACTGGGGTGGCAGAGTGGGCTAAAGAACGGTGATGGATTTAACCCATATCTTTTGACTGGGTGTGAGTGTTTGATTGATTCAGATACTCCGTCCATCACCACCCCCTTTTGTACTGCTTTTGGCCGCCATAAGTGTGGCAGGGTATGCTCAGACATGAGTCCCTTGCTCACTTTGCCACTGGATTCAATCAAGCCGGGCTGAAGACGGCTGGAATGCCAGAAACCGGTCCTCGGAAGCTTGTTTCCGGTCCAGGGAAGACATGGCTTGGCAGTTCGGGCTGGACTGTTCCCATGAGGCACAGGGTCAGACTGATTTGCATATGGCCATGTCTGAACTGGGATGGCAGAGTTGGCTACAGAACGGTGATGGATTTAACCCAGATCTTTTGACTGGGTGTGAGTGTTTGATTGATTCAGATACTCCATCCATCACCACCCCCTTTTGTACTGCTTTTGGCCGCCATAAGTGTGGCAGGGTATGCTCAGACGTGAGTCCCTTGCTCACTTTGCCACTGGATTTAAGCAAGCCGGGCTGAAGACGGCTGGAATGCCATAAACCGGTCCTCGGAAGCTTGTTTCCGGTCCAGGGAAGACATGGCTTGGCAGTTCGGGCTGGACTGTTCCCATGAGGCACAGGGTCAGTCTGATTTGCATATGGCCATGTCTGAACTGGGGTGGCAGAGTGGGCTAAAGAACGGTGATGGATTTAACCCAGATCTTTTGACTGGGTGTGAGTGTTTGATTGATTCAGATACTCCGTCCATCACCACCTCCTTTTGTACTGCTTTTGGCCGCCATAAGTGTGGCAGGGTATGCTCAGACGTGAGTCCCTTGCTCACTTTGCCACTGGATTCAAGCAAGCCGGGTTGAAGACGGCTGGAATGCCAGAAACCGGTCCTCGGAAGCTTGTTTCCGGTCCAGGGAAGACATGGCTTGGCAGTTCGGGCTGAACTGTTCCCATGAGGCACAGGGTCAGACTGATTTGCATATGGCCATGTCTGAACTGGGGTGGCAGAGTGGGCTAACGAACGGTGATGGATTTAACCCAGAATTTTTGATTGGGTGTGAGTGTTTGATTGATTCAGATACTCCGTCCATCACCACCCCCTTTTGTACTGCTTTTGGCCGCTATAAGTGTGGCAGGGCATGCTCAGACGTGAGTCCCTTGCTCACTTTGCCACTGGATTCAAGCAAGCCGGGCTGAAGACGGCTGGAATGCCAGAAACCGGTCCTCGGATGCTTGTTTCCGGTCCAGGGAAGACATGGCTTGGAAGTTCGGGCTGGACTGTTCCCATGAGGCACAGGGTCTGACTGATTTGCATATGGCCATGTCTGAACTGGGGTGGCAGAGTGGGCTAAAGAACGGTGATGGATTTAACCCAGATCTTTTGACTGGGTGTGAGTGTTTGATTGATTCAGATACTCTGTCCATCACCACCCCCTTTTGTACTGCTTTTGGCCGCCATAAGTGTGGCAGGGTATGCTCACACGTGAGTCCCTTGCTCACTTTGCCACTAGATTCAAGCAAGCCGGGCTGAAGACGGCTGGAATGCCAGAAACCGGTCCTCGGAAGCTTGTTTCCGGTCCAGGGAAGACATGGCTTGGCAGTTCGGGCTGGACTGTTCCCATGAGGCACAGGGTCAGACTGATTTGCATATGGAAATGTCTGAACTGGGGTGGCAGAGTGGGCTAACGAACGGTGATGGATTTAACCCAGAATTTTTGATTGGGTGTGAGTGTTTGATTGATTCAGATACTCCGTCCATCACCACCCCCTTTTGTACTGCTTTTGGCCACTATAAGTGTGGCAGGGCATGCTCAGACGTGAGTCCCTTGCTCACTTTGCCACTGGATTCAAGCAAGCCGGGCTGAAGACGGCTGGAATGCCAGAAACCAGTCCTCGGAAGCTTGTTTCCGGTCCTGGGAAGACATGGCTTGGCAGTTCGGGCTGGACTGTTCCCATGAGGCACAGGATCAGACTGATTTGCATATGGCCATGTCTGAACAGGGGTGGCAGAGTGGGCTAAAGAACGGTGATGAATTTAACCCAGATCTTTCGACTGGGTGTGAGTGTTTGATTGATTCAGATACTCCGTCCATCACCACCCCCTTTTGTACTGCTTTTGGCCGCCATAAGTGTGGCAGGGTAAGCTCAGACGTGAGTCCCTTGCTCACTTTGCCACTGGATTCAAGCAAGCCGGGCTGAAGACGGCTGGAATACCAGAAACCGGTCCTCGGAAGCTTGTTTCCGGTACAGGGAAGACATGGCTTGGCAGTTCGGGCTGGACTGTTCCCATGAGGCACAGGGTCAGACTGATTTGCATATGGCCATGTCTGAACTGGGGTGGCAGAGTGGGCTAAAGAACGGTGATGGATTTAACCCATATCTTTTGACTGGGTGTGAGTGTTTGATTGATTCAGATACTCCGTCCATCACCACCCCCTTTTGTACTGCTTTTGGCCGCCATAAGTGTGGCAGGGTATGCTCAGACATGAGTCCCTTGCTCACTTTGCCACTGGATTCAATCAAGCCGGGCTGAAGACGGCTGGAATGCCAGAAACCGGTCCTCGGAAGCTTGTTTCCGGTCCAGGGAAGACATGGCTTGGCAGTTCGGGCTGGACTGTTCCCATGAGGCACAGGGTCAGACTGATTTGCATATGGCCATGTCTGAACTGGGATGGCAGAGTTGGCTACAGAACGGTGATGGATTTAACCCAGATCTTTTGACTGGGTGTGAGTGTTTGATTGATTCAGATACTCCATCCATCACCACCCCCTTTTGTACTGCTTTTGGCCGCCATAAGTGTGGCAGGGTATGCTCAGACGTGAGTCCCTTGCTCACTTTGCCACTGGATTTAAGCAAGCCGGGCTGAAGACGGCTGGAATGCCATAAACCGGTCCTCGGAAGCTTGTTTCCGGTCCAGGGAAGACATGGCTTGGCAGTTCGGGCTGGACTGTTCCCATGAGGCACAGGGTCAGTCTGTTTTGCATATGGCCATGTCTGAACTGGGGTGGCAGAGTGGGCTAAAGAACGGTGATGGATTTAACCCAGATCTTTTGACTGGGTGTGAGTGTTTGATTGATTCATATACTCCGTCCATCACCACCTCCTTTTGTACTGCTTTTGGCCGCCATAAGTGTGGCAGGGTATGCTCAGACGTGAGTCCCTTGCTCACTTTGCCACTGGATTCAAGCAAGCCGGGTTGAAGACGGCTGGAATGCCAGAAACCGGTCCTCGGAAGCTTGTTTCCGGTCCAGGGAAGACATGGCTTGGCAGTTCGGGCTGAACTGTTCCCATGAGGCACAGGGTCAGACTGATTTGCATATGGCCATGTCTGAACTGGGGTGGCAGAGTGGGCTAACGAACGGTGATGGATTTAACCCAGAATTTTTGATTGGGTGTGAGTGTTTGATTGATTCAGATACTCCGTCCATCACCACCCCCTTTTGTACTGCTTTTGGCCGCTATAAGTGTGGCAGGGCATGCTCAGACGTGAGTCCCTTGCTCACTTTGCCACTGGATTCAAGCAAGCCGGGCTGAAGACGGCTGGAATGCCAGAAACCGGTCCTCGGATGCTTGTTTCCGGTCCAGGGAAGACATGGCTTGGAAGTTCGGGCTGGACTGTTCCCATGAGGCACAGGGTCTGACTGATTTGCATATGGCCATGTCTGAACTGGGGTGGCAGAGTGGGCTAAAGAACGGTGATGGATTTAACCCAGATCTTTTGACTGGGTGTGAGTGTTTGATTGATTCAGATACTCTGTCCATCACCACCCCCTTTTGTACTGCTTTTGGCCGCCATAAGTGTGGCAGGGTATGCTCACACGTGAGTCCCTTGCTCACTTTGCCACTAGATTCAAGCAAGCCGGGCTGAAGACGGCTGGAATGCCAGAAACCGGTCCTCGGAAGCTTGTTTCCGGTCCAGGGAAGACATGGCTTGGCAGTTCGGGCTGGACTGTTCCCATGAGGCACAGGGTCAGACTGATTTGCATATGGAAATGTCTGAACTGGGGTGGCAGAGTGGGCTAACGAACGGTGATGGATTTAACCCAGAATTTTTGATTGGGTGTGAGTGTTTGATTGATTCAGATACTCCGTCCATCACCACCCCCTTTTGTACTGCTTTTGGCCACTATAAGTGTGGCAGGGCATGCTCAGACGTGAGTCCCTTGCTCACTTTGCCACTGGATTCAAGCAAGCCGGGCTGAAGACGGCTGGAATGCCAGAAACCGGTCCTCGGATGCTTGTTTCCGGTCCAGGGAAGACATGGCTTGGAAGTTCGGGCTGGACTGTTCCCATGAGGCACAGGGTCTGACTGATTTGCATATGGCCATGTCTGAACTGGGGTGGCAGAGTGGGCTAAAGAACGGTGATGGATTTAACCCAGATCTTTTGACTGGGTGTGAGTGTTTGATTGATTCAGATACTCCGTCCATCACCACCCCCTTTTGTACTGCTTTTGGCCGCCATAAGTGTGGCAGGGTATGCTCAGACGTGAGTCCCTTGCTCACTTTGCCACTGGATTCAAGCAAGCCGGGCTGAAGACGGCTGGAATGCCAGAAACCGGTCCTCGGAAGCTTGTTTCCGGTCCAGGGAAGACTTGGCTTGGCAGTTCGGGCTGGACTGTTCCCATGAGGCACAGGGTCAGACTGATTTGCATATGGCCATGTCTGAACTGGGGTGGCAGAGTGGGCTAAAGAACGGTGATGGATTTAACCCAGATCTTTTGACTGGGTGTGAGTGTTTGATTGATTCAGATACTCCGTCCATCACCACCCCCTTTTGTACTACGTTTTACATCAACACAGTTGCGGTGCAGCATGGTTGAAAAGGAAAAATAAAGTGCTATGACACAGCCAGCACTGACCAAGTTAAGTCACTTTTTTTTTTAACTGTCAGCAGTGCTGCCCAGGAAAAGCGCTGCTGTATAATATGGCTAAAACAAATTGACAGACGTCATATATTTTGCATAGATTAGCTCTTTTGGCTTTGCTATTGCTTTTTTTCTGGCTGGAGAGTGCTGGGATGGATGGGGCAAGAAAGATCGAGGGTGTAGCCTAAAATACTCAAAACAGGTTTCAACACATATAGGAGCATGCCAAATTAAGGAAGTGACAATAAATCCAAAGACCAGACGCATGCATCAGGAATACATGAGGGAGCACAGAGGTGGGCTGCATAATCGAAGCACACCATACATAACCTTAAAAAACAAACATATTTGCATACTCAAGAATTAAAACACTATACCACAAACAATAAAAGGTTAACTATCTCGGAGAACCAAAATTTGAGTCCGGGGCCCTTTATGTTAGTGGCAGTAGCCTAACTGCTGAACTATGAAGCTGCCACTGTAAAAATAGTTATGCTTACATCAAAGTAAGATCAGCAAAGAATTTGCTTTAACAAATGCGAAAGGTACAATATGACATAAAAAACAGGAATACAAGCCATCGGAATACCAAAGATATTAACACACACTCAGTACTCAGGACATCAGTTCAGTATTTGATGGGAGAATGTATAACATTTCCACATCCTTTGTATTTAAATAGTTGGCAGCCTAATTAAGCAGTGTGATCATCATCTAGATAGGTGTTCAGCAGCGATACCTAATCCTACTCATTGGCGCTTGGGCTGTTTATTTAAGAACTCATGCAGAGACTCCTCTGTCCAGTCACTAAGATAGTAGTTTTTAGTGAGTTAGAGTGTTCTCTCAATTTTCTGTACCTTTCTTTGTTGTTGTAGCTCATACAGTCCTAATCCCAACCTCAAGCAATTTCCCAGTGATGTGTAGTATAAGCATGCATCTATGCATTGAAAAAAATGCAGACTGAGTTGAACTGTCAAAGGCGGTTGAACTTGAGATTGAGAATGAGATGAGAAGCAAAGATCCATTTGTCGCTATTTATTAGTAGTTCCAATATGTAGTTTAAGAAATTTGGACTGGAAATTGGGAATAGGTCCTTGATACTAGTAGCGCTATAGGAAATCTGATTTAGAATAGTTCAATGTTACTATGTTTGCCTTCCCCTGTCAAAATATTTTTGGGGAGATAATTATTAACTATACCACTAATCTTATTTTATTTTATTTATTTCTTAGATCAGCATCCAGGGGCATGTAGAGGGATGGGCCTTGATCTAGCAAAGTGGGCAACGGAGCCTGAGGTGTCTCCACAAGTGCCTCGGCATACGGATCTGCTGGAACCGGTAAATCCTCATGTTGTTAATATTATTATTTCCCTAACTTTTACCGCTCCACAATTGGAATTATTTTTACTTTTTTGCTGGGCCTGTCTCCTTATTTTTTTCCAACTCCTCTTCATTCTATTTGTTTCCTAAATTCTTATTATCCCTGCATTATCCAATTTTGTTATTTTCATTTCAGGTTTCTGTATTTGACTTCAAACAGTCTGTACTAGTCTGTCTGTTATGTAGCTTCCTTTCTTCTGTTTTGTCAGTAAGCTTTCCCTCTCTTCTTATATATTTTGTGAACTGGTGGTACTGTAACACTCAGGGAACCCATTTTAGGCCAGGTACTCTACTGTGAAGATTGCATGCCCAAGTAAGGTATTGCATACATGTTTGTTGAGAAGGTATTCTTTTCCTTGCTCATGCTCAAACAGTAAAATGAGAGAGTGGCTATGGTCATGGTGGACACCCCAATGTGTGTATGTATTATTATCATTGTATACCAGCAGTTGATGACAGTGCAGAATGGCTAGAAGTATGACGGCCCAATTGCATTTGCCAACCAAGACCATATGTCCTTCATTGATCAATTATTCCACGACTTCATTGCACTTCAATGACTCCAATTCATCATAGTTCTGCCCCTCCATTATAAAAGGTTTTTAGTTGGCTTGACTACCCGGCTTTTCAAACATGGCCAACCAACAAAATGCCCAACTTGATATTTTGATAGAAGATACTGTAGTGCAGTATTGGGGTTGTAATTTGCACATAAAAGAAATTATAGGGGAGGCGTGTTAGCCGTCTAAAATGTGAAATGTTTTTTCTAGCCATACAGACCACCAGTGCCAGGGCCGACAGCAGCAGCAGCAGCAGTTGAATGCGGGGGGGCAGCAGGGTGGGGTGGTGGTAAGCCACATTGCTTGCTTAATGACTATTGTAATATACTCACTGCAAGGTCATTGACTCATGATTCGTGAACACCCCACTTTAGGCAGATACAGCGGGAGTTGAGTAGTTACTATCCTCTTCTATTTGCAACTCAGCAGACAAAGGCTCATAATGATGCATGGGTGGGTGAAGGATGGATGGAAGGGTATACGGTTAAAAAGCTGAATGCCTAGGTGGGTCAAAGGGTATGGGTGAAGGATGCCTGTCTGGGTGGGTGAAAGAAAAGTTTGGTTGGGTTAAAGCAGGGTATGTGAGTGTGAGAAAGGATGCCAAGGTGGGCAAATGGATGTTTGTGAAAGGTTCATTAAGATCAATGCTTTGATGGAGGGATACAAATGGATGGATGGTTTTCATTGGTGAAAGACTGGATGAGAGAATGTAAAGTGGAAGCCAAGGGTGAAAAATAGAAAACTAGAACAATGAAATGACGAATGGATAATTGATGGATGAAGAAACAATGGAGTTCCTATGGATAGGGGCATGCTCTCACCTACCTCACTTGCTTGTAACGGTTTTTATCAAAGCTTTGATTCAAAGGGTTGGGGTGGTATTCCTGTCTACTCCATTGACTCACAGTATTTTTTAAGCAACACAGATATTATGTATCCCACGCATTTTGCCAGTGCCATCCATGATGACCTAGCCACTGCTTGGTTCAATTCTGCACTGCGGTGTTGGCTGTACAACGTGCGTCTGCTTGAGTTAATGTGGCATTTAAGTTTTTAATGCATGGCAATACGAACATAAGGTCAGTTTTGCTTCCCTCCCAGTGTCCATACAGACTATTCCTACCAGTACTTCACTTTAGTCTTTTCTAAGTTCTGTCCCAGCATTTCCAAAAATTTGAAAAATGGATTCTTTGCATGCTCCACATTTTTCTAGGCAAGTGATATATTTCATCATGGCTTCCACAACATGAGAGATAATTAGTGTACTCCATAGTGCATAATACCTTACTCATTAATGAGCAATAATTGATGTTTTCTTTCCACACAAAGCGTCTCTTTAATTTTTACTAGGAAATTGTTCAAAAGAAAACAAAACAGTTGTTTTAATCTGGCGTGCTGTGTTTATTCTGCTTTAATTCCTTTCAGACAGTTAGTTCATTTGTCATTTGCCTTTAGTTTTATGGGTATGGCTGTGATTCTAATCACATCAATTCAAATGACCCTAGGGTCCAGCAATGTACTGCTACTATGCCAGCCACTACATAATTTTAAATAAGTGTTATGCACAGTGTCTTGCACATTGTGTACAATGTGTCTTTTTTATTTCTAGTGACTCCTGCTGATCATCCATCTCAGCAAGATGTAGCAGCCCAGCTGCAGCAGCAGAAGCTGGAGGCCATAATGGCAGAGTACCAGCACTGGTGGCCCAGAAGGAGGAGGCAGCTTTCCAGTGCCCCAGCCAGCCCCCAGCGCCTCTAGCCTCTCCGTATCAACAACTCTGGCACAGCAGTCCGCTGGCAGCCACTCGCTGTCATTCCATCACTGCTGCCCCTCCCACATTTCTGACTGCAACTTCCGCAACATCATGCAGAGGCTGTGGTGCATAGAAGCCAGGCAGATAAAGATGGAGGGCCACCTTGGAAAGCTCCTGGCTCACCATTAGTGCCCTCTGCTGCTCCTTTTTCAACATTTGTTTTAGTGGATGGGACTTGTTGTGGGTGGAGAGGGTGGGAAAGATGGGAGTTTGGACTGGGGCAGTGTGGATTTTAGTTTTATCAAATATATTATGACACCTATACACTGTTTGCAGAAAAAAAGTTAAATGCCCCCCCCCCCCAAAAACCCACATTTTGTAATATCATCCAATGCCATCTATGGTCTAAATGATGTTTTGATTCAACAGACAACACAGAAACAGTTGTTCCATTGCAACTATGACTAGTACTGGGCTTACTGGCTGAAAGGCCCATTGGCAGACTAGGCCACATAGTGAATTAAATGAATATTGCAAATTTATTTAAAAAACGTGGAGAAAATGTACTGAACTGTGCAACATTTTCTTTATAAAAGTAGAAAAATTACATGAAAAAATAACAAGGCACCTACTTGAAGCTGCAGGCCAACCACCACAATGCATTTTAAAAACTGAATAGAAATACAAACAAATCTGTGTACTTGCCCTCCAACAAACAAATAGAACCCTTATACAACAGTGTATTAACTTATTTGTGAAATCTCAAATATAAAGTCCTTAAATCCAATGGAATATGTGCAGCAGACTAGGCGAGTGATCCTCCAGCTCCAAAGCCAAATGAAAAGTGACCAAGAGATGAACAAAGTACAGGGAGGGGCCTGCTCGGCAGGAACAGGAAGTTGGAGACTCTGGGGTACTACCTTCCTGTTGGAAAGAAAAGGTAAAAAAAGGACACCTCATACATAAAACCAACATGAACAGTCCATTTGAGAAGGATTTCACTCCAAATTATTATTTTGTGGAGATTTAGCTGCTTCTCGAGGAGAGAATCTTCCCAGGGTGCAGCCGCAGTCGATCGTGCATACTCCCGCATGTCACAATAGAAGCGGCAGAAGTTCCAGGTACGGCTAAAGTCACAGCAGCAATATCTTGTGGGAGCTTGCGGGCGGCTAGAAAATCTCGTTGGTGATCACAATTGCCCGCAAGTCTCTTGTCACTTCCCTGTGCATGCAAAATGCCATTTTGAGCGTGCCAACAAAATAAAATCTTTGCTCCGTTGTAGAAATTATCAGTAAATCCGCGTTCGCCAGGAATGTAAAGTTGAAGAATTCCACAAACTCAGCAAGAGGAGCTGAATTTTATGCCAGGCCTAATATATATATAGAAAATTGGACGAGAAACTGGCAGGGCCTATTGTGCAAACTTTTCAGCTATTCCCCCACTAAATAAAAGTCTCTATTTTGGTGCTCCAAGAAAGAGGGCTGCCACAATTGTCCACACTTATGGACTGGAGCCATTCAGTCTAAAAATAGTCAAAAAATGACCCCGAACACCGGTACTCTCCAGTGTACAGATAAAATAGCACTTACTTGGATTCCTACTGTTTTGGATAAGTGGACAATAGGATTTTGGGAAGATAATATTGTGATGTTTGGACCTTGCGATTGTCTGAAAACCCTGATGAAGTCAGTAATGCACATACATCAAATCTGACCAAACACGTGTTGACTGTGGCTATATGAAGAACATTTTGTGGTTTCTGAAGACAAGAAGTTTTGTCGAAAATAAACTGAATTGAAAGCAAGAAGAACTGGATATACTTTCTTCTTATACTTTCTGGTGCTCAGGATAATTTTTTGACTTATATATATATATATATATATATATATATATATATATATATATATATACTGGGATCCGCACTACAGCTTTCAAACCCAAGTCTACCTTCTTGCCGGTATCAATTCATGACAACATAGATATTTATCATGAACTTATCATAGAGGATTTGAAAAAATTATACACTGCTTCCAACAAAAAGAGCTTGGCCATCAACAGGCAAAATCAGAGTTATAATAACTTGGTCAGAAAACTTAAAGCTGATAACAAAATAATAGTGAAACCAGCCGACAAAGGGGGGAATATCGTCCTTTGGAAATGGCAAGAATATATTAAAGAGGCTGAGCGACAACTTGGAGACACTGAATGCTACAGAAAGAGCAATTTGTCCATAATTAAATCAACATGGAATGACCAAAATTTAAAGTTGATGGCATGGCGGAGCAGTGGTTTGATTTCCTTTGATGAGTTCAAATATCTGAAAAAAGATCACCCGGTCATCTCCACCTCTTACCTTCTGCCTAAGGTGCATAAGGATGCCTCGATGCTACCAGGGAGGCCAATCATTTCGGCTATAGACAGTTCCACTGAAAATATCTCTCGCTACATTGACTATTTCTTACAGGAGTGGGTGAAGGGACTGGATTCCTATGTGAAGGACACTACTGACTTTATTTGTAAATTGGCCTTAGTAGACTGGAATGATGAATTTCTCCTAATGACTTTAGATGTAACCTCGCTTTACACGCCGATTAAACACTGTGATGGTGTTAAGGCAGTGGAGCATTACCTTGACAAACGCCCCATAGAATGTGTACAACATAACAAAATGATTGTTGGTATGCTAAGGCTATGCCTGGAACAGAATTTTTTTACATTCAATAATCAGGTATATCAGCAAATGAGAGGGGTAGCTATGGGGGCCTGCTTCTCCCCCAGCTTCGCATGTTTGCACATGGGGCTGTGGGAGGAGCAGGTCCTTATGGGTCAATATAGAGATATCATGACTAACAAGGTGATGTCATACCTTAGATATATAGATGATTTATTTGGAATGGTTCATCTGAGGAAGCCACTGATTTTGTGAGGGAACTAAATGTCAACAATTTGAACTTACAATTCACCTCACAGATTCACAAAGAAACTGTAAATTTTTTGGACGTAGAGGTCTACATCAAAGATAACACACTATGAACAAAACTACACAGAAAATCTACCGCAGGGAATACGTTGCTACATGCAACAAGCCAGCACCCACAACATCTTATCCATAGTATCCCCTACGGGGAGATGCTTAGGCTGCGGAGAATATGTAGTTCGGACACTGAATGTGATTTAGCTCAGCAAGCAAGCTAAAGCAGTTTCCTCAACAGGGGGTACAGTAATGAAATATTAGATGCGGCTATCAAACGCACCAGGGGTATCTCAAGAGAACAAGCCCTAGTACCCAGAAAAAGACCTGATGTAGTGAGGAGTAACAATGAGCAAATACAGGCAAGAGTCATTGTTACCTATAGCAATCAACATTCAGCAATTAGGAGAATATTCAATAAAAACTGGAATCTGGTCAAGGTGGATCCAATCATAGGGGGTCTGGTTTCTAACAAACCAAACCTTACGTTTCGGAGATCCCCCACCATGGCCAATGCTTTGGTAAGCAGTAGTCTGGATACCTCCAAATCTTGGATGGATCACATTACAGGTTTCAAGAAGTGCCAAACCTGTAAGGCCTGTCGCCATGGGATAAATAAGACACACATTTCTAGTCCTTTCCTAGATAAACCAATTGCCATCAACAAAAGACTCACATGCAAGACCGAATATGTGGTCTACGTGTTGCAGTGTCCCTGTGGGCTCCAATATGTGGGCAGTACACGTCTGCCAGCCCACAAGCGCATTTTGCAACACCTTAGGGCAATATCAGGAAGGGATCAGACTTACCCGGTGGCTAGGCACTTCGAATCTGTACATATTAGTGACCCCAATATGCTTCAATATTTATCGTCTACTCCATTCTACCACTTAAGAGAGGTGGTAACAGGGATGCTAAGTTGCGCCTGTTAGAGACGAGATATATTTTAGAACTTAACAGTAAAAATCCTGGAGGTTTAAACGCCAGTGAGGATATGTACACCTGCCTCTAATTCTTTTCAGCTCACTCCTGTGGGATATATAGCCATATAATGTACTTGAAAATTATGAGTTCCTCCAAAGGGAGTTATTCGTGATCAGATTCGGTAACCTGCTAAAATTCTGTAGAATGATTTTTATGTAGCACTTGCACTTTCACTAAATATTTTTTTAATATCCGCAGTACCCCAAGGAGGGCATTATAGTGGGAATTAATGAAATGGGTTTTCAGTTGGTATGATTTTTTTCTTCAGCCATTAGGCTTGAACGTTCATAACAGTGATGATTGTGATTTGATTTTAAAACGACGATAAATGTTATTATAAGGTTCCGTTATCTATTATATTGTCACAATTGTTATGTACATAGTATGATTTGTTTGCACACATCAGCGAAATGTACATATGTGAAATTTTCGGATTGTTTTTTGGTTTTTAACTAAAATGTACATATATGAAAATTTTTCATATGTATTTTAAATGTAATTAGGATCAACTTATAAATTCATTATGGACTGTTTATTAGTTGAACCTAATGGGCACTATGCCCTTTATTGTCGTTTTTAAACACTAAGTATTTTTTCACTGTTTATGCTTTGAAACTACTTCAGCTGAACCCATTTGAATATTTGCACTATAAATGCCTTTGTCTGTGTCTATGACACGTCATGTGATCAAGCCTCGTTGGTGGAGGCGAAACGCGTCATGGTGGATTGCAGGCTGGCAAATTGGCACAAATAAATCACTGAAACTGGCACTTACATGGTGGTTCTGCTCTTTCGTTATTCGGCTTGAAGCGGCTGTGAATGGCGATCTTCTGAATATATATATATATATATATTCACTGAAAAAACCATAGGTTATAGACCATATATAGTTAGGAATTAGCATTTACAAAACCTTGAAAATTCACTGAAAAAACCATAGGTTATAGACCATATATAGTTAGGAATTAGCATTTAAAAAACCTTATTTTACTCACACAAAACCATTGAAATTCCATATATAGTTAGTTGTACTAACTATATATCGCGCACCCGCAATCCACTGCTGATCATGTCACATATTACATCATTCATGACATGGTCAGTGACATCACTGATGACATCACTGATGACATCTCAAATGACATCACTGATGACATCACTGATGACATCTCAAATGACATCACTGATGACATCACTGATGACAACATCCAGTGACTGTATTTTTCTGTAAAGTTAAAATATGTCTTGAGTGGATGTATAAGTGTCTGGATGAAGGATTTAGTAGGTGCATGACTGACTGTATGAGTGAGTGATTAAATGTGTCTCACTGAGTGCATGGGTTAGTGACTAAACTGTCTTAATTTGTGCATCATTATGTCTGTTGTTCTGTAAACTGCTGCATGTGTTGATCAGTAGCTATATGAGTAACTATATGGGTTATTGATTGGTTGCCCAAGTATTTGTATGGGCGACTGAGTGTGTGTGTGGGTGGCTGGGAGGTGTATGACTCTGTGCATAGATGTGTGAGCAGTTGATTCACTAGATGTATGGGTTCAAAAGTGCATGTGGAAACAGCTGTATGGGCGGTTGACTGTATGCATGAGTGTATTGGTGAGTGAATGGATATCTCAGTGTTACATGTCAAAGTAAGTACATATGTAAAACACAGTACATGTGAGAGTTGACATATATAAATAACTGTGCATAAGAGCCAGTGAATGTGTGAGTGGCTGTATGGATCATTGTGAACTTGTATCAGGGATTGTATAAGAGAGTAAATATGTTTTAGTATATGTTTGAATAAGTAAGGTGTGTATAACTGTATAGTTGAGAAAATGGAGGTATGATTGATTTTTGCATGACTGACTAGGTGTGTGAGTAACTCCATGGATGAGTGACAGTCTGTGAGTGTCTGTTTACACTGAGTGTATCTAAGGTTATATTAGAGTCTGAAGAGGTTAATTGTATTATCACATGAATGATGCCATCAGTGATGTGATCAGTAATGTCAAATGAGATGTCATCAGTGATGTCATTTGAGATGTTATCAGTGATGTCATTTGAGATGTCATCAGTGATGTCATCAGTGATGTCATTTGAGATGTCATCAGTGATGTCATCAGTGATGTCATTTGAGATGTCATCAGTGATGTCATCAGTGATGTCACTGACCATGTCATGAATGATGTAATATGTGACATGATCAGCAGTGGATTGCGGGTGCGCGATATATAGTTAGTACAACTAACTATATATGGAATTTCAATGGTTTTGTGTGAGTAAAATAAGGTTTTTTAAATGCTAATTCCTAACTATATATGGTCTATAACCTATGGTTTTTTCAGTGAATTTTCAAGGTTTGTAAATGCTAATTCCTAACTATATATGGTCTATAACCTATGGTTTTTTCAGTGAATATCATTGGTTTTTTAAAAGCTAATATCTATAGCTGTAAAATGTATTCTTCTTTAAATCCAAAAATATATTTTATATATTTATTAATAATTTTTTTTTTATATTTTTTTTGTTTCGCTCCCGGTCCGCGAACCGGGAAGCTTTCCGTTAGCTCAAATTGATGCCGCGACCCGGTCCGCGAACCGGTAAGATATCAACATAGTGACGGTATCGCGTTGCCGCGTAATGCGTCTTATGACGTACTGCGTTAGCGCACCCGGAAGTGCCCCGGGGCGCGGACCGAGGCGCGAAACGCAGCTCCCCGGAAGCGATCCGCGGCGCGTCGCAAAAGCGCGACGTATCGCGTTGCCGTGTAATGCGTCTTGTGACGTACCGCGTTAGCGCACCCGGAAGTGCCCCGGGGCGCGGACCGAGGCGCGAAGCGCAGCGACCCGGAAGCTATCCGGGGCGCGGACCGGAGCGCGTAACGTAAGCATAACAGGTCATGTGACTTGTTAATAACACTTTTCATTGGTTCATTTCACTTTTGGTTTCATAATGATGTAAGGCTAGGTCAGGAGACCTAAAAATAACACTTTTCATTGGTTGAGAAGTATTGTTTTACCCAAATGATGAAAACCCCTCCTTCTTTCCTCACTCTGACTTTCATCATTGTGAGAGGAAGACCTTTACTACTATATGAGAAATGGCTTCATTGGTAGCTTCAGCTGGTGCACCCCCACCACCACCTCCACCTCCTCATGGGAAGAGAGGACCACCTCCCCAGGTCATTACCAACACTGAGGAGGAAGATGAAGAAATGGATGAGGAGGGAGAAGAACCACAGTTCTTAGAAGAGGTGCCCCGGGTTTCCAGAAAGAAAGCCAGTTTCATCTGGCAGTTTTATTCGATCCCTCGTGGCCAAAAAAAAGTCAATGCGAGGTATGTCACCTGCCACATATGCAAAGAACAATTATCAAGAGGGACGGACAAGAAATATAGTTATGGAAATCACACAATGCACAGGCACATGACAAGGAAGCATCCACTAAATTACAGCCGGGCGGAAATAAGGGATATGCAGGACAATCCAAGATCAACTCCTGTGGCCAGACCAAGAATACCAATTTCATTAACACCAGAAGAGGCACGGGAAACTGTGCCAAATATACAAGAAAATTTTGGCCACATGATACACTCTTGTATGCACTGTCGTGCGTTGTTAGCGTGTGGCAACATGAGCATCAATGCACTCAACCTGGCGTATGAACACCATGATTGCCCTAACCGCCCCCAGTAATTTTTTTTTTGCTCCTGTTGAGCCCTTTTCAACGCCTGTTTTTTGTTGTTTCCCCCCCCCCAAAAAAACCAAAAAAAATATTAAATCGTTCAAAAAATACAAAAAAAACAAAAAATAAAAAAAAAATAAAAAAAAAATATAAAACAACAAAAATATTTAAAAAAAAGTTCTTTTCAGAACTACCTTCCCTTTCAAAAAAAATTGCTAGAATGTTTAGCACTCTGGCAAGCTCTATTTCTTTTGGTTCGCTCCCGGGTTAGCTTCCCGGTACGCGGACGGGAGCTAACCCAAAATTTTTTTTAAAAAAAAAAAGAGTAAGTATAAGGAAAGTAAACAGAGAGTGATGTTAAAAGAAAGACAGCTATAGGGAGTAAAGAAGAGATACTGTTTAATAGATCTATTTACCGAAGAAAAGACGGAAGAGGGTATAATTGTGAAAAACAAAATAGATAACGAAGTGAAAGAAAAAAAAAGAGAGTATAACATTAACAAAGAAGAGTTTCTTGGAGAATGTGAGTGAATGTTCAAAATAAGATTAAAACATGAGGAATAACAGAGAGAAAAAATAGAAAACAGAAAACAAAAAATAACAGAAAAAGATTAATTGAAACAGCAAAGAAATGTAAGTAACATAGAGCCATATCATCAACATAGGCAATAAAAGTTTTGCAGCTTTTATTGGCAGAAATGTGTCGCTAAAGCTGCTTTTGCGGCAGAAAACTGCCGCTAAAACCACTTTTGCACCAGTTTTCTGCCAATAAAAAGAGCAATAATTTTATTGGCTGTATTCATAATATGCCCCTTAGTGTGCTTCAACTACACAGAGAAAGCATTATGAACAAGTAGTGATAGAGTGATCAGTCAAAGACACTAAGAGTAATAGAGACGGAGTGAGTGAACAAGAGTAAGGAACTATGAGAAGAGAGGGACTGAGAAAAAGAGTGGAAGGAGTTGAGTAAGTAGGTAATAGAGAAAGGAATGAGGGAAGTAGCAAAGGCAGGAAACTGAGGGTTAAAGAAATGAAGCAGTGGAACTAATAGTAGGTGAATGTGATAGAAATGTAACGAAAAGAGTACAAAGCATTTACCTTATAATTGTCGTTAAATTACTCACTTTTTGTTTTTATACTTTCAATCTGTGAAAGAGAGAACAAACATTTCAAAAATATTAAAACATGTATTTAAAAATTACAAAAGACAAGGGAAAAGATTGAAGGACAAACAGTTTTTCAACAACTTTGACACTTACAGAAGCTTCTGCTTCTCCAGGCCCCCTACACAGTCCTAAAGATATACATTTTAAACTAACAGTATCTTGATGCAGATGAAGTGAGGCCTATCTTAAAACATGGTGCATCTTTTGCATTGCTGTTGTCTCAGAAAAGTGTCGCAAGACACTAAAATTTTAAATAATTGCTTCAGGATGCCAATAAGATGTGTCCTATCCAGAGGTTTGTTTGAGGTGAGGCCTACCCAGGGTTGCAGATGAAATTTCGAGTTGTTGAAGAGAATAGAGGACATAATACATGTGAAGGTCTACCAATGAAGTGAGTCATGTCCACTGCACTCTTGAACAAAGTCCAAACCTCCTATGTTTCCCCAGACAGACACAAACTTGATCTGCACAATGTGATTCGTAATGATAGGAAACACAGGTGATGTAATTGAAATACGTGCAATTTATTTTGCTCATTTCACAATCACATCACTTGTGTTTCCTTTGCTTAGGTATCTCATTGTGCAGATGTAGTCTAGCATATGAAAGAATACGCAGAAGTGCAGCACTGCATGCAACAACTTTGACACTTACAGAAGCCTCACCTTCTCCATGCCTCCTACACAGTTCTACATATACATCATAAATGCAAACAGTACAGAATTAATTATACATGTTAAATTGTTTATTTTTGCTGTTCTCAGAATGTATCAAAATTCACTAAAAACAGTGACTTGAAGGTATTCATCATATAACAGCGGGGAAAAAAAAAACACAATCAAAATGATTGTGTTTAAAAAACCCATACAACATAAGAAATCAGAATTCAGAACTCCTTAAAGTTAACTTACTTTCCATGACGTCAAAGGATGTCCTATGAACAGCTTACACTCTTTTGTGCTGTTATTACTTTCAGCCCGCCACTTTCTGAAAGAAAATCTCCATCGTTTTTAAAAACATGTTACATGCAATAAATGACTTCTTGCTCTCTACCACAAGTTTCCACAAGGCCAAATCTTGTCAGACCCATTTATAACTCTTGAATTTCTTGTAAGCCAATCCCGTCATTTGGCATTTCCGCAACTTTCAGAATTAAAATGTTGAAGATCATTTTCACAATCCTGGAATAGTAATATCTTCCCCTTCTTGCTCAGTCATGTTCTACATTTCCTATGACACTGATACTGCTTACTATGAAGCAGACTTACACTAACTCTATGACTACTACAATTATTTAATTCTCTACATCACTTTCAATCACAAAGCAATGTAAAACAGTAGACAGCGTTGCAGACTTACATTCCCTCTACTCTATGTTTTGATTGGCTGCTTCAATTAGCTTATAAAAAGAAATAGTTATTCTGAACTCATTCAAAGTGCACTTATTTCTCCATGACGTCCAGTCTTATGGTTAGAACTTATGTCTCTGAACTACACTTATCCTCAAGGCCAAATTGTGTAGGAGCCATTAGAACTTCTTGAAATTCCACAGAGCACATCCCAAGATTATTTCCCTAAAATTTTGGTTTTAAAAACACTAGGTAAGAGTTTTTAAGGTCATACGGCAATTTTTTTTTGAAAATTAAAACAGAATCGTTGCAGAATGACCAGCCATTTCTAGACTTTAAATAAGCTGTGTAATGTCCTGATGTTATTGAAGGGCCGTCATGATATATAATTGCTGCAGTTACAAAAGTCCTTCCTGATATTGACAACTGCGAAGCTACAACATTTTTAATTAAAGTTGTCAATTTTGTTCCATCAGGCCTACATCGTTGGAACATTAAAATGACATACTGGCCATATGTTCGTATAAATAATGTGGACATCATTTCAGATTTACATTGGCTACACTCCATGTTGTGATCAGCTGCTTTTACTAGCTTATTAAAGGAGACTGATTTACTGTCTGGCAAAGTTAAATATATAAATCTTTCTGAGTCTACACTAGTAGTACTTGATACCATACAGTTCTCGCAGTCATGCTGCCATTGATAAGAAAGCCCAAACAGCTGATCTACATCTACACCTTCAGCATGCAATACATCAAGCATATACATTAAAAACTCCTGACAATCTTGCTGAATATTTTGAGAGAATTGTGTTTGGCCTGAACATCTGTCTAACAGATTTCGAATTTCAGACACACTTTCTATGTTTCTTCTATCAGTGCTACATTTCTCTAACACAGAATTTAACAAACGGCAAAATCTTTGATCAGAATTGACCACAATCTCTTCTTTTACATTTTCTAGAGAAAACAAAACATTAACCACTACATTAGCATAGCAGTTGACACCAGAACTGTTTTCAAATTGAAAACCAACAACATCTTCAACAGAATCCTTTTTGTTTCTGCTTGTAATTTTAGGTTCATCGACTTTTCGTCTTTTTGCTACAACCTCCCCAGTATTGGTCACATTTCTTCGTTTCCGGCCTACCACACGTTTCTCAAACAAAGGATACTGAGGCAAATGTGACGCATACTCTCTTCTTAACCTATTGTATTCCTTAACACAATCTAGATCCGCACAAATGTTTGTGACATCACACTCAATCAAGTACAATCCCGATAAAGTTCTAACTCGTGACAATGCCACATATGCCATACCCTCCTTGAACACAGAACTGCCAATATTCACCAATGCACAGTCTACACTTAAACCTTGCGATTTATGGATTGTCACCGCATATGCCAAGCAAACAGGAAACTGCTTACGGCGAACATATAAGTCTTTTACAAGCAGAAATCTAGCAGAGCAACGACCAATTAGCTGTACTTCCTCAATGCCATCAAATTTAATTTTTAAAAATTCAATTCCATCTCTATTTCTGTATTTTACAAAATCAACAACATTACCCATTGATCCATTTACCAGACCTCTTTCAACATGTAAATTCCTTCTTAAAATTATACGGCAGTTCAAGCACACATTCAGAGTCTTTTCAAAACCTGCAGTTTTAGATATACTCTTCTCTAATGAATCCAATTTTGTTTTCAGATTCTCAGACAAAATAATTGTTGATCCCATATGCTCTACTCTGTCAATAGCTTCCAGTTTCACAATCTCTTGCTTTTCGAAATGCAACATTTTGTTGTTGAATTTGGCACATTCTGCAAGAGTTGGCATCAAACATATTCCAGATTTCTTATCAGTAATTTTCTGAAAAATATTCTCAGGCACAACATCTTGTTCTGGATATAAATTTGACAGTAATCGTGCATGTAAAGCTTCTTTCCCATGCTCGGTCACTTTTCCAATTCTAACATCTTGTAGAATAGTCTTGTAAACTTCATCCTTCGCCTGACGCATATTTTCATGCAGTTCAGCATAATTGAAGTTTAACCATATATTGACGTTGCCAATGCTGCCTAGGCACTTCCTGGTATCTTCATGCGTGAGCATTTTGAACACAGGTTGCCCTTTCACTGGTGTCAGCTGCAGAAGATCTCCGAAAACAATGATGTGTTTGCCACCAAATAACACATCATACTCTGTTTTGAGAACTTCTTGCATTCTCAAATGCACAAAGGCAAGCATGACATTGGAAACCATGCTTACTTCGTCAATGATAAGAAGTTTCATTTTCCTCAAGATTCTTGAAACTTCAAAACAAGCATCTCCAGATAGCTTGTGATATTGTAATTTGTTGTCATGCTCCACTGGCAGCATCAGTAAACGATGTAAAGTAATCCCTTTAATGTTATGTGCTGCCAGTCCAGTTGGAGCGGTGACAACACAAGACAGCGATGACTCTGTCCTTTCCTGCAAATAGCATGAAATTGCTTTAATGAGGAAACTTTTTCCAGTTCCCGCTTCTCCACTCACGTACAGTCGGACAGGCTTCAACGACGTACATGAGCACTCTTTCTTGTCATGACTTAATCCATGATCAATTTGCATGGTAACTTCGTCATATATTTTCCTCTGCTCAACGTTGAGTTGTCTTTCCAACTCTTCTAAGTTAACCGCATCCTCCTGAGCATGTGCCATGGCTCTTTCCACTTCATTCATGGCAGTGGCAGCTTCATTTTCGATAACAGGTCCTCCTAGTGGATCCTGACTCAATGAAGCAGAACTCTGACTGTCCTGAGAACTGTCTCTGGCAATCTCGGCTGCAATCGTTGCTTCCTGCTCAATTTCCGCATTCAACATTTCTACATATTTGGGAAAAGCAGGACATTCTATGGTCTCCTTGGCGGCATTGAAAGAGTCTTCGTAACAGAGGAAATCTCCAAGCAGTTCCTCTTCTGCACGCCAAGGCTTGAAAAGTTGCAAAAGTGCTAAATAGAAAAACTCCTTTTTTTCAGGAGATTCGCCACTCAATTTTCGATGGTTTACCAAGTGGCATTTTCTTTGCTTGACCAGACATCCCTCACTTCCTATTACAGCATACACTCCTTTCTCAGTATCTTCTTTGATGTTCCTCTTGAATATGTAATTTTGAAGAACCTCATACAGACAAACATTGTCGAGGTGACTGCTTCTATTTGGATAATATGTATCCAACATGTTGGTCTTCAAAATGTCGGTACTGTTTGGCTCCTTTTCCGCCAAATACTCAATTTCCCGCACAGGTTTCAGAACTCGATTACGCGTTGCAGCAAGACCAAGACTCGCCCAAACGATACTCCTGGACTTGGCATAGAGACTTGCTGAAGACAACCGGTCAGAGCATTCGTAAGCTCCAATTTCTCGATGCGACAACATCTTCAGACTGAAACTGTACAACTTCTTGCTGAGGCTCTTTTCATGGGAAATGTCCTCCCACATATCCTTCAATTCTGTCTTCTCTTTTTTGGTGATGTAAGACGTCACATACCGAGCCACAGCCATACAGTTATCAGCCACAAACTGTATATCCATGTTAGCATTCCACATGGACAAAATCACCGGGTTGTAGTCGTTGATGTACTTGGACTCTTCGTTCCTCTTCAAATTGTATGTGTTTTTAGGTGATTTCTTCATGACATTATGTCGCAGCGAAGACATCAAACTGTTTACTCTTCCTTTAGAAATCACCGGTCGTGGAAAGCCGAAACGACATTTGGTGTAGAACTTGTCCTTGTTTCGGAATTTACGACGGCAGTACTTTCCACATCGATGGCTTTGGAAACGCAGAACTTTTTCTCTTAGGCTTTTCTTCTCCTTTGCGTTTGGAACAGCACACGTAGAATACTGTTGAATGAAACTCATCACTGAGTCTTCTGGATCCGTTCCAAATTTAGGTGCATCCTTGATCCACAGCAACATATGTATATGAGGAGCACCTCTTGCTTGGTACTCCTTTCTCCAGAAGAAATCCAACACCTCTCCAAGAGGTGGATTCTTCTTATTCATGATGAAAGACATCAGAGCTTCAAATCTATTATTGAAGTACCTACATACATTGACTGGATCCAAAGAGCACAGTTCTCCGGGTGTCTTGAATTCGATGTTATCTACGTTAGCATTTGCCTCTCGTAGAAATTCAAGTAAGTCTTCCCAGCCATACTCGGCACAGATCAGAGTGAGGAACCATGTGGGAGTACCTAAGTTCCTCAGCATACATTTTAAATCACCATGACGACGGTACCAGTACTCATTAGTACCACGCTGACACGCCATGAGATTAATCAGGTGAGAATCCAAAATACTGTCTTGGACATTGACTTTATCCATAAAGTCACTTGCTGAGATGTTTTGCATGTGTATACCACTTTTCAAGATGTGGTTCACTGCATATGACAGTCCAGACAGATCGCTTTCAAACAGGAGATGAAACAAATAGGGAATGCATTGTCGAAACCTAGCATCTCCTGCATACAATCGCAAAGTCCGGTATTCAGAAGCAGGAATTTGATGAGGTCACTCATCATATCTTCCTCCCTGACCTGTTGGAAAAAGCTGTGGGAAACACCGAGCTTCCAAACTTTCCTCCCAAACACTAATGGGACTCCCTTTGGCTTGTTTCATTTGAAACAACTCAATAGCATTCCCCATGACTTCCTTGGAATGCAAAGGATGAACACTATAATGTTCATATATTTCTTCACTAGTAGAGGGTTCTACTTTCTCAATTTGACCAGCACACAAATCGCTATCCTCTTCCTCACTTACTTCCTCTTCTGCAACATATACATTCTTATAGTATTTATTATTTTTTTCAAATACAATGTTGCCTTTTTAACTTTCCTAACATCTACTAAATCTTGCCATATTTTCTTATTCTTTGTCGGAACCCCATTAACTAAGATAACCAGAGGTTCCTCTTCCACTTTTTCTACTCCAATTGTGTTAATGTTTTTCTTCAAATCTAGAGGCAAATAAACAACTCTTCCCTTTAATCCTCTCTGTAAATCTGATGGAGGCAATTTCCCTGTCTTTGGCTCCATTCTTACAATAGCCTGAAAGGGATGGATACTTTGAATCAAAATAGATTCATAAGTATTTAAATCCTTCAATTCAGAAGGAATCTCAACCAATTCCAGATTATTATGAACTGCTCTAGCAGGCATCTGGTTTTGATTTAATTTGCAACAACAATAAGTACACACACGTTGATCGAATCCCAAATCAAAACAATTTTCTACCATCAAGTATGTTGCAAAATCCTTCCATTCACTATTATTTTCCCTTTCACTTTTTGCATATAAATCCACTAACTTAGTCTGATTCTTATAATAAGTGTGTCGACAACACACACAAGTGAAATTAGGCCTCTCACTTGATTTCACCTGAAACGTCGCAATTTCCCTCTGGAAATTATCTGTACTGGAAACCTGTACACTATCTTCCACATTACCCTCTTCTTCTGGGTCAATTTCAACATTCTCCTCTTTACTTCCAAAGTAACAAAACTCAATTTCTTCACATATGTTCTTCACATCTATTTCAGAACCATGCAAAAGAGCAGCGCATAATTGTTTAAGCATAATTGCTGGACTCTTAGCATAATACAACATTCTAACTAATTTCCTCACTTTATTATGATGCACTGCTAGCATCCTGAAATGATGAAAAACACTCTGGCATACTCTCCTGGAAAGACAAGCCAGTGAATGACCATGCAAACCTGTCACTTCTCTCACTCTGCAAGGATCTAATTCTTGCAACAACCTTATTTTCTGCTTCAAACTTTTCTTATTAAATGACCGTACAAAATCACAAAGCAAATTGATGGAATCCTGTTGCACACTACAAATACTACTACACTTCCAGGTGTACACAGGACCCTTAGCACGTCTTCCTAAAACCTCATTACCTAACACCTCTTCTGTCTCTGTTGTCACAAGTTTTTCTTTTTCAACTGGACAACCATCTTTCACTTCATAAGCACGACCACTGGTGTCAACTGCATGCACCAAATCATTATCCTGGAAATAACTCTCCTCATTAAAAAATGCCTCACAGCTTGAACTATGCATCCATTCTCCAGAAAAAACTTCACAAAAATTACTACGATTAACTATTCTCTTCCATCTACTATTTCTTTTGAAATCATAAATTGCCTTGTTTAGCTTCCTAATTCTATTGATTATCAAAATAAATAACTTACGTTTAATTTCAAATGCCTGATCAATAACTTTCTCAACTTTTTTTTTTCTCTTATAAAAAACCAGTTTCTGTTGACCTTTCTTAATATTTTTTAACAAATTGCCAATTATCCTATTGCGGAACATTCGTTTACGAATGTCCCTAAACTGTTGTTTCCTTCTACTATCATGCACAGAGTTATCTCTTGCTCTAGCAGTAACATTTTTGATTGGCCTTTCCTTTCCATTTGATTTGCTTCTCTTTTTATGGACTGAAACATTTTCTGTAGTAATATTTTTTTTACTACACATATTTCTTATGAAATATTTTGTGCTCTTACCCGGTGCTTTCTTCGTGACTTGACAAATCTTTTTGTTAGAGGACTGCTGCTTATTTTGTTTCACCTGCTGTCTTTGACGTTTTGCAGCCTTTCTCTGTCTTTCTATTGTTGGCATGGTGAAATCTTGAAATGATCTGCAGTTGAATCTGTGGTAAAATATAATAAAAAATGTTATTAACCATTATTACCAAACAGTAAATCAATAACAGTGATCAAAAACTTAACACACTACTTGACATTTTAAATAGAAGATTTTTTAGTCCTTGGCAAATTTACAATACAGAAATAGCAGAAAAGAAATGACATTTATATTTATGTTACCTGTGCTATTTTATATGTGAATCTGATCTAATTTTATGAGCATATTTTAATATTTTATTGAAGACACTACACATAACCTGTTTTTGAAGGTGTCTTTATTTTTAAATTAAACGGTTTACATTTTTACTTTTTATTAATTATACATTTTAAAAATAAATGTTTATATTTCCATAGGCTCAAGCAGGTGAGCTTCCCACCCTATGTCATATAATTCGGACAAATCTGCATCCTCATCACGCTCTTCTTCATCCTCAGGATTTAAATCATCCAATGGATCAACATCCACTGATGTTTCAATTACAAGTTCAATGATGAGGTCAAAATGAACTGATTGCAGATTGTCACTCATGTTGATGTTGTCTTTATCTTTAAAGAAAGATAACAACAATGAGATGTTGCAGAGTAAGAGACAAATCTCAGAGATTATAATAGTAAAATTGTTTAACAAGAGTAATATTTTGCAGCTATTATTTAGCCATGTCCAGCAATGCTGATCAGGTGAAGACTATGTCTAATTTTTCAGTGAACAGGACTCATCTCTTCTTAACCTTGGATAAGCCTCACCGACTCTGTGTGTCCTGCACATACTTAAATGTAAAGGGGCAGATTTATGTTAAATGGCACATCCCCAGGCATGCACCAGTTAACGTGCACCGCTGCTCTGCCACCCATGGTGTGCCGTATTTACAATCAGATAGGAGAAAGCTGCGTCAAAACCCTGCGCCTGCTTTAAGCAGGCATAGGTCTTGACGCAACATTGTGGAGATGGGGCACCCCTGAGCCTTGCTTGAGCTGCCTCGCACTTGCGATACAACTCCAGCAATCACTACCTTTACAGCACAGATACATCACGCATCTGTGCCATTTTTGCCCCATGATGCCCCGCATTGTAAATGCAGCACACCATGGGTGGCGGAACAGCGGCGCAGGATGACTGACACATCCCTGGTGATGCACCAGTCATCATAAATCTATCCCTAAGCTTCTTATCTTGTTACAGATGAACCGCCATATTTACCATCAAACTATTTTGCATTTCCTAAATAGCGAATTTTAAGGAATAAATAGCAATTCTTTACCATTCCTAATTTGCAATGAGCAAATTGCTAATTGCAAGTTACCCATTCATTTCCATGGGCTAGGAGCCTCATAGGAATGAAGGTTTAATTTGCGATTAGCAATTTGCTCATCACAAATTAGGAATTTTTCCAAGGGTGCAGGGGTGTCTCAAGAACACCCTGCTGCACCCCTGAAAAAGAAATTTGGGGGCATATGGCACACATACATGCCCTAAGGGCATGTGTTGGCGTCATATGGGACCTTTTGTTTTTTTGAAAAAAAGCTTTTTGAAAAGAATTCACAAATTACCACCAATTTACCACAATAGTTTCCAAATCCTTAATGTCATTTTTTACATATTTTTTGTTTGATACATTGCATTTAAGTAATCGCAAAATTTGCAAATCCTTCAGTGCAATCGCAAAATAAGGAATAGCAAATTTTGCTACTCCTTATTTTGCATCAAACTTGTTTGATACATACCGTTTGTCTAATTAACATTCGCAAAGGCCGAAATTCGCAGAATTTTGATCTTTGCGAATTCTAATTAGCTTGATACATATGGCCCCAAGTGAGGCCTGTCTTGCAACATGGTGCATCTTTTGCATCACTGCTGCATCGGTTTCATGTGGTACGTTTTTTTTACACCATGACATATCTGCCTAAATGCATCAATTTGTAATTTTGTCGCCTCATAGCAAATCTTTTGCACCGCCGCTGCATCATAAAAGTGACGCACAGTGGCGCAAAAGAGGCATACACCTATCATAAATCTGTCCCTAGCATTTTAAATGATTAATCCAGGATGACGATAAGGTGTGGCCTATCCAGAGGTTTGTTTAAGGTGAGGCCTACTCAGGATTGCAGATTAAAGTTACGCTTGATGAAGAATACAGAAGAGATAATACATGTAAAGGCCTACCAATGAAGTAAGTGATTTGCACTTTATTTTGCCAGTCATCATAAATGTATCCCTAAGCTTCTTATCTTGTTACAGATGAACCACCATATGTACCATCAAACTATTTTGCATTTCCTAAATAGCGAATTTTAAGGAATAAATAGCAATTCTTTACCATTCCTAATTTGCAATGAGCAAATTGCTAATTGCAAATTACCCATTCATTTCCATGGGCTAGGAGGCTCATAGGAATGAAGGTTGCAATTTGCGATTAGCAATTACCTCATCACAAAATAGGAATTTTTTCAAGGGTGCAGGGGTATCTCAAGAACACCCTGCTGCACCCCTGAAAAAGAAAATTGGGGGCATATGGCACACATACATGCCCTAAGGACATGTATTGGCGTCATATGGCACCTTTTGTTTTTTGGAAAAAAATGCTTTTTGAAAAGAATTCGCAAATTACCACAAACTAGAAGTTGGTGGTAGTTTCCAAATCCTTAATGTCATTTTTTACATATTTTTTGTTTGATACATTGCATTTAAGGAATCGCAAAATTTGCAAATCCTTCAGTGCAATCGCAAAATAAGGAATAGCAAATTTTGAATTAAGGACATTTTAAGTCATTTCCACATGTGCAGTGTTTTCAAATTATGATTTGAAAATCGTTTTTGGGGAAAAGTAATGGTTTGCAAATTTATGACAAGGACATAATGGTGTATGCTTCTCTATAAGGCATTTCAGTGTCTCTGATGTCATTTTTCCCATATTACATTATAAGACCTTTCCCCATGGAGCACATTCCTTGTAAATATGCTCCCACCTGTGCATGGTGAATTTAGATTTTGACTGTTTGAGTCACATAGCCATGTTAAAAGTGACCCAAAAAAATTGCAAACGCTTTAAAAAAACACATTCATGTGTCTTAAGGACATTTTAAGTCATTTCCCCATGGACAGTGTTTTGTAAGTGGCGCAAAAGAGGCATACACCTATCATAAATCTGTCCCTAGCATTTTAAATGATTAATTCAGGATGACGATAAGATGTGGCCTATCCAGAGGTTTGTTTAAGGTGAGGCCTACTCAGGATTGCAGATTAAAGTTACGCTTGATGAAGAATACAGAGGACATAATACATGTAAAGCTCTACCAATGAAGTAAGTAATGTCCACTTCATTGCGCCAGTCATCATAAATGTATCCCTAAGCTTCTTATCTTGTTAGAGATCAACCGGCATATGTATCATATAACTATTTTGCATTTCCAAAATAGCTAATTTTAAGGAATAAATAGCGATTCTTTACCATTCCAAATTTGCGATGAGCAAATTGCTAATTGCAAATTACCCATTCATTTCCATGCGCCAGGATGCCCATATGAAAGAAGGTGCAATTTGCGATTAGCAATTAGCTCATCGCAAATTAGGAATTTTTCCAAAGGTGCAGGGGTGTCTCAATAACACCCTGCTGCACCCCTGAAAAAGAAATTTGGGGGCATATGGCGCACATAAATTTTAACAACATTCCTTTACCTCAAAACGATTTTCAATTCATAATTTGAAAACACTGCCCACAGGGAAATTACTTAAAATGTCCTTAAGACACATGAAAGTGTTTTTTTATTGCCTTTCCAGCATGGTTGGGTCACTTTTAACATGGCTATGTAACACAAACATTTAAAATCTAAATTTGCCATGCACAGGTGGGAGCATATTTACAAGCAATTTGCGCCACAGAGAAAGGTCTTACATTAAAATGGGAAAAATAACATCAGGGACAGTCAATTGCCTTATAAAGAAGCATACACCATTATGTCCTTGTCATAAATTTAAAAACAATTCCTTTTCCCCAAAAACGATTTTCAAATCATAATTTCAAAACACTGCACATGGGAAAATTACTTAAAATGTCCTTAAGACACATAAAAGCGTTTTTTAATTGCCTTTGCAGCATGTTTGTATCACTTTTAACATGGCTATGTAACACAAACATTCAAAATCTAAATTTTCCATGCACAGGTGGGAGCATATTTACAAGCAATTTGCGCCACATAATTCATAATTTTCTCCTTAAAGCACACTATTCTCTATCTAAATTAAAGAAATATTTTCTCACCTTAGCAAATACTTTGAGTTTGAAAACAGTCTCAGAAACACACCAATTTGTCTTCAGCAGAGCAAAAGGTATGCACTCCAGAGTCTGCAGCTATCAAAAGCACAGAAATGCTGTAATTCTTCACACATATCTCTCATGTCACCCAATCAAAACTCTTCCCTCACTTTTTTTCAAATGAAAACCCTTCCCCCCTCTGCCCTTTCTGCCTTTTCTGCATGGCAACCACCTCTTGGAAGACTTCTGGTGTTTGCAAGTTCACACAACAATGTTGCAATTGAACTCTGAACTCTCAGTGCACCTGCATATCCAGTGCATTCTTTCATTTAATGATTTTTTATTGACCATTCAAAATACATCTTTCAAATAACTCATCCGTGCACCCTAACTTTCTGTTTTCAGCAATCAAAATCCACCAATCACTGTTACTGCTTCATGAACACAGAAACTCCACAGTTTTTTTCATTTTAAACTCTCATTTTTTCAACTGCCATTTCATTGCCACACTTCATCAGACTGCAGGAGAACCTTCTCTCACCATGTTTTCTGTCTGGATTGTTGGACATAGTTATATTCACTGGGCTCAAAGGTACACTGAAAACAGGAATTTACCTAACCTCAATTTACAAGATGTGGAAATTAAGTGGTTTGGCCACAGAGGATTAAAATGTCACCAATTGATACCATTGGTGAAAACCTTTATGCATTTGCTCAAACCTGACCTGTTAATTGTGCACTGTGGAGGTAATGACTTGGGCACTTTGACTGGTGTAGGTCTGGAAATGCTTTTAAAGGACACCTTTGAGCAATTAATGGCACTTTTTCCTCACACTGCCTTGGTATATTCAAATATATGCCAAAGACAGAAATGGAGGTGGTCAAACCAATTTTGTCCACAAATTGAGAAGTCGAGGAAGCATGTAAACAAATCTGTTTCAGCTTACATGAGAGACCATGGAATGGGCTCCCTGTACAACAATAACTTGCGTTACTACATGCAAGATATCTACAGAGGAGATGGAGTTCACTTCTCAGATGAGGGCAACAGAATTTTCACTCTGAATTTAAGAATGTGCATTGGTACCTACTTATAAGTACCTAAATGTACCATAAACCCAAAAGCTCTTCTCAGAGCTACCCTACATCTGATCACTCACAATTGTTATTTTTCCTCTAACTTTTTTCACTAATTTTCAACAAAGTACGCTCCCTGGGGCGCTACCCGGTACGCGAACCGGGAGCTAACCTCGCGAAATTTTTAAAAAAAATGTTTTTTTCTCGCACATATAAGCCTCCTCAGCCACCCTCACAAAACCTAGGGGGTCAAGATAAGTCTACCGTGCCCCCTTCTACCCATTCTGAACATTATTTGCCCTCCATTTTGTATCTTAATTCGACCGAAACACAAAATGGTGGACTCCCGTAACGCTTAAGGTTCGCGAACCGGGGCGCTCAACGGTTCGCGTACCGGGTCGCTCCCTGGGAAGCGCACCATCAAAAAAGGTGGGAAAGTAGTTCACAGAAAAGCCACTGGAGACAATTTCACCAAATATAGATTAGCTCATACTACATACCAATCCCTACCATTTTCACAAATTTGATTGGAATTCCATTTAGCCATTTAGCCTGTAGACCTCTCTAAATACCGTGAGGTAAATTACTTCACAAAACACATCTGAAGTGTTGGAATTGACAACCAATTAATATGTTACTTTCATTTTCTACTTTTTTTACCTGACATTTCATTGGTTATATACCTGAATATATATAAAGGAAGAGAAGAAAACCCAGCCATTTTGACTACTACTTCTTGGTGTACATTTCAATAGGATTTTCACTAATTCCTTCAACTTCTTTCTAAAGGTAAGTTTTTATTTTTAAAACTGAAGTATATTGTGCACTATAAGTTAATATGGTAAACTTTTTCTGATAGTTATATACTATCCCTCTGTAGTAGTTATAGATTTAGATAGACTTCTCTGTTATAGTTATGGATGGAGTTAGGCTTCTCTTGTATAATTATGAATTTACTTACGTTAAATCACATACACTTTTTTATATTCCTACTTCCACTCTGATACTATACACTGCCCAAAGATAAATTCACTGATAAAAACTGCCTATCTAAAATTAATCCCAACAGTGCCCTATCTCTACTAATATATATTTTTTTAATCTAAATTTCAGGCAAAATGGAAGGCGAACAGAAAGTTGAATTTCAAATTGTCCTGCAAGAGAGCAGCCAAGAAATCATTGATGAAAATGATATTGAATTTTTCGATGAAACTTTAGACAAAGAACTACTGCAATGTGTACAAGCAGTAGATAACCTCCTTGAAAATGAGGACATTTTACACCCTCAGAGACTACAATGTATATTCAATGATAATTATGAAATTTCTGACAATGAAATGTTAGAAAGTTTAATAAATTATGAAACACAATCACAATAAAAAAAAATGCTTAAAAAATAAAGAAAATAAAAAATAATCAACAAAACCAACAATCAATTAACATACAGCATTTGAAAAGTCTATCATTCATTTTTCATTGTAGTACGCTGCCTAGAACGCTTCCCGGTTCGCGGACCGGGCGCTCCCCATGCAAAAAAACAAAAAAAAAATTTTTTTTTTTTGCCCCGCGGGGCCCTTTTAAAGCCTCCACATTAAACCTAGGGGGTCAGGGGGGATCTACTATGCCCCCTTATGGTTATTTCCCCCTTTGTTTTGGCCTCCTCTTGTCTCTCAATCCTACCGAGAGACAAGATGGCGGCCGCTCCGGACTGTTTAGAATGTTGACAGACACCGGAGAGCCAATCAGCTTCGCTACGCGAAGTTCCGGTACGCTTAAGGTCCGCGGACCGGAGCGCTGCCTGGAGCGCGCTTACAGATATATATCTTTTTTTAAACGTTAATTTCTCAAAATCCACTGGAGCACATATATTGAGACCTACAAAAGGCACATCGGGCTACCAGTCCCTACAATTTTGCCAAGTTTCATGCAAATCCATTCAGCCGTTCGGGCTAAAAGTGAGGCCAACCGCCCTATGGAAAATTGCATGGGGAAAACACGTTTTGGGACCCCCCTTTTTTCTCGGCCCCCCCTTGACAAAACCTCCCCAAATTTCCAGGGGCTGCTCAGAAACAAAATGTTCCATTTTCCAGAAACTTTCAGCCAATTCCGTCCACAAACGCCAAAGTTATTAGACATAGAATTTTCAAAAATCCCATAGGGAAAAAATCCTAACTATATATACCTACTGGCGACCGCCAGTAGGTAATATATATATATATATATATATATATATCCAAAAATAAGTTTGCCCCCATTCAGAGAAACCACTTCAGGTAGGTAAAATACGTGTTTAATTTGAAGAGAGCTGCAAAACGCTGTGAAGAAGTGGTCACCAAAATGACAATTGTCTTGCCTGACGCGTTTCATGCGCAAAGCACATTTCTTCAGAGGCAGTCGATCAGCTACTCACAGCATGAATTGTCTTTTTTGCACCTTGACCTCGTGTCTTAAAGGGCGTGGGCGCGCCCCCAGGCATTCTGGTAAAAGTAGTCCTTTAAATGCTTAACTCGAGTGAGTTGCTCCTTGTAGTGAAATGGATCCAAATTTAAACACAGTGGGCTGGGGCGACTTCAAACAGCAGCAGTCTGCACTGTGATGCTTTCTCCAACACGACCTTCCTGCCCTTCACTGTGCCGCCTCGCCTGACGCTGCACGGGTCCATGAAGCCATGGTTGAGTTTTCTCTACAACCGGGACTGGCCGTTAGTAGATCCAAAAATACGTTTGCCCCCATTCAGAGAAACCACTTCAGGTAGGTAAAATACGTGTTTAATTTGAAGAGAGCTGCAAAACGCTGTGAAGAAGTGGTCACCAAAATTACAATTGTCTTGCCTGACGCGTTTCATGCGCAAAGCACATTTCTTCAGAGGCAGTCGATCAGCTACTCAAAGCATGAATTGTCTTTTTTGCACCTTGACCTCGTGTCTTAAAGGGCGTGGGCGCGCCCCCAGGCATTCTGGTAAAAGTAGTCCTTTAAATGCTTAACTCGAGTGAGTTGCTCCTTGTAGTGAAATGGATCCAAATTTAAACCACAGTGGGCTGGGGCGACTTCAAACAGCAGCAGTCTGCACTGTGATGCTTTCTCCAACACGACCTTCCTGCCCTTCACTGTGCTGCCTCGCCTGACGCTGCACAGGTCCATGAAGCCATGGTTGGGTTTTCTCTATGACCGGGACTGGCCGTTAGTAGATCCAAAAATAAGTTTGCCCCCATTCAGAGAAACCACTCCAGGTAGGTAAAATACGTGTTTAATTTGAAGAGAGCTGCAAAACGCTGTGAAGAAGTGGTCACCAAAATTACAATTGTCTTGCCTGACGCGTTTCATGCGCAAAGCGCATTTCTTCGGAGGCAGTCGATCAGCTACTCACAGCATGAATTGTCTTTTTTGCTCCTTGACCTCGTGTCTTAAAGGGCGTGGGCACGCCCCCAGGCATTCTGGTAAAAGTAGTCCTTTAAATGCTTAACTCGAGTGAGTTGCTCCTTGTAGTGAAATGGATCCAAATTTAAACGACAGTGGGCTGGGGCGACTTCAAACAGCAGCAGTCTGCACTGTGATGCTTTCTCCAACACGACCTTCCTGCCCTTCACTGTGCTGCCTCGCCTGACGCTGCACGGGTCCATGAAGCCATGGTTGGGTTTTCTCTACGACCGGGACTGGCCGTTAGTAGATCCAAAAATAAGTTTACCCCCATTCAGAGAAACCACTTCAGGTAGGTAAAATACGTGTTTAATTTGAAGAGAGCTGCAAAACGCTGTGAAGAAGTGGTCACCAAAATTTCAATTGTCTTGCCTGACGCGTTTCATGCGCAAAGCGCATTTCTTCAGAGGCAGTCGATCAGCTACTCACAGCATGAATTGTCTTTTTTGCTCCTTGACCTCGTGTCTTAAAGGGCGTGGGCGCGCCCCCAGGCATTCTGGTAAAAGTAGTCCTTTAAATGCTTAACTCGAGTGAGTTGCTCCTTGTAGTGAAATGGATCCAAATTTAAACCACAGTTCGAGTTAAGCATTTAAAGGACTACTTTTACCAGAATGCCTGGGGGCGCGCCCACGCCCTTTAAGACACGAGGTCAAGGTGCAAAAAAGACAATTCATGCTGTGAGTAGCTGATCGACTCCCTCTGAAGAAATGCGCTTTGCGCATGAAACGCGTCAGGCAAGACAATTGTAATTTTGGTGACTACTTCTTCACAGCGTTTTGCAGCTCTCTTCAAATTAAACACGTATTTTACCTACCTGAAGTGGTTTCTCTGAATGGGGGCAAACTTATTTTTGGATCTACTAACGGCCAGTCCTGGTCGTAGAGAAAACCCAACCATGGCTTCATTGACCGGTGCAGCGTCAGGCGAGGCAGCACAGTGAAGGGCAGGAAGGTCGTGTTGGAGAAAGCATCACAGTGCAGACTTCTGCTGTTTGAAGTCGCCCCAGCCCACTGTGGTTTAAATTTGGATCCATTTCACTACAAGGAGCAACTCACTCGAGTTAAGCATTTAAAGGACTGCTTTTACCAGAATGCCTGGGGGCGCGCCCACGCCCTTTAAGACACAAGGTCAAGGTGCAAAAAAGACAATTCATGCTGTGAGTAGCTGATCGACTGCCTCTGAAGAAATGCACTTTGCGCATGAAACGCGTCAGGCAAGACAATTGTAATTTTGGTGACCACTTCTTCACAGCGTTTTGCAGCTCTCTTCAAATTAAACACGTATTTTACCTACCTGAAGTGGTTTCTCTGAATGGGGGCAAACTTATTTTTGGATATATATATATATATATATATATATATATATTTTATGCTCCAAGTCTGCCCACGCAGTGAGAAGCACTCTGACACCGACACTGGTTTCAAGCCCTTTATTGGTACAGGTACGATGAGCCTGCTGATTCCTTAAGCAGCTGTACACCACATACGCCTGACGCGTTTCGAAGATACAAACTTCTTTCTCAAAGGCTGGTGGTAGTAAAACAGGTAAGCACAGTCTGGGTCCTGACCACACCCTAAATACACCAAATTGCACATCACGTGATGGATAGCTCGTTATGAGACAGTGCAGAGTGTTATGGGAGTGGAAGTCCCAGTGGAAAATTGTTCCATTTAAAAGTGACAAATGTACTGCCGGTAGATTGCAAGCCCATGAATGAGCCTCAGCAGGCGGGCGTATCTTTATCCTTGTGTCCACGTCCCACGTAGCAGAACTGTAAAATCACAGCTCCAGCGGTCCCCTGAATTCGCGGGGTGGTGCTTCTCGGTGGCAGGGCTGCCGCCAATATCTTATGCTCCAAGTCTGCCCACACAGTGAGAAGCACTCTGACACCGACACTGGCTTCAAGCCCTTTATTGGTACAGGTACGATGATTCTGTAGATTCCTTAAGCAGCTGTACACCACATACGCCTGACGCGTTTCGAAGATACAAACTTCTTTCTCAAAGGCTGGTGGTAGTAAACCAGGTAAGCACAGTCTGGGTCCTGACCACACCCTAAATACACCAAATTGCACATCACGTGATGGATAGCTCGTTATGAGACAGCGCAGAGTGTTATGGTAGTGGAAGTCCCAGTGGAAAATTGTTCCATTTAAAAGTGACAAATGTACTGCCGGTAGATTGCAAGCCCATGAATGAGCCTCAGCAGGCGGGTGTATCTTTATCCTTGTGTCCACGTCCCACGTAGCAGAACTGTAAAATCACAGCTCCAGCGGTCCCCTGAATTCGCGGGGTGGTGCTTCTCGGTGGCAGGGCTGCCGCCAATATCTTATGCTCCAAGTCTGCCCACGCAGCGAGAAGCACTCTGACACCGACACTGGCCTTGTAAAGCGTCTCTGTGGCTGAGCCGCATGCCTGAGCCATGGAGATAGCCCTGGGTCTGTTTCAGCCCACCACGGAGACGCTTTACAACGCCACCGGTATGGGAGCAAGGAGCTATTGTGGGAAGGCGATGACAGCTGCGTAGTCGAGATGTGATGAAGCACACCCCACTGTGGTTTAATTGAACAATATTAGGACTCCGAGGCAGGCAACTCACTAGAGAAAGACAGGACACTACATATACCATGAGGCCATGTGTTGGAACACGCCCACTGAGGCGGGAGTTAAATTACTGTGTAGCTGCCTGGAAAATGTTTGCCTGGGAGCATTTGAGTCAGTGCCTCTGAAAAAGTTGGAAAACGAAACGCGTCAGGCTGACTTTTTGAAGCTGCTGCTGTATTTGCATCCATTTCGCACAATGCTTTCTACAATGAATAAAAGCTGAATTCCTTACCTTGCTCGTGGGCTCCTCTACTTCGCAGGCAAAATTTGTGTTTGGATTGGAGCGGCGTGCCTGAGCCGCGGAGGTAGCCCTGGGGCTGGCTCAGCCCACCACGGAGACGCTTTACAACGCCACCGGTATGGGAGCAAGGAGCTATTGTGGGAAGGTGATGACAGCTGCGAAGTCGAGATGTGATGAAGCACACCCCACTGTGGTTTAATTGAACAATATTAGGACTCCGAGGCAGGCGACTCACTAGAGAAAGACAGAACACTACATATACCATGAGGCCATGTGTTGGGACACGCCCCCTGAGGTGTTTGGATATATATATATATCCAAACACCTCAGTGGGCGTGTCCCAACACATGGCCTCATGGTATATGTATCAAAAATTCGCAATTTGCGAATTCACGAAATTCACAATTTTGGAAATCGCAATTACCACCAAGTGGGAGCAGGTGGTAACCAGGTGCAAAGTATATAAGGAAGCCCACAATGCAACAGACTTTTTTCCATAATGTCTGGGCTCTACGTGATAGAGAGGAGGCGAAGACTGAGAGCTGCTGTGCAGAGGAGGAGATGCCAGGAGAGGATATTCCGTGCACGCATCACCATCTACCAGCGCACTGAGGAGGACATCTACACCCACTACAGACTGGAGGAAGACAGTATTACAGATTTAATTGAAGAACTCAGACCCTATCTTGAACACCCCACACGCAGGACACAAGCCATCCCCACTCACATCCAGGTCCTGTGTTCACTACACCTGCTTGCTTCAGGTAGGTTCCAGGGGGTGATAGCCACAGCAGGAGGGGTGTCACAAAGTGCCCTGTCGCGATTTTTCCATGCGTTCCTCGATGCCATGGCACAGAGGATGCAACGCCACATTCACTTCCCCAACACCCCACAGGAGCTAGCCTAGACCAAGCAGGACTTTTACAATATTGCCCGATTCCCCCACGTCATAGGATGTGTAGATGGGACTCATATTGCAATATCCCCCCCTCAAACAATGAGTACGTATTCAGGAACCGGAAATGCTACCATTCACTTAACATACAGGTGGTGTGTGATGCCAAAAACATCATCACTGACATAGTAGCAAAGTATCCAGGCAGCACACATGACACTTTCATATTCCATCACAGCGGGCTATACCGTAGACTCTCAAGAGGTGATTTTGGCGAGGGATACCTACTAGGTAAATGCATTGGAACATAGGGCAAATTCCTACTGACTACCATGTGCATTACAGTGACTGACCATTCACATTTCAACCCACAGGTGACAGTGCCTATGCAGTCCGGGATTTCATCATGACACCCTACCTCAATCCTGCTAATGCTGGGGAGCGTCGATATAACCGAGCACACATTTCTAAAAGAGGCACCATTGAACGAACCTTTGGCATACTGAAGAGCCGATTCTGCTGCATCCATAAAAGCGGAGGAGCACTCCAATACAGCCCTGAAACATGTTGCAAAATAGTGGTAGCATGTGCCATGCTGCACAACATCGCTACCAGGAAAGGCACACCAGTGGAGTTGAGCGAATCTGAATCCTCTGACGTGGAGGGGCCTGGACCTGGACGCATGGCAGCTGGTGTAGCTGGTGCTGCAGCTGGCCGTCAGAGGCGTGATGAGATTACGCGCAACTACTTCTAGGTAAGAAATAATGACACAATGACAAATCTAATTTGTGTGACAGTGTTTTTATTCCTTAATTGCAGGAGAAACGATGCCACACATCCCTCCTGCCAACTACTCACACTCCTAATACCATGCACATGTTTAACTCACAGTGCTACAATTCAACCTGGAGTGAATGCAAAGTCAGGTCTCAAGTTGACCTCTCTCGAAGCAAACAAAATGCGGCCCCTGCTGGTTGTTAGTGCTGCACCGCTTAATTCTAATTGTGCGTAGCAGGTCTATTGTTCCTGCCACTATGGCGCCTCTCCATTATGGGTGGTGGGGTGTTACTGCTCCGCACTGACTGTGCGTCCTCCTCACTGGGAGTCAGTACTCCAGGGCCTGTAGTGCGGAGGGCACGCAGCTCGTCAAGAGCAGATGTTGCCTGCACAACCGCTGTCGCAATGTCCTGTATGCCATGTGAAATCTCCCGCTGCATCACAATGCTGTGCCTGGTCTGGATATTAGTGGCAGAGGCCAAGCGGTTGATGGCCGTGTATAACGGTCCATGCACTCCAGCTCTCTGCGCCTTGCAGCACATTCTGCGCTCAGCTCTCCACAAAGCGCATGCATGGCACCCCTCAGTTCGCCTTGTATACCACTGAGCCCTGCCCTCACCTCTCGCTGTAACGCCTTTATGTTTTTTGCTTGCAGGCGCTGCACCTGTAGCATGATCAATTCCAAACCGGCAAACACAGATTCTTCAGCCTGATCTCGGAAGCTGCTGGCCGTGCGATGTCTGTGCCTAGCTGTGACTTGTGGACCTTGGCTGTCTTGTGGCCTTTACTCTTGCTGTGGCCGTGTGTCTTCGGACTGCAAATTACTATTCCTGTCCTCTGCCTCATCCTCCATTGGTGGCAGTGGCCTCACTATGTTCCTCCTCTGTCTCTTCGGAGGATTGACAGGGCTCCCCTACCCATCTGTTTCTAGCTCCTGCCCTGCGTCTCCTGAGTCTGGAGGTTCCATCACTCTTCCACTGCCTGTAGGCTGTGTAGTTGGTGGTGCTGTGGACAGAACAGCACACATTAATTAACTGTACTCATTTGCAATGTGAAAATAAATTATTTCACAGTTTGGGGTTACATTACTTTTTCATTTCCCTTCCCTGACCTGCACATGCAAAATTTGCCTAGCGTGGCTGGTTAACACAACTTTTATTTTCATGTGACTACATCTCCCAGGATGCATTGCTGTGTCTGCCTGTGTACCTGCTCTAGCATGAAATGTGGTTCCCAGCCCACTAGGTCGCTGCAGGGGGGTGTGGGGGGTGGGGTTTGGGGTGTGATGGCATGCTTCTTACCTGGTCTGGATGCTTGTTGATCTGAGCTGTCTAGGTCAGCCACGCCTCTCAAGCTCTCTGGTAGCAGGGTACCCTCCACAAGTTCCTCCAGAGGTGTGGAGTCCGGCACAGTTGAGGTCCCTCCGCCCGTGTGCTGTGACTGCTCCAGCCTGGCAGCTAACTTCTCTTTTGAGCACTGGCGCAGGTCGTACCAGCGCTTGCGTAGTACATCCACACTCCGGTGTGTCACTCCCAGCGCATTCACTTTTGCCTGTATGGCTTCCCAAATGCGTCTTTTCCGGGTCTCTGGCACCTTCAGGGAACTCTTCCCAAACAGCAAATCGTGATTTGGCACCATCTCCTGTATCAGTGTCTCCAGGTCTGCTTCAGAAAACTTCTGTTTTCTTTTTCTGGAACTTTCTCCTTCCTGCTGCTGCTGCTGTGTTTCAGGCATTTCCATTTTGCCACTTTCAGCCATGGTGTAACTGTAGCACTGTTCAATCTCTCACTCTCCCTCACTGTGACTCTCACTCAGCAACACTGTTGCAGCATGGGTAGTCAGTCACTTCCTGGTAGTGATGTCATCAAACTGCACCAGGTTTCCGATTGGCTGATTTGCGAAATTCGCTAAATTGTGTTTTTTTTCCGTTAAGGAATCGCAATTTAGCGAATTTTCAGGTTTAAGAAATCGCTTTTTGGATTCTCGCAGATAAATGGTGATTTTTACCGAATCGCTATTTATTTGCGATTTCTTTCATACATATCGATTTGCGATTCTGAATCTGCGATTCGGTAAAAATCGCTAATTCCGAATTGCAAATCGTGACCTTCATACATATGGCCCCATGTCTTTTGCCATTTCTACAGCATAAACTTTAAGCATGGGATTATCACAGTGCAATCCAGTCTGAGCTGTAAAATGGCCAAAGCCTTTAACAACTCCAGGCACAGTATTACAGCTTTGGATTGGTAAAATACCACCCAAGCAAACTTGACATTAATAAAATCAACCCCTGACAAGTGTTTCGCTCTCATTAGAGCTCTTCAGAGTGCTATCGCTTTGTCCAGACAGAATGGAGCACCCAATATAAGTCAAAACAAAAGCCTTTCAGGCATAAAGTGACACATACAGTATGCAAAAAAAGCAGAGAAGTCTGGGTAGTTCTCAAGTTTTGGTGGAATGCAGCTCCTGTATAGAGCACTCTCAAAACCAGCAACACTCTAAATGTGCTCACCTCAAATGTCTGCTTTTCTATCAAAGTCTTTAAGCACAGTGCTGTCCATGTAGAGCTGTACAATGACAAACACATTTTACCACTCCAGGCACAGTATTACAGCTTTGAATTGGTAAAATATCAACAAAGCAATCTTGAAATTAAAAAAGCAAGCACTGACACGTGTTTCACTGGCATTAGACCTCTTCAGAACGGTATTACTTTGTCCCGACACAAGGGAGCACCCAGTTTAGGTCAAACAATACCCTTTCAGGCATAGAGCGATGCATACATTATGCAAAAAGGAAGCAGTGAACTCTGAGCAATTCTCACGTATAGTTGGAAAGCAGCTCTTGTATAGAGCATCCTCAACACCAGCGACACTCTAGATCTGATCACCTCAAATGTCTGCTTTTCTGTCATATATCAGTGGCTGTATTAGTGAGTGAGTTGATGTATGAGTGGATGTACGGGTGCCTGAGTGGAAGTGTGTGGGATTTGTGTGTAGACCTATGAATGTTGGGTTTGTAAGTACTGGCATGGGGGCAGCAATGGTTATACAATGGTAGTATGGCAGTTGGAGTTGGTGTATGAAAGTATATTGGGTTGTGAGTGGGGCATAAGAGATTCTGTAGATGATTTAATCAGTGATTTCATTAGAGATAGCATCACTGATGTTACTGACCATGTCAGGATGATGTAATATGTGAGGTCATAAGCAGTGCAGTGCAGTGGCACGTGTTACAGTTAGCTCAACTATCTATAACTGATGAATTTCTCTGGTTTTGTATTAGTGAAACCTAAGCCTAACTATCACATCTCTGTAACCTTTGTTTTTTTCAGTGACTGTCTGAGTATTTTTAAATTCCATTTCCTAACTATAATGTCCCTGTAACCTTTGGGTTTTTTCAGTGAATTTCTAAGATTTTTAATTGCTGATTCCTAACGATAACAACCCTGTAACCTTTGGCTTGTACAATGAATTACTATGTTTTTTTAACTAGTAGTCACTTTTACAGAGTGGTGGAGAAAGGGGCTGTTTAGGACTTACAGGAGGTCCCAGGAAGGCTTCTTGGCCCTGCAAACACACCTCATGGTGCACTACTAGTTGGGGGATGACATCACCTTGGCTTTTGAGGGTCCTTAGTGGCCAACTAGCCCTCCAGTTACCTCGGTAAGCCACACACAGCAGGATTGCTAAGAAATTGCCAAAGGCCACGCCCCCTTTCTCCACCACTCTGCAAACCTGTTGAGAGGTGCATTTGCGGAGTAGTGGAGAAAGGGGGTGGGGCCTCTAGTGAGTTGCCAGCTTTTAAATTTTTCTTAGGAATTGTTTTAGGAAGAAGGCAGCGTGGCCCCCCTTCCCTCAACTATTTTGGGCCCCGAGGACCCCATTCCCCGGGGCTTCCCCTTTTTTATCTATTTGTTTTTTTAAAGGGGAGCCACATGGCCCCCTTCACCAGGCCAATCTCGGCCCCGGGGGCCCAATCCCCCATGGCATGGCCACATCATTGGGTACCGCTTGGGAGCCTGAAGGCCCCTGAGGTTCATGCCAGCTCCCCGCCTCCTGTGGGAGCTGGCATTGTTTTTACACACAGGGAGTTGCTGACATGTAGCAGCTCCCTGTGTGTAAAAGCAAAGTATTCAGCTTTGAGTAAGTGAGAGCAAAATGCTCTTGCTTGCTCAAAGCAGAGCACACTGTTTGCTATGGAATGGTGGGAGCGGTGCTCTAGCCATGTTATAGTAAACTACACTGACCTGTGGTGGGCTCCCGCTCTTCGTTATTATTTATCCCCCGGGGTGGGCCAAGTCCTGCGGCATTCATTAATGTAATTACGGGGGCCCAGGGAGTGGGGGGCCGCCACAGCCCTCCCAAGCCCCGGGGACTGCCACCCCGGGGCTTTTATTAATTATAATCGCTCATCAGTGAGTGCACCCATCATGCCAGGTTTGTCCCGTAACCCCATGCCAGTTTGAGCCCATGCCCCTCAGGCCCGGGTAGGCCAGCGCCCCTCAGGCCGGTATATGGCCCTCGCAGCCCCGGGCCGACATCAGTGTCTCTCCTTAGTGTTCGGAACCGTCCGGTTTATTTATGTGCAATGTCCACAGAACCATTGAGTGCAGACTAGAGGCCTGGTGAGGATAGGCGGGGTCCTCGGCCCTGCGAAGACCGCCCTGAGCACAGACAGAGAGCCCACCCCAAGGCCAGCGATGGGCCTCTCTTGCCGGCCTGCACTCTCAGACTCTGCTGCGATGGCCCAAGTGTTTGGTGTCAAATAGCTCTTCATTTTGCAAGTAGCGTCGGAATGTAGCCACCTGTAGCCACCTGGGTTCCGAAAATCTACGTGGTTACTGTTGGCCTGTGAAGTAGGTTATTATAGCGCAAAAATTCTTGACTTTGAGGGCTGTAAAAAAAAAATAGGACAATCCAAGAATACATAAATTATAAAGCTGATCGCGTAGCCCTCGAGTGTACATATGTCTGATGGCATTGTGTGGTTAAATTTTGTGACCAATATTAAACCACGAATACTAGTTTGTGGAAAGGTGACCCCAGTTTTCAAGTCTCGGACTTGAACTCTGCCTTACCCCTGCAGTTCTTGGCCTCCTCGATGCCTGCTCGTGTCCAGCATTTCCTCAGATGTACGTGGCAGGAGAGGCGCGCAGATCAGCTGTGCTGTGTGTTTTGCTAATGAGACCTTCCCTTCGGTACATGGGGTCAGGGCTTCAGTCTTTGTTGAGGCTCCTTGCAAATAGGGTTATTAATGCTTCTCCGATGCAGGACCTTAAATCACTGGCCCCTGAAGTCATACTTCCAGCCTTTGCAAAGTGTTACACCGGCAAGATGGTGGGCAGGAAGCCGTAATACAGGCGACAGACAGACACGTAGATAATGCGAAAGGCAACCGGCAGCGAGGCAGAGAAAGAGACAGAGAGACCGGGGGCAGTCTGAGTCAGAGGGCAACTAGAGCCAAATTTCGGGGGGGGGGGCCTAAGAAAAAATTTCGGGGGGGGGCTGAACCTTTAATCAGTAGGCAGAGCGTAGCTGCAGGGCCTCCAACAAGGGGTGAAACAACAGCAAGGCCTAATTAACATTCAAATGGTCTTTTAAAGACCTGTGAAACGTTCGGGTGTGGCTGTGTGTGTGCCCGGGATCTGTCTCATCCCGGGCTGCCACACACGGGGGGGCTGGAGCCCGGTGAGTCCAATGGGTATTGCGCGCCTGGTCTGAGTGCATAGATGACACATGGGTAGATCGAATACCCAGCATGTGTTCTTTATCTACACAGCATGTACACTGACAGGGAGGTGTGCTCTGTGTGTATCCGGGCTGTGGGGTTGTGTACACTGTGTGTAAGCGGAGTGTGGGGTTGTGTGCACTGTGTGTATGCGGGTGTGGGGTTCAGTGCACTGTGAGTATGTGGGGTGTGAGGTTGTGTGCCCTGTGTGTATCGGGGTGTGGGGTTGTGCGCACTGTGTGTATGTGGGATGGAGCTTCACATCCCCTGCTTGGAGGCTTTGGGTACGTTTATTGGTGTGGACAATTTACTCTTTCATATAACTTACCCGAGAGTGTGGCTGTAGTGTGTGAGACGTTTGGATTGCTTTTGAGAATAGAGTGTTTTGACTTAACATTGTTTTGTATTTCAAAATGATACTACATTTTTAACAATAGTAAGCAAACAATGATCAATACTCACTTATCTGCACAAAAATGTAAAATGCCAAGAATACAATATGAATTATGAGCAGGGATAACACAAATACAGTTAAACACCATACATAGAAACAATACAAGTACTTCAGTAATGTACAAAGAGGATAACTTGATACATCAAATTGTAAAAGAATGATTACAAGACAGAGAAAAATAAATGCATATAATATATAACAGAGGTATTGATACCCATCGGCACTGAAGTACGAGCACACATAAGAAGGACCCCTTATATTATCAAACTGATGTACATTGCCATTTAGTTTATAAGTAATTTTCTCAAAGTGAGCCACATCAAACATATCTGCAAGCCAGGAATTAAGTGTTTGTATTACATTAGTACTCCAAAATAGTAAAATCCCCACCAGAAGGAGTCAGGACTACGTTTAGGCGAGTGTAATTTAGCCAGAGACCAGGTCCGACCCTGCAAAATTTTGAAATATTTATATTTAAGGCGGGAATCCCTAAGTGCTCTGCTGTAGTGTCCCATGTGTTGACCACATGATTTTAAATTGTTGGAAGTTTCTATAGAAAATGAGGAATAAAAAAAGAAGAACATGTTGTACAAAAACAGAACCCTTGAAATGTTTCCAAGTTTGAAGGTATCATGCAATTGGAAAATGATACTGCTAGCCTCCCACTTAGAGAAAGGGCAGAGGCAAGTTGAGTATAACTGACCAATTGTGATGAAGGAAGGTTGAATTCATGTTGTAAACATGAGAAATATTTCATGGACTGAATGCACCTGAACACATCAGCTATATGGTATATCTTAAGTTGGGCCCAAGTAGACCCGTTGAGCTCAGTAGGGACACATTGCTTTGAGGATAAAAATTATTTTCAGTGCACTTTTTTCACTAGATGGTTTGAGCACACATCATTTTGAGGGTAGAGACTGTGTTGAGAGCACATTGTCTTGAGGACAGGGACTGTTGAGGGTATAGATTGTTTATAGTGTAGATTACAGGGCTGAGATTGTTTTGAGGGCATATTTTCTTTTGAGGATATTGTTTAGAGTGCACATTGGTTTGAGGGTAAAGATTGTTTAGTGCTCACATTGTTTGGGGGTAAGGATTGCTTTGAAGGTAGGGAATGTTTTGAGCGTATATTGTTTTGTGGATAGAGGTTGATTTGAGGGTAGAGATTTGTTTCGAGCATCGAGATAGTTTTGAGAGAAGAGATTGTTATGAGCATGCATTCTAACAAGCTCGCATTGCTTGAAACACACATTTTCAGCATGCATTGTCATGAGCGCCTTTAGCGCCCTTACATCGTGCTGAGGTTCCCTGATTTTCGGGACCAGACTCCATTTTGTTTGAGTTGTTCATGACGCCATTTTGTGTTGCCCTCACGTAGGCCGTGGAGGTAACCGAACGAACAAAGTTGCATGGGCTTCGTTGTTCATGTACGCATTAACTAGGCCTTTTCTGACTTTTGAGTGAACTGCAGGACGCTGAGCCCGTCACCTGAAACTGACCCTTTTGCGAGGCCAATTTCTCTAGCTGATCGTTGTCAGAGAGTGCCAATCAACGTTCAGGAGATCGTTAACTTTAGTTTCCTTGCACATATCTTATCCTATTCAACATCTGAATTGTTTCTTTTCTTACGACTTTTCATTACATGGGTAGTGCTTTCAATTATGGGTTTGTCCGGCTTGTGGAAATTGAATTTGGGACATTCCTAATAATTAACTTGTGGGTTGGTACAATGTAAATCGAGCTTTTGCAATGTGATAATGTGTGGGAAAATGTATTTCATTCGTCAGTATGTGTCACAGTGGGTGAGCATTTATAATTAGTAAAATATGGATAAAAAGTGATGTCTTGCTCTACGAAATTGAGTAGTTTCCTGGGTTGTACACCGTGTTGTATTGCTGGGATTACTGTTACTAGCTGCAGCTAATAAATGTGATCTCTGACGCCACCTAGAAGTATTCCGTGTCTCTGTATACCAAGACAGGTGAATCCGAAGACTTTGGGCGTGCCCCTGGCGCCGCTGGGTTCTAAAAACCCAGTTCTTCAGTTGGCGCCCAATGTTGGGCGACTTCAGCGGTACCGGTCCAAGCCCGAGGATCGTGAGGAGCCACGTGAGGAAATTCTGGAGGAAGGGCGCCACTTCATTGACCCCTGCATGTCAACGTGGACCGAAGGTCTTTTCTGCGAGGCTTCCCGCTTTCCGACTACTACGAAGGACTGCTGCCCTGACTGTCGCCCTGTCTTGGACCCTCGATTGATGCTTTGTAGAGCGAGACGATAGACGGTCTTCTGGTGGCGTGACAGATATTTTGGTTAAGTATAAGTGGGTCGCTCCCATGACTTTGTTTTGTTTCTTGGTTTTGATTCGGTTGTTGCAATATTCGAAGCCGAGGGGCTCGTATATTTACAAGTGTATCGATAGTTGATAACCCCTTGAAGTTTGAAGCTAGATTAGTGAGCTATAAGATGCCTGGTCTTAGCAAAATTAGGAAATGGTTTAGTTGTGGTTGCAACAGGGATTCCCGATTGGAGGATTCGTGTCCGATACCTCCGGTTCGAACTCCGACTTATGAGCTCTATTCAAAACACGAGTGGGTCCTATTACCTATAACGAAATATGGATCCGCTATACAAGGAAAGATGGTGTTTTACGATGGCACCAATATGGTAGTTTCGAATTAAATATTTTAGATAATTTGGAAGTTGCGCTATTTAAGAAGAAGGCCCGGCCGGCGATGTTTGACTCTTTCCACCTTTGGCGTAAGGAAGCCAAACAGCGAGAAATTAAGCAAGCAAAGAGAGATAGAAAAGATAAGAATATGTCAGTACTACAAGCTGCTAGGCAGTTTAAGGAAGATGGAGAAGAGCGTGCGAGTGAAGTCTCAGATAGACAATGTTGCATGGCCATCGATAAATGTTATCCGGCCTTGTCACCTTCTCCTCCAAAAGTGATTGAAGATCCCGAAAAAAGATCCTTTGATGTCTCATTTATTGAGATTGCCACCCCCTTATGTGCAGGGTGCTACTGCACCTCCATTACCCCCGGTTGTTGCACCCTTTGTTGTTCAGCCCCCTGCTGTTGTTCAGCCACCCGTTGCTTCACAGATGGTTCTCCCTCCTACGGTGCAGCCCCCTCTAGGGTCGCCAGCTTTGTCATCAGCCTTGCCTCAAACTCCTTTGCCTTCCTTTTCTGTATCTCCGACTCCTGCTACTTTTGTCCCTACACCTCTCCTGCCTCAAAACATTCATTCTCCTGTCTTTATGTCCACTTCTTCTCCTTCTGCTCGAAAACGAATGACTGAGACTGTTGCTAATCTTTTGTCTCCACTGTTTGGGTCACTGAATATGACCCCTGTTTTGGAACATAAGCAGAGTCGTAGTCAGCTTCCTAGTTCGGAAGAGCGGACAGTGTTGGATCTATTGGCTCGTAGATGGGTTTTAAATGCTTCTAGGTATGATTTGCAAGCGTTATGGATGTTTTCTTTCAGTGGGATACACCTAAGCAAAGGTATGCTTTTGACGTAATGTGTACTTTTCTTCGTCAGGAATGGGAAAATAATGAGTTGGGTCCGATTCCGCAGGAAGTGCTTGATGTCCAGTCAGAATTTGCTAAAGGGACGATAGTGGAGTCTGATGTTGCAGACGCCGTAGAGTTGATACTTGCTTTCAGATCTAGGCTTCCGCCTCAGACATTGTACGAACCTGATTCCGCTGTTAGGAGGGAAGTGAAGCAGTATCCTATGAGAGAGGTTCCTCCTGTATGGAGAGAGGAAGTTGTTGCTAATGCTAATTTGGGTATTCAGCCTGTACCAGCTCATTTTCAGCGAGTGTGGGTACATGTTCCTTGGAAGATAGCAGAGGTCTTGGCTCTTAAGCAGACCTTACCTGATCCCCGTAAAAATCCTGCTGGTTATTACAAGGAGTTGTCTCAGACAGTTGATGCGTGTGTTATGAATTTAGATGACATAGATATGTTGATGGGTAATATAGTTCCTCAACCTTTGTGGGCGAAGATCCGTCATGAGGATCATGCGCCAGAGTTAGGAGATACATGGAATATTATTACTGCTGCAGATGGTCGGCAGGTAGGAGGTGCCAAACCTGAACCCTTAGTTGCAGAATTACCTGGTAGGATTATTAATTTAATGAAAACTATGATGCCTCCTTTACGAGTGAATTGGGATAAGTTAGCAGGATGCAAACAAAAGAAAGACGAGAGCGTCTCTGATTTCTTTACTAGGTTTGAGGAAACGTTCATCGATCATAGTGGTCAGGACATGAGCACTGAAGGTGGTCAAAGGTTGTTCGTGGACAAATTTGTCTTTAATTTGCTTCCCGAACTTTCTAATAAGTTAAAGGACTCTGAGAGTTCATGGGCTGTTTCTTCGTCGGCCCAGATATTGGCTACTGCACAATATTACAAGAATAGGGATAAAGATGAGAAGGATAAAGTAGAGAAGAAAACTAGAGACCTAAAGATGAAAGTTCTTTTACAGCAAGCTTATCCGCCTCGTACGAATCAACCTCAGTTTCAGCAACCCCCACAGTTTCAGAGACTGTTACAGAAGCCTGAGTGTTTCGCTCCGCGATTTCTGCCAGGACCTAATCAGTGTGCTTACTGCAGAGAGGAAGGTCATTTCAAGAATAGTTGTCCGATTTTTTTACAGCGTGCGAATGGTGTATCTGGTCAAAGAGGTCGTGGTGGTTTCCAACAAGCTCCTAGGGGTAGGGGACGTGGTGTGTTTCCCCAGAATGAGCGTTCCTTTCCACCTCAGAATTCTGCGAATTATTTTGAAGGACAGAATGTTCCGACTGTTCAGTCTGCCCAGTACTACGCTGATGATTATTGTGTCGAGAGTGAGAGTGCTGGTTATAATGATAGTTAGGACAGCCATGGACAAAGTGAGGGAGTAGTGTCAGTTCCAGTAGACCAGAGTGGACCTTATGTTGAAGTGATTACATCAGGTGTGGCAGAACCTTTTCTTTTGGATACTGGTGCGACAAAGAGTTCTATTATGCACTCTAAGCTTCCTGGCGCACCTTTGTCTGGCTTGACCAATGTTTCAGTAGGATTTTCTGGCGCCCCAGTTCGTAATCCGGTTTCTAGTCCTTTGCCCCTTTCTATTGGTCCTTGTGAATTGGAAGCTCCTCTTATTCTAACGACTGGTTGTGGTGAGAATCTGTTGGGTTTGGACTTGCTGAAAAGATTGTATGCAACATTACATTGTTCTCCTTCTGGAGTACTTCTTACAGTGGGTAAGAAAGTGATTTCTCCGATGTATTTGTCTAAAGATTGTCTTCCACTGGAATTGCGTTCTCTTCCTGATACACTTTGGGCTACAGGTCCCAATGATGTTGGTCTTTTGCAGATTCCACCTTATGTTGTTACCCTTAAATCGAATGTTAGGCTACCTTGTATTCCGCAATATAAAATATCTAGTGATGGCGAGAGAGCTCTTTTAGCGATTATCTATGATTTGGTTGAGAAGGGTGTAGTTGAAGAAACGAGAGGTAATGTGTGTAACAGTCCTCTTCTGCCTGTCCTTAAGCATACTGATGCTTCTCAGCAACCTGTGTACCGGTTTGTGATTGATCTTCGAGAAGTTAATAAAATTGTTGTGCCACAGTTTCCTGTTGTCCCTGACATCACTGCTTTGTTGACTCTGATCCCTGGTTCAGCTGCTTGATTTTCAGTTATCAATTTGAAGAACGCTTTCTTTAGTATTCCGATTGCTGAGTAAAGTAGGGATATTTTTGGCTTCTCTTTAGGAGGTCGAAGCTTCCGGTTTAAACGTGCTCCTCAAGGTTATTGTGAGAGTCCCTCCATCTATAGTCAGGCGTTGAAAACTCAGCTTGATGATTTTGTATTGCCTTCTGGTGCTACTCTTATCCAGTATGTTGATGATCTGCTGGTTGCTGCTGATGACGAAGAGATTTGTAAAGAGGCTACTCTTTCTTTGTTACGACATTTGTCTGACCTTCATCATAAAGTGTCATCTTCAAAGTTACAGTATTACCGCCAAGAAGTAACCTACTTAGGTCATCTCTTGTCGAAGGAGGGAAGACGATTGACCCCAGAACGAATTCAAGCGATTGCCCAAATGAGTGTGCCATCCACACAGAGAGAAGTGCGTGCTTTTTTAGGTATCACTTCGTATTGTAGACAGTGGATCCCGAATGTTTCCCTGATAGCAAAGCTTCTGTTAGCTTTGACTCTTAAAGATACTCCGCATCCTCTCCCTTAGTCTGATGAATGTCAGAAAAGTTCTTCTGAATTACGTGATGCATTGTGTTCTGCTCCGGTGTTGGGTACCCCGGACTACAGTAAACCTTTTACATTGTATGTACACGAGAGAGAAGATTGTTCATTGGCAGTGTTGACGCAACAATTTGGAGACAAGTAGCATCCATGTGCGTGTTTTTCAGCTACGTTAGATCCGGTAGGCTAGGGCGTTGCCGAGTTGTTTGAGAGCTACAGCGGCAGCGGCTGTTTCTATCCGACAGTCTGCTGGTTTGGTATTGGATAATACGCTGATTGTGATGGTCCCACATGCAGTGGATACGTTATTGAATAGGACCAAGACACAGTACCTTACTAGTGCGCGTTTGTCAGGTTATGAGTTGACGCTTTTGGCTAGCCATGTGCACATCAAAAGGTGCAATGTGTTGAATCCAGCTACGTTGTTGCCGATTTCTGTAGAGACAGATGTTCAGGAACAGCATGATTGTCTTCTCCAGACAGAGGAAGGAACGAAGGCTAGAGTTGATTTAAAAGATACTCCTCTTCCGAATATTGATGGTACTCTATGGGTAGATGGTTCGTGTTTTAAGCTTCCGAATGGAGAGACGACTGCAGCATATGCTGTCACAACTTTACATACAGTTGTTGAAACAGCACGTATAGCACAGAATTCAGCACAAGCAGCAGATTTAATAGCATTAACTAGAGCGTGTGTATTGTCAGAAGGGAAGCAAGTGAATGTTTATACTTATAGCCAGTATGCGTTTGGTGTGGCTCACAGTTTTGGACGCTTGTGGAGAGAGAGAGAGGATTTCTTACTTCCCATGGTACGAAAATTCAGCATGCGCAATTAGTGAATGAACTTCTTGAATCACTTACTCTACCAAAGCGGATTGCAATTGTAAAGTGTAGCGGGCATAAGAAGGTTGTGGATGATGTGGGCCGAGGAAATGCGTTTGCGGATGAAGTTGCGAAAGAAACGGCGAAGGATATGATGAATCGAATGTATGTTGCAGGCCCTGCTAACTGGGTTATGGCTGGTGGAATGTGTGAAGACACAATAGAAAGTGTGAAGTTGATTCAGGCTGAAGCTACGGAAAAGGAAGTGAGTGTGTGGAGAGAAACTACGGGTATGTTGGATTCGACAGGTTGTTGGGTTGAGTTGTCGGAGCACCAGCGATGGTTATTGCCTGATGCGTATGTGCTCCCAGTGGTTACTATGACTCATGGAATGGCTCACATTAGTTCGAAAGGGATATGCAAGTTGTTGGCTCCGGTATGGCAGAATGCTGGAATTCCTAAATGTGCTTAGAATGTGGTGAAGCATTGTATGATTTGTCTGATGTATAATCCTGGAAAGGGAACTCCAACTCCAGCTGGTCATTTTGCTCCTCCAACGTATCCATTTGAAGTGATACAGCTAGATTACATTCACATGGAAAGATGTAGCAACCTGAAGTATGTCCTTGTGGTTGTTTGTGCTTTTTCCAGATGGATAGAGGCCTACCCCCTAAAGGATAATACTGCCTTGTCTACAGCCAAGGTTTTGCTCAAAGAGTACTTCCCTAGGTATGGTTTGCCGAGAATTGTATGGAGTGACAATGGAAGTGAATTTGTGGGTCAGATCATGAAGAAAGTATGTGCGGGTTTGGGTATCAATCAGAAATTCCATGCTGCGAATCACCCCCAGTCTGCTGGACTTGTCGAGTGCTATAATGGCACTCTGAAATTGAAGTTGGCTAAAATACAAGCAAGCTCTGGTCTTACATGGCCAGATGCCTTGCCATTAGCCCTTTTGTCGACGAGGACGACAGTACATTCTCGTGTGGGACTTAGCCCATATGAAATTGTTTTTGGTCGTCCGGCCAATGTTTGGGGTGTGCCGAGGCCTAAAAAGTACAGCGATATCGAGTGCCCTATGTTGGTGGATTACTTACATGACTTGACTGCTAAATTACGTGTTCTCCACCAACAGGTCTGTGACAGCTTGCCGACAGCGACTGCGGATCCAGGCCACACGAGTCAACCTGGTGACTACGTTCTCACCAAGAATTTTCAACGAACTAAGAACTTGGAGCCGAGGTGGATTGGACCGCGTTTAGTTTTATTAGCAACTCGGACTGCAGTAAGGGTAGCTGGTAAAAAGAAATGGGTACATGGTACCCATTGTAAAAAGGTTCCGTTGCCCTTACCGTATGACAAGTGGGTGAGGGGAGGTATAGCTGATTCCGAATGTGAGAGAATTCCTAGATTTGTACCTTTTAGTGATGCACATTTGGTATGGATTCAGTCAGAACGTGCAGACGATTAAATTTTGCAAGCTGCCGTGCCATCACACCGAAGGTTGAATACAACGGATCCGGAAACACTTTTCCAAGAGCAAACTGTGCCTGGCAAAGAGCGTTACAACCTAAGACCGAGAAAGGACAAATATATGGACAAATAAAACTTGAATTTTTTGTTGTGAATTACACCTTTTCAGATAAAGAGACTTTTTTCTTTTTTCTTTTTCGAATCACCATCCGGACTCCGCTGCAGGGTCGTGGTACAGTCTTAAGGGATGAGCAGCGAATTTACGAAAGGTCTGTGGTTCCTGGTCGTTAGTACGATCTTGACGCACACTTAAATGAAGAAGGTAATAGCCGTGAGCAGCACGTTAGAGGATGGAGTCTTTTGAATCTGATAAGGGTGTTAAGAGAATTGATTTTAAAATGAGAATGTGTACATTGGTCCGTAGCAAATGTTTTTTGATATTGTGTTTTTTAATGCTTTTGAATATTATATTGGCTTGTGTGGGTTGGATTGTCTATGTTACACAACAGACGCTTGCATCTACGTCCCAACCTACTCTTTCTTTTTCTACTGTTTCTCCACATGAATTTCACACGTTGCCTGAACATGAGCAGACACGAAGATCAGAATTTGTTAACAATTCATTTATACAAATGTTGCATCAGCATCAGCTAGTAGTAAATACCACGAATTGCTGGGTATGTGGTCTTATGCCGCATACGACAGATAAGGGAATGCCATATTTGGTTTTGCCTTTTTCGCCTATTGGGTCAGTATGGGCACTCCAAGCAATGTTTATCTATGCGAATGAAGCATCTCCTGTATGTTCCGTTAAAGATAATGCGAGTAATAATGCCTTGATACAGGGAATAGTAGATATGATCAGAGATATTGATGCATATAATGCTATCTCTAAAGATGAGGTACGAGCATATATCGGTTGGAACAAGACTGGATATAGCATTAGCCTGACAGAGAAGTAGAGACGAAGAAGGTCTCCCCCTATTTGGATTGTACCCCACCGAGGTCATTTTTGTCTGCAAGGTAATGGTCAGAATCCGAGAGCTCAGCTTGGTAAGAGTGTGTGTGTTCACACCTATGTCTATACATCCCAGAAATCTCCACCGTTCGTGCCAGCCAAAGGCACGTATTTTGTTTGTTACGACAGAGCATATACATGGTTGCCTCCTTATTTTTCAGGCACATGTTATGTGGCATTTTTGCTTCCTCCTACATACACTGCTGCTTTCAATTACCATAAGACAAGATATGGTAGAGGTGTCATCGATGCGAGAGACACTGTCCCACAAGAAGTTGGAGATTTCTTTAAGGGTTTCGTGCCCTTTTGGGGTCCTATGGCTATTAGTAGGAATATTCGTCAGCTTACGAGAGTGGTTGAGGCCACTATAAATGAAACTGCTGGTGCCCTTAGCAATATTACAGCTGAGCTTCAGGCGTATCGTCTCATGACATTACAAAACCGAATAGTTTTAGATATTATACTTGCAGATAGAGGTGGGGTATGTAAATTGATCGGGTCAAGTTGCTGTGTTTTCATACCAGATAATGCCCCGACAGTGTACCAAGCCATCTTGAAGTTACATAAGTTCGCTGAGTCTATACATGTAGACGAAGGGAACTGGTCATTGATGGAATGGTTTTGGGGACTGTTGTCCAGATGGGGATGGAAGATTCTGATGTTCCTTGGTATGGCTTTAGCTATCCTTTTCTCGTGTTATTTATGCATCCAGTGTGGTCCCGCCATTTGTAGTCTTTGTGCTACGATCTGTGTGAGAAGACCTATCTCGAGAGAAGCAAAGGATAATAGGATGATGCTACAGCAACACCTTGATGACCTGATGAGAATAGACATAGACCTGGATTCAGATTGACATGAGTTTAGGTTATTGCCTACGTAATGGCAAAAGGAGGGTCTGACGTTCCGTGATTTTCGGGACCAGACTCCATTTTGTTTGAGTTGTTCGTGATGCCATTTTGAGTTGCCCTCACGTAGGCCGTGGAGGTAACCGAACGAACAAAGTTGCATGGGCTTCGTTGTTCATGTACGCATTAACTAGGCCTTTTCTGACTTGTGAGTGAACTGCAGGACGCTGACCCCGTCACCTGAAACTGACCCTTTTGCGAGGCCAATTTCTCTAGCTGATCGTTGTCTGAGATTGCCAATCAATGTTCAGGAGATCGTTAACTTTAGTTTTCTTGCACATATCTTATCCTATTCAACATCTGAATTGTTTCTTTTCTTACGACTTTTCATTACATGGGTAGTGCTTTCAATTATGGGTTTGTCCGGCTTGTGGAAATTGAATTTGGGACATTCCTAATAATTAACTTGTGGGTTGGTACAATGTAAATCGAGCTTTTGCAATGTGATAATGTGTGGGAAAATGTATTTCATTTGTCAGTATTTGTCACAGTGGGTGTGCATTTATAATGAGTAAAATATGGATAAAAAGTGATGTCTTGCTCTACGAAATTGAGCAGTGTCCTGAGTTGTACACCGTGTTGTATTGCTGGGATTACTGTTACTAGCTGCAGCTAATAAATTTGATCTCTGACGCCACCTAGAAGTATTCCGTGTCTCTGTATACCAAGACAGGTGAATCCGAAGACTTTAGGCGTGCCCCTGGCGCCGCTGGGTTCTAAAAACCCGGTTCATCACTGCGGTGTCACGTGGAGTGTGTTTGTGACGCGAGCAGCGCGCACTTTTACTACAGATGCCCAGAGAAAGGTAAGCAAGGCCTAGCGCAGTACCTGCCCACCGCCACCCGGGAGTGAAGGTTTAGAACAGCCAGCACAAGTGCCGTGCCCTTTCTGCCGGGGTCAGCACATACGACTCAATCGCGCTGGGCTGTGTTTACAGACACTTGCCTTTGTTTACAACACTCTGGAGACGATACTTGCTGCTATTTTCCTTTAGTGTCTGCCTTTGTTTTGAAACTGATAGCTGGACAAGGGGACTTCCTCTCTCAGTGTGTTGCTTTGGTAGGCCCCAGCTGTGCAACTTCCGCATGCGAGATTGTGACAACAAACACGCTTAAAATTCACTTTCTAAATATTTTGCATGCTTTATCGCCGAGGAAAGTTGAAAAGTAGAACCCTGGCTTTAAAATGGGCAGGAGCGATAATCGTGCAAATTTTATTTTCGGATTGGTGTGTGTACACACACACACACATCTATATATATATTCACTTAAAAAAACATAGGTTTCAGGCATGTTATAGTTAGAAATTACCATTTAAAAAACCCTTTGAAATTCACTGAAAAAACCATAGGTTTCAGGCACATTGTAGTTAGAAATTAACATTTATACAACCTTAGAAATTCACTGAAAAAACCATAGGTTTAAGGGAAAGTTATAGTTAGTTGGACATTGTGTGGGTATGTAGTTATTGGTGTTGGAGTGTCTATGGTTTTGAGAATGGCAGTCTGTAATTTAGAGAGGGTTTATCAAAGGTTATACTAGGGTGTGAGAAGATGCATGAATATATCACATGGATGATGTCATCAGTGATGTCATCAGTGATGTCACTGACCATGTCAGAAGTGATGTAATATGTGAAATCATCAGCAGTGCATTGCGGGGGCGCTAGTTATAGTTAGCTGAACTAACTATAACGGGGGAATTTCTCTGGTTTTGTATGAGTGAAATGTCCAACTAACTATAACTTTCCCTTACACCTATTGTTTTTTCAGAGAATATATATATATATATATATATATATAAAACTTTCCTCCTAAATTGAACTCGCTATGCTGATGCGGGGGACAAATGTATATCGTTGCCAGCTTGACTGGGAAGCCACTCGGCTGTTCGTGAGGAAGCTTCACTGTATGTTTTACCTCAGGATGGTATACATGAAAACCCGGCATGGAGTAGCGCCACAGTGACTGAGGAGGCTGGGATAACATCAAAAGCCAATCAGAGCGAAACATGACTCTTTTAAACCAGCCCCCAGTTGGAACAGCTATCACTTGATGGAACAGGGCACTGATGAAAGCCGACAGGCTGAAACGCGTCTGCCAAGCGTTTCCACCAATTTCAAACTCGAGCGCTTTAATTATGGAATAAAAGTTGCTGGCAAGCTCTGAGCTTGTGTCGGACCCGTTTTCTCTTTTGGGGAAAGGGGACTGGTGTCTATATATATATATATATATATATATATATATATTTTTTTTTTACGAAGCCGCAAGGCGAAACGCGTCTGTTGGAGGGGCAGGAGGTCTGCAATAAACTCTGTCAAAATCGGATGACCAGAGTGCTTTCCATGTTTTCAGTTTGGAAGGGATGCTGACACGTTGTGCAAATATATATATATATATATATATATATATATATATATATATATATATATATATATATATATATATAAATTCACTGAAATAACAATAGGTTTCAGCCATGTTATAGTTAGGAATTAGCATTTAAAAAAAAACTTTTTCAGTGAATTTCTAAGGTTTTTTAAATGCTAATTCCTAACTATAACGTGGCTGAAACCTATGGTTTTTTCAGTGAATTTCAAAGGTTTTGTAAATGATAATTTTTAAATGTATTAATTGTTATATTTTTTTATACTGATTTACTACATTGTTTTAAAGTATTTATTTTTAGATATTTTATTTTTTAATTACATTACATATTTTTAATAGAAATTGAAAAAAATTGTTTTGAAAAATATTGAACTTGTAATATTTATTATTTTAATTTTATATTTTTTTAATTTATATATATTTCATATAGCAGGCAATTATATCATATGGAAGGAAATTCAAGTTACTGGTAAGTATGGTTAACATTACTTTTCAGGGACAGTAGTGAGCTGAAAGATGCAGCACTGAGGTCTCTCCAGATAAAAGGTGAGTACATCGGAATTCATAGTTCGACTGATTTTAAAGGAATTTTTTAAAGTTCCAAAACTCCACACTTAAAAGAATTTCCAAGTGAAACCAGTCAATGTTAGCCTATGGAAGGAAATTTAAGTTACTCTAAGTATGGTTAGAATTACTTTTCAGGATCAGTAGTGGGCTGAAAGATTCAGCACTGAGGTCTCTCCTGATAACAGGTGAGTAAATTGGAATTCGTAGTTCGGCTGATTTTAGAGGAATTTTTTAAAGTTCCAAAACTCCACACTTAGAAGAATTTCCAAGTGAAACCAGTCAATGTTAGCCGATGAAAGGAAATTCAAGTTACTGTAAGTATGGTTAGAATTACTTTTCAGGATCAGTAGTGATCTGAAAGATGCAGCACTGAGGTCTCTTCTGATAACAGGTGAGTAAATCGGAATTCGTAGTTCGACTGATTTTAGAGGAATTTTTTAAAGTTCCAAAACTCCACACTTAGAAAAATTTCCAAGTGAAACCAGTCAATGTTAGCCTATAGAAGGAAATTTAAGTTACTGTAAGTATGGTTAGAATTTTTTTTCAGGATCAGTAGTGGTACACGTTTGTTGGAGAAAGAGAGAGTTGACACTGCTATTTACTGGGGGTTATGAAGTATTGCCATTTTAAGTTGCATCAATTTGCGTTGTCAAGTAGTGATTTCACTACGTTATGTGTCTCCCTTACCCTATTTTCCCTTTGTTTGTATGTATATATCACATTTGATTTACAGGTACATCGCGACCTTGAAGAACAGAAACAGGTTGAGAATTTCCCTTTTCTAACACTTGCTTGCTAAAATTTAGTAAACCAGTATCACTTTCACCTACCACCATTGGTCCTGAAGAAAGCCCTTAAATCTGAATCCCGGCAGAGAGGGCTGAAACATGTCGGCCATTTGTAATTTTTACTAATGCTCGTGCGTCCTGAAAACCTAATACTTTTCAACAGAACGCACAGATTTCGAGCATTCCCTCACGGGATTCACCCGAACCCAGACTTAATAAAATTCATTTTCTGGCTATCCGGGTGTCTTTTAATATTTTTCTGCACATTGTCCACATCACTGGGTCACTACTGTTTTTATCCAAGGGTAAGATCCTCCTGGTGGAGGCTGCATACCGAAACTAACCCTATGATTATGCACACACGTGTATGAAGAGCGGAGAACCAAGATATACCGCTTACTACGCTACCCAACACGTGCATGAGGGTTTTTTTTGGAGACACCTTTGTGAGATCTCCTGCATACCCTGGTTCATGCAGGACAAGTGATCCTTCCCCACTTGATTTTTTGATTTTTTGGTTGGTATTTTATCATTTCAAAGCTGTAATACTGTGCTTGGAGTGGCAAACGAGTTTTGTCATCTGTAGCTCGGAATGGATGGCACTGTGCTAGTTCTATGCTTAAAACATTGCTGTAAAAATTGAAAAAACCTTTGTCCATTTCTATCTCGGCATGGATAGCACTGTTCTAATCCTATGCTGAAAAACTTTGATAGAAAAGCAGACATTTCAGGTGAGCAAATTTAGAGTGTCGCTGGTGTTGAGGGTGCTCTATACAGGAGCTGCTTTCCACCTAAACTTGAGAACTACCCAGAGTCCCAGAAAAAACGTTTAATAAATGAAAAGGGAGCAGGGTAGGAAAACTATGACCCCCTACCTCTGGTCCTGGGGACCCCTGGGACCTTGCCAGGGCTAAAAAGCATTTTGTTTAAAAAAAACTTTAAAAAAATGTTAGCGGATTCGCGATTTCAGCAAAAAAAATAACAAGCGCGGGCTACCATGCTTGTTTTGAAAAGAGCCCCTGGTGGCCAGGTCCCAGGGTTTTTTTTTTTAAAGGAGGGGGGTGCATGGGACCCCCTCTTTTAAGGCTCTTTGAGCCCCAGGGACCACCACCATGGCTTTATCTTTATAAGTGGAGGGGGGCAAGGATGACCCCTCCTCCTGGGCTTTGTAGAAGCCCTGAGGACTGCCATCTTCCCAGAGCAATAAAATGCCATGCTAAAGGGGGTCCGCATGGCCCCCCAGGGGCCATGACCTCTCTAGGGCCAATCAAATATATAAAACTGGGAGGCCCCCCCCCCTCCTTCTGGGCCGTTTTCGGCTTCCGGGATCACAACCTCCCTGGGTGGGGCAGGCCCATGAAAACAGAAGGAGGGAGGGCGGGCACCCCCACTCCTGGAGCCATTATGGCCCTGGAGACCGCCACCACCCAGGCTGGCTCCTGCTATGTCCTTGTGACAGCTCCCGGCAAGTTACAGCAAACACTAACTCTCCTCCCAGCAAGAGTGAGCTGTCAAAGTGCTCCCGCTTGCTGGGAGCTGAGCTTTCATCTGTTTTCCTGCCCACTGTCATGTGAGATGGGAAATAGATTAAACTTTTGCTCTCACACAGAGGGAGCTGCATGTTTAGCAGCTCCCTGTGTGTGAGAGCAATGCAGACTCCATGGGGCATTGACACAACCGCGGTTCCCAGCAGTGCTGACTGGGTGTCCTGAGTGGGCTCCAGGCCATCCAGCCCGTCAAGGCCTGGCCCCAGTGGGTGGAGTCCCTGGGTCTGAAATCGGCCTCGGGAGGGGGCCTACGTGGCCCCCCTCCCCCATTGAATCTTGTCCAAGTCCTGGGGTTGGGGCCTCTGTGGCCAAAATCAGTTCAAGGAGTGAGGCTGCACAGCTCTCCTGTACCATTACATTTTTCAGTAAGCCATTTTGGCCCTAATGCTCGTTTCACAGAAATTAAACCTCAACAGGAGGCCCTTACAAATATAAACATAACCAGTGCCCCCACTGAAGCTTCACTTCTGTAAAGAACAAATAATCCTAACTCCTGTGTTTGGCTGGCTAAGGCAAGGAAAGTGTGTTTTCTTGGCAATTCCATATTGAAAAAAATATCTGAAATGCATAGCTGCCAAGATTTTAGATAGCTTGGGTGTGACATTTCCATGGTTTCAGTGGGCTTAGGACTGACATTCTACAGGAGAATATGTGACACTTTGAGTGACATCATCTGTTATTGTCCTTAATACAGTTAATGGCTCACACAGGCAAAGTGCGTTCCCAGTCGTAGGATAGGGCCTCATAGCGCTATAAGTATTCAAGCTACTATTACCTACTCCACCAAATAGGATTCTTTTCTGTTTCTCTCTGGTTATAGACATCTGCAGAGAGACTGCATTGACCAACTGAGGTTTCACGATCCAAAAGAGTGAATTTCCCACTCATAGCGTGAACTTGCATTGTTCATTAAAGTGGGTGCATGTTTTTAGGTGTAGTTACCTCTAGGTGAAAGACTAAGAAAAAAACATAATTATTTCATCTTTTTTAATTGCATCTTTGCCACACCCGTCTTCATGCTCTAACATGGCAAACATGCTGTTGAAGCAATTTAACACATAGTTACACGCCCAGAAAAGTTCACTTCTCTGAGCCGGCAGGGATGAGCTGATAATGTACTACTTGTAAGCTCGGATCTGCCCCTTGGTTTAACAGGGATTGAAGTGAGTGGGCAGTCAGGGACACACAACTCATGTACAAGAAATCAATGACATTGCGAAGGGAAACATAACTTCGAAAAGCTGCTTGTTAAAAAGTAGATAGTCTCCCTGTGCTCTGCACCTCACCACCTTCTATCTGCAGCTGAGGCTCGGTGGAACAGGCAAGTCAGGAAAACTTCATAATGCATCAGAAGATGCCTGATGCTGACTCACCACTCTCACTGCGGAGGATCATCGGACTCCTTCAGTGAGCCGGAGCCTTCAGGACACGTCATGAAAGGTGAGTTTAAAAGGGCTACAACTTGCAGATCTGAAAGCACAGAGGAAGTGTTGTGTTGTGCGCGAGTCAGCGCGAGAGCATGCTTGATACGAGGTCTCCCTCGTTTGTTCATCGCATGGACTCGCGCCAACTCGTGCCTTTGTTTTTATTCAGTTTGGCCTCGAGTGATATTATTGTTTGATTGTGCATCACTCGAGACCATCTCCAGTTGGTTACTATGATACTACATGCATAACTGTATTGTGTGGAGTTACTGGCTTTTCTGTCTGCTACCGGAGCTGTATGCAGGGAGTGCTTCATTTCCAGGAATAAACTTATTTCTCTACCTTCAATTTGTTGGTATTTACTCAACAAACTTGGCGACGAGCGAGGAACATTGAACCTGTTTTTGAAGGAAGCACTTCCTGTCCATTTTGATACTTTTAAATTTTTTTATTCTCTAATTTCTAAAAAAAAAAAAAAAATTTAAAAAAAAACATTTAAACGCTTTCGTTCACACTTCAACTTACATGGGAAGCGGTGCACAGTCTCCTGAAGAGCTGAATTCTCGAACGGCTTGATGAACGAATTTTCCATTAAAAAAGCCGATTTTATTTCACTCGCGTAAGGAGGTGCGCGTTTCTTTTCTTTGATCACGTTGGCTAAATCCCTCCTGTACGCGTATTGGCTGTTCATCAAACGGAATGCGCTGTGGCTGATTGGATAAACGGAGCCTGTTATTGCAATTCTTACGGAAATTAAAGACGCCGCTCTCTATTGGCTTACAATCTTTGTTGAAACTAACAAGGTGACTTTATTTTCATCGCCTTACTTAAAAAACGAAGAGATCTATTCAAATAACGAAGGGAAAAACCTCAAGGACACAACAACAGATGGATGGTATTAAGATTTGAAAAACAGAGAAGCAGATGGATGGTGATATATGAACACAGAATTTTTTTATTTTCTGTTCTCCTATGTAACTGTTCTTCTCTGCAATTCTAATTTTTAATTTTTTAAATAAGACTATTTTGGTATTGTTTTTGCCATTAATATTCAGAGCAAAGTATTCTATTTATTTACTTATTTCTGTTACAATGTGTGCTCAGGGATATACACTTTCACCTCCACAAAGTTATTGGTCAGCTGGTAGTTCTCCTTGTATGCCATGGATTGAATGGAAATCCTATTTTTTAAACTACATTGAGACTTTAGATGCAAATGGAAAAATGAAAGCTCCAGAAAAGAAAGGCATTTTCTTACACAGTTTAGGACCAGAAGGATTAAAAGCCTTCAATCAACTTCCTATCTCACAAGCAAGTGGTGACATGAATGTATTTGACAAGGCAGTATATGATTTTGACAAGTACTGTTCTCCTAAAGTGTGCATAGGTATTTCGAGGTTTAAGTTTTTTCAGAGAAAACAATTAAGTGAAGAAACTGTGGATAATTTTGTTTCATCTCTAAAAACATTAGCTTTAGATTGTAAATTTGGTAACCTACAAGAAGATTTTATTAGGGACCAAGTAGTCATGCACTCTAAAAATGAAACTATACAGGAGAGACTTTGGATTAATGGGGATGAGAATTTAGATTTTGTTTTGTCTATTGTCAGAAAAGCTGAACTTTCCTGTAGAAGTGCACTACAAGTTAAAGGGAAGGAAATTTCCATGAGTAAAAATATTGTTGCCAAAATCAACCAAAAGTATGACAGTAATAATAGGGATGCTTTCAAAAAGAAGCAAACATTTTCTTCCAAACCTAATGTTGAAATTTCAAGAAGCAATCTGAGGTGTTTTAGATGTAACAGCAAGTCACATTTAGCAAATGATAAAACTTGTCCTGGTTTGAAACAAAAATGTTCAAAATGTGGGTTAAAGGGACATTTCACTTCTGCTTGCAGAAGAGGTAATGTAAATCAAAAAGTCAAGTGCATTGAGTTGAATGAGAATAGTGAAGAGGATGATTTTACAGATGAATCCAATGATTGTTTGTTTGTTTTGAACATAAAAGATACTGCTGTTCTGAATGTAAATGACCATTCCATAAAGAAAAAGCCATTGTGCAACATGGTTATTGGAGGTGTAAAGATTAACATGTATGCAGATTCTGGATCACCCTATTCCATAGTGTGTGAATCTGTCTGGGAAAAGTTATTTGTACCTAGACTTAGTAGTCATTTGGAAGAGAGTGACATAAATCCTGAAGGATATTCCGGGGGAAGAATAGATATCTTAGGTTTCAGAACCTTAGTTTTTAGATTTAAGAACAGAAAATGCATTGCAAAATTATATGTATCAAAGAAGGGTCCTTCAGTTCTTAGCTGGTTTGATTGTGGAAAGCTTGACATGGTTTTGGATCCAAATAGCCCTACTCCAGTGATGTTAATTGATGAACAAAATGGTATTTCTTCTTTGATGTTAAGTAAATTTCCGAATGTTTTTTCTAAAGACATTGGAAGATTAACCAGCTTTAAACATGAGATCCGTCTAAAGGACAATGCTTGTTCTAAAATACATAAGGCTCGTAATATTCCCTTTGCCGTCAGAGAGGAAGTTAAGAATGAATTGAATGTTCTAGTAGAAGGAGGAATAATAGAGAGAATTGAGTCCTCTGAGTGGGTTTCGCCCATCGTGGTTGCCAGGCGAGCCAATGGCAAAGTGAGATTATGTATTGACCTTCGCCATCTTAATAATAATATTCTTGTAGATCAATTTCCCCTTCCTCGCATTTCTGAAATGTTATCTGTAGTTGGGGGGTCTAATATTTTTTCAACAATTGACCTATCTGCTGCTTATCACCAGATTGAGCTTAATGAGAAGAGTAAGGATTTGACAGCATTCATTACACCATTTGGGTGCTTCAGATTCAATAGGATGCCTTTTGGATTAGCATCCGCTGCAGCAATTTTCCAGAGGGTCATGCAAGATATTTTGAAAGATTGTAAAAATGCCATCTGTTTTCAAGACGACATTTTGGTGTTCAATGATGATAAAGACAAACATATCATAGCTTTAGAGGAAGTTTTGAATGCACTTAATGTACATGGACTTACCATTAAGCACGAGAAATGCAAGTTTGGTGTTCATTCTGTAAATTATCTAGGCCATGAATTGTGCGCAGATGGCATCAAACCTAAACCCTCACTTTTAGAAGCTATTAAATCGGCTCCTCACCCGTTATCTAAAGATGACGTCAGATCTTTTTTAGGGTTAGTTGAGTTCTACGCTAGATATGTACCTGACTTCTCGTGCAGAACATATAATATCAGACAGTTAATTAAAAATAGAGTTACTTTCGAATGGACTAGTGAATGTGAGAAAGAGTTCAGTGATGTAAAAAATGCAATCTGTTCTGCAAGTGCGTTATCTTGTTTTGATCCTTCTCTGGATAACATTATTACTACCGATGCCAGCGCTAAGGGTCTAGGAGCTGTGTTTTCACAAAAAAATAAAGAGGGAAAGGAAGTTATCATTGCACATGCTTCAAGGGCACTTACTCCTGCAGAGGAAAAGTATTCCACAATAGAGAGAGAGACTTTAGCGTGCATCTGGGCGTTAGAACATTTCAGAGTGTTTGTCTGGGGTAAAGAATGCACTCTTAGGAGTGATCATAAACCGTTAGTACGGTTACTTACTACAGAAGGTATGTTAAGAGCTTCAGCACGAATTGCACGCATGTCCATGCGTTTGCAAGATTTTATTTATAACATACAATACTTACCAGGAAGAGAGAATGTTTCTGCAGACTTTTTGTCCAGGATGCCTTTACCTATTCAAGAAGATTTGTATAATGAATGGGACAATTTCCAGATTGCCATGATACATGATGAGGGACCCATTTCAATTGATCAGACTTTGTGGAAAGAGAAATTTGGGAGTGATGATATCTTAAAAAATGTTGCCAGATATATAGTTAGTACGTGGCCTGAAAAGAAGTGTTTGAGTCCAGAATTGAGAAGCTTCTGGGAAGTAAGGTCGGAACTTTCATGTTGTGGGGACATCATTAAAAGAGGTGAGCGCATCGTTCCACCAGTAGGTGTAAGGAAAATTATAGCGTTACAGAGTCATGAGGGTCATAGTGGCATGGTTAGAACCAAACAACAAGTTAAACATTTATTCTGGTGGCCAGGGATGGACATGTTTATCGAAAGACTGGTCAGAAATTGTGTGATATGTGCCAATTCTGATAAATCTTTGGTTACTTTGAGACCCAATATGGGTACACATAACATCCCAAATAATCCCTGGGAAACCATTGCCATAGACATTATGGGTCCCATTGGCTGTGAATCCAAGTATGTCATAGCAGCTATTGACATTTTTTCTAAATGGCCCATTATCAAAATTGTCCAGAAGATAGATACTGATTCTGTCCTGTGTTTCCTAGATAGAGTTTTTATTGAAGAAGGGCTACCTGTAAAGATAATATCGGACAATGGTGTACAATTTATCTCCAAGAAAGCTAATGACTATTTTTCAAGACTTGGCATTGTTCACTCCACTACTTCCTTATACAATCCCAGTGGGAATGGGGTTATAGAGAGATTCAATAGGGTTCTGAAAGGGGCCATACAGATCACTAGTAATGAAGACAAGACATGGGAAGTAGAGATTTTTAAGAAGGTGTGGATGTACAGAACAACCACAAACTCAATGACTGGATATTCTCCTTTTGAGATCATGAGAGGTAGAGTACCTAGGACAAAGGTGAATCCCTCGTGGTTGGTGAAGTCCACTCCTTCCAATGTAGATTTGGGTGTGGTCAAGGAAAATCTCATTCGCACCCATTGTTCAAACAAAGTATACTTTGATGAGAAATGCGGGTCAAGAAAAGATCCCAAGATAGAAGTGGGCATGATGGTAAAAGTCAAAAAGCCATGGAAGGTTAAGAAAGGTGAAAGTTCATTTATGGGGCCTTTTAAAGTTTCAGAAGTTTTGAAAAACTCTGTGAGATTATCCAATAATAAAGTTTGGAATCTGAGTAGAATTGCTGTCCTCAAGGCCGACAAAGATGTCTACCGTAAGGAGGTTATTTCTGAACATCCTGATTTCTCCTTTTTGGATGAGGATTCTTGTACTGCAGACGTTTCACATTGTTGTTCTAATAGTAACCTTTCCAACCAGGATACTGTTCCAAATGTAGCTGCCTGTTCAGATATGAGTGTCATCAACCAAGATGTTACTGTTCAGAATAATGTTTCCTTACCTAAAAGAGTCACTAAGCAACCAAAGTGGTTGTCTGATTTTGTCACTTTCATTACCAGAAAAATGTAATTCACTGTTTTTTTTTTTTTTTCTTTCTCTTTAAGGGGGAAAGGTGTGTTGTGTTGTGCGCGAGTCAGCGCGAGAGCATGCTTGATACGAGGTCTCCCTCGTTTGTTCATCGCATGGACTCGCGCCAACTCGTGCCTTTGTTTTTATTCAGTTTGGCCTCGAGTGATATTATTGTTTGATTGTGCATCACTCGAGACCATCTCCAGTTGGTTACTATGATACTACATGCATAACTGTATTGTGTGGAGTTACTGGCTTTTCTGTCTGCTACCGGAGCTGTATGCAGGGAGTGCTTCATTTCCAGGAATAAACTTATTTCTCTACCTTCAATTTGTTGGTATTTACTCAACAGGAAGCTTCTGCTTGTTGCTCAATGCACCACTTTTAAATATACGGGGCCTCATTTATGAAAAGTGATGCATCGCTACGTGAAAACAGCAATGCGTCACTTTTCACTGCGCCCTCCTTGTGACACAAATGATACGTCATATTTACAGTATGACGCATCATGGCGCAAGGATTTACAGATACGTCAGTATTTCTGATGTATCTGTATGGCGCAAAAGTGATGCATTGCTGAAGTGTGTCAAAAGTGGCGCAACTCCAGCAATGTTTCCTTTCACATGGGGCTTGTGCGTCCTAGAAGTGGCGCAGTGAAATCTTATAGATTTCACCGCGCCACTTCTATGACCCTTTCGTGCGTCAGAATGCCCCCCCTGCATACATTAAACCTGGCGTAGGTATAATGTGGCGCAGGGGTATACAAAGTGATGCATCTACCTAGATGCGTCACTTTGTAAATATGGTGCAACAAGGCACATTTTTTACGCTGCTGGTGCGTCACATAAAGTGACGCACCGGCGACATAAAAGTGACGCACAGCCTCATAAATGAGGCCACCAGTACACAGACGAATGATCGGACCCTACTAGCCTCCAAGAATGAAGAACCCAGATGAATAAAACATACTGCTGCACTCTGCAGTTACACCCTGAGAGTGTGCTGCATGCATGCACTCTGTATAATCGACAAGTAGAAAAGACAAAGGACCAGGACACTGCAAGACCCATTCAATACACACAGGGATAGGGACAGGACAAGCTATCATGCCACGTGAGGTGATATCTGAGGGCTGGACCTTGACGCTGCACTCTGGTGCTATGTGACACCAGTCAATTAAGTAAATAAACAACCTAGTAAGCCCGCATGCATAACCCCCTGGGATGTTGGTGGTTTACGTTGGTTCCTGATTCATGTCATCCTTGACTATTTGAACCCCCTTGTACTGGGTGGGTATCCTCCTACTTCCCCTCTCCGTGATGCTGTGAGATGGTGGCGTGACACTGATACAGCTGTCCCTTGACTCACCTACAGTCACTTGTGACCTCCCGCCCCCATTCACCTCCTCTCTCCTGTATTCTCACTTGCTACACTCACTCATGCTCCCCGTTGCCTCTTTTACCTCACATTTCACTCCAGCCCTTTCACCGCCCTATTGTTGATAGAAATGTATTTTCTTTCTCTCTCTTCTGCTGCATTCATTATTACTGGGCCCCTGTGACCAGTAGCGGTCGGTGGTGGGAGTAGCTGTCGGGCGGTGGCGTGGGGAGGGGCAGGGTGGGGGGTAGTAATCTATGGATTACAGAGAATTACAGGTAAATAAACATATAAATAAATAAAACGAATTTTGTTGCGAGCACTGCATTCCCAAATACGATGCAGTGCAAGCAAAAAAATTAGTTTTTATTTATTTATATGTTTACTTACCTGTAATACTCCGTGATCCCCTGCCACTGCCCCTCCCCACGTCACCACCCGGCAGCTTCTCCCACAATCGACCGCTACTGCCTGTGACACCTCAGCTATGACGCTCCATTGCTCAAATCTACATGATTGTGCATTTTTGGGATCCATAGCTCGAACCAAGCAATTGCTGTTATTTGTACTGCTTCTCATTTGAGCACATCTCACTGTTACGCATCTTTCCAGTGCTGTAACATGACTGTCGGTAATTGTTTTTTTATTACACCTGATATGGTGTAATCAGAATCTTTACAAAGTAAAAAGAAGAAAAACCTCAATAAAAATAGTATATATTTTTTTTAAACGAAGTAAAGCCTGTTTTATATACCAACCAGACCTGGGCCTGGCTCATTACTTTTGCCTGGGATACCACTGCAAATTCACGCTGGCTGTGATAAATTAAGCAATACTTGCTGCGCTGCTCTGAGAACTACAGTGCCTTGTGAATCTTTGTGCACAGCTGGAGAAAGCTCAATTATGCGTAACATAGCATTTTAGTGCAGGGATGCAGACACCACCACTAAAATGTGTTACCATAACCCGTGATGTGTGGTACTTGGCAGGGCTGGAAATGCTTTGCGGAGGCTAATGCATCATTGATCTATTGGAGCGCCCTCTGTATGTGACTGAGATTTGTGGGTTCTTTGTTGTCCTGTCCTGGTGAGAGCAGAGTCCATGGTACTCCCTTTAAATGACATTGAGTATGGAAATGTGCAAATCACTTGAAAGCTTCACCCGTTTGACCCCTCCGCCCTTAGTAGTATGCAAAGGTGTTCTTGCCTTCTGCCAGGATGATGGACAGCTTAACAAGCAGCTGCCCAGCGTGTTTCCAATCAATTGTGGTGAGAAGGTCTTGATGGAGAAGAATATGAGGACATCTCCACCAAACAAGCACTTACTTCATATAGTTAAGAGGAAATACCCTTGTTTGATGGAGAATTACCTCTTTGTCGTCTTGTTGTCTTCTCTATAGGAGGCTTCATGTTATCACATATATGGATAAAGACATACCAGGAAAAATCACATTGCTAAAATGCACACAAGGTCACTGCAGACATTGCTTAATCTTCCATTAAGCAGTTGTAGTGCAGAATATGTACTGGACATTTACCCAAGGAGGAAGCACTTAGTAATTCACCAGTAGAAATTACTCCCCTTGGGTAAATATTTTGGGCAAAACGGTGAACTTTTGTTGGATTAAAGGGCAGGTGCAGTTACTTTGTAGCTGAGTCACTCAAACAGCGGCTGACACTTCCAATCAGACACCTAGGGCTTGATTATGAGTTTGGCATTGCATGTGACTGACAAACTTGCAGAGTAGGTGCAGTGGAGGTTTGGGACTGCCGCACCAGTGGTCCGACCGCAGAGAGGCCAGGGATCCATGATCCCTGGTGGTGGAGAGGCCGTCTGAAGCCAAAGTATGCGTGTTGGTGCAGCTGTGGCACCACCAAGCATATTATGAGTTTCTTCACTGCACTCCTTTTCATGGCAGTGAGCATATCATGAAAAAGGGGGGGCGAAGAACAATCTTTGGGGGCCTAGAGGGCTCCCTGATGCCTCGGTGCACAGGGGTGCATGCAGTGTGTACCCCCTGTCTTTCTGCACTCCCAGTTCCAGCATGGCATGCCGTGCTGGAACGCGCTGTGGCTGTCCCATGGCACTGCCTTTGTAAGGTTCTCCTGTAAGCCTTTGAAAAGCATCACCATGGGCCAGCCGCTGAAGGACCGCCCGTGTGGATTATAAATTGCAATCTGGCAGAGGGTCGATGGTGTAGTTGGTGGTGTGGGAGCGGGGCAGTGGCATGCTGCCCCGCTCCCGCACTGCCAAACTCATAATCAGGCCCTTAGACACCCACTTGTACACTCAGGTACTCACACACCATGCCACGTCTGGGTATACCCTTCCCGCTTAGGGCAACAAATATAAAAAGAACAGATGATGGGCGGAATGCTGAACAAATCAAACATTCACCCCCAGTCACAGTTCTGGATTAAATCCAAAGTTCTTTTGCATGCCATGCCATTTCAGCGTGTGAGTGGCTGTATGTGTGAGTGAGTGGGTGCACAAGTGGCTGTATGGGTAAGTTAGTGGTTGTGTGTGTAGGTGTATGGGTGAATAGATGTGTAAGTGGCTCTATGGAGCAGTGAGTGGGTGTGTGAGTGCTTGTATGGGTCTGTGAATGGGTATGTGAGTGGTTGTGTGGGAGTGGGTGTATGAGACTTTCTATGAGGGTGTGAGTGAGTGTTTTCAATCATCAACTTTCTGGGAAGTGTAATGTGAAGCCCAGCTACACTCCATAGCCTCTTACATGAGTTGATTATTGATGTTTGTACTATGTATTAGATTCTTCTGCTTTTAAAAATGTCATTTATGTGATCTGGCTCTGTTTTCTTTGTAACTGTGGTCACACGCTTTCTACTGTTTGTGTTTGCAGTGCACCTGTAATTTAGACTGGGTAGTCTGTCTTCGGTCACTTTCTTTCCAAACATGATACATAACCTTGTATCTTTAAATAATATCACCTCTGTTCTCTGTTTTTTCACCACGAGTTTGTGTACACATTCCGTCTTGGGTTCCAGTCACTTTCGGGTAAGTTGAGGCTATTTATTTTCACAACTCCATTCCTTCCTGCTTTCCTCCTAACCGCATTCACTTTGTAATATATCGATTTGATTATTTCCAAAACTTTTGGCTGCTTTTGTCGGGTGTTTATCCGATGCTGCAGTTTACACTTGCCCGTTGAGACACATCTTCCTGTCTGATATGTCCAGTCAATCCAAGTTTGAGGTTTACATCTTTCTTCTTCATGTGGAGGGTTTTATTCTTTTGGGCACATAACTTTTTTAATTCTTTTCTGAAACACTGGGTCTTGATGGCACACACTCAGACTATCGTGACATAACCTCTTTGTCCATGATCTTGAGATGTCTTTTCACAGTGCATTATGATCTCTTATCTGGTGCCTGCTTGGAACCGCAGTACTTTTCGGAGCTTTCCCATGAACCTCTGTTACACTGAGTGTATTCCTCTATTTAATAGTGCTCAGGCTGCACATGATTGAACCCATGTCAGTAGCTTATTCTGCATACTAATAGGAAGGTTACCAGTACACTGCCTGTGCCTTCTGTTATGAGTTTAGTTTCTCACTTTTTTTGCTTAACGCATGGACTCTCTTTATGCTTGAACTTAAGATGTGTCTTCACATAAACATTCATGTCTGTAATCAACAATTCTCATAAATTTGTAGTTTCCCCTGATGAAGGGTGCTTCTCACCTGAAATGCATTGGATTCTTTGAGAAACTTTAATGGACATTTTCTGGCGGTAAAGATGCTACTTCTGTGTTACCAACAGATGTGAAGTCAACATCTGTGACTAATACTTTGTCTACAAGCAATTTAATAAAACATTTTGGTTTCATTCAGTGGAGTATAGACTTTTTCTTTGGACTTTTGCTACAACATATTGTGTACAAGGAAGCTTGATTCTAGGATACCTTCATGTCCCAGTTGTTCTTTTCAGAAGCCACCAACCAGCCACACGTGCTGCACACATCGAAGCTAATGATAAACTAGGCTGAAAAGTGGGTGTACCTCCCCACAGCAATCTAATGGGGCAACCAACTTTTAGAAATTGATTATTTCTGATGGCAGGCCTCCTCGAGGACTAGGTACAAGCCCTGGTCTTCTAAGAAAAACAATGTAGTTATAATGCTGAATTTCATGGCAAGGTTCAGAAAGTCTATATTATGCAAACCTCCTTTATTACTCCCACAAACAGCATAAAGAAAGTCAAAACATTCATGTGGAAATTGCTTTAACATCCTAGAACATGCATATAACCCTTCAACAAGCAGGCATCTCCCTTCTGTTTTTGCTGCCCATGCACAGATAACTACAATACTTCCTGTGTAAAGGGTGTGTAAAATGCTGGTTATTTATTTTTGATCAGGGTATGATAGTGGTTGGATGAGTGGAAGTCCAGTTTCTTAATGTGGAAGAATTATTTGTAATGTATTTTTGAAACAATTCTTGAAATTGGGAAGACAAGAATGAAGCAAACTTATTTAATACACGTTTGGCCATATTTCAGTATATCTACACTATGGGTTAAAGTCCAATAGGGGCTTTATTTGACTTGGGAAATATGGGTGGCATCTGGTAACCTCAGTTTTTTTGTTGGTTTATATGTCATTGTTCATGTCATGAGTGATGTAATATGTAAGGTCATAACCAGTGCATTGCGGGTGCATGAGTTATAGTTAGCGCAGCTAATTTCTCTGGTTTTATACAAGTGAAATGTCAGCCTAACTATGACATCTCTGTAAAGCTTGTTTTTTTCAGTGAATTCTAAAGTTGTTTTAATTCCATTTTTCTAACTATAACGTCCCTGTAACGTTTGTTTTTTTCAGTGCATTTCTATGGTTTTTTAACTGGTTTTCGGGTTTACAGAGTGATGGAGAAAGGGGGCTGGGCCTCTAACCAGCTTTCAGGAATCCCACTCTGTAAGACTTACAGGAGGTACTAGGAGGGTTTCTTGGCTCCCACGGTCCCCCAGGAGTAAAGTGGACTGCATCCCCCAACCAGTAGTACACCACGAGCCATGTTAGCAGAGCGGTAGAGAAATGGAGCACGGACTTCGAGGACCTCTTAGCAATCCTGCTGTGTGGGAAGCATTGGAGGTAACAGGAGGGGTAAATTGGCCTTCAAAGACGTCCTTGGGGGCCAACAACCCTCCTATTACCTGCAGTAAGTTCCACACAGCAGGATTGCTGAGACCTGGTTGGAGGCCATGTCCCTTTTCTCCACCATTCTGCAAACACACCTCCTGGCACACTAGTAGTAGGGGGATGAAGTCCCCTGGGCAATTTAGGGTCCTTGGGGAACAACTACTACCTCCAGCAAGTCCCACACAATGGGTTTGCTGAGAGGTTTTTGGTGACTATGCCCCCTTTCTCCACCACTCTGCAAACGTGCCTCCAGGCACACAGCTGCTTGGGGAAAGAAGTCCAGTTTAGTCCTTAGGCTCTCAGGAGGCAAGGGAACCTCATTCCCCTAATGAGCAGTGCACCAAAAGGCACGTTTGAAGAGTGGTGGAGAAAGGGTGTGTGGTCTCCAACCACCTGTCAGCAATCCCAATGTGTGGAGCTTACTGGAGGTAATGGAAGGCCTTGTTGGCCCCTGAGGGCCCTAAGCAGCCAAGGGGACTTCATCCCCCACCCAGCAGCGCGCCAGGAGGTGTGTTTGTAGTGTGGTGGAGAAAGGAAGGGGGCAGGACCTCCAGCGAGTTACCAGTATTTTTTAACTTTTATTTTTTTCTATTGTTTAGGAACGGGGCTTGCATCGCCCCACTTCCCTGGAAAATATTTGGACCTGAAAACCCTGTTCCTAAAAAGAGAGGGGAGCCTCATAGCCCAATTACCGGCCCAATTTCATCCCACCCCCCCATCCCCAGGGCCAGACCTTTCTTTTTTTAAATTGTTACTTTATTTAAAGGGAGAGGGCCACATGGCCCGCCTCCCATGCCATTTTCGGCCCCAGGGACAAAATCCCCCAGGCACTACCCCCTTTAAAAAAATTAAAAAGGGTGGGTCCGTGTGCCCCCTCCCGGGCTATTTTCAGCCCTGCAGACCCCATCCTCCGAGGCCTGCCCCCTTTTAAAAAAAAATATTTTTAATTTTAAAAAGGAGGGGGGGGTGTGGCGCCATTCCCAGGCCAATTTTAGCCCTGGGGACCCCATTTCCTGGGGCCCGGCCAGTGGTGTGGGTGCCCTGGTCCCACGCAGGGCACCCTCATTTAAAACATTGGGGACTGCGAGGGGAGCCTCAAGGCCCCTGCAGTCCCTGCTGGCTTTCTGACTCCTGCGGGAGTCGGCATTGCTTTGGGATCCAGGGAGCTCATGATATGCAGCTCCCTGCATCCCAAAGCAATGACTGTTTCCCTGCTTGCTTCACAGCAGGCAGGGAATCAGACCTTCTCTGTTTTCAAAAGGCGAGAGAATTTTTGCTCTTGCTTGTTGGAAGAAGAGCTTGTGTGCTGTGGTTGGCAGGAGCAGTGCGTTTGTGTCATTTTATCTGAAAATAGTTGACGTATATATATATATATTATATTGTGTTAAACATTTTACTGTAATTATCAATAACGTATCGATGCATTTCTATTTCTTACATTTCATACTTACATATTTGCTGCAGTTTTAACCTTGTGTTGCTTCTCTTTGTATTCTGTTTAATTCAGTTGAGGTGTGTGTCAGGTGGGGTATCTTTACCTAGTAGGGAGAAAGTGCTCATATAATGTTTTTAATTTTAAATTTGAGGGTCTTTGTGTTTGGGGCACTTGCTATTAGTTTTTCTTACTTTGTACTGTCTTTACTTTTTGGCTCAATCAATCATCAATCGAGCTTCATGCGGTATACATTGTTCAACCATAAAAGCATTCTATATAAAAACAATTAAAATTAACTTCATTGTTAAACGCTATAATCATTCTAAGTCATTCCATTGCATGTTAATACTCCATCCATAGTTTTCTGTACTTATAACTACTCCGTAGTCAATCACAGTCAATGTATAAACAATAATAACATACACTTATTGAAAACAATTCAGTACATAATTAAAACTCTGATTAAGAAGGCATAAAAATACATAGCTTCCCTTAAAAAGAGGTGTTTATATGGGTTTAAGCTAACAATCACAAAACATAATGCACAACATATATAAATCTTCATCAGGAAACATAATCACAGTACTTAAGTAAGCGGGGCCCTAAAGTGGTAAAGTGCATAGGTGCAATATAATAAAAGATTTCAATCAGGAGTATATAAAGCCTTAAAAAGTACTAAAAAACCTACTCGCTTTCATATGTTAAGGCTTCCAAATGGGATTTATCCTTTCTTCTCCTGATTTTCATTTGTATAAAAACAGTAACTGAGTTGCAGATTTTATCGTTATCCAAGCTACATATATAGTTAAAAGCATGTTTATAAGAATACAATCGATTAACTAAGAATAGAGGTCTTAAAACAGATTTCCTAATATCTGGATAAAAATTACAAATAAGAATAAAGTGCAATGTAGACTGCAAGGACTTTCCATCACAGGGGCAATGTGGAAGATTTTGGCTCCAATTTCCCATTCTGGCGTAGGCAATCTGATAATGTGAGGTACCAATCCTTAACCTAGTTAAATAGAGTCTATGCTTTAAATTTCTTACCGATATTAGATACGGTTGGATATCCATCAAGAGCGTACCTTCACAATAAGATCTAACACTTGATTTTAAACCTGATCCCATATCTCTTGCAAGTTCCCCAGAATTTACTGGCCTCATCTTTTAATCCCCTTTACTATAATCTTGGATGGACTTCGGGTCATGAAAATCTCTTTTAGGAGATTAAAAATATACTGTAATCAAGGGATCTTTTTTTCTATAATCGCGGGCCACACAAACCATTATATTATATAAGTTTTTCTTACTTTGTACTGTCTTTACTTTTTGGCTCACTATTGCTCACTTGCACTGTGCTGACATATTGTTGTGTGTTTGGGCAAGGTTGTTTCTTGCCTATGGGTGCAACCATGTTCAAATGATTCCTAGAGAAAAATTATTTTTATAGGTCTGTATTACCAATGTTCCTTGGAATACTGGGTGCTCCTTGATGTGTATGAAATAGGGCAAATGTTACAGCAAATCTTTGAACATACATGATATTTTGCCATGTATACCTTGCCATAAAATGCAGTTAGATTTTCCATGGCCTGGTGGGTTGAAATCATAATCTTAGACATGAATACTAATATTATCCCTCCAATGATTGTATCTATCTTATAATACAAACTATTTTTTGTTTTTTATGACAGGTTAAGGTAGAGTGAGGACAGAAATGTTTTTCTTAACTCTTCAGCTAAGAGGAGTGGAAAGTGGTTGGTTGAAGTGGATTTTCCATTTCAGCGTTATCTGGTTCATTCACTACAGAACAAGGAAGAAATTAGCCGCTGGTTCAGTGCCCTCATCAATTATAAACCTTGACTGCACTTGGTCAGTTTTTAGATATGGGTTGTACAATGTATGTTACCATTAGAGGAGGCCTTTGTATGCTCAAACCCACTCCAGTATGTGAAAGGTCAGTGAGATCAGTGAGTCATTGTCTGGTATCACCCGAAATGTTGGGCAGTGATTACTGTACATCCCTTAGTTCTACTAATTGTACAATGAAACGTCAAACAGTGGCCTTAGGACCCAAATTGCTTTTGTTTTCAGTTGGGTGGGACCTGTGTTCCTATTTTGGGGGTTTCTGTTTGGGTTCAGTGGATTGTTAGGCTACATTTGCTGGAAAAGCAGCTGCAGGGAGTCCTGCCCAAATGGTTACCCAACTTTTCATTCTAAACCAGATAGACACTATAGCAAGGAGCAGTTGTGTTTCAGATTATTTTGTACAGAAATATTGTCTCCTAAATATTGTTTACAAAGATATTGTCCTACTGGGTTTAGATTTTCTAACTAACTCCGATGGGATGATATTTTTGACAACAATATTTATATCACAATATTTATTTCAGAAAATATTCTGATGATATTGACTTCGTTTTGCGTTTCTAGTGTTTTATTTGCCGTGTTAGTCTCTCTACCACCCACCATTTTATAGAGTAAACTTTAGTGCTCAACTTTTTTTTCTCTGCAAAGCCAAGTGTCTTTAGCGGCTAAGTTGGTTTTGCCATTGGAGTTCAATGTTTTTGGTGGCCCTGGGACACAGTGTAAAATGGCAATACCCTCTTAGACTACCACTCAACAAACACTAACTGCCCAAGTATCCCAAGAGAATACATCACCCAATCGTTCCTTCGATCATCCCTAGCTGCCACGTCTTTTATGCTGTATTTCATGTCTTCTGTACGGTAACAAAGGTCTTGCAAGAGAGAACATCTATTCATCACATACATATGCCTTCAGCAGAATACTAAATTCAAGATGGCTCCTGTCCTGCCATTGTAATGGTAAAGTTGCGAAACTCCCCTTTACCTTTCCACAGCGCTGGGTCACCCCCTCAATTACCCTCTCCCATGTTTATCATCCTACAGAAAAATTAATTACATTGTTTTTCATCATGCAGTAAGATTAATGACACCCACTGCCTCTCTCCCTGTTCGAACAATTAACCCATCTCTGATCCCATGATGTGTTATTAAAAGAGGAGAGATTGGCAGGTTACAAAGAAAATCACTTTTATTGTTCTGTCTTCTGTTTACATCTCCCGCCTCTTTACAAAAATAAATATTCATATTTATGAAACACATTCATTTTGTTGCATTGCAAACCTTTTCTTAACTTTTCAATTTGCATTTCTTGAATACATAAAAAAGTCACATTTCTTTTGCTTTTCAAACTTCATTTAATTTATCGGATTTCTTTAACAGGTGGTTGCAACAGTACTTAACTTAACTAGAAAAGATTGTATCAATCAATATAGCATCGATATGTCATAAATGTTTCTATCGATTACACAACGGCTTAGTTTTGATCAGTTAAAGTCGGCTGTTACATTGAGTCGCCTATTTTTATTGTTTTACATCTTAATCTCTTTCGAATCCGTGTAAAGGGCTGCCAATCAGAACCCTTTCAAAGTAATTACCAAATTCACAATACAAAACATTCATATACCTATATTCAATGCTCTTCTTATAACTTATAGTTTTGTAAAGGCAAAGTTGAAGTTTGTGAATGCATAGATTCCTGAGGCGTTTTTGGTTAACCTATGATATATTACTTTTCAGTTTGTGAATAGAGCTAAAATTCTATTTTTGATTATTTAAGTTAAATATTCTTTACTCTTCCAAGTTACTGAGTTAATGGCTCATCTCGACATATTTTAAAGCATTTACATACAAATATGTACAAAAAAGCATGATGAAAAATGCATGAATGTAATTATAATGAGAAAAAAGCATTTGTATATTAGCAACTATAATTCTGCTTAAATCGGGAATTATAACTTATGCATGTTGGTAGCCATAAAAAAAACAAAGGGCATAGTTAAGAGTCAAATAAACGAAGCTACTAACATTTCTATATCATCTCGCGTATCCACAGTATTACACATGATGCTTCATTATACAGATTAATTGATTATTTGAAGGTGACATTAGAGAACTATACCTATTACAATATAAAGCTAATTTGACATGTCAATAAGAAAGATACATGAATAAATGTTTTATTGATTTTAAATGTAATGAATCTATAGTGTATAGCAAACTAGTTTGTAGAAACCTTGTCACAACATACTACATGCATAGGTAAGATGAGATGAAAATAATGATACATCGATGTAGTAAAGACATCATTCACCACAAGCATGAACAGGTAATGGGTGGGATTTTTATTTCATAATTTTTTAAGGGCACTTCTGGTGACACATACAAGTAACTGAGTCTGGGTCCTTCCATAAGTTAAATGTAAATGTCCAGTAATTGTAAATTACCCGAAAGTGTCAAGGCGCTGGGGGCCATCAGGAAGATTAAGCGAGCTATTGCCCAGAGTCACATGGTGCTGGGCTGATCTGCCGCCAGACTCGGGGATCGAACCGTGAGCCCTGGTTTCCTGAGTCAGTTGCCCTGGCCGCTGTGCCACACCTCTTCCAAGTTGGTCAAGTCAGTTTGCTTAAGAATTATACTAGCATGACTCCACATTTTCAGTTAATGTGATCTTTACATTTTGGGCTGAATGGTGCCTCAAGCAGTTGAAGAGCTGGAGCAGCACTATTTTGCACCCTAGAAAGTGGTAAATGGTTGCATGTGAAAAAGACTTCAACAGCATATGCTGCTTTTTACTGGAAATGCTGCTGAATTTGCTGATAATCTAAAGTAAACAACTGAATGTGATAACAACATAATTAACAATTCAAAAGAGAATATCACACAACAACAGGAGTACAACACCACAAAATCATATTGCCATAATTGGGAACAAAAGACAGCCACACAAAAAACCAATAGAACACATCTCCACAAAAAAAATGCCACAACAGAAAAATACCTAAGTGTTCTTATAACACAGTACCACCTCCGAGATGCTATTTAAATAATACGGAGGCACAAGGTGTTTGGAATAACCACTGCTTTAACTTACACTTACACTTAAGACACAAAATAGCACCAGTCAAAAATGTTTTGTGATGTGGCCCTTGTGTTCTTTTCTTGTAAGCAAACCCTAACTCGATCTTCTAATGGCATTAACAAAGTTAGCTTGCGTAGGAGCTGGTTTTAGGTCAGCACACAATCTGATATATTCAGTATTATCTAGGGCAGACATAAGCTCAAAAAAGTGTATCAGGTTGATCCACAAAAGCATTTATGAGTATGTCAAATAGTACTACAAAAGTACATGCCTTTGTGATTGGCCCCGAAACGCCCAGCTCCTGGGACCTAGTCACAAAATAATTTATGAGTACAGAAAGAAGTATACAGAAAAACTCTTTAGTACTCCCATCTTTGTGAATCACTATCAGACTGGAGGCTAAACAGTGTGAAAATGAAGAAACCAGCCAACATGCCTTCTTCATTTAGGGGTGCAGAATTTGGAACAGCATGCCAAATCCTTCAGGAGCACCCCACCCCTGCTTCAGTTTAGAAAAGAGCGAACGTTTCATATTCTTTAAGATCACTACATGACTTTTGTATTTTCACAAAAAGGTCCTCCGTCGTAGGGGAGGTATATTTCCTTTCTTCTCATTATATGAGAAAGCCATGCCACTGACCATTGTTCGTGGTACTTTGGTTTTAGTGAAAACCCTGGCTTGGCAAATGTGTACACAAAACATGTGCATGTGCCACTTTTTAATGTTTCACACGTTGAGTCTAATATGTGCATTCATATGTCATCATTTGATGCATGCAAAACCACACGTACAGCCAAATACATGCCTCCATGAATAACTATGTAGACACTTGCAAATTGACCATGTCTACCTTGCACATATATGAACTTTCCACGTTTGTAACACTGCATTTTTTATTTGCAAATTTCCACATTAAATGTTGTACTTCTTCCCCACAAAATAATCTCTATATAAAATGGTAAGACTCGGTTTTAAGGAACTGTCTCTGAAATTCACCTTTCAAAATGTTTTTAAAAGTTTACAATGCGTTTGATTGGCTAGCATTACTTTATAACCAGTGACATAAACCTGAGTTTTTTCAAATTCGCAATTTCTGGAGGAATATTCCTTTTGCAATATTAAAATATTAAAATATAACTATCCTGACAATTCATGCGAAACAGCGTACAGATTATAACAATACCTGAGATATATTATGTGCAACATGTATTTTTTATTACAAAAATATACATGATGCTGCGCAAATGCATATTTAGAGTCTGACGTTTATCTTCAATTCCTGGGGCAACTTCTTGCGTGTATGCTGCTGCAGATGTGTACCATTTTTCTAATTTCTTTCGCCACACTTGGGTAAAGAACGTAAATTGAAACATGCAGAAGCCGGATTAAGACCTCCAAAGAATGACACCCAGCCACTTGTTACAAGCAAACGTGCAAAACAAATTTAGTAAAGCTGATTACTATAATGCAGCAGCTGAGAGATTAGCAGAAAATGACATGGGCGTGTAGAATGCTTGCACCACGACCAAATGTCTATTTCTGTGAGCTCTCTGGTTTCACTGCACCTCCATATTTTAAGAACTAGATAAAACTATCAATCAGTAATCTACACCCAGTACTCAGTTTGGAAAAAAAGCATATGTGCAGGGACTGAATTTTGAAAGCAGGATACCAAAGCTGACTAGTCTTGCTATTGTTCACCTCCTTTTGCCTCTGTGTCACTTTTTTCCTTTGGTGCACCAATTTCCCACCTTTCCCTCTGTTGCTCTGGGTCAAAGTCTGATGATAAACAGTACGTCCTGGTCTCTAAAAATAAGCGGTGGTGCCCACCCTCGTCATAAATCATAGGGCTGTTTAATCCAGTGCTACAAGTCATGGGGCACTTGCAGGAACAGCTGCTGGCAGGATAGCATCTGACGCCTACAAAATATACAATGAAAAGGCGCAATTCTCCTAAAGTGAATACCTAAGAGCGTGGGCTTCATTTTGTTTTAGAAAGACGTGCAAATAGAAAGGCAGTTTTTTTGATGAACAAAATCAACAATATTTTTAAGCTTGAAGCTGCACAAGTTTGGAAATAAAAATACTTACTTCTTTCGCTAACCACACTCTTGTTTTCATTTCCGTTCCCATTCCTAGTATTTATAATTCGCTTAAGGTTTGCACTTTAGTAGTCTTAAACTAGGCCTGGAGGCTGTGAGAACCTGAGGATAAGCCGAGCTGCGGCACCGTCGTTCCCCAATCATTGGGGCTTCAGGGGAAGGTTCTGGAAGCCATTTGCTCGCCCTGCCCGTTCCGGCCCATGTTTTCTTGGGGTTTCCTCACATTTCCCAAAAACAACTAAACCGGCTTAGATTTGGGAGGGGTTGCCCAGGAAAGGCATCTCCCAGTTGGTCTTGAGGGTAATGCCAACGGTTATTTAAGATTGCCAGGGTCGAGTGCAAGTCGCACATTAATGACCAAACTGCACGGGTTTACCCAACTTTTAACAGTGAATCGTGTCCCAGGAGTGAGGAATAACATAGCTATTGCCTTATCTCATTCAAAGATGGAGGAGCCTAGTGCCCTGTCTCCAGAAGAAGTACCAACTATGACGTCATTCCATGAGGAGCTGTGCAGTCTTGGTGCCCCATTTTCTCTGAGTTGATCACCGCCACTATTGCTCCCGGACCAAGAAGGTATATGAGACAGCAAATGAGCATTTTCTGAGTGTCTCATAATACCTGCTATTCGGGTGTCATTCACTAGAGGCAATGTCTTGTCTCTGATTGCTAAGCAAAGGGCATTGGATAATTCTCCACAATGTGGGAAGAGTGAGTTATCAGCAAGAGCACATTTATGCCAACCTCTTAGGGGGTTGTATCCATGCAAGTGCTTCCTAGTGACAAACACTATGCATGAGTGGACGCGTTTATGCCCTTTAACACCTGTTGTTAGGCATCCCCTTGATATCAGTAAGATTCTGCTGCTTATTGAGGTGTTGACTTCCATATGTTCTATGCTTGTGGTGTGCTATGGTTCCAGCTGACATACTGATCATTTTTGGTGTATTTAGGATGTCCGAATTGGTAGCCGCTCCATCAGGTAGGCTAGTTCAAAGGATAAAATGGTCAGACATCCAGTTTATCTTTGAAAATGTGCAAGTCACAGGTGGATCAAAGAGGGCTAGTGGGATGGGTCCACCTAATGGGGGACACATATGAGATTCCCGTTTTGGAAGATTTGCAAGAAGGAATTGGGTGAAATATGCATTCCATATAGCACCTGCAGGTTTTCCTGTTGCTTTGGGGATTCAAGTTAGTGTCTGAGCAAAGTGGGGCCTTGAAAGTCACATTATTTTCAGAGATATTTACAACTACACGTCCTTTGAGTGAGTCAAGTTCTTTATTTTTGGCCATTTTTTATTTTCTAACTAATGATTGTCTTTTTCAGGTTCCAGGTTCAATACATGGTTCATTGGTCACTCCTTTATTGGGCGGGCAAGGATAAGGTTCAAGATTCTGTGGTGGCTGAGATGATGGTCTAACCAAGACGTTTATTGACAGTTGATGGGATTCAGATACATGAAGATGTGCCACTTGTACAAAAAAAGTTGACAGTGCCATGTGATTAGGGGTTTATAAAGAGTTGGATTACTTTCTTCTGCATTTGGAAGGGAATGATATGGCATACATCAACAATCTCGAATGGGTGTGTAAGAGATTTCACAATTTGCATATTCTCTGGTCAGATTGTTCTGCATGCCTTTTTAGGACACTGTGCCAAGATGGAGGCCATGAATTCTTCAGTTAAGAGATTGAACTGCTTTGTTTCCAAGTTATTCGATTCCACTGCTCTCTGCAGCATTTATTATGGGATGGTTTATTAGCAGTAGAAAATTATTTTTGTCATAGTTTGGGGTACATGTACCTGAGGAGGATCAGACCTCTTTGTTGGGACAATCCTGGGTTCCTCAGTGGCCTCCTCAGGCGTGGGTGATGCATGCACAGTGAGTACTTACACCACTGTGGCATAAATGACGGATAAGATCTTTTGTATACTTCAGGGTACATGTAGTGCATGGTCCATGTGCATAAACAAAACAGACAGCAGCAGTTGAAAAATTATCACTCTCTCTCACTACCACAGACGCACACACACACGCACACACCATCCATTATATATAGAGATGGCAAATGTTTAATGATGTTGAGCAAACAAGGTGGCAGTGGTGTGATGGCACACCTCTTGAGTGATTGGAACCCATGGTAGAGGCAGAGCAAAGACTTACCAAGGATAGGGGTGGTTTGGACAGAATATTTGATTTGATTTGTGATTTATAAAGCGCGCAATTGCCCATGGGTGTCTTGGCGCTGAGTAGACGTAGGAGACCAGTTAGCTTCCGTTTAAAAGGTTACAAGCCTACAGTGAACAGCCAGGTTTTTATCTCTTTTCTAAATGCAAGTAACGAAGGGCTGTTTTTAATTGTCGTTGGGAGCATATTCCAAGTCCTAGCTGCTTGTAGCAGAAAGCTCCCCCCTCCCCACCGGACCTGATTAAATCTAGGCACCTGAATCAATTTTTGATGACTGGATCTCAAGGACCTGGAAGGCTCATACCATTTCAAATGATTTTTCAGGAACTGACAACCCATTCCATGGAGGGCTTTGTATGTCAAACACAAGGATTTGAATTTTACTCTTTTTCCAATAGGGAGCCAGTGGGTAGCTCTCAATCTATGCGCTGTTGGTTCATATTTGGGGATGTCCAGCACCAGCCTGGCTGCTGCATTTTGTAAACATTGTAATGTTGCCAGCTGCTTGACCTGGATCCCAGCATATCATGTTATTTAGGGGACCACATATGCATAGCACATGAAAACACACATATATACATACATATCGCCCATATCCCCAATATTGTATGCTTACTTGCACTGCACTGACTGCAAGAGTGCTGTTATCCGTCAGGTACATAGCACAGTTACAGAACAGACAGCAGCATGGAAGGCTGAACTATACAAAGATACAGCAAAGCCGGTGGCAATTCAAGTTTCTTTGACACACATCACACGCTGCAACAGTTTACATCCCTCTCTTGGTCTCTCACCCTCTGTGTTACACATACCTACATACACACATACGCATATAGACACCCACCCATATCTGTGTCTTCCTAATATGCTCTAATATGTCTTTGTAGCTCTTGTGTCTTTAGCTGGTCCCTGCAATGGAGCAGACAAGGAGTGAGACACATAAGACTTATGGCAGCGAACACCATAGTGTCACAGAGATGGAGCGGGGTGAGCTTAAACACCATGTGGAGGCAGAACTATGAGATATGCATGGACATATGGGAGGGATGGTGAAAGGATAAATATCAGGGTGGGATGAACAACAAGTGTTATGGACATGGAGCGATGTTAGATATAGACATCACAGGCACAGCACTGACTGTAGCTATGAACATTTCCCTTAGGCATTCAGCTTAGGTACTCCACATACCGCATATCGCCATTGTCTAACCCAGGGTGGTGTGGAGTGGAAAAACGATGGATTTGGGCCCAGATCTTTGGACTGGGGTGAATGTGTGACATTGATCCACATTCTGTCCATCACTGTTGTGTTTGCAATTACCGCTCTAAGTGTACTGGGGATGCTCAGACGTGAGTCCCAGGCACTCCACACCACTGGAATCAAGCTAGCCGGGCTGATGAGAGGTGTTACCTCGAAACCGGGCCGGTCCTCGGATGCTTGTTTCCGTTCTGGGAAGGACATGGCTTTTGTAGTTCGGACTGGACTGTTCCCATGGGGCACAGGGTCAGCGCTGATTTGCATATCGCCATTGTCTAACCCAGGGTGGTGTGGAGTGGAAAAACGATGGATTTGGGCCCAGATCTTTGGACTGGGGTGAATGTGTGACATTGATCCACATTCTGTCCATCACTGTTGTGTTTGCAATTACCGCTCTAAGTGTACTGGGAATGCTCAGACGTGAGTCCCAGGCACTCCACACCACTGGAATCAAGCTAGCCGGGCTGATGAGAGGTGTTACCTCGAAACCGGGCCGGTCCTCGGATGCTTGTTTCCGTTCTGGGAAGGACATGGCTTTTGTAGTTCGGACTGGACTGTTCCCATGGGGCACAGGGTCAGCGCTGATTTGCATATCGCCATTGTCTAACCCAGGGTGGTGTGGAGTGGAAAAACGATGGATTTGGGCCCAGATCTTTGGACTGGGGTGAATGTGTGACATTGATCCACATTCTGTCCATCACTGTTGTGTTTGCAATTACCGCTCTAAGTGTACTGGGGATGCTCAGGCGTGAGTCCCAGGCACTCCACACCACTGGAATCAAGCTAGCCGGGCTGATGAGAGGTGTTACCTCGAAACCGGGCCGGTCCTCGGATGCTTGTTTCCGTTCTGGGAAGGACATGGCTTTTGTAGTTCGGACTGGACTGTTCCCATGGGGCACAGGGTCAGCGCTGATTTGCATATCGCCATTGTCTAACCCAGGGTGGTGTGGAGTGGAAAAACGATGGATTTGGGCCCAGATCTTTGGACTGGGGTGAATGTGTGACATTGATCCACATTCTGTCCATCACTGTTGTGTTTGCAATTACCGCTCTAAGTGTACTGGGGATGCTCAGACGTGAGTCCCAGGCACTCCACACCACTGGAATCAAGCTAGCCGGGCTGATGAGAGGTGTTACCTCGAAACCGGGCCGGTCCTCGGATGCTTGTTTCCGTTCTGGGAAGGACATGGCTTTTGTAGTTCGGACTGGACTGTTCCCATGGGGCACAGGGTCAGCGCTGATTTGCATATCGCCATTGTCTAACCCAGGGTGGTGTGGAGTGGAAAAACGATGGATTTGGGCCCAGATCTTTGGACTGGGGTGAATGTGTGACATTGATCCACATTCTGTCCATCACTGTTGTGTTTGCAATTACCGCTCTAAGTGTACTGGGGATGCTCAGACGTGAGTCCCAGGCACTCCACACCACTGGAATCAAGCTAGCCGGGCTGATGAGAGGTGTTACTTCGAAACCGGGCCGGTCCTCGGATGCTTGTTTCCATTCTGGGAAGGACATGGCTTTTGTAGTTCGGACTGGACTGTTCCCATGGGGCACAGGGTCAGCCCTGATTTGCATATCGCCATTGTCTAACCCAGGGTGGTGTGGAGTGGAAAAACGATGGATTTGGGCCCAGATCTTTGGACTGGGGTGAATGTGTGACATTGATCCACATTCTGTCCATCACTGTAGTGTTTGCAATTACCGCTCTAAGTGTACTGGGGATGCTCAGACGTGAGTCCCAGGCACTCCACACCACTGGAATCAAGCTAGCCGGGCTGATGAGAGGTGTTACCTCGAAACCGGGCCGGTCCTCGGATGCTTGTTTCCGTTCTGGGAAGGACATGGCTTTTGTAGTTCGGACTGGACTGTTCCCATGGGGCACAGGGTCAGCGCCGATTTGCATATCGCCATTGTCTAACCCAGGGTGGTGTGGAGTGGAAAAACAATGGATTTGGGCCCAGATCTTTGGACTGGGGTGAATGTGTGACATTGATCCACATTCTGTCCATCACTGTTGTGTTTGCAATTACCGCTCTAAGTGTACTGGGGATGCTCAGACGTGAGTCCCAGGCACTCCACACCACTGGAATCAAGCTAGCCGGGCTGATGAGAGGTGTTACCTCGAAACCGGGCCGGTCCTCGGATGCTTGTTTCCGTTCTGGGAAGGACATGGCTTTTGTAGTTCGGACTGGACTGTTCCCATGGGGCACAGGGTCAGCGCTGATTTGCATATCGCCATTGTCTAACCCAGGGTGGTGTGGAGTGGAAAAACAATGGATTTGGGCCCAGATCTTTGGACTGGGGTGAATGTGTGACATTGATCCACATTCTGTCCATCACTGTTGTGTTTGCAATTACCGCTCTAAGTGTACTGGGGATGCTCAGACGTGAGTCCCAGGCACTCCACACCACTGGAATCAAGCTAGCCGGGCTGATGAGAGGTGTTACCTCGAAACCGGGCCGGTCCTCGGATGCTTGTTTCCGTTCTGGGAAGGACATGGCTTTTGTAGTTCGGACTGGACTGTTCCCATGGGGCACAGGGTCAGCGCTGATTTGCATATCGCCATTGTCTAACCCAGGGTGGTGTGGAGTGGAAAAACGATGGATTTGGGCCCAGATCTTTGGACTGGGGTGAATGTGTGACATTGATCCACATTCTGTCCATCACTGTTGTGTTTGCAATTACCGCTCTAAGTGTACTGGGGATGCTCAGACGTGAGTCCCAGGCACTCCACACCACTGGAATCAAGCTAGCCGGGCTGATGAGAGGTGTTACCTCGAAACCAGGCCGGTCCTCGGATGCTTGTTTCCGTTCTGGGAAGGACATGGCTTTTGTAGTTCGGACTGGACTGTTCCCATGGGGCACAGGGTCAGCGCTGATTTGCATATCGCCATTGTCTAACCCAGGGTGGTGTGGAGTGGAAAAACGATGGATTTGGGCCCAGATCTTTGGACTGGGGTGAATGTGTGACATTGATCCACATTCTGTCCATCACTGTTGTGTTTGCAATTACCGCTCTAAGTGTACTGGGGATGCTCAGACGTGAGTCCCAGGCACTCCACACCACTGGAATCAAGCTAGCCGGGCTGATGAGAGGTGTTACCTCGAAACCGGGCCGGTCCTCGGATGCTTGTTTCCGTTCTGGGAAGGACATGGTTTTTGTAGTTCGGACTGGACTGTTCCCATGGGGCACAGGGTCAGCGCTGATTTGCATATCGCCATTGTCTAACCCAGGGTGGTGTGGAGTGGAAAAACGATGGATTTGGGCCCAGATCTTTGGACTGGGGTGAATGTGTGACATTGATCCACATTCTGTCCATCACTGTTGTGTTTGCAATTACCGCTCTAAGTGTACTGGGGATGCTCAGACGTGAGTCCCAGGCACTCCACACCACTGGAATCAAGCTAGCCGGGCTGATGAGAGGTGTTACCTCGAAACCGGGCCAGTCCTCGGATGCTTGTTTCCGTTCTGGGAAGGACATGGCTTTTGTAGTTCGGACTGGACTGTTCCCATGGGGCACAGGGTCAGCGCTGATTTGCATATCGCCATTGTCTAACCCAGGGTGGTGTGGAGTGGAAAAACGATGGATTTGGGCCCAGATCTTTGGACTGGGGTGAATGTGTGACATTGATCCACATTCTGTCCATCACTGTTGTGTTTGCAATTACCACTCTAAGTGTACTGGGGATGCTCAGACGTGAGTCCCAGGCACTCCACACCACTGGAATCAAGCTAGCCGGGCTGATGAGAGGTGTTACCTCGAAACCGGGCCGGTCCTCGGATGCTTGTTTCCGTTCTGGGAAGGACATGGCTTTTGTAGTTCGGACTGGACTGTTCCCATGGGGCACAGGGTCAGCGCTGATTTGCATATCGCCATTGTCTAACCCAGGGTGGTGTGGAGTGGAAAAACGATGGATTTGGGCCCAGATCTTTGGACTGGGGTGAATGTGTGACATTGATCCACATTCTGTCCATCACTGTTGTGTTTGCAATTACCGCTCTAAGTGTACTGGGGATGCTCAGACGTGAGTCCCAGGCACTCCACACCACTGGAATCAAGCTAGCCGGGCTGATGAGAGGTGTTACCTCGAAACCGGGCCGGTCCTCGGATGCTTGTTTCCGTTCTGGGAAGGACATGGCTTTTGTAGTTCGGACTGGACTGTTCCCATGGGGCACAGGGTCAGCGCTGATTTGCATATCGCCATTGTCTAACCCAGGGTGGTGTGGAGTGGAAAAACGATGGATTTGGGCCCAGATCTTTGGACTGGGGTGAATGTGTGACATTGATCCACATTCTGTCCATCACTGTTGTGTTTGTAGGTACTCCACACACCACAGCAGCCAGGGCCAGACTTGCCATAGCGGGCACCGGGTATTTCCCCTGAGGGGTGGGGGCCAAGTTTATGGCTGTGGCGGTTGGTTTTGTCACTGGAGGCCGGTTTTGCAGCAGTGCTACAATATCGGCCCCCTGTAACAAAAGCGAGAGCAATGCTTCTTACTAGCACCACCCACCACCCCTGCTCCCAGGGCCGGTCCAGCAGCAACCTGCCATGGCTGGTTTCTATTCCCAGTCCAACCCTGGCAGCAGCAAAAGCTTTCCTAACAATCACAGTTTGGCTGTAGCTGTGACAGTAGCAGTATAATCTTCTCATAGCCACACAGCACAGGGATAGTACTAAAAAAACAGCCGGTCACGTTTTAGCAATGCAAACTCCCTTCGCATATTGAGCACAAGTGTTGCGCTGACTGCAGCATTTCAAGATTCACACATACACACACACTCCACAGGCGCTTTGGAAGTAGGGTAGGTTATAAAGTGGACCGAGGCATATGTAACTGTGCTTTTAGTTTTTTGATACACTCGCTCAAAAGTACCTAAAACACTACAGGGAATGGTCTTTGCAATGCACCTGTCCTCACAAAGACAGTGTTTGTCTGGTTCTGTCAAGGTTAATACACGATATAAGGGCCGAGCCAGTCCCCACAGCATAGGTTATACATGCACACACACTCACACACACACACCCACAACAACCAATTATCTAAATGTTTTTTTGTTGTCTTTGTGCTCTGGTGATATCTGTGGATTGTATGTGAAAAAAAGGGGGGCCCCTACCTAAAAGAATAAACCCTGGTAAGGAAACTACACATTTTAGAAAGCAAGGAAAGAATTGCACCGGGTTATGTGCATATATTTAAATCACACAAGTGAACGCTAAAAAATAAAGTCAGATACTAGTAAAGTTTTTATAAAGATATATTTTTTCTTTTGTTTTATTTTAATTATAAATCTTTCTCATTTTTTCTTGACATTTGTCGATAAATAACTGATTAATCATTTACACAATTATTATTATTTGTTTAAATACAATTATATACAAGTTTATGCATTACAGATCCAGACGTAATAATGGTGAGTCATTTCATTTAATACAGAACCAGTTCCCCTTCGACGCGTTTCGGCGATTTGCCTTCCTCAGGAATTCTGTATTTACACGTTGATACTGTCTGTGAGAAGGTAATGGCTCCAATAAAGTTATCTGATATATGTCTTGGCTATGACTCTTTCAATTGGTCAAACCGGTAAGTGCTGCCACCAGCTACTGAATTATCTTATAACGATAATGGGAGGAGCCTTTGTTTCTGTCACGCACCCAAGAATTCTCAAGGTAATCTGTCCAGTTTACATGTCTTGACCATTGCTGCTTCCCACTAAATCTTTACGTGAATGGAATATCTTATATTATTCTAATTTCCGGTTAATCATTCATAACACGATGACGTAGTCCCAGCAAACGTGTGCGTTCCAATATGGGTAGCAAACGGGTATGATTAATATTAACAAGATGGACCTCTTCTGCGCGATGTTCTCTTCTGTGAATGCTACCTGTGGATTGACCATCTTGATAGTGTAGGGTGAGCTCGGGCAGGGACAATGCTCAAATTCGATCACTGTAATAAAGCCAAAGTATGAACACATTACGTGATGGATGCATCTGAACTCCCTTAAACTAAACACTGATAAAACAGAGGTGCTAGAGTTCGGAAAGGGACCATCAATTTGGAACCAGTTATGGTGGCTGGCAGAGGCAGGCCGTTGTCCTGAACCGATTGGCAAGGTTAGAAACCTAGGAGTCATATTCTTTGATCAACTGAACTTTGCAGGCCAGTGCAATCTCTTGACCTCCTCATGTTTTTTCCTTCTAAAGGTTCTACGTAAAATTCTACCATTCATTCCCAAAGAGCTCAGCAAAACTGTGGTAGTCACATTAATTCTTTCAAGAATCGATTACTGCAATGCGCTCTTTCTTGGGGTTGAAAAACACCAATTATTAAAACTTGAGTCATTGCAGAATGGCACAACACGGATGTTACTTAACATCCTCAAATACCACTCTATTTCCAACGGTATCTAGGAGCTCCACTGGCTCCCAGTCCAGCAGCGTATAGAATTCAATGCTCCCTGTTTGGTACACAAAGCACTATACGGAGGGGGCTCACTGGACTTACAGAAACTCTTTTCATGGCACCATCTGCATAGAGACCGTAGATCAGCCAACAAAGGATTAGTGCAGATCCCAAAAATTCGAAGAGCCATATGGGGGGTAAGTAGCTTCTCCTACCGGCCAGCTAGGCTTTTGAACCTGCTGCCAGTCATAATCAGGCTACGATCTAACAGATTTCTGTTTAGAAAAATTTTGAAGACCTGGCTATTTTCATCCAAGCCAATCTAAGTAGCATATTTCTGCAACAGTTCATGTGACACATTACACATAGCACCAAGACACCTCGGCATTCGTGCATTTTATGAATAATTTTTACCTTACCTTTACCTATGAACAGAACATGGCAGGGACCAAAGTGAGGAGGCAAGACTGCCGAACATGGGGATGATTTTCAAGACAGGCAGGGAAGAGATGAGACAGAGTTTGGTCAAGGATGGAACACCGTGAAGTGGGACGTGACAGTCTTTAGGCAGTTAGGGAAACAAGCACAGGCATCTTCTTTAAATCAGAGGGATGACACATGATTGGGAGCTGACTTGGTAAAGGGTAAGGACAAATATTATGACTTGAGCAAGGTAGATGAGTGCAAGAACACTGACAACAGAGAATGTTGCAGAGCAGGGCCTGATCATCCTGTCAAAATCTTTGCAGTTTTTTCACAGGAGAATCAATAATTTCAAGATCTTTCCTCTCCCACATAATTTACTGTTAACATAACCGTCACTAATAGGACATTGTAAGTTGAAAAAAGGGTACTTGGTATGTGGCCAACCCACTTCTGCAAATTCTGCAAGAAAAATAAAATATTGTCACACCCTAACAACAAGCTCGGTTGAAATTGTCTACTTGTCCCCAAATTATGGCATTGTTCTCAACCAACCAAACACTGGACATGCTAACTACAGATAAAAAAAGATGACAGCTGATCCAAACTGTCTCAAACATCTTTGTTCCATCACAGGACTACTTTTTCTTTTGAGAATAATGGAAAACGATTTACTTTGCAACTCAAGAACAACCTGAAAGTAAGCAAAGTTATTGATGACTTTCAATCAAGTTTTCACACAGACACTGAACAGAAACTTCAGTGGTCAATTTGGCTAATGATATCATAATTTTCTAAATGAAAATGTTACCTGTCTGCTTATTCTTCTAAACCTATCATCTGCCATTGATACAGTGGACTATAAAAAATCTTCCTATGCATCTTTAATTAAAGGTACTGAATTATATTGGTTTGAATACTAACTTGACAGCTGGAACTAATGTGATAAAATTGGACAGTCTCATTCTAAACCAACCCCTGTTAATCATGGTGTACCAAATGCATCAATCTTGGCATGCTCGCTTTTCGGCATTTATGTTGAATCCCTTGGATCACTTTGTATCAAATTAGGAATTCTGAATAATCTCTCTGTAGATGATAGCCAGTTATATATTCAAGTCACTGCAAATTTCACTCATACAATCCTATCCACTTCCTCAATCATCATTGAAAAATGTCTAAAAAGTTGACACTCAAAAATTAAATAAGCTAAAAACAGAATTGCTTATCCTCCCACTGAACCCTAATTTCCATCTACATAAAAAACTAGAAAATACAATTCCGTCTGTGAGGTTTTAGGGCCAAATATTTGATCCTGCAAAATCCTATGAATTCAAACTGGACTGGAAACCTTAATTTCAGAATTTACAAAAAGAAGGCAGACAAAGGAGCCATTTTTCCAACCCAGACTCCCCAGGAATCTTACCTACCACCAAATTACCTGAAAAATGCTGCATAATCATGTCAACAGAGCAAGCTGTGTAAGACAAAGTCTTCCAATGCATGTTCACTTTCCAGGCATTGACATAAGATATTCAACTCCCAACTCGTATAGTTTAGAGACTGGCGAGAGTGCGGGTAGCGTTTTTACTCTCATTTCTCATGCTGGGCCCATGGATTAGGATTTTTACTTCAACTCAATATCTCACCTCAGAAGTGATGGTCCTCCGATGGACCTTTCTCTGTCATAGTGCATGGTGAGGAGACAGGATGTCCAACTGTCAGCTACTCAATGAGGGCCACTAATTGGTAGCCAACTCACAAATTGGTAATCAGGTCTAAATAAATCACTCTCAAAACCATACTATAGAAATAAAGCATAGCAGTTGGTAGTCCGAGTCTCCTGAAAAAGTTTAGTGTAATAAGAACCATACGAGAGAAGAGCTCTGCTGTGGCTTCACAGAGCAAGAGTAAAAGAACCTGATGTTTTGAAAATATCTATGATTATCACTGTTATGCATATACACCTAGATTCATCAATGTCAAATTCTGCGATTCCTAAATTGCGAGAAAAAGCGAATCGTAATTTAGAAATCGCAGAATGGCATTCATGAAAAAATGCGATTAAAAAAAGCGAATCGCAATCATCCGCAATCGCCGATTGCGAGTTTCCGAAAATCGCATAAAAATCGCAGATTCGGCCGATACCCTTGTTGAAATAGCGATCTCGCAATTACCGAAATCGCAAATTGCGATCTCGCTAATTGCGAGATCGCAAAAACGGGAAGTCGCATTCTGAGCACAGTGATGACATCACAACCAGGAAGTAGGCAGGTTCCACCCTTATTCAGCATTGTGAGCCTGAAGTGGAAGCAGCATTGCCAGAGCTCCCTCCAGAGTACCTACAGGTGAAATCCAGGAGACACCCCAGTGCACAACATGTCACAGGAAGCTGCAGGTGAAACTTCCACAGGAAGGAAAAGGAAAATTAAAATTTCAGAACAAGAGTTAGAACATCTGATAGAGGGAGTGTGCAAGGACCACAACGGCCTCTTCGGGAAGGACTCGAGAAGGGTGCCTGAGGCCGACAAAAGGAGGATTTGGGTGCTCATCCGCGCAAAAGTGAATTCTGTGGGGGTTACCCAGCGCTCTGTGGATGACTTGAAAAAACGATGGTACGACCTCAGAGGGCGGGCCAAGGAGAAGATCGCAGAGAGGCTGGGGGAGCGCGTTGCGACAGGAGGAGGGGAGCCCACTGTCCCACCCAACACCCCACTTGAGGACCGAGTAGAGGACACCCTGAACCCGCAGGCGTGCGTGGGGGTAATCCAGCTGGACTCCTCCCGACCCACCTAAGATACACAAGGTAAGTGCCATGCGACTGCGACCCTGTCCCCTGACAATGGCCATGACCCCAGATCATCCCATTACAAACCCCAGTCATGCAGCCAAAGCACACCACAAAAGCCCTATTGCATTGTGGGACATGTAGTCTGACCACAATTACTATCTAGCCCCATACAGCCAGACCTGTTCAGTGAGAGGCAATCCTGCAGCGAGTCAGGGAATGGTAGCCTGCATGAATGTAGGAAGCTCGAATGTGTAAGTAACATGTCACTAATCAACGTCCACTTTACATCACAGGTGGCGCTGAAGTACCCAGTACGGATAGCGATGCCCTGCAAATTGAAGAAATAACAGAGGACACTGATGGAGACGTACATCCATCCCCACAGCCAGGACCATCAGGGCAAGCTGCCGCACCAGCGGTCATAACACCACCTGCCCCTGTGGACAGTGCCACCTCTGCGCCAACAGGCACAGCAGTACCACAGCGAGTGACTCAAACACCAGTGGGGCTGACAACACCAGCAGCAGCACGCAGACAAACCCGCCGCCCTGCGGCTGTGAGGAGCCAGTCCAGCAGACTGGTGAGGGAGCCGTGCAATACCACATCACGCGCTGGCAGGGGGGTGAACGTGCGGGCACCTGGGCTCTCTATTGAGCGCCGTATGCTCCACGTCCACCAGACACAAGCCCGTCATCTCGCTGCAATACATCTCCAGCTCAACAAGACCGCTAGGAATATTGGTCAGCTGACAGACCGTATGGAGAGGATGACCGCTGCTGTGGAGGCCAACACCCAGGCCATGTATATCCAGCGGGACATCAACCGGCGTAGACACCGGCAGCTGCTGACCCGCCTGTCTGCATACACGCGGTCAAATTATATCATTGGCAACGCGACCTCCCAGCTGTCACGACGCTCCTTGGCCATGCAGGTGCAAATGGTCCAGTGCTGTCAGGACGTCGCGAGAGCTCTGGAGCAAGTGACAACAGCAGTTCAGGGTATGCAGGAAACTGGCCATGGCCAGCCGGGGGGACGACGACACTAGTGAGGCTAATTCCAGCCATAGTAGCCAATCCGTGCCACTGGTGGTAGCACCCCGCCGCAGGACCAGGCCCTCTGTTGCCTCACGGCAAAATCAGGAGGAGGAGCTGGAAAGAAGGTTGGGAGCATCTGCCCGGAGGCGGCATTGAACATTTGATTGGTACCATGAAGGGCCATGCTGCTGCTACAAGCATGCCCTCCTCAAGAACATGGGACATATGACGCAATATGGCAATCATGTTACAGTTTGGGGAATTCCCACTTTATTGTGCCAAAAACAATAAGAAATATTCTGTTAAACTTAATCTGACTCATGTCATTATTACTATTGTCATGCATGAGTGAAGTCTTGGGTGTGGGGAGTGGGTGCACTAGAAACAGTTCATGCTGATTTGGTTACGGCGCCTGTGTCCTTCTGCAGGATTCTCCCCGCGTGCATGACGCACATGTGCAGGTGGTCGGTTGTCCCCTTCCGACTCACTGCCAGAGATCTCTACAGGTATCCTGCGCTTGGTAGCAATGTTGTGGAGGATAGCACACAAGGCCACGATGCGGCAGCAGACCTCAGGCTCGTATTTGATGGCCCCACCAGTCTTGTGAAGTATGCGGAGTCTGCTCTTCAAAAGGCCAAATGTCCTCTCAATGCAATTTCTTATGCGTATGTGTGCAGCATTGTAACGCCATTGCTGTGGTTTTGCAGGGTTGAGGTATGGGGGAGGAGGTACTCACGGAGAGCGTAGCCGCTGTCACCTGAATGAAAGGAGCAGAGGGTGAGTGCCTGTTCTGCGCAGCTACATGATCACAGTGTACTATTTTGGGGCATGTGTACTTACCTAGTAGGTGTCCTTCCCCAAAGTCTCCCCTGGCGAGTTGTGTGTGGATGCCGCTGTGACGGAATATGAAGGAGTCATGTGTGCTCCCCGGGTACTGTGCCACTATGTCCGTGATGAATGTCTTAGCATTGTACACCATCTGGATATTGAGGGAGTGGTAGGACTTGCGGTTGCGGTACATGTATTCCGTTTGTGCTGGTGGGCAGATGTGGATGTGGGTACAGTCAATGCATCCTATTACATGTGGAAATTGTGCAACATTGTAAAATTGAAGCTTGGTCTCCTTCAAGTCCTGTTGGCTGGTGGGGAATGAGATGTAGTGGTGTAGCCGGGTCAGCATAGCCTCCAGGAAACTCCTTAGGCAGCGGGACATGGTGGGCTGGGATATCCCGCCTGCAACAGCGACTATCCCCTGGAAGCTTCAGGAGGCCAGAAGGTGCAGGCTGCACAATACCTGGACATGTGTGGGCACGGCATTGGTCCTCCTTGTTGGGTGCTGCATCAGGGGATCTAGGTCCCGGATCAGCTTGATGATCATTGCCCCATTCAGGCGGTACTTAGCGTAAATTTGCTCCCTGGTTTGGCCCAGAAGGGTGACCCGCTGGCGGAATATCCGCTCCTGGATCCTACGTCTGTTCCCTGCGGCTCGCTGTAGCCTTCGCCGCCTGACCACCATGTAGAGTCCTGGCATTGTGAGAGTCCTCATGCTCCAGCTGTATATCCTTAAGTGTGTTTGGTCAGGCCTGCACCTGTTGGTAGTTTGTTCAAGTTTTTTTGATTTTTTTTCCTTACTGGTTACCACCTGGTTTGGGTTGTTCTTAAATTGCGCGTCGCAAATAGCGATTTTCTGGTTTTTCGCATTTTGGCTTCATGATTCTAGCTGATAAAGTCTAGCACAGGTTCTATAAAATTCCATTAGACACAATAAGACTCAACTTTAGAATAATAGGTTATTGTATTAAATATCCAAAGTCAATACATATAAGTAACATTTTAAGAATCTCAGTCATATATCTAAAGATTTGGGAATATAAGGTCACACATTTAGTTAAGATAATCTAACCCTAAATTACAGAATCCATAACTGGATGGTTTCCATACAATCTCTACCAACAACAAACCAAGAAGTTGGTTCTTGAAGATTCTCTAACAATGGGTTAAGGGGTTCAAGTTAAAGTCCACTAAGGGAAAAGTCCCTAGATTAGACAAAAAATGGAGCATAAATCAGGAAAGTAAGTTCAAGTCTGGTATCTCACCAAACTGCTCCAAATCATCCAGTAAGCCTATTCATCAGCAATTGCAAATAGCAAAGGGGCATAATAGAAACTGTGCAGAAGGCAGGTTGGAGGCAAGGAAAATGTCAAAGGGCAGCCTGAGCTTAGACATAAGCTCTCCTCAAAGATGTGAAAAGACAGTGACTGGGAAATCGTCAGCCACCTCCTCTTCCTATGCATCATGGTTAAATAGTTCAAACTTGTCATCAATGACATGGTGAGTCCACAATGGTCTGATTGTTTCTTTCGTCTTCCCCAGAACACATTCTTACTCCCACATAATTTCCCACATAAGTCATGACAGATGAATGTCCTTGTATCATCATAGGTTAGTTGTCACATAGCTTTTTAAATTTTAAACTGTTTACATATGTAGGAAAAAGGTCTCTTTCCCACTATTCATACAGAAAATAAAAAGAAAATTGTCTTTGTTAAAAATGGATGTAGTGTGAATTGAGAACAAATAATGCAACCTTTGAGAACGTATCAAGGACATTGTACAAGACTGTGAAATAATGCAACCTAAATAGAAAAACATTTTAACGTGTTTAAATTCAACATTTCATGTTTTAGTACTATGGAATCCTAAAATCTAAGTTTGAATGTAATAAAATACACCATTTATCTTTTAAAAGCATTCTGAAATGTGTTTGTCAGTAAAACTTGCATGAAAACGCTCATCTTAAATGATTGCCTATTGCTACAACCTAAAAAGTAGCAACATGTAAATTAATTCTAGACATCATTATATCAAATTTGTTTCTAGGCTCAAACATTGTACACTATGTTAGGTACTTATACTAAAAAATGTAAACATCTACTTCATTTCCTTTAAGATTTGTTGGTGGAGGCAAGATGGCGCCTGCATGTCAGGCGTGTTTGTGAGAGCTCCGTTTGGGCGGCCTGACAAATCCTACCTGAGCTTTGGCGGCGTTTCTAGTGACTGCAGAGGCTGCTGCGATGCGTCCCTGATTCTTGACTTCTGATTGCCGTTATTTCGCTGACTCTCCAGGGATCTCGCTGTGGATTGCTGTGCATAGGAGCCCCTTGAGAACCTGAGCTGCTGTGTTCTCGGACAACGATTGTCGGAGTCATTTGCCCCGTACCTGAAGCGCTTGTTGGGCTGGACGGGCGTAGTGGTTGCAGCGTAGCTTATTGGTCACACCCGGGAAGGATTGCACGCTGACTTTTGGTGCAGCGGGGCTGCTCGGTTGTTCGGCTGCCCTGCTGGGAGACGCCTGTCTCGGACACGGGCACGGCGCCTTGGACAGACCAGGGAAGGAAGCTTCACGCTGATTTGGTACACCCGACTGCTCTGCTGGGAGTCGGGCGTTGACGCTACAGCACCTGGGGAGAAATTACACGCCGGTTTTGGTACAGCGGGGCTACTCGACTGCTCTGCTGGGAGTCGGGCGTGGACGCTACAGCACCTGGGGAGACATTACACGCTGGGTTTGGTGTATCAGAGACTGAGCAAAACCCACGGAATAGAGACCTCCTAGGGGAAGAAAAGTAGAAAAGAACGTCGAATAATTGCCAAGTAAGAACTATCTATAACCTCTATAACCTCTTTATCCTCAGAGACTGAAATAAAAGCAGACTTAAGTTAGTGGAGATTAAACACCGGCATAATCATTTAGTTTTCTTTAAAAAAAAAAAATTTAAAAAAAATTTTGGACTTGGAAGGGGCTAAGGGACTAAGGGACTTAAGGAAGCCTTAGAAGGCTTTAGGCTCAGAGACCTGGCAAGTGGGATTTTTCAACATGCCCCCAAAAGTCGCACGTGGTGGGAAAACCAGACCCAGTGGTGACAATCCGATTGGGACTCGTGCTGCACTTGCGGCAAAATCAAGGCAAGATAACAGCAATAATGACCCAGATAACACCCAACTGGGCACCCCAAAAATTCCACAAATGATTGTTTCTCCAACAATCCCTTTGGTAATCCCATCCACAAGCGCCTCATTACCTGACCCTCCCGTATTATCAGAGATACAAAATGATGCCACTCTCAATGGTAATGATGGAGGGGTTATAGAATTGGCTCCACCTCGATTTGAAGGGGTAGAAGGCGACGGCGATGGCGACCCCACAGGCAGCAAAGACAGCGAATTTTACTCTCTATCTGAACATTCAGTGGGTTCTGACCTGGAAGAGGATCTGGATGAGGACATTGAAACTGCGACTAAGGAGAACAAATGTAAGGAAGCACATGCTAGTGTTACAGATGAATTGAGAACAACTAGGTCTTGGAGCGAGGAAACCTCAGAAGGAGATCCAACTATCATAGATCAAGAAATAGAGCTGGATCTAGCAGACTCTATTCAACAAACTAGCTCTAGTCCTGGACCTCCTAATCAAATGCCTATTGATATAATACTGAAAGCTATATCGGAGCAACGACTAGAGGCAAAAGCAGAGCACTTGAAAAGCACAATACGTGCAAAAAACTACAGAATACGGTACGACGCCTAGCTAAATCATGCAATGATTTTACGGATAGGATGGCAGAAGCAGAAGGACGCATATCCTCATTGGAGGATCAAGTAACACATATAAAAACCAGTTTTGACGATTCAAAAGGGTTGAAAGAAGATGTGAACTCTAAACTGGTTGATTTAGAGAATAGACTCCGTCGTAATAACCTGCGAGTTTTGGGTGTTCCTGAAGGAAGTGAGGGGCATGATGTACGACAGTTTGTCATTGAACTCTTTGAGGAAGCCTTTCCCGATGTCAAAGATTGGGATTGGTCTATGGAGATTGAGAGGGCACACCGCTTCCCTTTTCGCAAACAAACGGCACGGAACACCCAAACAAGGCAATATCCTCGGGCCATCTTGATATCCTTGAATAACTTTTTGGCGAGACAGAAATTGTATGATCTGGCTAGGCCGGACAAGAAGCGCTCTGGGAAGGGTATAGAATTTTTTGTACGCCCTGACTACTGCCACTCTACGGTAGAAAATCGTTGGAGAATGCGCCAAATGATCGAACCATTCCAGAAAAAGGGAGCACAAGCTTTTCTGCTTCAACCTTCCACGCTTAAAATTGTGTATAAAGGTCAAAATAGATTCTTTACCGCTGAAGCTTTAGCAAAGGCCTATCTGAATACACTAGAGTGAGAAGCAGGACTCGAAGATTAGTAGATCAAGTGTATAGTATGGTATAGACTCACTCTATCTAATGTTTGGACTTTTGGTCATGCCCAAACATCTGTGGCGCTCTCACATACATCACCGGGGCAATAGGCCCCTTTGCCTTAATGATGGGGAAGGGTCACGGGGGGGTAGCAGTGTTGGGGGAGGGCTCTGGGGCGGGAGGGTTGTTCACGGGGGGTGTGTTTGGTGTGAAAAAGGGGGAAAAAATTCAGTCAAAGTCATGGAATATTATGTTGAATTGAATAGTTTTTCTGATGTTGTTGGAATGGTACAATGGTATAAATTAATATTCGCAAGGAACTTCTTTTTTTTTCATGGCAAACTCTAATTTTCGAATATGTTCTTTTAATGTATGTGGTCTCAATAATGTGCAAAAGCGTAAACGTGTGATGCATGAAATTCGGTTAATACAACCTGATATAATATGTATACAAGAGACGCATATACCATGGGTGAAAAGACAAGTACTAACCGATCTTGGATTCATAGTGCTTGCTGCCTCACAACAATCAACTACGAATAGAGGGGTTGCTATCTTAGGTCAACGCTCTGTAATCACGACGGGGAAGGTTAAAGTAGATAGTGTAGGACGTTGGGCAATTGTGGAATGTGTAATTGGCAATGTTGTGACAACGATTTGTACAGTATATGGATCCAATGTGGATGACATTGCAGTTATAGAATATTTAAATGTAGAACTAGCCCTATGGAGTACTCCATTATTTGTACTGGGTGATTTCAATATTCATGGGGAACTTAATACATGGGATCCGAACTTTTCTAGATATTTAGGTAGGAAACCCAAGGTTTTTAAGGCACTACGTCAACTTTTATCCCAACATGGGTTGATTGATGGATGGCCTGTGACCCATTTGAAAGATCCTGGATATACTTTTTTTTCTACACCACATAAGAAATTTGTCCGAATAGATTATATTTTCATACCTAGATATATGGCACAAGGATCCAATATGTTTGTTAAACCACGCATTACCTCAGATCATGCCCCAATTGTTATGGAGTTACCTATATCTAATACACACAGAACACAAAGACCCTTCACTTTTAATAAGAAATTGTTATTAGATGAAACATATGTGAATCAAATTATGGATTGGGCCCTGCAATTTCTTGATCACAACAGAGCCTCTACATCTTATGCAATGGTATGGGATTGCTTTAAGGCAGGGCTACGCGGTGAAACTTCTAGTTATAGCTGGAGTATACAAAAGAAAAGGAAAAATATAATGATAGAATTAATACGAGATTTAGCTAATGCAGAGCTTGATTTAATCCGCGATATTAGATTACAACGTAATAGTGAAACATCACAAAATGAAGTCGCGAAACATAAAGCGAAGATAAACGGGATTTGGAGTCAGGACATAGCATTGCAGTATAAAGTGTTTCGCGCAGAGAGATATGAATATGGGGAAAATGTAGGCAGATGTTTAGCACAGAGAATGCGCGGGAGACAGAATATGCAGCGCATAAATTCTATAGAAAATAATCAGGGAATTCGTGTAGAATCACCAGAGGGGATACTACAAGTGTTTTATGAATACTATACAAATCTTTATACCCAAGAAGATTCCTCTCCTGATTCACTTAATCAATACATAGATAATTTGGAATTGCCCCACCTAAACTCAGCACAGCAGGAACAATTAGAGCTTCCTATCACAATTGAAGAACTCGAGATCTCATTGAAAGAATTAGCCCTTGGGAAGGCCTCTGGACCTGATAAACTTCCATTAGAAATTTACAAAATCCTATTCCCTATAATAAAAACAGACATGCTTGCAACGTTTTTAGAAGCTCAAAAGGGCCATCCCCCACCATCATGGGAAGATGCCAGCATAGTTATATTTCTTAAAAAAGATAAACCTCTGCATCTACCTGGGTCGTACCGCCCCATCTCCCTTATAAATGCGGACGCAAAACTATATTCTAAAATCTTTGCTAATCGATTGAGCCAAATTGTTCCAACCTTAGTTTCTCAACAACAACACGGCTTTCTTCCAGAACGCGGCACTATTAATCATATACACCGGGTTATTGCAACACTAGACTATGCTACTGCACAACATAAAGATGTCGGATTGGTGCTTTTAGATGCTGAAAAAGCATTTGACCGCGTTTCATGGGCATTTTTGTGCGCAGTTATGGGGAAAATGGGATTTGGTTCACGACTTATATCTTCGCTACAAATTATGTATAGGCATCCGAGGGCCAAGATTTGTATATCTGGACAAGAATCTACGGCGGTTAATATCACGCGGGGTACACGACAGGGTTGTCCCTGCTCACCATTATTATTTGCTATTTATATAGAACCCTTGTTTAAGGCATTAATGTCATCTCAACAAATTCAATCTATGGCTCTACCAGGAGGAGATATAAAGGTGTTAGCTTATGCTGACGATATTGCAGTGGTAACTTCTGATCCGGAATCTGCACTAATTGAAATAGAAAATCTTACAGGCTTGTTCGGCAATGTGTCCGGATACAAACTTAATAGCCAAAAAACTCAGGTTATATGCTCACCAGGCCTATGTACTAATGATAGCAGGGTTACTATAGAGGCCAAATATTTAGGTATTAAAATTAGACTCATGCCTCAACAGTTAGTCTCGTCAAACTGGGCTGATATATTAGTGTCAGTAAAAAATCAACTTGATAAAATAGAATGTCTGCACTTATCGTTAGTAGGGAGACGCAATGTCTTAAAAATGACTATTCTTCCGAAAGTTCTATATTATTTCCGAGCAATACCACTGGAAATACCCACATTAGAATTGAAAAAATTGCAATCTATAACTGATCGATTTCTATGGGGTGGGAAAGCAACACGGAGAGCATCCAAATTTATGACTTTACCAATCTTAAGGGGGGGCTGGGGAGTCCCGAACTTTGCACTCTACTATTTGGCATGCCTTATACAAAATCTTAAATATTTCTCAATTGGCGGAACTCCACCCTCATGTGAAAGCCCTGATATTTTCTCTCTTTTATTAGGTCCACAATCTCGTCAAATGTTACTTCGTTTCACAGAACCTAGCTATTACAAAAGAACGAGATTCAAACTTATATTGTCCGCTTTCAAAGGATGGCGTTCTATTCGGAAGCTCATCTCATTGGGTCGTATTAATTTTTACACTCCGTGCAATTCTATAGAACTCCTTCCGGCAATCTTCAGGGATCGTACTATGGGCATTGGATGTATGACGGTACAACGCGTACCGTCACAACGCATCCCTTTAGCACGCATCCCTTACAACGCAAGTCGTTACCACGACTTGCGTTGGGGGTGCGGATTTCGAATAGTATAATTTACTATTCTAACACCAGTCCCCGTGGACCCTAGGGAAGGTGTTGGGATAGTAAATTTACTATTTTTAATCCTTTAGCGCCCTCCAGCGCAAGTCGTGGTAACGACTTGCGTTGTAAGGGATGCGTGCTAAAGGTACCGCGTTGTAAAAACTTCGTGGTAAACAATGTTTACCATGGGCATTTGGCGGGAGAAGGGTATAATAGCTATTGGCGACATGGTTAAAAATGGCATCATTGCCTCATTTCAGGAGTTAAGAGACCAATTCAGTCTTTCGAAACATGACTTCTTTAAGTACTTGCAAATAAGGAATTTTTTCTATTCACACCCTCATATTGTACCATTATGTTCCAACGAATTTATGGAAATATTAAAAAAAACAACACGCATAGGGACTATTTATAATTATCTGTTAAACCTACATCAGGATGATATGGACCAACAGGCATCAAAATGGTGTACGAGACTAGGCACATCAGCAGCACCATTTCAAGAATCAATAGTCATGGCTGATAAAATTATTCTTTCTGCCAATTTATATTCTCAACATTACAAAACTTTATTTAATCTTTATCACACACCACTTAAAATGTTAAAATGGAGCAACGCATATAACGGGAAATGTTATAGGTGTCAATGTGATTTGGCAGATATTATACATATATTTTCAGACTGCCTTATATTAAAACCATTTTTTGTATCCATAGAACTCTCTCTAGCACATATTACAAAATGCGATGTAAAAATCTCCAGAGAGATGATTATTTTCGGTTTATCGAATGATAATGAATTGTTTCTAGGTTATCAAGAGAATAGATATATTATATTCATGGCCATGGCTGTAGCTCGCCTTTGTATATCATCAATGTGGTTAAAACCTGAGGCACCTACATGTGAAATGTGGCGAGCAAAATTTTATAATATCTTTAATTTGGAGTTTAACCTTTATCGCGTCAAATCAACTAAAAAAAAGAGAAGAGGGTACAAAATTTGGCAGACTTTGATAGATTATTTGGATCATTAGCTATTATTATTTATGTCATTTAAGAATATGAAGTTGTTGCCTAGATTGTACATATCTGATGTTAAGATCACTTCTTGATTTTCTATCTCTATGCATGTTGAATATTTGTTTTTTTTGTATACATGACTTTGAACTGAATCAATAAAAAATTTAAATAAAAAAAAAGATTTGTACAAAAAACGAGTCTGTTAAAGCTCTCTTCAGTGAAGTCAGACAGCTATGCTAAGTTAGCATTACTTTCTTAACATTTCTTGTTAATAATATAAAGTAATTTGTTACTTAAACTTCTTAAATCTACTAATTGCTTAATCCTACGTTTTTTACGTAGCCAAACACATGCACGGTGCATATTTATTCTCATTGTCGTAATTCGGTGTGTTGTGTAAAGGTAAGATGAGCTTTTGCGCTTCGTCACTGGTTGTCAATCAGTGAGGGCGTTATTACCAGGTGGGATGCCCTCCACCAATCATAAATAGGCCAGTGTTCTAACATCTGGGTTTCTCAGGTTTGGGAACACTGGACCTAATTTTACTGCCCGAAAATGTTGGTGTGCAAATCCACATAAGGCTATGGCTTCAAGGAAGGGGAACGTAATGCTCCCTCTAAAAATAAAACTATTCATCCTTTTCCATACTCTACCTACCGACCCATCTTCTTCTCACTCACCACCTCCTCAAAAAGGTGATAAATCTCAGTATTATAGGGAATGACATGCATATTTCCATGCCTGCACACTTATTCGCATCTCTGAGGGTCTTACTCATAATAGATGGAATTCCACATGGATATATCAGCCAATAACGTTAAATTTCACCTTACCCGTAATTATGGTGAACGAGGTTACACTGTTTATCTCTCTCAGTCGCTTTAAAGGCTCCCTGAAATTGCATCTTCTCGAGAAATACTTTGATACCTGAAATGAGCCGCAGCCCGTGGAGGGAGTTTGGTGGGGAGGGAGGCGGTGCGGGAGAGGGGCAGGGTGGTGGGTGGTAAACAACGGAATATCTATCCATATTCTGTTGTTTACCACCCACCACCCTGCCCCTCCCCCGCACCGCCTCCCTGCCCCACCAAACTCCCTCCATGGGCCGCGGCTGCCTGATATCCTTCTTATTCTACTATTGTGCATCTATAGTCCTCTCACTTACCCTTCTCCAAAAAGTTACTTCTAAACATACGAACCATGGGGCTCATTTATGAGATTATGACACGGTGCAGCATAGTAAGTCACCTTGCTGGGCTGAACTGTGTGACAGGGAAAGGATAGGAATGCTCTGTATTTAAGGCAATTAGGCACATCCCTGCCATTTCGCTTCCGCTGGCAACCTTTCAGCAACCTAGAGCTCTTGCACAATGGTGCAAGCGTGCCCGTGTTGCATTCAGGATGGTTTTATGTGCAGGAAGGTGCCCCTTTCTGCACATAAAACAATACTGGGAGGCATATTCCTCTTTCTATGTGTGCTGCAGAATGCAGCACACTTAGAAGGAGGTAGAAACATGGAGAAATAGAGATATTTGCTTGTTACTCCTCCCCTGGTAAGGTGTAAGATTTTGGCACATTCCCATGTTTACAAGTTCTAGTAAATCTGGGGTTCCCTTAAAATCCATGGAGGTTGCATGGGAACACCCACACAATGCCCATGGATTGCCTTCCCAGGGTGGAGTAACGCAACACAGCAATTTGCCCAGCATTTCGTTACTCCAGGTTTTTGAAGTCACTCACAGCCATACAAAGTGACTTTGCGTGGCTTCAAAAATCTGACTTAGAGATTTGCGTCTCACATGTACCATGTTGTGTCATGTGTCATGTTGTGTCAAGCCTCTCATAAATATGCCCCTACATTTTCTTCCGAGGTTGTGAATCTACTGTATGTATTTCTGAGTTTTATGATTACGATCAAAGGTCTTGAAATGAGAATGCAGCTGACACTGTATATCGAATACTAATTTTTGTAACAATGTGTGTTATTATTCTGCATATAAATATTGATACAAAATGTATCAATTCCCATTGGGGGCTTTTTGCTCTTTCTAAAACATCCAAAATTTAAAAAATAAAATAATGGGTGCACCACAGGTGAAGGTCAGGGAGGTTGAGCTCACTGTAGGATGTACACATATGGAGCAGCTGTGGATAGGTACAGTGTTTAGACGAAGTGCTGCTGCGGCTCTCTGATGGAGAAACAGAACAATGGATGTACTCAAACATATCAGACAATTACAAACTAAGGACCAGATGTATAAAGCCTTTTTATAATCACAAACGGTTCTATTCTGCAAATCGTGCCGTGTGCACCCATAAAAAGGCTTTTTTGATGTATCAAACCCAAATTACGACACATTACCAAATCGCAATTGGGCTTGTGACCAAAAACCATTGTGACAAGGGGCATGTTTAGGGCGTCCCTTTCAAATAACGAATTGAGAGAGTATATATTAATGTTTTGCCACAAAATTCAAGTTGCAAAACATTAATCTTAAACTGCCTCCTCAAAGAAGGTGGTGAGCTGTGTGCAAATGGGAAGGGGTCCTCAAGGGACCTCTCCCCCCTTGTGTGAATGGTGAAAAAATAGTTTATGTGTAGGCAGTCGTTCCATGGACCGGTGCCTACTCTTAAAAATTAAAATGCGCTTTCAATTTTTTTGTTTACACACATTACGTTTTCCTTTAAGGAAAACGGGTTACATTTAAAGAAGAAAATATTTAAAGGCAATCGCAGAAATGGTTGTCTGCTGACCCCAGCAGGCCACCATGCCTGAAACTGTAGCTGATCATAGTGAGCCACAATTTGTGATCTGCCTCATTAATATTCATGAGGGAGGTTGAATTGTGACCCACTAGGAACCGCTAATTTCCAAAATAAAAGTTTCATACATTAGCAATAGTAGTTTCCTAATTGCGATTCGGAGAATATTGCAATTTGGAAATTGCTATTCCCAAAGTTAGGACGTCTGGCCCATGGTCACAAAATCCACATGTAATGAAAAAAACGAGTCTTGGTAAATCTGGTCCGAAAGTGTAGCCAATTCGTGGTATCTTATTACTAAGGTTTTTTTTTTTTTACAAAAAATAAAGCTGTTTTTGTATATTGTTCACAAACAATTTAAATGGGTATACTTTTCTAGTGCCTAAGCGAACAATTAAATAATTGCTGATGGTACAGTGCAGCAGTTATGAAAACATCTTGAGCAGTGTAGAGCAAAGCAAAGTGCATCAGTACAACCAGGCTTCAATAAATTGTGCATGGTTGTAGGATGAACGAAAGATCAATTAGCTTATAAATTATAATCGTAATTCCTAAATTTAGGCCAAACCAGTGCAAATCGATATTTCAACCCTTCAGCGAAAATCAGGACGTGAGAGGACAAGTTATTCTAACCACATTAAAAAAAATGTATAATTATAATTGGCTCTGTTAATATAAAGATGAAAATATAGCGGTCAAAAATAGTATTACTCATGGCTGTACGTTAGAAAAACATATAGAAATATAACCTGCAATAAATATCATATCCTAAAAATTGTCTACAAAAGTAGTATCCGACTGATTATAGAATTTTATAATTGACTCCAACAGTGTGGTATTCGTATAGATAATATTTTGAACACAACATTTATGTCAGATGAAATTCTGAAAATCATATGCTGATACCAAACCGTGCATATACTGCCACGATCTGACGAAATTAAAACACAATTGTCTGATTTGTGGTTCCTTTCAAGTGTTGCTCTAGTGTTTCTGTGAGTGTGAGTAACATGTAGAACAAGAAGTGCCTCTGGCTTTATAATATTGCTGAAAACTGGACTTTAAAAACTAACACTGAGCTCAGACATTGAATGTAGACCTTATGCTTCTCTTTGGCCCTGTACAGAGCTCCGATGCAGTTTGGATAGGTTCATGCTATAGAAATATCATATACATACAAACTTATTTAGGTCTTTGCAGGCAAATGTCCAAGGAAGCAGCATCTCTGTGGGCGTGTGCTGAGAAAATTGCTATTGATCTATGCAAAGAGTCCAAAAAAGCACTTTCTGTGAAATCTTTTCTAACTTATGTTAAGGACAATCGTCAGGATTGGAACCGTGCACTGTCAGGAGTATTCACTTTCTGTTTCGTGAATGTGTACTGGGATTTGTCTTCCAAATATGTTAATTGGAGCACTTTTAGTTGTCAAATGCACTTTTCCTAACACAGGAATTTAATTTAAAAAAATGAGGTGGACCAAAAAGTGTAATGAAATATACTGAATTCCTATATACTTACATCATACACACTGCCCTTTTGCAATGATTTCCTTATTGGTTTGAAAGTCTATATGCCAGCACAAGCCACTTGATTATACATAATCAGTCCCATATTTGGTTAATGATGAGTTCTAATTAAGGTATGAGAAGGTGCTGTCAAGAGTGATTCCATATCCAGTCCAGATTTCTGTAGTCATAACCACATCTAGCAGCCATAAAACAGGAGATATAAAACCATCTGTTAGTTACTAATTACAAACAGGAGTGAAAAAGAACTTATGTGTTTTTCATTGACTAACAATATCGTGAGGTTAGCGGGATTTAGTTTGGTAGGCTATCACGTTGCGGGAAGCCATCAAATTTTCCTGGCAGAACAAGATCATTTGTGTAAATTCTCTGCGTACTGTATGCATAATCCTATTTGCAACCCATTAAAGGAGAGTGCAAGTCGAAATATTGTCAACTTGAAAAGTCAGCTGGAGAGTGTAAATTCTGCTTGCTGAGCACTGAGCCTGTTAGTTTTGTGAATGCATACAACACAGAGGGGAAACGGTCTTTACAACCCGGGCTGAGCCACATGTGCCTTTTCGCCGCTAGTGGAACCACACATGCCTTAACCACGCATATGCCTTAACCATGAATATGCATGTTTAAGGCAGTGCGCGGTCTTGATGTGCAATGGGCGGGTACAGTAAAAGGAAGGATTGAATGAGGGAGATCCGGGACAAGGTCTTGTAAGTGGGGCTGGGGCCCAGTTTTGGGGAGGTCATTTTTAGGGGTGGGGAATCATTTTTAGGCCTGGGTGGGAGGGGGAGGGGATTCAGGTTGTGTTTAGGGCTTGGGGCTGGGGTGTGATCTTTACCACAAATATTATTTTACCAGTTATGCTTTTTACGATGAAATTGCATGGTAAAGGCATGTGTGGTAAAGGCATGCACGGTAAAGGAATGTGTGGTTAAGATGCATGCGTTGTTTGGGCCGCATTGTAGAGGCACGCATGGTTTAGTCATGTGTGTCTCTGTCATATAACCAACACAGAGGCGCCAAATATTTCAGACCAGTATTGATAAACATCATGGACTCAAACCTCAGCCACCAGCCATCAGGACATCACAGGTGGCCATCAACCTCAAATGCTTTTTTTTTGCACACCACCACCAGACATGTATGAACTGACATCGGACATGAGAACATATTATTTCAACAGGCATCAACTACCAGCACATAACTCTCGAAGTTACATCACCCACCAAAACATATCTCTTAAACTGAGATCAATCACCAGCACATGCCATTCACATAAAACCAATCAGCAGAACATACCTTTGGAACTGTGATGACTCACCAAGACATAACCTTTGAACTGGCATCAGTCATCAACACCTATCTCTCGCATGAAACCATTTGGCAGAACATACCCCTTGAGCTGGCATCGCCCACCATCTACTAATAGGACGTGCCAGTAAGGATGGGCAAAAGAAGTACTACTTCTATATAGTTGGTGGAAAATTACAATAAATAAATATGCACACATGTGAAAAAATACAACTAAGCGCAGAGTTGTGCAACTGTACACATCTGTGACAACACACTGCACTATGAAGTGAGTGCACTAGACAAAAAACACAACAAACCACTCATAATTAGATAGCATCCGGAGTCTCTAGAACAAACTGTGGAAGGAGATAAATGTGTATATGTGTGTGAGGGGAGAGAGAGTGTGAGGACACCTTGCCCGACTACAATCAGTGCTTTAATTTTTCTTATCTCAACAATATGAATGATTGTGCAATTATTTAGGACACAGTGAATATGGTGCAAATATAGTAGCTCGCATTTAAATAAAATGTGTCATTTACAGAGACATTTCAACATATGGTGAACGCCTTGTATTTGTGCTCCCTGCCTGGCCACATGTCGCATGGCCCCACGTGTCTGGGGTCACCATCACACACACACACTTGCCCTAGAGTGCTTGACCATCAATAACAGTGTCGCAATTAAACGTCTATAACTTCCATATGGTGCTAACAAAGAGAACTTGGTAGAGAGAGGTCAGGCCTGGCTTTATCATTCTGTTGCATGTTCCCATTTGTTGAGTGGGAGAATGAAGATATGACAGCTTTAGGGACTGCTTTGTGGTAGTCCGAGCGCCTCATAAATCTGCCCTTTCTCCCCTCCCGCCAGGCATTGATAAATCAGAAAGTGGACAAAGCAGGACTCGGCCTGGGGGAGGTCACCCAAGCAAGGATGCTCAAAGGAACCAAATGTTTCCCCTTTCTGCCAGACAAGGCAGCTTGAATGACGTAGGGACAGCGATGTGTGCTCAACAAATTAGATGACCCGAAAGAATAATAGTATGCGTTGGAGCCCATAGTCATAGTCGATGTAGCCACAGACCCTGGCAGGAGGCAGGGTTGTGCATCAGGATTTACTACCTAGGTTTTAGTGCGTGTGTCTGGAGGGGTACCTCTATAAAACCAGCTCCTTTGTCCCCAGGCTTATGCTTCAAGCCCTTCCCTGCAGCAGACAGGTGTCGCTAACCACATCGTGCCCTTACATGGGGGCGCGCGTCTCCGCGCAGATGGCAGAGGTGCAGATGTGAGCGAACAAGCCTTCACCTTGGGAATTCATTTTCTGATTGTCAATGTGGCAAAGAGGAGATCATAAAAAAGTAATAAATAAATAAAAAAGCAAAGGGACCCTGTTTCGGCACTATACATATTGAAATCCAGCTGGTGAGACAAAACCAAATAACAGATGCTCACGCAATAAATAAATGAGGGGAACCTGGTGGAACATGGACTGTCGATTTAAGAAGCTCAGCTCTCGAAAAACAAAAAACATTACACAGAATTTGTAAATTATATGGATGTTGTTGTCCGGTAAGGATAGTGCAGTGGGTGGGGTCCTTGACTTTTTGGTATATGTTCGCACTGAAGTAAATGAGACTTTACTAGAAGACTATTACTCTATCAGCTGACATCATTACCTAGATTAAAACTAAAATGAAGGTGATCATGACTTTCAAAATGAACAACTGGCTTGTGTACTGTCATTTGATCACAACTCTGTGTTGATAGTTACTAAGACAGGTATTTGATTGACTGAACTTATTACGCCATGTCAACCACCTGTCGGTTACAGCAGTATTTTATGTTCAGACTAGGAAAGGTAGCTTACACTTTGGTTTACTGTTCTTTTGTTCAGCATGCCAATAAGAAACCCTTGTTTACATACGTTGTGTACATTTGTACCTAGTGTCCCGCTGTGCACCCTACCAATTCGTGCCATTATATGTAGATGATGTCCAACACACCAGTAGATGAAGGGAGCAGTTCTGACGTACCACATACCAACCACATTATTGTTGCAAGGTTATTTACCTCATGCCATTCAAGCAAGAAAGTGAGTAAATCCCAGGGCCAGACAGGGAGTCAAAAGCAGTTCTGGAAAAAAATGTAAACCCAATGATGCTCCATTCCTCCCCTCTCTCTACTTCTCTTTCCACCCATTGTCTCCCTCCATTCCTCTACCTCTTCTCTCCCTCCCTCCCACTCTCTCTCTTTCTCTCCATCTCACTCTCTCATGAAACATCCACTGCGCCTATGCCTCCTGTAATTAACCTCAGGGAGCTGGTGAAGGAAACAAAGGCACCAGCAGCAACACTGGGATTTCACACCCAGCCTAGAGTGTCTCCAGCCCTCTGGGGAAATACCCAATGGGATAAATGGCCAATCCTGCCCTGTTAAAACCTTGTATGGTATAGTATTCCCCTGTATTATTTAGTAATGTTTCTGGAAAAAGGTTCTAGTATTCGAACAACAGCACAATGTTAAATGCGAAAATATGGAGAACATAAACTTATTTTGTAAAAACTAAGACTGTAAAGTATGAATTGCAAAACCTTGCATAACTACCTCTCTACAGAAATTTCAACCTATATTTAATTCTTAAATCAAACCAATCTGCCTTCTGATGTATTTAGAACTGTTGGTTGCTTTACTGTATAATCAGTATTTAGAGTATGAATTGTTTTCTCTTGTAGGAAAGAGGCTATCTGAATCTGTTGTGCTTTAAAGCAAAAATGAATTCAGATTTGCCCTATCTTTTCAATAATTACCGTTTCTATTAATAAAGTATACATTGTATATTGTTTTATCCTGTGTGACATAATTTGTGCAAATAGACTAGTCACTTCAATTAATGTAGTCCATTCATTTTTCTAACATTTCCTTAAACGGGGTTTGTAGAGATACAATAAACAATAAATAGTATCAATGTAAGAGTAACCACATCTGAGAACAAATGCTGATGTTACAAGACAAGGACATACTCAGGTAGGTGCCTCATGGCACTATATAAAGTGTGTAGAGTGGTAGACTGAGAACTGAAGCTGTACAACTAATAGGATCAGCTCCAGACATAGGGCCTGATTCATTTATTAACCTTTGTAGTACATTTCGTAGTACTACAGTAGTGCTGCAAAACATACTACAACGTCCTATTCACACACTGCAATTTTGTAGTAAGTTACACCTTGAAGTAATTTTACTACTTTTCAGTATTCGTAAACTGCACTTTTGTAGCAACTTACACTTTTGTAGCAAGTCCCTACCTCTCTCCTTTTCCATGGTAGGATGTTGTGGTACCAATGGTTAGCCACGTGTAGTGCTGGACTTACTACAAAAGTGTAAGTTACTACAAAATTGCAGTTTGTGAATACCAAAAAGAAGTAAACTTATTCAAAATGTAAACTTGCTCAAAAGTGTAAGTTACCTTTGTGAATCAGGCTCTTTAACCTTATTGAAGAGGGTGATCAAGAGGAGTGCCATAACATTAGGGATCCTTCATTTGGAGCATCCTGCAGGTCCACTGAAATAGCACAACTGTGAGATGGAGACAGGCCTTGGTGGCAGGGTGGAGGAATCCACTTTCCTAACTTTCACAGTATGTGACACATCAGCTCTGTCTATAGCATGGGTACTCACAAACTTTCTCTCGGGGGCCAAATTTACAGTGTGGTTTGTGTCCGAGGGCTGCACCGGTGGGGGCGGGGTCAGTGGGGGAGGGGGCAGGGCTAGAAGAAAAAAAAACTGACCATGAGGTTGATCACAGGTCCCTGCAGCGGACGCCTTCATCCACTGAGCCACCAGACCCGGCATACACACATTTCTCTCTCTCTCTCTCTCTCTCTCTCTCTCTCTCTCTCTCTCTCTCTCTCTCTCTCGTTCTTTCTCTGTCGCTCTCTCTCTCTCTGTCTTCCTCCCTCCCTCTCTCTCTCCCTCCCTCTCTCTACCTCTCTCTCCCTCTGTCTCTCTGTCTCCCTCCGTCTCACTCACTCTGACTGTCTCACTCACTCTCACTCCCTCTCTCCCTCTGTCTCACTCACTCTGACTGTCTCACTCCCTCTCACTCCCTCTCTCCCTCTGTCTCACTCTCTCTCTCCCTCGGTCTCACTCACTCTGACTGTATCACTCTCTCTTTGTCTCCCTCTCTCTCTCTGTTTCCCTCTCCCTCTCTCTGTTTCCCTCTACCTTCCTCCATTTCTCTCTCCCTCTCTCCTGCCTTCTCCCTCCTTCCCTCTGTCTCCCTCTCTCTCCTTTCCTCTCCCTCCTTCCCTCTGTCTCCCTCTCTCTCCTTCCCCCTCCCTCACTCCTTCCCTCTCCCTTACTCTGAGGTCTCCCTCACTCACTCTGAGGTCTCCCTCACTCACTCTGAGGTCTCCCTCACTCTGAGGTCTCCCTCCCTCTGTCTCCCTCCCTTGATCTGTCTTTCCCTAGCTCTCCCTCTGTCTGCCTGTCTCCCTCCCTCACTCTCCCTCTGTCTGCTGTCTCCCTCCCTCGCTCTCCCTCGCTCTCCCTCTGTCTGCCTCAGTCTCCCTCGCTCTCCCTCTGTCTCCTTCGCTCTCCCTCGCTCTGCTTCCCTCGCTCTCCCTCTGTCTGCCTGTTTCCCTCCCTCACTCTCCCTCTGTCTACCTGTCTCCCTCCCTCGCTCTCCCTCTAGCTGGCTCTGCCTCCCTCACTCTCCCTCTGCTTCCCTCGCTCTCCCTCTGCTTCCCTCACTCTCCCCCTGTCTGCCTGTCTCCCTCCCTCTCCCTCTGTCTGCCTCTGTCTCCCTCCCTCGCTCTCTCTCTGTCTGCTTGTCTCACTCCCTCACTCTTCCTCTGTCTGCCTCTGTCTCCCTTGCTCTCTCTCTCCCTCTGTCTGCCTGTCTCCCTCCCTCTCCCTCCGTCGCTCTCCCTCTGTCTGTCTATCTCTGTCTCCTTCCCTTTCCCTCCCTCTCCCTCTTCATCTCACCCTGCCTGTGTGTGCCCGGGCTGAGACAGCTTCTGGGCACACACACACTCAGCAAGCCAGCCAGCCGCACCCGAGCACTTAACAGGTCTTTAAAAGACCATTCGCATGCTAATGAGGCTTTGTTCACCTCTTAGGCTCCTGCAGCCCCACTCTGACGGAAATCGCTCGGCCCTCACAGAGAGTCTCTGCATCGCGCTGCAGCAGGGGTGTTTGCTGAGATTCTTTAAGAAAAAAAAAAAACACGGGTACGATGTCTGCACGGTCCGTGGGCCGCCAGGGAAGGCTTGCCGGGCCGCCCCTGGCCCGCGGGCCGTACTATGAGTACCTGTGGTCTATAGGGTCGAACAAATCAGCAGGAGTTACCGCTAGTGACTAGTATTCTTGCTCAGCCTCCTGTGACAAGTCCACCGCAAAATTTCGAGACAACGGAGAGAATTAAGAGAATGCAAAGGGGTGGAAATGGGGAGTAAGCGAAGAATGTAGAACCTCACTTTCTTCCCCCCTTATATATATATGGTGTTGTGAGGCACCTTTATGGTGATTCCCCAAAAATAGGTGGGCAGATGGTGGCTGCCTTCTTATCTGCTGGTGACACACACTTAGGCTCTGATTACGAGTTTGGTGATCTTCCTGTAGGATCGTCACCGCGGCAGTGCTAGGAAGACCGTCAAGCTATGATCAACCCACCTGCCGGATTTCAAGTTGAATCCAGGGCTGGCAGTGCGGCAGGAGCGGTGTCACGGCGGCGGTGTCACGGCAGCAGGTATGTTTGGCTCATAGGAGAGCCTAAACTTCATAGCGCTGGTGTGACTGGGCCTCTAGCACCGCCATGCACAGTGTGGCATGCACCATGTTGTGAATGCCATACAGTGCATGCGTGACCCTGCACTTTGAGATGGGCACATCATGGGCCCACCACGAGCACCCCTTTGGGCAGATTTGCCCAGGGGCCCTGTTTGGGGCTCCTTTCCATGCCTTTCCACCAAGCATTTCATGTCGGGGTCCTCGCCATGAAAAGCTTGGTGGAAACGCAGGTCGAAATCTGCTTGGCGGTGCTGGCATTGGCACTGCTGTGATTCCCTCCTGCTTTCCCCACCGCTGCCATCACGGGATCCTGGATCCTGGCAGTGGCAGCTGTCTTGTGGCGGTCCCACTGTCACCATTGTAATACAACGCTCGGACTGCCGGGGTGGTGCCACCACGAGTACAACAGTGCCAGGACCGCTGTACTCGTAATAAGGCCCTTAATCTCTAAAACTCCCTTGAGGTCAAAGCGGCTACTTGATTGTTTAATGAGCTTCTTTAATGAAAGCGGATTGGAACTAACCTCATTTAAAACAAAATATATGGTTCTAAATCCTTATAAGAACAGTAAGAAAATGCTGATAGAGGAAGGTGTGGAGACATGGTGAGAGTGGACATTAGAGGTTGCGTAACCAACAACATGTCTTGGTCACCGCAGCTAGCCAAGTGCATATTGAAACTACAATACTATGTTACGACAATACCGTAAACGTTCAAGGCAACAATTTCAAGGGCTGTCTCCCCAGAATATACACATGCAGACCAATTGTTAGATTTTTAAAGTTCATACTCCTTTGAACCATTTCTTGATCCTATAACAGCTCCGGCTTCCAAACCATCATACATAAAATTTAGACATGGCATCCTTCCAACTAATATTCATTACTGTAGGTGGTCAAAAACTCCATATATTATTTATATGTGTCTAGTATGCAAAACGGAGATTGAAACTGATGGCCATATACTGTATTTTTGCAATTAACATGCTACCCCTTGAAAGAAATAGGTTATTTCAATCTTACTTTTGATGGGGATATCCTGGCTTGAGGAGACTTTAAGAGTATTAAGGAGGGATACTAGGGGAGCTTATGTTTATAGCGAGTCAAAATATCTCTTGTCTATGTGGAACATGAGAAGGAAGCTGTGCACCGTGAAAACTGAACATCTATCTAGACCACAGAGCAACTGATTATAGCTGTTTTTATTGTATTATTTCACTTTTTATGATTGACAAGTGAATTAATTTAACTAATGCTTTATTTGTTGGGGCCCAAATTTATCAAAGGATTGCATTTCCCTTGCACCACGCAGAGTGACACAAGGGCAACGCAATCTATAAGTCAGATTTCCTAGCCACACAAAGCCACCTTGCGTGGCCCTGCGTGACTGGGTAAATCTAGAGTATCACTCGGCAGAACAAGTTGCTGCCTTACATTACTCTACACTGGGAAGGCGTTATGCGGGTGAAGAGTGGGGGCTCTCATGCACCCAACCATGCAATTTGGCACATTACCAGATTTACCAACACAAAACCTGGGACTATCTAAAAATTGTACGACTTCCCAATATAGGCGCAATGAGGAGAAATATCTTTATTTTACCCTTTTTTCCCTATTTCTAATTGGTCTTCAACACACTTAGAAAGAGGAAACTGGCTCTAAATATTGTTTTCGTGCAGGAAGGTTTCCCTTGTTGCACAAAAACAATCCTGCCTGCAGCGCAGGCACCCTTGCACCATGGTGTAAGGGCTCCTGCATTTGGGCTAGGTAGCACGTAGAACGCCAGCGCAGAAAGAGCAGATTAGTGCCATATGTTAGCAAATATGGCTCATTCCTACTCTCTTCATTTGATGCAGCACAGCACAGCAAGTTCTCTTCTTGATAAATATGGCCCTTTGTGTCCATGATGTATTTAAATCGTTTGATTATGTGCTTAAAGGCGTTACCCCCCAAAATAACGTATTTATTACTGCCATGTTATGCATAATGTGACTGCTTAGGTGATATGTCACCAGTGATGCCACATTATCGTGAACAGTGCATTTGGTATGCGAGTTATAGTTTTCATGGTGGAGCGCGAGTGATGTTTTGTGTAACTAACCATGACAGTCCAATTTCAGGAAGTGTTTTGTTTTATTTTGTAACCACAACTGCATTATATCTATTGGAGTCATAAACAAGAGCACCAGTTATCATTCAAACAACTCACCAATCAACCTTCTTTTACATCCATCTAATTGTGCACATTTGTGCACTGTCATGCCACCAAGTGTCAGCAAATATCACTTTGGGGTCCTCGAGAATTAGAGTTCCTGATTAAAGTTATTGGAGCCTAAAACGTGGAATAACATATCCAGATTTTCAATTTGTAGCTTAATTCTGGAATGTAAGACCTAGATTTAGGCTTGCATATTGGATGTGTATTTTAGAAGAATATGGGGAATTCACATTTACATTTTCTATTGCACATTCTTTTGATAAAGCGTGAGGTAAAAGAAAACAATGATTTTGAAAACCCAGTTCGTGCATTGTCCTTCTCAATATAGATTCACCCCACAAGCTACCCCTTTGTTATAATGACTGTTCTGTGTTTGACTCCCACACCTTATTATTGGTTTCACATCAATTACTGGGCAGGCACTTGTGAGGGACCTGCTTTTCCCACCATACTGGTAGTCTCTGATCTTTCATGCATTTCCCCACGTCCATTTTGCACGCCCCATTGCAATTATGAAATCAGAATTCTTCAAAAATGTAAATAATTCTGTACTACTTTCAGTTCTTTTTAAACACAAACTTTGTTAAAGAACGCTGTAGCTGCAAACAGAGATTTTGTTTTGGAAACCGTGGCAACTCGAGTTCACAAATAATCCCATCTGATCCTGGCCAAGCATCAGCAGTGAAATACTGCTGTGGTGCGAGCTCGTGCAGCTGTTAGTTCTCCCTTGCTCGTGGGTGGTAAAGTGCCTGGCCACTTCCGCAGATGCATTCTTTCCATCAGCCATTAATTTGAGGCTGTTCTGTATTTCCAATTTCCAAAATTCTATCCCCTCTTAGCATAGAGACTATATGTAGTACTTGCAGTATGTTTTTTTTCAATCCAATATCGCTAAAGGCGCCTCGCTATTTCATAGTGTTGTAAATTACTGGTATTACTAATACCCTGTTTCTAATAAAATGCTGAGACGGCCCTGCTGGGATTCAGGTGTGTATCCAAGGGAGTAGCCAGGAAATTGAAATATCTCACACTTTAAACCAAAGCTGGGATGGCACCAAGCAAGTGAAGCAAGTGAGCCCAAATCTCTCTGGAAGAGCTCCCTTGTTTCTTCTATCTGAGCATCTACCCAGTCATCCATTCATCCTTCCATCTACCCTCTGATATTTGCCATTTTATCTTTACATTCTGTCGTCCTTTCATTCTCTCATTCAATTTTTCACTAGTCCGTCCATCCACTGTCCCTTCCTTCCATCCTTCACACATCCATCATTTATGCATGCATCAATCAATAAATCTGTTCAACAATACATACATCATTTGAATTACCCATCCATATAGAGATCATTTAATCCATCAACTGATCTTTTTCCCCAAATCCATCCATACATCAATCCATCCATCCATCCATCCTCTTTGCTTTCCATTTACTTTGCCATTCATTCATCCTCTCAGATTTCAATTTACTCTGCCATCCTTTCACCCGCCCATCAATCCATCGTCTCATATTTCCATGTACTCTGCCATCCATCCATTTTCTAAGATTTCCATTTGCTCTGCTATCCTTTCATCCACCAATACATCCATCCTCTTAGATTTCGCTTTCCTTTGCTATCCTTATACCCATTCATCCATCCTCTCAAATTTCCATTAATCTGCAGCCCTTTCACCCACCCACCCATCCATCCAACCTCTCAAATTTCCATTTACTTTGCCATCCTTTCACCCACCCATACATCCTCTCAGGCTTCCATTTACTCTGCCATCCTTTCATTCACTCATCTACCCATCCACTCATCCATTCATTTTTTCACCCACCCAGCCACTGATTCCCCCATCTTTTTACCCACTCATACCCATTGATCCATCCATCATTTCACTCACCCCTCCTTTCACCAAACTATTGATCCTTTCATCCATACTCATCCTTTCACCCACTCATTGATTCATCCTTTCAATGACCCATCCTTTTACCCATCCATCTTTTCCCCCACCTGTCCATCCTTTAACCACTCCTTTCACTCACTCACTCACATCCATCCATTCACCCACCCATCCTTTCACCCACTCATCCATCCATACTTTCTTCCACCCATACTGTAGCCCACTTATCTATCCATCATTTCATCCATCCATTCTTTCACCTAATCACCCACTCACCCATCGATCCTTTCGCCCACTCATACATCCACGGGTGCATCCTTCTTTTCCCTTTTGTCAACCAATCTTTCTTTCTTCCTTTTAGCGTTATGAGTTTTTGCCTGCCAGGTTGCAGATTAAAGAGGCTCATAAAGAACGCCACCACCCACTGTAGCTAGCAGGGGGTTTAAGAAACCCCTGTGTGTAACCTTCAGTCAACACAGATGTAACCTGCAAACTATAAATTAATTTACACCTATTTCCTCACCAAGTAAATTAAATATAACAACCTCTGGGAACAGAAAACCATTTATTTTACATTTTAATGAATTAGCACGCTAACAAACATTGTTAGCATGGTCACACCGATGATTGCCTACATTGGAAAGTTTTCAAGTATTTGGGTGAATTCTTTCATCACCAGTAGACATTTTGCTAGGATGACTTGCAGCTGACTATTTGTAAATGTTTACTGTGAATGACGTGTAATAATGTTAAGTGGAGTAATGGAGTTGTTTCAGTAATTTTGCATAATAAGCGTAATGCAAAATATCTGAAATTACACGAATTGCACTTCGTAATGTAAATGTCGCCCAGGACTAAGCTGATCATGGCCATTTCTGTGTGTAGATGGTGTGTGCAAGATGAAGTATTGATGCGTTCCACTGAAGTAATAAGGACAGACTATGCTGGATTGGCCAGTTATTCCATTGGGCATTTCCTCAGAGGGCCGGAGCCATTGGAGATGCCCCCTCTGTGACTTTCTCCGGCTCCCTGTGGAAATTTGCCGGAGGCAAGACGAGGGAGGAAGGAGGAAAAGGAGAAGGAGGAGGAATGGCGGCTGGGGAAGGGACGGTTGAGAAGGAGCAGGAGAAGGAGAAGGGTATGAATCGATGGTTGGAAATATAGAGAGACAGAATAAGGGAGGATGGGAATGGGGCTGGTTTGAGTATTTTTGCTAGGGCTGCTTTTGGAAACAACCCATTCAACCACCTCCTCTTTAAGGCCTGTGTTTCTGTTTTACCCAGTGGCGGCTCGCACAGGTAAGGTTGGTGGGCAGGGCAGGGATGGGAGGGTTGGTGGAAGTCAACAGATGATGGGATAAGTAAGATTGAAAAAATAAATAAAACCCCTTACTTTATGCTCGCCGCATCGCTAGGCTTTTTAGGTCTCGTGACCTATCAATGCGCATGCGCATTGAGAGAAGCGAGACTATAGGGCTTTAAACAAAGTTTACCTAACTGTGGCGATTTGGTGCTGTGCCCGTGGCTTTTAGGTCAATGCGCAAGCGCATT